>NC_140591.1:694296709-695590299 GCF_964204655.1 Triturus cristatus
ACAGTCAAAGCAGAGTCACCGACCGATACCTGTCCTCCTCACGTACATAAGACAATATTTTTCTGCTTTCCGGATATAGCAATGTCTCTTCTCAATTTATCTCTTGTCCAGAGCAAGGGAGGAGAGAGTTAGTTTAACGGCTAGGGCAGTCGACCTCGAACCTGGGGAACCGGGTTCGAGTCTTGTCAATGGTGCTGAACATCCTGTGATTCTGGTCAAATCACATAGGGCCAGATGTATGACCATTTTTTGCGGTCGCAGAGGAGTTTCAGACCCCTTTGCGACCTCAAAAAACGAGTTGGCCATGTACTATTCCTATTTTGCAAGTCGCAAATTATTTGGGACTCGCAAAATAGGAATAGCGAGTTGCTATTAGGAAGGGGAGTTCCAAGGGCGTTCCTTCCTAATAGCGAGTCCTCCAGGTATGTATGACTCTTTTGCGGTCGCAGTTTACCACCCTTCTCAGAAGGGTGGTAAAGCACTCGCAAATTGGAAGGGGTCCCCAAGGGACCCCTCCCCTTTGTGAATGCAGGGGAAATATTTTTTAAGGGCAGGCAGTGGTCCCAGGAACCACTGCCTGCCCTTAAAAAATGAAACTAAAACATTTCTTTTTTTCTTTTTTAAATGCATCCAGTTTTCTTTTAAGTAAAACGGGCTGCATTTAAAAAAAAACTGCTTTATTGAAAAGCAGTCACAGACATGTTGGTCTGCTGACCCCAGCAGGCCACCATCCCTGTGAGGCTGGCCATTCCCTATGGGATCGCAAATTGCGAGTTACTCATGAATATTGATGAGTTTCGCATTTTGCGACCCCATTGGGAATTGCTAACAGTGTCTCTGACACTACATACATAAACTGGACAGTGGACCAACTTTTGACTAGCAATAGGCACCAAACTCAAAATGTATACCAATATATTGACAAGAAACAAAAATACTCCTGTGTGCAAAACCGCAACAACGCCTTCTGTCCAAAGGCACCACCCCGTACCTCAGGGTCAATAATACAAATAAGATTGTATTGAAGTTGCACCACTTTACAAATATATACAATTAAATAGTCCACATTGGATCCAGCGAATAATTGAATATCCTTCTTTATTATTTATTCGAAATCTTCTCTTTTTTTAGAAAGAACCACAGCCAACGCGTTTCGTTCTCGAAGGAGAACTTCTTCAGGGTGTTTGTAGTTTCCACGAAATGTTGGGTGTAATATTTGAGACAATGCAATCCTGGTCCAATATAATCTATTCGTCCAGTGCTTCCAAATCAACTTGTAGGTTGAAAAATGCTTTTGTCATTCATAGAACAGTGTTAATATCCTCTAAAGTGAAGTAATATGATAGTCACTGTAAGTTATCTGATCCATATCTACATCCGGAACATCTTGCACAGTGCCTATAGATAGGGCATTGTTGTTCCTCTCAATCTCAGTCTCTGACACTGTTATACATTGGATTTAGCACCTCACAATATGCGACTCGCAATTTGTCGCAAATTGCGAGGCACTAAATCCAGTGGTCGCACATCTGGCCATAAATCTCCCCGTGCCTAACAAAAATTAATGTGTCTTCATGTAACGCAACTGGTGCTATGTAAAGCGCTCTGATACCCGATACCTTCAGATCAAGTTTGCGCTATATAAAACTCCGTAAAATAAAAAAGAAATAAAATAAAGGTCCCCAATTCCTTTAAGGAGGCAGTGGTGCCAATAAACGTTGGTGACGACCCCACCATAATTAAGAACTAAATATCGATCTCTCTGTTGCTTTATTTCGCTAAATAACTAGAGTTTCATGTAGCCCAACAACTGTGCTCCTTTTTGGAGGAGTCAGGCTAACTGAACTCCCATCAGGCCAGTTTTCGTCCTGCGCATTCCACTGAGACAGTCATTCTCGCTGTTATGGATGAAATGAGGAAGGAGCCAAACAATGGCACTGGTCATGCTGGACCTCTCAGTGGCGCTCAACAGGGTTGATCATGCTTTATTGATCAACCATGTCAGCAATGCAAGTCTGTGTGGCACAGCACTTGAGTGGATGACCTCCTTTCTCAAAGATCGGATACAGTCAGTTTCCCTTCCCCCATTTTGCTCTGCCAAAGTCCACTTG
Source organism: Triturus cristatus (assembly GCF_964204655.1). Lineage (NCBI taxonomy): Eukaryota > Metazoa > Chordata > Amphibia > Caudata > Salamandridae > Triturus > Triturus cristatus. The sequence continues at coordinate 694,298,821 of NC_140591.1, forward strand.
GGCTGTGGTGGGCCTCAGGGATCATCCTTGCCCCCCCACCTGTTAAATCTCTCACTACATCCGGCCTTTAATACATTCTTTTCAGAAGCAAGATGTGAAAATATTTAATTACGCTGATGACATGCAGCTAATTTTTGCGATCGACTCTATAGAGTCCAAGGTACTCTTTCAAAACACCATACTTTATATTTGGGACTCGATAAATTTTAATCAGTTAAAGTTAAACCCTGATAAAACAGAAGTGGTGGTAACTAAAAATAACTCAATACAATAGAACCCCTCCTTCTGGCCTTTAGAATTAGGCTCTTTCCCCATGCCTAGGAGAGCAGTGATAAGACGTGGGATTCTCATTGATGAAGACTTATCTCTCAAACAACATATTGGAGCTGTGTCATCCTCTTGCCACCTTCAACTTCGAAGAATATGTAAAATCTGCAGATATTTCACTTGATAAAGCTGTCATTCAAATTATCATCGCCCTAGTGATACTGTGGATTGACTACGCAAATGCCCTCTACCTCGGACTCCCTATTGGATTAATTCACAGATTGCAATTGGTGTAAAATCAGGCGGCCCAGCTGGTCTTCTCCCAGCCACGACATTGTCACACTAAGCCACTGATGAAAAACCTCAATTGGCTCCCTGTGGCCTAGAAGACCATCTTTAAAACAGCCTGTACGATATTTAAGGCTCTTCATGGTAATAGCCCTGGTTTGATATCAACCAGACTTCAGCACCACATGCCCACTCGGCTCTGAGATCAGCCCATCTCAATTTACTAACGGTGCCAAGAAGCAAAAGGAAAAGGCTAGGAGGGGCTAGATTTTCTCTTTTGGCTCCTCTCACATTGAACACCCTCCCCTTGGAAATTAGATCAGTATACAACTACAGGAAATTCAGGAGACTCTTAAAAACGTGGTTGTTCTGACAAACTTATGCCTAAATTGATGATCGATGCTACCCTCTGCTACTAGAGCCAAGTGATCTTATGCTGATCGTGTGCTCTACAAGTGACTCATCTGCTAACATAATAGTAGCGCCTGTATCTCTGAAGAGGAATGTGCCACCTGAAGACAAAACATCTGTTTGGCTGAAGTTAAGGCTACATCTTTTTGAAATAATGAGGCTATCAGTTTGCTCAGGGCGTCAAAATGCACGTTGGTAAAATTAATTGAAGGCCACAGCTTATCCTCCTTAACTGTACGGGCAGACGGAAACTGGACGTGTGCACAAGTAACAATGGAAGACACGGTCACCACATAGGCAATACCTGGTTTCATCCCATCAACATCAGGTAACTCCCATTTAAAAGTAATCTGAAAGTCGGACATATCACGGCCACTGGAGAGCCTTTCAAGTAGCAAAATAGGTTTGCCACGGATGCATTATATGCCCCATGCAACAAAGCATCTTTTCATACTAGGGACACACTCAACAAATTCTCGCAGTTGAAACTGCTGAGAAAAACGTCAGTATAATTATTCCAACACCGGAATTTGAAAGGTAGCTTCCAATGTTCATGTATGTACCCTTCACCCAACGCTTCATATCTGCCCACTGGATGGTGTTGTAGACAGTACTGAAAGTGGGAAGTCAAGACTGGCAGTGTAATGTACCCATGGATTATCCAATCCGAGGGTGCTAGCTCAGCAACAGTAAAAGGTAATTTCTCCAGTCTTTCAATATGTAACATGGTGCATTTTGCATCCTTCCGTGACATAGCCATTTGTTGTTCTGAAAGGTGATGTGGTGAAAGCAGATTTGTAATGTAAATGTGTCGCCACGGCTCGTGGCCAGAACGTAGTATCTAATATCCAGCTTAACAATAGGATAGACCTAAATTGGGACTGTCTGTGTTGTAATGCAGACATGTCTTGCTGTATGACATCTATTGTGGATGATACAATGTTACCCAAAGAGTATATTCTGGATGATAAAGTAGTCATACCTTTGTCTACTACTGCAAGAGCCTGTTCTAAGTTGGCCCTATCAATCTTGCGCAGTCATTCAGCAGCCTCCTGTTGGGATTATAGACTGCATAAAGAAAGCATTATTGACGTGCTTTTTGAGGACCAATTCAAAAGTCCCATAAGTCCAGATCGTCAGATAAAAGGGACCAGTGCTGTTGTACCTAAGACAGTGTCGAGGTCTTTAGCCAATGAAGGCACAACTTCCCAACACTGTAGGTTGTTACAACACTCAAATGTTCAGTCTCCACATATTGCATGTCGGGCCTATTGGCTGTAAATCCCTTGCTGTTATCTAAGAATCGAGCCTGACATCTGCTTGTATCTAACAGCCAGACTAGCCATCCCTTCCAATTGGGGTCTGATGGGTTATGCTTACTCTTAAACAGCATGCTATCTATGGCATCTCATTGTACAGTGTTGACTGCTGCCAGTTCTCCAATTGCGTAAAAGAGGGAACCCGTGGTGTGTTCAGTCTTTTATCTTGGCAAGTCCAAGACACGTTGTCTGTTGCACAGTTTTGTTCAGGAAAATCATTTGTTGTGGTATTAAACAGCCCTAAATAAAGCCATAGTTCCCTCAACCTGCCAGCCTTAAGTCCCCCAGATAGACTTCACACCTGTTGTGTCCCTCCAAAGCTCAAAACTTTGTACAGAGAGCTGGGACAGGAAAGAAGCAGAGTAAATCAGCTTAGTGTCAAGTAAACATGTTTTTCTTTGCAGGTGTCGGTGCAAGATATAATATAATAGAAAGAGGCCGGGTCAGAAATGTCATACCCAGAAATATAATCAAACTTCTGTGCAAACGCATTTGAACTACCCCTTGGTGAAATTTTAAAAAAGTTTGAAATTTGTAATCTTTCACTAGGACCATAGACATCAAATGATACCTTATCACGTACAATCCCATCTGGAACTGGAACAGCTGAAATGGTTACAAGAGACAAGTCTCCTGTTCACCTTGTGATGGTGCGTGTGGTGTCAGAACCAAGTTTACCATGTGTACTGAAGAGCGTTCTGGGATAAAATGTCCGTTCAGAAGCAGAAACACTGTCATAAAACCAATGCACAGGACCAGAATAAGTAACACAACTGTAATCCAAAGGTGTAACCATAGAGAAACAAAATATGTTCCTTTCAGCCAAATATAGAAGACACGCACCTTCAGTTCCACATTCAGGGGCAGTGTAGGCAGAGGTGGAGGTTGCTCCAATGTGTCGGAGAAGAAGTCATCGAAATCAATGAAATAACAAGAAGCCGTACAGTCGATCCTTGGTAGCTCAGAAGGTTGTGTTGAATTTTCTGAAACCTAGATCTGAGGTACATTGACGTAGACCTTGCTCTTTTCAGGATTTCGAATTGAAATTTGTGTTTCTGTACTTGTTGACTGTACAGTTGTTGTTTTTGCAACAGGTAGAAGACATACTTTGTTGTTGTTTAGTGTTGACTCTTGCTGAAGAGAGCACGCTTCATTCGTAATTAAAGCTTCCATCTGAACCTCCTGAACGGTAGCGGGAGGAGACTGGTAGCTACCGAGGAGCCACATAACTTACTGTTGAGAATTGGCCACATAGTGGTTTGATCAGATCAATGGAGACAAATCTTTTGTCTTGACAGCTGGCAAGGGGCAGGAGAAGCACAGTTCTTGTACCTTCAACAGCCAGGACAGGCACATGCTCTCTGTAGGATGGCCAAAACTCCTTTTTGTCCACAATCTTATTTCTGACCAGATCCCCAACTTTTATGATCCAGCTGTAAATTGCCAGAACTTCCTTCACTTCTCCAGTGTTGGGTGCCTTTTACTTGAGTATTGCTTTGTCCATCCTGGAAATCATTCAGTTTATGTAAAACAGCCAAATGTTCATTGATGTCAAATGGTGTTTCCTCCGTCACTGTGCAGGCATTGTCGAGGTCTGTGACCCTCATCTTCACCCAAACAGGATCTCATAGGGAGTTTACCCACCCAGGGATTTTCTTGGCATATTGTTTAAAGCCCTCTGGACCCCATATAGGTGATGGACCCAAATGGTACCTGAGCCTAGGACCCTCGCTGTTAAAGACTGCTTTAAGTCACCGTTATTCCCCTCCACTACCGCATTTCCCTCAGATGGTATGGAGATGAGAAACGCAGGGTCACACCCAAACTTCCCATGGCCTCTTTGTAAGTCTGAGAGCTAATCACCAGACCCAGGTAGGAATGTAATGTGGCAACTGCATATGTCCTGATTAATACTCGCAGATCCTTTATAACAGTTCGGGCATCAGCCGATCGTTGTGGCCAGACCCAAACTGAACGAGAGCAGGAATCCACTGCCACCAAGATATACTTGATGATAGGGGTCCGCAAAGGTCCAAGTAAACACAATCCAATGGCTTGTTTGAAATCAGCAGAGGCATCTGAGGTGGACATGCCACGGTGGAACCCTTCATCTGCTGGCAGGTGTCACATCTAAGGACAAAGGCCTTGGTCTGTTTGTAGAGACCTGGCCGCCAATAGCATTGCTGTAATAGTGAAATTGTGGCACCCGCCTTGGCTTTTGCAGAAACCAGACCCTCATGTTCAGCTGTAATTAATCCCAGTCTGCAATCACTGTTTGGTATTACTCTGTCCCCCACTCCTGGAATCAGAGCATAAGGTGTGTTTTGTGCATCCAACTTGTAGGAGTACTTAAGTGGAAAGCGTTTCGGCAGGTGTGTGTCATTGCGAGCAGCATTGACGGCCACCATGATGTATCTGTCTATCCTCATACTATAATGAGTGATTGCAGCAACCGCAGCAATTTGAACTGTCACCTTTGCAGCTTCATCAGCCATTGAATTCCCTGCAATGTGAATGCCAACATGTTGATGGCTCAGTCTGTGAATGACATGAGCCCTTGGCAAGCAATGTTTTCAGCTTCGCCACTTGTTTCCAAAGCAGCTTGTGCTTTACTGTGCAGCTTTTCGAGTCTTTGAATCCATTCTGGCTCCAATAATGTAGATATTCATTATATGGCTGCACACCATTTTTTTTTTTTCAATATTTTTATTGAGCACTGCATATAGTGTACAGGTGTATACAGTAAATTATAAGCGTTTTGAAAACAGTACAAAAGAGCAATTTGGCATGATTTTTTTCCGCATGTTGTAACAAAGCATACATGAAGTGATAGGACTTTACAGAAAGTACAACATTTCTTGCAGCATAAGTGTACAAACTGTATATTCAGACAGCTAATAACAACTCTAATAAGTGGTATCCGGTGCAGTACCCATTACACCCCCACCCAAAATAACCCTCCCTAAACAATATCCCAACGAAACAAGTAACTTAAGTGCCGCTACATAGACTATACACCTCGCTGATGTTCCTGCGTCCGGTGCGTGTCAGGTCTGAGAACCCCAAGAAGGGGCGTGTACTGAGGGGGGGGTGAAAGGGGGGAAAGGAAACAAGGTGGGGAGGAAGAGGAAGGAGAGACAAAAGGGAGGGAGGGATAAAGAACCAGAGCTGGGGATAAGGAAGTGAAAGGGAGGCACTCAGGTAGAGTGTGAACAGGCATGAGTCCGCTAGCCCCTAGACAACTGCAACACTTTCCCGCATACCATATTGCGATACCACGGGCTCAACTTCCACCATAGCCTTGAATTGTTCCACTAGGTGTGCCCAGTCCAGCGAAATCGGTCTCTTTCGCAGTCCCCTGTATTCATCATGGTATAAAGCCTCCCTTTCAGCAACCGCCCATCTGCCCACTTCTTCGCGCCATCGCCCACTCACGGCGCTAAAGTAGACTTCCAGCGTTGTGTTATCATACGTTTTGCCAACATCAGAGCCAACCCTGCAAATCTGCGTAGCAACTTTGCTTTCTTAGGGAGGGGAAATAGTCCCAAAAGGCAGGTCTCAATTGTGTCCCATGGTGTGCGCTCCGTCAACACCTCCAGCCCTCGGACAAACTCTGACCAAAACCCCCGCAGCACCTGACAGTACCATATCATATGAAGGAAATCAGCTTCACGCGTATTGCACCGCGGACATACCGAGGACGCAGTGGGAAACATTTTTCGTATCGTTGCTGGGGCAAGGTATGCTTTATGTAGTATAAATAACTGGATCGTTTTTAAACGGCAATTCCGAGAGACTCGCCGGGGATGTTCTAGCATTTGTGCCCATTCCCTATCTTACAAATCCCGCCCCAAGATCAAGTCCCACCTCTGCCTAAGATGTATCAATGGAACATGCAAATGCTCTCTCAAGCCTCGGTCGGCCATGTTCCATAATGTGTAGTGATCTCAGCAATTGGAAAGTTGGAGGTTCTACTCGATCCGTGTACTAATAAGTTCGAATGAAACGCACTACAGCAGCATGCATGAGAAACAAGGTGTCAGGCACCGAGTTGGCGTGTGGAAACTCATCATGCGACATCAGTTGGCCCTCGAAAAATAAATCCCCGACTGTCCCCACCCCCTCCCTAGTCCACCCCTGTATTTGGATCATCGATAGTACCCCACGTCTGGTAGGCAGTCCACATGGGGGATATTCGGGGCGTACGGAAATGGTAACCTAGCCAGCCTTTTCGCCTGTGCCCAATAATGTAATGCAACATGCAACAAGTAAGGAGGATCACGCAACTTCTCTGCACCCAGACAGAGCTGCGACTGAAGAAGCCCACGTTTTAAAAATTCCGAGGAGTACCCAATTTCAAATAAATTCTTACCCGCCAACCAATATGCCATCCACTGTAATTATCCCACTATACAATACGTCTTAAAATCAGGCGCCCCCATGCCCCCTGCTGCACTAGGTAGCTGCAGCTTAGATAGCGCCAATCGATGCCTGCCCGCCCCCCATATCAAAGAGGATAACAACGTATCGAGCAGTTTAAAAATCCAAGCTGGCAGGATCACCGGTAAATTCCCAAAGTAATAAAGGAGACGGGGTAGCATACCCATTTTCGACACCGCCAAGCGGCCCGCCACCGTCAATGGCAATGAATTCCAAAAGGCAATCTGGGAGCGCAGCGAATTAATGGTGCGAACTACATTACCTTCTATGGTATCGGCGTTTGATCTATAGATATTAATCCCCAGGTACTTAAAAGCGACAGGCTCAACTCGGAAGTGCATTTGACCAAATTGTAGAGTGGGGGACGCATAAGTGTTATAGAAGGCGAAGGCAACTGATTTAGAGGCATTAAGACCCAAGCCAGAAATGTCCCCAAATCTAGAAAAGGCAGCAGCTATCATGCGTTTATCAACATCCAAATCTCGAAAATATAACAGCATGTCATCCGCGTATAAGGATACTGAATGTATCACCCCACGCAACGGGATGCCATAAGGGATCATAATCTGACGCAGGTACTGTGCAAGAGGCTCAAGGGCCAAAACAAAAAGCATGGGGGATAAGGGGCAGCCCTGGCGAGTACCCCGGGATATTAAATAAGAGGAAGAGATGGTCCTACCCGTCTTAGCGCGCACTGTGGGACAAGTATACAGCAATTTAATCCATGCCCAATAGGACTGGGGCAGGCCAAATTTAGACAACACCACTAGCATATACAGCCAGCTGAGAGTATCAAAAGCCTGGCGCACGTCTCAAGACAAGCAACAAGCAAGAGGGGAAGAGTCAGACGCCGCGTGCATTAAGGCATGGAGCTGGTGGATATTCAAAGAGGTACTGCGTTGGGTTACGAATCCACATTGGTCCGTATGGATCAAACGGGGAAGGAGTGGAAGGAGTCGCGACGCCAAGACCTTACTGAGTATCTTATATTCTGTATTCAGAATAGAGAGTGGCCTATAAGATAGAAGATCAGTCGGTACCTTGTCCGGTTTCAATAAGGACGTGACTATGTCTAGGTCTCCCCCCGGCCCCGAAGGATAACATCAAAAGCCTAGGGGTTTGGCTGGACAGGAGTCTCTCACTCAACACCCAGGCCACAAAGCTCTCAGCCACCTGCTTTGGAATACTCAGGACACTGAAGAAAGTTCTTCCTCTGCTCCCAATGGTGGCAAAGCAAATAGCCATACAGGGCCTGATACAATCACGGCTGGACTCCAACAACGTCATATACCTGGGTGCACCAGAGTACACCTTAAAGAGACTACAGCTGGTACAAAACTGTGCTGCGCGTACCCTGCTACAGATTCCTCGTAGATTGTCAGTAAAGGCGGACCTGATCAATCTTCACTGGCTCCCAGTGCGTAAGAGAGTCTCTTTTAAAGCAATGTGTATTGCCCACCAGGCTTTCTGGGACTCAGGTCCTCCAATCACCCGTGATCTAGTAAGCCAGTATCACCCAGGTAGAAATCTGCGTTCTAGTCAGGCTTTCATGGCAGCAGTCCCCAGAGTCACAAGGTCTAGATCTGGCGGAAGGACGTATGCCTTTAATGCCGCCAAGATCTGGAACTCCCACCCGTTTCATTTGAGATCCAATCCTGATCTTGTTTCCTTCCGTAAACAATTAAAAACACACCTATTCAATTCTGTTTAACTTTTTCACTCAGTTTTTTCTTCTTTTGGCTCTCATCCTCTTTATTCTTCACTGGTTCCTTTTTTAGCGCTTGGACGCCTCAGGGCAGCAATCGCGCTGTTATAAATCCACTTTCATTCATTCATTCATTCACTATCGACTCCCTGGTAGTAGGAGGCAAGACCCCACTCTCTAAGGAAGTAGTATAGAGTTGCAACAACCTCGGAATCAATTTATCGGCAAAAGTGGAATAAAACTCCACAGGGAGGCCAACGGAGCCTGGCGTCTTGTTGCCTTTATCGCCACCCGAATTTCTGCAACAGTAATCGGTGCAGCCAACTCCTTGGCTATCGAATCAGAAACCGTGGGAAGCTGGACCTCGGACATGAAGGAAAGTGTGGGAGCCAAGACATCTAAACATGGGGCGGCATACAAACAAGCATAATATTCCTGAAACGCAGCATTAATCTCACCCTGAGATGTAACTAATACATTATTAACCGTATTCACAGCTAGAACGGGAGTAGGACTCACCGTAGGTTGGATCAGTCTCGCCAATAGTGCACCCGCCCTATCCGCCTCGGAGTGTGTTCGCAGTGTGTAAGCATCAAAATCTAACAGGCGTAAGCGCTCTAACAAATCCGCATACTTAATCCTAGCGGACTGAAGCGGCTCTACGCCGTCCACACTCCTCTGAGCCGCCACCTCCAGGGTCTGCAACTCCCCCTCCTGGTCAGTGATGTCCCTGATCGTTTCCCTCCGTGACCCTGCCAAAGTTCCCATGGCAACCCCACGTACAGTCACTTTGAAGGCCTCCCATTTGATAGCCCTGGACGAGGCAGAACCTTCATTCTCCACAAAAAATGTGTCAATAGCTGTAGTCAATGCCGCCCGATAGACCTGGTCTTCCAATTGTAGAGGCTGCATCCTCCACATTGGAATTGGAGCAGGGGAATGGCCCCAAGACAACCGCAATTCGATGGGATTATGGTACGATATAGTCTTGCCCAGAAACTCAGTGTTTAATAGAAGAGGAGAGACCCGGGGAGCAGAGAAAGTGATCCAGACGTGTGTGCAACTTATGGGGGTAAGAGTAAAAGCAATATTCCCTCATATTCACATGCATTGCCCTCCAGATGTCTAATAAACCCCAACCCTGCACCCAGCGAGTTAAGGTTACCGCTTGCGCCCTCACCGCCGTGTTAAATAAAGGAGGATGGGAACGATCCAGGCCAATGTCGAATACTGCATTTAAGTCACCACCCAGAAGCCATGGGACATGGGACCAGCCAGCAAGTGCCCGGGATACCCACGTAAAGAATGCCTCTTGGTCCGTATTTGGTGCATAGAGGGACCCCAGCACAACCTGTCTACCATCCAACGTTCCCAACAGAAGAGCAAACCGGCCCTGATCATCTATTCTGCACTCATTAAGAGAGAAGGGGATGCCCGCCCGAACCCAAATGGCAGCCCCCCTGGAAAAGGCCGAATATGCCGTGGCAAAAAATTGACCACGCCATCTCCTCTGTAGTTTCGTAGTTTCAGTGGGGATCAAATGAGTCTCTTGAAAACAAATTATGTGTGCTGTACAGCGATGTAATTACGCAGCTATTCTATGTCGTTTAGCCATGGAACCCATACCTCGCACATTCCACGAGACAAAGGTATAAGAATTAACAGCAGGCATCATCAAATAGAATAAGAGACTCCCCCGGATCCCAGCCCTGCCCATCCATCCCCACCCACACCCCCACGACCCCCAGACCATGCGGCATAGTTACAACAAATTCAACAAAGTCCCAATACTGGGACCAACGCCCAAACATTGTTCGACCAAATCGTGCAAACAAAGTTAACATACTTCACATACAACCAGTGCCACCGCCTTTGGGGGAAGGTCACTAACACCATTAACAGCCGCATAAGAGCAGTAAGGCACACATGAGAGCGCCCAGAACGTGGGCCGGGCCTGGGAACTTACTCATCCGTTCCCACCTGTCGTAACGACATACAAGTTCTATGATGCTCTGCCAGTCGGGCAAAGGCGCATGTAGTGTACTATAGATCTTCAATCCGGACAGGAAAACCACAAGAGGCTATGCATATCCTAAAAGTCAAAAGACAAAGAACTAAGAGTCTGCCGAGGCTAGAGGAACATTGCGAGGCCGCTGAAGGAAACAGTGCAACGCTACCATCAGAATCAGTGTCTGTGTTCAATCCTTCAGACGGGCTAGAGCTGATATCTGGGCAAGAGGTGCGAAAAGTGGAGGCAGTGTGTAGAGCCCTTCACCTGCCCTCCATCACCTGTTGATGCCCCAAGGAGCTGGAGATCGAACTTTGAGTGAGAAGACCCCTCTTACGCCTTCAAGGGGGGCTTTGCTATTTGGGCAGTGAGGAGTCCATACGTCTCATAGGTTGGACGTCGGGGAACGTCTTGTCTAGCCATTCCCACGCACTGTCAGGGGTATCAAAAATCAGGGAACGCTGGTCATAGAGAATTTTCAGCTTTGCAGGGAACAATAAGGCAAATGACAAGGCCCGCTGCTCGTGCACGTGCCTTCACCTCCATGAAGGAAACTTTTCTGCGCTGGACTGCCAAAGTGTAATCCGGAAATATTGAAATCTTGGCATTATCAATCTGTAGAGGACCATTATCTCTTGCCGCCTGCAGTAGATGATCTCGATCCCTGTAACTTAAAATCCTGGCTAGGATTGGACGCGGGTTAGCACCTGGAATTGGACGACCTGCGGGGACCCGATGAGCCCTCTAGACTGAGAAATGTGCGGACAGTCTGGTGGGGGCCACAGTTGTCTTTAACCAGTTCTCAATGTATTCTGTAGGCGTAGATCCTTCCGTCCCCTCCGGTAGACCAATGATTCGGAGGTTGTTCCGGCGTGCCCGGCCTTCCGCATCATCAGCCCGCGCCTGGAGGGAGTCAATCTGCTGACGCATATGTTGTAATTGCTCTTCATGGGCCTGTACCTGGGGCACCATGGTGTCCACCTTCTGCTCAGTCATTATAGCCGTCTCAGCCAATTTCTTATGATCATCTTTCAGCAAGTTGAGATCCACCGAGATTATGCCCAGCTGCGCTTCCAATACAGAACGGAAATCTCGAATCTCTCGCACAATCATGTCCAGCTTGTCCCCCGAAGTGTTTGTCTCCACAGCCCCTTCTGTCTGGTGGGACAAGACAGAAGAATGACCCGAATTCGGAGAGAGCGATCCTGCTCTCCCGGACCTTGTTGGCACCCTAGGCCTTCCCTTGCCCAAATACAGCGGCGTGGTGGGGCCAGGTAGCGATCACCCAGCAGCAGCAATTAGATATCAATGACTACACCACAGCCAGCGAAGAGCCGCACCAGAAAACAAGCGACCACCAACAGTCAACAGCCCGAGGCTGGAATCCACTCAGTTCATTCGCAAGGGCAACCCAGGTACCCTGGCAGGTTATGGCAGCCGCTATCCTATGTAACAGCGAACCCCTCTAGCTCACCTGAGTGGAAATAGAGGAAACCACAGGTGCATGCCAGTCCCAGCTCACCCCTGATCACAACTCCGCGCCAGGTGCCACCGGTCCAGGCAAGGCACCGCCGCGGCCACGTGGCGTGACAGGGCTCCCTTAGGTATACAGTCGCCGTCTTTCCATAACTCCCAGCTTAGGAGGCATGATCCGCACCTTTGCAGCCTCGCCAGTAATCCAGGGGGCTCCAGATGTCCATAAAACTCCGTCGAGGCAGTCCTGCTGTCTGGATTTGCCAGCCGCTCTCTTTCCTCCATCTGACACGGTAGGGAGAATCGGATAATTGCTCGGATTTGAAGCCCCGGCTCGGAGCTCGTCGCTTAAGCGACCACCATCTTGGGCTGCAGACCACGCCCCCATATGACTGCACACAATAATACGAATCACACTCTATAAGTGTGGAGAATTCAGTACGCATATTCTGTAGTGCCAGCAATAGAGCTGTTAGTTCTGCCAGCTGCGCTGTGCAATCACAGAGTGACTGTGTGTAGGTTTTCTTAGGATGGAATTCTAAATCATGCATACGCCCTTTTACAACTGCGCATGCAGCTGAGTATTGGTGTTTTTTTCCCTACTGCCGGCTGAGCAGAACCATCAGTGTAAATTATGTAATCATAGCAATCTACAGCATGATTTAATTAGGCAAAAGATAAGGATATTCTTGTTCATACTGCTGAAATGCTTGTGTTCGTAGTGTAGAATCCTGTAATCTACATTTGTTGCAGGGAATGAGTTAGCTCATTGTATCCATCTTGGATGCAGAGCTTTAGTGTTCGGAACGCTGGCTTGGGTAACCGCCTTGAAGGTTGGTACTGGGGTCACAGCAAAATCGGTTCCCTTTGAGCCAGGGCTCCCTCTCTCACGACAGCAGTCTGTACTATTGTTTCTGCCACTGTTCAGTTATTTTTCGTTCTAGCCTCTGTTCCAACCACTGCGGCCCCTTCCCCCGTACAGTCGCCAAGGCGCGCCAAAGGCAAGCCCGTCTGCGCCTGTCCGCGACCCAACTGTGACCAGCGCCAGGGACCATGGATCTCGAATTTCCCACCACTACAACACAACCGCCCTCCTCGCACTTAACCCCGGAAGAAACACTGAACATGACCCACGGCCAGTTCTCATGCCACCACTGCTGTCAAACCTTCAGCAACACTCCGGCAGCCAACACCGCCGTCGCCCTAAGATGCATCCTCCTCAACGTGCGCTCAGTGCAGACACGCCGCCGAGATCTGGAACCTACTCGACTCTCTTTTGCCCGACATCGCTTTTTCACAGAAACCTGGACCAACATCACCACCCCCATCCCGGACGGATACAAGATCCAGAGGAAGGACTGCCCTAACCCCCCGGGAGGGGGTCTTGCCATCGTTCACAAGAACACCCTCTGCCTCAACACCTCCAGCGAAACCTTCCCCTCCGCCGAACACCTGCACCTCGAGATCCAGACCAGCCCCAACTCCACACTCACTGGCACCCTCGCCTACAGACCCCCCGCCACCCACACCCCCTTCGTAGCCACCATCTCCAACCTCAACGCACCCCACGCCATCACCTCGATGAAGTACATATTAATCGGAGATCTGAACTTCCACCTCGACAACCCTAGCGACCCTAACTCCACCACCCTCCGTGACAACCTCGTCAACATCGGACATAAACAACTCATCATCATACCTACCCACAGGGCAGGACACACCCTCGACCCCATCTTTGCAGGAGGAAACAGCGTCCCCTTCAGCCACACAACGCAACCCCCATGGACCGACCACCAATGCTTACACTTCCTCGTCGACAAACCCAAGGCACCCAAACCAGCCCCACGCCCACCGTGAGGGAGCTGGAGCAAAGTCACCGACGAGCAACTCAACTCCACCTTCACCCAAGACAAAGACACCGGGCATCCAACGCCAGCGTCGCAGCCAAGAAATTCCACACTTGGATCTCCAACTGCACAAGCTCGCCCCACAATGAAACCCCGACAAACAGCGCCCCAGGAAAGCCGCCTGGTTCACCACCGATCTCCAAGAAGCCAGATGCACATGCAGACGCCTGGAGAAGAACTGGAGAAACAGTAAGTCACCTGGAAACTACACCACCTACAAGGACGCCATGACGGACAACCACCAATAAATCAGAACCACCAAAAGGACCTTCATCTACAACAAAATCCTCGCCAACTCCAGCGACTCCAAGGAACTTTTCAGTGTCGTCCAGGAATTCACCAATCCCCGTAGCGAAGCCACGGACATCACTCCGTCCCAAGACCTCTGCGACAAGCTTGGATCCTACTTCCATTTGACAACTTCGTCGACCATACACCCAACTCCGCAGCCGGCCCGCCCTTCAGCCACACCAGCTTGCCCACCATTTCCTCCTGGACACCCATCACGGCCGAAGAGATCACCTCGACCATGAAAAGCATCCACTCAGGGGCCTCCACTGACCCGTGCCCAACACACATCTACCACAGAGCTGCCACCGCCATCGCACCCGAACTACAACGCACCATTAACATCACCTTTGAAACCGGCACCTTCCCAGACTACTTGAAATGCGCAGAAGTCAGGCCCCTGCTCAAGAAGTACCGGCCAATCTCACTTCTCCCCTTTGCTGCTAAAGTCAGAGAAAACAGTCAACGTGGAACCGACAATATTCATCAAAGACAACTCCATCCTCGACCCATCTCAATCCAGATTCCAAAGCAACCACAGCACCGAGACTGCCCTAGGTGCTGCTACCGATGACATCCACACCCTCCTCGACCAAGGCCACACCACAGCCCTTATTCTACTCGACATATCAGCAGCTTTCGACACCGTCTCCCATCGCTCACTCGCAGCCAGACTACACGACGCCGGCATACAAGGAACCGCCCTTGACTGGATCTGATAATTCCTCACCGGCAAAAGCCAAAGGATCAGACTGCCGCCCTTCGTCTCCGATCACACGGAAATCACCTGCGGAATCCCACAGGGGTCATCTCTCAGCCCGACACTCTTCAACATCTACATGGCCCCCCTAGCCACCATCGTCTGACAACACGGCCTCAGGATTGTATCCTACGCCAACGACACCCAGCTCATCCTCTCCCTTACTAAGGACCCCACCACCGCCAGACTCAATTTCCAGAAAGGAATGCAGGACGTTGCAGCCTAGATGACCAACAGCTGCATAAATCTCAACTCCGAGAAGACAGAAGTCCTCGTCCTTGTCCTCGGAACCACCCCTTCAGCTTGAGACAACACCTGGTGGCCCACCGCCCTTGGCAGCCCACCAACCCCCATGGACCATGCCAGAAACCTCGGCATCGCACTCGACTCATCCCTGTCTATGAACCGACAGGTCAACGCCGCCGCCTCCAGCTGCTTCAACACCCTCCGCATCCTTCGTAAGACGTTCAAATGGAACCCCCTGCGTCAAGGAAGACAGTCACCCACGCACTCATCACCAGCAGGCCGGACTATGGATACGCACTGTATGCTGGCATAAACAAGTCCCTAGCCTGTAAACTCCAGATGATACAGAACACCGCCGCCAGACTCGTCCTCGGCATCCCTCGACACAAGCATATCAGCCAACGCCACTGGCTTCCCTTGGAGAAGAGAGTCACTTTCAAGATCCTCACTCACGCCTACAAATGCCTACACAACACCGGACCCAAATACCTCAACGACAGAGTCACCCTCCACATACCCAAAAGAAACCTCCAAGCAGCCAACCTCGCCCTCGCCGAAACCCCTCGCAACCACAGAGCCAAAGCAGGAGGAAGATCCTTCTCCTACATCGCGGCCAAGACCTGGAATGAGCTGGAATGAGCTACCGACAGACATCAGACGCACCCCCTCCCTGAACACCTTCAGGAAGACTCTCAAGACCTGGCTCTTCGGCTGAACAGCACTGCTGACACCCTCCCCCAGCACCTTGAGACTCTCACGGGTGAGTAGCGCGCTTACAATTCCCTGATTTATTGATTGAGCTCTTGCCTAACACCCTGTCTGAAAACCTTAATTATCTGTAAGGCTTCATGAGATGTTTATTGTTGCTTATTTCTATCCTACTCTTTTTGAATAATGTGTGTATTCATCTATGTGGTCGCAGTGTCTCAAATTACCCTTGGTCTTAGTCTTAAAGAAACAACTGGTCTTATATGGGATCTTTTTCTCTATCAGCATAATTGTCATAGCATGATACCGAAATCACAGCATGTCAGCAGTTCCTTGGAAAATTGTCTTGCCCTTTAAAAATGACCCTAATATCAATGATATTATATATTAATTGAAGTGATTTAGACATATAATAAATATATTGAATGCATGAAATTAAAGTTATTGATATAATTGTACACCATCTGTACATTGTATAGGTGCAGCCAGTACCTGTCAGTGAAATCAAGAAAACAACATCTGAAAATGGACCTGACACATTTTCCAAACCTCCTCAGGTGAGTGTGGTATTGTGAAGAAGACTCTAGCAAGGTAAAGCTTAACAAAAAGGTTAAAATGAGGGAAAAGGTATTCAAAATTCCAAAGCAACAAAACCCAAATTTCCAAACAAGGGTTCCTTCAGTATATTCTCTAGTAATAGATAAGACTGGGCAAACAGCGTTCCTTTCAGTATATTCTCTAGGAATAGATAAGATTGGCTTAAAACATTCAAGAGGTACTTGGGAAAAGCAAACGAAATGTAGAAGTTACTTCTAATAGGCATGAACTTGAACTTCCTAGAAGTCCGGTTTTCCAAGGCTGCCAAATCTTGGAACCATTCTGATTAATGAGGGTTTAATCCTAATGTACCTGATTATAGGGCCTCTTACTACTCTGCTCAAGTAAACAGATCTGTGAACACATATTAGCTCCTGTCTTCAGGACATTGGTTTGTCTGTGGCTAACATGGGACAGTCAGACACACAGTGGACAATGGTAGAGTACACACAGGAGAAAGGACAATGAAAAAAGATGATGATCACCACCTAGTCTACATTCAACATGTACACATGTAACTAGAACTACTACTTAGTGGGTACCTTGCTTGTGCCTGTTCCATACTAAATTATTGAAACCAAAAGTAACAGGTGGAATGTTTGAATATTCTTCGCCACTGGGAATTCTTGAATTAATCCTAACTACTGCTTATTACTTGGCCCTCATTCTAGTCCATCCTTTATTTACCACAATTTCATCTTAGACAGAGAAACACTAGCCATATTCCACTCGTTCTTGGTCCTGCTCGAATAGGAAGGATAATAAGCAACCCCAGATTGGTTTCTACCTTTGGGCTCATCAGTGAGGTACGGTTTGAGTTCTGTGAGACTATAAGTACTGGAGTTAGATCTGGGCATATCCATCACACCTAGGGCATCTAAATTTGAAAAACATCTGATGGGTAAAATTTTATATTAATCTCAGCTATTGCTAATTACTGGGGGCCACATACCAGTCCATCATTTTGTATCCCCAATGTACTCTAGACAGGGACGAGAAAGTGGCTAATGAAATCATTCCTTCTATCACTTTGCATTTTGTTCCATTCTAAAAATATGAATGATTTTAGTTATCTCATAGGATGATTGCATAGTTGATAATTCAATATAAGTTAAATATAAGTTGATGGAATATCTATAGTAAAAAACTGTTTTTCTTGAACTTGCTCTGAACTTAGGAACAACTTGGTTTTATTGTTGTAGGTATTGAGTCTCTGTTTAGAGCTTGATGCAGGGGAAGTTAGCTCGGTTCTAGTTTTGCCATGTTAGGTGTAGGAAACTCTCAAATTACTCAGGTTGGACATTGCATTACTATTTGTGTCTTGTATACAACTGTGGTATATCTGTGTTCATAATGATGCAACGTTGTATTGTTTGTTCTGCATCAGCACGGATGAACCTTATGCATACTGACACAGACCTTGGTTTTTGTACTTTATTTTTTATTTTCCAGGCATGTGAGCCCGATAGAAGACCAGCGAGAATCCAGAATATGCTAAGTAAAATAGCATTAGCCCCTAGGTGGATGCTGGTACGTATGGGACAGCATGAACTTGAAATGGAGCAGAACAGGACCTGTGTATCACTTTGAATGCTCAAATCCTCAGGAGTTTTATGGTTGGGCCCAAGAAAGTGAAGTGACATTGGGTTAACGAAAAGTGTTGAGTACTAGAGGGGTTACATGATTCACACCTAAATGGCTTGGGAATTTGGGGCAAGATGTGTTTACATTCCAGAAACAAAGGGAGGCATGGAGACATAGAGAAAGGGAGAGTATTCAACACACAGTAAGCCATGGCAGACACAATATTAGGAATTGTGTTTTATTCTCTTGAGACCAAGAGTGATACAATTGAACATGAATTAATGAAATAGCACAAGGTGCTTTCTTTTGACCCATGCTTCGAACTGACTACCAACGTATCCTTTCTGATTTCCTGTCCAAAACCTGTTGGCTAACTTAGCTGTCTTCTTAGTTAATTGGGCTAGATAGTTCTAGTTCTACGTTTTTGACACACGCTGAGGATAAGCACACCGAACTAAACATTTGCTCTCTAGAGACATGCTTTCGGAATTCCCGAATACATTTATATTTATGTCTACCTTATCTTCACTTACTATCAGTCAGATGAGATGGGGCGCTACTATACCAGCTCCTCATTTGCAGGACACTTAATACTTGCTTTCAAGTGGACAGATCATTTTCAAATGTCTAACAATAATTCAGAGGAATTACATACTTCCTAATCTGAGAAGGCATTTCTACTCTTAAATCTCTTCTCCACACTCATTCAGGTTCTTTAGCAGGAAAGCTCTTTTATGAGTTGTGTGAATCATTGGTCCCTGATTTGCTATCTTCTCCCTGCACATGGGGTGTGGATGCATTCAAGACATCAATGCCAGCAGATGGAGATACGTTCTTGAAACAGGTATCATTGGCTTATGTCTACATCACTAACATTTGTCCCTAGCTGTTAGTCATCATCGGAAATTATATGCAAACATATGCAGAGTGATATGTTAATGAGTAAGATGAAAGAAAAGTCTTCTTAGATGGTCTACATAGAATAAACGTACATTGGTATAACTACCACTAAGTAGGGATCCTCTGTGTAATGTTGCACTTGCTGATTAGATTCTTGCTTATAGTATATCAGTCTATGGACGAGCTGTTTGAGAGTCAATGGGATTTCTCTAGATCACTTAAGCATTAACAAAATTTTGAGTTTATTCTTCTGGGTCTTGCATGTACATTCAGGGCTTGATGCAGGGGAAGTGGCCCACGGTTGATTTCAAGTGCAAAACGAATGCGCTGACAAACATTTCAGAGTGCACATTGCATTTGGACGTGCTCTTGTTTGTGTCACTGGTTTGCTCTATTCACAATTGCAAAACTGTGCTCTGTTTTTTGCTCTGGATGGGTAAAGCTTTGCAGATAGTAGAACCACACTGACATCAATGTTTGACCTATTGTTTTGTCAGGCAACTATGATCAAGGCCAAAAGTGAAAGAGTCCAGATCAGCCGTACTAATCTGTCACTAGCCCCAAGGTGGATGTCAGTAAGTTGGTGATTGTCTTTGAAGGAGTAGAAACGAAAAGTCTCCACATTGCTTTTGGAAAGCTAAAAACCAAACAAGACACTCCTGGATGGACGAATTTTAAATAATGAAGCACCCAAAATGACTACCATGTTCTTGTGAGATCCAGAAATCTTGTGCAATTCTTTTGTGTTATGAAACATTTGAAAGTCTTCCACTTCATCCTTCTGCAAGAGCTTAGAATATATGGGTTGTCGCAGTAAATAACTGGCTGACTCTTAAGTCTTCCAAAATACAAAGGATTCTGAGTGCACCACCATGGAAAGCCTGGACAAGGGGTTACCAGGGAGCACGAGCTGGATTTTTGGTTTTTAATGGTGTTTCATGTTTGGGCACCATCTGGCTGGGATGCCTTTTAGACTTGTGCTGTGTGTGTAGGCGAGATGAATTGCTGCAATGTAATTTCCACTAATCAGTATGAACTGAGCGTTTGTGGACGACACAAACTTTTTGATGGTGCCAGACTGATTCCGTGCAACCCTGCAGGATATGTTGTCCTATAGACCAGCTAGCTCACAGTGCCACCAAAAGCCCCCCTAACTTAGATAGGGAGTGTACAGTTCTGGCAACCTCCGAACATGACAACCCTGTTCCCTCAGGAACGGTGGTGACAGACTTAAAACCTTTTGCTCATACACTCACACTCTCTTTTGCTCAGAGTAATATACAAAGAATACAAAGGGACGTTTTCAATGTTTAATGAACCAAACTGATTCTTGTATGGAATATATGTGCTGCATTGATCAGTAGACAGAAGAAGATTAAAGTTATAAAGAGTATCAAGACAGTGAACAATGCAAAAAGTTCCACCATCATCCTGAAACAACGTATATATGCAAGCATATAAAATAATATACCAATCTGGTGTAGTCCTACTAAGCAGGCCCTAACCTATGTGTTTAGGGTGTGTGTGTGTATGTCCTGTCAAGTATCCCCTTACTGGATGATCCAACCCCATTATCTGGTGGGCAAGAATGTAGGAGCCCGACTTGGTCATGAACTGGACACTCCTCGTGGAGATGTCAGTCAGCTGCTGGGCAAAAGCTTCAGCATGTAGGGACCTCTCAAGTTCAGCAGGAGTACCTCCTCTGATTATACCCGGAAACAGATTTTCTTAATGGAAAAAGGCATCCTTGCCTTGGGACGAGATTGTGATTAGGCTGCCATTGTTTGTATTCTACAGATAGCTGTGTTGCCATATGGACGTAAATAACAAACACATTTTCACACCGTACGTGTAGGCCTTGTACAAAATGCCAAGGCAATATGATAAGGTTGATTGGTAAGTTGATTCGTGCAAGCACTTTCGGTGCTAACAGGAAACAAACCCAAAGTGTCACAAATGCAACTTTAGGAAGATCCGTGTACATGTAAAAATTGCAATATTTCCTACTAGGCCTAACTGGGACACATGACTCCCACTCCTAGAACATAATTCGAAGATGTTATCTAAAACTAAAAATCTGATTAGTAAAAATGCAACAGCATATGTAAAGGAAATTGCTAAAAATGAAACGTTAAGATAACAATAAAAGTGCTTAAAAACAAGTACTCATGCAATTTGGAGACCCAAAGCATAAAAGAAAGCCAAAATGTCTTAAAAATATAAAAACTATAACATTTAGGGCAATTTATAAGAAATTCGGACGTAAAACCAGGCTGAAAAAAAAGTTCCCACCACACAGAAAAGCTAGATGTTTATGTGTTGGAGCTGAAGGTGAAACATAACTGTTCCCAGCATCTGCAGACAATGATTCCACAGGCACAACTCGGAGCAAGTTGATAGAGCAAGTATGTTCCCATCCATCCCTCACAGCCACTGCAGGAGCGAAAAGAGCCAATTGATGTTGTATTGAGACAGAGCTAGGATCCAAACCACCAGGCGCAAAGCAACCCAGGGACGCTCATAGAGTGTGGCCAGGAGCAACAGAATCCTCAAGGGACAGCTATACCATTGGGCCTTCAGTGGGTCCATCAGTATGTATATGTCTGAAGGTTCAGCCAATTGCGACCCCAAGCACAGGTCCAGGGCACACTCATAAGTGCACAGAAGACAGCGGAATACGGGCTGCACTCAATTATGACATACAGCCTGGAATGACAGGAATGCTCATCCATTTCCAAAAGAAAAGGTGCACCAAAGACATGCACCATGCATTCACAGCACCATGCATTCACAGCACAACAGGACGTGAGGGAGGGCAGCTCCATGAGAGCAATAATATTAAAAGCAATATCCCTGCAATTAGGAGCAGGATCAGTAGAAGACCTCCAAAGTTGCTTTCGAGGATGGAGTGTATAAAAGATGGAACAACTCCAAACACCTTCTGGAAGGTGCCGACCAAGACTGAGCCTCTCCTTCTGAAAAACCCCGCTATTCCAGTTATACTAGACATATTAAAAATACGAAGTTCCAATTCCCCAAAATGTTGTGGGAAGTTGGTTAGGAGTAGGGCTGGTTTGGGACGTGATGATAGTATTTCTGATTGGCTAGGAAGGGACCAATTGAGTGTGTGACAGGTGGAGTTTGTCTCTGCTCCTACCCTTGAAATCTATGCCTGCAGCACGGACGGGCAGCGGACGTGCCACTGGCGCGCCAAAGGCTAGCCCATCTGCACCCGTCTGTATGTGCTCAAAAACCCCAACAACCTCCACACGGCCAGGGATCAACTTAAGCCAACCATTCTTGCTAAACTTTCAAAGCTAGGCATCCTTAATCAAAACATGCCAAGCACTGTCTCGCACCATCAGGGGCCCGCACAAATTTGCCTCATGCTAACATATCTATCTTGGACCCTATGAATAAAAGGCAGCTGTCTTCGTGCATTTTGAATAAAAAACATCTTGCTGTTTTCTACCTCAATACTCGGTCCTTAGTAAAGCATCAACTAGAGAGCTTCCATTTGCTCAATTCTGACTTACCTGATATACTATTTTTGACTGAAACATGGTTAACAGATGACTCAGTACTGTATAGTCTAGCAGCTCTCCCTGAAAATGTTTATTTACTCAACACTAACCGGCGGCCACAGGGAAAGCAAGGTGTTGGGGTGGTGGTTATTGCTAAAAAACATCTTAAAATTGTTAATACCGCCCCACTACCTCTCCCAGGTAGACAATATTGTGATTAAAATTGACTTCCATGCATTCCCGTTGTTATTTGTCGTAATTTACAGACCACCAGGATACATGCAGAACTTCCAACATCTTGTGACTGCATTGCTATTTGAGCTAGCCATCGATTATGCAAAAATTCTTCTCCTGGGTGATTTTCACTATTGGGCGAATGTAGGGGTGGGCAAATGGCACTCGAATTGACGGATAGGTTAGCTAGCATCAATCTTGACCAACATGTTTTTGTACCAACTCACATTAAAGGCCACACTTTAGATCAGGTTAGATCCTCTAACCTAGTCATAACTAACCTTAGCGTCTCTCCTTGCACTTTGTTCGACCATCACCTTATTCACTTCACCATAAAAGAGCTAACTCTCCCAAAACCTCCCCCTCGTCCAGATAATATCACTAGAAATTGGAAACGCATGGACCCTGATTCATTTTGTACCTCTTGTGCCTCTCTTCCTGCTGCCTGCATGAACCTGGAGGGATATTAGGAAGCGGTTTCGGACTGGCTCACAGAAGCCAGCAACTCTCATTCCCCCCTCCGGGAAGATAAAGCTTACCTGCCGCCATGAAGCTTCTAAGTGGTTTTCTGCAGATCTGAAAGCTGCTAGACTTGAGTTACGGCAGGCGGAGCGCAAATGGCGTAACACTTATTTGGCTGAAAATAGAGAAATCTTTATCCAAAATGTAAAAACATACAAAAAACTAATCTTGCAGGCAAAATGTACATTCTTCTCTAACAAAATCATAAATTCAGAGAATACGTCTAATGTCATCTTTGAGATAGTCAGAGAACTATCTAACCCTGACAGACTCTCTGTACCTTTGGTCCCTACCCATAATCTATGTGATGAATGGAACCTTTTTTTGTGGAGAAAATAAAAGTCATAAAAAATAATATCCCCCCTAGTACTCGAGCCTTCAATATACCATCAGGAGATAGACATTCTACCTCTCTTTCTGTTTTTCCAGCCATCAGTAAAGAGCGGCTTGCCGAGCTGATGGTCACAGTCAAAGCAGGGTCACCGACCAATATCTGTCCTCCTCACGTCCATAAGCCAATATTTTTCTGCTTTCCAGATATAGCAATGTCTCTCCTCAATTTATCTCTTGTCCAGAGCAAGGGAGGAGAGAGTTGGCCTAACGGCTAGCGCAGTCGAACTCTAATCTGGGGAACCGGGTTCGAGTCTCGGCAATGGTGCTGAGATCATGTGATTCTGGGCAAATCACATTGGGCCAGATGTACGACCATGTTTTGCAGTCACAGAGGGGTTTCAGACCCCTTTGTGACCTCAAAAAACGAGTTGGCATTTACTATTCCTATTTTGCGAGTGGCAAATTATTTGCGACTCACAAAATAGGAATAGCGAGTTGCTATTAGGAAGGGGAGTTCCAAGGGCGTCCCTTCCTAATAGCGAGTCCTCCAGGTATGTATGACTCTTTTGTGACTGCAATTGCGGCCGCAAAACAGTTGCAGTTTACCACCCTTGCCAGAAGGGTGGTAAAGCACTCATAAACGGGAAGAGGGTCCCCAGGGGACCCCATCCCCTTTGTAAATGCAGGGGAAATATTCTTTAGGCAGGCAGTGGTCACAGGGACCACTACCTGCCCTTAAAAAATGAAACCAAAACTTTTCATTTTTTTAAATGCATCCCGTTTAAGGACGACTCCACTATACTTAAGAACTACAGACCTATCTCTCTGTTGCTTTATTTAGCTAAACCACTAGAGTTTCATGTAGCCCAAAAACTGTGCTCCTTTTTGGAGGAGTCAGACTAACTGAACTCCCATCAGGCCGGTTTTCGTCCTGCGCATTCCACTGAGACAGTCCTTCTCGCTGTTATGGATGAAATGAGGAAGGAGACAAACAATGGCACTGATCATGCTGGACCTCTCAGTGGCGCTCGACAGGGTCGATCATACTTTATTGATCAACCATGTCAGCAATGGAAGTCTGTGGCACAGCACTTGAGTGGATGACCTCCTTTCTCAAAGATCGGATTCAGTCAGTTTCCCTTCCCCCATTTTGCCCTGCCAAAGTCCACTTGGGCTGTGGTGTGCCTTCGGGATCATCCTTGTCCCCCACCTGTTTAATCTCTATATCCGTCCTTTAAGACACTCTTACAATACTCTGTTTAGAAGCAAGATGTGAAAATATTTAATTACGCTGATGACCTGCAGCTAATTTCTGCGATCCACTATATAGAGTCCAAGGTACTCTTTCAAAACACAATACTTGATATTCGGGACTGGATGAATTTTAATCAGTTAAAGTTAAACCCTGATAAAACAGAAGTGGTGGTAACTAAAAATAACTCAATCCAATAGAACCCCTCCTTCTGGCCTTTAGAATTAGGCTCTTCCCCCACACCTAAGAGAGCAGTGAAAAGCCGTGGGATTCTCATTGATGAAGACTTATCTCTCAAACAACAGTTTGGAGCTGTGTCATTCTCTTGTCACCTTCAACTTCGAAGATTAAGTAAAAATCCGCACATATTTCAGTGAGAAAGCTGTCGTGCAAATTATCATCGCCCTAGTGATACTGCGCATTGACTACGCAAATGCCCTCTACCTTGGACTCCCTACTGGATTAATTTACAGGTTGCAATTGGTGTAAAATCAGGCGGCCCGGCTGGTCTTCTCCCAGCCACGACATTGTCACACTAAGCCACTGATTAAAAACCTCTACTGGCTCCCTGTGACCTAGAGGACCATCTTTAAAACAGCCTGTACGATTTTTAAGGCTCTTCATGGTAATAGCCTTGGTTTGATATCAACCAGACTTCAGCGCCACATGCCTTCTTGGCATCTGAGATCAGCCCATCTCAATTTACTAACGGTGCCAAGAAGCAAAAGGAAAAGGCTAAGAGGGGCCAGATTTTCTCTTCTGGCTCCTCTCACATGGAACACCCTTCCCTTGGATATTAGATCAGTATCCACCTACAGAAAATTCAGGAGACTCTTAAAAGCGTGGTTGTTCTGACAAACCTATGCCTAAATTGATGATTGATGCTACCCTCTGCTACTAGAGCCAAGAGACCTTATGCTGAAAGTGTACTCTACAAGTGACTCATCTGCTAACATAATAGTAGCGCCTGTATCTCTGAAGAGGAATGTGCCACCTGAAGAGAAAAAATCTCTTTGGCCGAAGTTAAGGCTACATCTTTTTGAAATGATAAGGCTTTCAGTTTGCTCAGGGCATCAAAATGCACGTTGGTAAAATTAATTGAAGGCCACAGCTTATCCTCCTTAAATGTATGGGCAGATGGAAACTGAACGTGTGCACAATTAACAATGGAAGACACGGTCACCACATCGGCAATACCTGGTTTCATCCCACCAACATCAGGTAACTCCCATTTAAAAGTAATCTGACAGTGTTGAGGTCTTTAGCCAATGAAGGCACAATTTCCAAACACTGTAGGTTGTTACAACACCCAAATGTTCAGTCTCCACATATTGCATGTCGGGCCTATTGGCTGTAAATCCCTTGCTGTTACCTAGGAATCGAGCCTGACATCTGCATGTGTCTAACAGCCAGACTAGCCATCCCTTCCAATTGGGGTCTGATGGGTTATGCTTACTCTTAAACAGCATGCTATCTATGGTATTTTATAGTACAGTGTTAACTGCTGCCAGTTCTCCAATTGTGTAAAAGAGGGAACCCGTGGTGTGTTCAGTCATTTATCTTGGCAAGGCCAAGACACGTTGTCTGTTGCACCGTTTTGTTCAGGAAAATCATTTGTTGTGGTATTAAACAGCCCTAAATAAAGCCATAGTTCCCTCAACCTGCCAGCCTTAAGTCCCCCAGATAGATAGACTTCACACCTGTTGTGTCCCTCCAAAAGTCAAAACTTTGTACAGAGAGCTGGGACAGGAAAGAAGCAGAGTAAATCAGCTTAGTGTCAAGTTAACATGTTTTTCTTTGCAGGTGTCGGTGCAAGATATAATAGAAAGAGGACGGGTCAGAAATCTCATACCCAGAAATATAATCAAACTTCTGTGCAAACGCATTTGAACTACCCCTTGGTGGTGTAGGGCAATGTTCCCATTGTGTAAAGTTGAAAACGTCACGAGGAATTCTAGCTTTGTGGTGAAAATGATGTCTGTAATGTTGAAAACAAAACATCTCATCAAAATTCGCTGTAGCATCATATAACTCGTCAGAAGAAAACACAGTAGAATGTTCTAGATCTTCTAGTATTTCATACACTGCACCAATGTCCCAATCATCAGACACAGTATTTGGGGTGATAATTTCATTCAAAGACATTTTAAACAAGTGTGAAATTTGTAAAAGTTCACTAGGACGATAATCATCAAATGATACCTTATCCCGTACAATCCCATCTGGAACTGGAAAAGCTGAATTGGTTACAAGAGACAAGTCCCCTGTTCACCGTGTGATGGTGCGTGTGGTGTCAGAACCAAGTTTACCATGTGTACTGAAGAGCGTTCTGGGATAAAATGTCCGTTCAGAAGCAGAAACACTGTCATAAAACCAATGCAAAGGACCAGAATAAGTAGCACAACTGTAATCCAAAGGTGTAACCATGGAGAAACTAAATATGTTCCTTTCAGCCAAAAATAAAAGACACGCACCTTCAGTTCCAAAGGCAGGGGCAGTGGAGGCGGAGGTGGAGGTTGCTCCAATGTGTTGGAGGAGAAGTCATCAAAATCAATGAAGTAACAAGAAGCCGTTCGGTCGATCCTTGGTAGCTCAGCAGGTTGTGTTGAATTTTCTGAAACCTAGATCTGTGGTACATTGATGTAGACCTTGTTCCTTTCAGGATTTCGAATTGAAATTTGTGTTTCTGTACTTGTTGACTGTACAGTTGTTGTTTTTGCAACAGGTAGAAGACATACTTTTTTGTTATTTAGTGTTGTCTCTTGCTGAAGAGAGCACGCTTCATTCATAATGAAAGCTTCCATCTGAACCTCCTGAACGGTAGCGAGAGGAGACTGGTAGCTACCGAGGAGCCCACGCAGCTTACTGTTGAGAATTGGCTACATAGTGGTTTGATCAGATCAATGGAGACAAACCTTTTGTCTTGACAGCCGGCAAGGGGCAGGAGAAGCACAGTTCTTGTACCTTCAACAGCCAGGACAGGCACAGGCTCTCTGTAGGATGGCCAAAACTCCTTTTTGTCCACAATCTTATTTCTGACCAGATCCCCAACTTTTATGATCCAGCTGGAAATTGCCAGAACTACCTTCACTTCTCCAGTGTGGTTGCCTTTTACTTGGGCATTGCTTTGTCCGTCCTGGAAATCATTCAGTTCATGTAAAACAGCCAAACGTTCATTGATGTCAAATGGTGTGTCCTCCGTCACTGTGCTGGCATTGTCGAGGTCTGCAACCCACATCTTAACCCAAACAGGATCTCATAAGGAGTCTAACCACCCAGGGATTTTCTTGCCATATTGTTTAAAGCCCTCTGGACCCCATATAGGTGATGGACCCAAATGGTACCTGAGCCTAGGACCCTTGCTGTTAAAGACTGCTGTAAGTCACGGTTATTCCCCTCCACTATCGCATTTCCATCAGGATGATATGGAGACGAGAAATGCAGGGTCACACCCAAACTGCTCATGGCCTTGCAGATCCTTTATAACAGTTCGGGCATCAGCAGATCGTTGTAGCCAGACCCAAACTAATCGAGAGCAGGGATCCACTGCCAACAAGATATACTTGATAATAGGTGTCCGCAAAGGTCCAAGTAAACACAATCCAATGGCTTGTTTGAAATCAGCAGAGGCATCTGAGGTGGACATGCCACGGTGGAACCCTTCATCTGCTGGCAGGTGTCACATCTAAGGACAAAGGCCTTGGTCTGTTTGCAAAGACCTGGCCACCAATAGCATTGCTGTAATAGTGAAATTGTGGCACCCGCCCTGGCTTTTGCAGAAGCCTGACCCTCATGTTCAGCTGTAACTAATCCTAGTCTGCGATCACTGTTTGGTATTACTCTGTCCCCCACTCCTGGAATCAGAGCATAATGTGTGTTTTGTGCATCCAACTTGTAGGAGTACTTAAGTGGAAAGCCTTGCGGCAGGTGTGTGTCATTGCGAGCAGCATTGATGGCCACCATGATGTAACTGTCTAGCCTCATACTTTAATGAGTGATTGCAGCAATCGGAGCAATTTGAACTGTCACCTTTGCAGCTTCATCAGCCATTGAATTACCTGCAATGTGAATGCCAACATGTTGATGGCTCAGTGTGTGAATGACACAAGCCCTTGGCAAGCATTCTTTTCAGCTTGCCACTTGTTCCCAAAGCAGCTTGTGCTTTACTGTGCATCCTTTTGAGTCTCTGAATCCCTTCTGGCTCTAATAATGTAGATATTCATTATATGACTGCACACAATAATACGAATCACACTCTATAAGTGTGGGGAATCCAGTATCTGTATTCTGTAGTGCCAGCAATAGAGCTGTTAGTTCTGCCAGCTGCGCTGTGCAATCACTGAGGGACTGCTTGTAGTTTTTCTTTGGATGGAATTCTCCATCATGCATACGCCCTTTTACAACTGCGCATGCGGCTGAGTATTGGTGTTTTTCCCCTACTGACGGCTGGGCAGAACCATCAGTGTAAATGATGTAATCATAGGAATCTACAGCATGATTTAATTAGGCGTGGGTTAAGGATATTCTTGTTCATACTGCAGGCATGCTTGTGTTTGTAGTGTAGAATCATTTAATCTACATTTGTTGCAGTGAATGAGTTAGCTCATTGTATCCATCTTGGATGTTGAGCTTTAGTGTTCAGAACGCTGGCTTGGGTAACCGCCTTGAAGGTTGGTACAAGGGTCACAGCAAAATCGGTTTTCCTTGAGCCAGGGCTCTCTCTCTCACGACAGAAGTCTGTACTACTGGCAGTATTTTTTCAGTAGGTGCAGAACACATTTCAGCATTGGTATATAAATGTGATTTATATGCTACTGGTACTGTGTCACCTTCATTGTACGTGACACATGTTCACCCTGATGTACCCGCGATTACATTGATCACCAGGTTTGTAGTGTTTGCACGTGTGTGTAGGTGTTTGGAAGCTATCATGTCAGCTTGAACAAAACATAACATTTCTCTGTGTTCCTGTGTCCAGTGTGTGCTTGAAAAGTCTGGACGTATTAAGTTGTAGAATAGTTTGACCTGTTCTGCGTAATCTGGAATGTATGTTTCTGGAATCCTAATTTGCATTGTAGTCTTTTTACAGTTTTTTGGAGGTTGAAGCAACGCACCTTTTTCTAAAAAATGGGTCGCTAGGCTTTTGCCTTCACTTGAGAACTCATATCCCAAACATAGGACACTGAGGTGGGCAATTTTAGATTTTTTAAAAGTGAAATCTATAGCCCATTTTAGCAAACCCCAGGATTATGTGGTCCACCCTGGTCCATAAGGTTATCGTCCGTCAAATAAACATCATCGACATACGACAATGCCTGATCGTCAAAATTTTCAAGTAGTACTGTAACTCTGGCTAAGAACAACCCAGGGCTATTCTTATACCCTTGAATTAAACGGCAGAATTTTTTCTGAGAACCTAGCGCGGTGAAGGCTGTCAAATATCTGCTTCCAGGCGCTATATTTTGCCAGAAAAATCGTTTTGAGATATCTAGTGTTGTTTTGTGTCTCTTCCGCACAATGCTATTCATTAATGCAGCACAGTGTGCATTTTGTACTGCAAATGTGAGAGTAGCCTTGTTTAAATGTCTGTAATCTAATACTAAACAATATGAACGATATGGTTTCATTACCGGAAACAAAGGATTATTCATAGAAGAGGTTCAACTTTCTATTACACTTTGGTATTCAAGTTGTTCTAGGATTTCCCTAACTTGCTGTTTACCTTAGTTCCCTATTGGATTTTGTCTTTGAGGTTGTGGGGTCATCGTCAATGGAATGTCATGATAAGGTGTACTGTTATCCCACCACACATGGTTGTAGTATAAAGCAGGAGCTAGCACTATAGCCCACTCCTTGGCGTATGAATGTTTAATTGATTTTGCAGCTAGGATGGAAAATGCTGGTAGAATTACCGTTTCCAAATTTGAGCAATCCATTTCAAAGTCAGGTGGCCAATGTTTTTCAGCCAGAAGAATATCATACCCTTGAGTGAGTTCTTCCCAAAAGAGGACTTCAAGGAACATGGGTATGTTCCCCTCCAACTGTAGTTGGACTAAGTATAAACGATGTGGAACGCTTACCCTGGTATCTAGTTTTTCCACCGTGATCTACTCACTCAGTGCTACTCCCCCCAGACAATCAATCGGGTTCTGGCGAACTATTGTGATTTCTGCAGCGCTGTCCAGCATTTTCAATGCCCATTCTCTATTCAGAAGCAGAGTCCTCAATATCCGGGGCATGCCTGACCCTAAGTCCAGCTACCTTCTTCTTTTTGAGTTGAGGTTTTGCCGTTCTAGCTGAATAATGTAGTTAGATGAGCATTGTGAGTCCTTCCTTAGTTTCACATGCTCTTCTGATCTGCTCTCTGACCATCATTCTCTCTCTGAATGTTTATCGGATGAATCTTGGAAGGAAAGAGAGGAACGTCTATCAATATCCTGATACCTGCCAGGCTGTTTAATATTATCACAGTTTAGTAAATTATAATGTTTTTTAGTTGATTCCTGTGTAAGAGACCCACCCCATGGATTTTGTTTTATCCTTGCTTTTCTCATTTCCCCACGTCTTTTTTGTCAAAGAGTTGGGTTCTTGCTCAGAGTTATCATTTTCAGACTTACTCTTCAACTGTGATCCCCCAGGGCTGGCTCCCAAATTATCTTTACCAAGGATAGCATAGGTTTCTTCGATAATTTTAGGGAATTCGCGATTATGCTGCGCAGGAGTCATATCCCTTTGGTGTTGGTGTATAGCTAACGCTGCTGCGTCCCCTTTAATGTTGCTCAACATTATGGCGGATACTGCGGCAAAGTTGCCCATCAGTTTCATTCCTAAATCCAGGGCACGTGCTGCTCTGTGCTCATTCTGGACCTGTTTCAATACTTCAGGTGGAATCGCAAATGAAGCAGTACCATGTGTTCTTGAATATACTGTAGCAAGGAACATACCTCAAGTAGCACAGTCCTCCACAGGGGCAGCCAGCCCCATTGTCAAGCAAATTGATAATATCCTGTGTTTTTCCTGTGGGCCCGTATGGGGAAATACTGTTTCAAGCTTATTTATTTTTTGTGCAAATCAAAATGGAATCTTTCCCTCCTAATGGGAATTTTTCCCACGAACGCATTCAGTGTTTGTGAACTAATGCCGGATGTAACCAATTGTGGTGCCGCAGCTTAAACAGCCTGCGCAGGTTAAGTGTTAATATTCGCATCACCAACTGTGTAAGGCATCTGTATATTGTTACTAGATTATTGTACAATCCCAGGAGCTGGGCTGCGGTCAAATTATTAATACCAGGATGCAGTGTATCCGGCTAGGACAGGCCGTGTTGCCCCCTCATTGCTGAGTTGGCCCAGTCTCACACTTTCTATGGTGTATGGGAGGGCACTTTTAAACCAATTAATATGTTCTTGGAGGGTGATAGGAACTTCTATTGCCTTGTATGAAGTGTATTTTTCTGGTATTTCATCCTCTGTGTATTGGTGAAATACTTGTGTTCCATCACCCGCAGCTGGGACTGTAACCCAAGAATAAAACACCTCTGTTCTGGTTTGTGTGGCTCAACCACGAAGGTAACGCTCCCCACCATCTAGTGTGAGACCATTTTGTAATAGTTTCTGAGTGACTGCATATCTGCAGTTCTCAGAGATGTTTTGTGCCATGTATGCCAGAAATGAATTACAGAGTTCGGCTAACACAGTGGGAATTAGATCCTTTCATGCTTGAACAACCAACAGTCGATACATAGGGTATACCTACTCAGCTGCGGAAGATATTCCCTACCACCACAGACATCTCCGGTTAGAAAGTATGTATGGGTCTCTGAAAAGGCACGATTGAACTACTCAGTTGATCCTTACAAAATTAGAACCCAACCAATGTTGGCGGCGCCATGTCATTTAGTTTCTACTAATCAGTAGGAACTGCGCATTTGTGGATGACATAAACTTTGGGATGGTACCAGACTGATTCCTTGCACCCCCGCAGGATAGGTTGTCCCTTAAACCAGCTTGCTCACAGTCCACCATAGCCTAGACAGGGAGTGAACAATTACGCCAACCACTGAACACGACGCTCCTGTTACCTCAGGAACTGTAGTGACAGACCTAAAACCTTATGATCATACACTTGTGCTCTCTTTTGCTCAGAGAAATATACAAAGAATACACGAAGGGACATTTTCAATGTTTATTGAACCGAAGTGATTCTTGTATAGAATATATGTGTTGCAATGGTCGATAGACAAAAGCAGATGAAAGTTTTAAAGAGAATCAAGACAGAGAACAGTACAAAAAGTTCCAGAATTGTACTGAAACAATGTATATCTACTAGCATATAAAATATTATAACAATCAGGCGTACTCCTACTAAGCAGACACCTTGGGATGTGTGTATGTTCTGCCTAGAATCCCCTTACTGGATGATTCAACCCCATTACCTGGTGGGTAAGAATGTAGGAGCTCGTCTTGGTCACGAACTGGACACTCCTCACAGAGATGGCAGTCAGTTGCTGGGTGAAAGCTTGAGCTTGTGAGCCCTCTCGAAGTCAGCAGAAGTGCCTCCTCTGATTATACCCGGAAACAGATGTTAATTTATGGAAAAAGGCATCCTTGCCTTGGACCAAGATAGCGATCAGGCTGCCATTGTTTGTATTCTACAGATAGCTGAGTCGCTATATGGACGTAAATAAACACATTTGCACACCGTACATGTAGGCCTTGTACATAATGCCAAGGCAATATGATAGTGTTTTTATGGAGTTGATTTGTGCGAGCAAGATCGGTGTTTCTAGGAAACAAACCCAAATTGTCACAAATGCAAATGTGTGTCAAAAGTAGATATTGAAAGTGAAGGCAACTTTAGGAACGATCCATGTACATGTGAAAATGGCAACGTTTCCTACTAGGCCTAACTGGG
The DNA here is from genome assembly GCF_964204655.1 of Triturus cristatus. Lineage (NCBI taxonomy): Eukaryota > Metazoa > Chordata > Amphibia > Caudata > Salamandridae > Triturus > Triturus cristatus. The sequence goes on from NC_140591.1 coordinate 694,332,500, forward strand.
ACATATGACATTACCGGAGACTCCAAGCAAGCCCAGCAGAAAATGAAGGATGTGAAAGACCCACCATTGTAGATAGTAGTAGTAGTAGTAGTATAAGCTTTATTCAATATTAAAATATCATGAAAGCAGTGCAGTTTCGAGTAAAAAGAGAAACATATTTACAAAATTTTTTTTTTTTAAAACAATTAAACCATCACCTAAAACAGCTTATACGGATACAATTTCCAATACATATTTTGTTCATGATTTGTTTATAAAAACCATAAAAAGTCTAAAACTACAAGTATAAACTGAAGCCCTATGTGAAAAAGGGGGACCCAGTTCTGTAACCCTGGATAGGTGGACGCTAATCACAATTCGTGTCTGCACTAATGAAGCAATTAGGCTTCCTAGCCAAAATCTTGCTTCTTGTTAACCAGGCAGAGCCCAAGAATTTGGCCACCCTGCATATCAAAGTAAGTGAGGAGGTATCAGTACATAAGATGCGGAGAGCATTACGATGACTCATTGGACCCAGTGATTGGCAAACCGGCTTTAGCCACCTATTTCTGGGGAGCCTATACGCCGGGCAGGCGAACAAGAGATGTGCGATGGACTCATTGTGATAAGCACAACCCGGACAGGGTATAGGTGTCGTATTTGGCCCTTTCCAACATGCAACTAAGCTGTTGGTAGGGAGAGTCCCGAATCTCATCTTCATGTATAGTGCCCTGTCTCGGTGGATCTGGATAAAATCCAAATAAGGTTCCAATGTGCAGGTGGTTTTATGCTGGAAGAATCCCTCCGCCAATTTCCCCAGTCTGGGATTTTGAGTGACCTGGATCTGCACCCATTCCCAGCACATTTTTTTTAAAACCTGCTTTGTTGGTGGAGTCTGGCTACACCATGCCTCATTTAGTCCAATGGCGGATAAAAGTTTCAGAAGATCCGTTAACCATTTGATCTTACTCCCGGAGTCAGCTGCTACCAATTCATCAAGAGCTGCCGCATAATTGGTCAGTTCGGCAGTCCTTTTGATACGGGCCCAGAAAAGAAGAGGGCGCAGATGTGCTATATCTTGGAATGAGTGCCTACCTAGGTCGAAGAATAGAGGCTTCAAAGGCGTCGAGGTAGGTAGGGAAAGCATGTCTCTCATGAACTTATTTTCAGATGTGACAAGTTCACCAACATTCTGAAAGCCCCAGAGCTCAGAACCGTACAGGGCCGACGAGAGCGCTTTGCCAGCATAGACTGCAAGCACAGGGGCCACAGGCCTGCACCCAGCAAGACACTGTTCTCTCAAGATAGCGCCAGAAGTCCTCTTGTGATTTAAAAGCATCTTGGCAAGATGGGGACCCCATTTCATGTCCTTTGCAATGCGAATCCCCAGATAGTCAAAACCCTCCACGTTATCCAGCGGGACAGCATCCAGGGTAAAGTGGGTTTTAAAACGTTTGGACGGGTTAATACTCATAGTCTTGGTTTTAGTGGTATTGACTGTCAGCCCATGCGAGTCACAAAAAGTGTCAAACCTGTTCAAAAGCCTCTGAAGACCCCCCGGTGATTTTGAGATCAAGAGAGTATCATCTGCGAACAGGAGGGTCGGAATCTTCTCCCCGGCCAGGGATGGAGCGTCGGCCGGCTCCTGACGTAGGAAATCGACCACCCCATTGATGTAAAGAGAGAACAGGGTGGGTGCCAGCACGCATCCCTGGCGGACACCCCTGTTCACAGCGATTCTCTCGGTCAGTTGCCCTTGGGACCCCCATCTTATTTTAGCATAATTGCCATTGTGCAAGCGGTGGGTGATGTCAAGAACCAGAGGGGGGATGCCTAGTTGTTGTAAGGTATGCCAAAGTTTCCCCCGTGGTACTAGATCGAAAGCGGTCTTCAGATCTATGAAAGCCAGATACAAACTGCCCTTCCCCAGAAGTACTATCTTCCAATAGATCATGAAGAATCTGAACACCTGATCTATTGTTCCCACCTTATTCCTAAAGCCGGCTTGAAAGTGGGACAGAATGGTGTTATCTTCCATCCAAGTTCCCATCCTGGCTAGTAGGACCCTGTCAACCACTTTCTGTATCACATCGATTAAACTAATCGGACGGTAGTTGGCAGGGTCCTCCCTATTCCCCTTTTTGAAAATGGGGACCACCTCGGCGCCTTTCCAGGAGTCAGGCACAGGTGATCCTCTCGCTATTAAGTTCAGGGTCAATAGGATGAAGACTGCCCATGTCTCAGGGTAATGCAAGAGCAAATCTCCAGGGAGACCGTCTGGGCCCGCCGCCTTGCCTGGAGCTATACTTTTTATTGCTGTCACCACCTCACCCAATTCAAAGGGGTCTAAATGATGGACAGGAGCGCCAGTGGAGGGAAGGCAAACAGTATCGGGGGAAGGGGGCAGATTAACATCAGCAGAATACAACTTGGAAAAATGAAGCAGCCATTGATTAGCAGTTACATGGTTAGGGATTGGAGGGGAGATACTCCTTACCCTCTTGTTGATAAGATCCCAAAAGCCTTTCGAGTCTTTCTTATTGGATGCTTGTTTTAGATCGTCCCAATGATTCTCGTCCCAGATTTTCTTAGCCTCCCTCTGAGCCTCGGAGTATTCCTTCCTGGCTTTGGAGACTGCCAGGGGATCTTTTTTCCTGACTTCCATTATCAGGGCCGCCCTTTTTTCCTTACATTTGGAAGAATACCAGGGGTTACCAACCTTTACCTGTGTGCCTCTGGTACCAGCATTACCTACAGCAGTAAAAAAGGCACTCAGTTTAGTGTTAAATTCTTGGTAGGTCGTGTGAAAATTAAATTGAACCGGGGCTAATTTGGGGAGATTTGTAAATTTGCTAATCTCAGCATCTAAGATGCCCTTGATGCTTTCCAATTTGTGTTCCTGAATAACAACTTTCGACCATTTAAGGCGTCTACAACAATTAGTAGGGATTACTTCTCTGGTGGACAGAATCAATCGAGTACTTGCCTCAGCGCCAGATACCTGCCAAACATTGGTTAATTCTAAACATAGGGGATTGTGGTCGCTATCTGTGGAAGGTTTAACTTCCATGTCTAGCAGATCGCGCCATAGCCTAACATCCATGAGGATGTAATCGATCCTGGACGGGGAGCTAATCCTGTTAAAAGTAGGAGCCCCATGTATATCAGAGGTTGATCTCCCGTTTACTGCTCTGAGATTAAATTCCTGTAAGAGGGCATTTAATTGGATGGCCCTCTGTGACCACTTCCTAATGGGGGGTAACGCAAGGGCGGGAAAGTGCAATTTAGGTCTCCCCCTATGATGATATAAGAGGTCGGGGGGATGGCAGAAAGCATACTTTCCAGAGCTGAAATGGTTGCGGAGCCCAGGGCACCCTTGGAGCCCCTGACATAGATATTAAAAAGATCCAATGTGGGTCTGTTAGGAGCTCCACCTACTGTTAAATGCAAGATGTCGTGTGAAATGCAATTATGGGAGGAAATTGACCAGTTCAGGGAAGTACTAACCCATATATGGTGACCCCCAGATGGACGTCCCTTGCTTGATCTGATGGCCGGGCAAAAATAGGTGGAATAACCTGGCTTGTGTAGGGGTTTTAGGCTCCAAGTTTCCTGAAATAGACAGATCTCATATTTCCCTACCCGAGCGTTCCATTCTGGGAGTGCTAACTTCTTCTCTAATCCTGCTATATTCCAGGAAAGAATGTGAAGTATGGGCTTGTTTAATGTGTCTAATAACCCAGGGGCACCTGCGATGACATGTGGTGTCAGGTTGCTATGGATTTCCCCATTCTCACAGGGGTGTAGAGGGGAGAGGGTAGCTGGGGCGATGTAAACACTAGGGCAGGTTAATGGAAAGGCGACACTGTAGCCAGTGCTTGGTGGCGGTGTCAGTCAATCCGCCCTATTCAGGCCAGAGTCCCCCCTAGTTTCCCCCGGTATTAGATGGGATTTCACCCCCGTTGGAACCCAAAGGGGTGTACGCCTGATTTGAATGGACGAGGGCTCAGGGGAGGAAGTGAGGAATTCCAAGGCCACTAAATTCTCGCCCAGGTTAGCGTCTGCAAGTTCCAACTCGATACAGTCAAGCGGGGAGTTATGGACCGATAATCTCTTTGCCCTGATAATGTCCTCCCTAATGATGGATCTACAGCCCCTGACCTGGCGCAGCCAATGTATAACCTTATTGCAAAGTGATTCGCCACCTTCAAACCCCCGATTAAGGGGGGGTTTGGGGACTTTAACCATATATACTGTTTTCCTGTAGTTTGGGGCCATACCTAGGCGATGTGGACCGGGTGACCGGATGTTATTAGTCGGGGCAACCTGCTCAATAGGTAAGTGGTCTTGAGAAACCCTGATATTGCCCCCTCTATAGTTTTCAATGTTGCGGATGGACCTGGTTGAACTTCCTTTTTCCGCATAACTTCTCTTGGGGTTAGGAAGAGAAAGCAGAGAGGGCGGGACGATTTCAGAATTAGGCAGTCCTCGAGGTCCTTTGACAGATACCAATTCAGAGGAGTCGGTCTGGGGTCTAGCGACAGGGATAGCCACAGGGGCAGAGGTAGCTGTAGGCTGGAAAATTTGGAGAGGCAGGGAGGGACTTAACTTAGCGTTTAGGGTCTCAATGATCTTTCTGAGTGAGACTACCTCACCCTGGAGGGTTTCAACTTTCTCCATAAGACTCTCAAAGGATGCTTTACAGATACAGGAGATCGGAGGGGCCACGGACTCAACAGGATCGCACCTTCTTCTGGATGGGCTATCTACTGTCTCTACTGTCTCTACTGCGGAGTCCAGCGCTGAGAAGCGATTTGAGCATGGAATAGATTGCAGGGACACGTCGAGGATTTTCTTAGGGCCAGAGCCCCTCGTCACTAGAGGTTTGGGCCGGGGAGCGGGGGAATCCAGAGCAGATGTGAATCTAGTATCATCCATTAGTGAACTGTGGGAGATGGGGTTAGGATGCATGACAATGTGTTTTTTTTTAAACATGGGCGGTATGACCGTATGGGGATTATTACCCGACCCCTCCTCGTCACCCACAGCAATCACTGTGATATTACCGCCCAAAATTTCCTCACAGTCGGTAACGATATTCTCAATTCTATCTAGAACACAGTTACTAGCTGCATGTCTGGCGATTTTGGTCTTTTTGCCCTTTTTGCTCCCCACGGTGCCCCCGCCCTCCATTACCTTCCTCTTGCCCATTCAATGACAGTGGCAATAATAAATTATAAATTGTACTTCAGCAAGGATACAAGGCAGGGTCAGTGGGCTTGGAGAAACAGGAAACGTCGAAAACTTCAATAATATTGGCAGTTCAAACGTTCACCCCTCGAGGTGTTAGTAAATCTAGAATGATAAGAATGCAATGTACCTTTGGGCCCGTGGCCTGAGGAGTTAGAGGGGGAGCCCTGTCCTGTCTCCTCCTGGCGACGACGGGCAAGGACGGGCCCGCCCTTGGCCCGGGCTTCACCTGGGCGCCACCCACGCGCGTCCCGCGCTGCGGGGCACCTGCGAGTCTTTTGAGGGTCCAAGGCGCTGGCGGACCTCGTCACCGGCAAGCGCCCAGTGGTGGGAATTCTGGGGGATGTGGTTTGGGTGGCCGTTCCCCTAACGGCGGCAGTGATGCTGCTCCGATGGTGATTACACCGCTACGATGGCCGTTACCCTCACGGCAGGTAAGGAAATTGCTTTCAAATTATGTTGACTTCACCCGGTCTCACAGAGCGCGTCCCACGCTGCGGGGCACCTGCGAGTCTTTTGAGGGTCCAAGGCGCTGGCGGACCTCGTCACCGGCAAGCGCCCAGTGGTGGGAATTCTGGGGGATGTGGTTTGGGTGGCCGTTCCCCTCACGGCGGCAGTGATGCTGCTCCGATGGTGATTACACCGCTACGATGGCCATTCCCCTCACGGCAGGTAAGGAAATTGCTTTCAAATTATGTTGGCTTCACCCGGTCTCACAGAGCGCGTCCATTGTAGGTAGGTATTCTTTCGGTTTTGTGATTAAAAGTGAATCAATTAAAGGTCTGCATTTTAATTGTTCAATATGTTCACATACAATGACCCTTTTAAATAGTCATCATTGGAATAGTATTGTAGCAAAGCCTCACTCTTTGCTGTTTGAACACAATGTAAACCCAATGATCCTCAGCTACTGGATCAAAGACCTCTTGACTCAAAGAAGCAAGTAGTATAATATGTTGTATTCTTTTCTGTACGTAATATTGGTCAAATTCTTTGTTAACAGTTCCCCAACTTTGATTTAAGGGCGAATGTCACATTTCACCATCTTTTAAATGGAAAATTGCTTTGTCCTCATACATCTGACAGTGGGTTGCTATTAATTTACAAACTTGTTGGAGTACTTCATAAGTATACGGAAAGCATGAAACTAAAATTGTTAACATCAGTGCTCAAAATGTATCCATTGTACAGAAGCAGCAATCAAATGTGAGTGAAGTCTGCAACGAAGACCACAACTATGAAAATACAATTGATAATGGATCTGATGCAATTTTCAAACCTGATGAAGTGAGTATAAAATTATAGAGAAGACTCTAGCAATGTAAAGCTTGAGTAAATGTTAAAGTCCAAATTGAGATCATGCAGTATCTTTTTTTTTTTTTTTTTTTAAGTTTCAAAAACCTTTATTATGATTGCAAAATTATTGTACATCATCACGCCTACAACCCCTCGGGCCGGCTACATTAAACCACGTATACTTGCTGTCAGCTTGTATATCCACAGCCAGTTGTCCGACATCCCGGAGGCTCGGAGGCGATGTAGTACACTCAAGATCACAAAGCATCCGCACATATGTTCTGGTTAACCAAGGTCCTCATGGCTATGGTGTGATATTGGCCACCCCACTATAGAGTACTACCACTACTAGGTCAGATGTTTGAAGCAGGTGCTCCCCTCTCGTCCAGGCGGTCGCTCCTGCACACCGATATCACCCTTTTATGACAACCGTATGTCTCACCCCGCTGCCCAGCGCCCGCCCGTCCTTATCCAGCCACACGGGACAACCCCCGCCCATGGGTGCTAACTCTCCGAAGCTGCAGCGGATCCAGCGTTACTCGCCTCAGGAGATCCGTCATTCTCAGCCATTGTCTGTGCCTCCAGATATGCTCTGAGCGGGTCCCATATATCCACGGCCCTACTACTCACCGGTTGCGTTTCTGCATATATTGTATTCTGTCCCTGACAATACAATAAGTCCGCTATCCATTCCTTAAATTTCGGTGCACGGCCTCTTCCCCATCTGCACGCCACCCGTCGTTTCGCCATAAGCAGAGCTATATTCCCGAATTTCCGATGTGCCCTGGCTATATCCATCGTATACCCCAGGAGCATCACCAGGGGATCGCAGTCGACACTGGCTCCCAGCATCGCCGTCAGCGCCGTGTGTACCTGCACCCAATATTCAGACACCGCCGGGCACAACCACGCCAGATGTAAAAACCCAGCTCCTTCCGCGCGGCACCGCTCGCATCTATCGTTATCCGCAAGCCGAAACCGTAGCTTCCGCACCGGCGTGCAGTATAAACGCTGCAAAAACTTATAGTGAATAATACGCAGTCTACAACTAGCCGATATCTGCGCGGTCTGTGCACAGCAATATTTCCACTGCGCCGCTGTAATATCTCTCCCCAGATCCGCATTCCACTGGCCAAGCGCTCTGCACACTCCGCCACCACTGTGCTCTCTAATACTACGATAGAGGTGCGATACCAGGTGTCTGCCATCCGCGGACGTAAGCAAGACCCTCAGAGGCTGAACCACATCAGGTTCCTCTGGGAACTGTGGTAGAATAGCCTGGAGCCCCTGCCGCAGTCGAAGATAATAAAACACTTCCAGCGGAGTAGGCGGTTCCCCTTGAAACCACTCGTCTCTCGTTTTGAACCGCCCATTCAGGAATAAATCACCCCAGCTACATATCCGCCGCCGAGCGCACATCCCCTGGAACCCTCTCTCCTGCAATAAGGACAACTTCGGGTGATACGCCAGTGGCAGGGTCGGTGCATATAAGAGCTGAAGCGCCACCTTACTTAGAATACGTTGCCACGCATCTATCGTGCAGGTCACCGTAGTAGCCGGTGTCTCAATCGCACGAACCGGGCCTTGAATTATGCCGTGCAGCGGTAGCGGCCTAACTATCCAGTCCTCCACAGCCACCTGCGGCATGAATGGAGTGGGTACAAACCAATGATAGGCATACTGAGCTTGAGCACTCAGATAGTATGTTAGAAAATCGGGGACATCGAAGCCACCTCTGTCATATGGTTGGGTTACAATCGACCACGCCAGTCTCGGCTGCCTCCCGGCCCAAAACAGTCGTATCAGCTCTGAGCGGAGTCGTCGGAAGAAATATGCACCCGGATAGTACGGAACATTTTGGAACAAATATAGGAATCGGGGCAGCACCACCATCTTAATGAGTGAGGCTCTACCCGCCATAGTAAATGGCAAAGAAATCCACCTAGTCACATCATCCGTTAACTTGGCAATGGCAGTTCCATAATTTAGACGCACCGTCTCCTCCTGAAACCTCGACACCTGAATCCCCAAGTATCGTAAGTCCTCGTCGCACCATTCGATCGGATAGTCCAGTGCGAACCGGGGCACCGCAGGAGTCAGGGGGAAGAACTGCGATTTCTTCCAATTAATCTGTATACCAGACAACCGGCCAAACACCAAAAATTCTCTCAATAACGAATTGAGATTGGTCTGTGGATCTACCACGTATAACGTCAGGTCATCTGCATAGAGGGACACATCTTTTTGACGCTGCTCACAGCGAAAGGCGCTGCCTTTGTGCAGCTGCCGGATACGGCACGCCAGCGGCTCAATTGCGATAGCGAATAGCAGCGGGGATAATGGACAGCCCTGTCTAGTACCTCTGGTCAAGGAAATCAGGTTCGACATCTCCCCATTAATAAGGATCCGTGCCTTCGGATCAGTGTACAGCAACCGTACCCATGCCACAAATATCTTGGGAAACCCCATCCTATACAAGATCGCAAAGAGATAGTTCCACTCCACAGAGTCGAACGCCTTAGTGGCATCAAGAAATATGGCAGCCACCGGCTTATCCGGCGCTATGGTATGCATCAGTGAGAAGAGGGTGCGGAGATTGTTAGCAGTGGACCTCCCAGGCACAAAACCGGACTGGTCCGGAAGGGCTATCTTAGTCATCAATAAGGACAGCCGATTGGCCAGTACTTTCGCCAATATCTTAGCGTCACAATTAATCAAAGACAGTGGTCTATATGCATCACAATCAGCAGGATCCTTGCCCGGCTTTAACAGCGACGTAATCAACACTTCCCTCATCGACCGCGGCAACATGCCCACCTCCAAAGACTCCTCATACACCTCCTTAAGGACTGGGGCCATTATTTCAATGTAGCACTTATAAAATTCCACTGGTAACCCATCCAGGCCACTCGCTTTGCCATTTGCGAGGGACATGATTGCCTCCCGAATTTCATCTAATTCAAACGGCGCACCAAGGAACTCCCTATGTTCGTCGCTCAGCCAGCACAGCGCCACCTCATCCAGAAAATCCCCCCATGCAACATCCCCCACCTCGTGGGCTGTATATAGCTCGGTGTAGTGCTGAGTGAAAAGCTCCAAAATATCTTTCGTATCCCGCCGCGTGGTCCCATCTCGCGCATGCAATTCCAATACATGAGTCGTACCTCTCGGCGGCCTCGTAACCTCCGCCAACGCGCGCCCCGGTCGCTCACCTTCGCAATATCTACGGGCCTGCCAGTATTTACCCCGGAACTTAGCCTCCCGGTCCGCTTCCTGTTCAAACTGCGTCAGCCGTTCCCTGAATTCTATCTGAACGGGGCCCATCGGTTCCCTGGTTGTTAGAGTCGGGGATCTCTGGTTGGCGCAAGGTTGCCCTTGTGTCAAGCAGGAACCCTCTCCTCCACGTCAGGGCGCAGGATAACCCCTCGCGAATGACCCTTGCTCACCCTCTAGGTGCGTGGCGTGAGCAGCCAAGGCGATTCCTCAGGCGTTGTTGGTTAAGCACTTACAATCATACACACAGTAAATACATCAATCCCCCCAGAAACGGACACCAGGCTTGGATATATATAAAAATACGCTTCTTTATGTAAAAATACGGTATATATCTCAACAGACTTATCACAAGACCAATAACGTTTTCGCTAGGCCACCAAGTTATACAGCAGGCAAATGTTCTTGGTTCGTTGTTTCAAATGGATACTTTGTAGTCCCTTTACTTGTAGTTCCAGTACTCACAGGGATCGACTCCTGGGAACGGGGAAATAAGGCGTTGCGGGCCCCGAGCCCGATACTGGAACTTCTTTCGTGATGTGGAGAGTCGGCACAGGTCGGTGCGACTCTCAGCTTGGGAAGTGTTCTTGGGTCCTCAATCAGCAGGTGTGGGCAAGTAGGCAGGCGCGGCCCGCGACCCTTTAGCACGGCGGTGCCGGAGGGTCTCCACAGCGGGGGCGGCGCGGCCTGAGATGTCCGAGGATAGCGAAGCGGGGCCACAGGGCACAGTCAGTGCAGCTGGGTGACCCGGCGTAGATCACAGTCGTCGGACGGCTTCCGGCAGGAGGGGTGATAGCGCGGTCAGCGCGCTCCAGTAGCAGGCGGTGACAGGGATGCAGGCGGCCTGGCCCGGGGACAGAGAGCGGCTCGGGACAGAGCGGGGCTCTCACGGGTTGGAGGCAGGCGAGCTTCTGAGTGTCACAGCCCTAGGAGGGGCGATGAGGGGCGCAGTCTCTTTTCCAGCGGGATGCACACACGGCTCGAATTGGAGGACGAGCAAGAGCACAGAGAACCCACTGTTCCTGGGGTTCAGTTCAGGGGGCAAGCTCAGATCAAGCCCTTGGAGAATGTTCAAGCACAAAGTAGCAAAGTCTTTTCAGTAAGTCTCTTCCTCTCCTCTCTCAGCAAGGCAAGCAGCAGGCCAGCTCCTCCGGCGTCTTCTTCTCCTTCTAGTCGGGCAGAGGTCCTTTGTGGTAAACAGGATTCTGATTTCTTAGGAGCCAGGCTCCTACTTTTATACACCAATTCTTTTGTTCTTTAGCGCCAGGGGGCCTAGGCCTGGCTCAGTCCAGTTCTGGAGCACTCGGTTATGGTGACTCTGCTCTTTCCTTTCAGCAGCAGGGCAGAGACATCAGCCGCCCCACAGGGGGTGGCGCCGGCTTTGTGGTGGCAGAGCACAGGTCTATTCAAGAGTCAAGGTGTACTCCTCCCACCCATCCAGGTGTAATCTCTCTACCCACCACCTGGCAGCCAACCTGTCTCTGGGGATCCCCCCACCCTGCTCCTTACTGTTGCCAGGCAGAACACATACACACAGCAGAGGCGGACTGAGATGGTCAGGTCAGTAAATACTAACTTTCTAAAAGTAGTATTTACAAACCCAGGATACTAAAATAAACTTGACTACAAGAAGTATTTTATTATTCTGAGTTCAGGCATACCAAACTTGACACTCTACCATGCTCTCTGAGTCCACTGGGGTCACAGCGTGGGCGTGACCCCGGCAGCCCATTCTGGCCTATGGAGAGCAGGTAGCCTTCAATAGTGAAAAACGACAAGGCTGTAATTCACTACTAAGACATGCCACACACATCAGGGCATGTCCTACCTTATGCCTACAATGCACCCTGCCCTCGGGCCTACCAGAGGGGTGGCTAATATGTAGGTAAGGGAAGGTTTAGGGACTGGCAAGTGGGGGCACTTGCGCAGTCAGCGCGACGGTCCCGGACCGCGCACAGGGTCTGCGGTGGCAGACCCTAGACACACTTTACAAGGCCGCTTCCGTGGGTGGCGCAACCAGCGCTGCAAGCCCACCAGCAGCATTGGCATTCACAAGCCCTGGCACCCCTGGTGCACTTTACTGGGGACTGACAGTGAATCCAATAAACCAATCATGGACATCAATTACAGGTACACTTTACTTAGGGAGCACTTGCACTGCGGCACGGATTAGCCGTGGCGCAGTGCCCTGAGCGGACAACACCAGCAAAACAGTCGAGGCACACCATCAAAAAGTGGAAGGGAAACTCACGCCAAGGTGCCAGGTCTAACACGTGTCCCCTCCAGCTGAAATGTGGGGAGAACTACCCTTGCCCAGGGGGTTCCTCGTCACTAAGGCGGAAATACCTGGACAGACCGTCAGCGTTGGCGTGATCTGTACCAGGACGGTGTTCCACCGTAAAGTCCATACCCTGTAGGGAGATGGACCACCTCAACAGCTTCGGGTTTTCACCCCTCATTTGCATCAACCATCTGAGGGGCCTGTGGTCCGTCTGAACCCGGAAGTGAGACCCAAACAAGTAGGGTCTTAGCTTCTTCAGCGCCCAGACCACAGCAAATGCTTCTCGCTCAATTGCACTCCACCTACTTTCCCGTGGAAGTAACCTCCTACTGATGAAGGCTACGGGTTGGTCCCAGCCCTCCTCAGTCATCTGTGAGAGAACAGCCCCTACACCATGCTCCGAAGCGTCTGTCTGGACTAGGAATTCCTTGGAGAAGTCGGGGGCCAAGAGCACGGGCGCCGTGCACATGGCAGTCTTCAGGGTGTCGAAAGCTTTCTGACAGGTGTCAGTCCAAATCACGTTCCTGGGCTGCTTCTTCGAAGTCAGCTCTGTCAAGGGGGCAACGATCGTTCCATAGCCCTTGACAAACCTCCTGTAGTACCCAGTGAGCCCCAGGAAGGCCCTCACTGCGGTCTGCGTCTTGGGGGGTTCCCAAGCCAGGATGGTCTCGATTTTGGGTTGCAAGGGTGCCACCTTGCCACTCCCCACTTGGTGTCCCAAGTACACCACGGAACCCTGCCCGATCTGGCACTTGCTTGCCTTGATCGTGAGGCCTGCTCGGCGCAGCGCCATCAACACTTCCCAGAGGTGGCGCAGGTGTTCAGGCCAGGTGGCACTGAACACTGCGATGTCATCCAGGTAGGCGGCACTGAACGCATCCAGCCCAACCAGTACCTGGTTGACCAACCTCTGAAAGGTGGCAGGGGCATTCTTCATCCCAAATGGCATGACTCGGAACTGGAAGTGCCCATCTGGTGTAGAGAATGCTGACCTCTCTTTGGCCCCATCGGTCAAGGCGATCTGCCAGTACCCAGACGTTAAATCAAACGTGCTGAGGAACCGGGCAGCCCCCAGCCGATCAATGAGCTCATCAGCTCTGGGGATGGGGTGCGCGTCAGTCTTCGTGACTGAATTGAGTCCTCTGTAGTCCACACAGAACCGGAGTTCAGGTGTGGCTCCCGGCGCAGCAGCTTTGGGGACCAAGACCACGGGGCTGGACCAAGGACTGCTGGAGGACTCAACCACCCCTAGCGCAAGCATTTTGGAGACCTCCTCCTTAATGCAGGCTCTGACCCTGTCAGTTACCCTGTAAGCCTTGTGCTTTACAGGTAAGCTGTCTCCTGTGTCCACATCATGGACGCACCAATCTGTGACACCAGGAACCAGGGAGAATCGGTCGGAAAATTGTCCCAGCAAGTGGCGGCAATCTTCCTGTTGTTCGGGCGTCAGGGAGGGTGAGAGGTTAACTCCTTCCACTGACCCATCTTTCTCAGAGGCCACTAAGAGGTCGGGAAGAGGCTCGGTCTCCTCTTCCATTCCATCATCAGTGGCCAGCAGCATGCCCACTTCGGTCCTCTCTAAGTGGGGCTTAAGGCGGTTAACATGTAGGACCCTCAAAGGGTTCCTGGGAGTCTGCATGTCCACCAAGTAGGTGATAGGACTTTTGCGCTCCACAACCTCACATGGACCTGTCCACTTATCCTGAAGTGCACACGGCTCCACTGGGGCCAAGACCCACACCTTTTGTCCAGGTTGAAGCTCTACCAGAGTGGCATTCCGGTCGTACCACCGCTTCATCTCCTCCTGGCTGGCTTCCAGATTTGCCTCAGCAAGTTGCCTGAAACGCCGAGTCTGGTTTCGGAAGGCCAGCATGTAACTATATACATTCTGGGGAGGTTTCCTGGGAGATTGCTCCCAGCCTTCCTTTACCAAACTCAGAGGTCCTCTTACCGGGTGACCATACAGAAGCTCAAAGGGGCTGAACCCTAGAGACTTCTGTGGCACCTCTCGGTAAGCGAAGAGCAGGCATGGCAAGAGGACGTCCCACTTACGCCTCATTGGACCGTCCAGGCCCATGATCATGCCTTTGAGGGTTCGGTTGAATCTCTCAACCAACCCATTTCCTTGGGGATGGTAAGGAGTGGTGAACTTGTAAGTTACCCCACACTCCTTCCACAGGGATTTCATATATGTGGATATGAAATTGGTCCCCCTGTCGCTCACCACCTCTAGAGGGAATCCCACTCGGGAGAAAATCCCCATCAGTGCCCGTCCCACCACGGGGGCCGTCACTGTCCTCAGAGGGATGGCTTCAGGGTACCGGGTGGCATGGTCCACCAAGACCAGGATGAACCTGTTGCCCAGGGCTGTCTTGGGGTCCAGAGGCCCCACAATGTCAATACCCACTCGTTGGAATGGCGTACCGACCACAGGGAAAGGTTGCAGAGGAGCCTTGTGCTTCCCTCCGCTCTTACCACTTGCCTGGCAAGTCTGACAGGTTCTGCAGTAGGAATCGGAATTCTTGTGCATTTGGGGCCAGTAAAAGTGGGTGACAAGCCTGTCATAGGTCTTGTCCATCCCCAAATGTCCTGCTAAAGGCACATCGTGAGCCAGCCCCAGTAGGAAGGTTCTGAACTTCTGGGGTACCACCAGCACACGGGCTGACCCAGGTTCAGCAGCCTTAGGCTCGGAATACAGGAGGTCACTCTCCCAGTACACGTAGTGGGTTTTGGCCTGAACACCATTGGCCTGGTCTGCAGCCTGTTGCCGCATACCTACGAGAGAAGGGCATTCTTTCTGCTCCCTGCAGAATTCCTCCCTGGAGGGACCTCCTTCTTGCTGCCAATGGGTCAGCTCAGGCAGATCTCCCAGTTCGGCAATCTGTTCCCCGGTAGGCTCCAGAGCATCCCCCTCAGGGTCTACTTCCTCCTGGGCCGTGGGAACTTCGGGGGCCGGTTTCCCGCGCCTCCTGCGCCTTCTCCCTAAGGCCGGTCCCTGGACCTCTCCCTCAGGTTCCAGGACCCTCTCAACACCCCTACTGGCTGCCATGGACCGGGTGGTCACGCACGCCCAGTCGGGTAGACCCACCATCCTCAGATGCGTGGTCTTCTCCACCTTTTCCCAAGGGGAACTCTCCAGGTCGTTCCCTAGCAGACAGTCTACAGGCATGTCAGTTCTCACAGCGACTTGTAGAGTACCAGAGACCTCCCCCCACTCAAAGGGAACTTGAGCCATTGGACAACGACTCTCTACGTTGTCAGCATTGACAACCCTACAGTAGGCATTGGGTACAATCTGCTCTTGAGACACCAGGTGTTGCCTCACCGAGGTCACGCTGGCTCCTGTATCTCTAAGAGCCTCAACCTTCTTTCCATTGATGGTCACCACCTGCCCATATTTCTTAGTGTTAGAGGGCAGGTAGGTTACAGGGACCATCTCACTGTCTCCTAGCGAGACTAGGGTCATCTGCCCGGGACCCCCACCCTCCTGGACTGCTACTTCCTCCCCAAAGTTAACACTAGCTACTTGCCGGGGTGGAGCACCAGTGGGTGCGGTCTTACCAAACAGGCGACACTTAGGATCAGAGGCAATGTGACCCGGGTCACCACACTTATAACAATTGAAGGGCCCCTTTGGAACAGGTCTACCTGTCGGGGCCCCGTTCTGCTGCGGGGGTGGGGGAGGCTGAGAACCCTTCTGCTGGTTCCCTTGGGAATTACTTTGGGGGCCTTTTTGGAACCCCTTCTGTTTACCCTTGTCCCCCCCACTCTTCTGCTGGGGACCCTGCCCACCTTTGGCGGAGTCTCCCACTTGACCCTTGTGGACCCTGGTGCTGAGCCAGCGGTCCGCCTCCTCAGCAAGCTTCCTCGGGTTGGACAGCTTGCTATCAATCAGGTGCTGGCGTAGCTCAGGAAAACATTGACTGGACAAGTGCTCCCATGCAATTAAATCCAGCAGCCCTTGATAATCACTCACTTTGCTACCCTTCACCCAACCATCCAGCGCTCTGCAGAAAAAGGTCACATATTCCACATACGTACTCTCAGGGATCTTCTTGGTCTCCCTGAACCTCTGTCTATATAGCTCAGGAGTTAACCCATACCTGGTCATTAAAGCTTCCTTCATATGGGGGTATGAGGTTTGGAGATCTAAGGGTAAATCTAACAGTGTGTCACGCCCTTCAGCAAGGAACCTTCCCCACAACCCCGCTCCCCAGTCTTTCTCAGGGACCCGGTGTGAGGACATGGCCACCTCGTAGGCCCTAAACCACTGCCCTATGTCATCCTTTCTGAAATACTCCTTTACTACATCTTTGGGGATGTACACCTTGGACTCTACCTGCGCTGGTGGAGTGCTGCCACCAGAAGGAGCGGTGTCCAAACTTTTCGCCTTCAGCTCCAACTCCTTCAATCTGATATCATGATCCATTTGGCGTTGTTGTGCCTCCAGGGCCAACTTCTGCTTTTCCATTTCCATCTGTCCTGCCAACTTTGCCATCTCCATTGCATGCGCCCTGTCTGCTGCCCTGTCTGCCAGCTCCTCTGGTGACCGGACTCTGCTGGGCTCCTCAAGGTTGTCGGGTGGAACGATGTCCCCCGCATTCCGTAGGTCTCGTGACTCCTTCCAGGCTCTCAACGCCTTGGTGTACTGGGGCTTCCTCTTGCATCCAGCATGGGGGACTCTGAATTGTACACTGTAGCCTTTCAATTGCTCCATCGTGTAGCCTTCCAGTCTCTCCCAATCCACCTCATCGATTCCAGAAATCACAGAGAGGGCCCTCCCAGCGGAGTGTGAGCCAGGCATGGTTGCAGTAATGGCAGATGTCTCAACAAAGTTCAACAATTACAAACCTGTGGCTGCGTTATTTGGTCTGCTCTCACTATCTGGTGATTAATAATTCACTGTATGCAAATTACAAGTGCAAATCCGAAATCCCACCCGCTGCCAACAATGTTAGAGTCGGGGATCTCTGGTTGGCGCAAGGTTGCCCTTGTGTCAAGCAGGAACCCTCTCCTCCACGTCAGGGCGCAGGATAACCCCTCGCGAATGACCCTTGCTCACCCTCTAGGTGCGTGGCGTGAGCAGCCAAGGCGATTCCTCAGGCGTTGTTGGTTAAGCACTTACAATCATACACACAGTAAATACATCAATCCCCCCAGAAACGGACACCAGGCTTGGATATATATAAAAATACGCTTCTTTATGTAAAAATACGGTATATATCTCAACAGACTTATCACAAGACCAATAACGTTTTCGCTAGGCCACCAAGTTATACAGCAGGCAAATGTTCTTGGTTCGTTGTTTCAAATGGATACTTTGTAGTCCCTTTACTTGTAGTTCCAGTACTCACAGGGATCGACTCCTGGGAACGGGGAAATAAGGCGTTGCGGGCCCCGAGCCCGATACTGGAACTTCTTTCGTGATGTGGAGAGTCGGCACAGGTCGGTGCGACTCTCAGCTTGGGAAGTGTTCTTGGGTCCTCAATCAGCAGGTGTGGGCAAGTAGGCAGGCGCGGCCCGCGACCCTTTAGCACGGCGGTGCCGGAGGGTCTCCACAGCGGGGGCGGCGCGGCCTGAGATGTCCGAGGATAGCGAAGCGGGGCCACAGGGCACAGTCAGTGCAGCTGGGTGACCCGGCGTAGATCACAGTCGTCGGACGGCTTCCGGCAGGAGGGGTGATAGCGCGGTCAGCGCGCTCCAGTAGCAGGCGGTGACAGGGATGCAGGCGGCCTGGCCCGGGGACAGAGAGCGGCTCGGGACAGAGCGGGGCTCTCACGGGTTGGAGGCAGGCGAGCTTCTGAGTGTCACGGCCCTAGGAGGGGCGATGAGGGGCGCAGTCTCTTTTCCAGCGGGATGCACACACGGCTCGAATTGGAGGACGAGCAAGAGCACAGAGAACCCACTGTTCCTGGGGTTCAGTTCAGGGGGCAAGCTCAGATCAAGCCCTTGGAGAATGTTCAAGCACAAAGTAGCAAAGTCTTTTCAGTAAGTCTCTTCCTCTCCTCTCTCAGCAAGGCAAGCAGCAGGCCAGCTCCTCCGGCGTCTTCTTCTCCTTCTAGTCGGGCAGAGGTCCTTTGTGGTAAACAGGATTCTGATTTCTTAGGAGCCAGGCTCCTACTTTTATACACCAATTCTTTTGTTCTTTAGCGCCAGGGGGCCTAGGCCTGGCTCAGTCCAGTTCTGGAGCACTCGGTTATGGTGACTCTGCTCTTTCCTTTCAGCAGCAGGGCAGAGACATCAGCCGCCCCACAGGGGGTGGCGCCGGCTTTGTGGTGGCAGAGCACAGGTCTATTCAAGAGTCAAGGTGTACTCCTCCCACCCATCCAGGTGTAATCTCTCTACCCACCACCTGGCAGCCAACCTGTCTCTGGGGATCCCCCCACCCTGCTCCTTACTGTTGCCAGGCAGAACACATACACACAGCAGAGGCGGACTGAGATGGTCAGGTCAGTAAATACTAACTTTCTAAAAGTAGTATTTACAAACCCAGGATACTAAAATAAACTTGACTACAAGAAGTATTTTATTATTCTGAGTTCAGGCATACCAAACTTGACACTCTACCATGCTCTCTGAGTCCACTGGGGTCACAGCGTGGGCGTGACCCCGGCAGCCCATTCTGGCCTATGGAGAGCAGGTAGCCTTCAATAGTGAAAAACGACAAGGCTGTAATTCACTACTAAGACATGCCACACACATCAGGGCATGTCCTACCTTATGCCTACAATGCACCCTGCCCTCGGGCCTACCAGAGGGGTGGCTAATATGTAGGTAAGGGAAGGTTTAGGGACTGGCAAGTGGGGGCACTTGCGCAGTCAGCGCGACGGTCCCGGACCGCGCACAGGGTCTGCGGTGGCAGACCCTAGACACACTTTACAAGGCCGCTTCCGTGGGTGGCGCAACCAGCGCTGCAAGCCCACCAGCAGCATTGGCATTCACAAGCCCTGGCACCCCTGGTGCACTTTACTGGGGACTGACAGTGAATCCAATAAACCAATCATGGACATCAATTACAGGTACACTTTACTTAGGGAGCACTTGCACTGCGGCACGGATTAGCCGTGGCGCAGTGCCCTGAGCGGACAACACCAGCAAAACAGTCGAGGCACACCATCAAAAAGTGGAAGGGAAACTCACGCCAAGGTGCCAGGTCTAACACTGGTCATCCGAGACTCTAGGACCCGAAGCTCTCCCTCCAGTCTAGCCAATGTCCCTCGTATGTTTCGTAGGACCCCGAAGCTTTTGGATATGTAAAATCCCCTAATCGTCACCTTAAAGGCCTCCCAGATGGTGTCCACACTTTCTACTGACCCCTTATTGCGAGGGAAGAACTCCGCGATCTCCTCTCCCAACTCTGTCTTAAACAACGCATCTAACAGTGCCGTAGGGTGCATGCGCCACCGGGCTCTAGCGCTCCCGTATCCCGGGACCGTTAGCTGGACCAGAACCGGGCAATGATCCGAATACGAGCGCGGCAAATGCGCTACCCGTCCCAAATCCGACGCGATACTCCGAGACAAAAAACAATAGTCCAGTCGAGCCCACGTGTTAGCATGCGCCGTAAAGTGCGTGCCCTCCCGGAGACCACCATGTGCAAACCTCCAGCTGTCTACCAATCCCCCCTCCTCTACTATTCCCGCTAGAGCATCTCGGGCCTTCGGGTGATATCGAGGACTATTGTCTGACCTGTCCACCCCAGGGACTAAAGCCACATTGAAATCACCGCCCCATATGATATGCATAGAGCCAGCGTCTAGTACCTTTCCCCATAGATGTGTGAAGAAGGATGGCGTATCCACATTGGGACCATAGCAGTTGACTATCGTGACCGTGTCGGTGCCCAGCCTACCCCATAACACCACAAATCTCCCCTCAACGTCCACCTGTTCCCCCATCTTCACAAAGGGTATCGTTTTTTTTATTAAAATCGCAACTCCCCTGGCATACCCTGAGTACGATGAAAAACTACGTATTGCCGCCCACCGCCCCGCCAGTTTGTAATGTGGTCTGGGACTAAGATGTGTTTCCTGCAGTAATGCAATATGCACCTGATGCTGCTCTAAGTAGGCCACCACCTGCCTACATTTTCTAGCGTCATTCAAACCACGGACATTCCAGGAGAGAACCGTGAGCCGCACCCCCCTCCTCATGTCAGCCATCTTACAGCGAGTCCCCACTTCCTTAGCACCCAATCAGCCCCCAGTGATAGTCTTCGCGTCAGCAGTAGCTCAATGATCAGCATACATCCCAGTACCCATAGCCTCGGGCCTCCCAGAAGAAACTGCACACACTCCTCCACCCATAACATCCATGCTTTGTGCTTGAAATCAACTCTCAACCCCAACCCAACCCCCCCTCCCGCCCCTCCCACCCCCCGCTCCCCCAACCATGCCAGAACAACCCCCCATCCGCCCCCCGCCCACTGAAGCACTCCCCAACTTGCCAGCAAATTATCCCCCCCGCCCCTCCCACAAACACCCCAAAAACCGAAAAACTTAGCATTACACAACCACCCCATAGAAGCTAGGGTATTTCCCGTCAGGGATTGCGTCTAGGTGGCATCGCAGTTCCCCCCTCAGGCGTCTCAGACTACCAAGGGACTGGCAGCCTGCCTCGACGACCCAGAGGGGGGTGTCCAGCGTCATGTCTAGCAGCAGCTGAGAGAGTGCACTTCCACACAACATCTGATTTGTCCCATAGAGGCGGGACTGCAGTTGCACCCATCGAGCCAAAGCCAACCCGTCAGGCCGGTCAATAATCAGCACCATAGCCCCTTCTCATTGCAGCATGGACATCTTATACCGCCCTTCAAGCCAGTGTGCCGTTTATGGCCATCAGAGTCCCCAAGTAGTGCTCCTGCAGCTAGTGTCCCTGCAACCCCAGGTTAGCAACTCACAGCATTTATTAACCCCACTCACTGTTCACCGTCCATCTCCTCTCCGTGCTGCGGCGACCTCTCCGCCTCTGCCTCTGCCACAGCCCCAGATCTGGCAGATCGCTTGTAGTGTTTGAGGAATTCCTCCACCTGTTGTGGGTTCGTGAAAAATTGTTGTTTGCCCTGGGTAGTAACTCGCAACCGGGCTGGATAGAGCAGTGCATAATCCAGTTGTAGCTGCCGAAGTTTGGCCTTCACGGCTATAAATTTCCTGCGTGCCTCTTGGACCATCGGCGTGAAATCCGGGAACAGCGTGAAAGAATTGCCCTCATAGGATAAGGAGCGCGTCCCGCGCGCCGCCCTGAGTGCCGCGTCTCGGTCCCGATAATTGAGCAATCGAGCTATAATGGGCCTGGGGGTCGCACCCGGCTTCGGCCGAGGGCCTAGAGCGCGATGCGCGCGTTCCACAATAAAATGGGGAGATAAAGCCTCCGACCCGATCGCTGCCAGTAACATCTTCTCCACATAGTCCTCCATCTTGCCTGTATTGGTCGTCTCAGGAATGCCTACGATGCGGACATTATTGCGCCGGCTTCTCGCTTCCAAGTCCTCATTCTTAGAGGCTATCACTCGTAGTAGGTTGTCCATTCTGGAAAGCTGCGAAGTATGCCGCGTGGCAGTGTCCTCTGCATCTGATATACGTTGTTCGGCCCCAGTAAGGCGCTCCTCATGTGCATCCAACTTTTGCACCACCGCATCCATACGGGACGATATGCGGTCCACCTTGTCCGCTATCGTTGCAAACCCTTGGCGCATCTCTTGCAGCACCTCGTGTAGACTGGCCTCAGCAGTCGCAGGGTTCCCCGGTCCTCCACCCGCAGGAGCCGGGGCAGGCCCCGCTTCCCCGGTCTTTGCGGCCTTCTTTCCGGAGTCGAAGGTGAGCTTAGCCTGTCGCGCCTCCGTCTTGCCCATGGCTGCTGGCAGGCAATGTGGTAACGCTCACCGTGGGCAGGTCCACACCGCAAATCGGCGCAAGCCAGCAGGGCTAGCCGCACCGCAGGCACCAGCCTCCCAGCAGTATCCGCCTCGCCAATCCTGCCCAAATATTGGTTCTGTTGCCGACAATCCGTAGGCCTGCCGCACGCCCAGCGGCGCCGTCGACAGAGCCGGCGTATGTGGCCCCCAACCGCCAACCCTGCAATGGCGGCCCGTCCGACTCCCAGCCCGGGGGCACCAACGATATCCCCCAGCACTCCTACAGAGCGCCCGATACCCAACAAGCGCCGCTGGGAGAGAGGATCCCCGGACAGTTCTCACCAGGCCGCAGGTGTCCTGTGTATGGGTCCGCAGCTCACTTCCGCATGTCCGGGCCACAGTCGGTCCGATCTACCCAGCTCCAGTCGCCGGACTGCGGGGAGCCTTACTCAGAGGCAACCATACGCCAGCGCGCCACCTAGCGTCCCCCGATCATGCAGTATCTTTAAACAACCACAGTCAGCTAAATAAAAATAGGACCATTCAAAATATTCTATAAGTACTCTGCATCAACTGTTGATAAAATGGCTCTGTTCACTTGTAGGGAGATGAGCAATAAATGACTTTTTTTTCCTTAGAGACTTTTACATTAGGCTACCATGTGTTTTGCACCAAGTCTCTTCAATGACTGATTCTCTACTGTCTCTCAGCTCACCTGATTCGTAGCTGTAATTGGACTGATCAGTCCAACAGTGCTAGCAATATGTCAAAGGTTTTATCAGAAAATCAAGACAGTGTTCGGGCTGGTGCACAACAAAACCTCTTCTCTGCGACGATTCTAAAACCAAATTCAAATTTCAAGCAGATCAATTTTATGGAGATTGCTGCTATACCAAGCAGGGTACCACACATTCTACTGACCATGACATGTCAAATATTAGTTTCTTCTTGATGCAGTGAATATTTGGATGGAACCACCCATTGCCACTACCAGCACTGCCATTGCCAGTACCAATACAACTACTACCCTTCCATCATGCTATAAGTGTGCCATTTCAGACTTTTGAGGCCCCTAAAGCTGCAAGAATGGTTTGGACAGCTGGTATTAGTTGTTATTAATGTTTATTGAAATATTAAACAACTCTTGTTCTGCTAATCTTTTAATTGCACAAACAACTTAATGCACACAATTTCCCACTTGACCTGTATTGCTTCAATAATGGTTCGCAGTGCCCAAAATATTGACCACCAGTTACTCCAAAAACAATAACATGGAATATAATTTAGATGTTTTTATTTCATTTTTTGTTCTTTTTTTGTCTTATCTCATTTTTCAACATATTTAGGATTGTTAGCCATGCAAATGTACATTTTTCAATACAAACATTTTTTTACATAAAAAAAGATTTTGATGTCAAGAATGTGTATATCAATGTGTGATATTATGTGTTTCAGCCTTGTAGATATGTAATTTTGCTAAATATGTAAAAAACGTTTGTGGCAGCTGTCATAAGTATTTATGCTGACAATTAAGGGCTGGTGCCAAGTACCATAAACCAGCGTCTCAAATTAAGCACTGGATTGAACAAATCTTGCCATGTCACAGCATTCTCAGATGGCTTTTTCTTTCCTGAAATATTTCAATAGAATTTTCACAAAGTTCATGAGAATAAGGAAAATACTTTAGAAAAAGGTTTCCATAAGTGCGGGTTGAAGATATGTTTTTTAAATAATAGTAAATGCCATAATCATATTTTACATATTGACATTCTGCAGTGTTCTAATGCTGTGAAATCTCTAATGAGAGAGCAGAAGTCTACAAGTTCATTCCAGACCATCACTAAGCGCCTTGACGTGATAAGGCAGAATTATGAAACACATAGTTACACAAGTGTAAACCTGTCTGAAAAGGAACCATTATCATTCAAATATGGCACTGATTTCCCAGCTGGTGAGCATAGTACATTTTTTGATTATGGAGTTAGGAGAAAAACACAACTACTAAAAAAAAATATCAAAATATCATGATTTGCCGAGAGATGGATTAAATAATTCACATGTACAAAAATCAAGGTGGTAGTTTTGGGGATGGCTGTAGCAGGAGTCTCATCTGAAGACTTTTCCAATCCATGTATTCTATGCCTCATTTTGTTCAAATAATTTTAATGAGAATTTTTAAAGAATGACAACACTTAATAAATAAGGAGACAATGAACAGAAATGACAAAGGAAAATAAAAAGCAGGTGGCCACTAGTGCACGAATCTGTCATTCTATAGAATTGTAACAGGAAGACTAAGTCATATATGTGCTGGCAGACCCGCTAGAATAGAAACTGTAACACAATGATTTGCATATGCAGTAGTTCAGTGGTACAAGTACCAGTTTAAGAGTAAATAAGATATTCTACTTTAAGGGAGATCATGCTATACTACCATTAAATAATAATAAAACCAATGGCTGATGATATTGATAAAAAGATGCACTTGAGGGGAGTCTTCGATGTGCATTTCGAGGTGAGTATAGTGCATTGTTCGGCTAGAATTCGATAATCCTCATATGTGTCCCTTGGAGAATCGAATATTAAAGGTTGTCATGGAGGTTTAAAGATGAAGGAGGAAGAGTCCATAGCAATCCACATTTTTCTGTGAGTTGGGCACCACGGGAAAGTTGTAGAATAGTATTGTCGGTGCCTCTTAAAAAGATTAGCCGTTCCTGCCACATCTTAAAAGAGATTAACTTGAAGGTCTTCCAGTTACCCAGGATTATTTTGCACGCCAGGGTGAGCATTAAATGAAGTAGGTCCCGTTCATTGTCGTTTTTGTATTTGTGGGTCTAGGTATCCTAGCAAAATATATGAGAATTCTGTATTTGGTGTGATTTGTAGAGTATGTGTTATATACTCATAAACCCTATCCCAGAACGATTGCAAGATCGGGAAGTGAAATAGGATATGTGGTAGATCTCCTCTGTGAAAGTCACAGTTCCAGCATTGGGGAGAGTGGATGAGATTAAGCTTGTGGAGCTTAGCGGGTGTCCAGGAGGCTCTATTTATAATCATGTATTTCATTTGAAAGAGTGTAGGGGAGACTTTGTTCCTGAAGGGAGTCATAAGTATGCGTTCCCAGTCAAAGTTCGATGGAGTTGGTGTTGGGTTCTGCTTCCCACTTCTTCTCGTTGACTGTCAGGTTCTTACGTGGTTTGGACAGGAGAAGTTGATATATGCTTGACACCGTATGACCACTCTTGAGCAGCTGGGATAGCCTGAGGGGTAGAGAGGGAGCAACTGGTTTTATTGAGTGTTTAGATATTTGGACTTTAAGTTTCAAAAATATGTACATGTCTAGGCTGGTCAGCTGCTTCTCTGCTTGTAAATCAGCGAAGGATTTAGGAGAGGTGTCTTTGGATAAAATTAACGCCTTTCTGTGACCAGTCCTGCCAGAAGATTAGGTTGCCATCTATTCTTAGTTTGGGGCTATACCAGATTGCAGCCATGTTAGATTTGTTGAGCTAAACAGTAGAATGTGTTTCTAGATGAGGAAGTGCCTGTTTTGGGTTTTGGATAATATATTTGGAATGTTGTAGGATAGACGTGTGCATAGTCATGATATCGGGAAGTGGAAAACCCTTGATTAGGTTTGATTCTATTTCCAGCCATAGAGGACGGTAGTGTGGGTTATCTACAAACCAAGCCGCACCTTGTCTGTATAGGAAAGCTGTTTGATAGTTTCTGAAGTTTGGGAGACCGGTCCCTCGTCTGATTTTGGCCTGTTTGAGTTTTACTAGAGATATTCTAGCTTTCTTCCCTTGTCATAAGAAGTTGGTAAAAGCCTTATCAATTTTCTTCAGGAAGTCGTCTGACAGAATCATAGGAAGCATACTAATAAGATAAGTGATCAGTGGCGATATCATCATTTTAATTGTTTCTACCCTTCCCCACCATGACAGAAATTTTGGTGACTTTCCGTCCAGTAGCTCAGAGATTTTCTTAGATATGGAGTCTTCATTCTCTTGTAGTGTAGTTATAAGATCGTCAGTGGATAGCAGACCTAGATATTTAATTGGTCCTCGTTGCCATGCCAGGCCTGTGTCTCCCAGGATGTTCCTACTACCCCAGCAATTCAGAAGCTTAACTTCTGTTTTATCTTTACTGAGTGTGTAACCTGAGACTTCAACAAAGTCCTGTATTGTGTTCATGAGGGCCGGAATAGCTTTTTCAGCCTCACTTGAGAACATCATCCCCATATGCGACCACTTTGAAAGTTGCACTTCCAAATTCTATCCCTGGTATTTCTGTATTTTGTCTCAAGCGTTGAATAAACAGCTCTATTGCTAATAAGAAAAGTTATGGGGAAGGAGGGCATCCTTGCCTGGTGCCTTGCCGTAGTGATAGGGAAGAGGACATCACACCCCCGCTCTTACTTTAGCTCTAGGTTCATGATAAAGTGCCATGATCATTCGTATTAATGAGCCTCCCAAGTTGAACCTTTCTAGTGTCATTCGCAAGTATGCCCAGTCAACCTTGTCAAATGCTTTTTCTGCTTCTAAGGAAATAGCGACAGTTGGTGAGTCGATTAGCTTAGCTTTTTCAATTTCATGGCAGAATATCCTAGCATTATCACTAGAGAGCCAATGTTTAAGGAATCCTACTTGTGAAAGGTGGATAAGTTTACCCATATATTTTTGCAATCAGAGATTTGGTATCATAGCGGATATTTTGCAGTCAATGTTTATAAGTGAAATTGGCCTATAATTTTATGCGAGGAGCGGGTCTTTACCTTCTTTTGGGATAACTGTTATGATTGCCTCTGCTGCAGTGTCAGTGATTTGGCCTGTGGTTGTAAACTGTTGATATAGGTCCAAGAGAGGTTGTCTTAAGAGGCTGGCAAATGTTTTAAAGAAGGTGGCGTTATAACTGTCTGGGCCTGGGGTTTGTCAGATTTTAGTTTTTTAATGGCAGTGTCCACTTCTTGGAGGGTAATAGGACCGTTGATGGAGCTCATATCTTGGGCAGATAATGTGTTAAGTGAAGTTGTGTCTATGAATTCTTTATTCTTCCCATGATTCAGTTTGGTATTGATGTCATACAGCCTTTGATAGAATTCTTGGAACGTATCAGCTATTTTGAGTGTGTTAGTGTGGATAGTATTTGTGTCATCTTTGATAGCATTGATGACGTTTTTCTGCATTTTGAATTTTAGATAGGAGGCCAGGGTTTTCCCAGCCTTACTGGCCTCACATAGACGCAGACATTTGTGTTTATTGATCCAGACCCCTGCTCTGGTACTTATAATTTTGATGTATTCATATTTCTTGTTTAATAACTTGTTTAGCGTCTGCGGGTCCTTTTTGATTATGTGAATCTTCTCTAGGTCAGATATTTCCTTCTCTAAGGTGTGTAGTTTCTCGTTGGCCTCTTTATTCATATTTAATTTAATTTGAATTATAATTTCTCTAATCGTAGGTTTCAGTGCCTCCCATCTGGAGAGATGGGACGTATCATTTTCCTTGTTCTCTAACAGATAATATTTCATCGCCTCTTCTATAAGTGCTTTGTTTTGTGTTGTAGTTAAAACATCATCATTAAATCTTCACAGGCGTTCTTTTAGCCGTGGTGTTGAGTCTGTGATTGTTAGAGTTATGCAGGAGTGGTCTGATATGGCTCTCGGCTCTATCATTGTTTGATCTATTCTGATATTTGAGTTCCCTTAAATTAGGAGATAAACTATGTGGGAGTATGAGCTATGTGGGTAAGAGTAGAATGTGTATTCTCTTTCCGCCGGATTCTGTAACCTCCATGTGTCATCATATTACATTTACTGCAGGGTTTTTTGAGAGCTTTATGTGCCCAGTACGGTCTGAAATGGCAATTTGAGTTCCTTTCCAGGTCAGGATCCAGTGGGAGGTTAAAGTCCCCCCCCCCCAAGTATAAGTATGGCTGTATCGGGATCAGACTAAGTTGTTCTCCAATTTCTTCCTGGAACTCTGGTGTGTCATCTGTGGGAGCATAGATGTTCATTATGTAAAGATCAGAGTTAGGTTTAGTTAGTTTTGTTGTGAGCCATCTACCTTGTTTGTCAGCCGTGTGTGAGATTAAGTCAGTCCTAGCTTTCCTAAATATCAGTGTAAAGACTCCATTTTTCATGCCCGCTGATGGAGAATACGCCACATCTGTGAACTGGTGGCCTTTAAGCGTGCTAGCTAAGTTGGTGTGTAGCTTCTTGTAAATGAGTTATGTCTGTCTTTTGCTTATGGATGTCGTCAAAAATCTTTTTCCCTTTGACCGGATGGTTGAGGCCTTTAACATTCAGCGATATTATTTTAATGTTTTGTTGAGCTGGGAATGTCATATTATCGCTAAGTGAGATCTGCGGTCTGGGACTCCCGGGGGATTTGTGTAAATGATGGGACACAGTGTGGGATCCCATTGCGTAAGAGTCTCCATAGTGCGAACATTTTTTGAATGCAATTCTGAATGCACATTAATTTTCGAGGGCCATTGGTTAAAAGAAAGAATATGTGTAGAATTGAAATAAAGACTAAGACAGCAGAAAATCAAAAACGCGAAACCTCCCCAACCCTCTCTTCCCCTTATCCCTCCCTTTCTCCCCCAACAGAAACATTAGATGTGGCGATAGCAAGAAGACGCTTCCTTCCCTCTCGGGGATGCTGTTGTGAATGGGAAATGGTTCCTTTTCTACGGAACTAAACTTAATAGTACTGATTAGAGATCTATTAAAGACAAGATTGTTAAACTAACTAGCTACAACATGGCTATTAACTATCTTGAAAGTCAGCTACTATGAAATGCAATGAATACTGAGGATGTAAACTGTTAACTGATGTAGCTTGGCATATTCAGTTTGTGTTAGTACAGCAATTTCCAACATAGTAGCAAACAACTGCATTGTTTCATTTATGATTGGCATAACTATTTCAGTAATTACAAACATTTCATAGATATAAGTCTTCCAAGAGATACCATAAGGCAGCTGTGAGAGTCTGTTTCTGATTTTATTCGATTTAGCCTGTCAATCTCAATTTGCATTAGGCCAGCTGTTCTTGACTTACATTAGTACTGCTACGGCAAACTTTCATTAAAGCTCACGTTACCCATTATGGCAGGAACAATCATTCCTAGGAGCTTGGTAATTGGCCCTAAGCCCAAACACTGCATAACTCATTCTAAACAAACGTAGACATTCTTAAAATTCAGATCGATAGAGGCAAACCGAAATCCAAGTAGAGAGTTTTCTTATCTTAGAGTAATTTGTGGCATGTTGTGATGTTAGTCGGTTGATGGTTTGAAGACTTGACGATGATGTATGAGTTCAGGCTGCTTCATAAGTTCAACGTTTAGGTTTTGTGGTTGGGTTTGTCTCTACATACATATCCATTGTATGATCTTCAGTGTCATCCAGGAATTTCTTGAGAGCATCACAGTCTGAGAATAGCTGAGGGGTGCCATGTACTACTATCTGGTACCTTGCGGGACCTGCAAAGGAGAATTGGTAGCCTAGAGATCACAGTCTGGGACGGAGTGCAAGAAAGCCTTTCCTTGTATCTACTGTTGCCTTAGAGTAATCTTGTGTTTTGAAGATTTTATTATTGCCCTAAAGGATGTGTTGATTATTTCTCATATAGGCCAGGATAAGTTCAACATGTTGAAATCTCAATGATTTACACACAATGGGTCTAGGATGAGATTGATTTGTTGGCTTCCTGGTAGGGGCTCTGTGGGCTCTGTAGAATTCCAGAGGTTTTCCAAAGGTTAGTCTGGTAACTGGTGGCAGCCATTTTTCCAGAAAGGAGATACACTATTCTGCTTCATCCTCGCACCCTTCCAGTATGCAAAAAATGCGAAGGTTGTCTCTTTTATTCCTGTCCTCCAATTCCGATATTTGCCTGGAGAATATTTGAGCAGTGGTGTCTAATTTAGCTACTCTCTTTGTCATCTCAGACATCTCGTCTTCTAGTTGACTTACTCTGTTTTCCGCTTCCGCAATTCTGGTGCTGGTCTCTTTCATGTCTTTATGGATCACAGATATTTCGTTTTGCATAATGTCTGTGTTTGTGTTTTCTTTGGTGGATTTAGCCAAATCTTGGACCTCAGCCAGCTTCTTTAGTATTGTTTCCATCGTGGAGTTGATATCTTGCTTGTTTTTGACCGGTGAATCTGGATTTGGTGGATCAGCCTTCACTCTCTTGAGGCTTGCCTTATTTTCTTTTTCAGCTATCTTTGCGTGTTTGTCCCTTACTGTGTGGCCGGTTAGCTTATACCTGTGTGTGACTTAACGAAGAGCAATCAGGTAGGTATTGAAAAGTGGTACCTGTGATTGTTAATTGTGAGTTGCCTCTTTACTAGTTAGAGGGGTCCTATGTGCAGTGGGTTCTGTGTGCACCTTTACTGCGCTCTGGTATTTTTGTTCAGAGTGTGTTAACCCCTCTGGAAAATCAGGATTATTGCACAGTGAGACTTGGGCCTTGTTGAGGCTAGGCTTAGTATTTATTTTAGAGGCTTACTCCTGGTGTGTCTTTCAGTGAGGAGTCAGAGTCTATAGGCTTTTGTTTGTGTTGTGTTTGTTGTGTGTCACTCCTGCACTTGTTGCATGTTGTTAGGTTCTCTCAAGCCTCCATTTTAGAGTCAGGCAGGGTCAGGCACCCCTAAAATTCATTCAGTCACTTTCCCAGCTTAGCTACCACTATAGGAGGTTAAAGCCGTTGCAGCAAATCCACATGTCTTGTCTACATTTGCTGCCCCCACTCCTTATAGATCAGGCCATTCGGGTTTTTTCCTCATGTGTCACAAATAGACTTGCTCCATGTTAAAGTCAGGCACACCATGCGGTTTCAAATGATCACCGATATATATAAGAAATAACAGCACCCTATCTTCTTTAGTGAAGGTAACACGCCAAAGGCTTACTTATCTCAGTTTGTAGGCATATCTCCGTTGTCTCCATGTTCGTTTAGAGCAGCCTTAGTGTCGGATGTCAGCGCCTCGCATTGGTCGCTCCCGCTGCTTGTGTCTCAGGAGGCCGATTCGCTGAATTGGTGATAAAAGAGCAGGGATTCTCTCAAAAGCTGCCTCTAGGTGATCGCGCTAGCAACATAGGAAGTGTCCTCTGTTAGAAGCCCTGATCGCTTGCTCCTTAGCTGGAAAAAATATCATGAATGCATCCTCCGAGGTGGAGCTGCGGGCTCACACCACCATCTTCTCCTCATTTTTAGTGCAAGGGAACATGGTGTCCCTGAAGGAGGGGACCTTTTTATCTAAGGAACTTGTTGGATGTTTCTGTTGGAAGGAGACCTCACTGATTGACCATTGCAAAGATGTATGTGATGCCCATAATGTCACCAGAAATTGCATCAGACAAGAGCCCATATTTAGAATTAACATCCCCTCAGCACTCTTTGTGGCACCTCTTCTGAAAATTATGGCTGTCATGCAATGACATATTTATAATATCTACTATGTTCTAGGAGATATTTTACACAACATCATTCAATCATTCAAGCACGACGTGCATAGTGCGGCTATTCACCCATGAGGGTATCCATGTGCTTTGGATCTTGCTGGCATCACTGGCATTTTTATTTTCAGTACTACATATATAATCACTATATAGGGATATATTTATATACATGCATTTGTTATGTCTTCTTTACATGCCTCTGCAGACTTTTTTTTATCGCAATGATCCTCCCGTTTTCCTGATAGGTACATCTTTGGGTACACATCTCCTCCTTGGCATATACAGATTCTACAGCGCAGAGCAAAAAATATGTATACAGCTAAACTATGCTTTTGTTTTCTTTACCTTTGAAGGTATTCACATTCCAGGTGTAGATTTATTCTTATCAAAGTAAATAATTTGTATTCTGCTGCATGGGCATCATTGCCATATTTAGGATAAAAATGAATTGAGATAGTGAATTTCACAGCCTGCTTATCTTTAGAATGTAGTGAAGGCCAAATGACAAAATATTGCAGTACGTTTGACCTGAAAAGCAAGTTCTTTTTGACTAACCCATTTTATTATATTTTAAATTTTATAATATTATCGATATGTGTTTTGAAACAAAAACCTAAAGGAATCAAATGTAGGCTAACAGAGACAAACTTCTTTGAGTGAATGTCCCAAACTTGGTACATTATGAACACACCAGGAAATTACTATAATATATAATATTTGAACAGTCAAAATTGTTTTAGCTATGCTCTCAAACAAAATCAAATCATATTTCGATCACATCACCATTGAGTGATTTATTCGAAAAAGATATGGGTCAGTCAAGTGTTTGTTGGTCTTAACGCCCCAATCTCTGTTGCAGTTTTATAAAGCTGCACCTTCATACGTAAATAATTCTTGTCATCATGCCTCATTATTTCCAGAGAGCTGTACTTGGAAAGATCCTCAGATAAATTACGAGAGGTGTCAAAAAGTTAATTAGAATATGGAAGTGCGATAATGAAAGCTGATAAAGAGTATGGTGATAAGATATTTGATATATAAGATATGGAACATGAAAATATCAAAGTCAATGTAATCTTCTTGTTGACATTCTGAAGTATTGCAGAGACGGGAAAAGAAGGCAGAAGCAGAAAGCTACACGCAGAACCATGACCATCACTGTCCATCTTGAACCGAGTAGGCAGAATAATACACCTCAGAACACCCCAAAAGGAAGTATGCTTGAAAAGGAATCAATTGCTTTGCCATATGACTCTCCCTTCCTAGATGCACAGGTATGATAGATTTCTTGCTTGAAGTGTAAGAAGGACCATATGACACTGATTTCTCAGCTGTACATGTGAGCATAGTTTATTTCTTGCCTGGGGAGTAAGTATAAACACATATCCGCTGAAAAAAAAAATCTATATATCATGGATTGCAGAGAGATGGATTAAATAATTCACATGCATAAAAATCAAGGTGGTTGTTTTGGAGATGGCTGTAACAGGTCTTTTACCATAAACAGCAGGGCTTTCATCTGCCTGCCTTTCCAAGCCATCTATTATATGCCTCAGATTAGTGGAAGGGAACATGACGTTCCAGAAGGAGGTGACCATTACATTTAAGGAACTATGTGGGTGTTTCTGGTAGAAGGCGCCCTTCCTGGTTGGCCGTGCAAAGATTGATGTGATGACCATAAGGCCACCAGAAATTGCATCAGACAAGGGACCCAATTTAGAAACAGCATCCCCTCAGACTTTTTTTGTGTGGCATCTCTTCTGTGCAAGACATCCATGTAATTCATGGCACCTATGCAAAGAAAAGCCTCACAATTACTATGACATTATAGGAGACATTTTACACAACATCACTGGCATTTCTATTTTGAGTACTACATATTTAACCCCTATTTGGTGGTATATTTTACATTTATACATTTTTTATATCCTGTTCATAAATAACTTCATTTCGGCATAAGCCATAAAAGTATGTATAGCGCGTCTAATCTCCCATGAGGGTATATCCGGGCCCTGAGGATCTTGCTGGCATCACAGGCATTTTTATTTTCAGTACTACATATATAACCCCTATATTGGGATATTTCTATATACAGGCATTTGTTATATATTTTCTACATGCCTCTACAGTCTTTTTTCTTTACCACAATGGCCCTCCCATTTTCCAGATAGGTACCTCTATGGGCACACATCCCACTCCTCAGTGTTTACAGTTTGTAAAGCTCAGAGAAAAAAAGACGCATATTACTTGAACCACAATACTATAGGTATCAGCCATAGTTGGATCACAATATGTGGCCACATTCAAAACCCCCTTTTACCTTAAATCCTGGCGATGCCCAATCTCACCTGGGGACTATACACTGTCACCTGAAAATACTTCCAGGTTTTCCATAGCCAATAACATGGCCTTCTTCGTACTCATATTTTTAGAGCAGTCATGAAACTGTTCCACCTACCAGAACTGAAAGCAGCTGACCACCTTGCAAAGTAAGATGAGACTCCTGATGTGCCAGTCTATTTGCATGTTTATCATACAGCCAGCTTAACTATGCTTTTGTTTTCTTTTGCTATGAAGTGTGTACACATTCCAGGTGTAGATCTATTTTTATCAAAGGGAACAACTTTACTTCTGTTACATGGACATCATTTGTCATATTTCAGCATAAAAAAGAGTTAAGATAGTGAATTTCACAGCATGCTTATCTTTAGAATATTATGCTGGCTATTTGGCATGTTATTGCAGGGTGGTTGACCACCTCACCATTGAGTGATTTAGGGTTGAAGAGAGCAGAGTGGGTCAGGTGTTTGTTGGTCAAACACCCCAATCTCATGAGATGCACCTAAATGTGTAAGGAATTTTTGCAATTATGCCTCAGAATTTCCAGATTGCTGTACTTGGAGAAATCCTCACATAATTTAAGAGACATCTCACAAATGGAATTAGACAATGGAAATACGGTAATGAATGCTGCTAAGGAATGTGGTTATAAGGTATGTGATGTATAATTAGTGGCACATGAAAATAGCAAAGTAACTGTATTCTTCTTGTTGACACTCTGCAGTGTTGTAAAATTGGGAACAGAGGGCTACACACCGAACTATGACCATCACTGTCTATCTTGAACCAAGTAGGCAGAACAATGTATCTCAAAATACTCCAACAGAAAATATGTTTGGAAAGGAATCAATAGCTTTCTTTTATGACGCTGCCTTCCTAGCTGCGCAGTGCTATGCAAACAAATGATGGACGGAATGCTGAATAAATCATACATGCACCCCCAGTCAAGAGATCTGGGTTAAATCCATCGTTCTTTTGCTCACCATACCACCCCAGTTTAGACCCAGCCATATGCAAATCCGTCTTGACCCTGTGCCTCATGGGAATAGTTCAGACCGAACTGCCAATCCAGGTCCTCCCTGGACTGGAAACAAGCATACTGGGACTGGTTTCTGGGTATTACCCTTCATCAGCCAGGCTAGCTTGATTCCAGTGGCACAGTGAACAAGGAGCCCACGTCTGGGCATACCCATCCCACTTAGGATGAAAAGTGCTACACAAACAAATGATGGACGGAATGCTGAATAAATCATACATTCACCCCCAGTCAAGAGATCTGGTTTAAATCCATTGTTCTTATGCTCACCATGCCACCCCAATTTAGACCCAGCCATATGCAAATCAGTCTTTATTCTGTGCCTCATGGGAGCAGTCCAGACCGAGCTGCCAAGCAAGGTCCTCCCTGGACAGGAAACAAGCATCCTGGGACCGATTTCTGGGTATTACCCTTCTTCAGTCAGGCTAGCTTGAATCCAGTGGCACAGTGAGCAAGGGACCCACATTTGGGCTTACCCACCCCACTTAGGGTGGTTGCCCCTGGCTCTGCCATTGTGAAGACAGATGTGGTGAACTTGACGCCTCAGGAAGTTGCATCAGATTGACAGTTCAGTTTTAGTTATCTTTCCACTAACATTTGTATTGGTGTTCCTTATGTGAAAGACAGTCATGTAAATGGTGGCAGTCATGGACAGAAAAGCTTCAAAATGTAGATGTGTTGTGGTAGGAGAACTTTCCTAGCCATGTAGGAAGGAACCTCAATCGGTAAAAAGTCCCGAATTCTGAGGATACACAGCGTATACCTCTGGAAAAACAAATATTTCTATTACTCAATTAACAATACTGTAGGCATCATCCACATATGGGCCATATAATGTTGTCCATTTGAAACTCATTTTCTACCTGCAATGCTGTCAACAACCCATCACCCCGGGGGAACAGAGAATGCCAATTGAAAGACATTTTCAGAATTGTCATAAACAGTATAAGTACCTCCTTTGGGCTCCTAATGTGAGTGCAACAATGATACAATATCCAGCGAAAGGGTACCAACTGCAGCTGACCAACTTGTAAAGGAAGATGAGTCTCCTAATGGACCATAAAGTCTGCATTGTTTCCCAAATAGTAGCCAAAGAATTGCTCTAATTTGCATTTGTCCACATTCTAGGTAGAGATCTATATGTAATCATAAAGAAAAGATTTATTCCAACAACTTTGCACCTCATTGGTGATATTGCCGGCTTGAAATTAATATATACAGTTCCACTTCTTTAGATTCTATGGGCCCAAATCACAAAGAGTAAACAAGTTTACTACATTTGGGTATTCCAGAAAGGTAAAGTTAAAAGTAGTAACTTTATGAGGGTGGAGTATGGTAAAGTTACTCTTGTGTTTAACATTCAATATCTTTGTTTGACTTAGTAGAGAGGCACCATGATTTGTAGGATTTCATCCTGTCGTGTCATAGGTTTTTTTCAGATTGATGTGGTTCACACAAGTTTCTTATCCCTCCTGAAAATTCTCTTAGATTTTATGAGTTTGGAAAGGCATTGCATACATCTTGGCAACATATGTAGGCAAATGATGCTTGATATATGGGTATATGGAACAAAACATGAAGACAGCAAACAGGTGTATTTTGTTTGTTGATATTCTTCAGAACACTAATGATGGAAACACTTTAGTAGGAAACCTAAAAGCTAGAAACACAATCGTTAACACAAATTTCTCTCTCTACTTTGACCAGATTCGGAAGAATTTTGAACCTCATAGTGACACAGTAGGCAACAAGCTGGAAACAGGACCCACAACATCAACTGAAGAAACTGATTTTCAAGATATCCAGGTGAGCACGATCCATTTCTAGAACTGGGTGAAAAATTATCAACTTTAATAAGGAAAACATAACTTTTGTAAAAATTGTATGAAATGCACACCCAAATCTTCTTGAATTAATTTCAGTTTGAAATCCTATGATTGAGATCTTAATTTATAGGAGTGTCTTACCATGACTTCCTGCAAATTATGGTTTATCACTTTTCAGAAGATTATAAACAAAAGAATAAAATAATGATTTTTTTTTTTTTAAACTCTTTTTATTAACATTTGCATTTTCAACCAATACTGCAATACCATAGCATTCTTCACCACGTACATTACATCTTTCCCAAGAAGCCAGTGTCGTACATTAAGGACCCCTGTCCGTTGCATCGTTACCTTTACCCCCGTCCCACCAACCACGCCACTACATTTCTCCTCAGGGCTCTCCACCCACTCCCCTGCTAGTCTGAAGTGTCCGATTGGGATTCTTCCTGCGGGGGATCACAAATATTTCCCCGATATAGATTCCACTTCCCCCATATCTTAGTCCATTTTTGGGGGCAGCCCCTGTGTGTGTAGACCGTTTTTTCGGTTACCATTAGGTCGTCCATACCATTACACCATTTTCGGAGTGTCGGGGCTTGCCTGGCTCCCCAATGCTGCGCGATATCTCTTTTCGCTAAGGCCATCCCTAGTGCTACCCATGTTTGTACTGTCTGAGTGATATCTGCTGCTTCCCAGACATTCAAGATGCAGCCCCTAGGTTCAGGGACCAGTGTTATACCGGTTACCTGCGCAACTGTGCGCATTATTGCTTTCCAATAGGTTTGGATTTTGACACATTGCCAGATTATATGCCAGAACGTGCCCTGTTCCCCACACTGTCTAATGCACAGCGGTGTATCGGCTCTATGCAATTTATACAGTAGCGTCCTGGTGTAATAGGTACGATGTAGTATCTTCAGTTGTATCAATTTAAATCGAGCCGAAATCGCCACCTCCCGTGGGGACGCCAAGGCGTCTTGCCAATCCGTCTCATCCAGCTCCCCCACGTCAGTCTCCCATCTAGCTTTCAGGGTGTGTGTTGGATCAGGTTGATTATTTATAATTTTTTTGTATGTGAGTGATATAGCTTTCTTAGTCATATGGTCGGTGAGGAGCCTGTCCTCGAGGGGTGAGGATTCCGTCAGCTTTGTGCCGTGTGGTATGCGTGCTGTTAGTGCGTGCCTTATCTGGAAATATCTGAACTGCTCTGTATCCGCCAACCCAAAGCTCTGCTGCAGCTGCACGAAAGTGACGGTCTCCCCTTTTTTCCACATGTCCCCCACTCGCGAAATACCGATCAGGTCCCATTGTCTGAAACCCTTCGTGTTCTTTAGCCTCCCTAGTTTGTCTGTGTCCCAGAGTGGTGTCGCCTGCGTGAGGACTCCTTCCCACCCCATGTCCCTCTGTACTTCGTGCCAGATCTTAATTGTATGGGCTGTAGGGCCTATGAGATGTTTATGCTGATTTCTGTTATAAAGTATTTCCATTAGGTTGTCTGTACCCAGCAGATGTCTATCCATGCGATAGGCCGGGTCATCCTGGTCAGCGTGAAGCCATTGGTAAATCACCGATAGGTGGGAGGTCCAATAGTATACCTTTATGTTGGGGAGCGCTATTCCTCCGTCATACCAGCCCTTCACTAGTTTGTGCATCGCTATATGCGTCGCCTTGCCATCCCACAGCAGCTTGTTTAGTTCATTATTGATTTCCCTGAAGTACGATGGGGATATCGGAAACGGTGTGTTTTGCAGGGCGTAGAGAAACCTCGGGAGTGCCATCATTTTAAAGAGAGCCGCCCTGCCAAGGAGGGTGAGCGGCAGTGTACGCCAGCCCTGCACATCTCTGCGGAACTGCTCCAGAGGTTTCTTGAGGTTTTCGGCAATAAAGTGGGCGTCTTGCGCCGTGACATGGATGCCCAAATACTTGAACCCATCCGGCACTATCTTGGCGGCACAGTTTCGTGGGAGTCGGGGCTGATCACCCGAGAGAACATAAACATGCGATTTCGCCCAGTTTATTGTATAACCCGAGACCCGGCCAAACGCCACGCAAATATCCATGAGGCAATTGAGGGAGCGTGCCGGCGAGGCCAGATAGAGGAGTATGTCGTCCGCATAGCGCGATATTCGGTCCTCCCACCCCGGCGCCCACTTGAGCCCACGGATTACTTGGTCTTGCCGTATCCACGCCGCCAAGGGCTCCAGCACGAGCGCGAATAGAAGCGGCGACAACGGGCATCCCTGCCGTGTCCCCCTGGCCAGTGGGAAGGTGCCCGAGATTCTCCTATTGGCAACCACTTGTGCCATAGGTTTCGTATACAGCAGTTCCACCTATTTTATAAATTTGGGCCCAAAACCTACATGGTGAAGTACCGCGAAGAGAAATGGCCATTCCACCATGTCGAACGCCATTTGTGCGTCCAGGGAAAGGATTATAGCGTCTTCTTTGATTAAAGATTTACATGCCATGACACTATGCAGTCGTCGTAAATTTAGCGCCGTGTTCCGGTGCGGCATAAACCCCGACTGGTCCGGGTGAATCACCGCCCCCAAATAGGGTTGAAGTCGCATAGCCAGGACCTTGGCTAGTATCTTTGCTTCTGCGTTGATCAGGGATATGGGCCTGTATGACGTGCAGCTAGTTTTTGGTTTTCCCGGTTTGTGTATTGCTACTATCGTAGCCAGGCGCTGGTCTCTGGGAAGTTCCCCCTTCTTTAAGCTATCTTTGTACATGTGCAATAAGTGGGGCGTGAGGGTCGTAGCCAAATGCCTAAAGAGTTCCACTGGGATACCGTTAGGCCCCAGGGCTTTACCGGTGTGGAGAGCGAGCATCGCCTGAGTCGTTTCTTCCTGTGTAATGTCCGCCTCGAGCGCGTGCAATGCCGTTTGCGTCAGCGTTGGCATTCGGATATCGTGCAGGAAGGCTCTGTTGTCCTCTACAGTGGCCGTGGCTGCCGGCGTGTAGATATGTTCATAGTGTGCCGCCAGTTCCTCCACTATGGTCTGGGGGTCCGAGATTACCACGCCATTTTGCGTGACAAGCTCCGCTATCCACCTATTAGCCCGGTCTTTTTTGTCTAATCAGGCCAGCAGTTTGCCTGCTTTGTCCCCCTGCTCGTATACTGTGTGCTTCGTATTCTGAAGTCTTGATTTCGCCATCCCATACAAATATCCCATATTCTTGTTGTGCCAGCTGCAGGCCATGCGTGGTGTCAGCCGTGACATCGGCGGTGTGGTCTGCCTCTGCCCTTTGCAAGTTCTGTTCTAACAAATGGAGTTGTTGTCGTTGGCGCTGCTTGTAGTGTGACACGGAGGATATGGCCTGGCCCCGTAGGACCACTTTATAGGCCTCCCAGAGGAGGGCAGGCGACTTCACCGTGTGCTCATTCTCAGCGAAGTATCGCTTTGTGGCGGTGACTAATGTTTTCTTGATTTCTGTAACTGTTAAATAATACGGGTAAATCGGGAAGGGACTACGCCTGTCCGGGACGCCTGACGAGCAGGTGAGCATTATCGGGGAGTGGTCTAAGATTCCCCTAGGCAAGTGTGTCACCTCAGCTACCTGTTCCAACCCCAGCATCTGGGTAAAAATGTGGTCTATCCGTGATTCACTGTTATGCACTCCTGAGTGGAAGGTGTATTGCCTATCGTGGGGGAATTTCGTCCTCCAGATGTCCGTTAGGCCGATCTTATCTACGGATCTCTAAGTTTGGAACTTGCGCTGCTGGGCCCTCTAGGAGGCCGCCTATCCATGGCCGCGTCAATTACCGCGTTGAAGTCCCCCCCTATAATCGTTGCTCCCTGCGGGAGCGAGAGCAGGAAGGCACCGAGGTCTGGGAGTGCTGATCCCTGCAACGCCGGCGGTATATATACTGAAACAAAGTTATAGCGTCTCCCCTCCCACTGGCCCGCCACTGTGGCGAATCTGCCCTGCGCATCGGTCCAAGTCTGTTGTATTACCAGTGGACACCGCTTGTTAATCAATATTCCTACACCCCTGGAGCCGGTGGTGAACTCCGAATGGGCTCCCATGTGATAACCCCATCTGTCTAAGGCCTTACATGCGGAACCGACCAAGTGCGATTCTTGTAAGAGCGCCACCGCCGGTCCTTTCCGTTTAATGTACTGTAGTACCAGCCCCCGTTTTATCTTGTCCCCCAACCCGTTGACATTCCAAGACAGGACCGCGAGGCGTTTGCCATGACTGGCGCGGTCAGTGACAGACGGGTTGTCTGCCGTCCCTAGGGACTGTTCCGTATCTGGCCCCATATTCTACCGATTCTCGTATGAGCGCTGTGCAATGAACGCAGTGAATAGCGTCTGTGCTGACTCGGACTAGGCTTGTGGTATGCAGATGTACTTTGTGAAACCAAAACTCCCCTTAAACTCCTTATCCCCCCCACCCTCCTCCCTGCTTCCCTGCCCGGCGGATTCCAAACTACCCACCACCTCAACTGAGCAGAGCGCTTTCTCCCCATAACTTTGTACTTGCGTGCCAGGGGGGAGATGCCAGTCGCACCCAGTCTTAGTCTCCCCCTCAGAAGTTCAGCATGTCCACGGCTGTGAGGACTTTCCCAGTTCAGGCCATACGAGCCCCCTTCACAGCCTTCATCAATATGGCGCCGTCCCTAGCCGTCGAAAGAACCTTATGACAGTGCCAGTGAGAGGCCCCAGAGCGGCAGCCCAAGTCCAACCCCCACGGCCATCCCCCAGGGGCAGCACCGGTCGTCGTGTCATTTCCACCGTTTTCCTAGTCCCAGCAGCGTTTCCAGCGAAGGGCCGTTTCACATTCCTCCGGTCGCCCCCGTTCGTGATGAGTCCGATTCCTCCGCTCCATCCTTGGAGTGTCCGGGTCTCTGCCCCACACCATGATGTCCCGCTGTCTTCCGCCAGCCCTCTAGCCATTCGAATGCCTCCGC
This sequence comes from Triturus cristatus, assembly GCF_964204655.1. Classification (NCBI taxonomy): domain Eukaryota; kingdom Metazoa; phylum Chordata; class Amphibia; order Caudata; family Salamandridae; genus Triturus; species Triturus cristatus. The sequence goes on from NC_140591.1 coordinate 694,374,027, forward strand.
TGGAGACATGAAGAACCATGTCTTGCCCTCCGCTTCCACCCTGAGCTTTGCGGAAGAGCATCGCGTATTTCAGTTCTCTCCTCCGGAGTTCTTTTTTTACCTCTAGGAAGTCTCTCCGTTGCATTGTGACCAGTGCAGTGTAGTCCGGGTATATTTCTACTTTGCTATTTTCCACTTGGAGCGGGGGAGCGACTCGTGCAGTCTGTAAAATGCCGTCCCGGTCGCGGAAGTTAAATATTCTCGCCAGGATGGGCCGTGGCGGGGCTCCCGGTTTAGGCGCTCCTCCTGGCACCCGGTGCGCACGTTCCAACGAAAAGAACCCCGACAGTCCTCTAGGTTGGAGTTTAGTCTTGACTAGATCTTCCACAAACAAGTCTAGTGCCAGACCGCGCACGGTCTCCGGCACTCCCACTAGGCGGATGTTATTTCGGCGTGAGCGCCCTTCTTGATCGTCCAATTTAGCCTCCAGTTGCTTCTGCACCTTTTCCAAGGACCTCACTTTATTTTGCAAAAGCCTCGTCTCTGTAGACAGGGTTGCCATCGTTTCCTCCACTCCCTTCAGCCTGTCATTCATCTTGGATACGTCCGCCCGCAGTAGGGTAATATCGGTGGAAATCGTGCCGATCGCTGTTTGCATCTGCGTCAATGTGCGCATTACATCATGTAGGGTGATCTCACCAGGTGGCCCGACTTGCGCTCCTTCCTCACCCTTCTTTGGAGCCTCCGGGGTCCCCGACCTCTCTCCTCGGTAGGCATACTTGTCCAATTTTCCCACCTGCGTCCCACGTTGGCCTTTTCCCCCCATGGTGCGGAGTCCGTCTTGCGGCATAGTGGACAGTTATGAGGGGGGGTCGGTAATCGCCGCTGCCAGACGGCACCGTGAAAGTCGGCGCTCGGCCTTTCGGTTTTCCCTCCCCGCCTCGCCGTCACTGGTGCCGGGGGGCCGTAGTCCTGTAGGCGCCCTCTCCACTCTGTTCGCCGTGCCGTGTGAAGCACCGTCGCCGCCCACTGCCGCTGCGGCACGGCTGCCCGGAACGCGCCTCTTCAAGGAGCAGGTAGGACTGTGTGGGGGGATCTCCGGTATTTAGTCACCTTTGTCCAGCACTCAATCGGTCGCCAGCTGATCTGAGGCCCCAAGTCACCTGCAGCCGGTACCTCGAGATGCTGGCCTGTGCGCACTTCAGCCTACGCATGGGCCCGACCAGCCCGCTCCCAGGGACGTACCCGGATCCCAGGCTGCCTATCCAGCACCCCGATGTCAGGGCCTGCTTCTGTGCCGGAGCGTCCCAAAGTCACTGGTTCGGGGGGGGGGGGAGTCGGCTTCCGAGTCCTTCCCTCTCCGGAGCCCCCCCTTCCCCCGAAGTGTCTGGGCCGGGTTAGCTCGTCCTCCTCACGCTCCACGCACCCGGTCCTGCAGCCTGGAGGGCCACCCACTGTCACGAGGCCCGGATCTGCCCCCAGACCACCACCAGGAAGGCACCGCGGGCCAGCGCTCCCCAGGTCCGTGGTCCGCCTCACCGCTACTTCTCCCGTCGCGCTGCCTCCGTCTCCCGAGCGGCTTCGCGCAGGACGCCGCCTCTTCGGCCCCGCTTCTCCACTTCAGTCCCCCGGTCGCGACCCCGGGAAGTAGGCCGCACTCCGAGCCTCGCCGAGTGGATCTCCTCGACGGCCCGACAGCCCTGAAACAGCGCCCAGTCGTGGACGCGGATAAATGTCAGGATTGATGGGGTGAGACACTTGCGGGCGCGGAGCTCTCTTAGGCTGCGGACATTTCTGTCGGCTGCAAGCCACGCCCCCAAAATAATGATTTTTAATTGATTAATGGAGAGGCTGAAGTTTTTAGCGTGCAATGATAGCCGAATTAGGGCATCTGTGCATTATATCGCAGAGCACGTGCCTTTTCTCCCATGTAAAATATATTTTCCTATGGCATTAGGCATGTCTTTTCCAAATTATTATTTCTTTAGTTACCACAGTAAGCACTGGTTTATATCTCATCTTAACATATAAATGCTGTCCTATCGTTTTCACTTCTGATCTTCTTTATTTCAAAATTGAAGATGGAAAAGAAAAATCATAAAGTACAGTCTTTTCCAGTCAGTACATTGTAGTTCATCCTCTATTTGGGAGCTTATACATGGAAAGGGAGAGGATGTGGCTTGTTTGTTCAAACTTATGCAAAGTTGGGAAATGAAGAATGAATGAGTGTGGTACACAGCAGCAATTTAAACTCTAGTTACACATTTTCTACCATTTAAAAACTCATTGTGATTGTTCTTTGTTGTTCTTAGAATAATTTGCATAATCACCTCCTGTGAGGAAACCTCCAAGAAGATAGCCCAAGGTGTGTGAAGCCTAAATCCTGCTTCAGAAATATGAGGAAATACTTTCGCCAGATATACACATGATTCAAGAGATAATGACAAGCCTGTCTCCTTTAAATTTAACATCTTCTCTAGTGGACAGGATTCATTTTCTCCGACCTTGGCAGCTCTGATAAAACATTTGCATTTTAAGTATATATTGTGGAATATAATTGATGCAATGAATAAATTGACAAATTGTTAACTTTATGCAGAATTCTTTTTTTTGCTGTTGTTCTTAATTACTTAATGTTATCTGCATCTAGTTTTGAAATATTCTGAGAAATAATGCATTCCTGGAGCTTTAGAGGTGTTAGCGCTGGAAACAAGGAGCCTTATTTAGAGTTTGGAGGAATCTGAAAATACCCTAATTCAGGAGGTCACTCTAAATAAGGAGTAAAATATTCCAGCTGAGTTTTCTTTACAAACGTATTGCTATGGTAGAGTTCCTTCAGCCACAGAATTCTACTCCATATAAAAGGAACCCTTTCAATTCCCTCCAAACTCCTAACGTTACAACATCATCAGCAGGAAACTCCCTTAACTGCAAAAGACTTATGGAGATGAAAGAGATATCTTGATATTAAAAGGAGGGATGTCATACTACCAGCACAACTCAAACATGCAAGGCCATTGGAAATGCTCCATGCTATTTCTGTTTTTGAGTACATCAAACCTGTACTATGGTCAGAGTGACTATTGGGCCACTGCCATCTCTTCCCAAGTTATGTGGTGATTGATAGCAGAACAGCTTGATTCTATTCCAGACGTGCTGCCCCTTTCACCAGTCTGCCTATGAGGTGATTCTCTACCTGCTCACCCAAGAAAAGGTTGATCCAGTTCCCTTAACTGGGATCCTTTGCTGTCTTCATACTTGGGACATGGATGTAGGATATAAGTTCTGCATATTTACTTTTGCTGTGTTGACTTATGAATGTTGGGACTTGGAGGCAAAATCGGTAGCTGACTAAAGACTGGTATATCTGTCACCATAAGAAATATTTCACTCTACAATCAGGCTCAATTAGAGGTCACAAGAAGTCAATTTTCACCAGGTGTGGAAAGAGATGTGTTACATTTGTGGCCACCTGACATAGCTGCCATTATAACTTCTCACAGTTGTCAGTGCCTGTCCTGAGTGAAAGGGAAAGAAGTGCTAAAGGAAATGTGGAAATGGTGATACCTGTTTGATTGTAGTTCAGCCTAGACTGGCCCAAAATGCTAGATCCTTTCCCAGAAACATGAGCATTGTTGAAAGCGATGTCAACCATGAAATACTACACAATCAAAATGTTGAAAAAGATGAATAATTTCAAAACAAATAATCAATGTAGCCTACATAAGATCTCAGAGGACAGAAAGTATATTGCCAGCACCCATGAACAAAGCAACACATTTAATGTCACTGAACTGCTGAGTCATAACAGCAGGAGAGGAGTAAAACATGCTGAAAATATATTTACAACTTACAATAGTCCAGACATCATCCTCGGCATAGAATCATGAGAATCATACCTTGTGCTCCACACTCATACACTCAAACACACCAAAATACCCAAAGGCAGAGAATGGAGGTGTAGCCATATTTCAGAGGAACATTTAATCGATTGGTCAACTCTCACGAATGCAACTCAAAGGCTGCAAGACTGTTAGGGTCCGAATCACACTGTCCCATTACTGTACTATCAAAGTTTCCCTCTTCTTCGACCCCCAAGGCCCATCAAATTGTTCCATTGGGTCATTTATTCAGCATAATGAAGACATGTTCCCACTTCCAGGCATATTGTCACAGCAGGAAAAATCTCCGTGCTTGGAGGAACAGACTGACTGCCAAATCAAACCAAATCAAGAAGAATAGTGAGGAAAGTTTTGCCAACTCCTTAAAGGCCGTGAGGGTCATATAAGACCACTTCTGCAATGCTTTTAATGTGTGGAGTCAGGATGGCTTTCATTTGGAGCTACTTTGCAGAAGTCAATGTAGGCTGCTGCTTCACAGTACCTTATTTCTCCTTCAGACTAATTATGTTTTTAAATAGGATTAATGATTATTTTGCTTTGATGTTTACAATTTATCTGGGATTTGCATGTGTGAATACAATGAGTGATTCCATTCAGGAAAAAGTCTGGTGTTAGTCAGATAGTCTATAATATCGGCAGAGAATACTAAGGTTGGTGTTGACTATAAGGAATGAATGAGGCAGGTGAGTTTTCAGACAGATCAAAAGACTGGGAAGTAGTTGCTAAAATACTAATTGGTAACCAAGTATAGAAAACGAAGAACGGGCGCTCAACAGACCTATCAGGCTGTAGTAATACAGACGTACAATCTATATTGGTGCTCCAAAGGGAGAGAGGTCAGTCACCAATTCAACCTCATAAATCCTCATCCAAAGGGGATGAAACAAAATCAAATGGTCTACCCTGAGCACACTTTAGTGTTTACTTAAATCAAATAAATTAGTTGAGGTCTTCACATTTTGTTCCAAAAGTCAATATTCTTTATTTCAGATACGCCAACGGTTTAGATTCTCGGACGAGGAACCTCATTAGTTACAGTCATGAACGCATGATCGTTGGATTACCATCTGTAATCTTTACTGTTCTGGAGGGATTGAGATGCACCCATTCTAAGACAGAAAGGGAACAGCATCCTAACATATCAGACTATAGTGCGTGGAAAACGGGATACGGTGATTTAAATAGATTGACTACTTACCAGGACCTTACTTGCAAGAATGTATTCAGCAAGTGAGAAGGAGGACTCATCCGTGTTGATTAGTTTATTAACCTTATCAGCCCTGAAGAAGTCAATTGTGTCTTAACACTCACGATGAAACCTGTGTTGGCTGTTTTTCATTTGTGAAAATTGTACTTCATCAAGCTGTGGAGACACTACCTGAATAATCTGAAATAAGGAATGTGGACTTTTGGAACAACATGAGAAGTAGTTGTTCACCAGATCCCCCGAAGAGCATTATTTGAAGGTGGACCCAGCACTGGGTTTTATTATAAAAGAAATCTACCAGAACTCCTTTCATGCTGGTTATTAAAGGAAAAAGAACTATTGGTGGACAGAATGCAGAACAATGTCATACATTCACCCCAGTGCAGAGATCTGGGCCTAAATCCATAGTTGTTTTGCTAACCATGCCATTCCAGTTTGGACCCAGCCATATGCAAATCAGTCTTCACCCTGTGCCCAATGGGAACAGTCCAGCCCGAACTGCCAGGCCACGTCCTCCCTGGACTGGAAACAAGCATCCTAGGACCGGTTTCGGGGTTACACCCCTCTTCAGCCAGGATAGCTTGATTCCAGTGGCATGGAGAGCACGGGACTCACGTCTGAGCATACCTGTCCCACTCGGGCTGACAAATGCAAAATGAACTATTGATGGACAGAATGCAGAACAATGTCATACATTCACCCCAGTACAGAGATCTGGGCCTAAATCCATCGTTTTTTTGCTCACCATGCCATTCCAGTTTGGACACAGCCATATCCAAATCAGTCTTGACCCTGTGCCAAATGGGAACAGTCCAGCCCGAACTGCCAGGCCAGGTCCTCCCTGCACTAGAAACAAGCATCCTACGATCGGTTACAGGGTTTCACCCCTCTTCAGGCAGAATAGCTTGATTCCAGTGGCATGGAGAGCACGGGACTCACTTCTGAGCATACCCATCCCACTCAGGGTGACAAACGCAAAAAGAACTATTGATGGACAGAATGCAGAACAATGGCATACATTCACCCCAGTACAGAGATCTTGGTCTAAATCCATTGTTTTTTTGCTCACCATACCATTCCAGTTTGGACCCAGCCATATGCAAATCATTCTTGACCCTGTGCCCAATGGGAACAGTCCAGCCCGAACTGCCAGGCCAGGTCCTCCCTGGACTGGAAATAAGCATCCTAGGACCGGTTTCGGGGTTTCACCCCTCTTCAGCCAGGATAGCTTGATTCCAGTGGCATGGAGAGCACGGGACTCACGTCTGAGCATACCCATCCCACTCGGGGTGACCAATGCAAAAAGAACTATTGATATGCAGAACAATGTCATACATTCACCCCAGTACAGAGATCTGGGCCTAAATCCATCGTTTTTTTGCTCACCATACCATTCCAGTTTGGAACCAGCCATATGCAAATCAGTCTTGACCCTGTGCCCAATGGGAACAGTCCAGCCCGAACTGCCAGGCCAGGTCCTCCCTGGACTGGAAACAAGCATCCTAGGATCGGTTTCGGGGTTTCACCCCTCTTCAGCTAGGATAGCTTGATTCCAGTGGCATAGAGAGCACGGGACTCACGTCTGAGCATACCCGTCCCACTCGGGTGACAATTGCAAAAAGAACTATTGATGGACAGAATGCAGAACAATGTCATACATTCACCCCAGTACAGAGATCTGGGCCTAAATCCATCGGTTTTTTGCTCACCATGCCATTCCAGTTTGGACCCAGCCATATGCAAATCAGTCTTGACCCTGTGCCCAATGGGAACAGCTTAGCCCGAACTGCCAGGCCAGGTCCTCCCTGGACTGGAAACAAGCATCCTAAGACCGGTTTCGGGGTTTCACCCCTCTTCAGCCAGGATAGCTTGATTCCAGTGGCATGGAGAGCACGGGTCGCACGTCTGAGCATACCCGTCCCACTCAGGGTGACAAATGCAAAAAGAACTATTGATGTACAGAATGCAGAATAATGTCATACATTCACCCCAGTAGAGAGATCTGGGCCTAAATCCATCGTTTTTTTGCTCACCATGCCATTCCAGTTTGGACACAGCCATATCCAAATCAGTCTTGACCCTGTGCCAAATGGGAACAGTCCAGCCCGAACTGCCAGGCCAGGTCCTCCCTGGACTGGAAACAAGCATCCTAGGACCGGTTTCGGGGTTTCACCCCTCTTCAGCAAGGATAGCTTGATTCCAGTGGCATGGAGAGCACGGGACTCACGTCTGAGCATACCCATCCCACTCGGGGTGACAAATGCAAAAAGAACTATTGATATGCAGAACAATGTCATACATTCACCCCAGTACAGAGATCTGGGCCTAAATCCATCGTTTTTTTGCTCACCATGCCATTCCAGTTTGGAACCAGCCATATGCAAATCAGTCTTGACCCTGTGCCCAATGGGAACAGTCAAGCCCGAACTGCCAGGCCAGGTCCTCCCTGGACTGGAAACAAGCATCCTAGGACCGGTTTCGGGGTTTCACCCCTCTTCAGCAAGGATAGCTTGATTCCAGTGGCATGGAGAGCACAGGACTCACGTCTGAGCATACCCGTCCCACTCGGGGTGACAATTGCAAAAAGAACTATTGATGGACAGAATGTAGAACAATGTCATACATTCACCCCAGTACAGAGATCTGGGCCTAAATCCATAGTTTTTTTGCTCACCATGCCATTCCAGTTTGGACCCAGGCATATGCAAATCAGTCTTGACCCTGTGCCCAATGGTAACAGTCCAACCCGAACTGCCGAAGCGACTGCCGGGCATACTTGCCGCTTCTACGAGGAAGACTTTCCATATTATTTTGGCTGGCGTCTACTACTACTTCACCCCTATCGTGGGACCTTCTTTTTAATACACATTCGGACTTTTTAAAATTCGATTAATTGGATCTTTTCACCTTTAATATTTAGTCCTAATGAAGTTCCTTTAAACGGAACGAAATGCGTGGGCTGATGTCCTGTCATCTGTTTTACTAAAGAAGAATAAAAGATGTTGAAAAGACGTTATCTAACAGAGTGTGACTCCATTCTTGGTGCTCCCTCCATGATCTTCAATCTATTTGTCTGGATTCCAGTGAGACCTAATTGCGGCAGGATTCGGAGGTGGATTGCACAGGACTTTCACTAATTGCAACATTGGGATTGAGGTGCTGAACCCGTGGTCAGCCGCAGTTGGGAGAAACTTTGTGTAAATCTCAATATTTACCAAGCTGCTGCCTAAATAGCAGAAATGATGTTCAGTTTGGCTGGAAAAGAAATGTCATCATTTAGTTAGTGGCTGGTAAAATAGCAGACAGTATGCACAACTTGGTCAGTGGCCATGCAAACAGGAGAGGAACTTCACTATTTACCCGGCTGCTGTCTAAATAGATTACATTGTGTGTCATTGTGCCTAATGTAGAATTTAACAGGTTCTTACCACCAGGTAGAACTGCAAACAAGGAGTGAGCACAATTGGTATCCAACGCCTCATGAAAGTTAGGGTATTGTTGTATTATTATTTCATTTGCAAAAGGTGGTTGCTAATTCTGCATAATCTTATTGTGAATGGAATAGTATTTTGCATACCGACCTAGGTACTGGTAGGCCGGTTCACTAAATACATTAAGCAGATGCCAATTTGTGACCCTCTGTGATTGCCTGCAATCACAGGGATGGTGGCCTGCAAGGGACAGATCACCGGATTCCCATGGCTGCATTCCAAAACTGAAGACTTTTTTCAAAGTAGCCTATGAACCTTATAGGAACCAGTGCTACTTTTATTTCATAAAAAGCTTTCTGTTTTAGACTTGTTAAAGATGCTTACTTTCAGTCTTCTAAAGCTATGTCCTCGCTCTTACTCACAAAGCCATGGGAATGTACCAGGGCCAGACACAAGACTACCAAAAGGCTCCATGTTATCAGAGCACCTTTTCTGCAGCAAATCAGCTCATCCTGGTTCGGTTCAATTAAACAAATCAGACTAAAATGCCTGAAAACAATGATCTGTAAAAGCAAAAGCCATCGGGAACAATGGCAGCCAACTAGAGCAGCCAGTGTGAAGCTTTTTCATTCAGGAGTAGTTATGTGTTTTTCCTCTGCTGCTTCTTGATTTTCTTCTTCTTTCCTGTAGTTTGACTCAGAAGTGCGATATACGCCACTAACATACCCGATCTTGCCACTCTGTGTCGCTCCAATGCAGCTGGGGGAGCTGCACTAGTTTACGGAGGCTTTGTGGTCTGTGAGCCGTGCAGCGTGTCCTGCTATAACGTGGTATCGGTGTCGACACGGCTAGCACATGTCCACCTGCTGGCTGCAGGGGAAGAATCTGTGAGGCCACGGTCTATTCCCTGAGGAAGGAATGCATGCCCAGCGTTCTGGGGGACCTGGAGACTCGGTTTGCTGTTGGAGAAGGAAGGTAAGTGGAAACTCTGGATCAGGGAAGCCTGTGAAGCTGTTGGAAAGCAAGTTTTTTTTAGAAAGCAACGGAGATGACTGCAATGACCTGATGGAGGCAGGCAACCCATTCAGCGTATATATAGAGGATAAGAGCACTTGGGTGCCCCATCCCTACTTTTTAATAAGCATAAGAGTCCTAGAGGCCAGAAAGATAAAATCAAGGAGAGCAATTTAGTTGGTAAACACTGTACAATATGGTCCACAAATCCACTCTTAGGGAATTCCGAAGCTGGTTTGATGGCTAGTGAGAGAAGTGATCGGCAGCTGGTCAAGCAGGTCAGGCCAAAAATAAGTGTGCAAAACACTGAGACCCCCAACTAGAGCATTACTAAAAGGTGTGCCCATCCCGAAGGAGAAAATATGCAATTCAAACACTAGAGGTGTAAGAGTCAAACTGTCCCTAAGGTCCTTTTTTAAGATGAGGCTGGACTCTGGGAATCAAGAGGATCTCAGAGCAGAGCGAGGGCAAGAACATTCGTCAGAGCAAGGGCATGGAGACTGGGGACAGGATGAGATGACCCTGGAGATAATTAGCCCAGTAGTGAATTTGATACATCCATCCATACCTGTGACAAACCAATTTGCTTCTCTGGCAACGGAGGACTCAAGTGAAGGGGTTAAAGCAGACTTGGCGGTCCTGGCACAGAAAGAATCAGATCTATAGCAGGGTCAAAGCCCTCGTAGCTGTAGCACTCATGGTTAGGCGATGATGCAGGAATTGTTGGGTCAATTATCCTGGGAGATTAAGGATCAGAAGGAGATCGTAGTAACTTGTTCAAGCCTAGGAGATAAAATAGCAGGTTTACCTCAGCGCACAGAGGTAAAAGAGAACAGAGTTCAGGATCTCGGCTTAGCAGTCAATGCGACCACGCAATAGGTGTGCTGGTTAAAGCAAAAATAGAGAGACAGATGTCCGATAAGCTTGAGAGAATACAAAACAATGTGTGGCTGAAACAAAATCAGAATCCCAAATGTGACTATAGGGGTTAACAAGCCTGATGGCCGATGCCCTCATGCGCACACCACAGCAGTGACAGGCCGATAGAGTCAGCATTCTAGCATTGCAATGCTTGTTGATGCGCTAGCTATTTTGAAAAACACATGGTCCTTCAAAAACAATACAAAGTAGGAAAAAATAAATATAGACCAGAATCGGCTCTATATCGTAATGCAATGTCCAGCCGGACATTTGAATTTAATGCTCAAAATGATGAATGATTAGACATACAAACAGATATTTGAGTGGGACACAGTCCTGCGTCCTTCAACAAACAACATAGTTACGAACAATCACACAAAACATTTTTCAGGCTAAAGAGAGAAGCTTTTCGCCGATAGGGAATAAAAGGGCAAGCTTTCAAGGCGGTACACAATCATGCACAGGTCGGCGTCGTTTCGATCTATTCAAGCAATACATAGATCATCATCAGGACTAAGTGAATGACAAGCCTGAGAATACACTTCCTGTAGAAATTAATGGGGGAAAGAGTAGAGGCAGAAAGGGGACATCCATTAGAATCAGGACAAGGATATATGCAATACTTAATAATGACAGTTGTAAATTTACATGTGATAAAAGAAGCAAATTCTTAAACCAGGAAAGGCTAATGCAAGCGAAAAACGGTCCAAAATACACATGATGTGACATTTTTAAGGAATAAGTAATTGCGAGACATTCAGAGTGACGAAATTACCAAGGTGCATTAATACAAGTGATGAGGTGAGACGGGTTGACCGACAACATAATGTGTGATCACAATTAGACGTGCGAACCCGGAGTAATTGAGGACTGGGCGATGTCTGTTGACCGTGAATTCCGGTATGAGATAGGCGGCGTGAAGAACTGCGTGAAGAACTTAAACAAGACTCACCCCGTGTCTTAGGGGGCTGTGAACGTGAATGACCGAAGTGGACGGTGAAAGGGAAAACTACAAGAGGATTGACATTATACTAACCAAGCGGGTTGATGGGCAAGTACGTTGCTTCCAACCGCGGAATTGGTTGGGGTTGCTTCAGGGAAGTCATACGGCCATAGGGGGGATCCAAGGATTAGCCGTACAGTAGGACTAGAAGTGAAAAACCGGAGGGTTAAGGGAATGACGAGTGTGCCGCGGCCGTAAGGACAGGGAAATAATAGCCAATAACTCACCATAAGTTCGTGGATGTGGCCACAATTCAAGGGATTGCGTGGCGGGAACCGGTGCCGTGATAAGGTGCTGGGCGTCCGTGTAAGGCAACTTGTCGGTCCAAGATTGCCTATAGAGGGAAAGTAGTGAGGGAGTTGAGCAGCCAGGAACGAGTTAGGCGTGAGGTGTAATATAAGAGAAGGGGCAGAGCCTTACCGGAGATCCGATGTGCAGCGCGATGGCAGGTGAAAGTAGGAAATCAAGGCTAGTATTTGAAGCGGCAGGGATGAAACACGTGATCAATTACGAACGTGCCGTATTGCAAGGCGTGCAGTGTGTCAATACGTCAGCAACCGTATGGGACTGCATGGCGGCCATGTTAGGTCAGTGTGGGTGATCCATGGGTAATATTGGGTGAAAGGTGATTTCTACAGTGAATACACAATTAATCATGGAACCAAAAATTAAAACAGAATTGGATGGCAATGAAGAATTAAAATTAATTCGAGCACAATTTAAGGACTTGACAGATATTAAAATGACAAGTAAATTGACATAGTTCTCAAATAAGGGCCATCCAATCCTCATTTCTGTTGAGACCATTGCGTATTGTGTCCAAACGAATAATGAGCTTCAACTCCTCTTTGTTGAGGATTTGTGCCAAGTTACCGCCTCTTGGTGGTGGCTTGATGGTTCTTAGAACTGTCCACTTGATCTCGCTGTCCTGGTGGCTGGCAAGCTTAAAATGTTCAACCAATGGTGCATTTGGGACATTACAGCGGATCCTTTTTATTTATTTTTTTTAATTATTTTTTTTATTTCCGCTTGACATAAGAAAAACCTCAAAATAAACACATAAGATCGACAATCTTGGCAAGCAGGACATAATATAAAGATGCAGATTAAAAAAGAAAAAAAGAAAAAAAAGAAGAAAACATACGAATAGTCTCAACAGCGGTAACACAAAACCCAAAAGATATTACTTATTGTACCAAGCCGACAAGGGCGCCCAGATCCTTAAACCCATCTCCCGCCTCCTTTTCCCGCTTTTTAAAAACACAGCTGATTCCAAATTATAAAGGGCAAGGATTCTTACCCTCCAATTCAAAAAAGTAGGGGGTGAGGGGTTAATCCATTCGGAGGTTATACATAATTGAATTAAAGACATTACAATACAAAGAAATGCTGATTCAAAAAATGGCCTTTCCAAACAAGGATCCGTCACATACCCCATAATTACTAGCTCGGAAGAGAGTTCTATCTGAATGTTGAGTGCATTGTTAATAAACAATTGAATATCATGGAGAAATGTATGTAATTTAACACATGTGAAAAACATATGCACATCATTGGCTGCCGCCATCCCGCATCTAGGACACCCCTGCGCACCACTCCCTCCCCATTTTGAAATTTTGGCTGGGGTAAAATATAAATCAAACATAACCATATAGCTTTGTGAGCGTAAGCTCCCAGAGATCAATACAGAATTAGACAAGTCCAGTGCATATGTAAAATCAATATCTGCCTTGCCAAATTTACATTCTAATTTTGCTTTCTGAACAATAAGATCATCAGGAAGTCCTTTTAATAGGGTTTGATAAAGGGCGCTCAAACGGGCCTTCCTCGAAATTAACTCCATAAGAGTATTCTTAATTAATGCATTAGGGGAATTGATGGCGAGACAGTCAATATAACTACGTAGTTGCAGGTACTTAAAAAAATCATTTGAAGCCAAAGCGTATTTATCTTTTAAGAATGCAAAAGAAGCCATCTTGCCCTCATAAAGCAAATCCCCCAGCGTAAAAATACCGTAAGATCCCCATCTGATTGTTACTGAGTCTTGAAAAATTGGAGGTAAAAGCCTAGCCGCTACCAAGAGGGTGTAAAAATGTATTTTTGGTATCGCCCATTTCCGACAAACCTTCCTCCAGACAGAGTACATAGCTGCGATGACCTTAAATTTAGTTTTCTTGTAGTAGCTCGGCTCAAGGACCTTAAGGAGCAGCCCCTTAGCCTCTTGCCCTAAACTAATCTCAAAAATAGACGGACTACAGGATATAGGAAGTGCACCACGCAAGCCGAAGAGTGGGGGAGCCAAATGCTGAAGTAAAGCAGCCCAGTTATATAAGATAAGGCTAGGGACTGCCCACCCTCCTCTATCCAATGTAAGGACCATCCATTTAGCGGCTCTGCGAGGCATACGATAGCTCCGCATAAATCTATTACAGCATCTTTCTGCACTGCTAAGGCTAGCCTGTGGAAATTCCAGAGGGATTGTCCTAAAAATATACAAAAATTGCGGCAAAATCAGCATCTTTAGGACATTCCTTCTACCGAATAATGAAAGATGTAACTTATCTAACCTACGTAAGGTAGAATTGATGGAGTCTATAATAGGGAGAATATTCATATCTGGGATCCGTTCTACTGCTGCCGAGATTTTAACCCCCAGGTACGATGCAGTTTGTACCACCGAGCTTTCTGTAGATACCATAGTTGACGACTGAATGATCTGAGTTTTTTGTGCATTAAGTTTGTACCCTGAGAGCCGCCCAAAGGAATGCGCTAGGGTCTTAATAGTTGAAAACGCCAGTGTCACGTTCCTGGTTATAACTATGATATCGTCGGCATAGGCTAATGCCTTAAAATTGACCGCGTTAATCTCAACAGGTAAGATCTTACTAGAGAGCTCAATTTTGCTTAGGAAAGGGTCAATATAAAGAGCAAACAACAGGGGCGAACATGGACAGCCCTGTCTGGTGCCCCATTTGATTGCATATGGTTTCGAAAGATTCCCTGAAATTGACAAAAATGCTTGGGGGCGATATAAAGTGATTGAATAGCCTGGACAAAATTCAGAGAAAACCCCTTCCACAGAAGAACCCTCCACAAAAAATCCCAGGCAACCCTGTCGAACGCCTTTTCGGCGTCCAACAGGATTGCTCCGAGAGGAGAATGAGTGACCTGCGCCCAATCCAGGAGAGCATTGACACGGCGGACATGATCCGGGTTTGTCCTTTTTTTAAAACAAAATAATAGATGTAAATCGCCAGGAATCCGGAATAATCCCACATTGAGCGTCTCTGAGGATCCGTAAAAGATCCTCCTGAATTTCTAATCGTAATGTGCAGTAAAACTCCAAGGGAATAAGGTCTGGTCCTGCTGCCTTCCCACTAGCCAGTGAGTTCAAAGCTGATTCCACTTCCTCCCACTGAATTGGGGCCGCCAAGACCATATTTTGCCGATCTGAAATTTTAGCTGTATCCAGTCCCTCAGTAAAAGCATCAAACTCATACTCCATTGTATAGGAGGTAGCTTCCTCAGTGTATAGGGAGCGATCAAATTCAGAAAAAACTGATAGGACTCCTTCCGGGGACTCGTGAATAACCCCCAAAGGATCCTGAATCCTAATAATACGATTAGCTATCCCACGCTGCTGAAGCCGCTTAGCGAGGACCCGGCCTGACTTCTCGCCATACTCAAACATTGTTGAGCGAAACAGCAAATATTTGGCCGCGAGGTCCTTCCCAAAGAATTCCTTCAACAAACAACATAGTTACGAACAATCACACAAAACATTTTTCAGGCTAAAGAGAGAAGCTTTTCGCCGATAGGGAATAAAAGGGCAAGCTTTCAAGGCGGTACACAATCATGCACAGGTCGGCGTCGTTTCGATCTATTCAAGCAATACATAGATCATCATCAGGACTAAGTGAATGACAAGCCTGAGAATACACTTCCTGTAGAAATTAATGGGGGAAAGAGTAGAGGCAGAAAGGGGACATCCATTAGAATCAGGACAAGGATATATGCAATACTTAATAATGACAGTTGTAAATTTACATGTGATAAAAGAAGCAAATTCTTAAACCAGGAAAGGCTAATGCAAGCGAAAAACGGTCCAAAATACACATGATGTGACATTTTTAAGGAATAAGTAATTGCGAGACATTCAGAGTGACGAAATTACCAAGGTGCATTAATACAAGTGATGAGGTGAGACGGGTTGACCGACAACATAATGTGTGATCACAATTAGACGTGCGAACCCGGAGTAATTGAGGACTGGGCGATGTCTGTTGACCGTGAATTCCGGTATGAGATAGGCGGCGTGAAGAACTGCGTGAAGAACTTAAACAAGACTCACCCCGTGTCTTAGGGGGCTGTGAACGTGAATGACCGAAGTGGACGGTGAAAGGGAAAACTACAAGAGGATTGACATGATACTAACCAAGCGGGTTGACGGGCAAGTACGTTGCTTCCAACCGCGGAATTGGTTGGGGTTGCTTCAGGGAAGTCATACGGCCATAGGGGGGATCCAAGGATTAGCCGTACAGTAGGACTAGAAGTGAAAAACCGGAGGGTTAAGGGAATGACGAGTGTGCCGCGGCCGTAAGGACAGGGAAATAATAGCCAATAACTCACCATAAGTTCGTGGATGTGGCCACAATTCAAGGGATTGCGTGGCGGGAACCGGTGCCGTGATAAGGTGCTGGGCGTCCGTGTAAGGCAACTTGTCGGTCCAAGATTGCCTATAGAGGGAAAGTAGTGAGGGAGTTGAGCAGCCAGGAACGAGTTAGGCGTGAGGTGTAATATAAGAGAAGGGGCAGAGCCTTACCGGAGATCCGATGTGCAGCGCGATGGCAGGTGAAAGTAGGAAATCAAGGCTAGTAGTTGAAGCGGCAGGGATGAAACACGTGATCAATTACGAACGTGCCGTATTGCAAGGCGTGCAGTGTGTCAATACGTCAGCAACCGTATGGGACTGCATGGCGGCCATGTTAGGTCAGTGTGGGTGATCCATGGGTAATATTGGGTGAAAGGTGATTTCTACAGTGAATACACAATTAATCATGGAACCAAAAATTAAAACAGAATTGGATGGCAATGAAGAATTAAAATTAATTCGAGCACAATTTAAGGACTTGACAGATATTAAAATGACAAGTAAATTGACATAGTTCTCAAATAAGGGCCATCCAATCCTCATTTCTGTTGAGACCATTGCGTATTGTGTCCAAACGAATAATGAGCTTCAACTCCTCTTTGTTGAGGATTTGTGCCAAGTTACCGCCTCTTGGTGGTGGCTTGATGGTTCTTAGAACTGTCCACTTGATCTCGCTGTCCTGGTGGCTGGCAAGCTTAAAATGTTCAACCAATGGTGCATTTGGGACATTACAGCGGATCCTTTTTATTTATTTTTTTAATTTTTTTTTTTTATTTCCGCTTGACATAAGAAAAACCTCAAAATAAACACATAAGATCGACAATCTTGGCAAGCAGGACATAATATAAAGATGCAGATTAAAAAAGAAAAAAAGAAAAAAAAGAAGAAAACATACGAATAGTCTCAACAGCGGTAACACAAAACCCAAAAGATATTACTTATTGTACCAAGCCGAAAAGGGCGCCCAGATCCTTAAACCCATCTCCCGCCTCCTTTTCCCGCTTTTTAAAAACACAGCTGATTCCAAATTATAAAGGGCAAGGATTCTTACCCTCCAATTAAAAAAAGTAGGGGGTGAGGGGTTAATCCATTCGGAGGTTATACATAATTGAATTAAAGACATTACAATACAAAGAAATGCTGATTCAAAAAATGGCCTTTCCAAACAAGAATCCGTCACATACCCCATAATTACTAGCTCGGAAGAGAGTTCTATCTGAATGTTGAGTGCATTGTTAATAAACAATTGAATATCATGGAGAAATGTATGTAATTTAACACATGTGAAAAACATATGCACATCATTGGCTGCCGCCATCCCGCATCTAGGACACCCCTGCGCACCACTCCCTCCCCATTTTGAAATTTTGGCTGGGGTAAAATATAAATCAAACATAACCATATAGCTTTGTGAGCGTAAGCTCCCAGAGATCAATACAGAATTAGACAAGTCCAGTGCATATGTAAAATCAATATCTGCCTTGCCAAATTTACATTCTAATTTTGCTTTCTGAACAATAAGATCATCAGGAAGTCCTTTTAATAGGGTTTGATAAAGGGCGCTCAAACGGGCCTTCCTCGAAATTAACTCCATAAGAGTATTCTTAATTAATGCATTAGGGGAATTGATGGCGAGACAGTCAATATAACTACGTAGTTGCAGGTACTTAAAAAAATCATTTGAAGCCAAAGCGTATTTATCTTTTAAGAATGCAAAAAAAGCCATCTTGCCCTCATAAAGCAAATCCCCCAGCGTAAAAATACCGTAAGATCCCCATCTGATTGTTACTGAGTCTTGAAAAATTGGAGGTAAAAGCCTAGCCGCTACCAAGGGGGTGTAAAAATGTATTTTTGGTATCGCCCATTTCCGACAAACCTTCCTCCAGACAGAGTACATAGCTGCGATGACCTTAAATTTAGTTTTCTTGTAGTAGCTCGGCTCAAGGACCTTAAGGAGCAGCCCCTTAGCCTCTTGCCCTAAACTAATCTCAAAAATAGACGGACTACAGGATATAGGAAGTGCACCACGCAAGCCGAAGAGTGGGGGAGCCAAATGCTGAAGTAAAGCAGCCCAGTTATATAAGATAAGGCTAGGGACTGCCCACCCTCCTCTATCCAATGTAAGGACCATCCATTTAGCGGCTCTGCGAGGCATACGATAGCTCCGCATAAATCTATTACAGCATCTTTCTGCACTGCTAAGGCTAGCCTGTGGAAATTCCAGAGGGATTGTCCTAAAAATATACAAAAATTGCGGCAAAATCAGCATCTTTAGGACATTCCTTCTACCGAATAATGAAAGATGTAACTTATCTAACCTACGTAAGGTAGACTTGATGGAGTCTATAATAGGGAGAATATTCATATCTGGGATCCGTTCTACTGCTGCCGAGATTTTAACCCCCAGGTACGATGCAGTTTGTACCACCGAGCTTTCTGTAGATACCATAGTTGACGACTGAATGATCTGAGTTTTTTGTGCATTAAGTTTGTACCCTGAGAGCCGCCCAAAGGAATGCGCTAGGGTCTTAATAGTTGAAAACGCCAGTGTCACGTTCCTGGTTATAACTATGATATCGTCGGCATAGGCTAATGCCTTAAAATTGACCGCGTTAATCTCAACAGGTAAGATCTTACTAGAGAGCTCAATTTTGCTTAGGAAAGGGTCAATATAAAGAGCAAACAACAGGGGCGAACATGGACAGCCCTGTCTGGTGCCCCATTTGATTGCAAATGGTTTCGAAAGATTCCCTGAAATTGACAAAAATGCTTGGGGGCGATATAAAGTGATTGAATAGCCTGGACAAAATTCAGAGAAAACCCCTTCCACAGAAGAACCCTCCACAAAAAATCCCAGGCAACCCTGTCGAACGCCTTTTCGGCGTCCAACAGGATTGCTCCGAGAGGAGAATGAGTGACCTGCGCCCAATCCAGGAGAGCATTGACACGGCAGACATGATCCGGGTTTGTCCTTTTTTTAAAACAAAATAATAGATGTAAATCGCCAGGAATCCGGAATAATCCCACATTGAGCGTCTCTGAGGATCCGTAAAAGATCCTCCTGAATTTCTAATCGTAATGTGCAGTAAAACTCCAAGGGAATAAGGTCTGGTCCTGCTGCCTTCCCACTAGCCAGTGAGTTCAAAGCTGATTCCACTTCCTCCCACTGAATTGGGGCCGCCAAGACCATATTTTGCCGATCTGAAATTTTAGCTGTATCCAGTCCCTCAGTAAAAGCATCAAACTCATACTCCATTGTATAGGAGGTAGCTTCCTCAGTGTATAGGGAGCGATCAAATTCAGAAAAAACTGATAGGACTCCTTCCGGGGACTCGTGAATAACCCCCAAAGGATCCTGAATCCTAATAATACGATTAGCTATCCCACGCTGCTGAAGCCGCTTAGCGAGGACCCGGCCTGACTTCTCGCCATACTCAAATATTGTTGAGCGAAACAGCAAATATTTGGCCGCGAGGTCCTTCCCAAAGAATTCCTTCAACAAACAACATAGTTACGAACAATCACACAAAACATTTTTCAGGCTAAAGAGAGAAGCTTTTCGCCGATAGGGAATAAAAGGGCAAGCTTTCAAGGCGGTACACAATCATGCACAGGTCGGCGTCGTTTCGATCTATTCAAGCAATACATAGATCATCATCAGGACTAAGTGAATGACAAGCCTGAGAATACACTTCCTGTAGAAATTAATGGGGGAAAGAGTAGAGGCAGAAAGGGGACATCCATTAGAATCAGGACAAGGATATATGCAATACTTAATAATGACAGTTGTAAATTTACATGTGATAAAAGAAGCAAATTCTTAAACCAGGAAAGGCTAATGCAAGCGAAAAACGGTCCAAAATACACATGATGTGACATTTTTAAGGAATAAGTAATTGCGAGACATTCAGAGTGACGAAATTACCAAGGTGCATTAATACAAGTGATGAGGTGAGACGGGTTGACCGACAACATAATGTGTGATCACAATTAGACGTGCGAACCCGGAGTAATTGAGGACTGGGCGATGTCTGTTGACCGTGAATTCCGGTATGAGATAGGCGGCGTGAAGAACTGCGTGAAGAACTTAAACAAGACTCACCCCGTGTCTTAGGGGGCTGTGAACGTGAATGACCGAAGTGGACGGTGAAAGGGAAAACTACAAGAGGATTGACATGATACTAACCAAGCGGGTTGACGGGCAAGTACGTTGCTTCCAACCGCGGAATTGGTTGGGGTTGCTTCAGGGAAGTCATACGGCCATAGGGGGGATCCAAGGATTAGCCGTACAGTAGGACTAGAAGTGAAAAACCGGAGGGTTAAGGGAATGACGAGTGTGCCGCGGCCGTAAGGACAGGGAAATAATAGCCAATAACTCACCATAAGTTCGTGGATGTGGCCACAATTCAAGGGATTGCGTGGCGGGAACCGGTGCCGTGATAAGGTGCTGGGCGTCCGTGTAAGGCAACTTGTCGGTCCAAGATTGCCTATAGAGGGAAAGTAGTGAGGGAGTTGAGCAGCCAGGAACGAGTTAGGCGTGAGGTGTAATATAAGAGAAGGGGCAGAGCCTTACCGGAGATCCGATGTGCAGCGCGATGGCAGGTGAAAGTAGGAAATCAAGGCTAGTAGTTGAAGCGGCAGGGATGAAACACGTGATCAATTACGAACGTGCCGTATTGCAAGGCGTGCAGTGTGTCAATACGTCAGCAACCGTATGGGACTGCATGGCGGCCATGTTAGGTCAGTGTGGGTGATCCATGGGTAATATTGGGTGAAAGGTGATTTCTACAGTGAATACACAATTAATCATGGAACCAAAAATTAAAACAGAATTGGATGGCAATGAAGAATTAAAATTAATTCGAGCACAATTTAAGGACTTGACAGATATTAAAATGACAAGTAAATTGACATAGTTCTCAAATAAGGGCCATCCAATCCTCATTTCTGTTGAGACCATTGCGTATTGTGTCCAAACGAATAATGAGCTTCAACCCCTCTTTGTTGAGGATTTGTGCCAAGTTACCGCCTCTTGGTGGTGGCTTGATGGTTCTTAGAACTGTCCACTTGATCTCGCTGTCCTGGTGGCTGGCAAGCTTAAAATGTTCAACCAATGGTGCATTTGGGACATTACAGCGGATCCTTTTTATTTATTTTTTTAAAAAATTTTTTTTATTTCCGCTTGACATAAGAAAAACCTCAAAATAAACACATAAGATCGACAATCTTGGCAAGCAGGACATAATATAAAGATGCAGATTAAAAAAGAAAAAAAGAAAAAAAAGAAGAAAACATACGAATAGTCTCAACAGCGGTAACACAAAACCCAAAAGATATTACTTATTGTACCAAGCCGAAAAGGGCGCCCAGATCCTTAAACCCATCTCCCGCCTCCTTTTCCCGCTTTTTAAAAACACAGCTGATTCCAAATTATAAAGGGCAAGGATTCTTACCCTCCAATTAAAAAAAGTAGGGGGTGAGGGGTTAATCCATTCGGAGGTTATACATAATTGAATTAAAGACATTACAATACAAAGAAATGCTGATTCAAAAAATGGCCTTTCCAAACAAGGATCCGTCACATACCCCATAATTACTAGCTCGGAAGAGAGTTCTATCTGAATGTTGAGTGCATTGTTAATAAACAATTGAATATCATGGAGAAATGTATGTAATTTAACACATGTGAAAAACATATGCACATCATTGGCTGCCGCCATCCCGCATCTAGGACACCCCTGCGCACCACTCCCTCCCCATTTTGAAATTTTGGCTGGGGTAAAATATAAATCAAACATAACCATATAGCTTTGTGAGCGTAAGCTCCCAGAGATCAATACAGAATTAGACAAGTCCAGTGCATATGTAAAATCAATATCTGCCTTGCCAAATTTACATTCTAATTTTGCTTTCTGAACAATAAGATCATCAGGAAGTCCTTTTAATAGGGTTTGATAAAGGGCGCTCAAACGGGCCTTCCTCGAAATTAACTCCATAAGAGTATTCTTAATTAATGCATTAGGGGAATTGATGGCGAGACAGTCAATATAACTACGTAGTTGCAGGTACTTAAAAAAATCATTTGAAGCCAAAGCGTATTTATCTTTTAAGAATGCAAAAGAAGCCATCTTGCCCTCATAAAGCAAATCCCCCAGCGTAAAAATACCGTAAGATCCCCATCTGATTGTTACTGAGTCTTGAAAAATTGGAGGTAAAAGCCTAGCCGCTACCAAGGGGGTGTAAAAATGTATTTTTGGTATCGCCCATTTCCGACAAACCTTCCTCCAGACAGAGTACATAGCTGCGATGACCTTAAATTTAGTTTTCTTGTAATAGCTCGGCTCAAGGACCTTAAGGAGCAGCCCCTTAGCCTCTTGCCCTAAACTAATCTCAAAAATAGACGGACTACAGGATATAGGAAGTGCACCACGCAAGCCGAAGAGTGGGGGAGCCAAATGCTGAAGTAAAGCAGCCCAGTTATATAAGATAAGGCTAGGGACTGCCCACCCTCCTCTATCCAATGTAAGGACCATCCATTTAGCGGCTCTGCGAGGCATACGATAGCTCCGCATAAATCTATTACAGCATCTTTCTGCACTGCTAAGGCTAGCCTGTGGAAATTCCAGAGGGATTGTCCTAAAAATATACAAAAATTGCGGCAAAATCAGCATCTTTAGGACATTCCTTCTACCGAATAATGAAAGATGTAACTTATCTAACCTACGTAAGGTAGAATTGATGGAGTCTATAATAGGGAGAATATTCATATCTGGGATCCGTTCTACTGCTGCCGAGATTTTAACCCCCAGGTACGATGCAGTTTGTACCACCGAGCTTTCTGTAGATACCATAGTTGACGACTGAATGATCTGAGTTTTTTGTGCATTAAGTTTGTACCCTGAGAGCCGCCCAAAGGAATGCGCTAGGGTCTTAATAGTTGAAAACGCCAGTGTCACGTTCCTGGTTATAACTATGATATCGTCGGCATAGGCTAATGCCTTAAAATTGACCGCGTTAATCTCAACAGGTAAGATCTTACTAGAGAGCTCAATTTTGCTTAGGAAAGGGTCAATATAAAGAGCAAACAACAGGGGCGAACATGGACAGCCCTGTCTGGTGCCCCATTTGATTGCAAATGGTTTCGAAAGATTCCCTGAAATTGACAAAAATGCTTGGGGGCGATATAAAGTGATTGAATAGCCTGGACAAAATTCAGAGAAAACCCCTTCCACAGAAGAACCCTCCACAAAAAATCCCAGGCAACCCTGTCGAACGCCTTTTCGGCGTCCAACAGGATTGCTCCGAGAGGAGAATGAGTGACCTGCGCCCAATCCAGGAGAGCATTGACACGGCGGACATGATCCGGGTTTGTCCTTTTTTTAAAACAAAATAATAGATGTAAATCGCCAGGAATCCGGAATAATCCCACATTGAGCGTCTCTGAGGATCCGTAAAAGATCCTCCTGAATTTCTAATCGTAATGTGCAGTAAAACTCCAAGGGAATAAGGTCTGGTCCTGCTGCCTTCCCACTAGCCAGTGAGTTCAAAGCTGATTCCACTTCCTCCCACTGAATTGGGGCCGCCAAGACCATATTTTGCCGATCTGAAATTTTAGCTGTATCCAGTCCCTCAGTAAAAGCATCAAACTCATACTCCATTGTATAGGAGGTAGCTTCCTCAGTGTATAGGGAGCGATCAAATTCAGAAAAAACTGATAGGACTCCTTCCGGGGACTCGTGAATAACCCCCAAAGGATCCTGAATCCTAATAATACGATTAGCTATCCCACGCTGCTGAAGCCGCTTAGCGAGGACCCGGCCTGACTTCTCGCCATACTCAAACATTGTTGAGCGAAACAGCAAATATTTGGCCGCGAGGTCCTTCCCAAAGAATTCCTGCACTGAGACTTTAATTCGAGCTACCTAGACCTGAATCGGCGTTATGTCCCCACCTTCCCTGATTATAGTAGTAAGTAAGATTTCAGCTCTACGTAATTCATCAAGCCGATCTTTGATTTGATCCTTTATTTGCTTTTGCCAAAAAAAGGAAAAGCTTTTGGTCTCCCCTCGAATAGCAGCCTTAAATGAATCCCAAACTGTACTATTGGGGGCCGAGCCTCTGTTAATGTTCAAGAACTCAGTTACCCAGGATCTCATATGGTCAATATATTTTGGATCTAAGAGCAGTTTCCGCTCATAAGTCCATGATCTTGGAGTGCACCTGTCTACTGACATAGTACATTTAATAACCAAAGGGTTATGATCTGACAGTATTCTAGGGAGAATTGAGATTGATGAACATGATGCCAACTGATCTGACACAAAAAAATAATGCAATCGAACCGTTTTTTTTGTGGGGAGCAGAAAAGTAGGTAGAGCCATCTTTATCTTTACAGTACTTAAACCATAAATCAGTCATGGAATGCTCTTGGACTATGGCTTGCAAAGCTCTATAAACTCTAGGTTTCTGACCAGAGTAACTCTCCCCTCCGAATATATTAAAAGTGGCTAACAAATTAATATTAAAGTCCCCACAAAGGCAAATAGGTTGGGGCCATAAAGGCAGCTCGATATTTAAAAAGACTAGTAATTCCGGATCATCCAAATTTGAATTATACACAGTACATACTGTCAAGGTTGAACCATTAATCAAAAGCTGCGCGATTGCCCAGCGACCCCCAGCATCTTGACTATATCTTGAACATGATCCTATCCCGCGCTTCATTAGAATGGCCACCCCCCTTATCATGGAAGACTGACGAGAGCATACTACCAGATCAAACCCTGGGATTTTAAGACACTCTCTATCGTTCCAAGGAACGTGGGTTTCCTGCAGACAAAGTACCTCTAGATGGAAAGATTGAATAACCTGTACAAATAAAGCTCTCTTCCTCCCATTGTTGAGACCACAGATATTCCATGAAGCAATAGATATTTTATCCATTACCCCTTAACGTCAGAGAATCTAAGAAAGACAACTAATTTTTAATCTGCTGATTTATACCAAAATTGGCAACGACAATAAAATAAATGTCAAACTTGATTTTTACGTGCACCCTCAACCCATCCTCCCCCCCACACCCCTACAAGTCCCCCCCACGCCAAACCCTAACCTCCCCCCAAACAGGGCAGCGATCGAAATCCCAGTGATGAAGAAGCCGGTATAAGCTAGTACCCCCCCCCCCCCCCCAGATCCTATTGCGATGTTGTCAGATTCTTGCTTTGATTTTCTGAGTGGTCTGGCCGATGTAATTCATGTTGCATGGGCATTGAATCAAGTAAATCACGTTGCATGTGTTGCAATTGGAGAAACCATTAGATTTAATGACAATGTTACCAAAAGAGAAAGTTTTACCTTCCATTGTACATTCACATAAATTACAATTCCCACATTTTGCGTGTCCAATCAGTGTGGTTGGGGGTGCTGTTTTGGGGATCATAGCTCTCACTAAATGGTCTTTCAAATTGCGATTTTTTCGGAAGGCAAACAATGGCCGTTCTAAATTGAGCGTACCTACATTTAATGTGGGCCAGTGTTTAAGAACAGATTTGCGGACATGGTTGGAGATTACAGAGAAGGTAGTCACACAGACTATTCTATTCATGTCTTGCTTGGGTTTGGGTGTAAGCAAGACTTCTCGGGGGGCAGTATCAAGCGCGTTTCTGCGCATTGCGAGCAAGTCACTTTGGGTAACCACGGGCTTTCAGTTTATCTGAAAGAACTGAAGCCTCTATGAAATAGTTTTCTTTAGAGATACAGTTGCGTCTGATACGCAAGAATTGAGAGTAGGGTAGAGAATCCCTCAGAGCCCTGGGGTGGTTACTCTCATATCTCAATAGTGTATTGCGTTCAGTGGGTTTCCTGTAAAGTTTGGTGAGGAGTTCACCATCTGAGTGGTATATGGTGAGATCAAGAAAAGGGATGGCCGAGGTATCAGTAGAGAGTGTAAATTGAAGACCTAAGCAATTGTTGTTGAGCCAATGTAGAAAGTTAGTAAGCATGTCCCCATTATTATGCCAAATTAAGAAGATGTCATCGATGTATCGGCGCCATAATTTAACCCCAGAATGAAGGAGGTTAGTGGATGATAGAATGATGTTGGTTTCCCAAAAATCCATGCAGAGAATGGCCAAATTGTTGATGCGCTAGCGTCATGACGTCACATGCCCAAGCCCCTGGCTACATGACGGGAAGCAAAGCCTCAAGTACAGGTCTATGAGGGTTGCGTCCTGATACCTGCGCGGCACCAGGAGGGACATTATTCCAGAGGTGCGCCACCCATGACGAAGTAAGGAGGGGTCTGGGCAGGTTGAATGCGGGTAGCGTGTGACCAGTGCGGACACGGAGTGCTATGGGCAATACTGCATGAGACGTGATGACAAGCAGAAATCATCACTGTTTGGTTTAAGTACGAGATGGGCAGAAAACATACGATATTACCAATTCCCCTCTTTAGAAGCATGACTACAAATTACGTGTGGAACCTGATGAATGCACGATGAGCAATTTTGTGATATGCCTCAATCTAACATTGCGTATATTACCACAATTCTCTCTACTAGTGTGTGACTACAGGGGGTCGCCCTCTTTCCTCGTGCCAGTTCTAGCTGTACCCTAAGTGAAACTCAGTAAGATGTACAGATTTTGTAGCATCAGTACCTGAGCATTTCTAGAAAGGGTATATGAATGAAACCATCACAAGCATGATTTTCTCATATAGCATTGATAGGTGTGTTCATAATACTTTCAAAGGAACAGATGTTTTTAAATAATATGCAAACGTGGATTTCACAAGCAACATAGGTCATTTTTCCCCACTAGCGGTGATACAATAATAGAAATACAGGCCACTTCACGCCAAAAGGGTTGTAAAAAGGACAAAGGTAGCAATAAATATTCTTTAATCACATTTAATACACCTGATATTCACTTCTGTAACTAATACAAGTATTCTTTTTGCTTGTATTTTTTATTATCTTCACTTACAGATCCTAATAGGAGTGTGCTTACAGGACCTACCAAAATTAACAAGTAACAGGTGTAGTAATCAGATACACTAATTATAAGAGACAAGAAAGGGACTTAGCACAGGGATCCGACAGTCCTGATGAAAGCCGGTAGAGACACGTAATCCGGCAGAAACATGTCGACCTTTTTGCAGAACAGAGGGGTGATGGGTGCTTAATACACTTACCTCACCACCATCCTTTGGTAGAGAGATACCTTTTAACCCTAACAAGGGAGTCCAGGAATAAAATTGTTATTAGGATGTCCCTTAGTTAGTTTTACACTTATTGTCTGCACTTATAATTTTCTGGATCCTTTTCCTTTTCTTTGTGTTAGCATTGTCTTCCCCACCCTATTGCTCCACCTCTAGCGTTGGTCTGCGCAGAGATGTTGCAGCAGTCCTTTGATGACGCATGCCACAACTTGTTTTGGGTGAGGGCAGTTTTTACAAAGATTTGCACTTTGGTACTCTTTGCACTTTACCTTTTCTGAAAAGACGTGACTCTGATGTCCTTACTTACGTGTAATGATTTTCTCCTGGACATCCAGCTCTAGTATTCTCAGTCTTTGTGGCCACTGATCTTCCTCACCCTGGTCCTGCTACCCATATGTCGTGGTCTTTCTGCTCCACGTGGTAATCTGTGCCCTGGTCATGCTCATCCTGGCACTCCTAACTCTGTTCCTGATCCTCCCTCTAATCCTTCTTGCTCTGGTCCTGGTCTTCCTAGCTCTGTCCCTCCTCGTATCCTTGGTACTCAGTGGTGGCTGGTGAACTTTGAAAGTGGTAAGCGTAAATGCCAGCCTCGAATTGAAGAGAGGGATCAATGTAAGGGAACCCTACTTTCATGGTGTGATAGGAAACCCTACCCTCCTTAAGAGTGTTTGTGGGTTAATCAATTCTAAGAAAACGTTCAAGAAATGCTGGCAAGGCAATGTGTTTTTAGAACAGTTTCTCTATGCATTATATTTTTTAAGCTTACCTGTGTTAGAAATATTCATGCCCTCCTTCTCCCCACAGATGATAATGCCAGTAGTAAACAAAGAGGGGGAACAAAGAGGAAAGTGAGTTGTGAGGCGCACCCTAAATGTGCTTACGTTATTATACATGAGGGTAACAGTAAGGTTTATTAAAGATAAGAAAGGTTTTTACAGCACACCTCCTGAACTCATGTTTGAAAATGTTCTCATATGTGATAATAAAGAAAAAGGAGGCATGTAGAAATAAAATAACCACCTAGGATCACACAATTTGTTCAAACATGAGGCCAGGATTGATAAGTTTTTCTGTTTTGACACGTCATTCAGGCACCAGATTTTTATCTTGTTCTCTCACATTCGACATTAAAGGATATAGGTTAATGCTCCATCTTTAATTTCAGGACATAAGGTGAGAGCGTAGGTGGGAAGCAGATGCCACACACTGTTTTCTCTGATTGTTTCTAAAGGTTTCCATTGTTGTCTTTTCCCTCATAATTACACAGCAGCTACAGTGAGAGAACTTCTAGGATGGAAAGTTTCATTGCCTGTGTAGTTCATTTAAAAGTCAAAAGTTATTTTTTCACTGAAGCGCTCTGTACCATTTTACCATTACCTGCATAGTTACCTCTTGCAGCAGGCTTGAAACACGCCACATCCGCAAATAAAATCTTCACTGTGATCAGTTTACGTAACGGATCTGGAAGAGGAAACAACTAGGTGGTTATTTTTTTAATGATGAGTAGGGAAGCGTCTGACGTCATCAATGTGACACTGAGCTGTAAGGCCAGGCACCTGTGAAGCCTCTGTTATTCTGGGCTGCTTCCCTTCCCTATTTTTCCATGGAATTTAACCCGTCTCCCCGGGTGATTTAGGGATGGTGAAGTCAGCGCCCTGACATTCGCAGACAAACTGTTGGTGAAAGCACACTTAAGCAAATACCATAACACAGTTACGAAAAGGGAGTAAAGTTTTGCTTTTTTGCTTAAGTAGCAGCTGGATGATTTTTTTGTTGGCCCATTTTTGTTTGCCCATTATTAAAGAGCCGCCACTGTTGGTACTGAGCCCATATCTTCCTTGCTTATTCTGGTGCACGGGTCCTATTGGCCATAATCCTCATGTTCCTTATCTATTTAGGCTTCCTGGATCTGGTCATTATCCTCCTGGCCCTGGTCCTGCAGCTCCTTTTCCTTGTGCTTCTACACCAATTCATCATAGCCCTCCTTTAGCCAGGTCATCTGAGACCTGGCTATCCTGTTCCTCGTCTTCCTGGCCATCCTGTTCCTAGTCCTGTGGTCTCGACCACAAGGCTGTAGGTATCGTGGTCTTGATGTCCCTGTCCTGATCCACCTTTTCCATCTCATCCTAGTACTCCTGGTCCTGGTGCGCAAGGGCCTGATTCTCTTTGCCTGGATCTTCTTGGTTTCGCTAGACCTTTATTTCCTGATCTTAGTGTTTTGTTTCTTCTGGCTATAGTTTCCTGTGTCCTTGGTCTCACCTACCTGAATCCTGGCCAAGGTCATGCTATTCTTGTTTTTCATAGTCCTTGTCCTTCTTGAGATTCCCTGCCCTGATCCTCTTGGTCATGTTCGATATAGTTTGGGTTCTCATGGGCCTAGATCTCCTGGACCTGGTCCATCAGTCATCCTAGTCTTGGTCTCCCTAGTCCTCATCATCCTGGTTCTCCTGTCCTATTGTGCTTGTTATTATTACCCTTGCCTTTTGGCCATCCTGGCACATCTTGATCATTGCAGTTGTGGACCATCTGGCCCTATTCCATTCTAGTCCTGGTCCCCTTGGCCTGGTTCTCTCTACCCTGAATGTCCTATACCTTCGTACTGCTGGTCCTGATCCATCGGCCTCTCATGTTTTGGCTCTCTTTGTCCTCCTGGTTTGGGTTTTCTTGGTCCTCCAGCATCTGTTCCTTGTCCTCTTTGTCTTCATGGCACTGCGGCCAATAATACTGTCTTTCTTGACCCATGTTCCCCTTGTTCGAGTCCTCCTGAGCATGGCCATTTT
The DNA here is from genome assembly GCF_964204655.1 of Triturus cristatus. NCBI lineage: Eukaryota > Metazoa > Chordata > Amphibia > Caudata > Salamandridae > Triturus > Triturus cristatus. Next base: position 694,404,136 of record NC_140591.1, read on the forward strand.
GGTCCTGATTCTCCTGACCAAAATTGTCCAGAACCCTTACTCTTCCAGATTTTGGCTGGCCTTCTTATATCTGATCTTCCTCACCCTGGTCCTGCTACCTGTAATGATTGCTCTGCTGCACTTGGAGATATGTACCCCTGTCCCCTAAGCCATGATCTTCATGACCCTCTTAGCCCTGTTTCTGGTCCTCCTGGTCACGGTCCTTTTAGTTCACATATTCCTTTCTTCTGGGTGGCCTTTCTTGTGGTCAATTTGACCTTCCTAGCACCTGAACTGCTTATCCTGGATTCCTGACCCAGCTGGCCAGTGCCCTAGTTCTGATATTTCTTGACCTTTGGTTCATGCTAGCCACAGAACATCCTGGCTCTGTACTTACTGGACTGTCCAGTCACCTTTCCCATGTACTCCTGCCACCAGTCCAGATCCTGGGTCTCCTGTTCCACAGGCTCCTGGCACTGAACCGTTTCATCCTCGTCATCGTAATTCTCATCCATAAATCCTCCTGGTCCTACTCCCGTAGTTTATCTAGAACCCTGGTTTGCCTGTTCCTAATCCTTCTGTTCCTACTTACCCTGGTGCATGTAGTCCTGGTCTTAGTTCTGATACTCCTTTGTCGGGTTCTCATGTATCGGGTCTTCTGGTGCTGATCCCACTAGCCTTAGTTTCCCAACCCCTCCTTGTCTCTCGTTCCCCCTGTCTCATCCTTGTCCTACTTGTCTTTCTGGTTTGCCTGTTCCAGTTTGTACTTGTTCATATTACTGTTGTCCCCCATATCATGGTTTTCCTTCAAAAAATAGATAAAAGAGCGATAACTTATAATAAAAGGAAATTGAGTTATCAAGTAAAGTTAACATTTTTGCAAAAGCAACAAAATGTACCGATAACATAGGTATAAAAACACATTCTACATATAATTATAACTTAAGAATTGTTTAACTCTTTACTCTTTACTCTACATGGGTGTGGAAGGTAGGATAATGTTAGCCTCTGATGTCTTTAATGAAATCAAGATTCTCTCTGTATGTTAACTGGAGAATCGCCATTTCATTACAAGACCAGAGGCTACCATTATGCAAGTTTAAAGCTATTTAACTCCATACTGCTCACATGCTCCACCGGTCTAGGGTAGAACTTGCAAAGGTAGAAGCACTGGACCAGTTTGCTGCTTTAAGTATATCTGAAAGCGTACCTCCAGCCCAAAACAATTTGCTGGCCATCGCACCTTGAGAGGAATGTGCCCCAAATGTTGTTAAATCCACTCCAGCTTCTAACATAATAGTTCTTACCCATCTAGAGATAGTGGCTGTAGATACTGCTTTACATGGTTTCACAAAGGATATTAATAATTGATTCTCACCAACTGGTCTAACTCCAGACATACTAATTTTGTAGGTTTTCAAACAAATTACAACGCACAGTTTTTTACAATCATTAAAATAAGGATAAACATTGTTTGGTTCTTCTACAAATGTTAAAATGGAATCCCTCTGGAGAATAATATCTGTTGCAGATTTCTAATGCTCTAACATCAGATATTCTTCTGAAAAATATAAGGCAGTGTAGAGTAGCTAGTTTCATAGACAACTGTTTTTTTTTTGTTGAAAGTGTTGTCAGGCCAGAACATAAATAAGTCAAAGATAAGATTGACGTTCCATAAGGATTTGTATTTAGCCCTGGGAGGACGGGACTGGCTGTCAGCCGTGGATAACAGAGGTCCCACTTCTACCAATACAATCAAAGAAGTTTCGGGAGGCAATACGGTGGGAATAATACTTTCTTTCTGGTCTACCTCATCCCTGTGGCACTGGTTCTCCTAGTCTTCATGTTACAGGTCACCCTGGGTCATATAGTTCTTGTCACCCAGGTTTAGGATCCCCCATAGTCTGACCCTCATGGACCTTTCGATCCTAGTCCCACTATGCCTGGACTTCCTGGTACTTTATATCCCTTCTGGTCATTCTGCTCTACAGTCTTCTGTTCCTGCTACCCCTGGTCCTTTAAGGACGTGGTCTTCCCAATCCTGGCCCTTTCACTTCTAGCACTTTGGTCCTCCTTGATCTGATCTCTGTGGTATTGGCCCTCCTGTCTCTGATCCTTCTTTCCAGTGACCTTCTGATACTGGTCCTCTTTGTCTGTCTACCTGGGTCTGCTACTTCTGGCCCTGTCGTCCTCGTCCCTTTTCTCCTGGTTGGGGCGCACAGGCCCAGGCAAATCTCCTTGCCATGGCAGTCCAGAGTCTTCTGTTTCGTCTATCCTTGGTCCTTCTGTTCCTTTGGACCCTTGTCCACTGAGTCCTGATCCACCTGTTCCACATCCTCCTGACCCTCCTGATGCTTCTCATCCTGGTCCCAGTACCCCTGTTCCTGTTTTTCCCTGTCCTGCTCCTCCTCATCTATTTGTCCTCTGGCATTAGTAACCCTGGTCCTCTTGGATTAGTTTTCCCTGGACCTGGTTCTTCTTGTCCTCGTGGCTCTGGTCTTCCTAGAGCTCCTGGTGGTCCACATTCTGACCATTATTCTCCTACTGGTCATCATTCCCCTTCTTCTATACTACTCTTTCCTTCCCCAGCCCCCTCCACAATTTCTCTAGTCAGGTGCAGCCTCCAAGTCTGTCACTCAGTCTTTTATGTTTTTGTGGCTTCGAGAATTCTTTTGCTGAGACAGCACTGCCACAGACAGAAATTAGGGCTCAGCAGAGACATAACCATGCCCACTTAAAAAACTGCATTGGATGGTAAAAATCAAAACTACCATTACCAGGATACATTGTGCTGGTAACTAAAATGCCAGTACGGCTGAAGGAGTCACTCATGACATGGGTCCAATAAAAATTCAATCAATCAATCACGCGTTTGTTAAGCGCTGCTACTCACCCGTGAGGGTCTCAAGGCACTGGGGGAGGGGGGGGGGGGGGGGGGGGGTTCGCAGGTTCAAGTCCATCAGGGAGGGGGTCTGTCGAAGAGCCAGGTTTTGAGGTTTCTTGTGAAGATGAAGAGAGATGTTGTCTGTCTGAGGTGGAGAGGAAGGGTGTTCCAGGCTCTGGCTGCGAGGAAGGAAAAGGAGCGGCTGCCTGATCTGGTCTTTCTGGTGCGGGGGACCGCGGCGTAGGAGAGCTGGGCTAATCGTAGGGTCCTTTGGGGTGCGTGGAATTTGAGTTGGCTGTTCAGGTATGCTGGTCTGGTGTTGAAGGTGATTCTAGCTTCGATGGGGAGCCAGTGGAGTGTGCACAGGTGCTGGGAGATATGGCAGTGTCTTAGCAGGTCGAGGACCAGTCTTGCGGCGGCGTTCTGGATGTTCTGTAGCTTGCGTGTGAGTTGTTTGTTTATTCTGGCCTAGAGTGCGTTGCAGTAGTCGAGTCTGCTGGTGACCAGGGCGTGAGTGACGGTCTTTCTCTGCTCGAGGGGGATCCATTTGAAGGTCTTGCGTTGGAGGCACAGGGTGTGGAAGCAGGAGGACGAGACAACATTGATCTGGCGGTCCATTTTGAGTTTAGAGTCCAGGATGATTCCCAGGTTGCGTGCGTGGTCTGTGGGGGTGGGCGGGCTTCCGAGGGCGGGGGGCCACCAGGTGTCGTTCCTGGCATCGGGGTGTGGGCCCATGATGGGTACTTCTGTTTTGTTGGTGTTTAGTTGAAGGCAGCTGTTTTTCATCCATTTGGCGACGGCTTCCATGCCTTCTCGAAAATTGTGTTTGGCGGTGTTGGGTTTGTTGGATAGGGAGAGGTTTGAGTTGGGTATCGTCTGCGTATGACACAATGTTGAGTCCATAGGTTCTGATGATGGGGCGAGCAGAGCCATGTAGACGTTGAAGCCTGAAACTCACTCTTCTGGACGAATAGTATGAAAAAGAATGTTTATTCAGCAGGCAGGTGAGTGAACTTCTGTGAATTACCTAGTTGCATTTCTTACCTGTCTCCCACTTTCACTTTCCCATTCCACAGAAGTCCATTATTGTGTCTCACTCTATTTACCACCAACAACTTTCCCAAAGCACTGTGTCTCAAGCACCAATTACTTGCTGTACATGTCCCTTCCTCTGTGGCCCAGATACCATCTATCTCTCTCCATTCCCTTTTTATAATGCTTGTTGAATGCTGCTGTGTTGCTATGTTTGAAATACTAAGCAAGCACATTCCTCCTAAACAAAGTCTAAAGCTTGCACTGGGCTGTAAATAAAAATGCTCTGAACATTAGATTGCAAAGTATTCTCATGCGTGAATAAAACATTTTTGTAAGATGCTTTAAAACTATACTCAGTATCCTGTGCAGCCAAATACTCCTAGATCTGTAAACAGCTTACCTTCATTGATGCACTTACCTATATAGATTCTATTGTATATTTGTATATGTGATTACTTTCAAAATTCTATACACACATTACATGCCCATTACAAGATGGACACCACCCTTCCATTGCCTTTTTTCTTAATGGCTGGCTAAATAAAGACCTCCTTCACTCTATTTTTCCAGCCATTGCTCAAATAGTACCTCATCTCTCCTATTTAGCTTGTGGGCGGCTAAACATCAGAGATAATGTACTATTTTGCTGGCTGCTGAGTAAATAGCAGCCATTATGTACTGTTTAGCTGGCAGCAGGTTAAATATAAATATATATATATTTTATGTTGACTATGGAGAAATAAAGCACTAAGAGGAATACCTTACACGTTTGTGGTCTGTACCTGATTTGTCTACTGAAGGATATAGTAGTACAGGACTGTTGATGATATATATATATATATATATATATAGATATTATCTACTGGTGGTCGCCAGTAGATAGTTATAGTTACAACCTAGTTTCCATAGGAAATCTCAAAATTCTATTTTGAATAACTTTGGCGCCGGTTGACGAATCCTCGCGAAATTTTCAAAACTAATGGGGCGCTCCGTTCAGCTCCTACCCTGAAAGTCTCGGGGTAATTCGTCAAGCGGGCGCCGAGAAAAAGGGGGGGGTCCCAAAACGCGTTTTCCCCATGCATTTTTCCATAGGACCTTTAGTCGCAGCTACAGCCCTAACGGCTGAACAGAATTACGTGGAATTTGGCAGAGAGGTAGCCATAAGGTCAAGGAAGTGCCTTTTGCAGGTCTGGTGTAAATCTGTTCAGTATTTCCTGAGAAAATAGCATTTAAAAGCATATCAATATCTATACGCGCCGTGCGCGAGCGCAATTCTGATTGGTTGTTAGATGTCGGTAAACATTCGAATCGGTCGAAACCAGGAAGTGTCGGCCGCCATTTTGTCTCTCGCAGTCTGAGGGGGTGAAAAACAAAGGTGGAGAACGTGAAAAGGGGGCAGAGTGGACAGTTCCTGACCCCCTAGCCTTGGTCAGGTGGTCACAGAAGGACCCCCAAGGGAGAAAAAAACTATTTTTTTTTTAATCGCGAGGTGCGCGCACCCTGCGCGCACTGCAAACCGTGGGTGCTCGGTGCGCTTCGCGCACCAAGTGCCCACAGAGCGAGCACGGTGCACGCACGGTGTAAAACCTGAAAAAAAACCCCAAAAAAATATAACATCATTTAAAAAACCGTACAAATTCACTGAAAAAACCATAGGTTTCAAACACGTTATAGTTACGAATTAGCATTTAAAAAACCTTGCAAATTCACTTAAAAAACCATAGGTTTCACACATGTTATAGTTAGCTGGACATTTTACTCGTAAAAAACCAATGAAATTCCCCCGTTATAGTTACTGCAGGCAACTATAACTCACGCGACCACAATCCTCTGCTGAAGACGTCAGTTATAGTTAGCTGAACTAACTATAACGGGGGGATTTCAATGGTTTTGTACAAGTGAAAAGTCCAGCTAACTATAACACCCCTGAAACCTATGGTTTTTTCAGTGAATTTCTGAGCTTTTTAAATTCTAATTCCTAACTATAACGTGCCTGAAACCTATGTTTTTTTCTGTGAATTTCAAAGGTTTTTTAAATGCTAATTTCTAACTATGCCTACAGAGATAGGACATGTGAAGAAAGAAGAAAAAATGCACAGAAAGAAAAAAAAGAAGTGCAGAAAGAAGCAACAGAAGTCCTCAAAGACGAAGAAAAGTGCAGGAAGAAGGATAACGTGCAGAAAGAACAAAAAGAAGAGCAGAAAGAAGCCTTGTTGCAAAATCATCCTGTACCCTCAACTTTTTCAGACGGATACTGGTGGTAACTGAGTCTGACTAACCAGTCCTAGAGCCAGTGCTATGTTAAAAGACACTTAGAATACAGTGAAAACACCTACATACACTAGGGAACATTATGCGTTGGGGTCCCCCTGTGATTAGCATGACCTCCTCTGTAAGCCCCTAGTATATAATAGGGCAGGGGGATTAAAACTACCTCTTAAAACAGGCCACAGGGCGTTTTTTCACACGTTAACTCAGGCCCCGTCCCCTCCCTTCACCACTGTGTAAACACGCCCTGTCTCCGTTTTTAGTTGGGAGATTAAGTTAATTTGAATCCTGAGGGTCCCTAGGGTCCAACTAGCCCACTAGGTACCTCAAGTAAGTGCCACAGAGCTGCGTTGCAGAGAGGTGTATAAAGTGGCACGGCCTGGACCACCTCTCTGCAATGCAGCTCAGTGGCGCTCACTGGAAGCACTTGGTGGGCTAGTTAGCCCCCAGGGGCCCTCAGTATTGAAGGGAAATTATATCCCCAATTTAAAACGTGCCATAGTGCTTGTTTGCACACGTCACCTCCGGCCCCGTCCCCTCCCTTCACCACTGTGTAAACGCGCCCTGTGGCTGTTCTAAGTTGAGAGATTAAGTCCCCTTGAATCCTAAGGGTCCCTAGGGTCAAACTAGACCACTAGGTACCTCCAGTAAGCGCCACAGAGCTGCGTTGCAGAGAGGTGTAAAAAGGGGCTTGGCCTCAGAACACCTGTCTGCAGCGCAGCTCCCTGGCGCATACTGGAGATGCCTGTGGGGCTAGTTGGCCCTCAGGGACCCTCAGTATTGAAGAGGAATTAATTCCCCAACTTACAACTTGCCAGGGGGCGCGTTTGCAGAGTGCTGCAAGGAGTGGGCATGGCCTCCGGCACGATGCCAGTCTTTTATTTATTTTAATTTTTTAAGAAGGGGGGCTGTGTGGTTCCCCTTCTTATTCTAATTTATTGGCCCTGATGACCCCATCCCCCAGGGCCTGTCTCCTAATTATATTTTTTTGACCCCAATCCCCAGGGCCGGCCACTGCTTTTTATTATTTTTTAAAAATATATATTTATAGACACACCTAGGACATGCTGGACAAACCGTACGTACCTATCACCATGACGATTTGCGTGATATTCATTAAAAGGCGACTATGCATACAATGAATCCACGTGGAATGTATATACACCACTAGTGAAGCTCTGACATGTCTGATGCCCTACCGTGCCTAATCCCGGTAGACACCCTTGTCGTTTATTTATACAAACATGGGTAGCTATTGACGGGCACATTTAATACACATGCACACCAAGCCATTCAAAGGGGATTCGACAAAAATTCGACCAAAACTATGCAAGAAACCCCCCTCACGGTAAATAAAACACACATCCACTGCCGGATGTGTAATACTTTTTATTTTACTCTCTGGAAAGGGGACGAACATCACCTGAGAGTCACAGCGCGCTCCTGGCAGAGCCCAATGCTGTGTTACACCCACCATTGCCTGCCGAGTGCCACACACCTCTGTGTTGTATTCCACTAGCTAGTGCATATGCTATGACACTCTCTAGCCCATGTGCACTGTAACACCACCCCGTGAATATGTCATGCCACACTTGTCTTCGCACGGGTTATATTGCCCCATCTAACGTGCCTTCCTCGATGCCTATGTTATAACGCACAGTGTTATGCCATACATATTACAATCTGGGATCCATATCTTTGTCACAGTGCATATGCAACGTTACACTCCCCAGCACATATTTTATATTACCACTTTAGAGACTTGTTAGGTTACACAACACTGCCCTGTGCATATTACACTCCAAGGCGCATATCGCATAGCACGCGCTAGTGCCTGTGCTATCTCGCGCTCTCCTATGAATCTGTCATTGCGCACAATGTATTGCATATTATATTTCACGCCCGGTTCATCTTATATCACACTTTTTGGTGCATAGTTTATACCATACACTATATCTAGTTTTCATTTTCAATCGTGCTCTCAGGACTATGTTCTATATAACACTGTGTTCACCTACCCTTTTCACGGGCATTACATTTTGCGATAGGGGGTGGAGGGTCAGGGGGTGTTTCTGCCAAGTGAGCCCGGAGTCACAGTCCCAAACGTCTTCTTCTTCCTGAATAAAAGTGAGATTATGCTGCATACTTGTTCATATTTTAAGTAGTTCGCACAAACACACGTTTTAAAAACAATAAAGTTCCTAATACCCGCCTTCTCTGAACAGTTAGCTTGCTGCCCCATCCCCCTCCTCCCTATCCTCTGTTGTGTGAATCCATGGACTAGCCTCCTCCCTCCTGCCATGCATGGTCTGATGTGCTGCCACTGCCCTCAATTTAGTATGATGTACCAGTCCACTCCTCCTGCCCTCCATTGCCCAATTCTATGCCCCATCATTGACCTCCTGCTTAAACTCTGTGCTTAGCTTGCTGCCCCTATTCTCCTTCCCCCTGCCCTCCGATGTCTTTGTGCATGCCGCTGCTCCATCCTTTTTGCCCACCATGTTCCATGGACCTGCCACTCCTATCTACTCTGAGTGTTCTGTTGAGCTGCCACTCCCCTCCCACCTGCCTAGCATTGTCAGATGACTGTAACCTGTCCCTGCCACCCCCACCCTGCCTGTCCACATGCCATTCCCCTATCCTCTTCCTCCTGTCCTACATGGTCAATTGTACTGCCACACCCTTCTGCCCTCCCTGGTCTGTTGTGCTGCAACTGCTCCTCCTGCCTGCCCCGTGCGATCTGTTGTGAGGCCCCTTCCCCTGAACTTTCTTGTCTGTGCACAGGTCCTGACCCTCCCTTCTATCCTCCATCGTCCTTTGTGCATGCCCCTGCACCCTCCTTCTTGCCCATCATAGCCATTGTGCTGCCACTAACCCTCCCACTTGCCATGCATGGTCTTCTGTGCTGCCATGGCCCCTCCCACCTTCCCTGTGTGGTCAGTTAGCTGCCCCTAACCCCCTCCCACCTTCCCTCCATGGTCTGTGTGTATGCCATCACAGTCTCACTGTTGCTCTTCATGGTGTGTCTCGCTTCTAGTGCCCATCCTGCCTGACCTCCATGGCTATCTTGCTGCTCCTGCCCTGCCCCCTTGCCCCCAGCCCTCTGTTTACATGTGCAGACCCCTACTCCCTCCCTCCCTGCTTGTCTGTTCCATTGTAATGCCCCTGATCCGTCCCTCCTGCCCTTTATGGTCTGTTATGCTGCAGCTTTCTCTCCTGTCTGTCCATTATGGTCAGCTAGCTACCATTGCCTCTTGCCCCTCTGTTCTCTGTTGTCCATGTGCATGGTCCTGTCCCCTCCCTCTTGCTTTCTATGGATTGTTGTGCTGCACTCCCGTCCCGCATGCCCTGTGTGGTGTATTGTGCTGCTGCAAACCCTGATGCCTGCCCTGCAGGGTCAGTTTGGTGCACCTCTCCATGTCCCTCTTGTCCTCTGTGATCCAAGTCCATGTCCCTACCCCATTTCCTTCCATGATCCAATGTACCATACTTGCGAACATTTTGAACTTGGTAAGAAGGAGATTTTGAAAAAAAACTGGGGTATTGATTTTCCCCTTTGAGTTACATTGAAAAATAGGAGATTGTAGACAGGAGACAGATCAAATAAAGCCCATTTGAGCTTAAAAACATTGGACGTTTCCTGGCTGAATCGGGTCTGTTGGCATGTATGGTTGTACTACCATTGCCTCTTCCTTCTGCCCACAATGGTCTATTATAATGCCACAGCCTCTCTTGCAAGTCCTGTATTGTTGGTTTGTTGCCCCTGCCCCCCTTTCCACTGCCCTCCATAGTCTGTTGTGCTTCTACGGCCCTTCCTGCCTGCTCAGTGTGGTTAAATTGTTGCCTTTGCACCCTCCTACCTGCCTTCAATTTTCAGAGTCCGTGCCCCTGGCCTCTGCCTCTCAACAGTATCCTAATGAACAACTAGATTGCTAACATTCTATATTTATTACAAAAGTGTGGAACGCCTGACGTCATCTTGAGGTAATAAAGACTGTAATACCTAGAGCATTTCCTTTAGAAATTACATATATGAGAGGGTCTTATTGGCATCAAAAGTATGGTTAGTGCTCTAAAAGACTAAAATAAGGACATATTTTCTGAGTTTTCAAATAGCGACAAAGCACTTTTAAATTATTTGTTATCTTTATGTTTTTTTATCCAGTTGACCACTTGATTAAATGTTGCACTTAGGGGAGAGGATGTGGTGTTACTTCCAGAACTGCAGACTTTGCAACTGGGGAACCAGGTTGGAGTTTCTGCTTCAGCTCGACATTCTGTGATTCTGGTCAAATCACTTAGTCTCCCCATGTCTACAACCAAAATGAATTTGTTCTTGTGTGATGTAACCAATGCTCATGTAAAGCACTCCAATACCTGACAAGTCTGCACTATATAACACTGCAAAAACACAAAATAATAAGTGTTTTGCACACTTCTGCCATTGGGCTATATTTGGGCTACATCTGGGTGATTTTGGGCTACATTTGGGCTCTTTTGTCTCCGGTGGCCATCTTGGGAGATTTATTTGTTATGAAGTGTCCTAATTTCCTCATGTACTGCAGTCTCCTCAGTAGGAAATGCTTTCAGTTTTTTACTTTGTTTCCATCATGAAGGTATTCAGATATGTCACACATTTGCCATAAATTCTGAATGTTAGCACTCTAGTTGCTCATTAGATCACTGTAGTAAAACTACTGTTCACCATGGAAGTCTGCTCCTGGTATTAAAAGTGCATGTTTCAGTCTGCATGTCAGAATTTTTTAATGAAATAGAAGAGGATTTGAGAAGACACTCAAAATGTGCCCTCATTTTCTTTCTTCAGCATTAATCATAATTTCTATGGCAAAATGAACCCCCTCATTGTGTTCCTTTTTTAAATTAAATGTTTTAAGTGTTACCAGTTTATTCCAATCAAGATGGCTTCAGGTGTGCCATACTTTTGTCATAATGAAGACAGTAAGCGCTCTAGTTGTTTTTAAGAACACTCTGGGACATTCTGTCATTGGGCTATACTTGGGCTACATCTGGGTGATATTTGGGCTACATTTGGGCTCTTTTGTCTCTGGTGGCCATCTTGGGAGACTTATTTGTTATAAAGTTTCCTAATTTCCTCATTTACTGCAGTCTCCTCAGTAGGAAATACTTTCAGTTTTTTACTTTGATTCCATCAAGAAGGTATTCAGATGTGTTACACATTTGCCATAAATTCAGAATGCTAGCACTCTTTTTGCTCATTAGATCACTGTAGTAAAGCTACTGCTCACCAGGGAAAACTGCTGCTGGTATTGAAAGTGCATGTTTCAGTCTGCATGTCAGAATTTATTAATGAAATAGAAGAGGATTTGAGAAGTCACTCAAAATGTGCCCTAATTTTTCTTTCTGCAGCACTAATCATACTTTTTATGGAAAAATGAACCCCCTCATTTTGTTCCTTTTTAAGTTAAATGTTTTAAGAGTTACCACTTGAATCCAAGCAAGATGGCTTCAGGTGTGCCATACGTTTATCATAAGTAGGACTGTTAGCGCTCAAGTAGTTCTTTGGAACACTCTGGGAAGCTGCAGTAGAACACAAAGGAATCAACTGACAGTCTCTGCCCTTGTTGGATGTACATGTTTTACTGAGAATGTCAGACTTCATTCTCACATGACTGAGAAAGATAATGTGAATTTACAGAAAATAAGCTCTCAGTTTAGCTTATAGATCACCTTCCAAACCTCTGTGGGAAAAGCATGAGAAAATATTTTTCTCTCAATCATGATATCCCAGCAGAAGGCTTTTTCACATGGTGAAATCACCTTAGAACATGCCACAATTCCTAAAATGAGTATGGTACCATCAACAAATGATTTATAATGTAACTAAAGTCTTAAAACCTTCTATTAACTGCAATGCTTTTTAATGAGGTGCTATCATGTATATTGGTCCCAAGATGGCTGCCAACACTTCTTGGATGAAGTGCTGACAGCCAATCAGATCTCAGGATGAGATGTGTGGTTAGGCTCCGCCCAGATATATATGTGATTTCACTTTTGATTTTCTCAGGAACTACTGAACGGATTGACACCATATATGCAAAAGGCACATGCCTGACCTGAGGACTACCTCTTTGCCAAATTTCAAGTAATTCTGTTCAGCCGTTCGGGCTGTACCTTGGACTAAAGGTCCCTATAGACAATTGCATGGGAAAAATGCGTTTTGGGACCCCCCTTTTTTCTCAGCCCCCGCTTGACGAATCCCCGCGAGACTTTCAGGGTAGGAGCGGAGCGGAGCGCCCCACCTATTTTGAAAATTTCGCGAGGATTCGTCAACCGGCGCCAAAGTTATTCCAAATAGAATGTTGCGGATTTCCTATGGAAACACGGTCCTAACTATAACTATCTACTGGCGACCGCCAGTAGATAAGATATATATATATATATATATATATATATAGATATTACTTACTGGCAGTCGCCAGTAGGTAGTTATAGTTAGGACCTATTTTCCATAGGAAATCGGCAACATTCTATTTGGAATAACGTTGGCGCCGAGTGACAAATCTTCGTGAAATTTTCCAAACTTTTGACCAGCTCCGGTCCGCTCCTATCCTGAAAATTTCACGGTGATTCATCAAGCGGCGGCCGAGAAAGAAGGGGGGTCCCAAAACACATTTTTCCCATGCATTTTCCCATAGGACCTGTTGACGCAGCTACAGCCCGAACTGCTGAACGGAATTACACCAAATTTGGCAAAGAGGTAGTCCTCAGTTCAGACTCGTGCCTTTTGCTTAAATAGTGTAAATCCGTTCAGTAGTTCCTGAGAAAATTAGAGTTAAAAAGATAGATATATCTGGGCGGAGCCTAACCACACATCTCATCGTGAGATCTGATTGGCTGTCAGTACTTCATCCAAGAAGTGTTGGCAACATCTTGGGACCAATATACATGATAGCACCTCATTAAAAAGCATTGCAGTTAATAGAAGGTTTTAAGACTTTAGTTACATTATAATTCATTTGTTGATGGTACCATACTCATTTTAGGAATTGTGGTGTGTTCCAAGGTGATTTTACCATGTGAAAAAGCCTTCTGCTGTGATATCATGAATCATGTTTGAGAGAAAACTAATTTCTCATGCTTTTCCCACAGAGGTTTGGAAGGTAATCTATAAGCTAAACTGAGAGCATATTTTCTGTAAATTCACATTATCTTTCTCAGTCATGTGAGAATGAAGTCTGACATTCTCAGTAAAACATGTACATCCAAAAGGGGCAGAGACTGTCAGTTGATTCCTTTGTGTTCTACTGCAGCTTCCCAGAGTGTTCTAAAGAACAACTAGAGCGCTAACGGTCCTACTTATGACAAATGTATTGCACACCTGAAGCCATCTTGATTGGAATAAAGTAGTAACTCTTAAAACATTTAATTTAAAAAGGAACAAAATGAGGGGGTTCAGTTTGCCATAGAAAGTATGATTAGTGCTGCAGAAAGGAAAATTAGGGCACATTTTGAGTGACTTCTCAAATCCTCTTATATTTCATTAAAAAATTCTGACATGCAGACTGAAACATGCACTTTCAATACCAGCAGCAGACTTCCCTGGTGAGCAGTAGCTTTACTACAGTGATCTAATAAGCAACTAGAGTGCTAACATTCTGAATTTATGGCAAAGGTGTGACACATCTGAATGCCTTCTTGATGAAATCAAAGTAAAAAACTGAAAGTATTTCCTACTGAGGAGACTGTAGTAAATGAGGAAATTAGGAAACTTTATAACAAATAAGTCTCCCAAAATGGCCACCAGAGACAAAAGAGCCCAAATGTAGCCCAAATATCACCCAGATGTAGCCCGAGTATAGCCCAATGACAGAATGTCCCAGAGTGTTCTAACGAACAACTAGAGCGCTAACAGTCTTATTATGACAAAAGTATGGCACACCTGAGGCCATCTTGATTGGAATAAAGTGGTAACACTTAAAACATTTAATTTACAAAGGAACAAAATGAGAGGGTTCATTTTGCCATAGAAATTATGATTAGTGCTGCAGAAAGAAAAATTAGGGCACATTTTGGCTTCTCAAATCCTCTTCTATTTCATAAAAAAATTCTGACATGCAGACTGAAACATGCACTTTGAATACCAGCAGCAGACTTCCCTGGTGAGCAGTAGCTTTACTACAGTGATCTAATGAGCAACTAGAGTGCTAACATTCAGAATTTATGGCAAATGTGTGACACATTGGAATGCCTTCTTGATGGAACCAAAATGAAAAACTGAAAGTATTTCCTACTGAGGAGACTGCAGTAAATGAGGAAATTAGGAAACTTCATAACAAATAAATCTCCCAAGATGGCCACCAGAGACAAAAGAGCCCAAATGTAGCCCAAATATCAACCAGATGTAGCCCAATGACAGAATGTCCCAGAGTGTTCTTAAGAACAACTAGAGCGCTTACTGTCTTATTTATGACAAAAGTATGGCACACCTGAAGCCATCTTGATTGGAATAAACTGGTAACACTTAAAACATTTAATTTAAAAAGGAACACAATGAGGGGGTTCATTTTGCCATAGAAATTATGATTAGTGCTGAAGAAAGAAAAATTAGGGCACATTTTAAGTGACTTCTCAAATCCTCTTCTATAAAATCTGATATGCAGACTGAAACATGCACTTTTAATACCAGCAGCAGACTTCCGTGCTGAGCAGTAGCTTTACTACAGTGATCTATTGAGCAACTAGAGTGCTAACATTCAGAATTTATGGCAAATGTGTGACATATCTGAATACCTTCTTGATGGAATCAAAGTAAAAAACTGAAAGCATTTCCTACTGGGGAGACTGCAGTAAATGAGGAAATTAGGAAACTTCATAACAAATAAATCTCCCGAGATGGCCACCAGAGACAAAAGAGCCCAAATGCAGCACGCATATCACCCAGATGTAGCCCACATGTAGCCCAATGACAAAAGTGTGCAAAACATTTATTTTTTGTGTATTTGCAGTTTTATATAGTGCAGACTTGTCAGGTATTGGAGTGCTTTACATGAGCATTGGCTACATCACACAAGATCAAATTCATTTTGGTTGTAGACATGGGGAGATTAAGCGATTTGACCAGAATCACAGAATGTTGAGCTGAAGCAGAAACTCCAACCTGTTTCCCCAGTTGCAAAGTCTGCAGCTCTGGAAGTAGCACTGCGAACCGTGGGTGCTCGGTGCGCGAAGCGCACCAAGTGCCCACAGAGCGAGCACGGTGCACGCACGGTGTAAAACCTGAAAAAAAAAAAAAAAAAATATAACAACATTTAAAAAACCGTACAAATTCACTGAAAAAACCATAGGTTTCAAACACGTTATAGTTACGAATTAGCATTTAAAAAACCTTGCAAATTCACTTAAAAAACCATAGGTTTCACACATGTTATAGTTAGCTGGACATTTTACTCGTAAAAAACCAATGAAATTCCCCCGTTATAGTTACTGCAAGCAACTATAACTCACGCGACCACAATCCTCTGCTGAAGACGTCAGTTATAGTTAGCTGAACTAACTATAACGGGGGGATTTCAATGGTTTTGTACAAGTGAAAAGTCCAGCTAACTATAACACCCCTGAAACCTATGGTTTTTTCAGTGAATTTCTGAGGTTTTTTAAATGCTAATTCCTAACTATAACGTGCCTGAAACCTATGGTTTTTTCTGTGAATTTCAAAGGTTTTTTAAATGCTAATTTCGAACTATGCCTACAGAGATAGGACATGTGAAGAAAGAAGAAAAAATGCACAGAAAGAAAAAAAAGAAGTGCAGAAAGAAGCAACAGAAGTCCTCAAAGACGAAGAAAAGTGCAGGAAGAAGGATAACGTGCAGAAAGAACAAAAAGAAGAGCAGAAAGAAGCCTTGTTGCAAAATCATCCTGTACCCTCAACTTTTTCAGACGGATACTGGTGGTAACTGAGTCTGACTAACCAGTCCTAGAGCCAGTGCTATGTTAAAAGACACTTAGAATACAGTGAAAACACCTACATACACTAGGGCACATTATGCGTTGGGGTCCCCCTGTGATTAGCATGACCTCCTCTGTAAGCCCCTAGTATATAATAGGGCAGGGGGATTAAAACTACCTCTTAAAACAGGCCACAGGGCGTTTTTTCACACGTTAACTCAGGCCCCGTCCCCTCCCTTCACCACTGTGTAAACACGCCCTGTCTCCGTTTTTAGTTGGGAGATTAAGTTCATTTGAATCCTGAGGGTCCCTAGGGTCCAACTAGCCCACTAGGTACCTCAAGTAAGTGCCACAGAGCTGCGTTGCAGAGAGGTGTATAAAGTGGCACGGCCTGGACCACCTCTCTGCAATGCAGCTCAGTGGCGCTCACTGGAAGCACTTGGTGGGCTAGTTAGCCCCCAGGGGCCCTCAGTATTGAATGGAAATTATATCCCCAATTTAAAACGTGCCATAGTGCTTGTTTGCACACGTCACCTCAGGCCCCGTCCCCTCCCTTCACCACTGTGTAAACGCGCCCTGTGGCTGTTCTAAGTTGAGAGATTAAGTCCCCTTGAATCCTAAGGGTCCCTAGGGTCAAACTAGACCACTAGGTACCTCCAGTAAGCGCCACAGAGCTGCGTTGCAGAGAGGTGTAAAAAGGGGCTTGGCCTCAGAACACCTGTCTGCAGCGCAGCTCCCTGGCGCATACTGGAGATGCCTGTTGGGCTAGTTGGCCCTCAGGGACCCTCAGTATTGAAGAGGAATTAATTCCCCAACTTACAACTTGCCAGGGGGCGCGTTTGCAGAGTGCTGCAAGGAGGGGGCATGGCCTCCGGCACGATGCCAGTCTTTTATTTATTTTAATTTTTTAAGAAGGGGGGCTGTGTGGTTCCCCTTCTTATTCTAATTTATTGGCCCTGATGACCCCATCCCCCAGGGCCTGTCTCCTAATTATATTTTTTTGACCCCAATCCCCAGGGCCGGCCACTGCTTTTTATTATTTTTAAAAAATATATATTTATAGACACACCTAGGACATGCTGGACAAACCGTACGTACCTATCACCATGACGATTTGCGTGATATTCATTAAAAGGCGACTATGCATACAATGAATCCACGTGGAATGTATTTACACCACTAGTGAAGCTCTGACATGTCTGATGCCCTACCGTGCCTAATCCCGGTAGACACCCTTGTCGTTTATTTATACAAACATGGGTAGCTATTGACGGGCACATTTAATACACATGCACACCAAGCCATTCAAAGGGGATTCGACAAAAATTCGACCAAAACTATGCAAGAAACCCCCCTCACGGTAAATAAAACACACATCCACTGCCGGATGTGTAATACTTTTTATTTTACTCTCTGGAAAGGGGACGAACATCACCTGAGAGTCACAGCGCGCTCCTGGCAGAGCCCAATGCTGTGTTACACCCACCATTGCCTGCCAAGTGCCACACACCTCTGTGTTGTATTCCACTAGCTAGTGCATATGCTATGACACTCTCTAGCCCATGTGCACTGTAACACCACCCTGTGAATATTTCATGCCACACTTGTCTTCGCACGGGTTATATTGCCCCATCTAACGTGCCTTTCTCGATGCCTATGTTATAACGCACAGTGTTATGCCATACATATTACAATCTGGGATCCATATCTTTGTCACAGTGCATATGCAACGTTACACTCCCCAGCACATATTTTATATTACCACTTTAGAGACTTGTTAGGTTACACAACACTGCCCTGTGCATATTACACTCCAAGGCGCATATCGCATAGCACGCGCTAGTGCCTGTGCTATCTCGCGCTCTCCTATGAATCTATCATTGTGCACAATGTATTGCATATTATATTTCACGCCCGGTTCATCTTATATCACACTTTTTGGTGCATAGTTTATACCATACACTATATCTAGTTTTCATTTTCAATCGTGCTCTCAGGACTATGTTCTATATAACACTGTGTTCACCTACCCTTTTCACGGGCATTACATTTTGCGATAGGGGGTGGAGGGTCAGGGGGTGTTTCTGCCAAGTGAGCCCGGAGTCACAGTCACAAACGTCTTCTTCTTCCTGAATAAAAGTGAGATTATGCTGCATACTTGTTCATATTTTAAGTAGTTCGCACAAACACACGTTTTAAAAACAATAAAGTTCCTAATACCCGCCTTCTCTGAACAGTTAGCTTGCTGCCCCATCCCCCTCCTCCCTATCCTCTGTTGTGTGAATCCATGGACTAGCCTCCTCCCTCCTGCCATGCATGGTCTGATGTGCTGCCACTGCCCTCAATTTAGTATGATGTACCAGTCCACTCCTCCTGCCCTCCATTGCCCAATTCTATGCCCCATCATTGACCTCCTGCTTAAACTCTGTGCTTAGCTTGCTGCCCCTATTCTCCTTCCCCCTGCCCTCCGATGTCTTTGTGCATGCCCCTGCTCCATCCTTTTTGCCCACCATGTTCCATGGACCTGCCACTCCTATCTACTCTGAGTGTTCTGTTGAGCTGCCACTCCCCTCCCACCTGCCTAGCATTGTCAGATGACTGTAACCTGTCCCTGCCACCTCCACCCTGCCTGTCCACATGCCATTCCCCTATCCTCTTCCTCCTGTCCTACATGGTCAATTGTACTGCCACACCCTTCTGCCCTCCCTGGTCTGTTGTGCTGCAACTGCTCCTCCTGCCTGCCCCGTGCGATCTGTTGTGAGGCCCCTTCCCCTGAACTTTCTTGTCTGTGCACAGGTCCTGACCCTCCCTTCTATCCTCCATCGTCCTTTGTGCATGCCCCTGCACCCTCCTTCTTGCCCATCATAGCCATTGTGCTGCCACTAACCCTCCCACTTGCCATGCATGGTCTTCTGTGCTGCCATGGCCCCTCCCACCTTCCCTGTGTGGTCAGTTAGCTGCCCCTGACCCCCTCCCACCTTCCCTCCATGGTCTGTGTGTATGCCATCACAGTCTCACTGTTGCTCTTCATGGTGTGTCTCGCTTCTAGTGCCCATCCTGCCTGACCTCCATGGCTATCTTGCTGCTCCTGCCCTGCCCCCTTGCCCCCAGCCCTCTGTTTACATGTGCAGACCCCTACTCCCTCCCTCCTGGCTTGTCTGTTCCATTGTAATGCCCCTGATCCGTCCCTCCTGCCCTTTATGGTCTGTTATGCTGCAGCTTTCTCTCCTGTCTGTCCATTATGGTCAGCTAGCTACCATTGCCTCTTGCCCCTCTGTCCTCTGTTGTCCATGTGCATGGTCCTGTCCCCTCCCTCTTGCTTTCTATGGATTGTTGTGCTGCACTCCCGTCCCGCATGCCCTGTGTGGTGTATTGTGCTGCTGCAAACCCTGATGCCTGCCCTGCAGGGTCAGTTTGGTGCACCTCTCCATGTCCCTCTTGTCCTCTGTGATCCAAGTCCATGTCCCTACCCCATTTCCTTCCATGATCCAATGTACCATACTTGCGAACATTTTGAACTTGGTAAGAGGGAGATTTTGAAAAAAAACTGGGGTATTGATTTTCCCCTTTGAGTTGCATTGAAAAATAGGAGATTGTAGACAGGAGACAGATCAAATAAAGCCCATTTGAGCTTAAAAACATTGGACGTTTCCTGGCTGAATCGGGTCTGTTGGCATGTATGGTTGTACTACCATTGCCTCTTCCTTCTGCCCACAATGGTCTATTATAATGCCACAGCCTCTCTTGAAAGTCCTGTATTGTTGGTTTGTTGCCCCTGCCCCCCTTTCCACTGCCCTCCATAGTCTGTTGTGCTTCTACGGCCCTTCCTGCCTGCTCAGTGTGGTTAAATTGATGCCTTTGCACCCTCCTACCTGCCTTCAATTTTCAGAGTCCGTGCCCCTGGCCTCTGCCTCTCAACAGTATCCTAATGAACAACTAGATTGCTAACATTCTATATTTATTACAAAAGTGTGGAACGCCTGACGTCATCTTGATGTAATAAAGACTGTAATACCTAGAGCATTCCCTTTAGAAATCACATATATGAGAGGGTCTTATTGGCATCAAAATTATGGTTAGTGCTCTAAAAGACTAAAATAAGGACATATTTTCTGAGTTTTCAAATAGCGACAAAGCACTTTTAAATTATTTGTTATCTTTATGTTTTTTTATCCAGTTGACCACTTGATTAAATGTTGCACTTAGGGGAGAGGATGTGGTGTTACTTCCAGAACTGCAGACTTTGCAACTGGGGAACCAGGTTGAAGTTTCTGCTTCAGCTCGACATTCTGTGATTCTGGTCAAATCACTTAGTCTCCCCATGTCTACAACCAAAATGAATTTGTTCTTGTGTGATGTAACCAATGCTCATGTAAAGCACTCCAATACCTGACAAGTCTGCACTATATAACACTGCAAAAACACAAAATAATAAGTGTTTTGCACACTTCTGTCATTGGGCTATATTTGGGCTACACCTGGGTGATTTTGGGCTACATTTGGGCTCTTTTGTCTCCGGTGGCCATCTTGGGAGATTTATTTGTTATGAAGTTTCCTAATTTCCTCATGTACTGCAGTCTCCTCAGTAGGAAATGCTTTCAGTTTTTTACTTTGTTTCCATCATGAAGGTATTCAGATATGTCACACATTTGCCATAAATTCTGAATGTTAGCACTCTAGTTGCTCATTAGATCACTGTAGTAAAACTACTGTTCACCATGGAAGTCTGCTCCTGGTATTAAAAGTGCATGTTTCAGTCTGCATGTCAGAATTTTTTAATGAAATAGAAGAGGATTTGAGAAGACACTCAAAATGTGCCCTCATTTTCTTTCTTCAGCATTAATCATAATTTCTATGGCAAAATGAACCCCCTCATTGTGTTCCTTTTTTAATTAAATGTTTTAAGTGTTACCAGTTTATTCCAATCAAGATGGCTTCAGGTGTGCCATACTTTTGTCATAATGAAGACAGTAAGCGCTCTAGTTGTTTTTAAGAACACTCTGGGACATTCTGTCATTGGGCTATACTTGGGCTATATCTGGGTGATATTTGGGCTACATTTGGGCTCTTTTGTCTCTGGTGGCCATCTTGGGAGACTTATTTGTTATAAAGTTTCCTAATTTCCTCATTTACTGCAGTCTCCTCAGTAGGAAATACTTTCAGTTTTTTACTTTGATTCCATCAAGAAGGTATTCAGATGTGTTACACATTTGCCATAAATTCAGAATGCTAGCACTCTTTTTGCTCATTAGATCACTGTAGTAAAGCTACTGCTCACCAGGGAAAACTGCTGCTGGTATTGAAAGTGCATGTTTCAGTCTGCATGTCAGAATTTATTAATGAAATAGAAGAGGATTTGAGAAGTCACTCAAAATGTGCCCTCATTTTTCTTTCTGCAGCACTAATCATACTTTTTATGGAAAAATGAACCCCCTCATTTTGTTCCTTTTTAAGTTAAATGTTTTAAGAGTTACCACTTGAATCCAAGCAAGATGGCTTCAGGTGTGCCATACGTTTATCATAAGTAGGACTGTTAGCGCTCAAGTAGTTCTTTGGAACACTCTGGGAAGCTGCAGTAGAACACAAAGGAATCAACTGACAGTCTCTGCCCTTGTTGGATGTACATGTTTTACTGAGAATGTCAGACTTCATTCTCACATGACTGAGAAAGATAATGTGAATTTACAGAAAATAAGCTCTCAGTTTAGCTTATAGATCACCTTCCAAACCTCTGTGGGAAAAGCATGAGAAAATATTTTTCTCTCAATCATGATATCCCAGCAGAAGGCTTTTTCACATGGTGAAATCACCTTAGAACATGCCACAATTCCTAAAATGAGTATGGTACCATCAACAAATGATTTATAATGTAACTAAAGTCTTAAAACCTTCTATTAACTGCAATGCTTTTTAATGAGGTGCTATCATGTATATTGGTCCCAAGATTGCTGCCAACACTTCTTGGATGAAGTGCTGACAGCCAATCAGATCTCAGGATGAGATGTGTGGTTAGGCTCCGCCCAGATACATATGTGATTTCACTTTTGAGTTTCTCAGGAACTACTGAACGGATTGACACCATATATGCAAAAGGCACATGCCTGACCTGAGGACTACCTCTTTGCCAAATTTCAAGTAATTCTGTTCAGCCGTTCGGGCTGTACCTTGGACTAAAGGTCCCTATAGACAATTGCATGGGAAAAATGCGTTTTGGGACCCCCCTTTTTTCTCAGCCCCCGCTTGACGAATCCCCCCGAGACTTTCAGGGTAGGAGCGGAGCGGAGCGCCCCACCTATTTTGAAAATTTCGCGAGGATTCGTCAACCGGCGCCAAAGTTATTCCAAATAGAATGTTGCGGATTTCCTATGGAAACACGGTCCTAACTATAACTATCTACTGGCGACCGCCAGTAGATAAGATATATATATATATATATATATATATAGATATTACCTACTGGCAGTCGCCAGTAGGTAGTTATAGTTAGGACCTATTTTCCATAGGAAATCGGCAACATTCTATTTGGAATAACGTTGGCGCCGAGTGACAAATCTTCGTGAAATTTTCCAAACTTTTGGCCAGCTCCGGTCCGCTCCTATCCTGAAAATTTCACGGTGATTCATCAAGCGGCGGCCGAGAAAGAAGGGGGGTCCCAAAACGCATTTTTCCCATGCATTTTCCCATAGGACCTGTTGACGCAGCTACAGCCCGAACTGCTGAACGGAATTACACCAAATTTGGCAAAGAGGTAGTCCTCAGTTCAGACTCGTGCCTTTTGCTTAAATAGTGTAAATCCGTTCAGTAGTTCCTGAGAAAATTAGAGTTAAAAAGATAGATATATCTGGGCGGAGCCTAACCACACATCTCATCGTGAGATCTGATTGGCTGTCAGTACTTCATCCAAGAAGTGTTGGCAACATCTTGGGACCAATATACATGATAGCACCTCATTAAAAAGCATTGCAGTTAATAGAAGGTTTTAAGACTTTAGTTACATTATAATTCATTTGTTGATGGTACCATACTCATTTTAGGAATTGTGGTGTGTTCCAAGGTGATTTTACCATGTGAAAAAGCCTTCTGCTGTGATATCATGAATCATGTTTGAGAGAAAACTAATTTCTCATGCTTTTCCCACAGAGGTTTGGAAGGTAATCTATAAGCTAAACTGAGAGCATATTTTCTGCAAATTCACATTATCTTTCTAAGTCATGTGAGAATGAAGTCTGACATTCTCAGTAAAACATGTACATCCAAAAGGGGCAGAGACTGTCAGTTGATTCCTTTGTGTTCTACTGCAGCTTCCCAGAGTGTTCTAAAGAACAACTAGAGCGCTAACGGTCCTCCTTATGACAAATGTATTGCACACCTGAAGCCATCTTGATTGGAATAAAGTAGTAACTCTTAAAACATTTAATTTAAAAAGGAACAAAATGAGGGGGTTCATTTTGCCATTGAAAGTATGATTAGTGCTGCAGAAAGGAAAATTAGGGCACATTTTGAGTGACTTCTCAAATCCTCTTATATTTCATTAAAAAATTCTGACATGCAGACTGAAACATGCACTTTCAATACCAGCAGCAGACTTCCCTGGTGAGCAGTAGCTTTACTACAGTGATCTAATAAGCAACTAGAGTGCTAACATTCTGAATTTATGGCAAAGGTGTGACACATCTGAATGCCTTCTTGATGAAATCAAAGTAAAAAACTGAAAGTATTTCCTACTGAGGAGACTGTAGTAAATGAGGAAATTAGGAAACTTTATAACAAATAAGTCTCCCAAAATGGCCACCAGAGACAAAAGAGCCCAAATGTAGCCCAAATATCACCCAGATGTAGCCCGAGTATAGCCCAATGACAGAATGTCCCAGAGTGTTCTAACGAACAACTAGAGCGCTAACAGTCTTATTATGACAAAAGTATGGCACACCTGAGGCCATCTTGATTGGAATAAAGTGGTAACACTTAAAACATTTAATTTACAAAGGAACAAAATGAGAGGGTTCATTTTGCCATAGAAATTATGATTAGTGCTGCAGAAAGAAAAATTAGGGCACATTTTGGCTTCTCAAATCCTCTTCTATTTCATAAAAAAATTCTGACATGCAGACTGAAACATGCACTTTGAATACCAGCAGCAGACTTCCCTGGTGAGCAGTAGCTTTACTACAGTGATCTAATGAGCAACTAGAGTGCTAACATTCAGAATTTATGGCAAATGTGTGACACATTGGAATGCCTTCTTGATGGAACCAAAATGAAAAACTGAAAGTATTTCCTACTGAGGAGACTGCAGTAAATGAGGAAATTAGGAAACTTCATAACAAATAAATCTCCCAAGATGGCCACCAGAGACAAAAGAGCCCAAATGTAGCCCAAATATCAACCAGATGTAGCCCAATGACAGAATGTCCCAGAGTGTTCTTAAGAACAACTAGAGCGCTTACTGTCTTATTTATGACAAAAGTATGGCACACCTGAAGCCATCTTGATTGGAATAAACTGGTAACACTTAAAACATTTAATTTAAAAAGGAACACAATGAGGGGGTTCATTTTGCCATAGAAATTATGATTAGTGCTGAAGAAAGAAAAATTAGGGCACATTTTAAGTGACTTCTCAAATCCTCTTCTATAAAATCTGATATGCAGACTGAAACATGCACTTTTAATACCAGCAGCAGACTTCCGTGCTGAGCAGTAGCTTTACTACAGTGATCTATTGAGCAACTAGAGTGCTAACATTCAGAATTTATGGCAAATGTGTGACATATCTGAATACCTTCTTGATGGAATCAAAGTAAAAAACTGAAAGCATTTCCTACTGGGGAGACTGCAGTAAATGAGGAAATTAGGAAACTTCATAACAAATAAATCTCCCGAGATGGCCACCAGAGACAAAAGAGCCCAAATGCAGCACACATATCACCCAGATGTAGCCCACATGTAGCCCAATGACAGAAGTGTGCAAAACATTTATTTTTTGTGTATTTGCAGTTTTATATAGTGCAGACTTGTCAGGTATTGGAGTGCTTTACATGAGCATTGGCTACATCACACAAGATCAAATTCATTTTGGTTGTAGACATGGGGAGATTAAGTGATTTGACCAGAATCACAGAATGTTGAGCTGAAGCAGAAACTCCAACCTGTTTCCCCAGTTGCAAAGTCTGCAGCTCTGGAAGTAACACCACATCCTCTCCCCTAGGTGCAACATTTAATCAAGTGGTCAACTGGATAAAAAAACATAAAGATTACAAATAATTTAAAAGTTCTTTGTCGCTATTTGAAAACTCAGAAAATATGTCCTCATTTTCGTTTTTTAGAGCACTAACCATAATTTTGATGCAAATAAGACCCTCTCATATATGTAATTTCTAAAGGAAATGCTCAGGGTATTACAGTTTTGATTACATCAAGATGACGTCAGGCGTTCCACACTTTTGTAATAAATATAGAATGTTAGCAATCTAGTTGTTCATTGGGATACTGTTGAGAGGCAGAGGCCAGGGGCACGGACTCTGAAAATTGAAGGCAGGCAGGAGAGTGCAGAGGCTACAATTTGACCACACTGGGCAGGCAGGAAGGGCAGTGGCAGCACAAGAGACTATGGAGGGCAGTGGAAAGGGGGGCAGGGGCAACAAACCAACAATACAGGACTGGCAAGAGAGTCTGTGGCAATATAATAGACCACTGTGGGCAGAAGGAAGAGACAGTGGTAGTACAACCATACATGCCAACAGACCCGTTTCAGCCAGGAAACGTCCAATGTTTTTAAGCTCAAATGGGCTTTATTTGATCTGTCTCCTGTCTACAATCTCCTCTTTTTCAATGTAACTCAAAGGAGAAAATCAATACCCCAGTTTTTTTTCAAAATCTCCCTCTTACCAAGTTCAAAATGTTTGCAAGTATGGTACATTGGATCATGGTAGGCAGGAGGAATTGGTGTAGGGACATGGACTCGGATAAAAGAGGACAGGAGGGACATGGAGAGGTCGAATTTTTGTCGAATCCCCTTTGAATGGCTTGGTGTGCATGTGTATTAAATGTGCCCGTCAATAGCTACCCATGTTTGTATAAATAAATGACAAGGGTGTCTACCGGGATTAGGCACGGTAGGGCATCGGACATGTCAGAGCTTCACTAGTGGTGTAAATACATTCCACGTGGATTCATTGTATGCATAGTCGCCTTTTAATGAATATCACGCAAATCGTCATGGTGATAGGTACGTACGGTTTGTCCAGCATGTCCTAGGTGTGTCTCTAAATATATATTTTTTTAAAATAATAAAAAACAGTGGCCGGCCCTGGGGATTGGGGTCAAAAAAATATAATTAGGAGACAGGCCCTGGGGGATGGGGTCATCAGGGCCAATAAATTAGAATAAGAAGGGGAACCACACAGCCCCCCTTCTTAAAAAATTAAAATAAATAAAAGACTGGCATCGTGCCGGAGGCCATGCCCCCTCCTTGCAGCACTCTGCAAACGCGCCCCCTGGCAAGTTGTAAGTTGGGGAATTAATTCCTCTTCAATACTGAGGGTCCCTGAGGGCCAACTAGCCCAACAGGCATCTCCAGTATGCGCCAGGGAGCTGCGCTGCAGACAGGTGTTCTGAGGCCAAGCCCCTTTTTACACCTCTCTGCAAGGCAGCTCTGTGGCGCTTACTGGAGGTACCTAGTGGTCTAGTTTGACCCTAGGGACCCTTAGGATTCAAGGGGACTTAATCTCTCAACTTAGAACAGCCACAGGGCGCGTTTACACAGTGGTGAAGGGAGGGGACGGGGCCTGAGGTGACGTGTGCAAACACGCACTATGGCACGTTTTAAATTGGGGATATAATTTCCCTTCAATACTGAGGGCCCCTGGGGGCTAACTAGCCCACCAAGTGCTTCCAGTGAGCGCCACTGAGCTGCATTGCAGAGAGGTGGTCCAGGCCGTGCCACTTTTTACACCTCTCTGCAACGCAGCTCTGTGGCACTTACTTGAGGTACCTAGTGGGCTAGTTGGACCCTAGGGACCCTCAGGATTCAAATGAACTTAATCTCCCAACTAAAAACGGACACAGGGCGTGTTTACACAGTGGTGAAGGGAGGGGACGGGGCCTGAGTTAACGTGTGAAAAAACGCCTTGTGGCCTGTTTTAAGAGGTAGTTTTCATCCCCCTGCCCTATTATATACTAGGGGCTTACAGAGGAGGTCATGCTAATCACAGGGGGACCCCAACACATAATGTTCCCTAGTGTATGTAGGTGTTTTCACTGTATTCTAAGTGTCTTTTAACATAGCACTGGCTCTAGGACTGGTTAGTCAGACTCAGTTACCACCAGTATCCATCTGAAAAAGTTGAGGGTACAGGATGATTTTGCAACAAGGCTTCTTTCTGCTCTTCTTTTTGTTCTTTCTGCACGTTATCCTTCTTCCTGCACTTTTTTTCGTCTTTGAGGATTTCTGTTGCTTCTTTCTGCACTTCTTTTTTTCTTTCTGTGCATTTTTTCTTCTTTCTTCACATGTCATATCTCTGTAGGCATAGTTAGAAATTAGCATTTAAAAAACCTTTGAAATTCACAGAAAAAACCATAGGTTTCAGGCACGTTATAGTTAGGAATTAGCATTTAAAAAACCTCAGAAATTCACTGAAAAAACCATAGGTTTCAGGGGTGTTATAGTTAGCTGGACTTTTCACTTGTACAAAACCATTGAAATTCCCCCGTTATAATTAGTTCAGCTAACTATAACTCGCGCGCCCGCAATGCACTGCTGATGACGTCACATATTACATCACTCATGACATGGTTAGTGACATCACTCATGACATCACTGATGACATCTTAAATGACATCACTGATGACATCACTGATGACATCATCCTTGTGATAGAGTGGCAGACCTCCTCTCACCCTAATATAACCTTTGATACACACATTCAAAAATAGAGACTAAAATTTTCAAAACAATGGACATACCAATACCAGTTACAACAACCTCTTCAGTAATTCTAAGATCCACATACACATCCACTCATTCACCAACAGTCCTATACAGTCACTCATACATGTACTCACTCATCATATGTACTCATACACCTATACATCCTGTTACACAATGCCACTCATCCATAGAGTTACTCACACACATAGTCACTCATGCTAATAAAGAATCAAATATACATTTACTTGCATAAAGTTATACACACACCACCACACTTACTTCTACGGAAACTTACACATACTTAGTCTTTTAAACAATCACTTATAGAAACACATACTTATTCATACAGGAACTCTTTCAATCTCTCACTCTCACATATACTCACTTATATACACCAATAGTCACATATACTAGTTTAAAACATATGTAGTTACTCATAAAGACACTATTGAGACAGTCATTCACTCACTAACACACCCATACACACACTCATCCACCCATACAGTCCTGCACACATGCTGTGTTCAACACATACAAACAGTGAGTCACTCATTCATGCACCTATGCACTACGTAATACCCCCACCGAACCATGCAGACACTCAGACTGATACTCAAAAAACCAACTAATAACCTATATAGACACCCATGTAGCTACTCACCAACCCATGCAGCCACTTATACACAAAGTGAGAGACTGATACAGATATTTACATATTTAAACATTACTCACTAAGCCATGTTTTCACTATGATACACTTAATCAGTCAGTTACACAATCAATTTTTCAAAAACAAATCATCCATTTAGACACTTAAATACCCATTTATTCTTCCATTGACCTTGAGATATACATATATAAAACATATTTAATTTTCAGAAAAACACACATTCACTGGATGATGTCATCAGTGATGTCATCAGTGATGTCATGAGTGATGTCACTGACCATGTCATGAGTGATGTAATATGTGACGTCATCAGCAGTGCATTGCGGGCGCGCGAGTTATAGTTAGCTGAACTAGCTATAACGGGGGAATTTCAATGGTTTTGTACAAGTGAAAAGTCCAGCCAACTATAACACCCCTGAAACCTATGGTTTTTTCAGTGAATTTCTGAGGTTTTTTAAATGCTAATTCCTAACTATAACGTGCCTGAAACCTATGGTTTGTTCTGTGGATATATATATATATATATATATATATATATATATATTTAAAGAGCGAAACACGTGTCAGGGGTTGCTTTTATTGATTTCAGGTTGGCTTGCATTTTATTTTACCAGTCCAAGGCTGTAATACTGTGCCTGGAGTGGTAAAAGGCTTTGATCATTTTACAGCTCTGCATGGATAGCTCTGTGCTAATCATATGCTTAAAGACTTTGCTGTTGAAATGGCAAAAGTCTTTGTCCCTTTCTCTCTCTGCATGGATGGCACTGTGCTAATCCTATGCTTAAAGACTTTGATAGAAAAGCAGACATTTGAGGTGAGCAAATTTAGAGTGTTGCTGGTGTTGAGAGTGCTGTATACAGGAGCTGCTTTCCACCTAAACTTGAGACCAACCCAGAGTTCTCTGCTTCTTCTTTTGTATCTATCTATCTATCTATCTATCTATCTATCTATCTATCTATCTATCTATCTATCTATCTATCTATCTATCTATCTATCTATCTATCTATCTATCTATCTTCTTATATATATATATATATAATATGTTAGCGTAGGGACTGCAAGCCCCAGAAAGCAAAGCGAGGAAGAGGCCCATTGGAGGGCGATAAATGGCTAATTAAGAGACTGCCTCCCTACGCATCTGTACAAGGAGCAAGCCACGACCCGTGATCAAGGAGCAGGAGCTCCGAAACATGTTGGGTGAGGCGAGGAAATATCCGGATGTGTCTGCTGACTGCTGAATAAAGACTCCGTTGTGAAAACTGGGGTCTGCCTTTCATTGTGTGCGTCTCCGCTCTTGGGCAACCTTTGGAATGAAATATTACCGGCCAGCCTCGGTCGGGGAGACAGCACCACCGTATATACTACGGACTGTCGATTCCTGACACACGGGAGTCTCCATGACAGGATGATAAGGGAGCAATATTTTCGTCAGCAAGCACACTGGAGGCTCTATCAAGAGTTTGAAAATATTGTTCTTAATGCAGAACCCATCCAGGGTAATATGTTAGCGTAGGGACTGCAAGCCCCAGAAAGCAAAGCGAGGAAGAGGCCCATTGGAGGGCGATAAATGGCTAATTAAAAGACTGCCTCCCTACGCATCTGTACAAGGAGCAAGCCACGACCCGTGATCAAGGAGCAGGAGCTCCGAAACATGTTGGGTGAGGCGAGGAAATATCCGGATGTGTCTGCTGACTGCTGAATAAAGACTCAGTTGTGAAAACTGGGGTCTGCCTTTCATTGTGTGCGTCTCCGCTCTTGGGCAACCTTTGGAATGAAATATATATATATATATATATATATATATATATATATATATATATATATATATATATATATATATATATATATATATATATATGTTACCTACTGACGGTCAGCAGTAGGTAATTATAGTTAGGACCCAGTCTCCATATAAAAAGCGTTTTTTGTTTTGCTAATAACTTGAGCGCTGTTTGATGAATCTTCAAGAAGTTTTCAAAAGCTGACTCAAGTGAGTTCAGTGGCTATGTTGAAAGTTTCGGGTTTATCTGTAAAGCGGGGGCAGAGAAAAAGGGGGGTCCCAAAACATGTTTCCCCAATGCAATTTCTCATAGGGGTTTTAGACACGACTACATCCCGAACCGTTGGACGGAATAAGACAAAATGTGGCAGAAAGCTAGCTCTTGGGCCAGAAAGAGCGCTTTTTGTGATGTGATGTAAATCCGTTCAGTAGTTTTGGAGTTATTAAAGAAAAAAAGAAAATTGTATATCTACAGACGCAAATTCTCCGCTGATCAGACAGATCTCATGCTGAGATCTGATTAGCTGCCAACACTTCAACCAGGAAGTGTTGGTAGCCATCTTGGGACTTGGACTTGTCTGAGTCCCATGAAATAAAGGCAAAAGAAGGGGACAGGAATACCCTGACCCCCTAGGCATGGTGATGGGGTCCCAAAATTTTTTAAACCAATTTTGATTTCAAAGAGAATCCACAAATTTGCAGCAAAATGGAAGGGTAAAAAAGCACGGTCTCCCGCGCTTGTTTTTCTCAGCCACAATGGGGAGATCATGAGGCCCTCCAGTGAATAAAAGCAGCCTGTGTACCTGCTTCCGCTGCGCTGTCCCTGTCCAAGCAATTTGCAGCTGGTTTGGGGGCTTACTAGTTGCCGTGGTGATCGAGTGGAGTTGGAATGGATACAAGTGTTTCAGCACACGCAGCAAAAGAAATTGTCCTGTCTGGCGGGACCCAAAATCTTGTGGAGACACGCGGGGTGTGTGGCACTGCCAGAATCATTTTACAAGAGATACGGTTAGGCGGAGGTTTAAAATAAAAAAATAAATAAACAGCAAGTGCCTGATCCAGAGATTTAATGTTCATTATAAAGCAAGCATAGTGGTTTTGCAGCAGTTATATATATTTTTCAGAGCCCATTGCTGAAAAGGTTATACGTTCTGATATTTATCCATGTCCATGAACCTCATTGCTAGAATATACTCGTGAGAAAGTTTCACTCTAGTAAAGGGCCAATTTCAATGTCGAGTGGAATTGCTTATGCCCGATACTGACTGGGTCCTGGGACCAAACGAAACTCAGTCGGCGGTCCTGACGGCCTAATTAGGATGCGACCGAACACTGTTCGGTCGCATTCCTACATTTCCCAATGGGAGGCTGCATTACAGTTGAGAAAACAAATTTCCCCTTAGTATTCGATAAAAGTTGAGAAGTGCAATGCACTTATCTGTCATTCACACCGGTTATAGAGGAATAGAAAGTCTGCTAAAAAAAAAGTATTTTTTATACTAAATAATATACCACCAAGCCATAAATAAAGGTCAAAGATTATTTATTCTATATCATAAAAGCTTAAAGACCTTCTGGCAACAAATCTTAAGTAACACACCAAGGGTCTTTTCCCATATACTCTCAAATGTATAAAATTCATGTACCGCATAACATTTTTAATCAAGAGATAATATGCAATCAAGGTTAAAATACGGCGAAAAAATTGTCACAATCAGAAAATCAAAAAAGTATGTTTGAGAGAGAATTATTTTTAACTTAAGGGCACATGAGTCCCTAGTGGCAGACATATTATAGGAGAACTAGTTTCCCTATAAATAGAACAAGAAATATGAATCACCACTCACATACCTATACAACTGCTCACAGACCCACTCACACATCCATAAAACCACTCACAGAGCTACTCACACACCCAGAAAACTACTCACAAACCCATTCACAGACCCATATAGCCACTCACATACCCACTGACAGACCTATACAGCCACTCACTCACCTATTGACAGATCCATACAGTCACTCACATACCCATACAGCCAGTCACACAGTGATACAGCCAGTCATGCATCCACTCAGATGACATATGTTAGAAATAGTATCACTCAGTAGTACAGAAAGAATAGTAATTCAACTGATGTAGTAGCTTAGTATGTTTAATTATGTCTCCGAAACATTTACAAAACACTTACACTCATTGGATTATGTCATCAGTGATGTTATTTGAGATGTCATCAGTGGTGTTATTTGGGATGTCATCAGTGATGTAATCAGTGATGTCGTTTACCACGGCCTGAGTGATGTAATATCTGAGTCATAAGCAGTACATTGCAGGGGCTTAAGTTATAGTTAGCTCAGGTAACTGCTGAATTTCTATGGTTTTGTGTGTATAAAATCTGGACCTAACTATAACAACATTGTAACCTTCGTTTTATTGTGAATAATAGATATGTTCACTGAAAAAAACAAAAGTTACAGGGAAGTTATAGTTTGGCTCAGAATTCACTCGTAAAAAAACAGTGAAATAATTGTTACTTTTCTTTGGTATATGGCCCTAAACTATTTATGGGTAACCTGCTGGGTACTTTTGGATGTAAGGCACCCATTAACAAAAACTTAACTGCTTAACTGTGTATTCTTTGCAGTTAAATAGGTCTATGAGAAACTGCAACTCTTTTTGTGCTCCATGTCCAAGGTAAAGAGCAACAGCTCCTGAGATTTAAGATAAACCTAAGTCAAAAACATTCTTTCTGAAACTAGATCACCAAGGTAGAAAAATACAAAAAACCCTAATCACAGAGGTACATTTATTCATGTAGATTTACGTATGCGAAAATGTACTCTAACACCTTGTAGTAACTTTACTACTTTGGCTATTTACAATTTCCAAGTGCGAAAAGCTGTACTTACTACCGCCTTTTTTGGCTGTATTTTGTATTGAAGTGCAGTCTGTGAGTAGCAATGGGCTTACTCTTTTATGGGTTGGTGTTTGTCCACTCATTAACCTTCTGTACACTCCTCTCATTTTGTAGTAAGCATTCCACATTTTCAAGGCTCTTCCCTGGGCCTCTCACATTTACTACTAAAGCATAGGCACAGAAGGTTGGAGATCTCTGCAATCAGGGCAGAGATATCCTCAGACAAACAATAGGAGAGGCAGAGACATAGACCTTCACTCATTGGATAGTGAATAGCATTTTGTAGTACAGAAGTAGTTCTATTGTAGTACTACTAAACATATTCCAAAGTGGAGTAAGTGAATAGGCCCTGTGGTTTTAAATGGGACACATCTCCTCTACTGGGCACAAGTTGGGATTTATTTGGCTAATGGCAGATGTCACTCATAAATAAGTTTAAGGGTGATCAAGGAACAGTAAAATTACAGGTATGATAAGAAATAGGACTAAGATATGAAACACTGGTTAAAGTATATAGGTAAAATGTCAATATATACAATATATTCAATCATGCACCTTACGTTAGCGTGTCTTGATCAGTGGTCTGACATGTCCAAAAAAAAAGTCTTCCTGATGTGTAGCACATCATAAAGGAGGAGCTTCAAGAGGTTAACAGTGGAGAAAATAGAGAGGCAAAGAGCTACTATCAATACAAACATACCCAGCCAAATGAAAGATACCGTACAAAGCTGGCACCATCAGCCATGTATAGTAGTGAATAATGGTAACCACCTCATCACTCTTCCTAAAATCAATTGAACCCACACCTGGGTGCATTCCTTTCCCCACACAGGTAAGCTCCCTATGGAATGAGCTTCTCTATCAGCTACAGATTACAAACTGCTTTAAGGGGGCCCATTAGACTTTAATGTTTTAGGTCCCATCCTACTATGCACTGAAGCAATTGGTTGACCTATGGTTTTAATGTTCTATAAATGTAAAAAAACAAAAAAGATTAAAAAGGGAACTTGATACATACCAGTTTTCAAACTTGTCTGCACATGCTCTTTATAACGCATATCTGCCCTACAGCTCTTGTGCCAGCTTTTGTATGTTCATAAACACAGCGCTGGGAGGGAGATAGTAAGAATGAACTGAACTGAATGCAATTGGATTTAATATAGAGAGTAGGGGGGGAAGGACATAATTTATGCAAAGAGTAGGGCAAGAAGAAAGTAAGAGAGAAAGATACTTAATTGTAGGGAAGGGAAGGAAGGAGAAAAAATAAACACTGTGATATAGTAATAAAATTCTAGGGAAAGAAGGAGGAAAAATAAATGGATTACACTGAGAGACACAGCGTGAATGGAAACGGTCAGAGTGAGGGAAAGAGGTAAGCAAATTAGGTCAAGAAAAGAAAATTGCAAAACCCATTTTGAGCTCCACTGGGTGATTGGGCTTCAACCATGGTGGTTGAGGTCATTTGCCACTGGTGAGCTGGAGGCCATCCTACTATTGCTCTGCAAACAAGGCTGAGGACACCTTTTCCATACTTGACTCTCAGGGTAGTCAGGAGAAACAGTTGCTGTAGCGCCCCTGGGCCCATTTACTCTTGAGTTTTAATTTACCTGGCACTAGACCATTGAATCGTTTACTTTGGTCCTCCAATGAATCTTGAACCGTGCCGAGAGGGGTCGGATATAGGGGATCCAGATCAGTCAGCCAATGAGGGCCAGGAATTGGATAACTGTCTATAAGCTAGAATTAGATTCATTTATATAACTCTCAAAGCTACACTATACAAATACAGAATTATGACCGCTAGGCCAAATCTCCTAAAGAAATTTAGACAAGCTAGGATCATGCAAACGAGTAACTTGGTTAAAGCTATAATAAATAGTAACATTAAGATCTGTTGACTAGAAACCTCTCTATTAGAAGTCCCATCCCTCATTAAAACCATGGAAATGCACAAGCAATCATTGGAGACAAGGCATAGAGAGACATAAACAGGATTTGCAAATGGTTAGATTTTATCAGCAATTTAGGAAGTAAGGGGCACATGCATTAAAGTTTTTTGCGAGCGCAAACGGTGCGATTCGCAAAAATTGGCTGTTTGCGCCCGCAAAAAGGCCTTTCGTGATGCATGAAAGTGTTAGGCACTCGCAATTTAAGAAATCACAGTTTATTGTGATTTCTCAAATTTGTATTGCATTTAAGGAATCGCAATTTGCGATTCCTTAAATGCAATGCTAGAAGCACTTAGAAATAGCGAATTCGCTATTTGGGGACGCAAAATGCAGAGAAATTACTCTGGTGTGTATTTTGCAAAAAGCGTGAAAAATGCACTTAAGTGCATTTTTCAAGGTTTCAGGTTACACACACACATGCCCTTGGGGCATGTGTATGCGCAACATGGGTGCACATCACAATTTCAGGGGTGCAATAGGGTGTCATGTTGACACCTTTGCACCCTTGAAATTGCATGCACAATTTGCGAGTACCTAATGCAATTTCTCATTCATTCCTATGGGCCTGTAGGCCCATAGGAATGAACGGGAAGCCATTCCTTAATTGCGAGTAACAATTTACGAGTCGCAATTAAGGAATGTTTAGGAATCGCTATTTTAATAGTGATTCCTACATGCATAGGCTTTTGAGAGTTCTTGATTGCGATTCCTTAATAATCGCAATTAAGGACTCGCAAAAGGTTTTGTTGATGCATGTGCCTGTAAATACACTAATACTAGGCATTAAAGATTAGAATGCAGAATCATCAAATTGTTCTCTTTGTGCCATCAATTACCAAAGTTCTGGCAGGAAAGTTCAGGAAAGGACATGAATCATGTCAGCTCAAAGATTCTCTCCCATGTGTAAAAGAAGTCTGGGAAAAGCACACACAGGGTATGCACCAGCCAGCAGAGTCTGCCAGTAAATTTGTCTCTCAGTTCGATAGAAAGGAATCCGCAAAAAGGAATGCATGAATTACATTTTTACCCAAACCAGTCCAGGGGATAATATATTTTCTTAGTTCCGGGGTGGCACCTCCAAGGTTTCCTCAGACCACTCAGTCCATTGGTCAGTTCATATAAGGCGCTTGTCATGAAACATGAAGAAGACACATTTTACGGGACTATGGGTGTTTCAGGTTATGTAAATGATCAGATCATCTGGTAGAGGTGGATCTTTAAACAAAGATACTTTAACAAAGAACATGAGCAAGTTTGAAAGGGCAGTTTTCCAGGCAGATGTTCCTGGTGCAGAAACAATGGCATTCAGTGATTCTTGTAAACCCATAAGAACTTATGAAGCAAGATACAGTTGCAAACATTTGTAATTGTAATTGCATTTATATTGCTTACTACCCCTGATGAGGTATTAAATCGCTTTTTCAGGCGAGTAGCACGCTACTCCGGAACCCAAAAAGGATTTGCGGTGAATTAGTATAGTGAAATATTAAATTAATTTGAGCGGTGGACATGTTAGCCTGTTATTTGGATTGAAAAGGATGGTGGAGGGATAGAAAAGGGAAGGGTTTGCATTTATATAGCGCTTGCTACCCTTGATGAGGTGTTGAAGTGCTTTTCGGCGAGTAGCACGCTACTCCGGAACCCAAAAAGGATTAGTGGTGAATTAGTATAGGGAAATATGAAATTACTTTGGGAGGTGGACATGTTAGTCTGTCATTTGGATTGAAAAAGGAATGTTGAGGGATAGAAGAGGGAAGGGTTTGCATTTATATAGCGCTTGCTACCCCTGATGAGGTGTTGAAGTGCTTTTTGGTGGGTAGTACGCTACTCCAGAACTCAAACAGGATTAGTGGGGAATTAGTATAGGGGAATATACAATCAATTTGAGCGGTGAACATGTGAGTTTGTTATTTGTAATAAAAAAGGATAGTGGTGGGATAGACGAGTGAAGGGTTTGCATTTATATTGCGCTTGCTAGCCCTGATTGCGCTTGCTAGCCGGAACCCAAACAGGATTAGTGGGGAATTAGTATAGGGAAGTATGAAATTAATTTGAGGGGGGACATGTTTGTCTGTTATTTAGATTGAAAAGGATTAGAAGAGGGAAGGGTTTAGAAAGTATTTTTTGGGGGAGTTAATTGTAGTAGGAGGAGGTTTTGGATGGGTAAGAGAGAGGGGGAAGAGTCAGAGGGTAGGGTTGAGAAAGGCTTGTTTGGGAGATCTGAATAGTAAAAGAGGTATTAGATGATGCAAGGAGGGGTAGAGGAGGCAAAAGTCTAGAAAGAGTTATTTTGGGGATCATAGTAGTGGAATAGGATTTGGGATGCGTGAGAGAGTGGCGGTAGAGGATATATTGAGAGAGGTATAGGGTGAGAAATGGGGTATTCTCCCATGGAAACAGAGCTGAGCAAAAAGAAAACGAAACAATTTTCATGAACAAGGAAGCAGACATATGTGAATTTAGGCTAACATAAGCAAGAATGTAAGTATTCAAATATGTATTTTCATTATGAATTATGACTCTTAGATATGATTTGCAGTGTAAATAGATGCTTAAAATAAGTTAGTCCATTGTAAATGGCATGTGTAACTATAACGTACTACTGCATTTCGAAAGTACCAACATGTAACCTTATCTCAAAATCATTAAAATAATATGCGTTTTAGGTACATTACATTGGTGCATATATATAGATTATTCTGTGAAAATGTCTGCGAAATCAGAATTAGCATTTATGTGCAATACAATTACTTCTTCTCTGTTGATGCACACTTTAACATTAGCAAATATAGTAATATGCAACTTTTCAATCAGCGTTCATAATGTTCATAATGTCATCTAATTCGCATTTAGTTTTAATTTTTAACATATATAATTAACTTCAGAAAAATATTCAATAATACCTTCAAACATGAGTCATCACTTTACATTTCTAATTAACGTTAAAAGAATACCATAGACTCTTAGTAACTTCACAGCTATGTTAGTCAAACGAGCAATTTTACATCTACTCTACTCGTTCTCTGCATGCTTTTACAATGCAGTAACTATGTTTCTTTATAAACTATGTCTCAAAACACTTCAATGTAAATGAGCATCAATTGTGCACGTCTGTTGCTTTCTTTCATAAGTTGTTGGGATTTAGTTTTTATGCCAA
The DNA here is from genome assembly GCF_964204655.1 of Triturus cristatus. Taxonomy (NCBI): domain Eukaryota; kingdom Metazoa; phylum Chordata; class Amphibia; order Caudata; family Salamandridae; genus Triturus; species Triturus cristatus. The sequence continues at coordinate 694,442,631 of NC_140591.1, forward strand.
GTAAAGATTGAGCAGTTTATCTGCTTCATCACAGTCAAAGGCTTCGCAGGGAGGTTATTATTAGACCTGACATCCTTGGTGTGGTATTCCCCTAAACTGTTTTCCTTCACTTCTCCTGTTTTGCTGAATTCGTTTTTGTTGGCTTTAGTACACTGTGCCCTTTACCACTGCTAGCCAGTGTTAACATGGTGAAAACCTGGTGAAATTGGTTTACACCTGATTGGCACATTTAATTTACTTGTAAGTCCCTAGACTATGGTACTACAGGTACCTAAGGCCTGTACTTTAAACACTACTAGTAACGCATTATGCCACCCACTCAAGTAGCACTTTAAAACATGTCTCAGGCCTGCCATTGCAGCCTATAGTGCAGTTTTAAGCTGCCATCTCCACCTAGCCAAATAAACCTTTTGACATATCTAATTCTTCCTTTTTAATACTTCTAAGTCACATCTAAGGTAGGCCCAAAAAGCTTATAGAGCAGGGTGCATTGTATTTAAAAAGTAGGATATGTGTACTTACGTTTTATCTGCCCTGTCAATGAAAACTCCTAAAATCATTTTTACTGTCTCCCATTGGCTAGCTAACACTGGGTAACCGTATTCCATTGAATATGTGAAAACATTGGATTGGGAGCAGATTGAATATGTTGTTTACACTCAAGTAAATTGTCATTTGAAATCCTCATTAATGATAAAATTGTATTTAAAGTCACAAAACTGAAAATGCAACTTTTAGAAAGATGACATTTTCTTGTCCTAATCACTTGTGCCTTTTACCAATGTCCTGAGTCCTATGACCTTAAGTGGCTCTCCTGTTGAAGGGTTTGTGTATTACTCTCAGACAGTGACACAAAGGGGACTAGATCCTGCCAGGATGGCTAGGGGTGGAGCTGTGTCCCAGTAGCACTTCAAGGGGTGTGCCTCTAGCACACACAATAGAATCTGACACCAGCCTTTTGTCCCCCCAGACTTATTAGAGCCTTGGCAGGGAAAGGGAAGAACTTTCCCTATTTGGAGATAGGCCAGAATGTTCCCACACACAAAAAGGCTGGCACTAAGTATAATACTAAACCTCCACAGCAACTCATCAGAACACTCCTGGACCTCTGGATATTACAGAAGAAGGACTGCCCAGTTGCCAGAGGACTGCCTTGCAGTCTGAGAAGCGAGGCTGGACCTGCTTCCTATCATCCCAGGCTAACGGCTAACCTTAGTGACTCCAAGAGTCATTTGGCTAACCTATTTGAGCTACAGGGACATAACAAGCTCCAGAGGCCTCACTGCAACTGCCCAGCTGCCCTGCTACAACCGGACCTGCCTGGACCTGCAAAGACATATATTGCAGGTGCTGGCTCAAGATATCAGGATCTGTGGCCATTTTTGCCTGCTTTGTAAATTATTGCACAAAAAAAAAAAACAATGCGTTAGTTTTCCGCTGCACTAAGTTTAAAGGGGTTGAGGTAGGAAAATCAGAATTCCTAGCAAGAGGCAGGTGTTAGCCAATGAGAAGGAAGAAAAAACAAGCATTGGCATAGCCAATAGGTCTCGCCTTTGGGACCTTATAAGTGTTTAGCCATGCAACAGTTGCATAACTAAATACTTATAAGGTCCCATAAGCGAGACCTATTGGCTATGCCGCGAAAGTGAAAGTAATCGCGGCGCGCTCGCCCGCGCACATGCACTGTAGCTCTAGGCTGGCCTGGTAGCACTTTTTGGAGCCCTCTCAATAAGTCTCGCCAGACCAGCGCATGCGCTGGGTCAGGCGAGACCTAAAAACCAGTGCCGCAGCTCAGTGCCTGAATTGGAGTCAGGCGGAGTGAAATTAACCATATGGAATTCTGCTGTGCCTGATTATGAGTGGTCTGATTTTCCCAGGTACAAGTGCACAGGTCCCAATTTTACCAGTGGTCATTCTGGCTAGTAAGCCACATGAGGCTTTTGATGCGTTAGCAGCCAAGCCTTGTCCCCACTCCACCACAATTATTTTCTGTGGCAAAGGGGAGCATTCCGTGCTTCCTTCTACCAGAACTAATCTTCCCCTTTTCTCCCTACCTTCTCTCCCTCCACTCCTGTCTCACACAGAAGCCTCCCACGCATTACCACATATATCGCAACTGCTCAGAGCAGGTGGTAAATGTGTGAGTAAAACACCTCGGAATAGGGAATACCATGCAAAATACTGCATGGTCCTTAGGTGTGTGCAAGTTATTCCCCATTCTGAGAGAATTAACTCGTAATAGGTGGAATTCTATGCAAAGATACTGAACGGTAACAATAATTCTGTCCACTGGGAATCCCCGCATGGAATTCCGACTAAGACATTCATCATCAGGGCTTAGTGGGTAATCAATAATATACAAAATGTTTTCCCAGCCTCTCTTGCACTAGGAAACGCACTAAAAACATGTTGCAGTAACCTTGCAAATCGATCTAAAAGTTCAACTAAATATTTTAATGATATCCAGGGGTGTAAGTTCATGGTGGGGTAAAAATTAAGGGGCACATGCATCAAGGGTTTTTGCCAGCGCAAACTGGACGATTCACAAAAATCGGACGTTTGAGCCCGCAAAAGGGCCTCTTGTGATGCATGAAAGTGTTAGGCACTCGCAATTGAAGAAATCGCAGTTTTATTGCGATTTCTCAAATTGCGATTGCATTAAAAGAATCGCAATTTGCGAGTCGCAATTAAGAGATGTTTAGGAATCGCTATTTTAATAGCGATTCCTACATGCATAGGCTTTTGAGAGTCCTCAATTGCGATTCCTTAATAATCGCAATTAAGGACTCTCAAAAGCTTGTGTTGATGCATGTGCCTGTTACTCCTGTAGATTGTCCCCAGGGTCGACAATCCTCGAGAGTAAGTTTAGTTGGAAGAGGATACTCCTGGAAATTCACTACTTAATCAGATTTCCCTGAATAGTTCTGGTGAATTTTGTTGATGGAGATTTATTTCTCAGATGCACAACTTAAGGGAAATAAAGACAGAATTCTCGTTTGAGAAATTTCCTTGCCTGTTGTAGGAGAAACATTTTAATAAAGGGCTCTGCAGTGTGCCAGGAGGCTCGAAAAGGAGTATAAAACAAACGCCATTTGCTTAGTTTAATTAGGCCTCAGCACTGTCTTTTCCAGACCTTCTGGGCTCATGACAGTGCATAAAGGAAGCCCGCAGGATATGTAACTCCGAACAGCCATGTCTTGCCTTTGAGCAGCAATTGTAAAATTGATCCAAATAATTGATTCGTAAGCTGCTGTGTGGCATGCTTTAATTTTTCTTTTTATAAACTTGTAAATCCATAAGTGAACCGTTTGCCAGCGAGCAGATCTCTATTGTACAGTTTGAACGCACCCACCCGACTACTTGTAACACAATGCATTTTTATCACACAAAAAAATATTCGTGGGCACGACCAGCATGATTTCTTTGCTTTCAAAAACTCTGCAGCGGTATGCATGAAGAAAGACACTTGAAAAAAACGTGAGTTAATAGGATCAGGCATCCATTTTCAAATCTAGTCCTACAAATATGTTTCTGCTATTACCAGGGGCTGTAGGTAATACATGTATGAGTCCTGGGAAACATTATCCTAGCTCGGAATATCGGAGAAATGGCTGCTGGTAATGTTACGAAACGACTAATTATTCCTGAATTATTTTATGGGCGTTCTGGATTGTCTCACACCATGGTGTGAAAAAAAACCCAGTTATCGGATTATTGGATTGTTATATGTAATATTTATGGTTGGTTTGATCCGAATGTACCTATTACTCGTTTTCGGAAAGGTCTCGAGCCTCTGGCAGCCTCTTCCTGTAAGGGAAGACATTTTGAAATGACTGGTGGACCTCTTTAAAAGATGGAGGAAATGATTTCCCATACTTTTAATGCGTGGACTGTCATTTCTCCAATATTTTAAAAGATATGGGCTGTCCTATGTTTTTGAGTTATGTGAACAGTGAATAGGACTCACAGTGTGCCAATTTAGGAATGAGTTGAAGGCGCACCTCTTTAAAGTGCACTACATCACAACCTATTAACATACTACAACCCAGCTATCTCTCCTATCACCTGCTGATGTTATGCTGCACTTTGACCATATACATTGCTCCAATGTCTTTTGACGAGGTTGGCACTGTAGGCACCACATACATGCATAAAGAGTTTTGTAGAGAAAAAAATGTTCTAAAAGGAATGACTAGTACTGATTTATTTTTATTAATGCCGGATAAATCATAATAATTCATCATGATGACATTTATTATAATAAAGGAAATCAGACACAAATTCTAATTTATGACCCCATTAGGATAGCGGGCGGACTGAAGTCCGCCTTCAGTCCGCCTGCCACCATAGCGGTGTTGGGATCGTCCACCAGCGGTGCGGTGTTCCCGCACCACCAATTAGGATGCGACCGCCACCCTGGCGGTCGCATTCCGTATTGTTAACATTGTGGCGGGTGCAGCTGTGAGCAGCACCCGCCGCAATGCCAAAAATACATGTTGTGCATTGCCATGCACAACGCGGCAGGGACAGCGCAGTGCCTGCCAGCTTGTGCATGGCAATGAGGGGGGAGGTGCAGCCCCGCACCCTACTGGGGGCCCGCAAGGGGCCCCCAAAGCAATTGCCGCCAGCCTTTCCATGGCAGCAGTGCCCCCATGGAAAGGCCTTAACCGCCAGGCATCGTAATATGGATGGCGGTGCCTGCCAGGCACCGCCACTATATTATACCCGAGTTCCGCCTGGCTGGCAATCGCGATGATTGCTGACTGGCGGAAAAGCGGCGGACGGACTTTCCGTCTGCCGCGGTACCCCCTGCCATGGTAATATGGCCGGGGTAAATGTGGTTGTGATGGCGGGCAGGTCGCCACCGGCGGCCGGGCGGTGGCGATCCACCCGCCATCATAATCAAACCCTTAATTCAAATGAATTTATCTTCAGACGAATAAATGTTGATACACAAAACATAACTCTTCAATTCAAAATACTATCGATCTAAGGCATGACGCCGAATACGTACTTATGTATCTCATCACCAATTATTAGTAGCAAAGGAGCAAGATGGCGGCTGAATGGAGAGAATGCCTCATTCCACTTCAGAAGTTGTAGATGGTGTGAGAGGGTGACCTCTGCATTGGACTGATCTTTGTAGTTTGTAGGTCTTGGGAGTACAGCTGGCTCTGATACTCCCTCCTCCCCTCTTTGTATTTTTGTGGACAATTTCTGAACTCAGTCGGACTGAAATGATGAGTCCTTTTCAAAAGAGCTGCTTTACCTTCCACCCAGCATCTCGCAGTTATTGCAATTTGGCAGTGTGGTACCTGGAAGTTTGACTGGTTGTAGAGTAACTCATAAACACCAGAATTCCTCAAGATTCAGGGCCATATTTATTAAAGGGTTGTGTCACTTTTGCACCACGCAACGGGGTGAATGCGTGATGCAACCCTTAAGTGTGATTTAACAAGCCATGCAAGGCCACCTTGCATGGCCCTGAGTGATTTGATAAATCCAGAGTAACTCAATGCAGGGCAAATCGCTGCATTGCCTTTCTCTGTCCCAGGAAAGCATTCAATAAGTAGTGCATGGGTGTTCCAACGCAACACCCATGGATTTGGACGTATGCCCAGATTTCCCATAAGTGGTAAACCTGGGAATGCACCAAAACTGCTACCCCTTACCAGGTGAGTCACAAAGAGGATAAATATCTTTACCTCTCATAGTTTTTCCTCTTTATGCGTGTGTTGCATTCTGCAGCTCACAGAGAGAGAGGAAAATGCCTCAGGAGATTGTTTTTGGTGCTCCTTCCTGCACAAAAACAATCCTGCTTACAATGCAAGACCCCTGCACCATGGTGAAAGAGTGCCTGCATTGGTGCTAGGCAGCACATCCCATGCCAGCACTGGGAAGAGGCAGGAATTCTTCGCATTATGTTAATATGGCACATTCCTGCCCTTTCCCTGTCACGCAGCAAGGTGGCTTGCTGCCCTGTGTCACATATTGATAAATATGCCTCTAGGAGATGAGCAATCTGCATCTAGAAGGAGAGAGAGAAACAACTAGAGTGAGAGCAAAACTCAGCATGGGTGCTATAGGATGCAACAAAGCATGGATGGTTGTTCCAGGTTTGCAGCAAAGACCACTCCAGAGAAGGGAGCATTTTGAAGGGATCTAAGAATGTTGAGTGTGTCATTTAGAGGATCCGTCTCCTTCTGCATTCAGGGCCCCTTGTTCTCACTCAGAAAACACAAATGTTTTCACCATCATTATTACATAAGTCTCTGATCACCACTCATTTTGGTGGACGCATAATGCATTTTTAAATGTAATACTACTGACATAGTGAGCATAGATTTTTTTAATACCGTTAAATGATGTTATGCTGACATTAAGTACTATATTTTAGGTTGATAAGTCTAGTTCCATATTTCAACTTTGAATTGCCATTAAAAATCTGACATTTTGTCTGTTGGTAGTTTGGATCAAATTAGATAATTAGCCACTCCATTATAACATATAGCATTTTAAAACCATTTAAACAATTGAAATATGAATTTAGCTTAGCAATAATCACTTTAATCAATATCTAATCCATCAAGGAATATATGTAGCATACATCTCCTGTGGTAACTCCTCCTCAAGTCCCTCACTCACCAACGAAAAATGACTTCTGCCGCTGCTGGTCTGTTCTATCTGATGCATGACAAAGTCGATACAATAGACTTCATGGATATAGAAAAAACATGGTATGCAATATTGTATTGCTTCTGACTTGAAACAATAGGACACACGTAAACTCAGCACTCTCAAGATGAGGCAAATGTACTGCTGCACCTTTAAATGACACATAGAAAAGGAACTCAGCACTCTCAAGATGAGGTAAGGAAACTGATTCAGGTTCATTTAAAATTAAACATGTGCATTTATTAATTCAACACTTTTGAAAGGAAGTCAAAATATATTGGTTAATGCAGATTACCAAATATCAACTGAAAGGAGTCAAATGTAAATAACATGTGCACAAAAGCAAGAAAGCATCTGAAATATGTACACGGAGCAAAGAAACTCATGAGATATATACACAAGGAAATAAGGGAAATACATCACCAAAAGAGTGTCTTTCAACACTCTGGCCTACAGACAGGGAAGCCCTTGATCGATCGGGCACACCAAAGATGCCCTGTGACAGGGTGTCCGCTCTACAGGCAAGCTTCTGTCTGAGAGCCAAGATCCCACACCTTAAATACCTTTTATTCAACCTGAGGAGAAGTTCCTAGAAACCTCCCCCTTTCTTCTGTTACGAAAACCAGGCTTACGGCACCGGTCTGTGTCAGGGTCATCACAGAAGCTGGTCAGGCCCCCCTGCTTTGACTGGGAGACAGAGCTGTACATTCTGCACATTTGTCTGGCAAAAACAATCTCAACCCTGTGAAAGGTACCAAGCGTGCATCCCACACAACATGTTCCAGCATACTCTGCACAGTGAAGAGTGAAAACAGGTAAATAACAAATACATCCCTTCCCCTCCTGAAACTGCTTGAAAACACAAAAAATTGAGTCAGTTATACAAAATGAAGTCGATAGTCAATGTACCATTCCTAATAGCATCACACTCCACCCTTTGACTATTGACTCCCATAACATATTAGTCTTAAATCAATTGTTTTAGGTTAAAACATGGATAAAAGATTAGGCATGCATTGAACACAACAGCATAGTAATATCAGAATACATATTGCCATTATTATACCACCTAAAATAGAGCGAAGTTTACCAAAATCAGGTAGCCATCCGAACAACCAATGCAACCATTCTTAGTCTACATCCTGTCTCACGTCTTTAACCCATTCATTAAAAGCTTCAATGTGAGAATGAATTGATTTAGAATGATCTGAAATGTTAAAGCAGCACATACCATTGAAGTTTGAACACCCAGGATCATGTTTTCATAGTAAGTAATCTATCACTGCTCTATTTTGTACAATGGTTTTTCTTGCCCCCCTGCATAGCTAATATTAATTCTGATAAAGCAACAGATGTGTGATTGATGTTCTTGACCATCAAACATGCCAACTCATTAATAGTCCTAAAATTATAAATGGTTAAGCCTGGAACTCTTACTATTGAAGCAGCTATACTTATATATTCTGACTTAGATAATCAATGAACTCCAGAGTCACAATCTACATTGAGCTGAACAGTTTCCCTCGTATTACGGACATGCAATGTTGGATTCACTGGAAGGATCATATGTCCTAGCCACGAGAAAGCACACGGTCCATCTGTTATATTTGCTGGAATATATGTATATGTAACATTACCACATCAAATAACCACCCAATTGGCAATTTAACGTGCTTGATATGACTGGCAGCAGGTACTACATCCTTACATGACGTACTTTTACGTACATTTTCACATAAGCTCTCATTTCGGCTTCTACATAGGGCCTGTTGTTCCCAAGTCATCTTTGAATTGGTTTTTTCAAGTCTCATTTGAGCACATTTACCAATTTATTTATTTATTTATTTTTAGAGTTTTATATAGCGCGAACCAGACCCAGAGTAGGGTAACAGAGCACTTTACATGGTGATCAGGGTACAAGTAACGCAATTAGTATCAACATAGCATACATAAAAATAAGACCAACGAATACAAAGTAACAGCATAGAATAACAGAGATCGTCAAGATCATTATAGTCAATTTAGAGGATATAAGCTGGCATGGTGTTGTGCAGACTTTAGGGGAGGAGTTTGCTCATCAAGAATGATTTTGCTTCCTTTTTGAAGAGGGGTCACGAGGTGATTTTTCTGATGGATGGCGGAAGTGAGTTCCAGATTCTTGGCGCTGCACCTGAAAAAGCTCTGTTGGAGGTTTTAGTCTTGTTGAAACATGAGGGTTTCAGGAGTAGATTATCTGCACTCCTAGAGTGTCTGTTTCCTCCCGATAGAGTACGTTTTTGGGATAGGTATTGGGGGGTGTTGTGGTGTAACGCCTTGTGTGTGATGCAAGCCATCTTTAGTTGAATACGAGCATCATAGGGTAGCCAGTTGAGTGCCTTTAGGTGTGGCAATATGTGGTCAAATTTCCTAGATCCAGTTATGAGTCTAGCTGCGGCATTAAGACAGGCTTTTAGTGGGGCGGTAGAGATTTTGGGAAGCCCTGAGAGGGTAGTATATCCATATTCCAGCCTCGATATGACTAACGATTGAACTGCCGTTTTGAGGTCTGGATTCTCGATGAATGGCTTCATTTTTCTGAGGTAGCTGAGATGAAAGCGGGAATTTTTAGCCATCGAGTTGATGTGCGCTTGCATGTTAAGGTTCTTATCCAGTGTGATTCCAAGTGATATTGTGGAGTCCACCAACGTTGGTGTGCAGTTCAAAGCAGTGATCATTTTGGTCCAATCCTTTATTTCCTGGGAGTTATTGGGGGGAGAGATTAAGAGAAATTCAGTTTTTTGTGAGTTTAGCTTGAGGAAGTTGGTTGTTAACCATTGGACGGTTTTTTCGAGAGCAAGATTCATTGACATTATCTCTTCCATGGAGGTGATCTTAATGTAAAGTTGGGTGTCGTCCGCGTACATATGGTGGGAGATGTTTGCCTGCTGAAGTAGGTCGGTAAGTGGTTCGACATATAAGTTGAATAGTGTGGGGGATAGGGTAGAGCCTTGTGGAACTCCCAGTAGGTTAGGTGAGGAGAGAGAAAGAATCTTGTTGGTCATGAATGATTGTGTTCTGTTTTCCAGAAAGGATTTGAACCAACTAAGGACTGTGCCAGATAGACCCATCCTGCTTTCTAGTCTTCTTAAGAGTTTGTCGTGATTGACAGTATCGAAGGCTGATGAGAGGTCAAGCAGAACTAGTAGGCAGGTTTCATTGCGGTCAAGAGCTAAGAGGGCGTTGTCTACTATATGTAGGATGGCAGTTTCTGTGCTTTGGCCAGGTCTGAAACCCGATTGGTGGATGTTTAATAGATTGAAGTTTGCGATGTGTTGATTTAGTTGTTGCTGAACACATTTTTCCAAGACCTTAGCTAGCATGGGGATGTTGGTTATAGGTCGGAAGTTGTTGGGGTCGGAAGTGTTGGCTCTCGGTTTTTTTAGGATAGGGGTGACTTGACCAGATTTTAGGCAGTCTGGGATGTGACCTTGTGTTAGTGAGGCGTTGATGATTTTTGTCCAGAGAGGAGAGATGATATGGTAGAGGTGAGGAAGGCAATTAGCTGGGACAGGGTTATTGAAGTGGTTATTGAGTTTGGTAGTCTCTATAATGTTTGTGATGTCCTTGAGCTCTTAAAGTTTGAAGGTAGACAAGTGAGAGTTATTTTTGGGCAGACTTAGCTTTTGTTGAGTTTGGTTAGTGGCTTGAGCGATCATTGGGGTGGCTAAGTTGATAGCTGCCGATCTAAGTTCAAGTTGGAGGGAATTTGTTTTTGTTGTGAAGAATGAGGAGAATTCTTCACTATTTAGCTGTGAAGTCGTTTTAACGGTTGATGATTTGGCAAGTTTGTTCGATTGTTGTTTCAAAATTTCGAAGAGTTTTTTTGGTTTATTTTTGGCATTCTCTAGTTCAGTCTTTTTTTGATTGTAGAATGCTTTTATTATATGATTTTCTGGCTTTTCGAAGTAGTTTAAGATGGAGGGGGGAGGGATGTTGCCACCATTTACATTCTGTTGGTCTGAGTTTGCGTCTCTCATCGTTCAGGGCTCCGCTGAACCATGGGTTTTTATCCATGCCTGGAATTCTTTTGAGTTTTGGCGGAGCGGCTTGGTCGAAAACCTTGGTCATCGTGGAGTTATAAAGGTCAGTGAGGGCATGTCATTAGGGGGGGTAAGGGCCTTCTCACATTGGGAGGCAAGGTTTTTTTTTTTTTTAACTTTATTTTTAACATTTTGCACATTACATCTTTCTACGACACAGCATGAGTAAATCAAAAGGCGAAGACATCAAGCAAGTAAACACTGATCACAGTCCCATCTGGCCACACATTCCCACAGGGGACCTCCACACCCGTCCAGTATTATAGGCTATACACATCTCACCCCGCCCCATGGGTTCCTTATATTGCAATATCCTGATAGTGTTGTGCGGCACAGAGAAAGCATACAACATGTGGACTATACACTCTACCTTCGCGTCTCTGGGAGACCGCCTGACCCCCTCTCACTGTATACCGGTGCCAGAAAACAAGCACCAGGGGCGCCATGAACCCCAACCAAGAGCATTCTGCGCTGCGAGGGAACAGCCTCCCAGCCCCCCCACACCGAACAGTTTGTGTGTCAGTGATAGCCCAGAGGAAGCAAGTCTCCCCCCTAGACCCCCGTATCCTGCTCCAAAGCGGGGGAGTCTGCCACCCCCGCGGCAGTCAATAAAAGGTAAGACTGAAGGGGCCCCCAAATATCTTTTGGTCTAGACATTGACGGAAGGGTCTCGGCATATGTGGCCAACCATCCCTGGCAATAGGTCAGGTCAGCAATCCAATCTTTGAATTTAGGAGCCCTCCCCCTACCCCACCTGCAAGCCACCCTGCGCCTGGCCAACAGCAATACCATACCAGTGAATTTGCGATGCGCCTGAGGGATGTGTGCAGTGTAACCTAGTAGCGCCAACACGGGGTCTCTCTCCACTGATGCATTCACCATCCTCCCCAGAGCCTGGAAAACTTGTGTCCAGAAATCCAGTATTCTCGGGCATTCCCATGCCAAGTGTAGAAAACCCACACCTGGCTGGCGACATCTCTCACACCTGTCATTATCCGCCAGCGCGAATCGAAACTTTTTTGCGGGTGTGTAGTAAAGGCGCTGTAAGAACTTATAATGAATGACTCGCAATCTGCCACTAGCAGACAGCCTTGCAGTATGGAGGCAGCAATACTCCCACTGCTCTTCAGTCACTTCTCTTCCCAACTCCCCACCCCACTGGGTCCTCGCCGTGCAACGGGGCCCCGCATAATGTGTGCGTATGTTATGGTAAAGTCGGGATACTAGGTGCCTGCCGTCAGCGGACCCCAGCATCTGGTGCAATGGTGCAAAGATCTTGGGCTCCTGCGGAAACTCTGGAAGGATAGTGCGAAGGCCCTGCCGTAGCCGGATGTATAGAAATGTATCTAGGGCCGAGGGAGAGGCCTCACCAAACATTTGCGCAAGCGTGCAAAACTTGCTGTTCCGAAAGAGATCTCCCCATGTGACAATCTGCACCCGTGCGCGCATATGATGAAAGACCCGTTCCTGTAACAGCGGCATACCGGGATGGTAGGAGAGCGGGAGCTTCGGGGAGTATAGGCATGGGGACCCACATATGCCGACTATGTTATGCCACACATCCACTGTGCATGTTACAGTGTTGGGTGGGATGTCGCGGGTGCGCCTTGGGGCCTGTATCATTCCGTCCAGTGGGATAGGGTCCGCCAGCCAGTGCTCCGCAGCCACCTGTGGCATATATAGAGAGTGACGAATCCAGTAATAAGCGTAATGTGCTTGTGCACTAAGATAATATATTTCGAAGTCCGGAATTTCGAATCCTCCCTGAGCATAAGGTTGGGTTAGTATAGACCATTTAAGCCTGGGCTGTTTGCCGCCCCAGAGCAACCTGATGAGTTCCGACCGGAGAGTCTTAAAGAAGTATCTCCCAGGGTGATATGGTATATTCAAGAACAAATATAGGAATCGCGGGAGCACCACCATTTTTATCAAGGACGCCCGTCCAGCGAACGAAAGGGGCAACGAGATCCATCTGGTGACAGCATCAGAGAGACGCTGCATCGCAGTGCCATAATTGAGACGAAGCAGCTCGTCGCGATCCCTAGAGATCTGTATCCCGAGGTACCGAAGATCAGAATCACACCAAGCCAGCGGGTAGTCTAAATCAAACCTGGTGGTTATCGCCGTCAGCGGGAAGACTTGCGATTTCCCCCAATTAATATGGACCCCGGAGAGTCTACCAAAAATGATAAATTCGCGGAGCAGTGGATTGATATTCTGCTGAGGGTCTCTCACATACAATGTAATGTCGTTTGCGTATAGGGACACTTGTATTTGACACTAGATACATCGGAACGCTTTTTCCCCATGGTGCTGTCGCAGCCTGGATGCTAATGGCTCCAGTGCTATGGCAAACAGCAGGGGGGAAAGCGGGCACCCCTGGCGCATTCCCCGGGTGATAAGAAAGGCCTCAGAGAGATGCCCATTGATCAACACCCTAGCAGTGGGTTTGTGATATAACAGCCGAATCCAGGATATAAAGAGAGGGGAGAACCCCATACGTCCCAGTATCTCAGATAGTCCCATTCAACGGAGTCGAACGCTTTCGTTGCATCTAGGAACACCGCAGCCAGCGGTAGCTCCAGATCAACAGTTTGTAGCAGGGAAAAGAAGGTGCGCAGGTTATGAGAGGTGTCGCGTCCCGGTACAAACCCCGACTGATCGGGAAGTACGAGCCTATCCAGTAGCAACAACGCCCTGTTGGCAATGACTTTTGCCAAGATTTTCATATCGCAGTTGATAAGAGATAGCGGTCTGTACGAATCGCAAGAGTCGCTAGGTTTGCCCGGTTTCAGAAGTGAAACTATTAATGCCTCCCGCATTGATCGGGGCAGTTCCCCAACCTCCATCTTTTCCTTGTATACCTCCTTGAGCACCGGAGCCATTATGTCTATGTATGTTTTATAGAATTCAATAGGGAGGCGATCTAGGCCCGGTGCCTTGCCTGATTGCGTTGTCATAATTGCCTTTCGTATTTCGTCAAGTTCGAACGGTAGGCAGAGAAAGCCGCGATGTGTGTCGGAGAGCCAGCACAACGCAACGTCTCCCAAAAAATCATCAAGATCCAGCGAGCCACTGCGCTGTGAGGTGTAGAGGCCGTCATAGTGCGTGGTAAACGTATCTAGTATGTGTGAAGTGTCTGTGTCTCGTCGCCGCAGGGCCCAAAATCTCCAAAACGTAATTGGAGAACCGGGGTCGCCCGATCACTTCAGCCAGGGCCCTCCCCGGCCTCTCTCCCTCACCATACCTGCGGGCCTCCCAGTACCGCCCCCGGAATCTCGACTCGCGCTGCACAGTTTCCTCGTACTCCGACAAATATGCCCGAAAGTCAGCCTGCACCTTTCCCCCTTCGCCCCGCTCCATTCGGTGTTCCAATTCCTTAAGATTTTTTTCCAGGGTCCGTAACGTCCCTAGTATATCCCGGAGCACTCCGAAACTTTTGGAGATGCAAACCCCCGTATTGTTACCTTAAAGGCCTCCCAAATTGTTTCAACGCTATCTACCGAGCCCTTGTTTCTTCCCCCAGCTCATGCTTAACCACTGAGTCTAACAGTGCTGTGGGTTGCAATCGCCAACTAGGCCTGGGTTTGTCATATCCCGGTGGGTGAAGCCTTATCCTCACTGGACAATGATCTGAGAGTGTTCTAGCAGGCTGCGTCGCTGCGCTTAGCATCAGCGCCACTCCCCGTGTGAGGAGAATGTAATCTATTCTGGCCCAGGTGGATGCATGTGTCGTGAAATGTGCGCCTTCTTTGGCCTGAGGGTGAAAATGACGCCAGGCGTCCACCAGGCCTCCCTCCTCCAAAATATCTTGTAGTACCCCCTGAGTGCGACTGTAATGGTGGGAATTGGGGTTGGACCTGTCCATTGCTTGGTCAAGTACCGCATTGAAGTCACCCCCCCATATGATATGTGTAGAGCCTATGTCCACGATCTTACCCCAAAGTGTGGTGAAAAATTCAGGCGTGTCTGAGTTGGGGCCATAACAGCAAACCAGTGTAACGGAGTCTGCTCCCAATCTATCCCATGCAATGACAAAGTGCCCCTGTGAGTCCACCACGGACCCTGCCAAAGCAAATGGCATCTGTTTCTTTATTAAGATCGCCACGCCACGCGCATAGGAGGAATATGAGGAGAACAGCCTATGATCCGCCCATTTGGTGGCAAATGTATTGGAGATTGTGGGGTGGATGTGCGTCTCCTGCAACATAGCGATGTGAATCTGGTGACGGTCCAAGTATGCCAACACCTGCCGCTTCTTCCTAGGGTCCCCCAGGCCCCGAACATTCCATGAAAGAACCCCTAGTTGGGATGCGGTCAACCTAGCTTCCGTGTCCCCTATGCGTGGCTGGCTAAGCAAAAAATGAGGGCCCCCTCCGTAGCTGCGGGGCAGAGGACCCGAATAGTCCTCCCTTGGATAGCTGTCAGTGCTATGAACATGCTCTCGACGTCAATTGTGTACCTGTCCTTCAAGGCGTAGTGCTGTTTCGTGTGCCCCCCAACCTGTAAAAAAACTCTGTGATGACCTCCCCCCTCCCACTGAAGCAGCCCCAACTTTCCAGAATCCCGATTCCCTCCCCCCTCCCTACCATCAAACAACAACTTCGTAAATGCATTTCTGAACATGCAAAAAGAAACCAAAGGGGGTTGCCCGCTGGGGGGAAACCCTAGGCGGCGATCCGGGACCACCCCTCCCCCAGAGCCCAAGGGTGATGAGATAGCCGAGCCCTGTATGGGATTAGGGGAGGTGCCCGGCGCAACCTTGAATGCCAGGCCCACAGGTGTGCCCTGTGCAAAACCCGATGCAGCGTCAGGCCACCCATACCAAGCACATACCGAGTCTGCCAGCAACCCACCACCCCTGTCTATCACTTTGTCTTACTGTCTCCCGGCCAGGGCCTAGCCGGTGGTGGTGTACATCAGTCTGGCGAGGTGGAGTGCCGCGAAGTGGATGGCGAGCCGGGGCCGACGCCAGTGCGTTTGAGATGTTTTAGGAAGTCTCCCACCTGCTGCGGATTAGTAAAAAACCTTTGCTTGCCCTGGTGGGTGATCCTGAGGCGTGCCGGGTATAGCAAAGCGTAGTCTATCTGTGCCTGTCGCAGCTTATTTTTTACTGCCATTAATTTACGCCTGTCCTCCTGCACTGCAGCTGTAAAGTCCGGATAAATGGAAAAGGTGACTCCCTCATAGTTGAGTTGCTGTTTGCTTCTAGCCACGCGAAGTACAGCATCGCGGTCTCTGTAGTTGAGGAGCCTAGCGATTATGGGGCGAGGCGTGCTCCCCGGTGGCGGGCGGGGCCCCAGGGACCGATGGGCTCGCTCCACAATGAACTGAGAGGATAGGTGTTCCATTCCGATAGCTGAGGTCAACAATTTCTCCACATACTCCTCCATTCTACCAGTGTTGGTGGTCTCCGAAACACCAAGAACGCGGATATTATTGCGTCGACTCCTCGCTTCCAGATCCTCGTTCTTGGCTGCAATAAGTTTCAGAAGTTTGTCCATTGCCCTACCTGCATGGAGACCCGAGTGGAGGTATCCTCAGTATCCGAGATACGGCGTTCCGCCTCTCACAGACGGTCTTCGTGATTGTCCAATTTGTGCACAATGGCATCCATGCGCGTGGACATGCCGTCCATTTTGTCAGCCATTGTCGCAAAGCCTTGCCGGACCTCCTGGAGAAGCGACGCCAACTCCCCCGCCCTCTCGGTGGGGTCGACAGCGGGGCCCGGCTCACCCGATGCGGCACGCTCTTCTGGTGGGGCGCGATTTGTCTTTTTCGCCTCAAACGTGAGGCGGGATTGTTTGGCGTCAGCCTTCCCCATCTCTGGCTCCAGTCGGGGGGGCTGTGCAATGCACTGTAAGATCAATCCCCCGGGATGTGGCGACGGTGGATGCAGCCGCCCGCCCCGAATCTGCTGATCTGTCGGAGCCACGGACTGGCCCCACCGACCGACCACACCCGTGGGCTCTTCTCGCTGGGGGGCACTCACCTGTGCCTGTCCCTGCTCCTTTCGCGGTCGAGGGGCTCAAGGGGACGCCTCCCGGGGCCCCATCCGTACGGCCCGCACTCCTTCCCAATGCTCGGGGGCCCCTGGTGTACCCAGCTCACGAGACAGAACCGGAACCGACACAGCGCCGATGTAAGCCACCACGTCCAGCTCAGCTCCTCCAGGGGGCAATTTCAACCGCCAAATGCACTGGGCATCGAGGGAGGCCCAGGGAGCGCCACACCACGACCTCCCATCCGCTCCCCTCCGTCTTCAGCACCCAGGCGGGGGTCCGCGTCCTGCCGTCCCAACCGCCTCCGCTCCGATCTGCAAGCTGGGAGGGTCGAAATCAGGCCCTCGGGGGAAGTGCAGTTTCGGCTGCCCCCGCTTTCCGCCGCAGCACTCTCGCATTCAGGCAGCACCAGTCAGAGCCCAGACTCTCACCAGGGGCAGTCGCCAGTCCGCGTCGACTCAAATCTGCCTGCTTCTCGCCTCCCGGTTCGGAGGCCCAGTCGCCTCGTGTGCAGCCGCGGGCTCTCGTAGGTCCGCCCGCCGGGTCTCACTCGGTCCGCGATCTCCCAGATGCAGCGGCTCGGCGTCAGCAGCTCCTCCACGGCGGCGGGAGCCCTCCAGCCACCCGATATTTTCGCCAGCAATGCACGCAGTGCCAGGGCATTGGCACCGACGCTGGCAGCCCTCTGCAGCTCCCGTGGGCAGGATAAATTACGGATCGAAGCGCCGGGCGGCAGGAGCCTCACATTCGTGCAGCCATCTTGCGCGGCACCACCTAGCGCCCCCCCCTGGGAGGCAAGGTTGTTCCAGTGAATGTTCTTTGTGTCTCTTATCCATTGTTTCGGCTTGATTTGTTGCGAGGGAGTTTTCTTGTTAGTGAATGGGATTTGGAAGGTGATAATGTGATGGTCTGACCAGTCACAAGGGGTAATTGAGATTGATTCAATTGTGTTTTGTTTAGAAATGAGCCAGTCGAGGGTAGCGCCCTTTGTGTGAGTAGGTTTTGTTATAGTGTGGTAAATAAAAATTCCTTTACCGGGACTGAATTTGATACAGGAACATAGTAAAATAGCTCAATAAAATGAGAGGCAGAATCCGTGGTATTAGAGGTTCGGAATGGGCTTTATTCCATTAATTCGATTATAATCGGTTGCTCCCAATGTTCCGTCACCACGAAGGTTCAGGAAGTGAAGCACACACTTTATTGACAAGAAATGACTTTTATAGTACATACATGATAATGAAGTAAATGCAGTAGGCGTAACAATTGATAAGGAAAATGACGAGTTGTTCTGCGTAACCAGAAATGGGTGTAATAAGGCGAAAAAAGGAACATAATTGGTTGTGATGTCATGTATAGGTGGATCTATAAGATAATACTTGGCATGGATGCGCGCGCAGCGGTCTGACGTGTAATTGACGTGTAACTAGGGGGTGAAGGGGACTTGACATTTAGCTCTACATGTGGAGACAAGAAGTCTGGGGGGTCAAGTCAACCTAATCCCAAATCATATCTAACATCCTATGTTTAAAGAACTATGTTATCCATAAAAGAGGGACTCTCGGACAGAATCTATTCTATACTGACTGTGCGTGCGTGTACAAGCGTCTCAGTGTCTACACTGAATGCGAGGGGGTAGGAATATTCCATGGTAACAGGGCTATGAATTTACTTGCATGAGGACAGAGAAGATGGGCCTTTTTGCTTGGTAACTGGAAGAATGTTTACTTAAACTACTAGGCAGGAATGCATCGGCTGAGGGGGAGGCAGATAATTCGAAGGTGAAATACAGTTCTTGGCAGAGAGTAGGCTGATGTCAGGCTTCGTGAGCCGCGCAGAGAATGAGACAAAGTTCATGGTCACAGATGCAGGCTCGGACTGGAGCTTTCAGAGGCAGAAGGCAAGAGGAGTTTTGATGACAGAATCAGGGCCTACTTGCCTGGACTGTAAAGTGGCATAAGTGAACCATATAAAGCCGGTGGCCTTTCATATTTAGGAATGGAATATCCGGCCTATTCATGGCGGATCTGACAGAGGACATGTTGACGGTGGACGCACATGTGTTTGCGTCTTTATAACTGGAACTGGAGGGAACATACATGTACTTGTGACATGCACATGGAACCGTTGGGGTCCAAGATAGGGGACATAACTGACCAGAAAAATCCATATTTCCACATTCCCTCCTTGTCCCCTACTTGCCCTTCAAGAGATATCAATCTTCATCAATCCATTGATCTGTTCATATAGCATCATTTGTTCTTCTTTCTTCTTCCGGGATCTTGAATGAAAATCTTGATGTGGAATGCACGATGTGGCACACAAACCACAAATCGCTGGTCCACATTGTAGACATAGACAGCAACTGAATAGTATGAGAAGGCCAATACCTAGGAAGGATAAAACTCTCCATCCCCAGGCTGATACCGCATTCCAAAACCAACTGGACCAAGTCCAAGTGCCTGGGTTCTGGTGCATCTGGCTTACAATCTTGTGAAGGCGAGTTATAGCTTTATATACAGATGGCGAATTTTCTGGTATGAATACGCAGCAGCTTGATCCGATGACCCTACAAGCTCCGCCTCTATCAGCCAGGATGACGTCAAGGACAAGACGATTTTGAAGCACAACAATCCGCATAGCAGACTGCTCTTCTGTTAAATTGCCTAAGGCGGAAATAGTTTCATTCACTACTGCTTCAAGGGTTCTAGTTAATCTACGTATCAGCTTACTATTGGTAACTGTACCTATATAGGGAAAGATGCCTTTATTGAAATCTACATACTTGTCCCATGCCGTCTCAG
The DNA here is from genome assembly GCF_964204655.1 of Triturus cristatus. Classification (NCBI taxonomy): domain Eukaryota; kingdom Metazoa; phylum Chordata; class Amphibia; order Caudata; family Salamandridae; genus Triturus; species Triturus cristatus. Next base: position 694,462,191 of record NC_140591.1, read on the forward strand.
TATAATCGACAATTGGGAGATCTCTCCGCTCTCTATTGTGTACTAAATGAATATTTCTATAATAATCAGGAGGAGCTAGGAAAACAGGTGGCAAAAGGAATGCTATGTAGCAGGTACCATCCCAATCTAGAGGTAGACGCATATATGCAGTCTGACCACATATAAAGTAGGAGTGGCGATAAGCTCTGAATGAAGATTTGCCTTGATCACTGAATTCTACTGTAGTAGTGCATTGACTATGGCCCATATGTATGGAACCAACCTTTCTTACACACAATTCACCTTTTGCTGGGAATACTGACATGGTGGGTAAGACTAGCTCAACTTCGGATACGACATTTAGAATCATGAGATTAGGTGTAAAATTACCTAATCCATACACTTCATTTTCTAGATCAGTTCCTGTTCTTTTGGGGCGACCCTCCTTGTCAGGGTAGCAGACTTTGAGTAAAACTAGGTTCAGGTTTCCCCATATCCAATGATCTTGGTAAACTGCTGTGTCTGAGTCTATGGAATTGATTAAACTGAACCATGCTCCACAGGAGCCATTGTGTGTAAATGGGTGTGGAAAGAATGGCAGGACTCCTTCATAATTCTGATAGGGAGGGAGTCGGCCACACACCCAACAATTAGTAGCATTACTAGTCTGATGGGAATGATGTAACATACTAATGAAAGTGTTATTGCGCAGCGCAAGTCTATAGGACAATTCATGCGGGGGTAAGTCACTAAAAGAATGTTCTGCAATAACATTGTGAACATTTCTGGCAATAGGGTAATATATGTGCAACAACATACTGGTAATAATTATTAAAAGACTTAAGGAAAACAAAATTAATAATGTCCCTATACAATGGCTACGCAGTGATTTACAATACGCCTGTCGTTTCATCATTTTTCGCGACTGTTCATGATTCAGGTCTAGAGGATACATGTCAGAGACAGATTCAACCGCTTCACCTAGGAGAGGACTCAAACAATCAAACCGTCTGACGTCCTAGGCCTTAACTTAACTTTGTAAAGTTCGCTTTCAGTTTTTTCCACCAAAGGAAGTTTTGAATCAGTCTGTGAGGGAGTGCAGGGCACAATGTCTATATCCGAGGATTGTCCATGAAATTTTTTGATATGGCTTGAATGAATCCAGCCCTTGCGGCCCTCGATCTTCACGGCTGTTCTTGTGGTCAGCAGAACCAACTTGGGTGTCTTCCACCTGGGCTCCAGCTGAGTCTTTCGGTCGAAATTCCTCACAAAGACGAGATCCCCCGGAACTACGTCATGGGGTTTCACCTCAGTGTTGTCAGGAAAGGCTGCAGCTACCTGTGAACGACAAGATTGTAGTGCAGACATCAAGGAAGCCAAGTAATCTGTCAGCATATTACAGTCAATATCAGTTATTTTGCGTGGTATAGGCGTCCCCCACATATTTGGTGGTCTACCGAAGATCACCTCATACGGGGATAGCCCTGTTCGTGAATGTGCTACCATTCTCATGTAAAAGAGTGCAACGGGTAACGCTACTACCCAGTCGATACCTTTTTCTCTGCATATTTTGGACATTCTGATTTTCAGTATCTGGTTATGTCTTTCTACGAGACCTGCTGCTTCGGGGTGTCGGACACAGTGGAATTTCCACTGATAACCTAACAGAAGTGAAACGTGTTTCATTAATTCGGATGAGAACGGCTGGCCGTTATCTGAGTGAACAACACGTGGTAAACCGTATCGTGGGAAGAATTCTCGAACCAACTGTTTGGCAGTAGTCGGGGCAGTGTAATCTGAAACCGGGTACGCCTCTGTCCAACGGGACAGAGCGCAGACAACTACGAGAACATATTTGAATCCTCGACATCGTTCCATCTGGATATAATCCATCTGTAGGACTTCAAAAGGGTGATCAGGAGGATGAAATCCACCCTGTTCTACGGGAACACTTTTTCCTGGGTTGAACTGGCAACAGATCATACAGGTACGGACCTTTTGTTTGGCTGCTGCTCGTAAATGTTTATTAAACCAAATGTGTTGAATGCTGTCTAGCATAGCTTTTTCTCCTAGATGTGCCGGACTATGTATAGTGTTAATTATAACTTGGACCATTGAATCAGGAAGGAACCATACAGACTTTTCCTTCATCATCCATCCTTGGTCCGTTTGGATCCCTCCTAATTCAGTCCATTTCTTTATTTCGTCTGGTGTAGCATGTGTCTGTATGTCAATTACGTCAAGAGTAGGATCTTTAACTGTCATACAATGTGTCGGCATCGGGACTATTGTCTTTGTCATGTCGGGAGTTTGAGTTTGAGCAGTCTGTTTAGCCGTTCTGTCGGCTAGATCATTGCCTTGGGAAATGATATCAGTAACTTTCGTATGAGCTTTACATTTCATAATTGATATTGCAGTAGGTAGATGTATTGCGTCTAATAAGGCATGAATGAGGGGTCCGTGCTGAATGTGGGCACCGTGGGAAGTTAAATAACCTCTCTCTCGCCACAGCACGCCGAAGTCATGTACAACTCCGAATGCATAACGTGAATCAGTGTATATGTTGACTTTTTTATTCGTGGCTTGAATACAGGCTTGTGTCAGAGCGATGAGCTCTGCGGCTTGAGCTGACAAAGTATTTATACGATTAGTTTCAATGACTTCAGTATCTGTTGTGACTGCATAAGCGGCCACTAATTCTCCTGTACTTGTTCTCATACATGAACCATCTACATAAAATGTCAAGTCTGGATCTGACAATGGAACATCGGTCAAGTCTTGTCTGGGTTTTGTCGTTACAGTAATAACTTCAATACAGTCATGGGCTAGTGGGTCTGTTCCGGTTACTGGCAAAAGTGTGGCAGGATTCAATGTGTTACAGCGTCTTATTTCTATATGTGGCTGAAACAATGTAAGTTCATACCCTGTAAGTCGTGCTATGGTCAAGTGTTGTGTTTGTGTTCTATTTATAAGAACCTCTACTGCGTGTGGTACTTGAACTGTCAATGGATGTCCTAACACTATGGCATCGCTTTGTCTGATTGCTAAAGCTGTCGCTGCCACTGATTTCAGACATGCAGGCAAAGCCTGAGCTACGGGATCTAATGTACTAGAAAAATAAGCACATGGTTTGTGTGCTCCTGCTTGATCCTGTGTGAGTACTGACAAAGCAGTACCTTCGCGTTCTGTAACAAAGAGTGTAAACTGTTTTCTGTAACATGGTGTTGCTAAAACAGGTGCTCGACATAAAGCTTTCTTTAGGCTTTCAAAAGCTTGTGTATGTTCCTGAGTCCAAGGGAGAACAGTCGATGTGGCTGCCTCCTGGGTTGTCAACTGAATGAGTGGTTTTGCTAGAAATGCATATTGCAGGATCCACTGTCTACAGTATGAAGTGAGGCCTATGAAAGCCCGCACCTCCTTTTGTGTCTTGGGTATTGGCATGTTAGCTATTAACTGAATGCGGTCTGGTGTAAGCTGCCTTCCCTCCTTGGACAGCGAGTGTCCAAGATAAATAACTCGCTGGACACAGAATTGCAGCTTAGAAGGGGACACCTTGTGCCCTTTTTCGGCTAGAAATTGTAAAACTGTCAGTGATGCTTTTTCACATTCAGGTTCGCTTCGGGCGGTGATCAGCAGATCATCGACGTATTGAAGCAGAGCAGTGTTAACTGGCATGTGGATACTGTCAAGTTCTCGTTTCAGTGCTTGGCTATAGATGCTGGGGCTTTCTGTAAATCCTTGAGGTGCGCGTGAGAATTTAAAGCTACGTACATTTAAACTAAATCCGAACAAATATTGGCTTTCCGGATCTATTGGGACGCTGAAAAAGGCATTCTTGAGATCGATTACAGTAAAGAATGTTGCTTCGGAATCAATAGCTGTCAATAATGACGAGATATCTGGGACCACAGGGAATTGTGGCACAATGCATTTGTTTAACTCGCGCAGATCAATAACCAATCGATATACTGGCGGGGCCTTCGGATCTGTTCGTTTAAGAATCGGTATTATCGGTGAATTACATATATTGGAGTCTGTTTCCACAACTACTCCTTGGGCAATGAGCTCGTCAATGATTTGTAGTAAAGCCACTACAGCATCTGGTGGTAGCTTGTATTGTCGCATTCGTGGTAGCACCACTCCTGCCTTTAATGTGACTCGATATGGTGTAATATTCATGCATCCAACATCAGTAGGGCCTTGTGCCCATAGACGTGTAGGTAAAGTCTGCAGTCGGGGATCCATGTCTCTAGATACATAGTGACCTTTAAAATCACGTAAAAACAACCTTACTCCTTCCGGAGAACAACATATTATAGCTCCTAGAGCTTTTAACGTTTTTATTCCTAATAGATTTTCTGGACATGATTTAGTAAGCAATAAATCTGTAGTTCGGGTCAAAGGTCCTATCGTAAGTGGCAGAGGTTGTGACACTTCATTAACAATAGGTTTTCCTGAAAAACCAAGGGAAATATTCTGTGAGCCTGAGAGGGGTGCCCCTGGAACTTCACTACGTTTTATGGTCGTTCGACTTGCCCCTGTATCGAGTAGAAATTTTCTATCTTGGCCTAATAATTCACTATGTACATAAGGTCCTTCTTGGTCTACTGGGATTTCAATAAGGGGTAAGTCAACTTCCCTCTCTAGGCTTGTTCATGCGTAACGCTGATACTCGGGATATTCATACTGTGCGGTCTGATACATTTGTCGTGTTGTTGTTTGTGTGGCAGCAACAGGCAATGGGGGTGCAGCTGGCACAAACTGTATTGGCTGTTGTGCGGCTGGCATGGCCTGGGCATGCTGCATAGCTCCTTGTTCATTCTGATCTTGTCTGAGTGGCCGTGATCTTTCTTGTGTTTTACCTATGGCGATATTATGTTTTAAAACTGGACAATCGTGTACGTAATGGCCTGGCTTTTTACAATAATTGCATGTCCCTTTTACAGGTCCTGCTGAATCGGAATGTGTCATACCCCTTTTATGCCCTTCAGCTGGAACTGTCTGGGAAACTAACATTTTCATTTTCGTGTCTTTCATGCGTCTGTGTTCATGTTCTTGTTCCTCTCTAATTCTATTGTGATGGTACTGTAACATTTGTAACATTTGTGATGGAGTGTTACCTTGCCAGGTACTCTCGAATTTTAATACTCTATTCTTTACTGGGGGCAGAGCATTTTCTACTAATTTTGTTACAAACAAATGTGGGTATGATTCGCTACTTGCTTTTATGCCACTATTTATACCAAAACATTTTTCAAATCGGGCATAGTAATCACTAGTGTCTTCATCTTGCTTCTGCTTACAGGCTGAAATTGTACCCCAATCTTCCTTTTTCGTAGTTAATAAACGCGGCAGTACCTGTACTAGTAATCCTGGTAATGCCTTAGTTTTGTCCCCAAGCCCTGCTCCTGCAGTTCGGGCCTTTTCTTCAGCTTCTAACACTGACCATTCTATCTTTTGGTCTCCTACCTCCCACTCTTTTTCCTTGAGTTTTTCATAAATGCCAGCAGGCATCAATACCTTTAATATTGTCATAATGTCGGGGTAGGTATACTCTCCCATGAGTAACATGTCTTTAATTTCTCGGTGAAAACCCGCTGGGTCTTTGTCATGACTGGGTACCACTTTCTTCATTTGTAACAATTCTATTTTCGATATGGGCATATATACAAATACGCGTTTAAACTGATTGTCCTCACCCTTTATTGGGTGCACTTCTCGTAAGGGATTCTGTCTATCCAGGTGATACGTGGTTCTTTCCTTGACAGGCAATGGGACATGCTCTGAGCATACAAAAAGAATATACTGCTTTCTTGATTCTAGAATTTCTTTAATTAATTCAGTACCTGGACCTCTCCATTTATTCATAAGTAATTCAGTCAGTATGTCAGGCAAGGGACCAGGGTCCGAATGCTGACTCCGATATAGTATAATGAGTTGTTGAATCATATAAATCCCAGCTAACCTTTGTTCATCTGGGGTAAGATTCAAAAATGTGCGTACTACTGTATCATCACTATATTTTCCGGGACTGTCCACCCAATGGACAGCTGCCCTGGCTAAATCTTGTTCATCCATAGAATCGAGGAAATGATAACCCCTTCGTTCTCGGAGTAGTTTGTCGGCGGTTTGGAACGAATGCTCGTTAGACCTTATATTAATTATAGGTATTTGAAAATTCCTGTTATTATCTGGACATATCGGATGTATTGAGTCAGTATGATATCTAGTCTGATTCCTATTACAAGATCTTCCTCTACCTACATAGGCTATGGTGTCCGACTGTCCTGTGGGCAGTCCTGACCCTTCTTCCTCGTTTTGTTCGAACTCGTCTACCTCTAATCGCTCTTCGTGTAGGCGTTCTATTTCTTTACGGATCTTTCGGCACATGGCTATTATACAATTTTGTTTATCATGTCTCCCTTCTGATATATTCTGGCTCCATCTTGTAAGAATTTTCATTGCTTCCGGGTCTACCCCCGGTCGGTCTTGATTTCTGATCACACAGTTTATGAGGAAACGTAACAGTTCCCCCTGTATCTCTACTTTCTGGTATTCCATAGCTCTGTAAATACATTCTGGATCTCGCCCTGTTTGGACAAAATGATATATATTATCTAGATGCGCAGCCATTCCTGGTAACTTCGCTAAATACACTGCGGCTCGTCTGATACGCAATGATGCTAGGGTCATTTCGTCCTCCTTTCCAGGCACCGGGTCATATCTACAATCTATAAGAAGTTCCTTAAGCGCACGGGCACTAAGGAGTTTGGGTGTACGTGAATGCGCTGACTCTTGAAAAGTAAGTTTATTTATTCTGGGTGGCGTAGAAAAGATATTGGTAGCTCCTCCCGCGGCCCCATCTGGGGCGTCGGGTGTAAAAGGATTCGTCGAACGTGACACAGCAACTACAGGTGTGGACACAGCCATAGAAGTAGCTGTAGGAGCGGATACAGAAACAGATGTGCGTGCCGGAACTTGTGACTCGATTTGTTGCTGTAGGGATACGGGCACTGGATCTTGGCGTTGAACCTCCCTGGTATGCGGTCTATGTGGGGCGGAATTAGCATACTCGGGAGCTGCGTCATCTAAATATGAGGAAAGAAAAACATCTTCTGCGGTTCTAGGATGCCCCTTAGGATGTACCTTTATTGGGAACAATGGGGTTGGCAAGTCTTTTGGTGTTTCTGGAGTAGCCTTAGGTAATCCTTCGGCCAGAAGGGGATACATACCATTCATAAGGGCATTTCTTTGTCTGTCTACTTGTTCTGATTTCACTCGGATACCTTCCTCAATTAATAGATTCTCTCGAACTTTATTGGAATTCTCTTTACTCTTCTCTTCCTGTCTACGTGCTTTTTCTGTTCGTCTATGTGATTCTTTACGCCATAATTCAACGGCGTCTTTCTGTGACTGTCTGACTTTCCTTTTCCATAACTCTTCCTCGACTTTCATGATGCACTCTGCATCCCAGGTCCCCGCTGTGGGCCACCTCTGACTTTCTGGTAATCCCTTGGTATAGTCTACCCATAAATCAAGAAATAATATAGCGTCTAAGCCATGTTTGTGATACATAAAGTGCCCTGGAGTGTCCCTAGGAGGAATAGGGACGGCTTCTTCGAGAACCCCTTTTCTGGTAGTGATCTGTCTTAATTTCGAAAAGAGCGGCATATTGAGAACTGACCTTATACTTGATTTTGACCTGATACTTGAATTTGAACAGACTTAATACAATAAACACGATAATGAACAGTCATTCATACCACGATATACAGAACATACTTAAACACTTTAAACATTAAACATTAAACCTTTAACTGAAACAACAATGATGATCGTCTGCATAACTAATCACCAAGCTTAATTCTCGACAATAACTAGACAATAACTAGACACTTCGGAATACTTCGGAATACTTGATATACTGCTAAACAGTACAGATACACTGCTAAAACAGTGCAGACCGGATTTGTGTACCCAAACCCGTCTTGACCGGCACAACCTATGTGCACGTCAGAAATGCCTCCCCAGCAATGGTACTCACCGGGTAGCTTCGGAAACGGAAGGCCTCAGTAACTTGAACTTGAACCGGACTGGACTCGACTCGACTCGACTCGTCGGACACTGGGCTTGACTTCGGACTGGTGGGTCTCTGTATACCTCGGATCTTGCTCTCTCAGCTAGGCTCTGGTCGGGATACTTCGCACTTCTCACCGCCTCGTCTGGGTGTTGATCGCAGTCTCAGTCGCCCCCGCTTGACCGGAGGGAGATACAGGAAATCCTGCTGGTACGCGTTATTGTCCGTCCAGCTGTGGCAGGAGACCGGGCCTGCAACGCACCGCCGGCGCGTGAGATGAGAAAGTGTCCCTGTTCGGGCGCCATCATGTGGTAAATAAAAATTCCTTTACCGGGACTGAATTTGATACAGGAACATAGTAAAATAGCTCAATAAAATGAGAGGCAGAATCCGTGGTATTAGAGGTTCGGAATGGGCTTTATTCCATTAATTCGATTATAATCGGTTGCTCCCAATGTTCCGTCACCACGAAGGTTCAGGAAGTGAAGCACACACTTTATTGACAAGAAATGACTTTTATAGTACATACATGATAATGAAGTAAATGCAGTAGGCGTAACAATTGATAAGGAAAATGACGAGTTGTTCTGCGTAACCAGAAATGGGTGTAATAAGGCGAAAAAAGGAACATAATTGGTTGTGATGTCATGTATAGGTGGATCTATAAGATAATACTTGGCATGGATGCGCGCGCAGCGGTCTGACGTGTAATTGACGTGTAACTAGGGGGTGAAGGGGACTTGACATTTAGCTCTACATGTGGAGACAAGAAGTCTGGGGGGTCAAGTCAACCTAATCCCAAATCATATCTAACATCCTATGTTTAAAGAACTATGTTATCCATAAAAGAGGGACTCTCGGACAGAATCTATTCTATACTGACTGTGCGTGCGTGTACAAGCGTCTCAGTGTCTACACTGAATGCGAGGGGGTAGGAATATTCCATGGTAACAGGGCTATGAATTTACTTGCATGAGGACAGAGAAGATGGGCCTTTTTGCTTGGTAACTGGAAGAATGTTTACTTAAACTACTAGGCAGGAATGCATCGGCTGAGGGGGAGGCAGATAATTCGAAGGTGAAATACAGTTCTTGGCAGAGAGTAGGCTGATGTCAGGCTTCGTGAGCCGCGCAGAGAATGAGACAAAGTTCATGGTCACAGATGCAGGCTCGGACTGGAGCTTTCAGAGGCAGAAGGCAAGAGGAGTTTTGATGACAGAATCAGGGCCTACTTGCCTGGACTGTAAAGTGGCATAAGTGAACCATATAAAGCCGGTGGCCTTTCATATTTAGGAATGGAATATCCGGCCTATTCATGGCGGATCTGACAGAGGACATGTTGACGGTGGACGCACATGTGTTTGCGTCTTTATAACTGGAACTGGAGGGAACATACATGTACTTGTGACATGCACATGGAACCGTTGGGGTCCAAGATAGGGGACATAACTGACCAGAAAAATCCATATTTCCACAATAGCTTGAGTCAGTGAATGGTCTGCCAGGAAGGATTTGAGGGCGATAACCTGCTTGTCGAGTGGGTTCTCCCAGTGCAGATTGAAGTCGCCAAGGAATATGTCAGTGGAGTGAGGGGACGAGTTAGTAGTGATGATTTCCATAAGTTGTACTGTGAAAGTTGTGTTTAGACCTGGAGGGTGGAAGAGTATGTGCAGTTTGAGGGAGTGGTTACTTGATGATTTCACAGAAATCCCAAAGTATTCACTGGAGTCTAGGAGTTCCGCTTGAAATTTTGTGACTGTGATGTCAGATCGATGTATGCAGGCTAGGCCTCCGCCTGTTTTGTATGGTCTGTCTAAGCTAATGATGTTGTAGTCTGGAGGGACAAGAAGGTCTAGGCATGGTGAGGAGGATTCCTTGAGCCAAGTTTCTGTGAGGATGATTATATCCCTTTTCATGCTAAGGATGAGGTCGGCAATGTCAGACGCATGTTTAGGGGCTGAACGGCAGTTTAGTAGGAGGCAAGAGATTTGGTTTGAGGAGTTCGTTAAAGTAGTAAGCTCCTGATTAGCGAGGTTCGGGGTTATAGATTGAAGATTGTTCCGGTTTATTCCTCTATGGATTGGATGGGATGTTCTGCAAGGGTTGCTGGGGATTGGGAGGATAGCGTATTCCTCTTTGTCTATGTTAGGGCAAGAAGGCTTTTCGTATAGCAGTAGCAGTGATTGTATTTCCTGGTCTGTTAAGTAGTTGGGGAGATTGCGTGTGCGCAAGTGTCGATTCAGTAGAGGCAGGGGGATAGATTTTATCATGATGTCATCTGTCTCAAGAGAGTTCTGAAGATGCTTAAGTTTAGTAAGAGATTTTTCTACAAGTAGTAGAATGGTTCGAATTTCTAAGATAACGTTATGTAGGTTCCTGGAGGTGTGGTGTGAGTGGGTTTTGAGTGAGTCTTGATCAATCTGCGGGTGTGGTGAGGGAGATAGGATGTTGGGTGTTGAGGGAGTCGTGTTGCTGTTGGCTCTAATGGTAAGTCTAGGTGAGGGTGTTAGTGCAATGCAAGCTGAGGAAGGAGAGTTGTTGACGTTTCTTACATTGGTTATAGGGGCGGGAAGGGGTTGATTTTCTTCCGGAGAAGAAGGGGTGGTGGAGGTAGTAGTGAGGTAGTGAGAAGTGTTGTGTGAAGTGTGCGAGGGTGTCAGTGTAGTGTGTGCAAAGGAGTGAGTGTTGGTATTTCTTTCATCGGTTCTGGGTGAGGGAAGGGGTTGATGTTTTCCAGTAGAGGAAAGAATGGAGGGGGTAATAGGAAGGTCTTGAATAGCGCTGCGTGGAGTGGATGAGGGTGTCATAGTAGTGCGTGTTAAGGAGGGAGAGTTGTTTCTTTCATTAGTTCTGGGTGCGGTCATGGGTCAATGTTCTTCATGACGGGAAAGGGTGCAAGGGGTCGAGGTAAGGTTGTGAGAAGCATTGTATGACGTGGAAAGGGGTGACAGTGCCATGCGTGAAGTGGGTGGGGATGTCAGCGCAGTGCGTGAACAGGAGGGAGGGTTATTGTTGCTTTTATGCTTGGATCTGTGAGAAGGAGGGGGACGATGAGACGCGCTGCATGAGGTAGATGGGGGAGTTAGTGCGATGTGTGTTGGGGACGGAGTGTTAGTAGTGCTTCCTTCCTCAGGTTTGGGTGGGGTGGGGGGACGCTGATCTTCATGAGTAGAAGGGGTGGTGGGGGTAGTGAGGATCTGAGAGGCATTGCGTGGGGTGAGGGTGTGTGTTTTGAGGGTGATGAAGTATTTGTCGAATAGTTATAGGTCCTTGTTAGCTGCTTGAATTAGAACAGTACCATTTTTATAGGACGTTATATTCAGTGTGGCCCTGAGGTTCTGCGTGGGTTTCGTTGTAAATCTAGTACCGTAGGGAATATTTTTATGGACATGGATGGTTAGTAGCTTATGAAAGGCCAGTCGCCATTTGGCTATTTTTCTTGTGAAGAATATAAGGTTGTTGCTTATAATGCCTTTTCTGGCATTGAAGGAGGGATCCAGGAATAGGGTATCAGGGTTTTTTCTCAGAAGGTTGTGTTTAAAGGCTTTAGAGGCACTTTTTGACAGATTATGAGGGTAATGAATAGAGTAAGCGCTGTTACCGTTCTGAGTCATGTTTGGTTCAGTCATGATGTGAGATTCCATGAAGACAGGGAGGGAGCAACGGTGTAAAATAGTTTGAGAGTCGTTGCCAGATCTTAGAGGGTTTATGCAGTTGTCCTTCAATGTGGGTAGATCTTGTCGCAGATTAAGAATATATATACATTAGCCATTGCAAGATTGCTGCTGAGTTAGTTTGGAGCCATTATTAAATGGGACCTTTTTTTTCGTGCTGATAGTAATAGATATAGCCGTTACAAGATGGCCACCGTATTAGTTGGGAGCCACTAGAACATGTGTGCTGTTATAGGTGCTGATTGAGGTTTAGCCGTTCTACGATGGCTGTATTTTAAGTAGGGGCCGTTATAAGATGTCCACTGTTATGGATGGTGCTGTTGTGATATGGTTGCTGGTTATCGTAGCCGTTACAAGATGGCTGCCAGAGTTGGAAGAGTCCTTCATAGGTAGTCAATAGGTTTACTGTCTAGTAGTATTTTTTTTATTTTTTATTCATTCAATAGATTTTAGGAGATCAGCCATTTTAAAGCTGGAGATTGAGAGGGGTATTGTTCACAATAAGATGGCTTCCCTCTGCAATTTAACAGCTTAAAGGGATTTTACCTTCTCTGAATCACAGTCTCTATGAGGGAATCTAAGGCATCTAGATCAGAGACCCCGTCTAATAGGATCTAGGAATCTACTCACATTTGGCACTGGTAGGATTCATCATATCCGGAGATCGGGGACGACTTAGGAGACGTGAGTGACTTTCCTGATGATGAGATGGGGGGCGCGGTGGGCTGCTTCGAGGTCGCAGGGAAGCCTGTGGTTGGCGCATCGAGCTCCGCATCGAGCTCCGCCGAGAGCCTTTAACAATTGACCATGTCTCTGTGAGCCGCACGTCCCCACCGCGGGTGAGGGCTCCAGCCGCCCGCGCTCTCCGCATGCAACTCTTGCGGGCTGCTCCGTGCTCCGCGTTCGCCGCGGGTGCTCCAAACCGGCTGAACACAGATGCGGCCCAGCCAGGACCCACGTCGCAGGGCAGATGCCACCCGGCGGCGGACACGCAGCCGGTGTCCGGATCACTCCTCCGGGCGCGACGCCAGGGGGACTCCGCAACCGCACTCCGCTCAGCCCTGCATCCCGAGGGACCTCGCAATCAGAGATCCCCGTGCAAGCCGCGAGGTCTGATGGCGTCTGGTGCGGTAAGTGCCGTCCGGAACCGTCAGAGCGGGCGCAGTTCCTCGCGCTGTGATGGTGCAGTGATGTCTCGTTCTTATTCTTGTCTCGTTCCTGTTCCTTTGTTGGGGCCAATGTGCAAGGTTAAACGGGATTAAAGGCGATGGCTATCCCTTACCTCAGGAGCTCGTAGGAAGAGCTCCGTCTCCGTCGGCCAATGTTAGCTGGATCGCAGGTTAAGTTATTACAGACTTCACCTACAGTGACATTGTACGTTATCACTTGAGTTAGATTCTCCTACTTATCATCAGTGGCTTCTGGATGTAACTGATAAAATTTGTACGGGGACACATGAGTTCTCACACTACTTTCTTCCACTGCCCCGTCTTTACTTGTGCCATTAAATGCTTGCAGTAGTATATTGATGTGGGTAGGTATGGCTACTAGGCATGTGGAAATAATATCTATGGTGCTCTTCATGTTTGTCATGCAAAAGTACGACCTGTTGAGAACCGTCTGCGCAAGGTACGTCCACACGGGTCGATTCAGCAAAGATGTCAGTCAGTGCTGTTGGCTTGTCACTTTGAAAACTCTTTTTATTTTGCAAGAAAAACAAGGTCACAAAAGACAGTATCATCAAAGCCATGGAGTTGCTGCCACCTCGGCGACACACGGTCACAGTGCAGGTCAATATGCATTCACAATAGTCTGTTACCGGCTAGGTTTAGTCCACAGTCTCAAGGGGCTTGTCACTTTGGAGTTAGGGACTCCCGATCCCTCCCGGTTCCAATCGAACACAACCAAACACAGTCCAGCAAGTGCAAGAAGGGCACAAACATGCCGCGCTGTGATCTAGAAGAACAGAGAACAAACCAGTATTATTACTTCTCGCAAGTAGCATTTGTCAGCAGGCACATGTTCTCATTTCTCTTGCCCTGGTTTCATGATTAGCAGACATTGTCTTTCACTATTCAAATGATTTCTGCCTGTTCAGGGGGGACTATTTGGAGATTCTACTCACACCTTGGACCCTGGGTTCTTCTCGTGGAGCCAAAGCCTCCTTCCCCTCGCACAGTGAAAAGGGCTGGGGCAATCCCCTTCTTGACTATCCCTCTGTACACTGGAATAATCACTATTTTAGCAATTCTATCTCCATTTTGTATTGCCAAATCAATGTACCTTGTTCAATAAGAAGACATTGATCTCACCTTGATAGTCTGCATCAATCACCCCTCCCAACACTTGAATGCCTTTGAGAGCCAACCCAAATCAAGGAGCGATCAATCCAAAGTGCTCCGGGTGAATCTGCATTCCCGCTCCTGTCTCAATGAGTACTATATCTCTTGGTTTGAGCTTGTACACTTTCAAAGCATGCAAATCAAGACCTGCAGCCTCTGATGTCACCCTGTATGGAGCAAAGGTTCTGCACGTTATCTCCCAGTACAGAATAGTATTAGTGGCCACATGAGGCTGAATCTGAAAAGGTGGAGTTAGCATCAGCATCAAAGGGGTCTCTGCATTTGCCAAGGGTCCATTGTTCAATATTTGTAATGCTTCATTCAAATGATCTCTCCAATTCTTCAATGACCTGTCTGATAGCTTTCTTAATCGGTCTTTCAACAATCCGTTCATGCGCTCTATCAAACCTGTAGCTGCAGGTAGTATGAAATGTGAAAGACCCACTTTCTAGTGTGTTGTGCACCAATTTGCCTTTAAAATGACATCCGTTATCACTTTGGATCTGCAGTGGAATTCCATAGTACAGAATCAACAAGTCTAACATTTTAAGTGTATTCAACTGAGTAGCACGTTTACATGGAAAAGTTATCAAATATCCAGAGTAGGTGTCCACCGCTGTGCACCATATTGACATTATCGACTATTTGGCATGGGCCCAATGTAATCAATCTGTCATATTTGTGCTGGTAATTTTCCTCTGTCTAGCTGACCTCTCACTATCTGTGGGACTGGTCTATTCTGTGTATGCCGACATATGGGACATTGTATGATAGCGGTTTTGATCAGGTCTAGGGGAATATGCATCCCTCTATTCTCTGCCCACCTGTTAGTGGCTTTCTTTCCCAGGTGACTATATTTTTGGTGTGCTCACTTAGCCATTCCCACCAAATCAGAATTCTGTGTCACCACTTCGACCTCTGAGATTTTAGCTTTTTAATCTGTAAGAGGATTAAACTAGCAATCGAGTGAGTCAGTGGGACAATGAGCGTCTACATGATGCACAGTAACAATGCTTTGTGGTAACTTTTCCGAGATCTCTTGCCACAACTCCTTACCCCACACTTCTTTTGAATGTATCGTCGAGTTATGAGTATGCCATGTGGGAAGCCCACTGGCTAACCCATTGGCAGTGGACCACAAGTCAGTGTAAAGAAAATATTTTCCAGGTAGCCCTTTTTTCAGAGCTTGATATCAATCAATCAAATTCTTTTAAAGCACTACTACTCACCTGTAAGGGTCTCAAGACGCTGAGAGAGGCTACTGGTCCGTCTAGGCACTGTGGTTCAGTCGCAGAGCCAGGTCTTGAGGTCCTTCCTGAATTGGGGCAAAATCTGACATAAGTGAGGGATATGCTGTCTCCAAAAACCAAACAATGCAATGAACCTCCGGGCTTCCTTGCTATTTCGTGGCACAACAAATTATTTAATCTTTTGTCTCACTTGTGGCACCACCTCTCTTGTTCCCTGATGCCATTGGGTACCCAGAAATTTCAAGTTTTGAGAGGGTCACTGTACATTTGCAGGATTTATCTTCCACCCTTTACTGTGCAACTGTTCCACAATCCTGTCCAGTTGAATCTACACTTGTTCTTGTGTCTCTCCCTGTATCATCACATCATCAATGTAATGGCAAAGCTGCACCCCGTGAACGACTGAACCTTGTCCAAGTGTTCCGCCACCTGTGGTGGCAGATGGTAGGACTATGCAAGTACCCCATAGGGAGCTTTTGAAATGTGAACTGCTTACCAGCCCACAAGAAAGCAAATTGCTCCTGGCTCTTGGGGTCTATTGGTATAGAAAAGAAGGCATTGGCAATATCAATAGTTGCATATTAGGTCCCAGGATGTTTCTGTATTTTTCAATTAAGGTAATCGTATCTGAGATAGTGGCAGTCAGAGGAGGAGTGTGCTTGTTCAATTCGCTATAATCAACTGTCATGCACGAACTGTTGTCACTTTCGCACACAGGCCACACCAGGTTATTCCAGGCGGTAGTGATTGGAATCAGCACCCTTTCTTCTATCAAGTCTCGTATGGTCTCACTGATCTCCTCATGCCCTCCTGGAATTCTGTACTATTTAATATGAATTACCTTAGTAGCCTGGGACACCTTCACTGGAGGAATCTTCAAATGACCCACCCTCATGACGGCAATTGAAATTTACCTTTTTATCCAAATTGATAGCACTCATCCTCCAAATACAGAGTCATTCCCTTCAAAATATCAATTCCAATAATATATTCGGAGAGGGGCACTATCAATAGAATTTACTTTCTTTTTGGTTTCCTCCCTATTTCATTTGGACCTTTGTTTGCACAGCTGGTGTCTCTATTCCGCCGAAACTTGTAATGGTGAAGTATTGTTCTTTACATTTTTTAGGATTTCCATATATCAAAGTGGCATCCGCTCCGGTGTCTACTAGGGCATGGGCCTTCTGAACATTACAATGTTTATAATACATTTCTATGTCAACATAGGGTCCATTATCTTTGTGAGCCTATCCCTGTACCAGAGTTTGGCCTACACTTTAACCTGCTTTCAATCTGCCAACCTTTTCCCAAGTCAAATCTGGTTACAACCTGCCATACTCTTGGAGGAACTCACTGAACCACTCATTGTCTGAGCCTCCTTCACCTTCAAATGGGTAGTTCTTGCTCTCTTTTTCCTTTTCCTCCATCTCTAGAATTCTTTCCTCAATTGCTTCTTGTCCTGTTTATTCACTTTCCTAATTCCTTCTTCCTTGTCCTGCCTTCGCTTCTGATACATCTCCCACATACTCTTGGTTTTTATCCCATCTCTCTGTTCTTTCTTCACTCCATCCTTCAACAAGGCCATGAACATTTTTCTCCTGGACAAGCTGTTATTGTCTGTCCGGGTCTTAGATCGGGAGGCTCTTTCAGTCTTTATCCAGTCCCCTAACTCCCGCAACCACAATGAACTGCCTCAATTGCCTGCACCAAATTCTTACCAGTCTGGTTAATTAACAGGGTCATTATTACCTGTTTATAGGCTGGAGGAGCTGAACAGATTTTTTTATTTTGCACTTATACTGTCAACAGTTCATCCACCAACTCATGTGCATTACCCAGGAAAATAGAAGTTTTCATTGCTTCCTCCTTAAGTCTCTGCATAGCATCTCTCAATGTGAACCAAGGTTTGTCATTCACTGGCCAGTCTGACTATGTTGGGTACTTGTGGCTGCACCCAGCAATTGTTAATTGTAGCAAGCTGATTTGACTATTGTCTCTAAAATTCCTGAACTGTTCCTGTACAGTTGAGTCAGTGCTAAGTGTGCAAAACCTAACTGCATCTCCGTGGTCCAACATCACCCGAGAGGCTCCCATATCAATAGGTTGCACCATCCACATAAGCAAAGCCTCCCCGGGTCTCTGTCGGAATCTGTGTACAAGCATACCAAAGGGGGCTACTTCCCACACAGGTATCTCAGTTGGCATCTGGGAATCTACCTTTGTCTTTTTGGAAAATATTTTTTCCTTTAACTTTCTATCCTGCAAAGTGATGCCAAAATGTATTGAGTCTGACTTGAAACAATAGGACACATTTTGTCAAGATGAGGCAAATGTACTGCTGCACCTTTAAATGACACACATTGAAAAGGAACTCAGCACTCTCAAGATGAGGCAAGGAAACTGATTTATGTGCATTTAAAATGAAACATGTGCATTTATTAATTCAACACTTTTAAAAGGAAGACAAAATATATTGGTTAATGCAGATTCCCAAATATCAACTGAAAGGAGTCAAATGTAAAATAACATGCACGAACCAAGAAAACATATGAAATATGTACAAGGAGCAAAGAAACTCATGAGATATATACAGAAAGTAAATAAGGGAAATACATCACTGAAAGAGTGTCTTTCAACGTTCTGGCCAGCACAACCGGAAGCCCTTGATTGTCAGGCAGAAGTCTCGATCAGAAACACCGAAGATGCCCTCCACTCCACAGGCGAGCTTCTGTCTGAGAGACAAGAACCACCGCCTTTAATATCTTTTACTCAACCTGAGGAGAAGTTTCTAGAAACCTCTCCCCCTTCCTTCTGTTACGAAAACCAGGCTGACTGCACCGTGTCTGTGTCAGGGTCATCACAGAAGCTGGTCTAGCACCCGTGTTTTGAACCCAAGACAGAGCTGTACATTCTGGACATTTCCCTGGCATAAACAACCATGTAAAAGGTACCAAGTGTGCATCCCACACAACATGTTTCAGCTTACTCTTCACAGTGAAGAGCAAAAACGTCCCCTTCCCACCCTGCAACTGCGTGAGAGCACCAAAATTTAGTCAGTTATACAAAATGGAGTTGATGGTCAATGTACCATTCCTAATAGCATTACAAAGGTTTACTCAGGAAATGGACCCCAGTGTATGGAGAAAAATATGCACTGGCTGGCTTAATCTGCCTAATGTATAAAAAAAAAAGTCTTTCTTTCTACGTAGGGCATTATGGGTCCCAGATTGCTTATATAAAGCAAAACTGTATACAATTCAACATTGCTGGTGCTGTCAGTAAAGCTGTCAGTAAAGCACTGGCTTATTAAATATGAACATATTTTGATGGCCTCAAAATAAATACCTTCTGGCATAAGGTTTTTCAAAAATTGTAATCGTTTTGGGACTTGAGAGCCAAAAATTCTACTTTGGCTACAGATACAAGTAATACTTTTAACATCATGGCTGTAGCAGGTGGAACCACTAAAAAACTCCTCTATACCTAGAAAAAAAGCACATCATTTTATTGCATGGTGTATAATGTTCATTATTATGAATTTTTCCCCTCCCAGCACACTTGTGATGCATCTTGTTAATAGTTTGGTAATTTTAACCTAATTATTATTATATTAATTAATATATGCAGTAGTTTGTTTATAGAATTATAGAATTAACACTTGATATAATATATGATTGGCTATTTTAAGTAAAATTAAATTTGAAAACTGTTTAAAAATCTTGGATGTTTCGGCTGCCCCATAGAGGCGATCTATTGTGCCGGGGGGGTTAAATATAAATACAGTGAGGCTTTGTTTAATAGTATCTCCACCTCTGTGGTGCAAATGGAAGCATTTTGTATTTTCTTTATTAGCAAATATTCACTTGCACATTAATATTAAATGAAAGAAAAATAATTGACAGCTTACAAAGATATGAAACAAACAGCTATGCCAGAAATGCATAGCTGTGATGGCAACTTTAGACTGAAACCTAAGATGACTTTGTTTCAAGGTTATGTGTGGGTAATATGAACCAGAAATAAATAGAAGTTGATAAATGCACATTACTCCATGGATGATCAATTTCTAGCATTTTTCTGAAAACTCCTGGAATAGTATCACAATATGACATCCTCCTCTGAAGAGAAAATCATCAAATAATCAGGGTAAGATTGTGGTCCTCAATCAAACTGTTCGGTCTCTATGATTTCTTGGTATGCTTAAGGAAGAAGAGACTGGGTAGAAGGCTATAAGTTGTCAAAGGTGTTGGCTGGAAACATCGAAACCCAAATATCGACGGGACAGAATATCCTTACCACAATATTGAGGGACAAAATATTGAAAGTTACGTTTATATTTCTATATCTAACTTCACATATACATACCCCGGTGATACATATACATCTCTAAGGTGCACAGATGTGGATCTAAGAAATAGTGAATCCTTACCTCCCTCTTTGCATTTACCTTTCGATATTTTGTCCCTTGATATTGTGGGAGCGATATTCTGTCCTGTCGATATTTGCGATTCGATATTCTGTACTACAGTTGTGGTCAAAGGTATATGTGGCCCTTATTTGATCCAATAATACTGCCAAAAAACTTTGAACGTAGAAAATAGATTAGAGAAGTCAATGAGTACAATTTTCCTTAGACCTGCTTCTATATCAGGCTACAAATATGCAGCTAATGGCTGTATGAGTCACTACTACTAGAAGTAGAAACATGGATCGCATATAATGGAGCTTTCTGACACTAAAATGGCATAAAAGACGTTTCCTATTTATACCCACTGGAGTAATCTACTTGGATTAATAAATGCAGACATTATGGACTTCAAGGGAAAAATTCAGGAACGTGATCAAAAAGCAGACAGGAGACTAAGAAAATTAATAAATACTATTGCTAAAGTTGAGAAATGGCCTGAGATGTCCTAGATTGCAAAATGCTAAAAGGTAAAAACACCCTCCGCATTTTGGAATGTGTAATGCAATACTTTAGAAAAGTAGAATACATTATCTTGGATGCAACCAATTCCGATGCTGAGACCAGAATCCATAGCTGTTCCTAGAAATTCTCTTAAACAGTGGAAGTGAACAATTTCAAGAAACGAATTCTGTGTGATGACTGGCCATAAAACGCTCAGGCTGAACGGTGGTAAGCACGGGAAAGCATGTTGCGGCTAAAAAGTAGTTGAGGGCAGGATGAGGGCACTTCTCATCACGAAAGATGGTCCAGATACCTCCACCCGGGTGGCAAGAAATTAATAGTGTGGGAAAACATGCACCAGCCTCAGAACACGGGTAGGACAGGGTAAGGCCAGAAGAGACAGAGGTAACATCTATGACCTAAGGTAGCCGGCAAGCCTTTGTGCACTGTTGGAAACTGAAGGAGAGGAGGCTATAGAAGAATTTGAGGGTGTGGCGACTGAAGGATGCATTTGAGGGTTTCAGAGAGTGAAACACATAAAGACCCTTCAAAAGAACTCTCTGAAGCAAGGCGAAAACGTAGAGGTCAATCTTGGCAAAGATCATAAGAAAACGTAGGGGCATATTTCCAAGCCTCTTCCGCCACCAGAGCATCACTTTTTTTGATGCTCCGGTGGTGCTATGTGCTGGCCCATATTTACAATGCCACGCAAAGCCACTTGGCGTGGCCTTACACAGCCTTGTAAATATGACCCTCTTTACGCATTACTCTGCTTCAAAGGGGCTTGTCATTGGTGTTGCTGTGGGTTTTCCCATGCAACACCCATGGCTTATTGACACTGCCCTGATTTACAAGAATTTGTAAATCCGAGGCAGCGCCAAAATTTAAGGCCTTTCCAGGGGTGGCGTTAAAGTGGTGCAATGAGGAGAAATACTTTTATTTCTCCTCGTTGTTTGGTCTTTCCAAGCAAAACGCCATTAATGATTGTTTTTGTGCAGAAAGATGTCCCCTCCTGTACAAACACAATCATCCTTGCAACGCAGGCACTCTTGCACAGTGGTGCAAGGGTGTCTGCGTTGGCGCACGGCTGCTGTTTGGGCACCAGCAGAGGAGAGAGCACAGGGGTGCGCCGTATTCTTATAAATACGGCACATTCCTGCATTTTTTTAAATGATGCACTTTGGCGCAGCAAAATTGCTTGCGGCCCCTTGCTGCACCATTTAATTGTAAATGTGCCCCTAGTTCTTTGTAAAGGCCAAAATGGGACGTGCCAGATTGGAAAAGGAGTGTTGCAAACAGGTCCAACCTCTAAGGAAGCCCTTGAAACGTAAATAGGTGTAAGTGATGGGACAATACCTGCATAGTTATAAAGTAATAAAAGGCAATTTTATATTTTTATGTGTTTTAAATTTCAACCCATATAATGCTCCTTTCACCCCTTTCTCCCCCAGAAAACCTCTAAGATAAAGAAATTCTG
Organism: Triturus cristatus; assembly: GCF_964204655.1. Taxonomy (NCBI): domain Eukaryota; kingdom Metazoa; phylum Chordata; class Amphibia; order Caudata; family Salamandridae; genus Triturus; species Triturus cristatus. The sequence goes on from NC_140591.1 coordinate 694,483,898, forward strand.
TTCTCTCTCTAATTCACCACTTGCCGTATGCCCAGTGTTTCATGTTTCTTAGGCTTAGAGTCTACTTACTCTCTCAATCCAGCCAGCAGACAAAACGTTTCCTTTGCATTTCCTCTCCACCTCTTTTGGGAACTAGAAATTATACACGTCCCTGGTGACATACGCTAGTCTGGGAACCAGCTATGGAGCAGGCCATATTAAAATGGGGAGCGGAGGGAGAGAAGACTGTAAAACAGATACAGTTACTGACCTGCACTGGGGCTGTTAAAGCGATCAGAAAGAGAGGTGAAAACTCTTAGTTTCAGCAACTGAATACAGAATACTGACTCAACTCATTATGAATAGAGGGTGCCCCACTGATCCCTCAAAGGTGGCTTTATAGAATCTAGTCGTGGCGCGTGCGCACCAGCCTATCCTTGACAGCCAGAGACACAGTCAGAAGCACAACCGGCATGCTCACCCCTCGCAGGACGGGCAGCAGGAAGGAGGATATGGAATCTATAGAAAAAAAACCCATAAAAATTATATATATATATGTATATATATATACACACACACACACACACATATATATGTATATATATATATATATATATATATATACACACAGAGATATATGTGTGTGTGATATGTATAAATTGTATTATTGCAATATACAATCAGCTTCATAGACACAAAGTACAGCATTGTGTAACAGCACGTGATAACAAATTATAAAATTCAGTATAGGAGCAGAAACCATATAAAACACCAACTATTCTGTGACTGTTTACATTTCAATAAATTCAAACCTTCTGGCCTATCTAATTACCCGGATCTCTCCATGTTGCGTAGTTGGGCCCTTTTATGACAATCAGCTGAACCGTAGGAATGAGAATAATTAGAGGAGGATCCATTACAGGAAGAAGAAAAACTCAGGAATCTTCTCCACAGAATGATTGAAGAAGGTGGAAGGAGATTTCACTGGCACAAAGAAAGGTATTACCGGAGCCTGAAAGCATCAAAAACGTAATCCGTGCCTATGCACGACTGACCGAGGGATTGCAACAGCAGAGAATACCACTAGAATGGATTGCACCGAATTGGCAGACCTAAAATTGAAGTAAAAAGTAGATAATATAAAGCAACATAGATATTACAAGGTTGTTGAAAGGGGAGGAGCGTGAGTCATACTGTGCAAAGCAGGGACGGATTGGTAAAAATGCTCAAATCTCCCTCCCTTCATCACCTTGCACAATCTCTCTTTCCATTCATCTATTCTCTGCTCATCTTCTCTCCTCTTTCTCGCTTCCCTCTCTGATCTCTTCCTCTCTTCCGCTCTACCTCCCCCCCTCCCATTCTCTCTCCCTTTTGTAGCCTCCCTGTGCCGCTACGAGTAACCTCAGGAGATGGGGAAGGTACACTGGCACCAGAGGCGGCTCTGGGCTTTCCAAACAGGCAACCAGGCCCAGGGCGCCAGCCCACCGAGGAAATGCCCAGCGGAATAAATGGTACAAAAGACAGTGGTCCTGCAACAATATTTTAATTTTGAATCAATCAGAGATTATGATTTAACATATTATTGAATAAAGTACTCAACATAAAAAGTGCAAAAAACGACCATATTCTGTATCACCATATATTTATTTAAAGCAATTTGGTGAAAACCAGGCAGTAAGCAATACAAATAGCAATTTGAACAAGAGGGGGGTTGCTCCAGAGGGAGACGTGCAATGAAACAGAGTGCTCGAAAGTGAGGTGATGAGGAGAAATATTTCAATAGAAATATATAAGAATTTGATATGTCAAAGCAAAAACAAGGGAGGACCGGTTGCAAATCACCGTCCTTGGGTAACCTGACCCAAGTATAATCACACAAGTTTTTAATAATAAATCAGTTCCGACTAGAAATCAATTCTAGGATGGCACGTGGAAAACAAGGTTAGGGGTCCAGGCTAGATTAAATGGGTGTCGACATTTCGATCCGACTTGTGGCCAAAAGGGCGATTAATTCCTCGGCCTGGCGGATCTTCATCAGGACTGGGCTGGGCAACCTAAAATGGGAGGGGGACCAGAGGTCAGGTCGTTGCACTAGAAGATTAAAACTTTGAGACGTAACACGAATTGTATCTATGTTGGAATAGTCTCACCCGTCAATTAAAGGTGAGGACTGAAGTCCGTGGTTCCTATAGTTAATCCAACAGGGAGGATATGCGTATCCAACGTAATCTTAAAAGAAAAATCATATTTGAATTGAATGTGCTAAGTAAAACCCATGAGTTTAAGTGATAAACACTAATTTGAGTAAGGTCAATACCTTAACACTTAGTTTCCAATGAATAGGCCCCGGTGGCGTCAAGGAGATAGATGCAATTCCATGCCAACTGAAGGGAAAAAGAAAGAAAGGGGAACTGAATTCAACCTCGCGCTTAGCACATAGTATCTCTCACATAATGTTAGCGCTAAATTATGCAGCCTGTCTCACAATCACCGAGAATCTAAGATGTACCCACACTACTTAGCGTATGTCACCTCACCAAAAGGACAGAAGTTTATTAAACCCCTAAGTCAGGCACTAATGTAGCTAACCGGGGGTGGGGGGCATGGGGGGTTCGATCAGGTGGTTAACCAACTGGCTATGGGTCTAAAGGGCCGAGCGTTTCCCAGAATTGTAAAACGTCGCGTTAAAGATTAACGTAATGCCAATTGTTTGGTAAATGGTCACAGACACGGGAAAAGGGTTATCTAAATTACGCTTTAACTCTATGCCATGGACACGGGAAAAATATCTTAATGAAATATACAAATGGAACGCTTTGACCTAGGTTATTCGGCGGCCACAAACAGGGCAGGGTATTTTTAACTTACTAGCATTAATCATGACTTTAAGGAGCTCCGGGGGTTAAATTGACAAACGCGCCTTCAATCCGCGGCCGTCTCCAGGCTTGCAACAATGCCTAATGGAGGCGGTCGACGCGCGGGAGCGTTAAGTCAGTTACTGACAACGTGAGGCCTTACGTGATCGGTACAGAAGAAGGGAAAGGGAGGAAAGACTCTCCCGGTGTAGGTAACAAGGAAAAGAGGAAATAGTTAGGGCAAAGATGCCAAATGTCAGCAAAATACATCATGAAGATAAACCATCGAAAAATGATGAATAGTTATACAAAGGCATCCTAAAGGGAATGATTCAACACAAAAAACACAACACTGACAATACTCTATATACAAGGTAACAGTTTACATGTTAAAACAGACGCAATCTGAAAACGATTAGACAAAAATTACAGTCATAATAATCAAACAGCATCTCATTATATTATTAAAAATTACCAAGAGGTGCACACAGAACTTTTCCCAATAATGTCCCACACTAGATCCCTAGTGTATTATAATTGGGAATGTGTTGACCCACTAGTTATTTAACAGACATAAAACTGAATATCCCATACCAACTAACCAGATCCCTGGTATAGTCTAATGGCTCGCTGCCTCAATAGTAGGGCCAATTTCATGTGTTAGTGAGTACAGACACTTGCCTACTGATCTCTTCAAATTCATTTAAACCCCGGGTAACTGTGTCCAAAGAATGTATCAATTTACACTCACGTTTGTTAAGCACAATGCTAAAGTCACCCCCTCTTGGGTTGGGTTTGACCTTTTCGATGACCCACCATCTAAGGCTGTCAGCTGTATGGTCAAACATAGTAAAATGTTCAACCAATGGGGCACCTTGTACCTTACAACGTATACGACTACAGTGTTGTAGAATACGGCATTTGGCTTTCTGGATGGTTTGTCCGACATACATGAAACCACAAGGGCAAGTGATTGCATAAATAACGCCACTAGTGTTGCAGTTACTGTGTTCGTTTAATGTATACGTTCGGTCATTGTGTACAAACTCAGTCATCTCCTTAGACATGTGACAAGCTTTACATGAGCCGCACTTGCGATGGCCCTTGATGGGTGGAATCCCCCATAAAGGGGTCTGCCTAGAGGTCCTTGGTATATCTAATAGAGATTTAACCACAGAGTCCCTAATATTTCTGCCTTTCCTGAATGCATGTAGAGGGGTCGGTATATTACCCAATTCATCAGATACCAAATGCCAATGCTGATTGATGGTCTTTTTTATAGCATTGCTTTTCGTATTGAAGGTAGTTACACACACTAGACGTTCATCCTTGTTATCAGTTCTGGCCTTTGGGGTTAATAGGGAATCCCTATGGTTATGCCACGCACGTTTGCGTGCTCTCTTTAGCAGTCTGATGGGGTAACCTTGTTCACTCAGTCTGGCTAGGAGGCCTGCTGACTCCTCAAAATAGTCCTCCTTTTTGGAACAATTCCTCCTTAGCCTCAGGAATTGGCCAAAAGGCAAATTGTCCCTTAAATTGCGAGGGTGGTGACTGGTATATCTCAAGAGAGTGTTACGCTCACTGCTTTTCCTATACAAACTAGTATATAGTTTACCTGACTGAGCATTTATTGTGATATCCAGAAAATGTATTGTCTCTCTGCTGGAATCAAGGGTGAACTGGATATCAGGAGAACAGGTATTGAGCCACTGATGAAAAGATGTAAGTTGTTCCTCATTCCCCTTCCAAATTATTAAGACATCATCAATATAACGTCGCCACAGCACAATACAGTTTCTATGTGGATTATACTCATTCAGAACAAAACGTTGTTCATATTCATTCATAAATATGATTGCCAGATTCGGGGCAAAGCTCGCCCCCATAGCCACGCCCTTAGTTTGTACATAGTACTCACTCAGAAAAGTGAAATAATTTTGGGTCATAGCAATCCGTAAAAGCTCAATGATAAATTCAGTCTGGGACTCTATGTGGTGTGGGCCGTTTATTTAATACTGACTCAATACATGTCAGAGCAGTAGTTTGCGGGATGTTGGTAAAAAATGACGTTATATCCATAGTTGCCAAAATGTCAGTAGTAGGGTCATATGGACGTTCATCAACTAATTGGATCGTCTGCATGGTGTCTTTTAGGTAAGTGGGGGTACTTTCAGCAATGGGTTTCAGGAACACATCAACATACTTGCAGAGTGGTTCTAGAATGGAGCCGCAACCAGAAATTATTGGTCTCCCAGGCGGACACTCCATGCGTTTGTGTATTTTAGGGAGGGTATAGATTGTAGGCATCCTAGGGTGTTTATTATTGAGGTACTCATTTTCAAGTTTACTAAGAACACCTGATTCAAAGGCCTCATGTGTAACACACCTTATCATGTTGCTAATTTCTTGGGTGGGATCCCTTCTCAGTTTCTCATAGTTGCCTATAGTAGATAACTATCCAAGGATTTCTTTCTTGTAGTCTTCCACATTTTGTACCACAATCGCACCACCCTTGTCCGCTGGTTTTATCACTATATTGGTATTGGCTTTTAGAGATTCCAAACCTTCCCGTTCAGATTTACTTACATTGTATTTCACATACTGTCGATTAGCCAGTATCTTGTCCACATCCCTCAGTACCACCTGTTCAAAGGCCATCAATTTATGAGGTAATAAATGAGTAGGGGGATTAAATTTTGAGGGTGGTTTCAATCCACTGCCAGAGAAAGTCGGGTTAAACGGAATTTTTAAAAAATAGTGTTTCAGCCTAATTTTCCTGAAAAATTGGTGAAGTTCCACCTTAAGATTGAAATTATTGGGCATATTGGTAGGGACAAAAGACAGACCTTTTTCCAGAATTTCTTGTTTATGTTCAGCGGAATAAATGGCCTGCCCAGCCCGCCTTGCAAAGACATTTCTAGTGGATCAAAGTGAGCATTCATCCTATGAAATAGACAGACTTCACTGGACTCCAGGGAGAAAAGCATCTACCAATCAGCTTTCTGGAGCCTCCTTTGTGCAGTTCTTAGTGTTCAACAACAAGGAAGAAATACTGCATAGTTTAACACGGTCTGTCGAGGCAGTGAGAGGGGAAACATTTGGCTCTTTAGGCTTGCAAGGAACTAATGGGAAGAATGATGCAATCTACCTGGTGTTTTAATCCATGCCTGACAAGATTTACATGGAAAGAGAGGAGGCACACTTTGATGCACTAATAGAGACAAAAAAAACAGAAAGGCGGGGGAGACTAAAGAAAGGCAGACGAAAATAAACATAAAAGAATAAATAAGTTTTTACTTTCTACAGGTTATTCGTAGATTGAAGCAGTACAAAACAATAGCAACACAACACTAAAGAAATAAATACTAGTTAATAATTGTTAAATAGTTTGACTCATGCCAGATCAGGGAGCCTGTGCTCTAGGCATTTTCTAAACAGATTTAAACCAAGGAAGACAGGAAGCGATGAATACAAAAGCACGGAAAAAATAGGAAGTTGTTCTACTTGGAGTTCTAGAAATATTTTTTGAATACCGTTGAGGAACTTCGATTTTTGATCACGATCGTATCGACCCGCCATTTTGTGCTCCGCCGCCATTTTGTGTTACCCTCACTCCTGCAGCACTGTGTTGAAATAAGCCTTCTGCCTTTATTTACAAAGCTGGTGTTAGGACTAGCCGAGTACACTAATCCCCGTCTGGTTTTCCTAATCCTTGTCTCAACTATCTGTTGGTTCACACTATTCTCTTCTAACTTTATCTTATCGTCTGGCCTTCGCTGTCCTCTGCTCGTATTCTCTCGTTTCACAACTGTCCTCTAAAAACATACAAACGTGTCTCGCCACCTGCAAGTCAGTTACAAACCCGTTGATTAATTAACTTGTGGGGAGGGATGACAAACACAGTTGGAGGAGAGGTTTCTTCGAGTTACCCGATATCTTTGTTTTTAAACTTTTTCTATTGGTTCTGTTCTGTTTTCCAACTTCTCGCATTGGCTCTTCTTGTATGTTTTAGGTGTGTTCTTGGTTAATGTATATGTCACCTATGTACTATATAAGATTGTGCGCCACGGAGTGAAGTGGCAGTCTCCTGAAAACATACCGTGTGTACTTCTAGGACAACTGTACTAGCTGCAGCTAATAAATCTGATCTTTTACGCCTGACAGAGTGTCCCGTGTCTCTGTGTAGCTGAGCAGGAGAACCCCGGAGATTTTAGGCGTACCCTTCGCCGCCAGGCTCATAAGGTTCTGGTTCTTCAACTGGCGCCCAATGTGGGGCGGTTTCAGTGGTAGTGGTTCTGCCTGAAGGTTGTGAGGAACCCCGCAAGAAAATTCTGGAGGAATCGCGAGCCACGTCAAGCGACCCCTGTATGTCGAAGTGGTCCGAAGGTCTTTTGCAGCGTGGTTACTCCTTCCTGACGGCTACTGACGACTGCTGCCCTGACTGCCGCCCTGCCTTGGCCCTTCCTTTGGTGATGTATGGTAAGGCGAGACGATAAACGGGCCTCTGTTGGCGTAAGAAGACGTCCTTAGTTAAGTATTTTGGTGGGTCGCTCCCACAACTTTGGTTCTTTGTTTTGGTTACTTTGGTCCTTAGATTCGACTATTGCAATAGCCGAAGCCGAGGGGTAAGTGCATTTGTGCTGAGTAACGAGTTTACACCCTTGAAGTTTGTGAACAGTCCGGTGACATCACGAGATGCCTGGTCTGACTAAGTTTGGTAAAATTTGTTGCTTTGGTTGTAATAGGGATTCCCGGCTTGAGGACTCTTGTCCGATTCCTTCGGTTGGAACTCCCACATATGAGCTCTATTCTAAACATGGTGTTGGCCCCATTGCCTTTAACAAGACATGGACCCGATACACGAAGAAAGATGGTGTTTTAAAATGGCCAGAAAATAGTAGTTTCAAGCCTGATGTGCTAGATAATTTGAAAGTAGTTTTATTTCAAAGAAAAGCCCGGCTGGCAATGTTTGACTCTTTCCGCCTTTGGCGTAAGGAAACCAAACAGAGAGAAATTAAGCAAGAAAAACGAGATAGGAAAGCACAAGGCATGACGATTATACAGGCTGCCCAGCAATTCAAAGATGACAAAATTAATAATGCGATAGAAATTTCAGAGAGACAGCATCGTATGGCGATAGATAAATGCTATCCAGTGTTGCCTGTTTCTCTTCCCGATAACAAGAAAGACTTAGAAGAAGATCCCCTGATGTCTCACTTATTGAGATTGCCTCCACCCTATGCACAAGGTGCTAATGCACCTCTGTTGTTTCAGCCTGTTCAGCCGCCAGCAGTACCTCCGCCTGCTCCGGCTCTTCCCTTCTAGTTTTGCCCTTACCAGTTTTGCCTTCAACTCCTGCTACTTTTCCCTCATCTCCTGAAGATCGATCTCCTTTGCCTTCTGCTCCTCCTGTTATTACTGGTTCTCCTTCTGTTAGTTTACCTAATACCTTGTCCCCTATTCTCATGTCCAATTCTCCGTCTGTGCGTAAGCGACTCACGGACACTGTCACTGGTATTTTATCTCCTTTCTGTGAAGCTTTTAATGTGTCTCCGGCTTTTGCTCGAAGACAGTCTCGTAGTTAGTTCCCAGATTCTGAAGAACGAGAAAGGTTGGACTCTCTCGCACACATATGGATTGAGAGGGGTCCCCAGTATAGCGTGCCTGATATTATATCTACCTTTTTGCAATGGAATGCGCCTACCTAGAGATATGTTTTTAATATTATGTGTGATACTCTCGTTAAAAATTGGGAGGATGTGAATTTGAGTTCGGTTCCACAGGGTCTGTTAGATGTTCAGGCTAACTTCGATAAAGGACTTATTGTGGGTCCTAAGGTTGAGATTGCTGTAAGGACGCTTATTACCTTTAGATCCTTATTGTCCTCCCAAACTTTTCTTGACTCCGATCCTTCGGTTAGACTGACACTAAAGAATTATCCTATGAGAGAGGTTCCTCCAGTGTGGAAGGAAGAAGTTGCAGCTCAAGGTAATAATCCAGCTATTCCTGCTCACTTCCAACGTATATGGGTACATGTCCCCTGGAAGAGATCTGAAGTTTTAGCACTTAAACAGACTCTACCGGATCCTCGTAAAAACCCTGCGGGTTATTATAAAGAATTGTCGCAGACTGTTGATGCTTGTATCATGAATTTAGCTGATATCGATATGTTAATGGGAAATGTAGTTCCGCAAGCGTTATGGGCTAGGATTCGTAGAGAGAATCACGTTCAAGCATTGGGTGGTGATTGGGCTGCTATAACTGCTGTGGATGCAGCTCAAGTGGGTGGTGCTAAGCCTGATGCTTTGATTTCAGAACTCCCTGGTAGGATAATTACATTAATGAAAACAATGATGCCTCCCTTAAAAGTTAATTGGGATAAACTAGCGGCATGTAAACAAAAGAAAGATGAGAGTGTCTCCGATTTCTTCACTCGTTTCGAGGAGACATTTATCGATCACAGTGGTCAAGATATGGCTACAGAAGGTGGACAGCGATTATTTGTGGATAAATTTGTATTTAATTTGCTTCCCGAGCTGTCACACAAATTGAAAGATTCTGAAAGTTCATGGGCAGTTTCTTCTTCTGCCCAGATATTGGCTACTGCTCAATATTATGAAAATAGAGATAACGAAGAAAAAGAAAAGCAAGAGAAAAAGACGAAGGAATTAAAAACAAAGGTTCTCTTGCAACAAGCTTATCCTCCTCGTTATGCTCAGCCTCAGTTTCAACAGCCCCAGCAGTTTCAGAGGTTGTATCAAAAGTCTGAGCCGTATACTCCGCGACGGATGTATGACGTTACAACGCACACTTTTACAACGCATGCACTTACAATGCATTTTTTACAACGCATAATCCATTACAACGCATGACATTACAACGCATGACACTACAACGCATTTTTAAAAAATACCTTTACAACGCATTACCATTACAACGCATACTACCTTTACAACGCATACCATTACAACGCATAATATTAAATTACATTTAAGGTAAGTATTAGATAGTATAGGGGTAAAAATTACTATTCTAACTCCAGGGGGTGCAACAGTAGGGTAAGTGTTGGATAGTATAGGGGTAAAAATTACTATTCTAACTCCAGGGGGTGCAACAGTAGGGTAAGTGTTGGATAGTGTAGGGGTAAAAATTACTATTCTAACTCCAGGGGGTGCAACAGTAGGGTAAGTGTTGGATAGTGTAGGGGTAAAAATTACTATTCTAACTCCAGGGGGTGCAACAGTAGGGTAAGTGTTGGATAGTATAGGGGTAAAAATTACTATTCTAACTCCAGGGGGTGCAACAGTAGGGTAAGTGTTGGATGGTATAGGGGTAAAAATTACTATTCTAACTCCAGGGGGTGCATCAGTAGGGTAAGTGTTGGATAGTATAGGGGTAAAAATTACTATTCTAACTCCAGGGGGTGCAACAGTAGGGTAAGTGTTGGATAGTATAGGGGTAAAAATTACTATTCTAACTCCAGGGGGTGCATCAGTAGGGTAAGTGTTGGATAGTATAGGGGTAAAAATTACTATTCTAACTCCAGGGGGTGCATCAGTAGGGTAAGTGTTGGATAGTATAGGGGTAAAAATTACTATTCTAACTCCAGGGGGTGCATCAGTAGGGTAAGTGTTGGATAGTATAGGGGTAAAAATTACTATTCTAACTCCAGGGGGTGCATCAGTAGGGTAAGTGTTGGATAGTATAGGGGTAAAAAATACTATTCTAACTCCAGGGGGTGCAACAGTAGAGTAAGTGTTGGATAGTATAGGGGTAAAAATTACTATTCTAACTCCAGGGGGTGCATCAGTAGGGTAAGTGTTGGATAGTATAGGGGTAAAAATTACTATTCTAACTCCAGGGGGTGCATCAGTAGGGTAAGTGTTGGATAGTATAGGGGTAAACAATACTATTCTAACTCCAGGGGGTGCAACAGTAGAGTAAGTGTTGGATAGTATAGGGGTAAAAATTACTATTCTAACTCCAGGGGGTGCATCAGTAGGGTAAGTGTTGGATAGTATAGGGGTAAAAATTACTATTCTAACTCCAGGGGGTGCATCAGTAGGGTAAGTGTTGGATAGTATAGGGGTAAAAATTACTATTCTAACTCCAGGGGGTGCATCAGTAGGGTAAGTGTTGGATAGTATAGTGTAATATTATGCGTTGTAATGGTATGCGTTGTAATGGTAGTATGCGTTGTAATGGAATGCGTTGTAAAGGTAGTTTTTAAAAATGCGTTGTAGTGTCATGCGTTGTAATGTCATGCGTTGTAATGGATTATGCGTTGTAAAAAATGCGTTGTAATGGTAGTGCGTTGTAAAAGTTGCGTTGTAAAGGTTGTTCCCCCTCCGCGACCTTTGTTAGGTCCTAATCAGTGTGCCTATTGTAGAGAAGAAGGTAATTTTAAGAATAGTTGTCCGGTTTTATTGCAGCGTAATGGAGCACTATCTGCTCCACGAGGTCGTGGTGGCCTCCAGTCAGTAAATAGAGGTAGAGGTCGAGGTGTGTTGACCCAAGAACAGCGTTCCCTTCCTCCTCCTAATTCCGTTAATTATTTTGATCAGCAAAATGTTAGATCTACACAGTATTACAATGAAGACCATTATGTTGAAGGTGAGAATGAAAGTCTTCATGTTAACTAGGACAGCCATGGACAAAGTAAGGGAGTTGTGTCGATTCTAGTAAATCAGAATGGACCATATGTTAATGTCACTACAATGGGTGTTTCAGAGCCATTTCTTTAGGATTTGGAAGCTCCGCTTCTCTTGACAAATGGTTGCGGTGAGAATCTGTTGGGTTTGGACTTATTGAAGAGAATGCATGCTACGATATATTGTTCTCCTTCTGGTGTGTATCTTACTTTAGGACAGAAACTGATTTCGCCACTGTATTTGTCTAAAGACCAATTTCCACCTGAATTGCTCTCTCTTCCTGCAACGCTTTGGGCTACAGGCCCGAATGATGTGGGTTGTCTTGAGATTCCACCTTATGTTGTTACTCTTAAGCCTAATGCTGAATTGCCAAGCATTCCGCAATATAGAATTTCCACTGAAGGTGAAAAAGCGCTTTTGGAAATCATTCATGACTTGATTCAGAAGGGTGTGGTTGAAGAAACGAGAGGAAATATATGCAATAGTCCTATTCTTCCTGTTCTTAAACGCACTGATCCTTCTCAGCCTCCTGTATACCGTATTGTAATTGATCTTCGGGAGGTAAACAAAATTGTTGTACCACAATTTCCGGTGGTCCCAGATATCACTGCTCTGTTGACAATGATACCTTCCACAGCGACTTGGTTTTCTGTCATCGATCTAAAAAATGCTTTCTTTAGTATTCCCATTGCCGAAGAGAGTAGGGATATTTTTGGCTTCTCTCTTGGAGGCCGAAGCTTCCGGTTCAAGCGCGCACCTCAGGACTATTGTGAGAGTCCCTCTATTTACAGTCAAGCTTTAAAATGTCATCTTGATGCTTTCCAATTGCCGTCTGAAGCTACTCTTATCCAGTACATAGATGACTTATTAATCGCGGCTGATTCAGAAGATATTTGCAAGAATGTGACTGTTGCATTACTACGTCATAAGGTTTCACCTTCTAAGCTACAATATGTTCGTCGAGAGGTTACCTATTTGGGTCATCTCTTGTCAAAGGAGGAAAGACGATTAACCCCAGAACGTATTCAAGCGATTGCGCAAATGTCTGTGCCATCCACACAAAGAGAGGTACGTGCCTTTCTGGGCATTACTTCTTATTGTAGGCAGTGGATTCCGAACTTTTCTTTGTTGTCTAAACCTCTGTTGGCACTCACTTTGAAAGATACACCTCAGCCCCTTCCATGGTCTGATTAATGTCAGAAGAGTTTTACTGATTTGCGTACTGCTCTATGCTCTGCTCCTGTATTAGGTACTCCCGATTACAGTAAACCTTTCACGCTCTATGTCCATGAGAAAGAGGGTTGTGCATTGTCAGTTTTAACGCAGCATTTTGGAGACAAACAGCGGCCGTGTGCTTATTTTTCATCTACGTTAGATCCAGTAGCTAAAGCATTGCCTAGTTGTCTTAGAGCAACAGCAGCAGCAGCAATCTCTATTCGTCAGTCTGCTGGAGTAGTGTTAGATAGCACTCTTATTGTTATGGTGCCACATGCAGTGGATACCTTGCTAAACAGGACGAAAACGCAGCATCTTACGAGTGCTCGTTTGTCTGGATATGAGCTGACTCTCTTGGCTAGTCACGTGCACATCAAATGATGTAACACTTTAAATCCAGCTACTTTATTGCCTCTTCCAGAAGAGAAAGGTGTTCAAGAACAACATGATTGTTTCCTCCGTACTGAGGAAGAGACAAAGGGAAGAATAGACTTGAAAGATACTCCGCTAGAAAATCCGGATGGAATTCTATGGGTGGACGGTTCTTGTTTTAAGCTTCCTAATGGAGAGACAGTTTCAGCATATGCTGTTACTACCTTACATACAATTGTAGAAACAGCACGTATTAGACACAATTCAGCTCAAGTAGCAGAACTAATAGCTTTGACTAGAGCGTGTGTGTTGTCAAAAGGAAAAAGAGTGAACGTGTATACTGACAGTCAGTACGCGTTTGGTGTAGCGTTTAATTTTGGGCGTTTATGGAAAGAAAGGGGATTCCTTACCTCGCATGGCACTAAGATACAGCATGGTCAATTGGTGACTAACCTTCTTGAGTCACTTGCTTTGCCTGCTCAGATAGCAATTGTGAAGTGTAGTGCACACAAGAAGATTACAGATGATGTTGGCCGAGGGAATGCATTTGCAGATGAGATAGCGAAAAGGACAGCGAGAGATGCTACAAGTCGAATGTATGTTGCAGGTCCTGCGAATTGGGTCAGAGAGAGAGGAATGTATGAGGATACAGTAGAAAGTGTAAAGTCGATTCAGGAAGAGGTTACAGAGAAAGAATTGAGAAAGTGGAAAGAAAGTACAGCAATGTTAGATGAGATGGGTTGTTGGGTGGAATTGTCAGAGCACCAACGTTGGCTGTTACCAGACGCCTATATACTACCAGTAGTTACTATGGCGCATGGTCCAGCCCATTTAAGTGCGAAGGAAATATGCAAGCTTCTGGCTCCAGTATGGCAAAATGAAGGAATTCCAAAGTGTGCAGAAAATGTAGTGAAACATTGTATTGTTTGTCTGATGTACAACCCAGGAAAGGGAACCCCAACTCCAACAGGTCACTTTGCTCCTCCGACATATCCATTTGAGGTGTTGCAAATTGATTACATTCACATGGAGAGATGCAAAAACCTCAAATATGTTCTGGTGGTAGTATGTGCCTTTTCTAGATGGATAGAAGCATACCCTCTGAAAGACAACACAGCTTTATCAACTGCTAAAGTTCTACTAAAATAATTTTTCCCTAGGTTTGGTTTGCCGCGCATTGTCTGGAGTGACAATGGAAGCGAATTTGTGAGCCAAGTCATGCAAAAAGTTTGTGCAGGTCTTGGTATTAAGCAGAAGTTCCATGCGGCAAACCATCCACAATCAGCGGGACTAGTGGAATGTTACAATGGTACTTTAAAGCTTAAGCTCGCAAAAGTGCAAGCTAGTACAGGACTTAATTGGCCCGATGCTCTACCATTAGCTCTTCTATCCACCAGAACTGCAGTACACTCTCGTTTGGGACTTAGCCCTTATGAAGTGGTTTTTGGACACCCAGCTAATATATGGGGAGTCCCTCGCCCTAAGAAATATTCAGACTTGCCATTCCCAATGTTGATTGATTATTTGCATGACCTTACGACTAAATTGCGTGTTGTCCATCAACAGGTTCAGAGTGCATTGCCAGAGGCTTCCACAGACTCGGGTCATTCCATCCAGCCAGGCGACTGGGTCTGTGTGAAGAATTTCCAAAGGACGAAAGATTTGGAGCCTCGTTGGAGGGAACCTCGACAGGTTCTTTTAGTAATGAGAACAGCAGTGAAAGTCGAAGGAAAGAAAAACTGGATTCACGGCGTGCATTGCAAGAAAGTGCCTTTGCCACTACCCTTTGATCAGTGGGTCCGAAAGGGTATTAGAGACTCTGAGAACGAGAAGGTTCCACAATTTGTACCTTTTAGTAATGCACGCCTGAATGGAACTTTGTCGGAGAAAGAAGACGATGAAATTCTTCAGCAAGCTGTACCATCACGTCTTCGTTTGAATACGACAAATCCACGAACATTGTTCCGAGATCAAACCGCACCTGACAAAGAACATTATAACCTAAGACCTAGAGTAAAGAACACCTAGGATTTTCTCCTATGTAGTTCTCTATCCCGGTTGCAGGGTCACGGTAGGAGTCTTCGTTGCGACCTGAGTAGTGGCAATAGGCCTGCAGGACTTGCAGTGTCATAGGACGGCAGACAATCGTAACTAAGTGATTGAGGAAGATTGCCGTCAGCATCCGTTTAGAAAGATGGAGACTACATTAGGCAAAAGAGAAAGAAAGAACAAGATGAAAAGAGAACACTGCAAATCGATGTACAGTCATTGTGGTATTACTTTATGTATTATTATATTATTGTGTATTCTTTTGGCGTGTATAAATTGGATTGTTTATGCTTTGCAGCGAAAAGTTGTTCCTCCTTCTATCTCTTTGTCTCCTACTATCTCTACACATCTATTTCATACACTTCCTCAACATGAATTTATTAGAAGAACCGAATTTTACAATAATTCATTTGTCCAGTTATTACATCAACATCAATTAGTGATAAATACAACCGACTGTTGAGTGTGTGGACTTATGCCACATACCACAGAAAAAGGAATGCCGTATTTAGTTCTTCCATTCTCCTATGAAGGTTCCGCTTGGGCTTATTTTGTTATTTTCTCCAACGCCTATCAAAGCAAATTCAGATGGCCCGTTAGTTCATATAGTGGTGGTCCAGATTTTAGTCACAGTTCATTGATAAAGGGAATGGTAGCTATGGCTAAAATCATGGAAAATAGTAGGATTTCCATTGATGAAAGAAAAGCGTATACTAACTGGAATGTCACCCATTATATCACTAGCCTTAGTGATAAGGTTAAACAGGGAAAATCTCCACCGATTTGGACTATAACCTCATCAGGGAAATTTCTGTCTACAAATAAATGGTCAGTTTGCTGACACCGTACAAAGAAATAGTTGTTCCCACACATACATTCACTCCTCTCAGAATTCGCCGCCGTTGGTACCATCTCAGGGCACATATTTCATCTGCCACGATAGAGCTTACACTTGGTTACCGACTGGTTTTTCTGGTACCTGTTATATAGCTTTCCTTCTTCCCCCTACATACACTGCTCCTTCCAATCATCATCGAAATAGATATGGCAGAGGAATTATTGATTCCAAGGACACAGCAGGACAAGAGGGAGGAGATTTCCTCAAAGGATTTCTTCCTTTTTGGGATCCTATGGCCAATAGCAGGAATATAAGGCAACTGGTTCGTGTTCTAGAAACCACCATAGACATCACTGTAGGAGCTTTGAGTAATATCACAGCGGAACTACAGGTGGATCGTCTTATGACTGCAAAATCATGTTGCCTTAGACTTTGTTCTTGCGGATCGTGGTGGAGTGTGTAAATTGATCGGGTCAAGTTGCTGTATTTTCATACCTGATGACGCTCCGACAGTATACCAAGCCATTTCTAAATTACATATAATCTCCAAATCGATTCATCAGGACGAAGGAGATTGGTCATTATTGGAGTTGTTTTGGGGACTACTGTCCAAATGGGGTTGGAAAGTGTTAACTTTCCTTGGCATGGTTTTAGCCATCGTTTTCTCTTGTTGTCTTTGTATGCATTGTGGTCCCGCTATCTACGACCTTTGTGCTACTGTATGCATCTCGAACCCTAAGATACAAAGAACAGAGAATATTAAAATGATGGTACAGCAACAGCTCGATGACCTCATGGCCATCGACATTGACTCAGATTAACGTGAGTCTATAGATCTTGCCTGAGTTCTGGCAAAAGGAGGGTCTGAGGAACTTCGATTTTTGATCACGATCGTATCGACCCGCCATTTTGTGCTCCGCCGCCATTTTGTGTTGCCCTCACTCAGGCAGCACGGCGAACGAAGTCTTTTCTGCTTTTCCTGCAGCACTGTGTCGAAATAAGCCTTCTGCCTTCATTTACAAAGCTGGTGTTAGGACTAGCCGAGTACACTAATCCCCGTCTGGTTTTCCTAATCCTTGTCTCAACTATCTGTTGGTTCACACTATTCTCTTCTAACTTTATCTTATCGTCTGGCCTTCGCTGTCCTCTGCTCGTATTCTCTCGTTTCACAACTGTCCTCTAAAACATACAAACGTGTCTCGCCACCTGCAAGTCAGTTACAAATCCGTTGATTAATTAACTTGTGGGGAGGGGGGTCAAACACAGTTGGAGGAGAGGTTTCTTCGAGTTACCCGATATCTTTGTTTTTAAACTTTTTCTATTGGTTCTGTTCTGCTCTTCTTGTATATTTTAGGTGTGTTCTTGGTTAATGTATATGTCACCTATGTACTATATAAGATTGTGCGCCACGGAGTGAAGTGGCAGTCTCCTGAGAACATACAGTGTGTACTTCTAGGACAACTGTACTAGCTGCAGCTAATAAATCTGATCTTTTACGCCTGACAGAGTGTCCCGTGTCTCTGTGTAGCTGAGCAGGAGAACCCCAGAGATTTTAGGCGTACCCTGCGCCGCCAGGCCCATAAGGTTCTGGTTCTTCACCGTGACAAGCTTTTTTGTAATAATTAAAAATGTTTTTAAGTCTCAGTATGATCCGACAGTCCAACGGGGAAGGATATACTTTCAGAAAGAAGGTGCTAAAGTACCTCAGCAAACAATTGTTTCTGAAAAAGTACTCAGTTCGGTGATTTGTCACAAACAAATCCTACAGATGTGGAGAGCCGGTAGGCTTTAAAAGAATAGATGTTTGAGGTCTTCGGCAGATAGTACTCTTACAAAACAAGAGAGACAGTGCTATCAGCAAAAAAAAAAAAACTGTTCCAAAAAATGTATGCATTCACAATTGATGGATAATTCTACTAAGAGTACTGGTACCCTTGGGCACTCATTGCAAGTAAGGCAGAATTGGCCCATAGTGAGGAATTTATTATGTGTGATAAATACCTCCAATTCCGAATTTTTTACTTTCAAATAATCTATAACATATAGAAACAGTGTTTAACGCACCTAATTTTGCATGGTTTGCCTTTTTTTCCAGGCGTTTTTCCCTGATAAAGTTCAGCAGGTTTGATATTCTGAAATTTATTAGTGGAAAGCTGCAAGGGTGTAATATTTATCACACAACTCGCCATTCTGATCCATGTGCAAACATGTGGGAATTTAAGCCTGCAACTGTACTCAGGGCCTTAGTGGGAGATCTTTTGGTGCTGGTGTTGACCAAGCTTTTAACGAGGAACAATCTGAGGTTTATTCTTCATTGAATTGCACCCTCTATAACAGATAGGGTACAAATTATCTAATTGAGGGAGATTATAATGTGTTTTCAGTTCTCCTATTCAACAGATCTATCATGGAAATAGTTAGCCCAAGTAAGTACTGTAAAAAAACTGGGTACATGGAAGATAATCCAACTTAGAGACATTCATTGACGTCACATCTCAGTACATGGCCTCTTCACCTATTGATTTTGTTCTGAAACAGACAAGATATCTCCAACCAGATAGAAGTTTAAGTTTTAGTTGCAAACATTTCTTACCAACTTCCTCTTGAGACAATGTTTGGGTTGGAACGCTTACCCTAAGTCCGAAAACAGACACATTATTGTAGAAATGTCTGAAAAAAATGAATCAACATTTTTTAATGAATTAATTTCATAAGATTCCATCCTAGTCCCAAATCACACTCAAGGCACATGAATATTCAGGTGCGAAAGAGGAGTTGGAGGAACCTACATACCAAGGCTAAGGACTCCCGATGCCATGCTGTGGTTCACATCTTGATAGGGCTACCAATCCCAATGGGTTAGGAAGGGCAACTTACAGTGGTACACCTTAGCTTGGGTGATGGGAATCTTCGTTCCCAACCAAGTAATGGCCATATGTTTTCCCCCTGGCATGTCTGGCTTTTGATGGCCTCTTAGGGGATGCTGTAGGTAAATATGCAGTTTGCTGCCAATCGAGTAGGGTGGTAGATACTTCTGGGTTACCCCTACGGAGGGTAGCAGTTGTTCCAGTCCCAACACCAGAAGAAGAGACGTCAGTAAGACATCTCAGAGTGGGAGAGACCCACTAGGCAGGAATAAGTGAGCGTTCATGTATGTATGCTTCCCAAACGATTGGTGTCCTGGCTTTCTGGAGGCTAGTCATGTGAAATGTATCTAGTCAGAGAGACAACCTAGAGGCCTCTTTTATATCAGGAACCCCATTCCGATTATCCCTGAATAAACACCAGTGCATCACACCAGCTAGGTGTGAGTATTGTTTTCTGGTGTGTGTTCTTGAGGTGGCACTTTTTGTTCTGTTCGCCATTAAGAATCAATGAGGTTACTGGTTATGGCTGGGACAAGTCTGTATGAGTGACCGTGCCTACTGGTTTGCAATGGGATTTCAGATTTCAAGGGAGTTGTCGAAGTGATAAAGCAGTCAGAGAGTACTGAATGTTCCCACTCAGAAGAGACCTCAGTTCACAGCAGTGTGGCCGTCGGGTGCATCACTGGATTCAGAATCCCTGCGG
Source organism: Triturus cristatus (assembly GCF_964204655.1). Classification (NCBI taxonomy): domain Eukaryota; kingdom Metazoa; phylum Chordata; class Amphibia; order Caudata; family Salamandridae; genus Triturus; species Triturus cristatus. Next base: position 694,503,427 of record NC_140591.1, read on the forward strand.
GGCTCTAGCATGAGAGGCAGGTGGGAGGAAGATCGCCTTTCTGAGGGTCAGTGCGTTGGAAGGGTCTCTCTTGGAAGATGTTCAGGGTCCTCAGAAACCTAGAGGCAAAATAGCACAGCGCTGGGCTTGTGTGAAACCACTGAAGAGCTGCTTTTCCACAGCTACAATGTCCAGACCGTCCAGAAAGTGCATGGAGGCATGGATGCTGCAAAGGAGTTGGCAGCAAAAGGCTCTCCCACATGTCCCTTTGTTGCTTCACTGCTTATTCCCCGTCGCAGGCTGGTTAAGAAGGAAAGATGGCGGACATTGTTGTGCGGCTGCTACAAAAAGGTAGAGTTTCCCACAGTCCCCAGAGTGCCCACACATCAGTAATATACCAAGGCATGGGAGAGAGCCAACAGGCAGGGTTTAATGAGGTCTGCTATGTTTTTAAAATGTTGAGATGTGCCTAATCTGTTCACCTAGCTTTCCAGAGAGTAAATGGTGACAAATGTTTATAGTTTCGATCAGCTTTTTATTGTAGCCAGCGAAATGCCCATAAGATGGGTTCCTGGACCACTGCAACAAGTTGGAGGCACACATATTGTAATGACTGGCTGAATACTGCAAAAATGAAAGCACATATAGGTGACGGATCACTGACATAATATCGACTACAAAAATATAGACTTAAAAAAATATCGATGCCAAAATATAGAATACCAAAATATCGAATCCCTATCTCCAAACAGGAAAGTACAAAAATATAGAATCCAAAATATCGTTGTAAATAATATAGTTAGTCAAAATATCGATTTTTTTAAATGTTTTAAAAGTAATGTAAAATTAATGAAATAATACATATAATTAACTGACACATACTTAAAATACTTAAATAACATTAAAATTAATAAATAAATAATGTAAGTAAAAAAAAGAATTAATACATATATATTAACGTAATATTAATTAAAAATATTCAATGTTTTCTGCGTAGGATAGCGGGCGGGTAAAATTTACTATTACCACTCCAGTAAGTGCAATAGTAGGGAAAGCGTTGGATAGCGGGAGGGTAAAAATTACTATTCCCACTCCAGAGAATGCAACAGTAGGGAAAGCGTTGGATAGCGGGAGAGTAAAAATTACTATTCCCACTCCAGAGAGTGCAATAATAGGGAAATCATTGGATAGCGTAGGGGTAAAAATTACTATTCCCACTCCAGAGAGTGCAACAGTAGGGAAAGCGTTGGATAGCGGGAGGGTCAAATTTACTATTCCCACTCCAGTGACTGCAACAGTAGGGAAAGCGTTGCATAGCGGGAGGGTAAAAATTACTATTCCCGCTCCAGAGAATGCAACAGTAGGGAAAGCGTTGGATAGCGGGAGGGAAAAAATTACTATTCCCACTCCAGAGAGTGCAATAATAGGGAAAGCATTGGATAGCGTAGGGGTAAAAATTACTATTCCCACTCCAGAGAGTGCAACAGTAGGGAAAGTGTTGGATAGCGGGAGAGTAAAATTTACTATTCCCACTCCAGTGAGTGCAACAGTAGGGAAAGCGTTGGATAGCGTAGGGGTAAAAATTACTATTCCCACTCCAGTGAGTGCAACAGTAGGGAAAGCATTGGATAGCGTAGGGGTAAAAATTACTATTCCCACTCCAGAGAGTGCAACAGTAGGGAAAGCGTTGGATAGCGGAAGGGTAAAAATTACTATTCCCACTCCAAAGAGTGCAACAGTAGGGAAAGCATTGGATAGAGTAGGGATAAAAATTACTAATCCCACTCCAGAGAGTGCAACAGTAGGGAATGCGTTGGATAGCGTAGGGATAAAAATTACTATTCCCACTCCAGAGAGTGCAACAGTAGGGAAAGCGTTGGATAGCGGGAGTTCAAAATTTACTATTCCCACTCCAGTGATTACAACAGTAGAGAAAACGTCAAATGGCGTAGGGGTAAAAATTACTATTCCCACTCCAAAGAGTGCAACAGTAGGGAAAGCGTTGGATAGCGTAGGGATAAAAATTACTATTCCCACTCCAGAGAGTGCAACAGTAGGGAAAGCGTTGGATAGCGGGAGGGTAAAATTTACTATTCCCACTCCAGTGAGTGCAACAGTAGGGAAAGCGTTGGATAGCGTAGGGGTAAAAATTACTATTCCCACTCCAGAGAGTGCAACAGTAGGGAAAGCATTGGATAGCGTAGGGATAAAAATTACTATTCCCACTCCAGAGAGTGCAACAGTAGGGAAAGCGTTGGATAGCGTAGGGGTAAAAATTACTATTCCCACTCCAGAGAGTGCAACAGTAGGGAAAGCATTGGATAGCGTAGGGATAAGAATTACTATTCCCACTCCAGAGAGTGCAACAGTAGGGAAAGCGTTGGATAGCGGGAGGGTCAAATTTACTATTCCCACTCCAGTGAGTGCAACAGTAGGGAAGGCGTTGGATAGCGGTAGGGTAAAAATTACTATTCCCACTCCAGAGAATGCAACATTAGGGAAAGCGTTGGATAGCGGGAGAGTAAAAATTACTATTCCCACTCCAGAGAGTGCAATAATAGGGAAAGCATTGGATAGCGTAGGGGTAAAAATTACTATTCCCACTCAAGTAAGTGCAATAGTAGGGAAAATAATAAATTAATATTTTTTTTTAAATTAATTAATTATTAATACCAAAACAAGTATTACAATTAATTACCAATCACACAAGATTTAATAATTGATTATTTAGAAACACCAATACATTTTTGTTTAATTAATTACATATTAATAATTAATTAACAACCAATTTTTTTTCAATAACAAACATTAATAAATGCAAATAACACCAATTAATAATTAATTAATAATATATTGATTAACGATATACACAAATTATTTAAATAATTAATTTTTTACAATTATATTACTTCCCACCATATTCCCCTATAAACACACTACCCGCTACAAATATTAAATGAATACAATTAACATAATTATCAATTAAACAATTAATACAAATTAATTACCAATTAATACAAATTATTTACCAATTAATAATTAATCAACAACCAATTAATTTTCTACACCAATTAATAATTAACTAATAACAATTAAATTACTTCCCACCCTATTCCCCTATAAACCTGCAACCCGCTACAGAAGTAAAACGCAAAATTAAATTAAAGATATATTAATTAACAATATACACAAATTAATTAAATAATTAATTATTTACAATTATATTACTTCCCACCATATTCCCCTATAAACACACTACCCGCTACAAATATTAAATGAATACAATTAACATAATTATCAATTAAACAATTAATACAAATTAATTACCAATTAATACAAAGTATTTACCAATTATTAATTAATCAACAACCAATTAATTTTCAATACCCATTAATAATTAACTAATAACAATTAAATTACTTCCCACCCTATTCCCCTATAAACCCACAACCCGCTACAGAAGTAAAACGCAAAATTAAATTAAAAATAATTAATAATTCCTATAAATTATTATTTAGTGTACTATAATTAAATTACTTCCCACCCTACTCCCCTATAAACCCACAACCCGCTACGGAATTAAATTACACAAAAATAAAATAACATAAAATTCATTACTTTAAAAATATTCTAACATACATTCCAATATTAATACATACTTTTAACACATATACTAACACTTAAAACACTATAAAAAATTCGATATTTTTAACAACTATATTATGACTGTCGATATTACTTACTTCTATATTATTGAAATCGATATTTCTTACATGATTTTCGATATTCTTCACCACTATATTTTGGCAATTCGATATTCTGTCCATTCTATATTAAAAACTCGATATTCTGTCCATTCGATATTTTTTTTCCGATATTATGTCTATTTACCATTGGTGACTTGTGAACATGTATTTCTACCAACACTGTGAACTAGGATGTGTGCCCACTCCAGTACAGTTTAGCGCCATTGCCTCAGATGCAGCTCAACGTGTAGATTTCCAGAATAGAGCACCCAGGATAACATATGTACGAGGAAAAATACATCATAATTAAATATATGCAGAAGAAAGGCATTTTACCACTTTTGTATGAAGTATGTTTTGTTTTAAGGGTAAATGAATCTGAATAATTTGCTTGAAGAAAAAGTGCATGGTGAAAAATATAATGCTAAGCGATCCAGCATGTATGGACAGGGCTGATTTGCATGTGACTTTGCTCCACACATCCCCAATTATCATTTTATTTATTTTTGTCCATGCCAGTCATTAAATGTAGTACATAAAGAAATATATAAACTTGCATGTTTTGTTCTTAAAAAGAATAAAAGGGGCTTGGATAGAATTATAGAAACTGTGGTACTGTTGGAGGCCATGTTCAAATGTGCAAGAGTTGCAGAAAAGATCCATGACCAGAAAAGGGAGTCCATAGTCAGGCATGTACTATACTAAGTTCGGCCAAGATGGGAAATGTGGCAAATGCTGTTCAGTGTGGGCGATATTGGGAGTCAACTCGAACACGTGTTAGCCCCAGTGCTGCACTCATATATTGATTATATGTTGCTTGGAGTCTTTTCCTTCGCCCTTGCTTTACTAGTCAGTGTCTAGGAATCCAACTAAAGTAGCTGTGGTTAGTATAAGGAGGGAAAGAAGAGGGTGTGTGGGGAATTGGGGCAGAACATGGGACTGTTGGCAACGTAGCTCTGTTCTTCAAGACCTCAGTTGGTAGAGCCAGACTATGTCCAAAAAATACTCTTCTTTAAAAGTTTATTGATTCATGATATTTCTTCTCCTTTGACTTCTAATCTTTTGCTCCTGGCTGTTATCTTTCTTCCATTCCTACTTAATTCATCCAGGGCTCTCTTCCTTCCTCGTTAACCAACATTCCACTTGTTGTGTTTTATTTTCAGCGTCTAGTGGACCCTACCAGACGTTGGTGCCACGAGAATAGCCAGTTTACCTTTGTGAATCGGGCCCATAGTTTTCTTATTGGCCATTATCAGATGCATCAACCATACTTGTGTAAAAATTGTCAGAGAAGACAAAACTGTTCAGCACCTTTGTTTGCCTCCTTTATTCAGTCTAAACCTATGCTTTCTATCTAACTTGGGTGGCAATGTTCTGGTATAGATTCATGATGGTTATTCCTGGTTCATTTCCAAGGCCATTCTTTTGAGTTAGCTTGATTGGGTCAACTATGTTGAATCTTTGGCAACAATTCAAGGATGGCATGTACAGACATTTCTGGCGAGGTGTCATGACGATACCACACAACTCACGTTCCCTAAATATTTCCAGCAGCATATGGCTGCTGGAGGAGAAAACGGGGAAAATAAACAAATCAACAAATAGAAATGCTAGAGGGGAAAAAATGCACTACTTACTCCTCCCTCTAAGGCGGAAATATCTGGCAAAAACATTAATAGACCACTGAAAATGCTGTAATGTTTACCAGCGAGTGCTCTAAATTGAGGTTAAAGATTGCTCTGGGACAGGTGCAATTTTGCATTGAGATTTGTACTTGCATTTCAACTGCTACAAAATCGATTTTTTGCCCTGGTTATGAAGTGCACATGCATTTTTTGACTTGTCAAGAAGGGCAAATGTCGCAGAGGAAGTGCACTAATGAAGTCTATATGATTTGGAAATGTGAGTGCAAAAAATCATCCGCATCGGTGCATTGTGGGTAATCCAGCGTCTGGAAGGTTTCAACGAGCATGAATTGTCTATGGTAAATTCACGTCAATTGCTGTGATGAAAAACAGATAAAACACTCCAATGATAGTTGAAAAATAGACACACACCATATGCGTATATCCTAAGAGATTTGCTATCATAACAAAATCTGAAAAACAGAATTTCGATTCACAGAGCTCAGGGAGGATGAAATAATTATGTTTATTCTCCGAATACCGGATAAACCGGAACTACTGCCAACAGGGCTTGTGACTATGAATCATTTTCTGAACCAGGCTGCTGCGTGAAGAAAACAATTCGGAAAAACAGGATAGAGTGAGTGAAATCAGTATGTTTGCAACCTGCATATATTGGTATGTGCCATTTGGCAGTAGATCTCGGTTACTAATTGGGGATTTGCAAGGGGGTTTAAAATAAGGAAATGGAAGTCACTGGGTTGAGACCAAACATGCATATGTTTACACTTGCTCTCAGTTCTTGTTGGATAGATCCACACTCTCTTTTACTAATTGCTTTGTAGCAGATCCACACATATGGTCTGGTCTTTCCCTGTCAGTTCGGGTAGGTTGAAGGGGACAAGAAATGGGGGTTCAGCAGCTGTGTTGTCCCCGCAACAGCTTTTCTAGGTACGTCCTGCGTACAAATAAACATGTTTAGTAAAATCGAAACTCAATAGGGGCAGCTAGTACATGTACAGACCTGTAGACCCATTTACCTATTGCAAGTTCATAAACGGCTTGCTTTTTCAGTGCTCTGTTTGCTCTCCGTTCTAGACCGAGGCCCTTCATTCTGCTGGAGCCTCATGTGCTTCTATAAATGGACACAGTTTTTCACCACGAGGCTCTCAACATTGGTAAAGTGAGTCGTCGGGCCTAATGACTGCATGTAGGTACATTGATTTTAATGGAATAACGCTGACATCCGATCTGTAGGTTTGTGTGTTTGTGTGTGTGTGTATGTGTGGTTGTGTGTGTGTGTGTATGTGTGTGTGTTAGGGGGGTTAGTGGAAACAAAGCCGCTTTACTATGACTCGAAAGAGTGTGAGTGGTTGGTGTTGCAAGAAATCACCCACAAAGTGTAGTATCTGGAGATTAAGGCAATTTAGATATTTAATCAATAGCTTGAATGGACTTATCCCCCTAAACTCTACACTTGTTAAGCGTAAGGATGAATAACTCCAAACGTCTATGTAGCTGTTCCTTCACCATGATTTTCCTTTGTTCAGTTCCCCTGTATTTTTCACTTTTAAGGATAAGTTTTAGGTAACCCTAGTCCCAAGGAGCATGCTAAATTCCAAATATTGTAGTCCCTGGGGACACCTTTGGTGAACCTGAAGTCAAGGGAGATATTTAACTGGGCTGTATAGTCTGTAGTCTTGAGGGGGTGCACCTGAAACTCTTTACTGAAGTCCTGGCTGGGGGCACCATTTATGTACTGTTTGGGTAAGTATCTGTGCAAAGGGGCTAGTTCCATCTAGCACCATGTGTACATTTTCATCCTTTTGTGTATATTTTTAATAAATGTGAATATTTGCTAACTGGCTAGACTCCATTTGCAATAATTATCGCAAACATCCGAACAAGTGTGGAAAGAAGACTGCTTCTGTGCACCCATCATCATGGTTACCCTTAGATAAATCTCAACATCTTTGTGTAGCATAGGTAAATGTAAGACAGAGGATGGCTGCTGCCCACAGAGAAACAACACAGGTAGTCTATCTGAAGGGAATGGACATGGTTTTACCAGAACCGACAACTGGAAAATGTACAGCCTTGCCATATTGTAGCCACCAACCTTAATAATACATTCATGGAGCAGGACAACACCTGCTCTTCTCAGCACCCTTTCTGAGGAAAACTCTGTTCCAATCTTAGTTGTTGGATTTCTGAACTGGAAGAATATAGTTAAACTGATTGGCAGCCCTCCGTAGACCCTACGGCTTTGCTTTCTGATTGGATCTGCATGCTGCTCTTTTTCTTGTAGTTAGGGCTAAGCCTGGTGCTCTGTCACATCTCTGCTGCCTTCCCTGGCACTGGCATTGTACTTATAGAAGCCACTGGCCAACACAGAGAAATCCTTTCTACCAGATACCAGTTAAGGGCTGCCTGAGAACTGGGAAACAGCCTTTACTATGCAGCCAGAACTACGCAATACCATTACAACGCTGCCAATGCAACAAACGCTTTGTTACCACGTGTTCCATTACCATGCAAATCGTTTCGACTTGCATTAGGGAAAATGTTGTTGGATCTTAAATCCAACACCTTCCCTACTGTTGCACAGACTGGAGAGGGAATAGTAATACATACTATTCAAAAGTTCAGCGCTTCCCTAAGGCAAGTCGTTATAACGACTTGCGTGGTAATGGAACGTGTGGTAAAAACTAATTTGTTGTATTGCCAGTGTTGTATTAGCATGCGTTGTAAAAGCATGCATGATTGTGTCATACATCCCTGAGAACTATCTACATCTGTGGGTGATCAATGCAGTGCCTACACCTGTCAAGCACACTTCTTCTTTGGCGGCATTTGATTCCTTGATCCTTGTGAGTCCTCCTCAAATATACCTTGTTCTGAACTCACTAGCATCTACCATGTGTGGCATGACCACAGGTCCATCGCCACCATCGGCAACCTGCAAGATGTGATCCTGAGCCACAAATGGGAAACCGAGCCTTGCTTTGCAGTGGACTCACACCGGAGTGGCTACTGCACTAGCCAAATTTCGAAGTCTGAGGAAGTCTTTTGTTGCCTGTTTGTGTGTCTTTTGCAGGGCTTTAAGTGGGATGAAAAACCTGGGGGTCTCTTGAAGGGACGTGGCCAATGCAGTTAAGGGCATGGCTTAAAATCATATGTGCTACAAATCTGTCCTTAGCATAGTGTGCCATCCTAGTGGTACTATGCTGCTTCTGTCATTGCATCCAGATATATAAGACAACAAGTAACATTACAACTACAAAAAGCCAGGACTATTGGCTTTGCCAGTGATTGTTAGTTGCATAAGATAAATAGGCAACAACTATGACTTGGTTGCATATAATACTGAAAATGCTTCAGTTCTGAAATGATGAGACTGAAAGAACTATAACGAGTCTCTGAAGTTACATCAAAGGCAGTGGATGGTGGTACAGCTGCAAGGTTACGATCTTTGTTTCTCCCTGATGGCAAGTGAAAAAATTGAGAGCCCGATAGGGACCCGTCTCAGCACCTGCTTTTTAGAACTGCTGGTGCAGAGCACCGGTAGGACCCGGCTCACTTAAAGCATCGGTCTTTTGTGACTCTGGGCCTACACCCTAGTTTCCCCCAATGTTCCCCTTCAGCAACAATATCTGTGCCCCCTGGGTGTGCAGCCATTGACACTGTGTCACTAGCACCCTTGGGTTTCAAACTACCCATCTTTAAAAATTATCTCTTACCCTAAATTGGAAGACAAGGCAGTTTTCAGAGTCAAATGGTTATTTACTGCAAACACCAAGGTGTTAGCTTTTATTGTGCTGGTGTCTTATTTTTTTATCTTTGCATGTGGCATTTTTTACATTGAGTATTTTGTGAGTTTTGTTTTAGGGATGAGCCCAGAATTCTTGATCCGTATTGGAAGAAACAGTATATAATGTGTGTTATGTGGGTGCGCATTGTTTCTAGCTAGTTGATTGAGAAAACCAGGGGGTCCCACGTATCTGAGTGCACATGGGCAAGTGATGATGTAAATGGCGTTGCCGGAATCACAGTGTGTGTAGCTGTTGAGTTTCCAAGATGGATCAAGAACACGGCTACCGGCCACTTTGATTGTTCTTGTTTGTTGTTGACTGGGCATTGCTTGAATATCATGGCGACCACCCACACTAATTGTGTCAGTTGCATATTAACCTGGCACTTACAACATGCACTTGGGACTTCAATGTACCGTGCAGACATGGGAAGTTTCTTCCGGTGACATTAGTATCAGCTGTTCAAGGGTCCCTAACTTATATGTTGATGTCAGATAATTGGCTTGTCAATTTGCATTTCTTAGACACGCTTGGTTATTTTCTGGTCAAAGCAATACTTGATCCGCAGACCTTACCGGCCACATCACCGTTTCTGTCAATCATGGTTATATGTCTGTGATGCTCTAGAACGGATATTCCAACTACACGGTTTGCTTGTTTGACCTTCCAGCACATTGACTGACTTCCTTTCAAGATATATTCGAGACAGATTAGGGAACTGTCTAAGAATCGCCTTTCCATGTTGCATGACTCATTAGGGTGTTTGGTACATGTATACTTTGAATGTGAGATCACTAATTTCAGCTGTGTAAAACGTTGCTGACTCACTGATCACTTGGTGAACAATTTTTATCTTAAATAGAAGTACCAGTCGGAAATAGCAGTGAGCAGCAGGCCAAGTTAAGGGACTCCAAGCAAACTTCCTGAATGATAAAACGTTAGAAGCCTTCGCTCTGCGCATGTAGGTTTGAAGCAGCATTGCATATGAGCTGCTTCGAATGAATTTAAGCCTCTGAAAGGTGCTGCAATTTTTTAGGTCTCGCCTGGCGTAGGCTGCACGCATGCGCAGTCTCGCTGGCGAGATTTAGTGTTAACAGGGTATTTTCTGTAAGGGGCTTTAAGCCCCGCCTCTGTTCCATTGGCTGGCGTCACCGTTTATGCTACACGGTGGCCAGCCATTGGAACAGAGGTGTCAATGACGTTTTTGCTTGGCTTTTCGAGCCGTCCCATTTGGACGGATTCGCTTGCTTTGTGTTGGTCGCAAAAGGTTTCTTATCTTTATAGGGCCAAACACATGGCCCCATAAAGACAAGAAACCTTTTGGCAGAAGCCGAGCAAGTATGTCATGGCGAGCGCTTGTGCAATGTGAGCATGCGCAGAGCCTTTCGGTCCTAGCATCGCCTCTTGTTTTATTCTCCTTTCAAGGGGTTTAATTCAGCTTCCTAAATTGTTATTTTGAAACACCAGAGATAGATTATTTTACACCACTTGTCCTTTGTTTTCATTAGCTGGTGTTTATATTTCCCTGCATGGAAAACGGACATAGACCGGTCTCGGCTTTAAAAGTGTTCAGCTGAGACGTGTTATGTTACAAGCGGGTGCGCCGGAGTTATCTAGGAATGATCTTTCAGTGAAGTGGACGGCCGTGCCTCTGCTGTTAACCTTTCTGTGCATGCGCGCATCCAGATTAAACGTGGAATGCCTCCGACAGACTGGCCGTAGTGGTGGTATTTTAATGTACTAGAGGGAACGGTCGGCTTTGGCAGTTATTGCAGCAGAACCGGAACTCAAGCTTTTTTTTTCCAAGATAATAGCGTGCCCCGGGTGGAGAACACAAAGAGCCGTCCAGGTAATACTAATGGTGTTTAATTCGGTTGAACTGCATTTTCTTTTATCATATGTGTCCAGAAAGGTGTAAGACGATGCTGAGGTGCGTGCCACTGTTGGAATGGCGACATGTTTACAGTGAAAGTGCTCCATGCCTCAAGCGTCCAGAGCTGCCGACTTTGCCGACTCGGCTCAACATCCTGTGATTCTGGGCAAATCACTTATTCTCCCCCATGCCTAACCCCCCCCCACACACACACACAAATCCATGTGTAGTTCTGTAATGTGCCTGATGCTCATGTAAAGCGCTCAAACCTTTGGGTTGTGTTCGCGCTAAAACTGCAAAATAAATTGTTCGGCGGAGGCGTGTTATGTTACAAGCGGGTGCGCCGAAGTTATCAAGGAATGATCTTTCAGTGAAGTGGACGGCCTTGCCTCTGCTCTTAACCTTTCTGTGCACGCGCGCATCCAGATTACACGTGGAATGCTTCCGACAGACTGGCCGTAGTGGTGGTATTTTAATGTACTAGAGGGAACGGTCGGCTTTGGCAGTTATTGCAGCAGAACCGGAACTCAAGCTTTTTTTTCCAAGATAATAGCGTGCCCAGGGTTGAGAACACAAAGAGCCGTTCAGGTAATACTAATGGTGTTTAATTCGGTTGAACTGCATTTTCTTTTATCATATGTGTCCAGAAAGGTGTAAGACGATGCCGAGGTGCGGGCCACTGTTGGAATGGCGACATGTTTACAGTGAAAGTGCTCCACGCCTCAAGCGGCCAGAGCTGCCGACTTTGCCAACTCGGCTCAACATCCTGTGATTCTGGGCAAATCACTTATTCTCCCCCATGCCTAACCCCCCCCACACACACGCACAAAAATCCATGTGTACTTCTGTAATGTGCCTGATGCTCATGTAAAGCGCTCAAACCTTTGGGTTGTGTTCGCGCTAAAACTGCAAAATAAATTGTTCGGCGGAGACGTGTTATGTTACAAGCGGGTGCGCCGGAGTTATCAAGGAATGATCTTTCAGTGAAGTGGACGGCCGTGCCTCTGCTCTTAACCGTTCTGTGCACGCGCGCATCCAGATTACACGTGGAATGCTTCCAACAGACTGGCCGTAGTGGTGGTATTTTAATGTACTAGAGGGAACGGCCGGCTTTGGCAGTTATTGCAGCAGAACCGGAACTCAAGCTTTTTTTTTTCCAAGATAATAGCGTGCCCTGGGTGGAGAACACAAAGAGCCGTCCAGGTAATACTAATGGTGTTTAATTTGGTTGAACTGCATTTTCTTTTATCATATGTGTCCAGAAAGGTGTAAGACGATGCCGAGGTGCGCGCCACTGATGGAATGGCAACATGTTTACAGTGAAAGTGCTCCACGCCTCAAGCGGCCAGAGCTGCCGACTTTGCCAACTCGGCTCAACATCCTGTGATTCTGGGCAAATCACTTATTCTCCCCCATGCCTAACCCCCCCCCCCCCACACACACACACAAAAATCCATGTGTACTTCTGTAATGTGCCTGATGCTCATGTAAAGCGCTCAAACCTTTGGGTTGTGTTCGCGCTAAAACTGCAAAATAAATAAACAATACATAAATAATCAACCTGAGGTCAGAGCATTCGTACACTTACGATCTCAGCCAGCACCATATCACCTTTCTAAACAAGCATTTGCAATGCAATAGGTCTCGCATTTGCGAGAGTTTAAGCTATTGGCATTGTAAATGGTAATTCCTTTCATTTATGTTTTAAAAACCAACACGTAAATAAAGGCATTGGCATTTACAATGCCAACAGCTCAAACTCTCGCAAATGCGAGACCTATTGTATTGCAAATGCTTGTTTTCTGTTTTGTGTAATAAAATCCTTTTCTCCTCACTCCCGAATGTTAAAGTGTGTGAATTCAGGGAAAGGCCTCCCAGGGTAAGTTCGAACCCTTAAACACCAACAATTGAATTCACCTTCCAGTGTGGTATGGTTAACCTACAAGGTCCTATAAACCACTGGGGTTTGGTACATGTATGTTTGTGCTTTTGCTATGTTCACGTTTGTGGTGGTGCACATTACTTTGACAGACCCAGTGAGTTTCAAGCACTGAGATTTTAACTCTCTTAAATTAATTTTCTTTTTATTTCATTTTAATTTCCACTTCATAGATCGACTGAATAAGGTGGTTTCAGTAACAGGTATGAGAGCCTCACTGCAGGTATTGTGTGTTAGTGTGTTCACACTAAATAGGGATTCTATAGCCCTGAAGATGGCCGTCGATCCAGACTGGCAGTCTAATGGCCAAAACATGTAGGCAGTGATTTTGGATGCAGGAAGCATTACCTTCTACAGGCATGCCGGAAAATTCAATTTTTAATATTGCCATTGGTACCCTTCTAATAAAGTAACATATATTGGGTATACCACTAGGCAGTTCTAAGCTACCTGGATCACTGAGTATGCTTAGTTGGAACTATCTCTGTACTTCTGATCGCAGTTGAATCTATCTAGGTGGTATTCATCTACCTTGATTTGGAAAGCACAGCGATGATGAATCATGTCACAATGAACATTGGGTGAGGTATTCTTTCCAATATAATATTAGAGCAGTGGCTTGGTATTAGGCTAGAGTCATAAAATGATCTGCAGCCTTTGCGTGTAGCAAGATAATATATCGGGGAGTGCACACGTTCCCTCCCAGTCTCCTTTGTATGTGACATACTGAAAAGGTGCCCAATATAAGGGCACAGACTACTGGCGAGAAAGAGCAACCACCTTTCCTAGAGAGTTTAATCCTTGGCACTGCTGCCAAGGACCGCTAAGGAAAGCACATCTCCCCTGTGGGAGAGCAGAAGTGTACCCTGGTTTCAAGATATTGAGGGCTTACATGATATAAAGCTCCATGGGTTACGACAAGCACCTGGAACAGAATCAATGTTTTGACTGGGAGCTAGTGGAAAGAATATAGATAAGGCAAAGCCGCAGTTCTGAAAGGAAATTTAAGAAGCCATGCAGCCACATTTTGTACTACCTGAAGCCTTTTGATCAGGTAATCAGGCAGGCCTAGGTAGAGAGCATTAGCATAATTCAACCTAGAAGTAATTAAGGCCTGAACCACCATTTTCCTGGCCGGTAAAGTTAGAAAATGCAAGAATTTCTTTAGTATGTGAAGAAGCTCAAAATAGATCTCCACCAATGCTGAAACCTGAGGCTGAAAAGAGAGCTGGTTATCAAACTTGACCCTCAAATTTTTAACTACTTCAGTTGGGAGGCCAGAACTTGGACTACTCGAAAGGAGAAGCAAGAACGAAAAGGAGGACCTCAGTCTTATCTGCATTACACATAAGCTGATTCTGGCTTCTCCATTTGAAAACTGTCCCCAGAAAAGATTTATTAAGACCTAGGTAAATTTCTTCAACCTTATTAAAAGAGAAAAGCAGCTACGTATCACCGGCACACAAAACTATCTTTGCTCCAACGATTTTACAAGCTGTGCCAAAGGGGTCAACTAGATATTGAAGAGTGTAGGACTCAATGCAGATCCCTGTGGCACCCTCACTGATAGAGCCTTCGTACTTGATGATAAAGGGGGCATCCATATCTCTTGGCCTCTATCCTCCAAAATGGATTTAATCCAACTCACCGCTAAGCCATTTAAGCCAATGGCCCGTGGGCAGTGGAGGAGCAGAGAGTGTGATACTGTATCGAATGCCACAGAAAGATCTAACAATAGCAGCACAACTTTGCCACCCTTATCTAGAGAACGTTCAATGTGTTATGTCATACATACATACATATATACATACATACATACACACATACACACACAAGCTGCCTGCAGCATGTGGGGCATCAGGGAGGAAGCAGGCTCAGCCTTGACAGAAGTAGAGGTGACGTCTCTTCCCATGTGCCCCAACAGTTGGTGACTCTTAAGCAGCTGGTAGGGGGTAACCTTGTGTTCCTGGAGCAGGCATATTCCAACGGCTGTCTGCCGCAGGTCCTCTCAGTTGGTGGGGCTCTGTACATTGGCAGCAGGTGGAAGATGCAGTCCAACTTCTTCCTCAAGCAGATTGGTCTTCCTCCTTGCACAGGCTGCTTGCTTAGGTTTTTTCCAGATTTTGTCCCAGTTCAAAGGGAATGATGTAATAATCAAAGTCCTCTTAGGCCGCAGCCTTGCTCAGCGACATTGCTGTGCAACTCCACCCTGATTGAAGAGAAAATGTGGAACACTGCATTGGAGAAGGGGCCCTGTACTTTTGGCCATTCTTGGCCAATCAGATATTTTGTACTTTTTTAATCTTGTGCCCCCCCCCCCAGTCCTGGAAGGGAATGACCACTGTATGATCAGCATGTGCAGTGGTCATGTCACACAGTAGCTTCTCCTGGGCTGTTTTAATCTGTCCTGCTAGAATGTGTATTCACTTCAGTCAGGAGTCCAGATCCTTTGGTTAGTCAAAGCCCTGGAATGAAAATGGGAGCCACTGGCATTGCCCTGGCAGAGGAAACACCTCTAGTTCAAAAAGGGCTAGTGGGCTACTTCCCCCAACCTACGAAGATGACTGATTTTGGAGAGGGGAACAACAGGATGTGAACATGCAGGCTCCCAAATCCAGGAGGACCCTGATCAGCTTGCACAAAGCCTAGCTACTGTCTTGTTGGGATATGCACAAGTGAACTCCAAAGAAATCTATAATTTACTCAAATACACTCATGAATCTCACAGTTGACCAGCACACTGCACACATGTACGGACACAGACACACACCACACACACTACATCCTTCATAAAGCGTGGAGGGGCAAAAGACTCGGATTACTGCGGATTGGACATAGCATTAGCCAAGAGGAGCCAGTAGGCCTTTCTCCCAAATGGTACTGGAAAAAGGCCTCTACAGGAACACTCATGTTACTACTACCACCGCCAATCTTTTGTACTCTGGGGGGAGAGGGTATTAGACTCTCTGATTGAGGGTGTACCTTGGTTGCCTACTTCAACATTGGAGTCCAGCCTCCCGCCCCATCTCTCTCCAGAGCCATGGAGAGGACTTTCGTTCCACACGTATGATGTAGGGGAGAAGCATGAACAGTCTAAAATTGTAGATTGTGTGGGTATCAACAGCACTGAGGTCTCCACTTCGGGATTCCAAGTGACATGGTAGATAACATGAGCCATCCTCTGATAGTCTATATTGCTTCCTGAAACACCTCCTTATTGATACCTAACCATCTATATAATTATATATATGTTTTGCCCCATCAAACTACATTTAGGGAACTTGGAGAATAGAGAATAAAACATTTTCTTGACTTATGCGTTTGGTCCCAGTAACCCAGTAATACGAAATGGAGCCTCTCACATATGTGATTACATGATTTTTTACCTTTCTTTAATGCAAGCACTGTGACCAATACAGTGATGTCCTTTGTATGGCCCTGCTTTCAATCAGGAATTATGTAATGTATGTTTAAGTTTTTTTTTTTTTAATTTGACAAATGATAACTAATTGATGCTAAAGTATTTGCAGGCGTCAACATGCTTAGATATTTTGTTAAGCTGCTCATGAAGCTGAAGACACCATGTTGCTGGTTCTTGGATGTACCATATATAGCACAGTGTTCACAAATTGGCTCTTGAAGTCGCTATATCTAATACTAGGACTAGATTTACATTGTTGCGCTGGTTTGACGCTCGCGAGGCACTGCATAATTTTGCGCCACTTTTCAGGACTTCTATAATTGTTTTATAAATTGATGCAATGCTTTGCGTCACTTTGCACAGCCCTGTATATTTTAATGATATGTGTGATTGCATATTTTCCCTCCCACTCGGGGCAATCTAGTTTGCCTCTTTTACTTACAACCTACTGGCTCAACGCACTTTTTTTGTTGTGCCCTAACTACCCTGCACAGAGGACTAGATTGCTTAAACTGCTTTTCTGATAGTTCGTGTGCTCCAACTATGTATTGGTATGTGCTGTTAAGATTTTTTAAACGCAGGTTGATGATAGGTCTGACAAAGAATTTCAACCCGACTGTCAATTACTATGAATAATGCAGCAAGATTGTATAATGAATGACTTCACATAATATTATACGCTGGTGTGTCAAACATTGCTTTATTTACATCTGAGCATTTTTATATTTATTAGGCATTTTGGTATGATGACGCTAGGCATTTTTAATGTTGTTTAGGCAGTGATTTCCAAACACCGAACTTACCGTGAATACTAATGGAAATAAAGGGTGTTAATGTGAAAAAATTTGATAAAACACAGAGGGGTGTATTCTCAAGGAGCTATCGCAGAGTCAACGGCACTTTATCGCAGCCAAAGTCACGATAATTTTACCGCCCCATTCACAAGCTGGTGCAAACAGCCAACATCACCAGATTTCCGGCGATAGCTTCCTCAAAAAACATCGCCACAGATGACCATGGCAACTATCGCTAATGAGATGCAGAGTAGGCGTACCCGAGCAAAACGCCATGACAACACTACACTGCAACATTCTCAACGACCAGCCAGATCGGCGATAAGATCACAAAACATGTGATAAGGCGCGTTAGCAGCAGGAATTTAACACCTGCTCTGACCTGGTGCAAAGTCGGACGACAACCGGCAACAGAAAAGGGAGCCCAGACCACAGCCACACCTGAAGACTAACAGACACCATGGAGCCACTGATCATGCAGCTCGGAGCCCCAACAGAGCCACAATACCCACTGCCACCACACCCAGGACTGCCACCCCCCACTGACCCCCCAGACCACCACAGAGGCAGCGCGGACAAATACAGCGGACACCCAGGAAATGCACCAGCCTCATAAACCTAACACCTGACAATGTCATTGCCCACTACAGGCCCAAAAGGACAACCATCCTACGCATCCTGACCATCATCACCCAACAGGCTGACGGCACCAACACAGCAGACAAACAACATCCCACCCCAGACAAAGCTGCTGGCTGTGCTGCACCTGTTGGCGACTGGTACCTCCCAACCAACACCCACCAGAGTCGGAGGAGTCTCACAGCCAGCCACATCCAAGTCCCTCACACCTGTCCTGGATGCAATCATCAGCCTGGTACCCCAGTACCTATACGCCCCCCACAATCCGCAGGAACAGCTGGAGACCAAGCAAGGACTATACACCATAGCTGGATGCACGCACGTGTTGGGGCCAATCGACAGCACACATGGCCCACTTGTGCCCCCTGGTGACACAGCACACAATTACCTCAACGGAAAGCACACGCCTCCCATCAATGTGCAGGCAACATTCGAACACCGTGGAATCGCCACCAACGTCGTCACCAACTACCCAGGCAGTGTGCATGATACCTTCATCTTCCGACAGTCCTACATCAACCAGCGCTTCCATGATGGCACCAATGGAAATGCACAGCCCGTTGGCAAGTACAAAATGAACACCCCACATACCTCAACTCCACAACCATGCAACTCACAACTCTGGCAATGGACACATCACAAATTCACATACAACATGCAAAACAACATGCCCACCCACCAGACACGACAGCACAACTTACTGTGGTAACCTGGGCTAGCCATGAACATGAGCCATCAATGTCATGGCACCTCAGCCACACAATAGCGGAATGTGGGGAGAGGTGGGAACCAGGCATGTGTGAAGGAGGCAAGTGACCCATAAATGGGAAAGTACACAATGCCAAGTGTGGCGGAGATGTTCTGGACAGACTGCAGCATGCAGAACACACCCATATCCATGGCAACATACAGCGCTGGTGTATGGAGTCTAGTGGACAGTGGACGCAACCATGTCACCCCAGCCAATGGGGGAGTTTGCGGAAATGTAGCCTGTTACGTCCCCCCCCGTAAGCGTGAGCAGATTGGGCTGGCCCGGCGTACGTCAGGTCAGCGTAGGGGTGTGAATAAAAAGCACGTAGCCCTGGGCGTGGTTCTCTTCCGGAATGACCAACGTCTCTGCCAGGGCGGCGCTTCTCACCCCGCCACGAGGCAGACGCCGTTGTCTTGCGCGGAGTTGCCTGCGATCCTGTGTGCCTGCTGTACCCCGGGCCGCTGGACCCCAAACCTGTTAGGCTCGCCCCTGCGCAGCCAGGCCACACTGCTCACCTGCTGACACCAGCGTGTGTCAAAGAGGGCCCACCACGTGCCGGCACAAGCTCCGAGGCCAGCGACCTTGGCAGCCTCCACAGACCATCACGGCCTACGCGACACCGGCCCGCTTTACTCCTTTCTCGTTGACGTACTCTACTGCTGCATCCGGCCTACACTACAGTCAAGTAGGTCACACATTTGGAACTGAGTCTTGATTATGCAATGTCAGAGTACACACTTCATGGCTGAGTCATATCTGTGTTCTCCCTTCTATGTGGGGCCAACAACTCTGTGCACAGCATGCGAAAAACAGCTGTCTGTGGTCCCTTGCTGACTACTGCCTTCGGCCTACACTGAGTCCGAGTAGGTCACAAACTTGGAACTGAGTCTTGATTCATGTATGCCAGAGTTCGTATCATTACACGCAGGGAGAGGTGTAAGAGGAAGACGTGGTTCAGTCCGGAGGAGAAAAGGATCATCGTAACAGAGGTGATCGAACACTGCCGACAACTGCTCTGGTGTCACTGACTCTGTGCATCGCAGGTCAACGACACGTGACTGTGTGCTCCTGGTGACCGCTGCCTCGGGCCTACACTGCGGTGAAGTAGGTCACACATATGGAACTGTGTCTTGATTTCATGATGTCCAAGGCCATATATACATGGCAGCCTTACTTCACTGTACACCCGTCGATCAGGTGGCAGCAACTCTGTGCATAGCATCCCAGCGACATGTGAGTGTGGTCCCATGCGGACCGCTGCCACCGGCCTACACTGCGGTCGAGTAGGTCACACATTGGGAACTGAGTCTTGATTTATTCATGGCAGATTGTATATCGTTGCACTGGCCTCATCGCAGACTGCATCCCCTTTCAGCTCCGGTGCCACTAAGTCCGTTCCCCGACATCTATGGACACTTTCTGGTTGAACTTTGGAGGCGACTGAGTCTGTGGACTGGGGGTTGTCTTCATCATCATGTTGGTGATATAGACTTTACTGCAAAAATGAGGCTGTAGCATTCCACTCTATTTGCAGCTTTCGGCTGGCTTCTGCCCTCTGCATCATGCCCTGGAGGACACCTTCCACTGTCCCCCGCAAGCCTCTGCCACATCCACCTTGGACATCGATGATGACCCACTCAGCACTACATGTACCCCCATCTCCCTGCACCGCAAGTCACCGTCCCATGGCGGTGTGCCTGTGCCGGCCACAGTGCATCTGGGGCCACTAACTCTGTGCAACTCAAGTCAGGGACCCTGCCTGCTGAGATATTGGATGGCCTCTGAGACGGTGGCCTTGGGTCATCAACGCCATGTGTCAGTGGCCCTGCGCTGTCCGCTGCCTCCAGCCTCAACTGTGGACCACCAGAGCTCACAAATCAATTTGAGTCATGACCGGCCCGGTCGTCGCATCACCACAGGAGGCACACGCCACCACCGCCAGGACCACCTCCAGATGACAACTGCCAGAGTCGTAAGTGTCTTACTGCCAGACTATCAGAGCGGGTCTCACCTGTCGTGGATGCCATCATCTGCCTGATACCCTGGTCAGCACTCCAGATGCCACTGACTCAGAGCACCACGACTCATGGACCATTTCTGATTAAGTTGTGTGCTGTGGAGAGGTCAAGCAGCAATGTCAACTCAGGCAGTGTGGGAGACCTGGGACGATGATGATGAAGATGATGCAGGTGTAACACACACCACTGCAGCTGCATCATGTATTTTCCAAAGGGACACAATCCTAGACATTTTCTTCGCATGAGCAAGCTCAGATCTAGTGCCCCAACATTGGTGCACTGCAACTCACGGACACATCTGTTTGCATGTTGGGTGACAAATGTACTTGCTCCAGCTACCAACATGATGCTCCGCAGTAGTCTCTGTAATGCTGGTGTTTACTCTTTTTGTTTCCATAGTGTTCACTGTTCAAGTTGTTGCCAGCACCAACCACTCTGTGTGGGCTGGCTTACACTCACCCCACACACATCCAGCACAGGCGTCACTGTGCATGTGTCCCTGCGAATAAAGGAGCTGGGCGCACGTGCCCGTAGCCAGTTCCACAAACTATCTCAGTGTGTCCGTGTGGTCATGATGTGTGCATGAGGGTCCCTGGACCTACAACATCACATTGTGCTGTGTGCAGCGGACGTAAACATGTTAACGCTGGCAGCGGGTAAGACTTTGGACATGCAGCTTTGTCGTCACCCGCTCAATACGTGGGAGGAGTGGACTGGGCCATCGTACGGAGGCCCAGCATGGGGGTGTGAAGGATGGTTCCTGGGCTCTGGGCGTGGTTCATTGTAGGAAATATGCATGTGTCTCTGTCGAGGTGTGGGTCTCCTTTGTGGGGTGTAGGTGGTCCCTGGTGGGACTTGAAAACCCACGTGTGTGATCTAGTTCGCTTCCATGTGCTCTGACCCCACCCGCACCTGTTCGCCAACCTCCTTTTGGCATTCTGGGCCATATGTATCAAAAAAGAGTTTTGCAATTCTCAAATTGTGATTTTTAGCGAATTGCAATTAGAGAATCGCAAATTCAATGTATGTAGGATTTGCTAAAATATTTGCGAATCCTACATATTCCTTATATGCGAATCGCAAATTGAGATTCGCAAATAAGGAATACCTTCCAATTAATTCCTTTGGGCTAGGAGGCCTATAGGAATGAATGGGAAGACATTCTCAATTTGCGATTACCAATTAGAGAATCGCAAATTGAGAATGCAATTTCAAGGTTGCAAGGGTGCCAAAAGGACACCCTGTTGCACCCCTGAAATATGCATGTGTGCACATTTTGCGCAAGGGCAAGTATGTGTGACATATGGCACTTTAAAAAAATCCAAAAAGTGCTTTTTTAAAGAAAATCGCAAATTACCACCAACGTGAAGTTGGTGGTAATTTGCAATTCCTTAAGGCCAAATAGCAAATTTCTGGTGCTTCCAGAACTGCATTTAAGGAATCGCAATTTACAATTCCTTAATTGTATTAGCAAAATAGAGAATCGCAAATTTTGCGATTCTCTATTTTGTGATTGCCTTTTGGGATGATACATCCCAAAAGGCTTTTTTCCATTCGCAAACGGGCAGATTCTGAGAATCTGCCCATTTGCAAACGGGAAAAAGGCTTGATACATATGGCCCTCTGTCACCTGGCGTTGGAATGCGATGTGTGCCGAGGTGGAGTGTTGGGAGCCAGCCGTGGAGGCGGGTGCTTCCTGCTGTGTGGTCTGTGCAGGTGTTGGTGTCTCCTCTATGTAGCCTGGCTGCCCTGCTCCTGGGGGTGGGTTGTCTAAGATGTCCATGGGCTGTTGTAGGGCGCCGATGTCAAAGGTGTGGTGGTTCTCTCCAGCATCACTTATGAGTAGTCTGGCCTGCTCTGCTAGAGGTGTTGTTTGTCCCTCTGCAATGTGAAGGGGAGATGCATGTTGACATTGTGTTGACATGTGTGTTGGTGCATTTTTCTAGTTTACATGCAGATTGTCTGACAATGTACATTGTGACTTTGGGAGGTGCTGTGTATTTGATGCGGGACAGTGGACATTTGGACTACATGACGGAAGTGAGGTTGTACACGTACATTTCCATCTCGCAGTTTCCTGCTATGTTAGATGCGATTGGCCTGTTTCTGCGCATGAGCGGACCCAGTTGTGTCCTCTGTTCTGCAGTTTCGGTGTTACACTTTGTACCACATTGTCGTTGGATGTGCAGGTATTGCTATGTGTGTGTGCTGCAGTGTGCCACGCGGGATAAGGGACATGATCCAGGGTCATTGTGGTTGTGCAGTTTGCTACACATCGTCGTGCATGTGTGCCATTGTGCCCATCTCCCCCCGTCCCCCCAGTCCCTGGTCGTTACTCACCCGGTTGATGTTGTGTCAGTTCCTATCGGGCTGTGTCCGGACTCCCAACTCCTTGCGTCGTCTCCACCCTGATGACTGTGTCCTCCATTTCCTCCAGCTCCTCCTGTGGCGCAGGACTCCCACCTCCTGTCCTTGTTGCTGCCTTCCTGTTGGCGATGGGTTTGTTCTCGGTTAGGCTTTTCACATCGTGCCGGCGCATCTTGTCCTCATCCATAGACCTCCTGGACACTGCGACTGCATTCACATTTGTCATACTGATGTTCAGTGGATGATGGTGTTCTGTCACCTCCTTGACGCTGATCTGGTTTTCCTGCGAACTGCACCCCGTCTGCCTCTTCCTCTTCTCCTTGGCCTTCCCCGACCAAGGGGTTCCTTGGTGGTGGTCTGTGGGGCTTGTGGGGTTCGCGTTGGCCTCAGCACTCGGTCCGGGAGCATTCATGGTGCCACGCAGTTTCTTTTTTTCTCCCTTTATGTTGTATATATTGTTATAGTGCATTTTCCCCGCATGACGCGTGGGAATTGCAGGCCTGTCGCTGGTTTTCGCAGATTTTTGTATCGTGCTTGGCGTCATCGCAACATTTTTTGCGTTCGGGTTTTGCATTTTTGCTGCATCGTGTTGACTTTATCACGGGCATTTGATGCGTTATCGTGAGCCTATCGCATGGTACCGCCGGCTTGTGAATACCACGTTGCCACGGTGTTATTTTTCCGTGATAGACTGCGATGTGGGGAGTTGCGTTAGGCTACTTTTGCGGTGGTTATCACACGTTCTTGAGAATATCCCCCAGACATTTATACGAGGGTGTGAAGTTAGGTGTCATTTTGACATAGTGCGGCATTTCTACGCTAGGACATGTAATTGCCAAGAATGTCAGAATTGTTAGAACGGTGAGTTTAAAAAGGAAATCTGCGTTTGATAGAGACACTGTCTTGCCAGCCCAGATATTTATAGTAGCTTCCGTGAGGACGTTCCTCACAGACCCAGCAAGGGAGCGGCAGCTTCTCTGGGAATCCAGGAATGATGTTAGCTGTAGCTTAGGCGGGTGTTAAATCAGTCCTCTGCCGGAACTGGAGGGCTGCAGAGAACCGGCGCAGTGTTGCATAGCAACCGGAAGGCACTTGTGTTCCATTCTCTATATCCGCTCACTGTTTCATGTAAAGCAATAACAGCTTTCCACTCCTCGAAATGTGAAGCAGAGCCTCTATACAGACGTCCCTGCAATTTCAATCACCATACAGTAGGGGATATGGCCTCTTTCAAGCACCTTCGCGTTACAGTAAACAAGCATTGGCAAAGCCAATAGGTCTGGCCAGCCTTTGGCTTTGTCAATGCTTATTTTGTTTTTGTGAAACTTTATTGTTGGGTGGGCTGCCAGTCCCTCGCCAACATGAACAAAATTGGCCAAAAGCAAAGCAGTATTTTGGTCTCAAAACATACATTGACGTAGTAACTCATGGCACTGAAAGCATTACTTTGTGTGTGTATGTGGTCTTTGAAAAAGAGCAGAATGCCATCCCTCACAGTGAAGTTAGCCAACGGCTGAAATGGCATGAACCACTGCCCCATGCTGCATGCATGACCAGTGGATGAAGTGGGCCGTGTGAATGCCCTATGACCCTATAAGTAATTATATTGCTATGTATGGCTCTCATAGGGAGCTATTAGCCTGAATAACTGGAGTCCAAATCCAGTAATTCACTGCTATGATGTAGCAACAGTGGGCAACAAAATTTTAATTCTGGGCCGCTCTGACTGCGCTCTCTCATAGCTGGAAAGCAGGGAGCGCAGCTTCAGGAGGAGAGGGCAGTGTTGGGGGTAGGTAGCAGGAAGACAGGTATTTGCTTTATATATTTGGCAAGCAAGATAGACCGTGTTATGTATGACTCCACCATTACTCCAGTTCCCATTTGTACCAGCTGAAAGCAGGGGCAGATGTTTCTGAGCGACATGCATGCCATAAAATTATAGATGGTAAAAAAAGGTGAATTTAGAGGGATTTTAGTTTCCTCAGGACTCTGAGTATCATCATAGACAACTTGAGCTTTGTTTGTATTGTCTATTTCATGACATTCAGAGTCACTTGGTGAAAAACATCCCTGAAATTCACTGTTACCCATCTATAAATCTCTCTATATGTGTGATTTTATAAAAAATGAAAAGGTCTTTGCTAACGCCATACCTAAAAAGAAGACACATGTCAGGTTTAGCTAAATATCTGCCTGTGTGATGGTGAATTCTAACCCAGTGACCCTAATAGTGAAAACTTAGAGAACAAAAATGATAAATTAAGGAAAAACAGGGAAACAATGAAAAGAGTTTCACTATAGGGGCAGAGATTGTAACTGTAGTCGCATTTGCATGTTTAGAGAATTTCGTACACCTTGCAGAGCGCCGAAGTTCATTATCAGACTAGTAGCATGCTACACGGTGAAGGCATGCCAGGGTGGAAGGATTTTGTATTTGCAATGTGTAGGAAGGTGGAATCTGACTGCATGGTTGCCCCCACTTTTTTCCTGGTGTTTGAATGGTTTTTGACTAGTCTGGCTGGGATCCTGCTATCCAGGACCCCAGCCTATCTGCTTACTCCCCTAAACAACTTGGAGTGCATATTAGATGCACTAGTGATTGGATACTGTGGTACCTTATGAGCCCCTGGTATATGGTACCTTAGGTACCAAGGGCATAGGTACTTCACAGGCCTACCAGGGGCTGAAGCATGTATTATGCCACCCCTGGGAAGCAGACTAAATATGACACCACAGGCCTGCTACTGCAGCCTGGGTGAGGTAGTGTTAGCACTCCTCACTGAGGTATAGGTTCCTATATCTCACCTTACACACACATATAAACCTATCAGTCAACCCTAAGGCAGGCCCTATCAATCCCGGTTTACAATGTGAGGGGGTGCCTCTGCATGAGCAGGGCCCCTCTGCAGCTGGCAGGGTCTATTCTCTGTGGCTGTTTGTGGATGTGGTTAAACCATATACTCTTAAGTGCATTATAACCTAGCGGTAAATGCTAACTTTGGAATGACTGCATCAAAACATGTCGTGTTTGGTGTCAAACAACTTGGAATCATACCCCCACACCAGTAACTGGTGTGGGAGTATGATCTCACCCTTCTAGAGGGGACGACATGTACCTACTGTGGAAACACGGTAGAAATCTGAAAGAGCCCTGGCATCACAAAATGGATGCCACCAGCACAGACACTGGGCTGCCCTCCTGCTGCTGACTGAAAATCGCAGTGGAGGAGGCCCAACAATAGGCATCCTGTCACAGGGAGGTGTCACCACCTTCCAGACAGGATTTAGTGTATTGGGGCTGGGTGGGTGCACTCCTAGAGTGCTTTGAAGTCCTGCACTGGGGGAGCAGTAGGCTCCTCTGTGCATATGCCAGCTCAAACCGGTTCAGGGGCTACCTGCCCCTCCTCTGGCGTGAAACTGGACAAAGGGAAGTGGGTGTAACCACCCATTCCCCTGACCCTCCCAGAGGACTGGTCATAGAGCTAGTCCCTCCCTTTCTTTTGGTATAAGTTAGGGAAACCTTGGCATTGCAAATCAGATATCCCTGGACAACGCTCTACAAGAAGAATCCTGGCCCTTCGACGTTCCACTACCTTTGGAAGACTGAAGAATCTCCCTTGAAATCAAGGAGTGACTCCCCTGCTTGGCAGGCACCAAAAACTTGAATCAACGGTCAAAAACTTTCCCGCTCCCGCCAGAGTACAAAGTCCCTGCAGCCCCAAAAGTGGATTTCCTGACTTCTCAATGGCCATTGTGAGTCTCCAGCAGAGCTGAGGCAAGTGGACCCCACGAGTGACGAGGAACAGCAATACCCGGGTACCATGCACTATTGTCAAGTGCAACCCCTTCACGACATTCTACGAACTTGTGCATTGGAACAAGTGTGATCCAAGCCTCCAGCAGTATTTCCTTTGAAAATCAGAGGCCTACCTAATCCCGAGTGACCGTGAGCTCCTGTGAAGCGAATCCTCACAAGGCGTCTTTGCGATCCCTTGCCAGTTGGCTTGTGGGTCCCCTGAAGACTTTCTCATCAAACCAAAGGGCTCTTCTGGTTGCTCCATTCCTACCCTGACTAACCCTCACTGGGTGAGTCCCCCAGATCTTGCTGGTCTGCACCGCTGACTTTCTTCAATTTCCACAAGACTTGCTGTTGCCAAGACTTGTTGGCTCCAATCCAGTTGACAACACCTCAGTAAGCTGCAGTCTCTATGGGACACTCCGAAACCAGCTTATGGTCATCGTCAACGCCTGCTGGACCTCGTGGCTGAAGAGTCAAAACACCCTTGATCACCTGAAATCACCGACTTCCGTGGGCATCCATCTTCCTGGCCCCGGGTCACTGGCAAGTGACTGTGAACACTGTCCCTTCTGCTTTCAGGTCTTCTTCATCCTGAATCCAGCCTTGGATTCCACCGGACACTTCTCCAGTCTTCACAAGCAGCAAAACTTCTTCGGCTTCCATTGAAAACGACGACGCGACCGGACACCAAAAGACACCAATGCACCCGGCTTCCCTAGGTGAGGTAACTCGTGCACTCCAGTGCTCCTGTGGGTGTTGGCCCTCGAACTACTTACCTTGTAAGTGGCTTGCTTGTAGACTCTCTAGAAGTACCCTAAAACTTTAAAATTCCAACCGCGACTTGCTCCATTGAAATCAAAAGGGAACCCATGGCTGTGTTCTCACACTGCATGCGTCACCCGTGGGTCCTTTACTTACCTGCCTTGGGTGGATTAGTGAAGCCCCAGCGATTCCACAGGCCCTAGGCCTTGTCCCCTTGCAAGTTGACTTTCCTAAACCTCTTTTTTAGTATACGGTCTGGTACGCCCCTAGGGCCCCAGCCATATTTGTGCTTAACTTATTGTGAAACGTTGATATTTGCATATGTTCCTGACTTCTAATCTCATAACAAGATTAGTAGAGTGTATCTAGCAATAAATACATATATATTTGATATATATACCTGTGTGGTGTCCTTTCATTTGGTAATTCAAGAGATTATAAGGTAAAACAAGCTGCTTTACATTCCTCTGAGACTTAGCCTGAAGGCTGCTCTCCACAGCTACCACTAGGATAGCTTTCTTTAAAAGGTTGTCTTAAACCTATCTACCATAAGAGTCGAATTGGACTGGTGCAAGGTGGCCACTATAACTAGTGACCAGCATATGCCAGGCCAACTTCTCACACAATGTTAATAATGTTTTGGTGTCCTGCGTGAGTGATCAGAGTGTTACTTTTTCCTGTCCTGCTCAGAGTTTCATAGTATGATGGAAAATAAAGGAGTGAAAGATAGAGCGCACGCTGTTCACATCAGTTGGGAGCTATGAGTTACTCTGCAAGTTCCTCATGCATTTATGTGGTGAACGCCGAATCTTCAACCACATCCTAATCTAGATACAGCAGTTAAGGCATCTACTATGTTAAACTTGTTATGGTCTAATGAAGAATGAGAGGAGAGAAAGTGGAGAGATATGCTTGGATGTCTGCGTTACAGTTGCCCATGATGATCAAACCCAGTCCCAGATTAACTAACAGTTCATGCAATGAAGACCAGCAAGGCACGTTGCTGAGCTGCATTGCGGGAAGGGGAGAGAGTTGAACTGTGCCATATTTACCCAGGGCGGACTGGGGACCAAAACCGGGCCGGACAAAGTGCTCGGCCGGACCGCCAGAGGGTTAGGGGTGCGGCCGAGCTGTTTGCCAGGGCCGGTTTTGGCCAATTTTGTTACAGGGCAGATTATGCAGCTATGCTGCAAAAATGGCCCTGTAACAAAAATGGCCCATAGGGGCCCCAAATCGTCCCCCACCCTGGCAGTTCACCGGGGAAACGCCTGGTGCCCGCTACAGCCAGTCTGGCCTTGTATTTACCAGTGGCCCTGTTCAGCTCTCTCCCTCTGCTGGCGCACTATAGCATCAACGCAGGCACCCTTCCGCCATGGTGCAAGGGTGCCTGTGTTGTGGGCAGGATTACTTTTGTGCAGAAAGAGATATCTCTTTATGCACAAAACCAATCCTTAGAGGCGTATTTCTCTTTGCATGTGTGCTGCAGAATGATCGGGCAGGCACACCATTTTGGCGCATACCCAGGTTTACTGACTTTAGTAAATAGGGTTTGCATCAAAATACATGGGTGGATGCACGGGAACACCCTTGCTCTATCATTTAAAATCTTTCCAAAGCACCATGGCTTTGTAAAAGTCTCTTAAGTGCTTGTGTTGCATGCGTCAACTTGCGCGACATGAGGGCAATGCAAATGCTTCTTAAATCTGGGCCCCTGTTCTTTGTTGCGAAGCATTGGAGGGAGGAGAGAACATTTATCAAAGCTTTCCTAGACATTTCAAGAATATTTTAGTTCAGGTGCAAGGCAAAAAGCAGCAGCTATGAACAAGAGATTCAATTCACAAATTAAGTCCCGAATCTCCGGATATGTCAATGTAGGCCTGCCGTTCGTACAGATTTGCAGCTATTTGACCTGTTCTCAAAAGTCCCCGTTGTGTGCAAGTGCTGCATGAGACTTTCTGAATTTATGCGTGTAAATGTATAATTCATACACATTTGATGCTTAAGTCTACTTTGTCCTACACCTATGCATACAGAATTTCAGCATTGCTGAAAATCTGCATAGGTTAATGCATTTTGAAAATCTATTTCCTTCACATTGAAACATGGGGGTGCATGGCAAACAGCAGCTAAAATCGAAAGTAACTAGTTTCAGCTTACTGGACATCCTTGCCACAAAGTTACTGTACTTAATTACTGGAGGTGCCTGACTTCATTGGCTCCACTGGTAACAGTATCACCACCTTGGAACATGCTAAAACGTATTTTTGGTTTATGCATTTTCATATTCAAACTGGTATTTAAGATTGATATCATCTCCTGGTACACCTTCTCAAAGAGATTACTTTAGAGATTATTTTCCCACTCCCCTGTATTTGCTACTCGATGCGATTCGCAGCACTACTGTGGCCACACCCTCTATCAATGGTGGGCTACTTAGACACAACTGGAGAGTGTCCATCCTGCGGATGCGATGCTGGGGCACCAAAGGCAAGCTTGTCTGCGTTTGTCCTTGCCGGGATACATCCAATGGCCTACCAATATACCCACTTAAAGCTACTGTGTGTACTGTAAGAAACAGCCAACTCACAATGACAACTGACAGTAAGTCAGATGCCCTTGTCAGGGAAATCTTAAATCTCTTCTCCTTTAATTATCTGCTCCAACCATAGCCAGGTGGAGAGATGAAGACTTTCATCCTTGCCAAGAGCCACAAGACCACTAGACCACTATGCACGCCTAACTAACTCACCTCAAACTTCATTGTAAAAAGCAGAATAAGCTGAAAGCAGCCCTATGCAATGCACACTCAGCTGTAAAGAGACATGCAATTATTAACGCATAAACGATTAATTATGAGCTGGACCTATTTTGTGTCATAGAGACCTGGCTGTGACCTGATTGAAACCGTATTCTTGAAGATGTAATTCTGCCCAACTATAAAAATTGTAAGACATGACAGACCTAATTACAGTGGTGGTAGCATCACATTAAAATGTAAAGATCATTTACAAATATCTCCCCCTTCATACATGCGGTTTCAAGATTCAGAAGCCTAAATGCTAAAAATCAATTTACATCCTAACCCAAACTTGGACTTCATCAGTTTATCCTCTCTCCCACCCCAACACTTAGCCTGGACTACCTTGATTGGTTAGAAAAGCTGATTATTTATGCTCTCACAATCTTCCCAGACCTAATAGTCTTTGAACACTTCAAAATATGGGCAGAAGCCCCCAAGAATGCAAAAATCCCTGGATCCTTTTTTCCAACTTAGATTAGCACAGGTAATTGAGGACTCCCACTCCATAAGGTGGGCTGCACCTTTGACTTAATCTGTACTACAGCTGAAGAGATTCAGCTCCTTAATGTAAATCAAATTCCCTGGTCAGACCACTACTATATTATTTTCTTAATATAACATGATAAGAGAAATCACCCCCCCTTGTCGTCAGTGACCCTTACCTGGAATTGTAATCAATTGACACTAACAAAATTAATTCAATTTTCTCCAATAAAATGCTCTCAGATCAGACCCAGAACCCTAAGGACACCAGCAACTTATCAGAATGATATTATTGCTCATTATTAAAAATCCTATATCAGGTGGCTCCAAACAAACTCTGAAACTTAAATGTAAACTTAATCGACGATATACCAATAGTCTATTTGAAGAGAATAAACAATTGAAAAAAAATTATCTAAAAGGTCTGGAAAAAAAACTACTCTACCCATGATAAAAACCCTTGCACCCTGTTTAAGACTATTGATACTTTACTTAACCCTGCCATGACAAAAGCGACTACTGAACCATCACAGGAACTCAATGATTCATCATCAAACTTTTTAATAAACAGCAGAAAGGAATTTCCAAATAATCCTGTGCCAGATAACAATAATATCTCCCAGTTGAACTATACATCGGACATTATCATGGCATTTTCACACTTCGCCCCACTCCCAAGTGAGGAAGGCTTAACCTTATTAAACTCCAGCAAACCTTCAGGATCATCTCTCAATATATGTCCTGCTGCTGTTACTAAAGCTCTAAAAAGCACCGGCAGTCCAAGAATTATGAACATAATGAATTTTACATTTAAAGAAGGCATTGTTTCGGTGCAGCGCAAAACTGCCCACTCTTTACATGTCACTGAAACCTTAAAAGCAAATTTTACTTGAGACACGAAATGAACGTGCAGTTTGCACATGAGCCTTACATGTTGTAATGATTCATGAACACGCTGCACCTAACACTGCTGTTGCAAAAAAAGTTTTACTGTGGAATTTACAGTTTCTCATATAGAATGTTTACTAATGTTGAAAGAAATACATTTTATGTTTAACTTAGGAACTGTCTTCTCCAAATGGGAGATGGGTTTAATATAAATAAACTAGAAATAATAATTTGATGTGGATGAATAAAGTGACTGACATGTAATAATAAAACATTCGCTTCATTGCAACTAAACAGTTTTACAGTAAATACGAGTGCTACAATGCAACGACAAACATTAGTAATGTGTCGTTTGTTTCAAACCATCCTCTTTACTTCATAGCTGAAGCCTTGCTCATGATTCCTAAACAGGTGCTATATTGTATGTGTAACTGTTAGAGACTTCGTTATTAACTGTAAATGATCCTTAAATGTGTAGGATGCTAGCATTAGTCAAACAATAAGTCATTCAATGTATGCATTAATGTTACAGGTATGTACTTTCAAATGTAGTTCATACTCATACCTACTGTTGTGTAATTTGAATATTCACTATATGCTAATGCAATATAACCTGAAAGTATTAAGAAATATTGTATTCGTATATCTTTAAATGTGTGACCGTATATTAAATATGCACCCTTGATTTAAGTGTTAAGTTAGCAACTTTACTATAAAGGTCTTTATTTGCGTTCCATGACTTACTGTGCGCCTGTATTTTGCTGACTTGCTTTCCTTGCAGGTGTTCTCATGCATTGCTAGTTTGGAATGGATACATTTTTGTAACAGCAATAGAAACATGTCTTATGAGAAAGGAATTTAACTACGAGCTCATGAGAAACCTGTGGACGTATAAAGGACTATTGTGCTCTAGCCTGAGCGTGTGACAAAGACAATGTTCCCATGTCCAGTGTGGGGTTGTTCTCTATTGCTGCAGTGTGTTTCATGTGAGTCCACACAGAGATTGGAACAAATCCAATGGACTTCCATTGATGATACAACTAAAGGGGAGTTGTCAACAGACTCTTTCGATTATAACTAATCGTTTACCCTGGTTGAGGAGGCAGATGACTTTGGTCTTTCTTGCAGACCGTATGCTGAATTTCTTGCTGAACTCCTCCTGCAGACCGTATGCAGAACCTTCCTTGGACTCCAACCTGTACCATTTCCCTAATCCACATTGCTCCTTGAATGGACTCTTAAAGACATTCCCCTATGTCCTGTTGTCTTCCCCTAAGTGTGGTTTAGACCAACACTTATTTCTGACTACTGACTATTCTTTATTGAGCCTCTGCAATGCTATTGATGGTGTTGCTCATCCACTTTTGCCTTACTACTATTGCTTTCTATCAAGCTCTTTGATTTCTGAATTCCGAACATTCCTGTACCTTGGTATGTGCTTGGAAGATTTATATTGCTAATGTATAGAAAAGACCAATTGGGATTGTTTTCCGAACCCCAAACTCTTATGTTGTTTTTCTGTAGTGTGGCGACGTAGCTGCTTGTTTATTTAATTCTTGTTCATCTAGATTTCTTTAGGAGGCTTGGCCTCCCTGTTGCTATCTTATACTTATATAGTTTGGTCTTAAGAGTGATATACCTGAATCTGATTACTAATTTGTAATAGACACCCTTGAACTTGGCTACCAATTCCTGGTCCTCATGGTGTAGCAAAATTGGTTGCACTGTCAATTACATTGTGATTGATGGGATAAATGCTAGCTCTCTTTCCCCTCAGTGCGACTCACAAAGATCCATTGGAGGACCAAGTTAGAAAGTAGGTAAGAGTTTAATGATCCAGTAGAGGTGATAACTTTGACCAGAACCGGCCGTGGGCTCAGAAACTCCAGATTCAGCCTCAAGATGGCAATAGTAGGACCTATATTGAAAAAATCTAACTAATGTTAAATGGTAGCGGCAGTCGTAGTCGATAACCTTTCAAGTATTGCCCGGCGGTAATCGCCTCTTATACCATTCGATGCTAAACCAACAAAGAGGCAGGCGCCGGAGACTGGAAGGCAGGAAACAAAGTTTTATTCCGTTGGAGTGGAACACATCAGATCAGACAGCGAGGTATCGTCACGAGGTGCTCTAACTGCATCTCTGAGGCCTGGCCTCTTATACACAGGTTTATGACTTTATTGCAGGTTTATCATACATGGCACATTCTTGAGATCGCTTTGATACATGAAAGAACATCCTCGGAATCCCCACTTCAAGCTCGTTCCCACACATATCTATAGTAGAAGTCCCCACCCCACCCACAGTAGGAGATGGCTATCGCACAGCTGGACATTCCGCACACGGGTGTGTGCGACCGGTCGGGTCTCAGGGGGTGGGGGGCCTTGATCTACTGTAATCCCTTTGATGTGGGGGTGTTTCCCTTACAGTAGGGGCAATAAACTGCATCCGCAGGGCTAGGTGATGGCCTGGGATCGGTTCGGACAATTGGGCGCAGAGGAAGGGGGTTATCAAAGAGATGCATGACCATGTATGGGATGTCGGTCAGGCGTGGGATGTGGTTCCATGGCAGGGTCGCGCAGAAGGAGAGGTTTTACGGCCCATGTACGAGACAGCGGGGGTGGCCAGCGCGCGGGGGATGTTCGCAGCGCCTGAGGGACGCGCTGGTGATCGTCAATGAGCGGGGAGAGAGAGAGAGAGAGAGGCGCCTAAAATGGCGGCCGTGCGTTCGCTGTGCGTGGCGCTGGGGAGAGGCAAGATGGCGCAGATAATGTTCAGTTACAAGCTAAATTTCCACAGTCCTCCCTTTTAACATATCTCGCCAGCTTGTTTAGTTCGGATCTATCCCCATAATACTATGAACTTCCACCTCATACAAAGCTTTCATTCGTTCCGCTTCAAAGTTCAAAGTCTTAGGGCAGATGCAGTTCATAAAAAGCGAACATAAAGGTGGCAGACACTGAATCCCCAAGCAACATCCACATATTATCACAATCGGTATTAGGATAAATGAAAACAGCCTCCATCCCCAACTTCTAATAGTGTCCCAAAACCAACTTCCCAGTGACCATCCTTCTTGCTCCTGATGAACCTCTGCGGAAAGTCTGTGGAGGTGTTGTAGACTGAGGGTGAGTTATCCGGTACGTAGGTACAACAGCTGGACACAATGATGCGGCATGCTCCTCCACGATCAGCCAGAACCATCTCTAGAACGAGGCGGTTCTGAAGAGCCACCAGGCGGACGGCCTGAAGCTCGGCGGTGTTGTTGGCGAGGATGCCAGCCGTAATGTTCATCGCCGTTTTGACTGCCTGAGTTAAGTGGCGGATGGCACGGCTGTTTGCCATTGGACCCCAGAGTGGAACAAGTCCCTTTACTGCATCCAGGAAACTGTGCTCCGGTGGAGTCGGCTTGTACAATGTCTTTGGCACGTTTCTGTCGGTGATGGTTTGCTGGAGCCACATAAGTCGGAGGAAGGACAAAAGCGATGTAGCAGGTGCCTCCCCAACCTTTCGGAAGCCAGGTGTAGGCCTTAGTACCACAGACGAAGTACATATTTGGGGAGGTAACAAAGGAGGGTGGATCAACTGAGTCCAATGTTCGGGTGATGAGGCAGGAGCTGTGGCCCACCAGCTGCGCCCCCAGGCCTTCGAGGCACACAAGTCCAGTGATGTTGATGACGGATAGGGCTACTGTTAGGGTGGCGGCCGTCCGTTTCCGGAGGTAAGAGAAGGTGGGTCTGGCTGGGTTGTTGAATACCTGCATTTCAACTCGTTCTTTGGCAGGGATGTCCATGTGAAAGGAAGTGTTTGATCTCAGAGGACAGAAGGGAGCAGAAGTTTTTCCAGTTTTGTTCAGCCAGAACCCATGGTAGAAGTGTGACACAGTTTTGCCGGAAGTGGCATTATCCTTGTAGCTTTCTTGCAGGAGGATTAGCCAAGCGAGGCAGGAGCCCTGGACAGAAAAAGGTGAAGGGATGAAAGGGATAGAGTGTCCGGTGGCATGTGGTAGCAATCCACAGATCCAGCAATTAGTGGCATTGGCGGCAAGATTGTGTTGGTGGAGCAACTGTACAAAAGAGTTATTCCAGAACTCCTTACGCCTTTCTCGGAGTTGGGGTGAAAGTGAGATCAGATGGTGTTCTCTCATGGTGGTAGGTTGAACGGTGGTCAGCAATGTCCTGTGAGCAGGTGCGCTCTCCTCTACGATCCAGAAGGTGACCACGAAGAGAAGGCAAAAGAGAAGGGTAATGAAAAGTGCAATAGTCTTTGAGCTGTGCATTTTGTCAGTTTTTGGGATTTTGTAGTGGATCTTCGGACGTCCGGTTGCTTCCATCATCTTCATGTCGGGTGCTTCCATCACCTTCAAGGGACTCGGTAGCGGGCAGAACCACAGACTTTGTTTAGTTTCTCTCCTGGTGGCCTTTGAGGTGGCTAGGCAACCGCTCTGAGATTTCAACTTAGTTTGTGGTCTGCTTAGCCGAAGTTCCCTCCTTTCGTCATAGGTTATACCCTTCCTTGGATGGCACAGTGGGATCGGGATATTTCGTTAATTCAAGTGTCTCTGTATCCGGGCAGTGGCTCAGGGATGGTCGGTCTTTGTCCAGAAGTTCCTCTTGGTTGGTGATGTTGTCCGTAGTCGTCAGGGTCGATGATACCTTCTTGCAGTGGTGTGCATGCAGCCAATTGCGCTTCCCCTCCACTCGAAGAGCTGTTCGGGTGGTGATCAGGACTTGCAGGGGGCCCGTCCACCGGGGCTCCAGACTCTTGGTGCGCTGGAAGTTACGCACTAAGACAAAGTCACCGGGTTGGATGTCGTGCCCGGGGCCCCTGGAAACGTCGGGAATGGCTTGCAGCACCTGCTGATGGATAACAGACAACGTTTTAGTTAGGTTGTACAAATAGTCAGACATGAGGACGTCCGGGACGTCGTGGATGGATGTTGGTTTTGGTGCAGTCCAAAGGTTCATGGGCCGCCCGAAAACGACCTCGTAGGGGGTTAAGTGGTGTTTGGTGGGGGTGGAACGCATTGATAGCAATGCTAGCGGGAGAGCGTCTGGCCATTTCAGTCCTGTGGTGGCAACTATTTTTGCTATCTTAAGCTTCAATGTGGCATTATGTCGCTCAACCAAGCCTGCAGATTGGGGATGGAAGACCGCATGGAACTTCTGTTTTACACCCAGCCCCTTTAAGATGAGTTGGATAACCTCGGCTACAAAGTGGGGGCCGTTGTCGCTCCACAAAATTCGACAAAGGCCGTACCGGGGGAAGAATTCTTTCAGTAGTACTTTTGCGGTAGTCATAGCGGTGTTGTCGCGGGTTGGGTAGGCTTCCACCCACTTGCTGAAGGCACACACAACGACAAGTACGTACTTCAAACCTTGGCACCTTTCTAACTGGATGTAGTCCATTTGTAGGACTTCAAAGGGGTGATTGGGAACCCCAAACCCTCCCCGGGGTACAGCAGTTCCTTTCCCAGGGTTGTGTTGGAGGCATACCAGGCATTGTTGGACCAGACGTTTGGCTGAGTCTGGGATTTTGTCGTTGTGCCAGACTTTGGAGATGAGTTCGATCATGGGAGCAGACCCTATGTGTGTGGGGGAGTGTGCCATGGTCAGCATGGGGATCAAGTATGAGTCAGGTAGCAACCATTTGTTCGAGTCTTTAGTTCGCCAGCAACCGTCATCGTCCTTCAATCCCACCCGTGCCCATTCAGTTAATTCGTGTGGTGAGCTGGCTAATTGGATGTCCCTAATCGTTTCCCTAGCATCCTTCCATTTCTCAGTTTGTGAACTGGTTACGTACATACGGGTCGTGGACCTATTCTCGGCTGTGGTTCGGGCAGTAATGTCAGCTAGTGCATTTCCCTGTCCTATAATGTCTGTCACCTTCTTGTGTGCCTGGCATTTGATCACAGCCAGCCGTGTGGGGAGGAGGACTGCTTCGGTCAGGGCAGAGACTAGATCTCCATGCAGGATGGGTGTGCCATGGGAAGTCAAGAATCCCCTCTCCTTCCAAAGGAGCCCAAAGTGGTGAACTACCCCGAAGGCGTATTGACTGTCTGTGTAAATGTTTGCGGTTGTCCCTGCTGCCAGGATGCATGCTCGTGTGAGAGCAATCAGTTCAGCCGCCTGTGCGGATCGCTGTGTGATGCGGGCTGTCTCAACAACTGTTCGGGCTATGGTGACTGCATAGGCTGCTGAAGTGGTGCCATCGGGGAGCTTGATGCATGAGCCATCCACCCACAGTTCTCCGTCAGGGTCCGGGAAGGCAGTATCTCGAAGGTCAACCCTACTCTTGGTCTGTTCGTCGGTGAGAGTCACGCAGTCATGTATAGGGGACGCATTGGGGTCAGTGTCAGGGAGAGGTAGTAGAGTGGCTGGATTCAGAGTGGTGCATCATTTCAATGTGATGTGGGGTGCAAGCAGAGTCAGTTCATAACCAGTCAGTCGTGCGCTAGTCAGGTGTTGAGTCTTGGTCTGGTTCAGGAGGGTGTCAACCGCATGGGGTACCAATACAGTGAGGGGGTTTGAGAGCACGATCCCCTCACTTTGCCGGATAGAGACAGCAGCGGTGGCTACTGCTCGAAGGCAGGCGGGCAAAGCTCTGGCTACAGGGTCAAGAGTGGCAGAGAAGTAGGCACAAGGGCGTTGTTTAGGACCTATGGACTGTGTTAGGACAGACAACGCGCATCCCTCCCTTTCGTGGGTGTAGAGGGAGAAAGGTTTAGTGTAGTCTGGGGTTCCTAGGACTGGTGCTGAGCAAAGGGCATCTCGTAATTCTTTGAAGGAGGATTGGCATTCGGGTGTCCAGGGGAGGGGGAAGGGGGCATCTTTAGCCAACAGGGAAAGCAGAGGTTTTACAATAAGACTGAAGTTTGGCAACCACTGTCGACAGAAGGAGGTGAGGCCTACTAGAGACCGCACTTGCTTCTGAGTTTTGGGAACAGGGGTTTCTAGGATGGTCTGAATTCGGTCAGGGGTAAGTTTCCTCCCGTCCTTGGATAGGAGGTGGCCTAGGTATGTCACTTGGGGTTGGCAAAACTGTAACTTCTTCCTGGAGACCTTGTGACCGTTCTCCGCGAGGAAGTGGAGGAGGTGAATGGTGGCTGTGACAGCAAGTGGGGTGGTGTCGGCCGCCAAAAGAATGTCGTTGACGTACTGTATTAACACCACTCCATCGGGTAATTGGACTGCATCTAGTTGTCTCTTGAGGGCTTGGCTATAAATGCTGGGACTCTCAGTGTAGCCTTGGGGTGCCCTACAGAATCTGTACGAACTGGCTTTTAAAGTGAAGCCGAACAGGTAGCGGCTGTCTGGGTGGATGGGGATGGAGAAGAATGCGTTCTTGAGATCAATAACAGTAAAGGTGGTGGCAGTGGACGGAATCAGGGTGAGGATGGTGGTGATGTCTGAGACCACGGGGTACTGAGGTATGACTACTTTGTTAACTTCTCGTAAGTCAACAATGAAGCGGTATGCTTTCTCATCTCCCTCGCCTTGCTTCTTTACAATGGGTAGGATAGGGCTGTTGCAAACATTACTGACTACTTCTTCTACTACTCCTGCATCGACTAGGGACTGGATGATTTCTCGCCTTCGGGCGATATTCGATACTGTGGAAGCTTTGGGAGCACTGCGTCCGGTCGGACGGTTATGTGTACTGGGTCGATCACCATGCGCCCTACATCTGAGTCGGTTTTAGCCCATAGATGTGAGGGTAACGTGTCGAGTAGGGACAGGTCAGCATCGGTTATAGAGAGCATACGTCGTGTGCGACAAGGTCTGAACAGATCTGGGTTATCGTGCAGGATGACTCGAACTCCGTCTGGGGAACATCTGATGGTAGCTCGGAAATGTTTTAGCAAATCGAGTCCCATAATAGCATCGGGGGTGTTGGAGGAGAGCAGAAAGGTCGTGTCAGTGGCGTTATCTTCTAAGTCAAAGGAGATTGGTGCTGACAAGGGGTTAGTGGAGGGCGTTCCATCGAAGCCTATTGAGGTTACGTGTGAGCCAGACAAGGGTGCCCTAGGAATCAGTCGTTTAGATAACGCACTACGTGTCGCCCCAGTATCTACCAGGAATGGAGACTTTGTGCCCAAGACCTTAGCAGTGACGTAAGGACCTTGCTGGTCAACACGGAGTTCGACTGGATCCCTCCCTTGCCCCTAGCGGTCCTATGCGAAGTCATGGGTGCTTTCGTAGTCGGACTGCTGACACTGGTTTTGTCGGGGGCGATCAAAGGTGTTTGGTCTGCCTGGCCTGTCGTTGATGGCGTCGTTCGTGTACCCTCGTCCCTGTCCTCTACTTCTGGGGTCATATGCTATGTCTCTGGGGTCCCTATTTTTGTTCATTTCCAGAAGGACCGGGCACTGGGATTTCCAGTGTCCGAACCCTCTACAGAACGCACATTGGTTCCCATCTAAATCTCTTCGTCCGGTGTAGGGTGCAGGTGTATGGTCTCTAGGGGGTAGATTTCTAGAGGCGGTTGGTTGGTAATTCCCTTTAGTCACCCCTTGCAACTGTGCTATCATTACCCTCTCCTTCAGTTCCTTTTTCTTTCTCTCGGACGCCCTATCGTTCTCATTCTTTTGATGTTCGTAGTATTGGGCCATCTGGAGGATTGCTGGGGGTTTGGAGGCTGCCCAACTACTCTCGCTGGTCTGTAGCTTCTGGGAGACTTCTTGCGACAGACCCTTCACATAATTCTGGACAAAGAGGTGATGTCCGGTTGCAGTGGTCCTGTCCTGGCCACTATAATCGGAAAACACGGTCTCGAATCGAGAGAAGTATTCAGACACATCCTCCTGGGGTTTCTGGCGACAAGCCGTCACTATCGACCAGTCTACCTTTCTTTCTGGGATTAGAGTCTTCAATTTCTGTACAATCTTGTCTGGGAGCTCCAATATGGCTTTCGGGGGTTTCTGTCCCGGTTCTCGCTGTTTGTCTATGGTATCAAGTTGTACCCAGGTATATCCGAACGGCTCAGCGTGGTCGACTTTCCGGATTTGCTTCCACACATCAGCCGGCAGACATAACCCGAAGAACAAGTCGATATCTGCTAAGGTCATTATTGTTGAACCTAAGGCTGTACCTAGTTCGGTGTAGAAGGCAGTCGGGTTCTTTCTTAAGTCGGGTAGGGTTTTTCTAAAGGTCAAGATGTCTTGTCGGTCCCATGGCTGGTAGACCCAGTTATATACAACCCTTCCCTTCGCATCTTGGTGGTTGATGTCGTCATGTGTTCCCTGACCTCGTGGGGGGACCAAGTAGGGGGCGGCTTCTTTGATGGGCATCATGGTGTCAGCCCTTCCTGTCTGGGGTTTGGTCGCTATGGGGGTTTCTGCTTTGGTTGTCTGTCTGTGCTCTTTACGGTGCCGGAAGACCTCGAGTGTACGAGTGAAGAGGTCCGTCACATCGCCCTCTCCTTCTTCCCCAATGTCTACCTTCCTATATAGGGCCGCTAAGCCTTCAGGACCTTTATCGTGGTACCTATCCTCATATGTATTCAGGGCGTGATAACAAAGTCGTACGACAAAGTGTCGTCTGCGGTTGTCGGCATACGAGTTATACACGTCTGTTATATACTCCTCACTTTCCTTTCGCTCTACCAGTGTCCTTACTATCTTATCGATTCCGGCTCGTTCATCCTTTGTTAGTCGATTCATTCTGGTGGAATCTTTCTTTCTCATCTCAGGGTCATCTAACGTTATCGCCAACGTTGTGTTCAGTACAAGAGGCTCGGCCGGCGCGGAGGCCGTGAGGACCGAGGCCCTGGTACTGCTTTCGCTTGTGTTTGGGGGTTGTGGGTGTTGCACTACCGGTTGGGAGGGTGCGTATGGAGGGGGCATGTAGATGATCGGGGGACCTAATAGCAATTCGTCATTCGTTCGTTGCTTGGAAGGCAACTCAGGGTAGAGCATAGAGGGGGTCCTAACAGGGTACTGGCCTGATGTTTCAGGCTCTTGTTTTAGTTTAGCTTCCCTTCTCTCCTTTATTTCTTCCTCTAACTTTCTAGCGGCAAGGTGAGCTGCCTTTCGTAATTCCTTTTCTGCTTTCACTTCTTCCCTCTTTTTTCGTTGCGTTGCTTCTTTGCGCCACATGCCGATACTGTCAAGCATAGTAGGCGTCGTTTTATTACTACGTAGAGCTATTTCTAGCGTTTCTATTTTATGGTCATCGAAGGATCCCATCAGTGGCCACTGACTCTCGGGGTCCTTCTTTGTATATTTATGCCATAGCTTGCTATAAGCTACGGCGACTAGTCCATATTTAGTGAACATGTCCTTATTAGGGGTGCCCTCCAGTGGAGCCGGATGGTTCACCTCTAATAAGCGGTCCGGGCAGAACCAACTACCAATCAGTGGGGAGAAGATAGGCATGACGGGTTACAACGGGGACAAAAGTCAGCACTACCTATCTTTTCACTGCTTGCAAAGACTAGATAGAATATCTCATTCCTCGTTATTTGTAAGCAGAGAATACCTCCAAAGAACCAATATCGAACAACTAGTGTTTGGACAATCAATCAATCAATGGTGAGAAAGAGATAGGCACGACGGGTTACAATGGGGACAAAAGTCTGCGTTACCTACCCTTCACTATTTGCAAAGACTAGACAGAATATTTCTATTCTACGTTATTTGCAAACAGAGAATATCTCAAAGAGCACTATCCTTCAAAACAATCAATATTCGGACAATCAATCAGTGGGGAGATAAAAATAGGCACGACGGGTTACAATGGGGACAAAAGTCTGCGTTACCTACCCTTCACTATCTGCAAAGGAAGAGAGAGTATTTCTACTCCTCCCCGTTTGTAGACAGCGAATATCTCAAAGAGAACAATCAATAAGCAAATACTAGTATTTCAATCAATCAATCAATCGTTTCGCAATTTGTCGTGTTTCACGACCTTACCCGGACCGCGTGGACAGTTTCTCGTCTTCCGCCTCCAGCGCCCGATCGTCCTCTACTCTCCGTTATTGCTGCGGCACTCCTGATGGTTCCCAGTCAGGACCGTAGATCACTCGAGAGAGGTCTGCTCGGAACCAGTGAAGTTCGGATGATCGGCTGCCAGACGAGGGTCTATCGGGCAGGAGCTCTCCCGATCGTTGCAGTCGTTCACTCTGTCGTCGGGACCTCTCTCTTTGGATCCACGTGTCGCTGATGGGCCCCACGCTTGGGACGCCAATTGTTAAATGGTAGCGGCAGTCGTAGTTGATAACCTTTCCCGGTAATCGCCTCTTATACCATTCGATGCTAAACCAACAAAGAGGCAGGCGCCGGAGACTGGAAGGCAGGAAACAAAGTTTTATTCCATTGGAGTGGAACACATCAGATCAGACAGCGAGGTATCGTCACAAGGTGCTCTAACTGCATCTCTGAGGCCTGGCCTCTTATACACAGGTTTATGACTTTATTGCAGGTTTATCATACATGGCACATTCTTGAGATCGCTTTGATACATGAAAGAACATCCTCGGAATCCCCACTTCAAGCTCGTTCCCACACATATCTATAGTAGAAGTCCCCACCCCACCCACAGTAGGAGAT
This sequence comes from Triturus cristatus, assembly GCF_964204655.1. NCBI lineage: Eukaryota > Metazoa > Chordata > Amphibia > Caudata > Salamandridae > Triturus > Triturus cristatus. Next base: position 694,546,671 of record NC_140591.1, read on the forward strand.
GGCTATCGCACAGCTGGACATTCCGCCAATTCCCGGGGGTGTGTGCGACCGGTCGGGTCTCAGGGGGTGGGGGGCCTTGATCTACTGTAATCCCTTTGATGTGGGGGTGTTTCCCTTACAGTAGGGGCAATAAACTGCATCCGCAGGGCTAGGTGATGGCCTGGGATCGGTTCGGACAATTGGGCGCAGAGGAAGGGGGTTATCAAAGAGATGCATGACCATGTATGGGATGTCGGTCAGGCGTGGGATGTGGTTCCATGGCAGGGTCGCGCAGAAGGAGAGGTTTTACGGCCCATGTACGAGAGAGCGGGGGTGGCCAGCGCGCGGGGGATGTTCGCAGCGCCTGAGGGACGCGCTGGTGATCGGCAATGAGCGGGGAGAGAGAGAGAGAGAGAGAGAGAGGCACCTAAAATGGCGGCCGTGCGTTCGCTGTGCGTGGCGCTGGGGAGAGGCAAGATGGCGCAGATAATGTTCAGTTGCAAGCTAAATTTCCACACTAAGACCATGAAGATCCAGCCAAGTACAGAACAATTTCCCTTCTTCCACTAATTTCTAAACTTACAGAAACAAATTGTAACAAAACAATTGCAGTCTTTCAAAGAATCAAAGAACCTACTATTCCCCACACAAGCAGACTTTAGATTTGGCATCTCTACTGAGTTGGTCATAACATCCGCAGTAGATAACGTAAGAACAATGGCTGATCAGGTTGAGTTAGAAGGTATTATACTCCTTGACCTAGCCACATCCTTTGAGACAATAGACAAAGCATTTAGTTGGCTAACGTCTTATCTCTGAGAGAGATCTCAAATTATCCAATTAGGAAGCTTATCCTTATTCCCAAGAATAACCCACTGGGGGGTACCACTGGACTCAGCCCTGTCACCATTGTTTTACAACATGTTCATTCATCCTCTAGCTCAGATTCTAAACAATCTAAAAGTCATTGCAAACCTTTATGCAGATGACACACAACTAGTAAATAATCTTCTCAAGTACCCATTCCATGAGAGCTCATAATGCCATGAGTACTATTAACAAGTAGATTACATGAAACTTTTTAAAATTAAACCCAAGTCAGAAATCCTCTCTATTTGTAATAAAATGTACAAGTGAAAATGATCCCAACTCTGAACCAAGTTCTTCGGGGACTGCCCACAACAAGCGTCTTTAGTCAGGGACCTGGGAATCACTGTTGAGTCTAAGCTCAGCCTGAACCTTCAAATGTACAAAGTCACTAAGTCATGTTCCTTGCAGATCAGACTGTTTAGAAGGGCTATGCCTTTTTTTTAACCTTTCTATGGGAAAATGACTCTTGCAAATGACTTTGTCCAAACTAGAGTAGAACACTGCAACTTGGTGTATTTGCGTCTATCAAAGAAATCCATTCAGAAAAATACAAAATTCCCTAATAAGAATCATCTTAAATTTGAAGAAATTTAAATCAATATCACCATGTAGGCAACAACTCCACTGGCACCCACTATACAACCACATTGTATTCAAACCTTGCTGTGTTAATCATAATATCAATTATGGCAAAGCGCTTATATTTCTGAGGGAGAAATTCATGAAACATTCCTCAGCTGAACACCACATTTTAGTACAAAGGTATCCTTCACCATCCCGCCCACAAAATTTGTTTTGTGAAGAGGCCGTGTCGTTAGGAATCAGGGAACTCTTCTATGGATCAAAATCCCACTCATTTCAGTCTAGCCCTCCCCACTTTTCAATTAACAGCAATAAAAACAAGGGGGCTAATTTATTAAAGAGTTGCTTCTCCCTTGAGCCACGCAATGGGGCGTAAGAGTAACGTAACTCTTAATTTAGATTTATCAAGCCACTCAAGGCCTCCTTTCGTGGCTTGATAAATCCAGTGTAATGCAAAGCAGTTCGAATCACTGCTTTGCATTACTCTGCCCCAGGGACGCCGTCCATGGGTGATGTGTGGGTGCTCCCATGCAAAACTCATGGCTTTTTATGTATTCCAAGATTTACCATTACTGATAGACCTGTGAATGCATCAAAATACTACACCTGCACAGATGAGGCATAGGGAGGAGAAATATCTTTTCTTTCTTCTCATTTTTTCCTCTTTCAATGTGTGGTGCATTCTGCAGTACATATAGATAGAGGAATATGTGTAGGAAAGTAGTATCTGCTTCTTATGGTTACCCCCCACATTTTGCTGATGTCACACTGTTTTTGGCCTAGTCTGACTGGGATCCTGCGATCCAGGACCCCAGTCTATCTGCTTTCTCTTGTAAATTGATATGTATGTACTTTAGGTACACTCCAGATTGGATTCTGGGGTACCCTTATCAGTCCCTAGTCTATGGTACCCCACATACCCAGGGCATAGGTACCTCAGAGGCCTCCCATGGGCTGAAGCATGTATTGTGCTGCCCCTGAGAGGTCATTCAAATTGACACGACAAGCCTGCTGCTGCAGACTGTGTAAACTGGTGCTTGCACCACTTACTTAAGATATAGGTTCACTATATCTATCTAAATCACTACACTTAAATACCTATCAGTCACACTTATGGCAGGCCTTAACAATCCTGAAGGCAAGGTGCTGGGTTTTACATGAGAGGGTGCCCCTGCATGAGCAGAGCCCCTCTGCAGCCTTCGGTGACCATTCTCCGGGGTTGTCTGTGATGCAGCCAGACATATATGTTTAAATGCATTATAACCTCCCGGTAAATACTAACTTTAAAACAGCTGATTAGAAACATGTTGTATTTGGTGTCAAACACCTTGGAATCATACCTCCACACCAGTAACTGGTGTGGAAGGTATGATTCCACCCTTCCAAAGAGACATATGTGGGTCAGTGATACACCCGGTGCCAGCTTTCTCGACCTGGGCAGCACAAAATGGATGCTGCCAGCCACAGACACGATTTTGCTCTCCTGCTGCTGAGCCAAGCATGCGCAGAGAAAGGCATGACAATAGGCATCCTGTCACAGGGAGGTGTAACCACCTCCCAGACAGGATTTAGTGTATTGGGGCTGGGTGGATGCACTCTTAGAGTGCCAGAAAGTCTGCACTGGGGGCACATATGGTGTCCCTGTGCATAGTCCAGCTCAAACCAGTTCTAGGAGCTATTTGCTCCTTCTCTGGAGCAAAACTGGACAAAGGACATGGGTGTAACCCCTCTGTCCTGCCCCTCCCCTAGGAGGGTCCACAGAATCTTTCCAACCCCTTCCCATGGGTATTAAGTGGGCTACCTGGCTACAGGACTTTAGATTTTACCTGGGCAAGATTCTGCAAAGAAGAGAGCAAGTACTTCGACTGGCTGCATGACGCTGGACGACTGAAGAATCTCCCTTGGAGTAAAGGAGTTACTCCCCTGCAAAAGCAGGCACCTAATCGCATCTGACCAGTTTGCTTCTCCCAAGCTCCTGAGGACTCCAAAGATTTCAGCAACACAGGAGGTGGGTTTCCGAAGGTCCCTGAGGTTGATCTGCCCTCTCAGCAATTCTGAGACCAGTATCCCTCGTGGGGACCGTGCAACCCGAACCCCTGTGCACCGCGTACATTTTCAGCTGCATATGCATAGTGACAATTCATGAGCCTGTGCTTTGGACTCTGTGTAGTCCTGACACCGAGCAGTATTTGCACTGAAGATTTTTGGCCTCCACTCCTCGAGTGTCCTGTGGGCTGGCACTTTGCAAACTTGCTCGAGGTCTCCTCGTGATCCCATGTATGTTGGCCTGTGGGTCCTGGCGAGGGTCACCTTGTTAATTCTTGGACTTACCTAGTTTCTCCAGATGCTCCCTGACTCCCCATTGCTTAGAGAGTCCCCTGGACCCTGCTGGTCCACACCGTAACCTGTTTCCTTTGACCGCATGGGTTGCATTTGCCAAGGTTTGTTGGTGCTCCAGCCGGACATCGACCCCTCAGCTCTCGACATCCTTCGTGGGATAGCTCACCTCCGGACTCTGGTTGTCCTCGACATCTCCTGGTTCACGTGGCTGCAGAGTCAAGCAACCCTTCTTCACTCCTGAAGCACTCGACATCGGTGGGCATTTGACTGCCGAGCCCCTAGTCACCTGAAGTGACCCAGACTCTGTCCCCTCTGCTTTCAGGTTCTTCTCACCTCGAATACAGGCTTGGATTCCACCGGACACTCTTCGCCCTCCTGGCAGCAGGGCTTCTTTGCAGCTCTCCATTTAAAACGACAAAGGTTTCCGACACCACTTGACCCCTAGGCACCCGGCTCCTCTGGGATAAGTAACACGGGTACTTTGGAACTCACTAGTGGGTTGTCCTTAGAACCTCCTAAGTTCCAAAGGGTTTGCTTGAAGTCCTCTTAGAAGTGTCCTTAACTTGTAAACTTCCAACCGTGACTTTCCCATAGAGTTGTACAGAGCACTCGTCCGTGTTTCCTCACTGCACCCGTCCTCCGTGGGCCGCCTGGGGTCCCAGCGATTCTACGAGCACTAGGCACTGTGTCTAGTTAAGTTGTTGTTGTTATACCATTTCTTTAGTATATGGTTCGCTCTCCCCCTGGAGCCCACTGTGTATTTTGCTATTTACGAATGTTCTATTGATTCAGTATTGTGTGCTTTATGCCCTAGTCTCGTATAGAGACTAGTATAGAGTGTTATATTAATAAATACATATTTTTATATAACCACTGTGTGGTTCTCCTTTCATTTAATCATTTAGGAGGTGATAGTCTGGTAAAACAAGCTGCTTTACATTCCTTTAATTAAGCCTGAAGGCTGCTCTCCATAGCTACCACTAGGATAGCTTTCAATAAGGTTATCTTTGACCTCATACATCATAAGGGTCATGTGGCCTGGTACAAGGTGCCCACTTTAACTAGTGGACAGCATATACCAACCCACCTTCTCACAATATGCCTCTCTGGATTGTTTTTGTGCATGAAGGCGACCCTTCCTGCAAAAAAACAATCCTGCTCACAGCACAGGCACAGTAAAGGCACCCTTGCACTATGGTGCAATGGTGCTTGTGTTGGTGCTAGGCAGCACATTGTACGCCAGTGCAGGGAAAAGACAGGAATGGGCCATATAATGTTAGTTATGGCACATTCCTGTCCTTTCCCTAGCACGCAGCAATAATAATAATAATAATGCACCCAAAGGTCATGAAACAATTTTGAAGATGGCAGCATCACTGAAGTTTGTGATAAGTGAACATTGTTTGAGAAAGGGCCGTGTTCTGTCTTGGCCTCCACACGTAATATTCAGACTATGCTCAGGAGTATGAAGGCTTGTCCGACTGTGATGCAGGATAAAGAATGTGCTCATAGGCGAATAGTAGCGTCGGTCTGTGCTGCTCAGGTTGCCCCATTGATCTGATTCTGTGGTTGATCTGGCATATGTGTGGTATGGTCACCAGAGGTGGCTGGCACGGTTTGGGGGTGGTGGGGTTGGGGGGATTGGATATGTAGAAAAATATAAATTTTAATAAACTTACTTCACCACCGCTTCTCTATTCGGTCGTCTCTACGCTGCCAAAATGGAAGCAGGAAGCACACAGGCTCACCTAGCCAATCAGATTGGTCTTAGCCCCAAGATGGCTGACAAAACTGTCATGCGCACTTACAGAGTGGCAACCACTCCTGCCCCTGCTCCTCTATGAGCAGAGCAGCCCGCCCGTTTCGCAAAACTGCCTCAGCAGGTAAAAATAAAATGATATATATTTTTCCTTTTTTTACACTGCTGAAAAGCAGTAGGGAGACGCTACTCCGCCTTAGCGGAGGAGCCGCCACTGATGGTCAAGGAGGTGAGTGCACATTGATGTATCCAGGGAGTCTGCACCATTGCTGTGATGGTGGTGGGCGAGTGGTGGTCTTGTGCTGGGTGCTGAATGCAAAATGGGTGCAATCCTGAGTTTTCTTGATTTGGCTGCGGTGAGACTTGAATCCACTGTGCATAGATGGCTGAATGATAACTGATGCAGGTGCAATGAGGTGGCTATGCAGCATTGATGAAAATTATGCAAGATGGCAGGACAGATGCACATGCAGAGATGGCAGACTTGCATATGGGGTTCTAGGTGTTCTGGAACTCTAGGAAGAGCAGAGTGAATGTCGTGTGCCGTTGTACAGCAATAGAACTAGAGGGAACACACTCAGGCGGTGTAACAACTACTCTTTTAACTGTAAAAACTATGGCAGAACTAACTGCAAAACGGCATCGTTGGGTATCAAGTGGAGGGAGAAAAAATACTTTCAGTCAGCTATGGAGCTGCAATGCTTTGCCGAAATTTTACAGCTCAACGCAAAACTAAACGACGCATATGGATGTTGGTCTTTCCTTTGGCTCCTTTCCTGGCTGATTCGCTCCTATGAATCGCCAAGAAAATAACAATGTAAACCGCACTGCGTACGCCACAAGCAACAATAAAATGCATTACTCCACCCTACAAATTAAAGCCTTCTCCTTGTTCTACTGGATCAGAATTTTTGCCACTGAATTTGGCAGCCTGCTTCCAATCCTGAGAACAACGAAGTCGAGTAACGCGAGGTGGAAACATGCCAACACAATGAACAAGGGCAATAGCACCACCATCAATTTTAATAAAATATTGAGAATAAATAATGATAAAAGAATTTTAATAGGACTTATCATCATAAAACCCTCACCAGGCATACAATAGAATGTTTTTTTGTCCTTAAGGGAGCATTTTGGTCTCACTAATTAAAAACAAATTGACATATTTTTGACTCTCTGCCACATCAATGCACAATAATATCATGAACTATATTTCTCTCTATTCGTGTGGAATATTGTTTAAATATTTATGAGTTATTTGGATAATTATTAAACACACTGGAACAAAGCACTAAGGTGAAGTTATTTTTCGTTTGAACTATCCTAAAGCTAGAATAGTCATCAAGAAAATACAACGTTTAAAGTTTGCTATGAGTAACAATGTTCATTAAATATATTTGCCAATTTTAATTTGAGGTGCGAGTGCAAACAGCTGTTGACTGGAAAGCATTTTTTAAACCAATAACCAGTTTTTGGAGGTCGTGATTTCTGGTGTATGGAATATTCAAGAATGCCCACAACACAGTAGTAAAAATGAGAAAGAGAACTAGAAAGGTTGTGTTACTAATAACATGATTATGATAGATCTTACAGATCCATATGCCGAATATAGCATGCTGCAACGCATGCAAATACATTGCGTTCTGTAACAACGAGTCATTACAACGACCGCATTGTTACAACGCGATATCATTACTACGCAAGTCATTACATCGACGCAGCAGATGGCGCTGTAACATTAGGAATGTATAATTTACTATTCCAACTCCAGCCTACACAACAGAAGGGAAGGTGTTGGAATAGTAATTTTACTATTCCGTATGTTAGAGCGCCATCTACTGCAAGTCGATGTAATGACTTTTGTAGTAATGGCATTGCGTTGCAACAACGCAGTCATTGTAACGACCGCGCTGTAAAGACATTGCGGTCTAATGACGTGATGTAAAGGTTGTTTCACCATATGCCACTGGTTTTGCCACCTTTTGTTCTATGACCCAGCTGAATACATATATCCAGTAAACAACTAGTAGTAGTGTAAATATAGTGTTATTCACGAAAAAACGACAAGCACAACATCAAATTGCCCAATTGTACTTGCCAACAAAGTAAACCTACTTGCTAAAGAAATTATTGTGCTAAATTAGATTTAGAGGATAATTACTGGATTATTTACACTTATCTTGCTAACACTGAGTCGTGTCTTTTTCGACATAATTCTTTCTATAATAAGGGGATGAGCCATGCCATCTTGGTAGAGACCTTTTGCACTGCAACTCTATTTACTAAAAATATAAAACCACTGCCCAGAGGAAAGGCCACAAATATATCAATAATGTCTACCATAACACCATGTAACATTTATACAAGCAGTACCCACTTAAGGAAAAGAAGCTAACCAAAGAAATACCAGTAAATCAAGGGAAACAACCTTTACAACGCAGTCATTACACCGCACTAACTTTACATAGCAGTCATTACATCGCAACATCCTTTACATCGCATTTCATTACAACGCAGCCATTACATCGCATGTCACTACAACGCATGTCATTACAACTCATGTCACTACAACGCAGGCATTACATCGCAAGTCATTACAATGCATACCATTACAACGCATAGTACCCTTACACTATCCAACACTTACCCTACTGTTGCACTCACTGGAGTTAGAATAGTAATTTTTACCCCTACACTATCCAACACTTACCCTACTGTTGCACTGACTGGAGTTAGAATAGTAATTTTTACCCCTAAGCTATCCAACACTTACCTTAAATGCAATTTAATGGAATGCATTGTAATGGTATGCGTTGTAAAGGTATAATGCGATGTAATGGAATGCGTTGTAAAGGTAGTTTCTGAAAATGGGATGTAATGGCATGCGATGTAAAAGAATGCATTGTAAAGGATGTTGCGATGTAAAAACTGCGTTGTAAAGGCATGCGTTGTAAATGTATGTGTTGGAACATCATACATTCGGAAATCAAATATGAGGCAACAAAGAGATTACTCTACTACGTAATGTTGGTAATCCACATTAAGTAATTCAGTCATTACCATATCACCCGTCCCTGTTCTATACTGACCGTACCAAAATATCAAGGGACACAAGGCTAACTTCCTGACAAAAGTGGAACACTTATTGTAGCTTGGGCACAAACTCTGGACAGTGGTTGAGCATCAGTGGTTCTCGGTGGAAATGCATGTACGGCTCTGAAATTGAGAGAGACCATGTTTCCCCTCCCTCTTTTCAAACCTAATTGCTTGCAAAAACAGAATTTTGAGAGAGACATCCTTCAATCTTATTTCAAGCACGGACATAAAAGGAAGACTTCTCTCGGCTCTGAGGCCCAGATCAGGTCACAGAAAGCATGTAATACAGAGGTAGAGGAAGACAAAAGAAACCTTCAGGAGGTAAGAAGAAAAAAAAACAACCTTTACAATTATTCCTCTTCTTGAAGGGCCCTTTACATGTGCAAATGATTGCCAACTGTGCTCCAGAGGTGGAGAGCACCAGGCCCAATGAAATAGCCCCCTGGCAGAAATTCTAAACCTTTCATGGGTTCACAGGAGTTCTTGGGGATACTTACCCAAACACAATGAGGAGACATGCCAATGTTAGAGTGTGGATGGGGGTCTTAGAGTCTCATAAAGGGACTTCATATCCTGTGGCATCTATGGGCTGCACCTATCTCAGTCTGGCTTCAGGTGGGCTTCTGACCACATCTTGGACTCCTCTGGCTACGGCATGGGTCCTCACTGAGGGATCTGTCCACTGCACTGAAGAAGGATCCATGCACTCCAGTAGTGATCTGGAGGAGTCACTGGACATACTACATGTCTAGGAAAGGCCCTGGCTTCATGAGGAACTATGGGATTGTTAGGTCTCACCTGGATCTGTGCATGGACAGAATAGGAGGACTAGCTGTGTGCTCTTGACGGGTCTCTGAAGTCAAGTATCTATTGACTTCACTGAATTCTTCCAAAACAGGAGAGAATCACCATGCAGCTTATGCTGATCTCACCACTTCTGAAGAAGGCTAGATAGCCTATTTCTTATATGAGTGAAGGACTAGACCTGCTGAGGCTGTATTGAAAACAAGCATTTGGCAAAGTCAATAGGTCTAACTTGTATTTTTAATTCCTGGCTAAAGCAATAAAAAGCCTCATGTAGTAAAAAAGACAAAACAGAAAATGTTGCTTTCTCTATTAAATATATCTATGAGATTATGCATTTAATGTATAATGACGCAAAGATCTTTTGACGTGAAATAGTGTATTGTGCTTGGCAATGCAAGACCTGTCTAACGTGAAGTAATAATACACTCAACAGCCAATAGCAGGAGGTGAAATAGAACACTCCTTTAGACAGAGCCAAACACAACTCTACATGTATTCTAAAGATTTGGTAATACTTTAGGAAAGCAGAGAGTTGCGCTGTCAAGCCAGACCTGAAAATTTGGGGCAATATAAGGTCTGCCCTTTTTAGGTCTCGGCTAGCGAAGGCTGCGCTTGCGCAGTCTCGCTCGCGAGATTTAATGATTTTCAGAAGTGGGGCTTGAACCCGCCCCTCTTCTTCCCTCTTCTCCATTGGCTGGCCTCTTAAATGCTGGTCAGCCATTGGAGAAGAGCTTTGTCGCTCCAAACAAGCCCCGTCTTTTTCGGATTCGGGGGTGTGTTTTTTACTTTCTTTCTCTCCTCTGGAATGTAAACATTCCAGCCAATGGCAAGAGGAGAGAAAGAAAACACGCCCCCGAATCTGAAAATGCCGCTGCGTTTCTCCGAGGCATTTCTGCTTGACCTCGGAGAAACATGGTGGTGTTCAGGGCGATTCCCTCAACGACTGGCAGCTGGGCTCGCTCGCCGTGGCAGCACGTAAGACTTGTTCACAGAAGCTTCAGGTACGTATACAAGGCAGCACCGCTACACGGAGAAGTTAGTGAGGTCACTGCCAGCGCCCCCAATGGCAGCAGGATAGCACGAACTGCCTTATTCCGGGCAGCAGGCTGGGCAGTATAAACCGAATGGCGTGAAGTGCTTCGATGCCAGACAAAATCGAGAAGCACGTAAGAATTCCCATTTTATTTAAAGGTGGAGACGCCTTTTGTGCAATGTGTACTGAAATGTCCAATTTCCACATTGTCTCATAATCGTTGATTGCATAATGCAACAAGATGGCGCGCCCCTCCAGAATATAACGAGGCGCCAGAGTCTCCCACGTGTCACAGTCTTGACCTTAGGCTAAATGGGGGCCCCCTGAAGCACCCACAATCCCGCTGCAGGGGCCTGCGTTACTTATTACTCCCTGCGCGCCCTAATCAGAATCCCCGGCATCGTGCCTGACTGAGCCCTCTGCGCTTCCGAGGAAAGGCAGCTGCGTGTCCCGGTCTCTCATTCCGCATCGTCAGCTGATCCCGCTCAGGGAACCCGGCCAAGTGCATTCCAGGACCGCTTCCGCAGACTTCCAGCGGCCGCCACGCAGCGCATTCCGATTTCATTCAAAAACAAAGGGCGACGTTCACTAACCGGGGTTCTGTTTCACAGAAGCATTAAGGCACATGCCAACATATGGAAATTAATGCATGCGGAACAACTTCCTATGGGCCTGTTGATTCCTCCCCCTCCACCCAGCTACCCTGCATTGCCACGCCACCCTCTCCTCCGTATCTTGCTCATGGTTGACAATGCCCTCCCTAACAGCCCGTGTTTCACTGTGAGCTATCTGTGATTAGTGTCAGGACACGTGTGGCAATTCAGACGCTTTGAGGTCCAACACAAGAGTTGGGTGGTTTTCACTATCAAGTGTGCAAGGGCCCTAGTGCAAGCACGGAAAACAGGCCCCTAACCGCTGCACTTGTAGAGCAATAATATAACAACTATCTGGGTCCAGTGCCCTCTTAGGCCTCTGGAAGCAGGTGCCACTGCACCTGCTGCACCTTTGATAGCAGCACTACTGCACTTTCTCGATCCTCTCTTATAGGGAGCCAGTTAAAGCGCTTTCATTGTTTACACTTCTTAAAATTGTTGGGGAACTGCGGGTGGGCAGCACTTTGATTCCTTGCCTCATGCACAAGTGTCCCCGGAGCCGCCCCTCCCCCCCTTCACTGAGAGGGTGTGTCTTGCGTCGTGTCTCACCACACGCTAACACTTGCACAGCTGCACCGGCCGTTATTAGAGCCCCAGTGAGTGGTTCAAAACACTACCGGGAGTAGACATCGCACGGGTTTAGGACAGAGATCTGTGCACACGAAAAATGACGCTCCAGTGAGTCTCACCCGAACACACATACCTTCCTTCTCTAGCTTCTTCTTATCCTCTTTTCTCGTATATTATTCTTATTTCTTTTTCTTTCCCACTTCATTTTCTTTCATCCTCTCAATTCCTTTCCATTCTTGTAGATATTTATTTCCTTCTCTATGAGTGTCGCACAAAAAGTATGCTTCAAAAATCATAAATCTCAAAATGTCTTTTCCACCTTTCAGATAACCTGTCAATTTTTATTAGTCATTTTTTTTCTAAAAAGCTTAATTTTGAGTGATAAATGCAAAGATCTAGAAACAACGGTGCCACTTCTGCTTTGTCTCCCAAGATCAATGTGTATGTGTCTAGATCTATGTGTGTGTGTGGTTCTGTTGGTGTGTGTGGCTGTGTGTGTGTATGTGTATGTGTATGTGGCTCTGTGTATGTATGTGTGGCTCTGTGTGTGTGGCTTTGTGTGCGTGGCTCTGTAAGTGTGGGTGGCTCTGTGTGTGTGTGGAAGGCTCTATGTGTGTGTGTGTGTGGGTGTGTGTGTGCCTCTGTGTGTGTGGCTCTGTGTGGGTGGCTTTTTTTGTAGGTGGCTCTATGCATGGGTGGCTCTGTCTGTGTGTGGGTAACTGTGTGTGTGTGTAGGTGGCTCTGTGTGGGTGGCTCTATTTGTGTGTAGGTGGCTCTATGTGAATAGCTCTGTGTAGGTGGCTTTGTGTGGTTGGCTCTGTGTGGGTGGGTGGCTTTGTGTGTGTGGCTCTGTGTGTGGAGGCAAATGCAATAGGTCTCGCATTTAAGAGAGATTAAGCTATTGACATTGTAAATAACAATGCTGTTTCTTTAAATGTTTTAAAAACAAAAACATAAACAAAAATAATGTCATGAGCAATGCCAATAGCTCTAACTTTAACAATGCCGAGACCGTTGCATTGTAAATGCTTGTTTATACCTCTGTAAAGCTACGTTTTGCGTTAGAAATGTTAGAAGAGATGTTATTTCATTATGTTAATATTCATTTGAAGGTTGTTTTCGTTATGTTGCTCATTTATTTAGAACTCATGTTATTTTTAGCTACGTTTTCACATACGTGTATTCAATGTAACAAGCCACAGTGGCCTTCTGCTGTTTTCACGGGAGTTGTACAACGAGCACTGTTGGTTTTTACCTGGTTGCAACACTTGATAGCTGAGGTAAGTACAGGGCACTGCGAGTGCTGTAGTAAAGACAGTAAATGTGAGGAAAAACTGAAATGGGAGAGCAGCACAGCTTCTGGCTCTGGCCCACAGCCTCGATCCAGTGTTGAGGCGCGCTGTACAAAAAGAGTGTACAGGTCAAGCTGCTGTTGCCCCTTAGAGCTGCACTGCTGGAAACATGATCTGCATGCACAGAGGCCTGCTTTACTATTCTGACAATAACTGGGTGCGATAACAAACCCCTGCCCCGTTAAACTTCAGCAGGTTAAACCTGTCGAAATGTTAAGGAAGAATAATGCCCTGTCATTACGGGGGCATGTACCAAAATCCGCATGTTATTCCCCATTTTAGGGGAAAACTCGTAATAAGTGATATTTACACATGTTAATAAATTTACCCTTCTGTGTTGTTATTTATCAGGCGCGTTAAATATCGCAGCTAACACCGGGCAACTCGTAATAAGTGCCAAGGTCAGTCTGCAGGGTTTGAGCTGCCAGTCAACCCTGGATCAGCACCTACAATGAACTATACACTGCTGGGCCCTTTACAGGTGTTTTTCAAAGCTGGTTGTTGATGGAAAATCTTTTTATTTGGACACCTCAGAACAGATAGCAGTGCCAACTGTGAAGCACAGTCAGTGGGCGATGCCAGTCATGTAGTATGTACTTTGTCTACTTGTTCACATGTCCTTAGGCAGGTATCTTTTGTCTCCTCCGCCGGAGCACGTGGCACGAGGCACGATCCCTTCACATGTTTATGCGGTTGTGGCACTGAGGTAAAATATTGGATTAGAAGAAATGTTATCACACCATTTTAGCTCATTCTCATGTTTTTCCTGTCCTGGAAAAAAACAAGGCAATGTTAAACCTCTCGCAAAAATATTTTTCATGCAGAAAATGTAGGTATCAATCATAAAACAAGCATTAGCAAAGCCAATAGAAATGCTCTTGGCAAGCATGCATTGTTTTTATTTTGCCAAATTTGCCGTCCATTACAGTGCAAGACAGCCAGTGGGGGAAGTGGGCTCACCCCCTGCCAAACACTGTATGCAGTGGTGGGCAGAAGCACAATGTAAAAGACACTTCCAACAGACCAGTAGCAGAAGTCGGGAGATCAAATTTCCATTTATGTATGTACTTATATATATCAATGAGACTCCGTGGCCCCCTTTGAATCTGGGGTGGCGTTCGAGTGCTGATTACCTTGTTGGACACCCCACTGAGCCTTGAACATTAAAGCGGCCGTCCTGCCGCTAAGCAAGCACCACCCCCGATTCAAAGGGGGCCACGGAGTCTCATTGAGGGACTCTACAGTGGAATGCGCCTCCTGGATTAAGTATGACATCGCTTCTTGGGGCTCATGATGAGCTTTGTACCCAGCATTCATTTAAGAGGCATCCATCTGAGGAGAAATGGCGGACTACATCTCCCATAGGCACTACTTACAGACTCATTCAGAGCAGCTGCATGACAGCGTAGGATATTGTTTAAAAGGAAGATGTGACCCGCAATGCCTCTTTCGACCGCTCAGCCTCTGATGAAGTGAAGCCACGAAACGCGTAAGGCTGCGGTTGTATGCTTTAATAAGGACTGAGAATGGATGACATACACACCAAATAAAGCTTTTACGGTGAAAAGCGGAGCTGCGTTCGAGTGCTGCTTACCTTGTTGGACACCCCACTGAGCCTTGAACATTAAAGCGGCCGTCCTGCCGCTAAGCAAGCACCACCCCAGATTCAAAGGGGGCCACGGAGTCTCATTGAGGGACTCTACAGTGGAATGCGCCTCCTGGATTAAGTATGACATCGCTTCTTGGGGCTCATGATGAGCTTTGTACCCAGCATTCATTTAAGAGGCATCCATCTGAGGAGAAATGGCGGACTACATCTCCCATAGGCACTACTTACAGACTCCTTCAGAGCAGCTGCATGACAGCGTAGGATATTGTTTAAAAGGAAGATGTGACCCGCAATGCCTCTTTCGACCGCTCAGCCTCTGATGAAGTGAAGCCACGAAACGCGTAAGGCTGCGGTTGTATGCTTTAATAAGGACTGAGAATGGATGACATACACACCAAATAAAGCTTTTACGGGGAAAAGCGGAGCTGCGTTCGAGTGCTGCTTACCTTGTTGGACACCCCACTGAGCCTTGAATATATATATATATGTATGTTTTTTTATCAGATTTTTTGGGAAAACAACGGCTGCCAAGACTGCTAAAGAGGTCTCTAGAACTGACATAAAACAGAGAAAGAAAAAGGAAAGGAAACACAATTTTGGCCCCTTTTCCCCCACACAGGTACATTTTCTCTGAAGGATTAAAGGAGTAAATATTTGACTTAATCTCACTTATAGGGTTGTTTGTATGAACATGTTGTCACATTGTTTAAGATAGCTTGTTACTGAGGAAATGTGTTGTTCCCAGGATCACCAATTCTGTCTGCACTTCAGGAGTATTTGATTCCTTAAAGTTTTGGGGGAATATTTTCCTGTCAGTTTGAGAATAGGGAGAACAAATTAGCATGCAGTGTATCACACTGTTTGATTACTTTTATATGGAATTGTAGCGAGTACCCGGTAATTAAACCTTGGCAGGATAAACAGTCCTCTTTCTCTATTAATGGTGCCTGAACATGTGAAATAGAAATGCATGTTTGTTGTATTAACATAGCTAGCGATTGGAAATGTTCTGATTGCTATTGTTTTCCCTGTAGCCTGTGGTGTGCTGTTCCTGAAACAGTTTTCAGAACATGAGTTGGCAGTCTTTTGTTCCAGGAACATGTTTGGATGAAACCTCCCAGACTCAGGTTTTGTAATTCATCTCACAGAGGTTTGAATTATTTGGCATCAATTATTATTTCATTGGTCATTTAATTAATCAGGTGGTTAGCTTAGGACCTGAAGAGTTTTAGAGCCTATCCTGGGGATTGGGGTGGGGGGGCTTAATTCGTTCACTCAGTGGTGTATATCTGAGACATTGCTCCAAGGCTATAATAGAAGAGTTGTTTAAGAAAATTAGCAAAATACGTCCACAAGAACGTTCAGAAACAGCCAGTTGCTCCAAGGTGATGCCTGAACCGATCAACTCTGTCCCATAAGCCAGAGTTGCTGAATTTGGACTTTATATCTACTTTTTGGGATCTTGTGTGGTCATGGGTCCTAACCAGGTCAAAGGCCTTCTACCTTCACCACCTCCTGATTCTAATGGCGGTGACAACTCAGACAATGTACTATTCAGATGCCCCAGTGCAAAAACTCTTTCACATTCCTTCATTTTTCTTATATCGCCAAGAGGGCTTTAACCGGGTCTGTGGTGATCCCACCAAAAAGTAAAACTTTAGCTATCGCTGTTGTTGTTCGTAAGGTTCTTTGCTTGGCAATACTTCTCTACTGTGATACGTGTGTTACTCTCACGATACATACAGATTCAGCTGCATAATGTAGAAAGGGTACTTGGCATAATCCGGCGACCAGAACATGGCGTGATGCTGCATGACTGTCTTGTAAATGGAATGGAGGTATGATGGAACCATGATGGATGGCAAGTGGAGTCTATATTGAACTGCAGTACTTGCAGTGAGGCTTGAGATAAGTTTCCCTTCACAATATCTGGGATGTGGTATCTATGTGCAGCTTTCTTATTACACAGAAGAGATTGGAATCCATCTTTATGGGTGATAGTTCCACCTAAAATGTGCTGAGTCGTATGTATATATGAAATCCAGGTATGCCGCACACAATAGCATTTTCATAGCATCTTCATGTTTGTGTCCAAAACTCTGGTCAACAGTTTAAATAGACTGTCTTGAAAACCTCCCTGAACCTGTTTGAGATGTGCATTGCTTGTATCTAATCATAAAAAGACCCCCACGGCAATCTTTTTCCAAATCCTGCTGTCAGTGTGAAGCATGCTTATTGATCTATGATGTGTTGCCTCGTTTTAGAGGTATTTCTTGTAAAGTGGGACAAGTGCACTGCTCGTCCAAGAGGACAGAATGCCTCTGTGCATGGTGGAGCACATGAAACACATTAGTATTTGACCCACTTTGTTCAGGCCCGCTTATTCATTAGCTTTTGTGACCTTCTGGTTGCCAAGCTTCCGTCTACTGTCACTATAGGTCTTGGTAAATTGCGGCTGCCAGAGGCCCCCGCAGGGGGCCACTAAAGAGGGCAGCCCTCTAGCCCTCTCAGCAGTTTTACCCAAACAAAAATTGTGTTGTGTGTTTATTTATTAGCATGCATGCTATGTGTGGTGGGGTGGGTAGTGTTGCCAATGGTGGTGCTATAATTCACGTATCCTTCTCTAACACGTTTGTCTCTATGTTTGTCACAGCTTCTGTGTCACATGTGATACAGCTGCAGAAATCTGATTTCATTTTGTAGAAAAACTCTTGCTGCCATGAACTACTAGCAGAATGGCTTGCTTTGTGCCCACCCTGCTTCCTACAATTAGTGGAAAGCAGTGTCCACACTTAGATGTGTGACGCAGTAGCACACTGAGGCAACAAGAGGCCCCGCAATCTTGGCAGCCTGTGGAGCCCCATGTATACTGCGGGGACACAGCCAACAGGGCAGGCCAGCACTTGTGCATCAGCCCTCCCACACCACAAAGATTGCCTCTTGCTTAAAGATGATGCCATGGTCACCAAGAGAGGTGTCACTGCTTCCCCAGACTCCAGGGCAAGCAAAGATCTCCAGAGCAGCAGCCTGGAAGACCTTCCACCTCCACAACCCTTCATAGGCCTAGGCAGGCCTCAGCCATTATAGGGGTGATTTGGAGGGGAGCGTTTGCCCAGCTGAGTTGTTGTGCTCAACAGCGCACAGACAATGATAAGGAACCAGAGACCGTATTAAACAAAGGGTGTAACGGGCGTGTGCGCCTGCTTTGCGCGCCCCTTTGGGCAATTTGATTTTGCAGACAGGGCCTCAGACGCTTGTGCAGTCCTTTCTGCAATACAGATAGCACTGGCGCATCACTGGAGGGTGTTGCCTCATTTGCATGGGGGTGTGGCTCCATTGCAATGAGGGTATCTCTATGCCTCCTGCACAATGAAACCCAGGATGCCGCACACATGGAAAGAGAAAAAAAGAAGAAAAAGAAACATATTTCTCCTTGTTACTCCTAGGAATGTGCCAATAACCATGGGTGGATGTGTGAGAATACCCACAGTCCACCCATGGAATGCCTTAACAGGGCAGAGACACGCAAGGCAGTGTCTTCTTTTTGTTGTTGCAAGAACTGCATTCTTATGAACTTGCACAGTTGAGCATATTATCCATCTACCCACAGTAGGCAAAGATGGTTGTTGTTTACACCGTTCTATTGGGAGTATTTAGTTTACATAAACTATGTTCATGGTGCTAACCTACTCTACTGTTGATGTTAGTTGCTGAGCTAGATATGAGGGTCTTTGTTGTCTTCTCCCTTGCAGGTTTCATAGTGAGAGGTCTGCACAACTCTCCTGTCTTCTAACTTTCAGGACAATCCACAGCTGGCAGTCGAGGAAGATACACCACTTAAAAATACCGTGTAATATGCATACGTTTTGTCAACATTACATCTATTAAATGAAAACATTTTTCCCACCATCTGCGTGAGGATTATACACATGTAAAAGCCATGTGCGATATGGTGGGAGGCTGGTTTGAGTAGAAAATGCCTCTGAGCCAGAGTGCAGGCCACTTTCAAAGTTCCTGCTTGAATTTTTTTGCATGAAGCTGTCTCTGAAGGACAAAAATGACATGAAAAGGGTATCCGGCCAAGAGAAATATGCAACACCCCACAACCGGAAATTATCCCTATTTTCATACATGGAACAAAACCTTCTCTATAGTATAGTTTTCTTCTGGCTTGCTAACAAGGTTCACATTTAACTATTTTTTTTTATAACTATAAAAATTAAGACAATACATTTTGTAAATAAAAAATAAAAGCAGGCAACATTAACTGCCTCGCAAGAGGTCGTCAAGCAAACTAAAATGTGTTTCCCTAAAGTGCTCATATTAGGTACAACCTTCTACAGTGTTCCTTGGAATAACCCAAGGTTATTTGTGAAGGATCTGGGTTGCTTAAAAAGGATATCTACAATGACATCTCTACATACCGAGTTTGAGGGCTCATCACCCCCAATTTAGAAATGAGTTGTAGTTAAAAATCCTACAATCCTGGTGATAACACACTAGGTCGAAAAGCGAATACACTGGTGGACTTCCACCATATTGTCCCGATGGAGGAGGAAACTCCACCCTTGAAGATTGCAGATTGCAGATTCAGCACTTCTTCCAGTGATTGGAGGACTTTCCATTACCTCCCGAACTTAAATCAGTTCCATCGTCTTCAGATAGAGATAATTATGACCTTAATCTCTTGAAAATGTCTGATTCAGCCTTCTTGATTTCTGGTGACAGATAGTCTACCTTGGAACCACAAAGTGAAGCTTTCTCCTGGCTCTTGTGCTGCAGCTGCTGAGCCTAATCTAACATTGACTTCCAAAGCAGGCCTTGTAATGGTGTATGATGAAGAGGCCTCCGCATAGCACAGAAAATATACTATAGATGGTTGGTTCGAATAATTTAACCTGTTCATACCAGGCATCATTTTCGGTTGAGTACAATGGAAAATGTTTTCTCTATAATTCACTATCACTTCACAGGCAAATCTGGTGACAACAAGGGCCATATTTATAAGTGGAGTTGCATCAGTGTTGCACCATGAAACGTGGTGAAAGCGTGACGCAAGTCCAAAATGTGATTAATGAAGCCACGCAAGGTCACCCTGCGTGGCCCTGAGTGGCTTCATAATTCTGGAGTAAGGCAATGCAGCATAAATCGCTGTGTTGCATTACTCTGCTCTGGGAAGGCATGGCATTGTGTGGGTGTCCCCACGCAATTCCCATGGTTTTTGACACATTCTGAGATTTACCCAAAGTGGTAGACTTGGGAATGTGCCAAAAAGATCCGACTTCCCAGGCAAGGTGTAACGAGGAGAAATATCTTAATTTCTCCTCGTTACTTCCTGTTTCTGTGTGTGCTACACTCTGACGCTAAAATCTTGGCTAAAATACTGGCCAATAGGTTAAACCTGTTGTTGGAAAAATTGGTCCTCCCCGACCAGGCGGGGTTTATTCCAGGGCAGGCAACCTCTCACAATCTTCGTACTTTCTTCTCTATATTTCAAAATGTAGACTCCAATTTGGCGCTTGTGGCAGTCTTTCTGGACGTCACAAAAGTGTTAGATTCAGTAGAATGGGACTACTTACTGGGATTATTACAGCGCATGGGAATGCCAGTGGGGTTCTTATCATGGATAGGTCTGTTGTATAAATCCCTGACAGCTAAGGTTCTGATCAATGGGCAGATGTCACTGGCCTTCCCAATTACCAAAGGCACTAGACAGGGGTGCCCTTTATCCCCTTTACATTTTGCGCCAGCCATTGAGCCACTTGCGGCTAAACTGCGGCAACATCACCAGGACAAAGCATTAAGGTATGCCATGTGCCAGGTGCTTGTGGTGTAACTCTGAAGTAAAATATCTGGGTATTCGCATCACCAAAGAAAGGGAGGAACTAATGCTCCTTAACTATGGCAGGTCGTTAGAGAATATTATGAGCTGTGTTACACGCTGGATCTCCCTGCCCCTATCAGTGGTAGGACGTACCTCTCTTATTAAAATGGTGGTTCTCCCGCAGTTACTATACTTATTTATGAACATGCCATACTACCCAGGCAGACATTTCTTCACAGCTTTACGATCCGAACTGATCAGATTGACATGGGGAGGTAAACAACCAAGACTGCAATGGGACATAATTACCAGGCCATATTCTCACGGTGGGTTCAATGTCCCAAACCTGGATCTATACTACATATGTGCCCAGGCTCACTACGCTCACTACTGGTTCAATCCACCCAGATACATACCACACATAGCAGTGGAACAATGACTCGCAGATCCAATACCTTTGGAAGGCATGATATGCAGCGTTCCCCAGCCTTGTGAGAAAGACACCACGACGCCACATGTACGGTGACCGCTTGGCGACGTATAGCCAAATTGCTACAGGCTCCCATGATTTAATCTCCGCTGCTTCCACTGGCGTATCACCCATGCATGCAGCTGTTACAGGAGACTGTGTTCTGTAAAGTCATGACGAAGACAAACATAACGTTTTGGGGTGATCTATATCAAAATGGGAAATTTCGCACCCTAGAACAGATCTGTTATGCCTACGCCATTAGACTTTTTTTTATATGTGAGGCTTAGGCAAGGCATTAAGGACAAAACTCCAGCATACCTACTAGAGCCTCCAACTCTGGCTCCACTTCATACGATACTGCAGTCCACATCCCCTGAATACGCTGTTTCAGCGCTACACCATGCACTGCACACTCAGCAGATGATGGGTCAGTGTCCTGCTCGAATACATTGGGACAAGGAATTGAGGTGTGAAATATCAGTCATGTAATGGTCTTATTGCTGCTTACAAACAGAACAGGTATCGGCTAGTAGCAGACTGTGGATTATCCACTTCAAATCTTTACACCGTCTGTACTACACCCCAGCCAAAACGTACAAATATAAACTCAGAGATAATGATAGATGCGACAGATGTGGGATGGAAGGAGCTGATTTCTCCCACTTGGCGTGGAACTGCCCGGGGGTTTATGAATACTGGCGCCAGGTCTTTGGTGCGCTGGAACAGATGTCGTCACTGACACTCGAACCGTCTCCACTGCTGGCATTATTAGGTTACACTGAACTCATATACAAACCCTCTCGCAGATATGTTGCTCATGCACTACTGATGGCCAAGCGCAGAATTGCATGCAGATGGGGACGAGGTAGAGCTCCCAAGTTCAAGGAGTGGTTCAAGGACTTAATATTCTGCCAAGAACAGATGCTCAATTATGTGGACCTGCTCCCTAAACACATTTGGGAACCTCTGAAAGCAAACTTAAATAATTTTTTTTTTTTAAAACAGTAAAGGGTTTCTGTATAGTCCTCTCTCCAAGTGTTAAGTTATGGCCCAGGCGGGAGGCTCCTAGTCTTCCCCACATAGGCCTGTGTAAACAGAAAAGCACTTACTCTAATGAAATGCTGTACAGTCTTGGATTCACTGGAAGCAAAACCAGTTGCATTTCCTCTCCTCTGTCCTCAACCAGCATGTGCAATGGGAAGGCTGTTTCATCAGTGGCCAGATCAAGAGAATGCAGCCCTCTCCCTTAACTCTGATTGACTGTTGCCAACTGATCAATATGGAGGGGTGCTTCACAACATTGAAAGTGTGTTGGTCTGACTGAGGGATGATGAATGAGAAGTAAGGATGATGGGTGAGAACTAGGGATGATGAATGAGAAGTAGGGATGATAAGTAAGGATGATGGGTGGGAAGTAGGGATTATAAATGAGAAGTAGGAATGATGGGTGAGAAGTAGGGATGAGAAGCAGGGAAGAGAAGTAGAGATGATGGATGAGACGTCGGGGTTATGAATGAGAAAAAGGGATGAGAAACAGGAATAAGGGATGAGAAGTAGGAATGATGGATGAGAAGTAGTGATGAGAAGCAGGGATGAGAAGAATGGATGATGGAAGAAAAGTAGGGATGATGGATGAGAAGCAAGGATGAGGGATGAGAGGCAGGGATGAGAGATGAGAATTTGGGATGATGAAAGAGAAGTAGGTATGATGGATGAGAACTAGGGATGATGGATGAGAAGTAGGGCGAGAAGTAGGAATGAGGATAACCTAAAAATGTAAGCTGTACGTGAGTCTATGACTAGAACGAGTGCTACATTTTATAAAAAAGTAAGTGCTGGGCCCAAAGCTTTGTCTCGATGCTACCAGCCGGTCCTTTCGATAGTCAGAGTGCCAAATATCTAGGCTGCGTAGTCTTGATTCCATCCCATGCCTCTTGCATCCACCACCAAGCACTCCTTGTTCCTTCACCTGACTCTTGCAGGTTCTTTTTCATCCCTGCTTTCTTACTTTGTCACTGTTGTTTATCTTTTCTTCCTCCCCCCACCCTTCTGTGCTGTGCTCTCACTTCCTCTGGATCAACGTCTATTGGAAACAAGCATTTACAAGGCAATGGTCTCGGCATTGTTAAAGTTAGAGCTATTGGCATTGCTCATGACATTATTTTTGTTTATGTTTTTGTTTTTAAAACATTTAAAGAAACAGCATTGTTATTTACAATGTCAATAGCTTAATCTCTCTCAAATGCGAGACCTATTGCATTTGCACCCACACACAGAGCCACCTACACAAAGCCACACACCCACACAGAGCCACCCACACAGAGCCACCTACACAGAGCTATTCACATAGAGCCACCTATACACAAATAGAGCCACCTACACACACACAGAGTTACCCACACACAGACAGAGCCACCCACGCATAGAGCCACCTACAAAAAAAGCCACCCACACAGAGCCACACACACAAAGCCACACACACAGAGCCACACATACATACACAGAGCCACATACACATACACACACAGCCACACACACACACATACAGAACCACACACACATAGATCTAGACACATACACATTGATCTTGGGAGCCAAAGCAGAAGTGGCACCGTTGTTTCTAGATCTTTGCATTTATCACTAAAAATTAAGCATTTAAAAAAAAAAATGACTAATAAAAATTGACAGATTATCTGAAAGGTGGAAAAGACGTTTTGAGATTTGTGATTTTTGAAGCAGCGAAATAAAAAAGAAAGAAAAGTGTGCGTCTGTGTGCGACACTCATAGAGAAGGAAATAAATATCTACAAGAATGAAAAAGAATTGAGAGGATGAAAGAAAATGAAGTGGGAAAGAAAAAGAAATAAGAATAATATATGAGAAAAGAGGATAAGAAGAAGCGAGAGAAGGAAAGAGAAGGAAAGTATGTGTGTTTGGGTGAGACTCACTGGAGCGTCATTTTTCGTGTGCACAGATCTCTGTCCTAAACCTGTGCGATGTCTACTCCCGGTCGTGTTTTCAGCCACTCACTGGGGCTCTAATAACAGCTGGTGCAGCTGTGCAAGTGTTAGCGTGTGGTGAGACACGACGCAAGACACACCCTCTCAGTGAAGGGGGGGGGGAGGGGCGGCTCCCGGGACATTCGTGCATGAGGCAAGGAATCAAAGTGCGGCCCACCCGCAGTTCCCCAACAATTTTAAGAAGTGTAAACAATGAAAGCGCTTTAACTGGTCTGGGGACAGACTTTGCCAGAACACTGACGAAATCTAGAATTAATACTTGTTAACCATCTGTATGTGGCACAGCGGCCTGCAACACGGGGCGCAGGAGGCGCTACAGCAGCCCGCACAATTTGAAAGATTTTAGACAGAGAAGAACAATTATATATATGCTCAACATCTAGATGGGACTCGAGGTTACTTTGCCTCCGCCATTTTAGAAGCCATTTAAGAATATCAATTTGTAATGCAATAGGTCTCGCATACCTTTTGTAAACATACTTCAGTGGCGCCCTGCCGCACAGGAGAGCCGTGAATGTCCATCCCTGGTGTATGTGTCATTCTGTCCAGCTGGAGAAGCGCTGCATTGACGCAGACGACCTGAGTGGCTCACAGACCTCTCCTCCCCCAGCCCGTCTGGAGAAGCCGAGCAAGCCTGCGCATTCCAGTGAAGCACCGAGCGCCTCAGGGACTCGTGGCGATACCCTCTGCTAGTCTATTACACAGGTATATTAGAGCGAGATTGGGAGCCGGTCTGGAGCGACTTTTTCTCTCCTCGCCTTCATTTGCCTCGGCTGCTGTAAGAGCGGACGGCACCGAGGAATCCGTGAAATCCTTAACCTGGACGTGGGCAGGAGGCGGCAGGAGCGGCCGTCGGGGACTGTTAATGTCTCCCCCTCGCTCCTCCGCCGCCTCAGTTAACAGCAAGCCTGGTTGTGCCCAGCTTATATACATAGCTGTGCACCTTGCTGCTTACATCTTGCCTTTGGGAAATGTCTGCGGTCAGGGTTAGATTAGAGTAAGGGCGCGAAACTCATCGAGCCTAACTTGGAAAATGATGCTAAATACGATTCAAGAGCGGACAGGAAAGGGACGTTTCCACAGTCACACAGTGCATCAGCCAGGACCAAAAGCAAGCCACCCGAAACGGAAAAGGAGAAAATCAAGTGTAAAAGAGAAAGGGGAAGAGAGAAACGGGAAAAGGGAAAGGAAACAACGAGAAAGTAAATTAAAAAAAGAAAGTAAAAATAGAAGAGAAAGTAAAGACGAAAAACTATTTGACTTGACTTGAATGGAAGACATTGGAAAGTAAAACCGGGTAAAACGGGGAAACAGTGAGAAGTGCACGAAGGAGACACGCAAGTAGAGGTGCCCCGAAGGAAACCTCCGCTTGTCGTCCAGGGCGTCACTGGTGCCAGTGAGCCCGGCCACCAGGGGAGGCTCCAGACGGGGAAGTTCACTGGCTTACAACAGTGCAGATATGTACACTGGCCAGCCACTAGGCAGGGCGAGATGCTGCATATTCCGACTCGCCACTGAAGGGTCGTCCCTGCTGATGCCACCCCCGGCAGATCACCACGCTCTTCCCACTGGGCTGTGGGCAGGACCACTGGAATTATGTGGCGGCAGATGACCCCCTTATGCGGTTGGAGTAATCACCAAAAGAAAGCCGAAGCAGCACAAAGGCGAATTATGAGGCACAATGTGGAACTTGGACATTTCAGTACACGTTGCACAAAAGGCGTCTCCACCTTTAAATAAAAGGGGAATTCTTACGTGCTTCGCGATTTTGTCTGGCATCGAAGCACTTCACGCCATTCAGTTTATACTGCCCAGCCTGCCTCCCGGAATAAGGCAGTTCGTGCTATCCTGCTGCCATTGGGGGCGCTGGCAGTGACCTCTCTAACTTCTCCGTGTAGCGGTGCTGCCTTGTATACGTACCTGAAGCTTCTGTGAACAAGTCTTACGTGCTGCCGTGGCGAGCGAGCCCAGCTGCCAGTCGTTGAGGGAATCGCCCTGAACACCACCATGTTTCTCCGAGGTCAAGCAGAAATGCCTCGGAGAAACGCAGCAGCATTTTCAGATTCGGGGGCGTGTTTTTCTTTCTCTCCTCTTGCCATTGGCTGGAATGTTTACATTCCAGAGGAGAGAAAGAAAGTAAAAAACACGCCCCCGAATCCGAAAAAGACGGGGCTTGTTTGGAGAGACAAAGCTCTTCTCCAATGGCTGACCAGCATTTAAGAGGCCAGCCAATGGAGAAGAGGGGAGAAGAGGGGCGGGTTCAAGCCCCTCCTCTGAAAACATTAAACCTCGGAGCGAGACTGCGCAAGCGCAGCCGAGACCTAAAAAGGTGCTGGTCCCCAAAAAGAAGTGTAAGTGGGCCCCTCCTGCAACCATTGTTTCACATTAAACACTGACTGGGACGAGGAAGATGGACCAGGTGGTAATGAAGCATACCTAAGGAAATAATGCATGATTGTGCCTAAAAGAGCAGACACCTGTCATGCATATTTCGGTATCAGGATGGGAAGTGGTGATGTCGGTGTCTTCTTGTGTACTGCAATGCTGGGTCAAACCCTTAACGATTTTGCTGTTGAAATATGAGGGGGAGTTACCTATTGGACATTTTGAAACCTAACTGGTTACAACGAGAAAAAAATGGAGCAGATGAACTTGAAACTAATTGCTCTGTGTGAAAAGCAGCATTCCTCAGTAGTTAAAAAACAAAGAAAGACAGCAGTTTTAAATGGTATTTTTAAAGTCATATATGAGAAAGAATTGCCACGGCGCAGACCTAGGCATGCAAGTAGGCCTCACAGCAAGACGCCGACATGAAACATGCACACACACAGTTACAATGATGGCAATGGCCATGAGCGACCATCTTCCCCTTTATTTATCTCCTTGGACCGAGGCCAGCCCTCGAGTAAAAGGTGGATACTTTGTATTGTAGGCACCGGGTGGCAGTCTACACGCATCTGTCATTCCTCCTTTAACGAAAAGAGCTCCGCCAATGTTCAGGGTATAAGGTTACTAAGAATAAGGACTCGTGTATTCGAAAAAAAAGTAACAATTATTTAGTTACACTGACATCTTGTATCCAAAGGGGAATTTACCAGCAGTTTTATTTTACCCTTCAGCTAATCTGTTGCTTCTTTCTTCATTTTACTAAATCTTCAATTCCCCATCAAACATGGTAAATGCAGGTTGAATGAATGCAATAAAAACCAAATAATGTGTTTCATTTATGCCACTCTCTCATTTCCATTTCACACATTGTATTAACCAATCGGATTTAATGCATCAAACAGAAATTAACTTGCTTCCTCTCCTGCCTTCAACACATTTGTGCTAACGTTCCACGCTGTAAAAATGTGACTACACACATTTTCTCTGTAAAAGAAAAGACTTGTGTTGTCTAGATAGGTAGCACACTAAAAGGAAAGTTAAGTCAATTTGCCTATAATTTCTTCAAGCTTACAAATCTATTTTTGATTTTAAAAAGAATGAAAATTATATATATAGCAAGCCTAGCAAATCAGTCTTGGTCCTACTGCAATTGGAACAGTTAAGCCGGAACTACCAGACAACATCACCGGCGTAACATAAGCCCTGCAGCCCCCGTGGGAGGGCCCCCTGAGCTCTGGCGTCACTCTCAACAAATGTGCTAGGTGGTGGACTCAGGCAGGAAGGCCCCCTTCATTTACTTTGCAGGGGGCCCCCTCAAGTTTCGTTACGGCACTGGGCAACATCCCCTCTGAACAAAACACAAGCAACTCCAGACCTTTTTCTGTCTTCTGGGACCTCATCAGGGAGATGCAGCTTGGATCCTATGACACAGCGAGCAGGGGACCCAAGTCTGGGCAAGTACATCATTCTAAAGAGTAGAAACATGATCTTGGCAACTCGAAATGAATGGGAGCTTTGGTACGGCCTTTCATGAATTTAGGAGTGGACCAACATCGTAGAATAGCCCCATAAAGCAGCGGTGGCTCCTATGTAATGGCGGTGGAGCATCGCCCCACTGCATAATGTAAAAAAAAACGATAATAAAACAATTTTATTATTGTTTTATTTTTCACTGCCAGCCGATGCTGCCAAGTCTAGAGCCGTGCCAGGCAATCCTCTCTTGACTCTAGCGCAGGGACTGGGAGGAGGAGTGGCAGGCACTTGTTAAGCATGCATGTCAGTTTGTCCGGCCGTCTTAGTGAATTTCTCCACTCAGCTGTATTGTACAGCTGGCTGGAGAAATGTCACAGGTTCCCATTCCCTTAGTGAGCGCCTAACCAGGCTGCTCAAACCAATCCAGGCGCTGCTCTCACAGCATGAGTGCAGCGTCTGGTTTGGGTGGGGATTCTAGGAGCCTGTGCTGGCCCTGGGACTTCTGGAAGAGAGGAGCACCGAGACAGCTGGCAGGTAAGTGCTTTAAAAAAAATCATTTTCCTCGTGCTGCCTCACCACTTTATTTTGGCAGCAGCCACTGCTGCCATAAAGTCTCCTGTAACTCACGTCTCCAATACATTTAATATAATGAATTCCACAGGGTGCACCTGATGCCCAAGCTCCTAAAAACATTGTCCCCAATGCTGATTCCTATTCCAAGTGCCTCAGAAGCGTACGGCCAGGCCAACCTGTTACACATGTTTCGGTTGCCACACTACTCTAACTTCTGCTGCAAGGTAGTGCAGCTCCCCTCTGGATTCGACGGGCGAATTAGTGTCATGCTAGCTGAGCTCAACCTACTTGGGTCTCTTTAAGTGCTCAAAAACCTGCAGAGCTGAATCCAAATTCTTGGAATTGTCTCTCTTGCTTGCTAAGTGATCCATACCCTTGAATTGGAAGAGCTAACCACCCACCTATGTTGCAGAAGGGGCTCTGCATGATGTTGTGATGGGCAGTGACCACTGGCCTTCGCAATCATCCGATACTTGGCCACTTTGCTTGGACTGCGTGGAGCCACAAAATTGAAACTGAACTCCCTTGATTCCCTGGCACTCATCTGTTCGCTCTCTGCAGTTGCTGGCCGTGCCCTGCCTCCTCTGTTGCTGTCTCAAGCTCAGCCAATTGGTGCTCACTCACACTACACCCTCACCTCTTTCCCTCGCCCTCATACTACTTGGACCCTCACTCAGCAAGATGCCTTTGGCAAGGTTGCACCTGGATGCCTTGCTGACGGCCTGGCTTTGGTGGCCCCCTGCATTGCTGCCCACTATGCTGACTCACCCTCAACTTTGCCACATGCTCACAATTGATGCGGTTCTCAACTATAATTCTTGAGGCTGTCTGTGAAGCCTTGTTTCTTTAGCTGCCGTGTTGCTCTTGTTTTCCGACTGTGATCATTTCATGCTGAGGGTGCTTATTTTAATCATTGCTGGTTAAAATTGCAACCACTATACTACAGCTTGTGGACTGATACCATGTCCATTTGTCACCGTGCAGCAGTAGCGGCTGGCATCTACGAGGAGGTGGGGCAGGCGCACTTGCAAAAACTAATTTAGAAAACAACACTTACCTGAACCAA
This sequence comes from Triturus cristatus, assembly GCF_964204655.1. Classification (NCBI taxonomy): domain Eukaryota; kingdom Metazoa; phylum Chordata; class Amphibia; order Caudata; family Salamandridae; genus Triturus; species Triturus cristatus. The sequence continues at coordinate 694,576,136 of NC_140591.1, forward strand.
TGTCCTCCATCCTCTGCTCCCGAGCTCGACCCAGGAACTGGATGCATTGTGGGCACCAATCCTGGTGCAGCTCTCATGCTGTTATAGCAGCGCCTTTGTTGGAGGGAGCGGCCTGACTCGCCGCTCCTGAAGACACTGGAGCCCTGCACTTACTGTAACAGCTGGGTTAGAAGTTAGAAGTTTCAAAGTGCGCATGAGTGACTGGCCGTCACAAGACAGCCGGCCCAAGAGACATTTGAAAAGTGCACAATCAGCCCACCCTCCTCCCTGCTGCTGTCATTCAGAAGCGCCCGCCCCCTTCCCAACTCTTTGTTCAGGACAGGAGAAAAAAAACATTGGTAATGAATTACCATTTTATTTTTCGACTTAGGGGGAATTAAGTGGGGCGACCCGCCCCTGTGCAGCTAATGTTGTTCACTTTATACTTACATCTTTGTCGAACCATGTACGACAGGCAACACGCTGGTCCGATTGTTGTATTTCACTTATTTCAATCATAGCATTTTTTTTCCTATTTCGCTTTATCTTCTTCCTCTCCCTCATTTCATTGACAAAATATCCAAGAGTGACAATTGGTCCTGATATCATCCCTGGAAGGAATCGAGGGGACAAAAGGCCTTCTTTACACATCACTCAAATGATGAAAACCTTACATTGCTCCTCATTTCATCTATGAAATGACGAAATTCGCATAATAGGCATTTTTTCTATCACATTCAGAACCGTGAAAAGCTAACAATGAATCTTGATTTCATATCCAAAGTTATGGAAGCTGGAATTCCGAATCCTTTCTTCTTCCTTGCAAGTGAGATAAAATGCCTTAATCTTTTGAGTGAATTGAAAAACAGCTTTCTGTCTATGAACTCCCAGAGTCCGCCTGCACATGTTTATAAATATGAGTTTTAGACACCTATAACTGTAACTTGATAGCAGTGTAAGCAGGGTCAAGCAGCATGGAAGGGATATGTTATAACTTATTACATGGTACATCCCGGCCACCCCCACATTCTACTGCACAGTGGTAACGTTCAGAATGTTGACAGGAAGGCAGCCTTCGAATGTTGAAGAGGTTGTCTTCACTTTATGTTTGATGGCCAGTAAGCAGAGGATGCAGTTAACCTATGACTTGAATAAAGATAACCAATAAGAAAAGATAACGCGTGTACTTACTTCAGATGGCGACGAGGATGACTGGAGCTGTGACAGGGACGGCGCTGCATCTTCCCATGTAGAAACTTCGACTTACTGGCTTTATGGTAGCATAGGAAAGCTCCTGGAAGAAGAAGCTTGCCTACGGTGTCCTGACATCTGGCTTCGTTCATGGTGAGGAGTTAAGAATTGGGGGAGAGACTGAATTGAATTACCCCTAGTCAATTACCCCTCGCTAACGGGGTGTGCAGCATACTCCAGCGGTGAAAGTCTGAGTCAGGACAGCATTGGATTGGTGAAGGGAATTGAAATAACACCAGCTGCGGTGCTTGATGGGCATATGTAAAGTAATATGACCCGGTTCTGTCACGAGGGGACCGAAGTGATGAACTGAAAATATGACAAATGTGGTGTTACAGCGGGTGTGGTTGTGAAGAGGAGCAACAGGCACGGACATCCCTTAGTCGCAAGCCCTGTGGTAGCGCTGACGACAGAGTATCGGGTGAGCGTACCACAGCAGCGTAGGGGCAGAGAACAACGACCGCAGTAGCACAGCAGCGCTCAAGGGATCCCAAGCGGGATTAAACATTAACTTGGTGAGGGGGCGCAAAACTATTCATACCCTTCCCCCCCCCACCTTTTATTTTTGAGCTCCGTTTCAACCCTGGTGACACAAAGCAGCCTCGAAGTAATTAGTCAGCTGGGAGTTGGCCGCGCGGCTTATGTGGAGTGCCTCATCCTGTCATCGGAGGTCTCCGTGTGGAGCGGTACGGTGTGCGGCCAGCGAGCGGATTTACAACGCGTTGGGTGAGCGGAGGCAGGCGCGAGCAGTCACCCCCTCGTCTGACGTGCACTGTGTGCGGGGGGGGAGCAGAACAAGGTTTAAGGAAGCAGCCTACGAACTGAGCAGTTTTAAAGTGGAAACCAAGGTTAGCAGTAACAAGATTCACCTCAGGAGCATTAACTTCCTCACAGTCTCGAGTGCTTCAGGCTGCCACAGGAAGGGCTCGTCATAGCACCACTAGAGGAACCATGGGAAAAACAGCAAACAAGGAAAGAGGACTGTCCTTGTGGAAATAAGGGAAGAGACTTCAGGTTACACAGAGTTGACTAACGAAGCAACCCTGCCATTGCTAACGTGTGGGAAAAAAAGTATTTAAATTCATGGTGGTTTCTGTATTAATAATCACAGTGTAATTGTTGTAGCTGCTGACTTAAGGAAACAGTTGGAGTGCCGGTACTTTGAAGCAAGACAGTGAGTTACACATTCAATAGTATGGCAGGTGCAGGGATGAGTCAGCCGCCTCCATTTCTAAATGAGCTGGGGGAACCAGAAATTCCGTGGAAAAGATGGGAAGGCATTTTCAAGTCATATCTGATAGCTATAGGAGGTGGGAATTTTTCTAACCTAAGGAAACAACATATTCTTTTGCATAATCTGGGTATACAAGGAAGAAAAGTTTTTAAGGATATAACAGGTAGACAGGTAGATGATGAAGGGAGCGGAGAAGATGAAGGGGTGGATGTGTATGAATATACCTTAAGGAAACTAGAAGCACATTTCAAAGTAAAAAAAAAATGTGGTGTTGGAAAGACACAAATTCTTTAAAAGAGTACAAAGGAAAGAGGAAAAGGTGTCGTCTTACATAGCGGTATTGAGGGGCATGGCAGCAACATGTGAGTTTGGGGCGCTTACGTACTCGCTTATCAGAGACCAATTGGTGAGATGCACTAATGAGGAGAAGGTTCAGGAAGAACTACTCACTAGAAATCCTGACTTGGAGGAAGCCATTAGCATAGCAAAGGGGCTGGAACATACTGCACAGTGTATGAGAGAAATGAAAGTTTCAGAGGGAGCAAAAGAGAAAGCAGCAGGGAAAGACAGCGCGAATGGGGAGGCAGTATGCAAAGTTGAGAATAGGAATAAAGAGAGCGTATTAATAGAGGGGAAGGCCTGAAGTGCTTTAGGTGCGGAAATCACAATCACTTCGCAAACAATTGGCGCTGCCCAGCCCGTAATGTAATATGCAGGAAGTGCAATAGGAAAGGACATTTTTCAAAAGTGTGCAATGTGAGTACCAATAAGGTTCATGTAGTAGAAAACAGAGAGGGGGAGGAAGAAGATGAGAAAAATTTAATTTTTCAGGTTGAAGATGAAAGCAAGGATGAACATACACAGTACCCCACATGTGAAATAGGACTGGATGGGAAAAGGTTTAATATGTATGCGGATTCATGCTCCCCATTCACTCTAGTAGATAAAGACAGGTTCTATGAGAAGTTTGCAAAACATAAGCTCATACTAGAAACAGCTGAGATAGCTCCCACGGGTTACAACAGGGTACCCATACCATTGGAGGGGATGGTGAGAATGAGAATTTCTTTTAAAGACAGGCACACTGTAGGGAAGGTCTATGTAACAAAGGAGGGGTCAAGTTTATTAGGGTGGAAACACCAGAAGGAATTGGGAATAAAACTCGACCCCAATAACCAGGAGCAGGTGCTTTTGATTGACCCCCCAGTGGTAGGATCCAATTTAGTGAAAGAATTCCCTGAAGTGTTCAGTGACAAGTTAGGGGTACTAAACAATTACATGCACAAGATTGAATTGAAGGAGGGAGCAATACCAGTGGTGCACAGAACACGATCGATCCCTTTATTGATGAGGGAACCCTTGAGATTGGAATTGAAGAGGTTGGTTGAGCAAGGGGTCATACAGGAGATAGAATGTGCAGCATGGTTGGCGCCCATTGTCATCACGAGCAAGGAGGGTGGAAAGAGCATCCGGCTATGTGTGGATCTCAGGACACTGAATGCCAACATTGTGGTGGACAGGCACCCCTTACCCAGGATACACGAAATGTTGAGCACACTGCAAGGGGAAAGTTTTTCAGTGTTCTGGACCTCTCATCGGCCTACCACCAAATCAAACTCCATCCTGAATCACAACCATTAACGGCGTTCACCACCCCATTTGGAAACTACAAATTTTTAAGAATGCCCTTTGGGCTGGCATCAGCAGCATCGGCATTCCAAAGGGTGATGCAACATGTGATGAAGGATTGTCCTAAATCTATGTGCTTTCAGGACGATATTCTAATATATGGAGCAAATGAGAATGAACATAATTTAAATGCAAAGAGAGTACTCAACAAATTAAAGGAGGTTGGGTTTACCACGAAAGAAAGCAAATGCAAAGTGGGTGTAACTGCTGTAGACTATCTAGGGCATACCATTTCTGAGGAGGGGATAAAACCAAAAATTGATCTAGTAGAAGCAGTTAGAAGAGCACCAACGCCATCAAACAAAGAGGAAGTGCTATCATTCTTGGGCCTAGCGGAATACATGGCCAAATTCATTAAGAACTTTGCAATGTTAGCGAATCCCCTAAGAGAGATCCTAAGGAAAGACATGAAATTTGTTTGGGAGGAAAGTCAGGAACAGGCTTTTGAGGACATAAAGGAAGCAATAGTGACAGCACCATACATAGGCAACTTTGATGTTACAAAGGACACCATTATTACTACTGATGCAAGTGGTAAAGGAATAGGGGCCATGCTCTCACAGAGGAGGGGCAGCGAGGTGAAAGTGGTAGCTTTTGCATCAAGGTCGTTATCTGGGGCTGAGTCCAATTACTCTATTATAGAGAAGGAGGCGTTGGCGGTGTATTGGGCAATTAGACATTTTAGTTTCAATGTGTGGGGATTGCTATTTGAAGTGTGCACGGACCATAAACCATTAATCTTCTTGTTCGGCAACAAGGTCGTGGAAAACATGACCCCCCGCATAGCGAAATGGGTGCTAGGATTGCAAGGCTACAACTTCAAGACAGTATATGTCCCGGGCCAACAGAACAAAGTGGCGGACTTTTTATCAAGGTCACCAGTGGGAAGGCAGGAGGAGGAGGTCGGGAACAGTGAAGGGGTTCTTGAGGTCAAACTTCCTGCAATGACAAAAAATCGGTGGGACTACCATATGGAACAGGACAGCACTCTCAACAAGGTAAAAACTTGGGTAATCAAAGGATGGCCCATGAAATGCAAAACTCTACCAGAAGACATTCAGCCGTACTGGAATGTAAGAAATGAACTGTCCATAGTAGGAGGATACCTCCTCAAATCGGGCAGAATAGTTCCTCCAGCGGGATTAAGAGGACAGATCATGGATCTCACCCATGAGGGGCACCTGGGTAGGAGCCTATGCAAGGCAAGATTGAGATCGGAATATTGGTTCCCTGGGATGGATACACACATGGAGGAGAAGGTGAAGGATTGCTACGCATGTGGAGTGAGCGATAAAGCAAGATGTACCAGGCGATCTCCGCTTAGTCCAGTGGAGGTTCCACGATCGCCATGGGACAAATTGGGATTTGACATCACAGGCCCAATAAGAGCTAAGGAACCACAGCAATGGTACATCTTAGTGCTGATAGACTACTACTCAAACTGGATCACACACAAGTTTGTGAGCAACATCAACACAAGATCGTTGATCGAATTTTTGAACGAAGTGTTCTCAAAGGAGGGCATTCCCTCCACCTTAATTACTGACAATGGTGTCCAATTGGTATCGGAGGAGATGAGGGAGTATCTTAAGGACATGTCAATAAAACACATACGCACCCCGTTGTACTGCCCAAAAGCAAACAGGAAAGTGGAGAGGGCTAACCGCATGTTGAAAGAGTGCATACAACTAGCAGTGAAAGCGGGGACTCCTATTGAGGGGGCGCTGAGAGACATGCTTTGGTCCTACCACACCACACCTAGTCTCTCCACAGGACATACGCCGTTTGAACTATTGAGGGGGAGGAAGGCAGGTACCAAACTATCCCCCAACTGGATGATCCCCAAGGATCCGGTGGTGATTGATTGGGAGGGAATCAGTAAGAGAATTGACACAAGACAAAAGAGGTATAAAGAGTGGTACGACAGAAAATGGGGAGTGCAGGAGAGATCGTTCAGAGAGGGACAAATGGTGGTTATCAGGAAACCAATGAACCTAGGGGGTAAAGAGGAAAGGTACTACGCCCCAGGGAAAATAAGAGAGGTTAAAAGAAATGTGATCATCATGGAAGAGGGGAAAAAATGGAGCATGGACCGGGTGGCCATGGGTCCGAGGGAGAGGGACCAAGAAGGAGATGGTAGGTCTCATGCCCAGAGTTCCCGAACAGAAGGGGCACAAGGTGGAAGGGAACTCAGGGACCGCAATCCCCCAAGGTGGCACAAAGAGTTTCAAATGGGTTGAGTTTGCATTATCACAAGGTTATTCATATGTTATGTTAGAGTATCCTCGGACTGCACCATGATACACCCTGGCCCTTAGCTTCATCCCTGTGTGAGTATATCTTTTCTATAAGGAGGGAGATGTGTTATAACTTATTACATGGTACATCCCGGCCACCCCCACATTCTACTGCACAGTAGTAACGTTCAGAATGTTGACAGGAAGGCAGCCTTGGAATGTTGAAGAGGTTGCCTTCACTTTATGTTTGATGGCCAGTAAGCAGAGGATGCAGTTAACCTATGACTTGAATAAAGATAACCAATAAGAAAAGATAACGCGTGTACTTACTTCAGGATATTCACAATTTAAAAGTTAAAGTTTCTCCTAGAAATGGCCACTTACTCCTACGTTAAGATTACGTACTGCTTTAGCCATGGGTAGTGTAATCTCCACGTGTCTATCAAAAAAACTTTATTCTCATTCTACAATACAAATAAAATTAACCTGTTCTTTCCATAGTGCTAAATACCTCACCTCCTGTTTTTAGCGCTGGGCATGACATATTAGTATAACTCACTGGAGGCCGCCCACGCGGCAGCATTTGTGAGGAAGTCGTCGGCGAGAGAAGGAAGAGGGAGCCCCGGGACGCCGCAGCTCAGGTAAGTTATTTAATTTACTTAAACCTTGTTTTTTAAAAGTTCAACATTATTCTTAATGTATTTTAAAAGCGGGTGGCAGGGAGGCGGGGGGCGGGCAACTCGCTCCGCCGTGGGTGTGCGTAGCTTGCATGCCCTACGCCTACTTCGCGGATCGCGAAGTAGGCAAAGCTATGCACACTCCGCGGCCGGAGCGTAGCACTGCGCCCAGGGTTAGTTCCCACTCCACCATGACCTCACTACATCAGTAAATGCGGCCAGGTACATCGAAATCTGTTTGGGGCAAACCCGCCAGCATGACAGCAATGGAGTACTGTCACTCAGCAGAGAAGACCGCGGTCTCCTGTCTTTTGCCACAAAATCTAAATACCGCTGGCGGACCACCATCAGCTTGACGGAGGAATTGGGACCGCCGCCACGTCGGGACGGCAAGATTTATGCCAAGATCTAAATCAGGTCCTAAGTCTTAGCATTTATGTGGGTTCAAAAGTCAAGCCATTATCAAAAATAACTTCTAAGTTCCTCACAGTCATCACTGGAGTAGATGAGGATCCCATTTGGTACTACCAATGAAAGCCGAGAATTAGTATCTCTGTTTATAGGCAAATGAGGCCTAACCAATTTTCCCAATCACTCACTTACACATCTTGACTGAGTTCTTGGAATCATCTTTAAGATTGAGGGGAATCTGGAAGGCATCATCATTGGAACCGCCGGCAATGTCCTCCTTTGAGACCAGCCAGAGGGAGCATGAAAAAGTTAAAAGAAGGGAGGAGAGGGGTGGATCCTGTAAAACGCCATAGGCTGCACCACCACAGTTGAAAAACGGCCAAGTGTTGATTCACTGTGATCTGTTGCTTTGGAATGGCCCAACCGTGTCCCATACTTTCACCCTCAATCTATAAACTTTTTAAGTAGGCCTAAATGAACACCAGTGTCAACAGCATGAATAGCAAGTATAACCAAGGCTGATGGTCTACCTTTATCCCTAAGATCTGCAAGATGCTCCCAAACAACCATGATGGCAGCCACTGACTGAATAGCAGACCGACGCAATCCTGTATTTGCCCCGTGGTTTGGCATCAATCACCTCCCACATAAAAAGGAAGTGAGGAGATAGGGTGAAAATTAGAGGACTCTATTTCATAGACATTTGGCTGTTCTAATATTGGCATCGTTATTGGGTTGTTCAGTTCTCTAAGATAGACACTGTTTCAGGGATTCATTAACTACAATAGAGAGATCTTCAGCAATAATCGCCATATTACTTTTGAGAAGAACATCAGGGATAATAGAAATGATTCACAAATAAAGTAATGAATTAGCATCCATAAAAGTATACCTACTTATAGGTTCATATTTACTACTATGTAGCATTCACAAAAATTCCCAGTAGTACTACTGGAATAGGTACTAGTATGTACCACTGGGAATGCAGTGTGGCATGTCCACCAGGCTCATATTAAACTATTCTTAATTCTTCACAGACTATAGCACAGGGGGAATGGAGCTAGCTTTGGAAATTAATTTTGGGTTTTTTTGCCCGAAGGGGAAGCTTTTTCCTGAGGTAAAATCTCTTCCTCTACACCCCTACTAAATCTGGGTGTGATCTGTTCTCCTTCACACCCTGAAAGGGAAGTTACTCCAACCCTTTGTTGGAGTAAATTTCCAACTATTTAAAGCATCGGAAAGGGTCTGTAAGAAATTTGGGAACACACACTAATATACAAGTTTGTGGGTGTTCTATGCCTTCTAAGGTCCACTTCCCATTGCTAGCACCAGATTTACTTGTGTGCATTTCTCTGCATTGGTGAGTCTGAAAATGCCTTTATGAATTGGCCCCAGAGTCTTCACAAGAGCTGGATACCTTCGGAGGACATTGTGTACATACCACATAATTTGCTGTCAGTAGGATTACAAAGGAGAATTGGTAGCGCGACCCTCTCTCATTGTGGCCCTGAACTCGGTTGTGCTACCATATTTGAGAATATGCTCAAGAATAGTGCACTTTTTTGTGTGGAAAAAACTCACTAGGGAGTTAGATATCTCCTGAAGGAGGGGTGCCCTATCCTGGCTGTGATGTGCACTCAGTCTTTGTAAATTCCGAAACACTCATGCCCATTATTATGGGATCTTAGCCCACTGACAAGGGCTGTCATAGTTGTGAAAGGCATGAGTTATGGGCCCAAGTCGCCTGTAACAAGGGTGAATGCCTTCAGCAAGCTTTATATCCTTAAGCAGAAGGGCGGTAATGCTTTTAAAGCATTCCACCTAATAAGGGTAGAATTTTCAAAAATAAACAAGGAGAAACCGAAAGACAAGCATTGGAATGTTTAAGCACACGTACTATACCAACCACTATTGTCCCTGAGACACTTCACTGTCTTCAATGAAGCTCTCAAGATTCCAATGTTCTAATATTGCTTCATAAATATGTTTAGATTAGTATTGTCTCTTTCTCAAATTAGTGACCAACCTATAATACTCATTGTATTGCTGACAGTGTTTTTTTTTGCCTCTAGTCTAGGTTTCCACCACTTATGCTCCAGCTTTGTTCTCGCTTGTTTAATTTGGATAGTTTGAGGGAATAACAAGGGTTATATATCACAGAATCTAATTTCTTCCTTTCCCTATGGATGCAACCCATTAAAACACACAGGGCCTCATTACGATGTCGGTCTGAAAGCATTCTGACTGACTCTTGTCGTAATGGTTTCGGACCGACTCAGGTTCGGGGAGTCCGACCGACCGATTACGATGTTTCCAAACACCGTTCGATCGGACTCCAATTGATTTCAATGGGATCCTTTGTTCCGACCGACCACACAGGCTCGCATTGAAAAAAGGGTTGGTTCTGGAAGACCTTGCACCTTGTCACAGGCACCCCATGGTGCCTGCCACACTGTGCATGGTTGGAAAGAGGGGTCCCATGGGTACCCCCACGGGTCCAAACCCAACGTCAGTTTCCGACAGCCGTTTCATGTCGGACAGACCGATTCGGAAAGGCTGTCAGAATCCGACATTGTAATACGTCGGTCAGAAATGCGGTCTATAGACATAGTCGGAACAGAGTCGGAAAGACCGAACAGTTACCATCTATCGTAATCGGTCGGTTGGAAATGTTTCTGAGTCAGTCGGAAACATGGGTCCCGACACAGGTTAGGAAATTACGAATGCCATTCAGAGTCTTTCTGACTGACAACGTAATGAGGCCCACAATGTGGAAAACACCTAGGGGATTACCGGGTGTTGAAATGGTAATAATGCATTGTGGGTGATGTTACGGTGTCGACTCCCACTAAACTCAGGGACACACATTTTTGCTACCCTAGAACACATGAGGTCATGACTTGCAGTACCGCTGCTTTTTTTGCAGTTTTATATAGCGCAAACTCGACCTGAAGGTATTGGAGCATTTTACATGAGCACCAGTTACGTTGCACTAGGACACATTCATTTTTGTTAGGCACGGGGAGATTATCTGATTTGCCCAGAATCACAGGATGTTGAGCCGATGCCAAGACTCAAACCTGGTTTCTCAGCTACAAAGTCAGCAGCTCTGGCCTCCCTCTTATTCCACAAGCTACTGGGCCAGGGTCTAAATATAGCAGAAATGGCTGGTGGTACTTTCCGCCATAATTACTGTCATGTTGTTGGTCAGGATGTACATGTGTCTAGTGCCAAATCTGCAGCGCTGCTGCACTTTGCAATGTGTGGTACCGCAATTACCACATCAGCAGTACTAACATGGATTAAGCAAGTCATTGTAAATGAGGGTCTTGGTGTCTGAAGCAAGGAAAAGACTAGCCATCCAGCTCAAGCTTCTCATAAAATATGATTGCTGGAAACATAAAACAAACCTAAGTCTAACTAGGCCTTTACCCCAATGTCCCTTGTGATCAAACAGGCAGTAATGGCATCAGTGATGTCACTGACCATGTCATGAATGATGTAATATGTGACATCATCAACAGTGGATTGCGGGCGCGCGAGATGTAGTTAGTACAACTAACTATATCGGAGGAATTTCAATGGTTTTGTTCAAGTGAAATGTCCAGCTAACTATAACACCCATAAAACCTATTCTTTTTTCAGTGAATTTCTAAGGTTTTTTAAATGCTAATTCCTAACTATATCAGGCCTGAAACCTATGGTTTTTTCAGTGAATTTCAAAGGTTGTTTAAATGCTAAATCCTAACAATATCAGGCCTGAAACCTATGATTTTTTCAGTGAATTTCAAAGGTTTTTTAAATGCTAATTCCTAACTATATCAGGCCTGAAACCTATGGTTTTTTCAGTGAATTTCAAAGGTTTTGTAAATGACAATTTTTAATGTATTAATTGTTATACTGATTTTTTTGATACTGATTTACTACATTTTTTAAACTGTTTATTTTTAGATATTTTAGTTTTTTAATTACATTATACATTACAATACAAAATATACTTTTTCAGAATGAATTACTTTAGTTTAAATACTTTGCAAATAGGCAATAGACTTTTAAGTACAGTAGTTACAGTTGTTGCAATGGGCAACAACATTTCAAACACAAAGCAACATTGAGCTCAATGTGAATTTCTAGTCAAATGCAATTAGTTACTTTATGGATTACTTTTCTAACCACAGGACTGGATCCTAGATTCAGTCCTTGGACATCTCCTGTAAACAGTTGAGTAAAAGCATTTTGGTTACAGTAGTGATTTTTAAGGATTATTATTGTATTTTAAAAGTTGACACTTCGAAATTTTTTCACATAGAATCACCAATGTTATCCTATGGCAGAAAATTCACTTAGCAGGTAAGAAGTGTTATCGTTACTTTTTCTTACTCAGTGGTGGATCCTGGATCCAGCACTGGCCAATCTCCTGTAAACAGTTGAAAGAATGTGTTTAAGTCATACAGACGATTTTTAGGAATATTTTTAGTTTGTGAAAATAGACACTTAGAAACTTTTCTGCTGAAAACCACACACTGGATTCCTATGGAAGGAAATACAAGTTACTGGTAAGTACGCTTAGAATTACTTTTCAGGGTCAGTGCTGGGCTAAAAGATGCAGCCCTGGGTTCTCTCCTGATAACAGGTGAGTAAATTGGAATTCGTAGTTCGGCTGATTTTAGAGGAATATTTGTACGTTTCAAAATTGGACACTTAGAAACTTTTGTAGTGAAAACCACACAATGGATTCCTATGGAAGGAAATACAAGTTACTGGTAAGTATGCTTAGAATTACTTTTCAGGGTCAGTGCTGCTCTAAAAGATGCAGCACTGGGTTCTCTCCTGATAACAGGTGAGTAAATCGGAATTCGTAGTTCGGCTGATTTTAGAGGAATATTTGTACAATGGTGAAGGAAGGGGGCGGGGCCTGAGGTGAGGTGTGCAAACACGCCCTGTGGCGCGTTTTAAGTTGGGGAATTAATTCCTCTTCAATCCTGCAGTCCCATGGGGGCCAACTAGCCCACAAGGTACCTCCAGTATGCGCCAGGGAGCTGCGTTGCAGAGAGGTGTTCAGAGGCCACGCCCCTTTTTACAACACTCTGCACCGCAGCTCCGTGGCGCTCACTGGAGGTACCTGGTGGGCTAGTTAGCCCCCAGGGGACCTCTGGATTGAAGAGGAAATAATTCCCCAACTTAAAACGTGCCACAGGGCGTGTTTGCACACATATCACCTCAGGCCCCACCCCCTACCTTCACCACTGTGCAAACGCACCTCGTGGCGTGTTTTAAGTTGGGGGGATTGAGTCCCCTTGAATCCTGAGGTCCCCTGGCGGCCAACTAGCCCACCAGGTACTGCCAGTATGCGCCAGGGAGCTGTGTTGCAGAGAGGTGTTCAGAGGCCACGCCCCTTTTTACAACACTCTGCAACGTATTTTTTTTAAAGAAAATAATATAAATGTATTAAAATAAAAAATTAAAACAAGAAAATTAAACAATATTTCAGTTTGAATTTTTAAAAAAAAAAATTGGTGCAATTTTTTAGAAAAATATATAATGTTATTTAATGAATAAAATATTTCTAAATAAACAGTTAAAAAACTGTACAAAATCAGTACAAAAAAATAGGTATAACTACTATCACACTTAAAAATTAGCATTTAAAAAACCTTTGAAATTCACTGAAAAAAAACATAGGTTTCAGAGACGTTATAGTTAGAAATTAGAATTTAAAAAAGATTTGAAATCCACTGAAAAAACCATAGGTTTCAGAGACGTTATAGTTAGAAATTAGCATTTAAAAAACCTTAGAAATTCACAGAAAAAACCATAGGTTTCAGGGGTGTTATAGTTAGCTGGACATTTCACTCGTACAAAACCATAGAAATTCCTCCGTTATAGTTAGTTCTGCTAACTATAACTCACGCGCCCGCAATGCACTGCTGATGATGTCACATATTGCATCATTCATGACATGGTCAGTGACATCACTGATGACATCACTGATGACATCTCAAATGACATCACTGATGACATCATCCACGTGACAATCTGATACACCTCATCATACACTAGTATAACCTTTCATCACTCACTGTAAAATACAGAGTACCATATTTGAAACCATTGACACACCAATACCAGTTACTACATACCCACTCACTGATTCCTAAGGCTACACACACAACTACCCATTCAACAACAGAATCACTTATACATGCAGTCACTAATTAATAGAACACTATCAAATGCACTTATACACATATATAGACATTGACACATCAGCAGACATCTTAGTCGGTTATGCAGTCATCCTACTCACTCATGAAAACAATTAATCACACTTACATTTACTCACTTACACAATTATCCAACAACCCCTCATTTATTTAAACACATAGTAACTCATAGTTAATATGTTAAAAAACCACCATTACAATGATACACTCATTCATATAGTTACTCTCACAATCACTGACTCTTATACATACTTATTTATATACACCAACTCTCACATACAAGGCCTTTTATTTTTTTACTTTGTTGAAGATGTACAACTAAAACATATATTCGCTCACCAACACACAAATAAATACACTCAGTCACCCAAACAACTGTTTCCACATGCACTCTTAAACCTATACACCTAGTCAATCAACCATTCACACATCTATGCATAGAGTTACACACGCCCCATCCAACCACACACAAACTCAGTGTCCCATACAAATACTCACCCAACTAATCAATAACTAATATACACACTCATGTAGTTAGTGACCAACTGATGCAGCATGTTATACAACAACAGAGACAGTGCTGCACACATTCACATAGTTTAGTTACTAATCCATGTATTAAGTGAGACACTTTTAATTACTCACTTAAACAGACAGTCAGACAGCTACTAAATCCTCCATCCAGACAGTTATATATCCACTCAATCTTCAATACAGATTGGTATATATATAATACATATTTAAATTTTTAACTAAACCACATTCACTGGATGTTGTAATCTGTGATGTCATCAGTGATGTCATTTGAGATGTCATCAGTGATGTCATCAGTGATGTCACTGACCATGTCATGAATGATGTAATGTGTGACATCATCAGCAGTGCATTACGGGCGCCCGAGTTATAGTTAGCAGAACTAACTATACCCGGAGGAATTTCTATGGTTTTGTACGAGTGAAACGGCCAGCTAACTATAACACCCCAGAAACCTATGTTTTTTTCTGTGTATATATATATATATATAGATATTACCTACTGGCGGTCGCCAGTAGGTAGTTATAGTTAGGACCCCTTTTCCATAGGAAATCCGCAACATTCTATTTTGAATAACTTTGGCGCCGGTTGACGAATCCTCGCGAATTTCTCAAAATAGGTGGGGCGCTACGCTCCGCTCCTACCCTGAAAGTCTCGGGGGGATTCGTCAAGCGGGGGCTGAGATAAAAGGGGGGTCCCAAAACGCGTTTTCCCCATGCATTTTTCCATAGGACCTTTAGAACGAGCTACAGCCCGAACGGCTGAACAGAATTACTCGAAATTTGGCAGAGAGGTAGTCCCTAGGTCAAGGAAGTGCCTTTTGTAGGTTTGGTGTAAATCTGTTCAGTAGATTCTGAGAAAATAGCCTTTAAATCAATATATATATCTGAGCCCGCTTACGGTACGCTTACCGTACGCTTACCGTAAGCGTACGGTGGCGTGCGCGAGCGCGATTCTGATTGGCTCTTAGATCTTAGTAAACATTCGAATCGGCCGAAACCAGGAAGCGGCGGCCGCCATTTTGTGTATTTCACTCTGAAAAAAAGAGTGAAAACAAGAAAAGGGGGCAAAGAGGAGAGTAACAGACCCCCTTACATTTGTGAGGGGGTCAAAGAAGGACTGTAAAGTACAAAAAAAACATTTATTGTTTTTAAAATAAATCACGGGGTACGCGTACGGTAAGCTTACGGTAAGCGTACGGAAGAAAAATGGCGTGCGCGAGCGAGATTCTGATTGGCCCTTAGATCTTAGTAAACATTCGAATCGGCCGAAACCAGGAAGCGGCGGCCGCCATTTTGTGTATTTCACTCTGAAAAAAAAGAGTGAAAACAAGAAAAGGGGGCAATGAGGAGAGTTACAGACCCCCTAACATTTGTAAGGGGGTCAAAGAAGGACAGAAAAGTACAAAAAAAACATTTATTGATTTTTAAAAAAATCACGGGGTACGCGTACGGTAAGCGTACGGTAAAAAAAAATAAAAAAAAATAAATGAAATGCAGAATTAAGAGTTTAGATATTAGGGAGCTCTAAAAAGAGCTGTTGTGTTTATGAAGTCATTTTTTTAAGTGGTACTTACAAGTAAGTACCGATGCAGAGTCTAAGGTTCAAAAGGAAGACTCTGTTCCCTTCATCATTGAAGTGCACACCATCTCCTCTATAAATGTCTTGCATGTCATAACGCAAGTTGTTGTGGTAAATGGCACCCATACCATAGTCACGGAGGAAAGCAGAAACAGATTTGTTGACGTGCTTTCTTGCTTTGTCAATCTGCGGACAGAAATGATTGGACCAGTTCCATTTTTGCCTTTGGCATATGTTGGAAAACACAAAGGCAGTTTTAGGGAAAAGTGAAAACAGTTGTGCAAAGGTGTCCTTCATAAGCATTTCCAGACCTACCCCAGTCAAAGTGCCTAGGTCATTGCCACCACAGTGCACTATTATGAGGTCAGGGTGTTGGATTTGCATGAAGGATTTCACCAATGGCATCAACTGGTGCCACTTTAACCCTCTCTGACCAATCCATTTAATGTCTACATTTGGCAAAGCAAGGTCTCTCACCATATCTGTTTTCTCTGCAAACTTTTCACTCCAGAAGACATAGCTGTGCCCTACAATCCACACTGTGAACATCTTCAAAGGAGAACTGGATGCACTCAGGAGGTGTCTTTCAGTAGAATGGCAATATGAAAAGAAAGACAGTTTGGAAATGGAGGCATACATATTTTTTTCAAAACAAAAAGAACTGATTGGCTGTTTCATACCATTCTAGAATAAAAACTAGGCTGTATGTGTAAATTAATAGAAGCATGTTTTGTATTGGTACAGAAAAATGTGTTACCAAAGAACAGTACTATGGATTTGCTGTTAGGTTTGAAAAGTCAAGCACTCTTGCTCTGTGGAATTGAAACATTGTGTGGCGAACTTCTGACCTAACTCCACACAGCAGTGTTCCATGAGCTGTTGCTATGGTAGCAGGCAGAAGTCAAGTTGGGGGAAGGGTACTAGGCAGAAGTCAAGTTGGGGGCAGGGTACTTTTGGAAAATGGTTGGTTTTCAACCAATAGAAATGTGTGATTACATTTGAAAAAAAGGAGGAAGCACTGAGATTTGAAACTTACATGTATATGTGTGGAAAAATAGAGGGAAAGTTTGCCATTATCTGGTTCTGCTGAGAGGAGAGAGGTGAACACAACAGAGATCCTGGCTCTGATAATCTGCTGTTTGAGTGCCACATTTCTTTCACAACTAACTAATTTTAAAGGTGAGTTATGAGTTTGAGAGGGGATGTATGTGGTAACTTAAGAAATGAATAATAGAAATGGAAATTCTTTTTGTTGAAGTTGCGTTTATCATTTTCTGTTTTGGGAGAAATTTAAATGTGAGGAACATGTAAAATAATATGGACTATGTTTTCACAATAAATTAAGGTGTACTGGAAAAAAAAGAATAGTTTAAGGGTTTGAGGTTGGACTCAGTAATGCAAATACATTCAGCATCACTAAGGCTGGTTGCCCTTGCTGGAATGTAGGCAGCCACCCAGGTTACACATGGTGGTGGTCTGAAAAAGCAGTTTGGACATGTGCATTTAAGAAAATCAAAAAAGTGGTTTCATAATGTGTCAGTCTGTAAAAGTGATTTTCACTTGCCAAAAAAAAAGAGCAGTAAGTGTGCTTTCAAATTGGCAAAGAAATTTCGTTTTGTGACTAATGTGAAAACATGACTCTGTGTGCAAAGAGGAATTATAGGCAGAGATTTATTGCGTTTTTTTCTGGTGATTTCACAGTTGCATTAGTAGGAAAAAGGGGGAGCGATTTTTTGGGTGAAGAAGCAGACTCTTAGCACACACCCATCTGCTTGCCGTGTATAATCATGCACAGTATTTACAAGCGAGTGGGGTTTTCAGGTTTCAGTCTGTAATGCAAATACATTCAGCATCACTAAGGCTGGTTGCCCTTGCTGGAGTGTAGGCAGCCACCCAGGTTACACATGGTGGTGGTCTGAAAAAGCAGTTTGGACATGTGCATTTAAGAAAATCAAAAAAGTGGTTTAATAATGTGTCAGTCTGTAAAAGTGATTTTCACTTGCCAAAAAAAAAAGAGCAGTAAGTGTGCTTTCAAATTGGCAAAGAAATTTCGTTTTGTGACTAATGTGAAAACATGACTTTGTGTGCAAAGAGGAATTATAGGCAGAGATTTATTGCGTTTTGCTCTGGTGATTTCACAGTTGCATTAGATGAAAAGGGGGAGCGATTTTTTGGGGGAAGAAGCAGACTCTTAGCACACACCCATGTGCTTGCCATGTATAATCATGCACAGTATTTACAAGCGAGTGGGGTTTTCAGGTTTCAGTCTGTAATGCAAATACATTCAGCATCACTAAGGCTGGTTGCCCTTGCTGGAGTGTAGGCAGCCACCCAGATTACACATGGTGGTAGTCTGAAAAAGAAGTTTGGACATGTGCATTTAAGAAAATCAAAAAAGTGGTTTCATAATGTGTCAGTCTGTAAAAGTGATTTTCACTTGCCAAAAAAAAAGAGCAGTAAGTGTGCTATCAAATTGGCAAAGAAATTTCGTTTTGTGACTAATGTGAAAACATGACTCTGTGTGCAAAGAGGAATTATAGGCAGAGATTTATTGCGTTTTGCTCTGGTGATTTCACAGTTGCATTAGATGGAAAGGGGGAGCGATTTTTTGGGGGAAGAAGCAGACTCTTAGCACACACCCATGTGCTTGCCATGTATAATCATGCACAGTATTTACAAGCGAGTGGGGTTTTCAGGTTTCAGTCTGTAATGCAAATACATTCAGCATCACTAAGGCTGGTTGCCCTTGCTGGAGTGTAGGCAGCCACCCAGGTTACACATGGTGGTGGTCTGAAAAAGCAGTTTGGACATGTGCATTTAAGAAAATCCAAAAAGTGGTTTCATAATGTGTCAGTCTGTAAAAGTGATTTTCACTTGCCAAAAAAAAAGAGCAGTAAGTGTGGTTTCAAATTGGCAAAGAAATTTCGTTTTGGGACTAATGTGAAAACATGACTCTGTGTGCAAAGAGGAATTATAGGCAGAGATTTATTGCGTTTTGCTCTGGTGATTTCACAGTTGCATTAGATGGAAAGGGGGAGCGATTTTTTGGGGGAAGAAGCAGACTCTTAGCACACACCCATGTGCTTGCCATGTATAATCATGCACAGTATTTACAAGCGAGTGGGGTTTTCAGGTTTCAGTCTGTAATGCAAATACATTCAGCATCACTAAGGCTGGTTGCCCTTGCTGGAGTGTAGGCAGCCACCCAGGTTACACATGGTGGTGGTCTGAAAAAGAAGTTTGGACATGTGCATTTAAGAAAATCAAAAAAGTGGTTTCATAATGTGTCAGTCTGTAAAAGTGATTTTCACTTGCCCAAAAAAAAAGAGCAATAAGTGTGCTTTCAAATTGGCAAAGAAATTTCGTTTTGGGACTAATGTGAAAACATGACTCTGTGTGCAAAGAGGAATTATAGGCAGAGATTTATTGCGTATTGCTCTGGTGATTTCACAGTTGCATTAGTAGGAAAAAGGGGGAGCGATTTTTTGGGGGAAGAAGCAGACTCTTAGCACACACCCATGTGCTTGCCATGTATAATCATGCACAGTATTTACAAGCGAGTGGGGTTTTCAGGTTTCAGTCTGTAATGCAAATACATTCAGCATCACTAAGGCTGGTTGCCCTTGCTGGAGTGTAGGCAGCCACCCAGGTTACACATGGTGGTGGTCTGAAAAAGAAGTTTGGACATGTGCATTTAAGAAAATCAAAAAAGTGGTTTCATAATGTGTCAGTCTGTAAAAGTGATTTTCACTTGCCCAAAAAAAAAGAGCAGTAAGTGTGCTTTCAAATTGGCAAAGAAATTTCGTTTTGGGACTAATGTGAAAACATGACTCTGTGTGCAAAGAGGAATTATAGGCAGAGATTTATTGCGTTTTTTTCTACTGCAAATAAATTTTACATGTTTATTTAAAAAAATATATTAAAAAAAACATATTAAAGAATTTTAAAAATTTAATCATAGTCTTTATAAAAGGTAAGAAAATTAAAATAAAAATATGTTAGAAAAAATAGAAGAAAAAAAAAAATTAGCATTTAAAAAACCTTGCAAATTCACTGAAAAAACCATGGGTTTCACACACGTTATAGTTAGGAATTAGCATTTAAAAAACCTTAGAAATTCAGTGAAAAAACCATAGGTTTCACACACGTTATAGTTAGGAATTAGCATTTAAAAAACCTTAGAAATTCAGTGAAAAAAACCATAGGTTTCACACATGTTATAGTTAGCTGGACATTTTACTCGTAAAAAACCATTGAAATTGCCACGTTATAGTTAGTTCAGCTAACTATAACTCGCGCGCCCGCAATGCACTGCTGATGACGTCACATATTACATCACTCATGACATGGTCAGTGACATCACTCATGACATCACTGATGACATCTCAAATGACATCACTGATGACATCATCCTTGTGATAGAGTGGTAGACCTCCTCTCACCCTAATATAACCTTTGATACACACATACAAAAATAGAGACTAAAATTTACAAAAGAATGGACATACCAATAACAGTTACAACAACCTCTTCAGTAATTCTAAGATCCACATACACATCCATTCATTCACCAACAGTTCAATACAGTCACTCATACATGTACTCACTTATCATATGTACTCATACACCTATACATCCTGTTACACAATGCCACTTATCCATAGAGCTACTCACACACATAGTCACCCATGCTAATAAAGAATAAAACATACATTTACTTGCATATACAGTTATTCACACACCACCACACTTACTTCTACGGAAACTTACACATACTTAGTCTTTTAAACAATCACTTATAGAAACACATACTTATTCATACAGGAACTCTTCCAATGTCTCACTCTCACATATACTCACTTATTTACACCAATAGTCACATATACTAGTTTAAAACATATGTAGTTACTCATAAAGACACTATTGAGACAGTCATTCACTCACTAACACACCCATACACACACTCATCCACCCATACAGTCCTGCACACATGCTGTCTTCAACATATACAAAGAGTGAGCCACTCATTCATGCACCTATGCACTACGTAATACCCGCCACCGAACCATGAAGACACTCAGACTGATACTCAAAAAACCAACTAATAACCCATATAGACACCCATGTAGCTACTCACCAACCCATGCAGCCACATATACACAAAGTGAGAGACTGATACAGATATTTCCATATTTAAACATTACTCACTAAGCCATGTATTCACTATGATACACTTAATCAGTCAGCTACACAATCAATTTTTCAAAAACAAATCATCCATTTAGACACTTATATACCCATTTATTCTTCCATCGACCTTGAGATATACATAAATAAAACATATTTAATTTTCAGGAAAACACACATTCACTGGATGATGTCATCAGTGATGTCATTTGAGATGTCATCAGTGATGTCATGAGTGATGTCACTGACCATGTCATGAGTGATGTAATATGTGACGTCATCAGCAGTGCATTGCGGGCGCGCGAGTTATAGTTAGCTGAACTAACTATAACGTGGCAATTTCAATGGTTTTTTACGAGTAAAATGTCCAGCTAACTATAACATGTGTGAAACCTATGGTTTTTTTCACTGAATTTCTAAGGTTTTTTAAATGCTAATTCCTAACTATAACGTGTGTGAAACCTATGGTTTTTTCACTGAATCTATATATATATATATCATTAAGGTTCTTAGATGTGGATTTAAGAATAGTAAAGCCTCACCTTTCGATATTTTTGCTATAAATTTTTTATGAGATGTATGAGATGGGTAAGTTAACTAATAGTCCAATATGTTTTTGTAATACACTTTTGCATTAAGTGCTTTTTAATGCTGTAGCAATGATGTGTTAGCCTGAATGAGACTGTGGCTCTTAATGATTCTACCACTGGAATCCTGCCTTTTTGGTCTTTTTAGGTCGAGCCTAAACAGCGCTTGCGCTGTAGGCGATCTGTTGTTTTACCTTGTGGAGTGATGGAGTATTGGCTCGGGAACGAGCAGCGCCGCACACGCTGCTTGCTGCCTTTATCTCCTTGTTTATTTCTGCCTGGATGCACTTTCAGTTCGCTGACACCAATCAACAGATGCACAGCGCCTTCCCCCGCCCCATGGAGTATGAGGTCAAGCTACTGTCTGAGGATCCGCCGTCACATGCTTTAAACAAGCATTTGCAATGCAATAGGTCTCGCATTTACGCGAGTTTGAGCTATTGACATTGCAAATAACAATGCCTTTTATTTTTGTTTTTCTTTTTAAAACATAAATAAAAGGCATTGTCATTTACAATGCCAATAGCTTAAACTTGCGTAAATGCGAGACCGATTGCATTGCAAATGCTTGTCTGCTCTTGCTGCTAATGTATTTTATGTAATGTATCTATTATATAGTGTTTGCTTATTTGGAACTCGAGGCACAATAGCTATTTTATGTACTTTTAAGTGCAATATTTTGTCCTGATCCATCTACATTTTTGGTTTCGATGGTGCTATTCTACTTTTACATAATGTATTTATTTCATAATGTTTGCATAGTTTGCACTGGTGGCATAGTAGCAATTTTAAGCAGTATTAAGTGCAATACGCTGTAGTATATCGGAAAACTGTTTAATACGCAACCTTAGTATATTGAGCATCAAACGTATGTGCCGCGCCCACTACCGAGGTAGTATCAATATTTCTTTGACTTCAAAGTTGCATTTTCGGTATACTCTTTTATTTGTATTTTTGCACATATAAGCTTTATATGATTTTTGGTGGTCCTCTTCAGAGTTCCGTAACATAAATAAAAATAAACTCCTCTCTAATCTGGAAATTTGCTTCAGATTATCTTCATAATGTAAACCACGAGGGCTCGTGAGAATACACCATAATGTCACTGCACTGTCTCCAAATGCACATGCATCTGCACACATTGAGGAAAGGGTGCTGTACCAGGAAGGGTTCTACCACCCAACGTCTCTGGAAGCCATCTTGCGTCAGCATGTCCTTCCAGAAGGCCTTTTCAAATCACTAATGGGATCTCTTCAGGTTCTGGAGGCAGGCTCCCCCCTCCCCCCACCACGCCATAACCTCTGAGGAGAGTAGGTCACCTCCCTTCCGGTTACCTGGCAGTAAATAAATACAGAAGTCAATAATGCATACATTTCTAGGCAGTTTCATTTTTTACTAAGACATGATGATAAATGTGCTAAGAAGGAATCTCCGTTCATGAGACGTTGATTAATGATTCTTGGGCAAATTTAAATATGCATGTAAAAAAGATGCCTTCAGAAGTATTGGGTCCGGTAGTAATTATGTAGGGCCAACCAAGTCCCTTTACTATAACTGTTTCTATCTGCTGCTCAGTGGATTCAACAATGCTCTGTTCTAAAAACTAGTAATGGCAAAAGACGTCACAGATTCACAAAAAATAGAACAGAGACAAAAGATTGATGCTTTCAGGTAAGGGGATGTACTGGGGCAAATCAATCAGGACTACTGCACAGATAAGTGGGGGTTTGTACTAGCACGTGACGAGCAAAGGCCTGCAGAGCTGATGGTGGGTTTTGTGACGTGCTCTGCACTTTTCGCGGTGGGATGTTTCCATAGCCGGTCTTTTTAACCCTGCTGACAAAATGGAAGAGGATTGTCCGAGAGTGCACTTATGAGTGAGTTTGAGACCCGCTCTCCTGTGAAGTGTCTTTAAAACACATCCTCTTGGGTGTTCACACAACGCACACTCTCCTAGCTAGACCCGCGTAAGTGGGAACGTTTTGCATGTGTTATTTATGTGAGTTGCATAATAATTTACTTCAGGCTTATTAATGCAGCGCCTAATTATCATACTCAGATTAACTCTCCAGAATTATACATTACGTGTAAAGCGAAAGAAGTCCTTTTTCACATGTGCCACTGCAGTGTTGCTCCCAGAGGCTGAAAAACAAGGAAGCGTAATATTCCCATAAGAACTAACGGGTCTTCCCTGCAAAGGCAAAGCTGTATTTCAAAAAAGGTGTGAAGCAGCCAATTTAGACTCCACCCCCTGCACCTCACAGAAATGCAATTCAATGCTCGCATTTTACATTATATTCAGGTGTGCTTTTAATTCATCAAGGTGTGTGAAGCATTTAAACGGATTAAGGAATTGTAAATTAGCCTGACGACAGGCCTCAATTCAAATGCATTTTGCTTTGCTAACATGTTTTCTCTTTTCCTTACACGTTTATGATTTTGTTAGTTAGGGAAAGGGATATTGTTTGTATTAGACTGCTGATAGAGTGGTCTGGGGGGAAACTTGGCAGTGAACATCGAAGAATAATGGTCGAAAGAGGCCTTCTGTTCATCATGTAGCAGGATGGCAGGATGTTCAAGGTGAGCACTGCAGTACCAGTTTGACTCATTCAGAAACTGAAGTGATGCTGCAGATGGCTGCACTTAAGTAATGAGTTGATTGGTCCCTGGTGGTGTGAAGGAGATAAGGATGTTTCTGAATCTCCTGTTACTTGTAAATTGGTGTTCACACAGTTAAAGAAAGCTGAGATTCCCTTTTGACCTAGAGAGGTATAAACCTCTCTGCCTTATTCTTGGAAGTGTGAAGATTTATACTAAACACTTATTTCTTAGACTTCTACTGAAGTCTGATCATGCTGAAAACTTATATGCTCAATGAATTAGAGACCCTTGATAGATGACCTTATATTTAACCTATGTTTAGAAGAGAGAAGGGAAGTTTCTTTATGGAATGCCTGTTTGCTTTAAGTTGGTTTTGGATTGTTGTGGCGATCACAATTCTGCATCTCATTCTTTTGCGCCTACAGAGATAATTCAGTTTACCTAGTGTATTGATGTACTTATTTGGTTTGCATATATACTGGATTGATTGGTAATCCCAATAAAAACCCCTTAATCACATTCAGTGATTCCTGGTCCTTATTGTGGGGTCACATCGGCTTTGGAAGTTAGAAATGTATTGTTGATGCTTTCTCCCTTTCAATGCTTCACATCATTTAACAAAGGTCCACACGACCAATGGGGAAAAATCTTTGACAATTTGACTAAGAGATTACGTGGTAAAGCCCAGCGCTCTTTCACGTGTAAGATTAAAGGTCTGATTAGTTGGGTGGGCTATTTGGAGAAAATGCTAATTCTGATGGAAAATCCACCAGTGGATTTTTATTTACAATAAGAATAGTATTGAGAAGGAGTCTCTGCCACTGTATTCCCCTCCAGATTTAGTCTTCCACCAAAAATCCGAGGGATTTACATTACCGTCAAAACTAGATCATGCCCTAACAGCCTGATTTAAGGTTTTGGTAATCAGGCCACCATAGTGGATGATTTATAACCTGCGACAAGGCAGCAATGTAAATCTGCAATATTTAGAACTGTACATAGGAGTAGTTGAGGATTTTCCTCCAAATGTGGCTGTATGTGCTATCTGTGGAGCTGATTTGGTGGCAAAGCATTTTGGTTATTGTTGGAGCCGGCCTCGTGGCGTGGTCCTGTTCTCCCTCGCTAAGCCGCACGAGGTCCCATGCACCGCGGGGCTCCTCCATTTTGGATTATATGTCACTCCACGTGACCACCTACGTGACCCTGCTCTACCCGGCCTCGGTCCCAGCGAGGCCCGACATCGAGGCGCCAACCCCTGGCCCGGGGGATACCACGTGAGCCCTTCCCACTCCCGGCGGAGGGCAGTATCGATGGGACCCCCAACCGTCCTTCCACACCTAGGTGCGATCGCCCCACAGCTCTCTGGGGCCTGGCGCCTCTCCTGCTGGGCGTCTGGCCGCGCCCTACCCGGCCTCTCCGCCCTCCTGGGCGCAAGGGTCCGGACATCAAAGGGCTCCAGACCTATATCTGGGGCGACACGGCAACAAGACGACAGTTGTATCCCGGAGACAAGAGCCCTGCTGATCGGATCGCGGCTGACCCTACGGAGAAAGACTCTTCCTGAAACCACACTCTGAGCCCTGCTGACGACGTCGCAGCTCCATCGTGCTTACAAGACCTTCACGAACCTTTGGGGCCCTGCTGACGCTGTCGCGGCCCGACCTTGTTGAAACGTACCATCAGAGCCCAGCTGACCTCGTCGCGGCTCGACCAAAGCGGACCTACCACCGGAGCCCTGCTGACTGTGTCGCGGCTCGACCCAAGCGGAACTACCACCCGAGCCCTGCTGACGCCGTCGCGGCTCTCCACGTCCGAGCCGCTCTGAGACCAGCACCCAAGGTCTGGCGCAGAGCCTTCCCGTACCTGGCTGGTACTAAGACTGTCCCACTACCCTATTCCTCCAAGGACATTGAGACTCTTACTGGATCACTCGATCCCCCTGTAAATATTGAACGTGCTCCTTTTTATATAAAGAACCAAGATAAGCAACTGATACGGAGTCCTGTGTGGTGGTGTTACTGGGCCTAGTAGGATCATAGGAGAAGGACCTCTCCTAGGAGGCTTCTCAGCGGCGCTCGGCTATAACTTTGCGGTAGGAAGGTGCCCCGGAGTAGTCCCTCCGACTCCCCGGTGGTCCTCCCTCCAACATTTGGTGGCCAGCGACGGGATCCGAGCCAGACGCAATCGTACAGGCAAGTAACGCACCCACTACCTAACCAGACGGAAAAAGAAAAAGGGAACCATGGACGGCCAAGAAGCAACCGTGGCCGCAACCTTCCAACTGGAAAAACTGGAAGAATACACCCACAAAGAACTAAAACAATTCTGCAAGGACAAAGGGATCCCAACCACAGGATTGGGCACCAAGGAAGAAATGCAGAAAGCCCTGAAAGCCTGGGCAGAAGCCGAGGCTACTCCACCCCGAACCGAAGGGACCTCGGCCCGGGACGAAAACCTGCCGACCACAACCCCGACAGATGGGGGACGAAGCATCCCGGAAGCCGGCCTATCCCACGAAGAAATGCGAGAACGGGAGAGGGTCCGGACACACGAAATGGACCTCGCACGACTCCGGCTGGACGGTGAGCTCCTACTGGCGGAGAAGAAAATAGCCTTGGAGCAACTACGGCTAAAAGAGGAAATCGAAGAAAAGAAACTGCATCGGGAACTCGAAGAGAGACGGCTAACCCTCGAGCACGAGAGGAGCCTCAAAGAACTCGAACTGAAATCCAAAACGGGGGAGACCAGCACCCCCGGGGCCCGGGACGCTCTGCCACTGACCGAGCCAAAGGTTCATATCCCCAAGGATGTCGTCAAGGAATACTACAAAAACGACGACATCCAGCAGTGGTTCCGAGCCTACGAGGTAGCCATGACCTCCCATCGGGTACCCCGGAAGGATTGGGGTGCCGGCCTATGGGGGAGGTTCCTCAGCGAGGGCCGTGATACCCTGCTGCAACTCCCCGACGCAGTGATGACCTCCTACGACCACATGAAAGAAGCCCTACTCACCCGCTACGGACTATCAGCCGAGATGTACCGGCAGCGCTTCCGGGACTGCAAGAAGCTCCCTGGTACCACATGGGTCGAGTACGTGGACTTCTTCAGCCGGGCCTTTGAAGGGTGGATAAAAGGGAGCAAGGTCACCTCGTACAATGAACTGTTCGACCTCATTGTCTGGGAGCACCTCGCCAACAACTGCTTTGTGGAACTAAGGCAACACCTCCTGGACAGTAAGCTGACCGAGCCCCGGAAGCTCGCCGCCGAAGCAGACTGATGGGTCAACACCCGGGTCCCCCGGAACCCCGTGGGGGACTACCAACGGAGTACCACGGGACCTCCTCACCAGCGGGACGGAGGAGGGGGGTCCCACCGCAGTCGAGAATTCCCGGCCGGGCCTCCCAGAAGCCCGCCACGAGGCCAAGCCGCCAACCACAAGTCCCCGACCCTGGGCCGAAGGGGGACCCCCATCGCCCGGCCTAGACCCCGACCACCAGTGACCTGCTTCGGCTGCCAGCAGACCGGCCACTATGCGAGCGACCCGGCCTGCCCCGTGAACCGACGGAACGGGACCGCTGGGCCCCCTCCCCGACAAATAGCCGCCGCAGCCCTGGGGGAAGGAGAGGACGGGGAGGAAGACCGCGACGACGGGTCCCCCGAGTGGGAACCAGCTGCCATGTCGCTCGTATGCCTGGGCTCACGAGAAATGGTGCCTCGAGCGGCCATCCCAAGCAACACCCAGAAGTACCAGCAGTGGGTCACCATCAATGGACGACGGGCCGAAGCCCTCCGGGACACTGGGGCCAGCGTGACCGCTGTCCGCTGCCACCTAGTGACCCCCAAACAAATCCTGCCACATGTCCTACGCCCTGTCCGGACCGCGGACAACACCGAAAGCATGTGCCGGATGGCCAGGATCCCCTTCGAGTGGGGAGGAGTGTCCGGCACCCTAAAAGTGACTGTCCGCGATGACGCCCCCGTGGACTGCCTCCTGGGGAATGACCTAGAGAGCTCCCCCTGGGCCCAGGTGGAGCGCCGAGAGCATCTGGGGATGCTAGGGCTGCCCGAGTGGGCCTGCGCCACCACCCGGTCCATGACCGCCCAACCA
Organism: Triturus cristatus; assembly: GCF_964204655.1. Lineage (NCBI taxonomy): Eukaryota > Metazoa > Chordata > Amphibia > Caudata > Salamandridae > Triturus > Triturus cristatus. The sequence continues at coordinate 694,604,436 of NC_140591.1, forward strand.
GCCGCTGCCGCGGCCACCGACAAGCCTACGGGCCCAGAACTATCACCCTCCTCCGGCACGGAGGAACTCGACGAGGAGGCCGGGCCATCCGAACTTTCTCCCGACGAGGCCGCCTCCCTCAGCGAGATCCCCGAGCTGGCCCAGTGGCGCCACGATGGGGGCCCCACCCGCAAACAATTCCAGCAAGAACAGAAGGCCTGCCCGTCCCTCGAGGGGGCCCGACAGCAAGCGGCCGCCCAGGCCTCGGGGGACCCCACGGGAACCCACTGGGTCTATTGGAACAATGACTTACTATATAGCGAGCAGAAAGTCGCCGAACTGGGAGCCGGCCGGGTGTTGGTGGTTCCCCTCCGGTTCCGGGAGTTCCTCCTGAACCTGGCGCATGACGTGCCCCTCGCCGGACACCTCGGGCGGGACAAGACTTACAGCCGCCTAGTGACCCATTTCTATTGGCCCCGAATGCGGAGAGACGTGGACCATCACTGCCGGTCCTGCCCGACCTGCCAGGCTAGCGGAAAGACTGGGGGTCGAGTTAAAGCCCCCCTCCAACCATTTCCAGCCGTCCACACCCCGTTCGAACGAGTGGGGATCGACATCGTGGGGCCCCTCGACCCCCGAACCGCCCTGGGACACCGCTTCATCCTGGTACTGGTCGACCACGCCACCCAATACCCCGAGGCCATCCCACTCCGCACTGTGACAGCTCCAGTGGTGGGCCGGGCCCTGATGGGCATCTTCTCCAGGGTGGGGTTCCCCCGAGAAGTGGTGAGCGACAGGGGTACGAACTTTATTTCAAAGTACATGAGATCCCTCTGGCAACAATGTGGGGTCACCTACAGATTCACCACCCCCAGGGGAACGGACTAATTGAGCGGTTCAACAGAACCCTAAAAGGGATGATCAAGGGCCTGGAAGAGCCCCTGAGGAGGAGGTGGGATGTCCTGCTGCCCTGCCTCCTGTTCGCCTATCGAGAGGTACCACAGAAATCCCTGGGCTTCAGCCCCTTCGAACTATTGTATGGGCACCCCGTCCGAGGGCCCCTCAGCCTGGTCAAGGAGGGCTGGGAGGCGAACGTCCAAGATGCCCCCCCCCCGACGTCTACCGGTACCTCCTGACCCTGCGGAACCAGACTCGGAAGTTCCGGGCCCTGGCAGAAGCCAACCTCGAAGCCAGCCAAGAAGACATGAAGCGCTGGTATGACGCAAATGCCTCGACCATCGAGTTCGAGCCGGGCCAGCAAGTCTGGGTCATGTCAACCGTGGACCCCTGCGCCCTGCAGGACAAGTGGACCGGGCCCTTCAAGGTGGTTGAGAGGAAGAGCCCCGTCACCTACCTGGTCGACATGGAGTCCCCGAGGAACCCCCTCCGGGTCCTACACGCCAACCGGCTCAAGCCCCACTTTGCCCGAACTGAACTAAGCCTGCTGCTGGCTACTGACGATGGGGCGAAAGCGACTCCGAGCCCCTACCAGACCTCCTGGGGTCCTCGGGCCAAGACGGCTCCTTGGAGGGAGTCCACCTCTCCACCACGCTGACCCCAGAACAGCGCCATGACTGCCGGAGGCTGCTGCAACCCTTCGCTGCCCTCTTCTCTCTCACGCCCGGGGTGACCCCCTGGTGCGTCCACGACGTGGATACCGGGGACAGCCCCCCTGTGCGACACCGCGCCTACAGAGTACCTGACCGAGTCCGAGCCTGCATACAGACCGAGGTCGCCAAGATGCTCGCCCTCGGAGTCATCGAGCCCTCAGACAGCCCGTGGGCCAGCCCGGTGGTCTTGGTGCCGAAGGCCGCCGCCCCCGGCACTTCTCCGGAACTCAGATTTTGTGTAGACTACCGGGGCCTGAACGCAGTCACCAAGACCGATGCCCACCCCCTGCCACGGGCAGACGAGCTGATCGATCGCTTAGGGGCCGCCCGCTACCTAAGCACCTTTGATCTCACCGCTGGGTACTGGCAGATCAAGCTCACTCCCGGCGCCCAGGAACGATCCGCCTTTTCCGCCCCCGATGGGCACTACCACTTTCGGGTGATGCCCTTCGGTATGAAGAACGCCCCAGCGACCTTTCAGAGGCTGGTGAACAAGGTCCTGGCCGGGCTAGAAGCCTTCAGCGCGGCCTACCTCGACGACATTGCAGTCTTCAGCGACCATTGGGCCGCGCACCTAGGACACCTCGGAGAAGTCCTGGCCGCTCTCCAAAGGGCCGGGCTCACAATTAAGGCCAGCAAGTGCCAGATCGGTCCAGGATCTGTGACCTATCTGGGCCACCAGGTGGGGAGTGGCCAGGTGGCGCCCCTCCAGTTAAAGGTCGATGCCATCCAGGCGTGGGAGCCCCACGCAACCCAAACCGCTATCTGGGCCTTCTTAGGCCTCACAGGCTACTACCGGCGATTTATTAAAGATTATGGCAGCATTGTTGGCCCCCTTACGGAGCTCACTTCCAAGAAACAGCCCAAGGTGGTGCACTGGACGCCCCGCTGTCAGACCGCTTTTGAAGCCCTCAAGGCGGCCATGTGTGCTGCCCCGGTGCTACAGGCCCCTGACTACAGCAAGGAATTTGTGGTGCAGACCGACGCATCAGAGTACGGGGTCGGGGCGGTCCTCTCCCAGATGGACGCCGAGGGCCTCGACCGACCTGTGGCCTTTATCAGCCGCCGACTGCTGCCACGAGAACAGAGGTGGAGCACCATTGAGCGGGAGGCCTTCGCTGTGGTATGGGCTCTCAAGAAGCTCCGGCCCTACCTTTTCGGCACCCACTTCAGGGTCCAGACTGACCACCGGCCCTTGCGGTGGCTCATGCAAATGCGGGGCGAGAACCCCAAGTTGTTGCGATGGTCCATCTCGCTGCAAGGGATGGACTTCACCGTGGAACACCGGCCCAGCAACGACCACGCCAATGCTGACGGCCTGTCCAGATTCTTCCACCTCGGCGAGGAGAACCCCCAAGGAGATGGGTGACTCTCCCTGCCTTCAGCTGGGGGAGACGCGTGTTGGAGCCGGCCTCGTGGCGTGATCCTGTTCCCCCTCGCTAAGCCTCACGAGGTCCCATGCACCTCGGGGCTCCTCCATTTTGGATTATACGTCACTCCACGTGACCACCTACGTGACCCTGCTCTACCCGGCCTCGGTCCCAGCGAGGCCCGACATCGAGGCGCCAACCCCTGGCCTGGGGGATACCACGTGAGCCCTTCCCACTCCCGGCGGAGGGCAGTATCGATGGGACCCCCAACCGTCTTTCCACACCTAGGTGCGATCGCCCCACAGCTCTCTGGGGCCTGGCACCTCTCCTGCTGGGCGTCTGGCCGCGCCCTACCCGGCCTCTCCGCCCTCCTGGGCGCAAGGGTCATTACATCAAAGGGCTCCAGACCTATATCTGGGGCGACCCGGCAACAAGACGACAGTTGTATCCCGGAGACAAGAGCCCTGCTGATCGGATCGCGGCTGACCCTACGGAGAAAGACTCTTCCTGAAACCACACTCTGAGCCCTGCTGACGACGTCGCGGCTCCATCGTGCTTACAAGACCTTCACGAACCTTTGGGGCCCTGCTGACGCTGTCGCGGCCCGACCTTGTTGAAACGTACCATCAGAGCCCAGCTGACCTCGTTGCGGCTCGACCAAAGCGGACCTACCACCGGAGCCCTGCTGACTGTGTCGCGGCTCGACCCAAGCGGAACTACCACCCGAGCCCTGCTGACGCCGTCGCGGCTCTCCACATCCGAGCCGCTCTGAGACCAGCACACAAGGTCTGGCGCAGAGCCTTCCCGTACCTGGCGGGTACTAAGACTGTCCCGCTACCCTATTCCTCCAAGGACATTGAGACTCTTACTGGATCACTCGATCCCCCTGTAAATATTGAACGTGCTCCTTTTTATATAAAGAACCAAGATAAGCAACTGATGCGGAGTCTTGTGTGGTGGTGTTACTGGGCCTAGTACGATCATAGGAGAAGGACCTCTCCTAGGAGGCTTCTCAGCGGCGCTCGGCTATAACTTTGCGGTAGGGAGGTGCCCCGGAGTAGTCCCTCCGACTCCCCGGTGGTCCTCCCTCCAACAGTGATATATCCAGAAATGTTGATCAATGCAGGTGAAAATTCCAGAAGCAAATGCAGGCACTGAGATTTTCCCCTAAATTAGCCTACCTATTGCTAGTAGGGTGAAGCGGTGTAAACAAGGGAATACCACCTCACACGAATACTAGTATTACTTCATTTGTGAATGCACCTGGTAAAATGTAATGAGTATCTGTACCCATTTTCTTCCTGCTGGGCATGGAAATGGGCAAACCATGCACAACTGAACCACGTTTTTCCCAATTTTGGGCAGCAAACTCATAATGACTAGTAATTGAGGTTGGGGTATCATCTGCAATGGACCAGCTCCAGTATGCTCACCTCCAATTACGGGCCAAGTTGCAATGGGGCCCATAATAGTCTCTTTTTTTAGATTGTATCCCAGCATTTTAGGGCAGCAATGCTTACATTTTCCTCATAGTCTACAACTAATAAGATAGTGACACAGTTGGAGTTACAGATGGTGTGTCTGTCCTTTCTGTGAGATTCTCCAATACAGCCTGCTGTGTTGTGCATGCATTAAAATGAAGATGAAATAGCCCTTGGTATTCCTATTGTTTTTCTTATGCTGTGTAGGTTAATTCAAAGACTTAACTGTGCATGGTGTATGGAGACAACACTGTTGCCCATTGCCATATATTTCTAAGATCTCTACATGTGCATAGAGAGTTGAACACACTCAAGGACACAGATCTTGTAATGAAGGATGGGCATTTCCTAGACTTGCCTGTGACTCACCCATCTTCAGAGACATGCTTCCTCACATGTGCCCTGACCTTCAAGACGACCATTCTCCACCATTTATACCATTGGATTTATTTAACCAACCGTTTTGAGCTGCAAGGTGATACAAATTGATGTTCCTTTGCAGGCCTCCAGTATGGCTCCAAACATTCCTCAATGAAAAGGTGGAAAAGAGGCAGCATCACTCCACATCATAGATTAAACACCAGGCATGGTTCAGTGTGTGGTAGAGTGTGCACAGGAAGATTTAAGGTTTCTGTGTCATGACTCGTAGGCTCACCATAGCTGGAGTAAAGTTAACCCAACAACACTCTCTTCAAAATTTTGACAACCACTTCCAGCCACCAATAAATATCACAGGACTATGTCCAATAGCTTTGCAAACTCTTTTGAAATAGTTGGCACACATTGTCCTAAACTAGTTTTTGCTCCACAAACTTTTTAAATGAGGTAAGAAGTTCAGCGCTTTTTCATGTAACTGGAAAATACATCTTCAAACTATCATGACTGTTAACATAAGGTGGTCCACTTTTCATGTATGATACCACAGTCACTGCCCTTAATAATTACTTTGCTTCAATGGCCAAAAAAAAAGACTATAAACATTTCCAACTACGACACACCTGGCAAAGATTAGTGCATAAACCATCCAAGGGTGTACCTCAACAAAACTCATATCCCTAGAGAACCATGGATGCTGCTCTCCAGCATTCTCATACTAAGCCACTAACTCAAATGATCAAACTATTAAGAACATCAAAGCCATAATCGAGAGCCCTTTGGTAAAGACTATAACTGTAATCGAATCTCAAGATCAATAGACATGCTCAGCAAACAGAATGATGACTCACTATGTATAATACTCCTGATCCAGTACCTCAAAGCCTTACTGATCACAGACCACCATTCCAACTCAGAACATCCGAGAAGTCATTCCTACATCCTCACTATCAGAATTGGAGTACTTAAAAAAAAGTGTAGGTAGTGAAAAATGGTACTGTACATGCGATGCATGTAATCTGATTGCCTGACGCTCATCGGTGGAACCAGAAAAAATTCCAGGTACAAATTTACAGCCAGCCTGTCATCAACCCAATCAAAGGGGTACAGCACTCAATGTTGAAATCACAATATATATTGCTATAACCATCACCAACTCTTCTTACAACTACAGTTTTGAATTGTTGTTTTTGCGAACCCCTTCCACTCTGCAGAGTATTCATTGTACATGTTGCTCAAAATGACTACTCCGTTTGCACCAAAGTATTTGTCAACAAATCTGTATCAGACACCTTGATCATCTGTCACACTGTTGAGAAACTATGCCTCACCCAATTTGCTTCAAGTGTCAGCACGTGAGAGCTGAAGAAAATTGTTTAGTGCCTTAAAGCACTCTACAAGGTCAGTGGATGCCTTAATGACAAAACTCTGCAACAGCATATCAACCACACAGTCGCTTATAGCATCTGTCATTAACATATTGCATTCAACATATTGTCCAAAATGGAAGAAGAACTAACTGTTCTCAATAATGCAGACATTATAAAAGTGGTATAAGGTCTAACATCATGGGTCTCCCCAATCATAGTGGCCTGTAAACCTCAAGTAACCCAATAAAGTGCACATCTGTGTCAACATGCATCAGCCTAGCTCTTCCATCAAGTTTGAACACCACCTAACACTTACTGTAGACAATCTGGTTGTAGAGGTCACAGGTTCCTGTTGGTTCTCAAACTCAAGGTACTATTAGCTAATGCTTGACCCTGAATTGAGTTATATCACCATCCTCTAGACTTATGTTGGACTTTGAAGGTACAAAAAACTGACCTTCCGCATCGCCAATGCCACAGAGATTTTTCAAAACTTAACCAAAGTCAGCGGTGACCTCCTCATTTACACCAAGACCATTCAGGAATATAACTTTAGTGTGATGGCCATACTGCAAAATCTCCCGCACTGTGGCCTTACACTCAACAAGAAATAAATGGGAATTTCTGAGACCCATTGTTGATTTTTTTGCCTATCATTTTTCTGCGAGAGGAATAGCCACTTCAGGAACTTCTCAAATGCACATCATCATCGGAGTGGACAGGAGAGCATAAGCAGACTTTTCAGGCGACCAATTATGCCCTCTAAGGGGATCCTACGCTCCAGTACCTCAACCCTACCAAAGAAACTGAACTGTCTGTGGATGCCAGTCCACGGGACATGGGGCTGTGCGCCCTTCAAAAGTAAACATGGGAAGAATGGGCCCTGTGAGAAATGTGGTTGTTGGTTTACTGGAGTGTGAGCCCTGATCAAGCAACAGCCACAATCCGTTGCAGGGTGAACCACGAAAATTAACTAAATTAACGTGTGTTTAACCCTGGGTAGCTTGGCACAAAATGCAGCCAGGCTTAACTTAGAGGCAATGTGTAAAGTATTTATGCTAAATCACAAGAGCGACCCTTATGTCCCTGTGAACCGGGTAAGTACACTGTACTGCAAACAAAATTCACAAGGAACTCATTCAAAGATATTTTTCTAATACATGCAACATTAATGGTTGCTTTTGAATTAATCTAGCACATGTAAAACAAAAGACAATAGAGAATGAAAAATAAAGTAAGACCAAATCAATAGTCAAAACAGTAAGTCCATACACAGCCTATTTTCTTATTGAAATCTACCAAACCTCAGCCAAGGTCTTTATTTAATGTACACTATTCAAATCACATATAAAAACATTTTATATATACATAATACCTCTCTTTCTTACAATTATAGTGCAATGTGAACCCCAGTGAAAAAAAACATAACCTGTTATAAAGTAACCAAACAAGAAGAGGGAGAATATAGAAGGTTATTGGAAAAATTATAAGGACAGTTTATATACAATTAACAATAATTCGGTCAGGGCTGTCTCTTATTATGTTGTCGACGGCGTTTCGACCCACTTTTAAATACCGGGTCTCATCAGGACTGTATTTCTGGGGGCAGTATAGAACATACAGTTGTCCGCATAGGATCCAGTATGTATGGTGATTTGGCGAATGAAAAATAACATCCAAACTTGGGCTTGTTATTCCTCCAAGAATAGGGATCAAAAAATTAGACCCAATATTTAGAGAGAGTCGAATATTTTAATATTAAAAGTGGGTCGAAACGCCGTCGACAACATAATAAGAGACAGCCCTGACTGACTTTTCCAATAACCTTCTATATTCTCCCTCTTCTTGTTTGGTTACTTTATAACAGGTTATGGTTTTTTTCACTGGGGTTCACATTGCACTATAATTGTAAGAAAGAGAGGTATTATGTATATATAAAATGTTTTTATATGTGATTTGAATAGTGTACATTAAATAAAGACTTCGGCTGAGGTTTGGTAGATTTCAATAAGAAAATAGGCTGTGTATGGACTTACTGTTTTGACTATTGATTTGGTCTTACTTTATTTTTCAGTCTCTATTGTCTTTTGTTTTACATGTGCTAGATTAATTCAAAAGCAACCATTAATGTTGCATGTATTAGAAAAATATCTTTGAATGAGTTCCTTGTGAATGTTGTTTGCAGTACAGTAAAGTATTTATGCAGCACACAAACAGCAATAAAGTGAAAACATAGCACAGAAAAATCTCAAACAAATTTAGAAAAATAAATGTTAATAAATTATTCGACACCACAATGACAAAAATCCATTCAGCAGCACCAGAGTTATGAATTCTTTTAAGTGTTTCTGGTTCTCAGAGCAGTTTTTAGCCAAAATCCTAAGTTTGGGGAATTGCCCATCTTGCATCCTTTAGCACCACAACCAAGGGTCCAGGACTGGTGGGCCACCTCTTGGGGGTTTAGGACTCAATCAGCCTGGCTCCAGGTGTGGGTTCAAGATGGCGTGAGCCTTTCATGTCTCTGTGGGTCTGAACAGGAGGCCAGCAAACTAGCCCTTGGAGCCACTTCCGGTAGTCCTGGGTGCAGATGAAGATGCAGGGCTCAACAGCAGGACTGGCCTCTGAGGTTTCAAGGCAGGCTCCAGGCAGCAAAGTAGTCCATCCAGGTAAAGAAGAAGTCTGGCAGAGTCCACAGCAGGTCAAAGCAGCAGGCAGTTCTCTGAGAGTCCTTCCGCAGTTCCAGTGTTGAACTGAAGAGTGGGTCTGAAGGTCCTATTTTTATACCCTGGAACCCTTTTTCTGAAAGGTGGGAGAAAGTTCTGGAAAGGCTCTTTGAAGTGCATGGAATTTCCTGACTCCCCTGCCCTGGCTCCAAGCTGGCTGCGGTGACAATACAGGGTTGTTAGGCCCTTTGTGTGAAGGCAGAGCACAGGCTTTTTAGATATAAGTGGGGCTGTGCTCAGTCCGCCCCCGATCCTGCCAGTAGATGGCCCATTGAGGAACACATAATCCTCTATTGTGTGACTGTCTAGGAAGAATTCACAAAGTCTAATTGTCACCTATACCCAGTCATGTGACCCAAGTCAAGGTGCAGACACAAAGTGTTAAGGGCAATAGAATGCCAACTTTCAAAAAGTGGCATTTTCAAAATTGTAATGAAAAATCTGAATTTACCATTAAAGAGGTTTTATCGTTACAATGTCATAGGTACCAAACATGATATATTTACCTGCTCCTAATTAGGAAGTACAGCTTATTAAATGTAATAAGAATCACCAATGTTATCCTATGGTAGGGTTAGGCCTCACAGTAGTGAAAAACAAATTTAGGAGTTTTTCACTACCAGGACATGTAAAATTAAAAAAGTACATGTCCAGCCATTTAATTAGACAAAACCCTGCCGTATGGGCTGCCTAGGGCCTCCCTTAGGGGTGATCTATATGTAATAAAATGAGAGTTTATGCCAAGTCGACATGGCAGTTTAAAGCTGCATTCAGGCTGCAGTGGCAAGTCTGGGACATGTTTTCAGGGGCTACTTAATTTGGAGGTACTATTAGTGCTGCAGTCCCACTAGTTGAGTACATAGTATATTACTCTTGAAGGGACGTATAAGTAAATTAAATATGCCAATTGGGTATAAACCAATTACCATGTTTAAGGGAGAGTGCACAAGCCCTTTAGTACTGATTAGCAGTGGGAATGTATGCAGTCATAGGGCCAACAAAAACAAATTCAGCAAAAAGTGGAGGAAAAAGTAAAAAAGTTTGGGGATGATCCTGCAGAGAGGGCCAGGTCAAACACGACCCCCCCTCCAGCCTAAATCCAAGGGAGACTAATCAATACCTTGATGGACATCCCTGGTTAGGCGATAGAATGTGGATGGAGACCCTCTACTGCAAAGGCACTGGTCAATTCTATGCCCCTCTGATATCAGTTTGATCCCCCTGTCTACACTCTCCTGAGCCACTGAACTGACTCATGGGAAGCTCTTCTTACCTGGAGACCCCATATGTGCGCATCTAACCTCATTTTTCTCAAAGATGCATCCCAGTAGGCAGACAGTACCACCATGGTCAGCAAAGTGATGTGGCCCATTCCACCCCTTGGATCTGATCCCACCAGTCCAGGGATTGTAGCCTGAGACTGGTCACTCAGCCCAGGATCTGTACTCTGAGGGTAAACAGGGGTCAGGGATGAGGTCCTCCTCCCCTTGATCCTCCATCTAGACCTCTGTGCCCTCCATTCAAAACAATAGATTGTTTATTTGCAGGAAGGTTCACCTTCCTACACATAAACACTCAATGGCCTATTGCTGTTTCTATGTGTGATGTACAACGCAGCACACATACAAACAGCAACAACTAGGAGAAATGAAACCTTTCTCCTTGTTGTGCCTGTTTAAGACCAGGTTTTCCCTGAGCTTAATTTTGGCACTGCCCTATATGTACGCTGCCCTTGTAAATATGGGGCAGCGTCAAAATCAATGGGTGTTGTGGTGGAACGCCCACCATAACACCCATTGCTGGCCCCTTTCACGGTAAGTATAGCGTGAAAGGGAGCCTTATTTACAAGGCAGCCTTAGTTGCCTTGTAAACAAGGCGAGGCCCATATCGTGACAAGGAACGTCACTAAAAGTGACGTTCCTGTGGCGATAGGGGCTTGTAAATATGCCCCTTAACCTCTTCGCCGCGGCACGAATTTTGCCGCGGCGCTGGGGGGGTTTGGGGGCAGCGCGGCGCCGCCATGCTCGTGACGGAACCACTCCGTCATGAGCCACGGGCGCGCTGTGCTCATGACGGAGTGGTTCCGTCACGACTCCGCCCACTCGCGCTATTCGCCCGCACAGGCGGGGAATCAGCGCCGCGTGGGCGGAGCGGCCGCCAACGGCCACAGCATGACGGAACCACTCCGTCATGAGCACACGGCACCTGTGGCTCATGACGGAGTGGTTCCGTCATGAGCAGCGATGCGGTTAATCTTGTCCCAGAGACCTGCAATTTACTTGTGATAAAGTAGCGAAGTGATGAAGTAGCTTGAAGGTGTAATGTAACTAGTTAAGGCACTCATCAGTAAACATTTCCGTGTTGAAAGTATTACCTTTCTTTTCTTGTAAAACAACAAAATTATGAAAATAAATCACAAGTGCAGCCCTTCTCTATCGTCCCATGCCTGTCCGGTCTCTCTTCTTCTTACCATCTACTTAATTCTCCGAATTCCCTCCTATTTCTGTTTGTCCCCTTTTGTTTAAATCCCCAGAACATTTCCAGCTTTACATAACGCCAGCAACGTGCCTATCTGTGCATTAGTTCCGACTTTCTCCATCAAATTTCACGTTCCTATTCATCTGATTTATACTGGAGGCCTTTTGAACATTAGACATGTGAAAAAGAAACGACCATGGACATAATTTAGGGGTTTTTCAGGGGTCGCAGTCTGTGACAAAACAAGAGAGAAAGGAAATGCCCTCACCTAGAGATGAGGGAATGGACACTAAATGATTATACGCGGAATTACTTTTTATATAACGTGAGACAAAATGCCCTTGGGTAGAAAAGACAACAAGGACCGTAGACATTCCACCTTCATCAAAACAGGTTGGTTGGGCATGCTTCCAGAATTAGATAGCAGGTTCTTTTTGTTTGTTTTGTATTTGCAAATGTGAAAGCCTTGTCAGACCAGAGGCGCCGCACAGGTTTTGGTAGGTTGCCATTCCAGCGAACTGTGACGCAGTCATCCTTTGAATTCCGTTCTCCAATTCTAAATCTCATAATTGTTTTCAGATTTTGCAGCGTACAATCGCACATCCATGGTTTTGTTTTGAGGTATTCCCTCTGTCCATGGATTTAGGTTCAGGGGACATTTGCCATCAATGTTTTTCAAAGTATCTGGCAAGATCTTCTGCACTTTTTCATCCCACAGACATGGACTTGAGATGTTTAAGGCTCCCAGTTGACTCACTCAACAGTGTTCATAAAGAGCCACCACGCCTAGGGGTGTCTTTGCGCTGCTCTAAACAACTTCCTAGCCAAAGAAGCAACTCTTCAACTTTTTCTTGATGCTCCGAAGTGAGACTGAGAATCCAGGGCCCAGTTGCTATGAGTTCTAGGTTAAGGGAGGTGGAACCGAGAAGGACGAGTCCCCTCGAGAGTAAAAGAGAATCTCAGAACCACTACATGAACCTTATGCACACTTCACAGGTTCCCCTACCCCCGGGCTCATGTCCGTTGTGAGACAGAACTTGTGCAGTCTTCAGTGTGGGTGCAGTGAATGGACACTGGTTTTACTGCATGGTCTAATTTCAAGTAGCTCCACTGCATGGGAGCTTGCAACCAGGCGCCATGTCACCCCTGACACTTGCGTCAACCTACCATTCATATCGGTTTTCTTTCCTTTTAACACTTTTGGTTCCCCATGCTCTTCTTGAGTTGCCCATTTCATCTCATCATCTCATGCTTTATACTAACAGATTTTTACTTTCCCTGCTTTTCCCATTCTTCTACCAAATCTATTTTCAATATTTCTTAAGCTTCTCACCTTTACTCCTAATGTGTCCTCTTTCTTTTCGAGAAACTGCACTCCCTGATTTTCTATGCTCCAGTCCCACAAACGTACTTTCCCAATCCTCAACTCTCTGTTTTTTCACCAATATGTAAATTTTGTGATTTTTCAAATCTTGAAGACATACTGTCATCCCTATTTTATTATTTTTCTTCATCCCATAGTCTAAAATGTTACCCCATCAATCAATCAATCAATCAATCAAACTTGAATTGTATAGCGCGGCTAATCAACCGTGAGGGTATCCAGGCACCGATGTGTCAACATTTCCTTTATTTAAACATATTCTTCAACATTAATACATGGACATATCATTGAATCAATACTGATACTGACAATGGGCCTCATTACGATGGCGGTCGGATGCACTGTAGCGGGAGGGAGACCGGCTGACAAGTAGTTTACAGCTCCACCTGCCATATTATGATATGACCGCTGTGTAGTCTGTCAGAAACATGCCTGTTACTATTGTGGCTTGTGCTGCGGCCCGGAAAGGGTCACAGCACAAGCTGCAGTAGTAAAAGGCATGTTTTTAAACATCCATGCACTGTGTGCCAGGCACTATGAGGAGCCTGGCACATGGTGCATGGATGTCTGGAAGGCACCACATGTGCCACCCTGGCCACATAGCGGATGCCCACATGGGTTGGGGGCCTTGATAAAGGGCCCTCAAAATCCCTTTCTGACAGCATTTCCATGGCAGTGGGATCACCATGAAAAGGCGTGGGAAATGGAAATCCTAATCCATATGGCGGTGCCTGCACAGGCACCGCCTTCATTGTAGGGATTACGGTCAGACTGCTGGCCTAACGGGCTCCTTGAGCCTGTCGTAGGCGGTGGTCTTTGCCCTGCCTGCTGCGCACTGACCGCCAGTATCTTAATCGGGCGGTCGGATTGTTTCTCTGAATGTATGGTGGACGCTCCGCCCAACATCCTAATGAGGCTCTTACTTATGATATCTATTAAAAATAGTGAGCTAGGGGGGTGTGGCCAGCAGCCGATGGGAATGCCCACACACTAGTGCGGCTGCGGAGCCCTCGTTAAATATCCGACACCTATCCTGTATGTAATCAGCCAAAAACAACTCTGACTTGTGGGGACCCCAGCTCCCGATCTTAAGGGCGTCTTGTATTCATCAATTTCCAGCCAGCAGATGCAAAGGGAAGGAGAGAATACACAACACGAGCGAGCAGAGACATGCACAAAATGGCGACGATGTGTCGCACTGCCCGCTGAAGCTCTGGAGAGAGGTGGTGCGATGCGGCTGCTCCGGTCACAGACAGCACCGTATGGGAGCGGTTGAAGGCCGGAAACAGCGATGCACACAACGACGGGCTGATCTGCGGTGGCCGACGGCCGATCCTCTACGAAAATTAGGTGGGCTCTGCATTCGCAACATAGATGCAGCACGCCGGCCAGGCGCAAGTACGGAAGATCCTACTGTGAGAGCCCAGCAGGGAATGATTGCCAGCAACCGAGGGGCTGAACGTATTCCACATCCGCAAGGTAGTGAGTGAGTGAAAAGATCGCCGGTCCCCAAGTGGGTCAAATAAGAACTCATTAGCTGCAGGCGGCCGGGGTGGACACAAAAGGTCAGAGAAGGGCAGAAAACCCGGAAAACTGAGAGCGGAGGTGCACCCCCGGGGTAGAGTGAAGAGATCTGCTGCAAGTGCAGGTATATGAGGCCGGAGAGAGGAGGCTGGCCCTGTGCACTGCGAGCGGAAGGACAACCCCTGTGGGGAGTGAGTGGATCTGCGCGAGTGAGCCTATCACTCCCTAACTATATGAACAACGGCTTAATAGACCGGCAGAATATCCTCAAATGACATTGCATCGTGGCAGTGAGTCACTAATCTCTGACCTCCTCTGAGTTACACCACCCGGGAGCAAACCGCAGTGTATAGCATCTCTAGAAGGAGAAGGGGCGTCCAGGCATTGGACACTTTGATAAGGCAGATTCACTCCACAGCAAGTACTGCAAAACCGATAATCCATTCCCCATCTACGAGGTGGAGAAGAGCCGGGGAGGGGACCGGGTATGCACCAACGAAACAATCTGGGGTATATAATCACAGCATCTATATACCTCCCTCCCAGCAGTACCAATTCTCCCATTCTCGCCATTATTTAGGGGTGAAGATAGCAGGAAACCAGATAGGCCGCTGGAGGATTGAGTCCCCAGGGCAGGCAGCGGGGATTACTGGGTCTGATCCCTAGTCACTCAGCACTTGTCTATCCAGTGACTACCAAAACTGGCAGGAGGGAAAGGCAATAAAGCAGCAATGCAAAATAAACTGGCTAAATACGCTAGGACTAACACCGGAGATGACCAAGACGCCGCCCACCCAGAGGTTCAAGATAAGACGCAATCCCCCCAGATGCAACAAGACTTAACGCTCCAAGATATTATGGCGACAATTACTGGGGTAAGCACTTCTCTGGAATCCCGTCATGACACAGTGAACATTAAGTTCTCCCTCATAAGGGCGGGCCTTCGAAAAATGGACACCAGAGTTAAGGAGGTGGAAGAAGCCACTACAGAACTCAATAAAGATACCTACCTGCTCAAACAACAAGTGACGCAATTGCAAGACAAGCAAACCAAAATGGAAGTGCAACTTGATGAATACGAAGGAAGGGCGCAAAGAAATAATGTGCTCATCCTGGGTGTTCCAGGACGCGCAGAAGGCCCTGCAGTGGATCTTTTTGTAGAGGACTTAATTTCAAAGTATTTGCAACCAAAGGAACTCTCAAACGACTTCTCCAATGAACAAGCTCATCGAGTCCCAGGGGGTAGGCCGAAGCCGGAAGCTCCCCCTCGACCGATAATAGCCAGAGTCTTTAATTTCAGTGATCGCGACGTCATACTTCAAGCGGCGCGTGCAAACCCACCAGTCATACTAGAAGGTGGTGTGGTGTCCTTTTTTCCAGACTTTACCACAAAAGTTCAAAATCAATGACGTAGTTTTATAATGGTCAAAAAGGCGTTGCCAGAAAAAGACTTGAAGTACTCCATGATTTTCCCAGCGAAACTTTGAGTAGAATCGGATGGCAAAGCATGGTTCTTCTCCTCACCTGAGGAAGCATGGGACTGGCTAGAGGGCTGGCGTTGAGTAGAGAAACACCACAGGGAGAGATACGTGGGACCACAGAATAATAGAACAGACCACCTCAATGGGCCGCGGAGCGACTCTGCAAACAAAGAGACGGATTCGACATCGCGAAGCTGAAGAAGCAACATTTTTAGTTTTAGCATGGGCCATGCAAGCCACAGCTAAGTGACTCTGATGGGGTTATGTAGTACTTGTAGGACACTGCAGGGGAATCATCAATGCAGCAGTTGTGCTTATTATACCCAAGTGCGCACTCCCAGAACTGGGAGGATGGACAGTAACTGCATAATGGGCTCTGAATAAATGACGGAACTGGGGTCCACCCACATAATAAAGTTCATCTATTGAAATAGTTAGATTTAGGCGGGGGGTAGGGGACTGTAGACCAGGAACCTTTCAAACAGGGGGAGGGGCGACAGGTACTCTGCCTTGTTGGGGAGTGGGTAGTTTAAAATCCACTGGCAGGGGGGCAGGGAGGGGGGAATTGTTGGATGGGAGGGGGGTTTATGTTTTGTTCATGTATCCAAGTCATAAGGCTTGAAACACTGGAATCAGTCACACGTAGCATCTCCACACTTGAAGAGAATGAGGTCAAGTCATTACTTCAGATCTGTATGCCTAACTGTCATTCAGTGACTAGAGTCGCGCAGGAAATATTGATTATTGACGTCCGTGCTCCATACGATCTGTCCTTGGGCTCATAGAGAACCTATCTACTGAAACCATGGCGGAAGATTGGTAGAAACATCACTTTCTGACCTGACCTGGAATGTCAACGGGTTGTGGGATAAAATAAAACGGGGCATTGTATTACAATATCTTAAAAGACAAGACCCTGGTCTGGTCCTGTTACAGGAAACACATCTAGTGGGGAATAAGTTTAAAGCCCTGACGTGTTGGGGGTATAAACTCCTGGTTCACACGGGATATACCTCGGGCTCTAGGGGAACAGGAATCTTAGTCAAAAAAAGTCTTGCATTCACTCCGATACGACCATGGGCGGACCCTGTCCTGGAGGCAAGTTGTGAGGGTAAGGCGCATAACGTAATATCAGTATATCTTCCACCAGCACAAGGTAAGGAGGTGCTCACAGAGCTAGGAAAAACCTGGCAGATCTCCCGATAGGAACCCTTATTCTGGGTGGGGATTTTAATATGACCTTTGACGACCATATAGATAGACAACCAATGTGTGCCACACCTAAGAGAAATGTATAACGAAAGTTGCGAAAAAGGAGTCCTGCCGGAGGATCAAATGTTGGCTTCTATTGTGGTTATTCGTAAGCCGGGGAAACCTGTTGACAGTTGCGGATCCTATAGGCCGATTTAGTTAATTAACGTGGAAGCAAAAATACTTGCAAAATTCCTGACGGCTCACCTGATCTCAAGGATCCCTTCATCGGTTCATACAGAACAGTCGGGCTTAGTGCCAGGCCTGAATACTGCATTAAACATCCGCCGAGTTCACAATGTTCTGGGTCGCAAACAATTAATAGAAGGGGATGAAGTGGTATTGTCCCTGGACACCAAAATGGCGTTTGACTCCATAGAATGGCCATATCTTTTTGAGGTGCTTCGGAGCCTAGGGTTTGGCCCAAAATTTACGAATTGGATTAAACTGCTTTATACAGACCTAAAGGGCCAGGTCAGAATCAACAACCACCTGTCCAGGACATTCTCACTGGGAAGAGGTACAAGACAGGGTTTCCCTCTATCCCCCTTGATTTTCTCGCTAATGTTAGAACCATTGGCCTCATGGGTAAAGGGAGACCCACTGCTTAGAGGGCTGAAATGGGTAGAAGGACAAGAAGATAGGATATCTCTCTACACCGATGATATCCTGCTGTATCTGGCAGCCCCCCATAAATCCATGCACAGAATCTGAAATATTTTCACAAATTTTGGCAAATATTCCGGTTATTCAATTAACTGGTCTAAATCGGTCATTTTTGCCATTCAGGGACCAATTCCAAAACTCCCCACAGGATGCGAGGTGGAGATAGCTACTGAGGGATTCCGATACCTTGTAATTTATATAACCCCAGATCCTCAGATCTTTTATGACAGAAACCTAGCCGTCCCTCTGGAGAGACTGCGTAATGACGTCAAACACTGGAGGTCACTCTCCTTACTGGGTCGAGCTGCCCTATTTAAGATGCTTGCTCTCCTCCCTTTTTTAAATATCCTTCAAAATTGCCCATAAAAGGTCCCCGACTCATACTTTAGGAACATAGAGAGTGAGGTTAGAACTCTACTGTGGGAGGGAGGAGCGCCCCGGATAGCATTGCATAAATTAACCATGGGTTGGTACGATGGGGGTATTGCACTCCCAGATATGCGACTATATTATTGGGCCTCACAGTTGGTAGTGGTGAATCACTGGGTGTATCACTCCCCGATAGACCCAGCATATCTGTTGGACAAATATCAAATGTGCAGGGAGGGCTGCATGGGAGCCCTCTACTCGAAAGCCCGGAAAGGTCGATACCTGAGCCCAACAGCCCATACGGTGGAGATCTGGCACCAAGCTAATGGACGTCTTGGCTGGTCGGAAGTACTGACTCGGGCCACTCCATGATAGTCCACCCAAAAACTAGGACTACTGTGTAACCAGCCCAGCTTTGATAGATGGGACACTATAGGAATCTCCACAATAGGTCACCTAGTGAAAAATGGAAAAGTACTAACTTTTGCGGAACTAAGGGAGAAATATGAACTAGCTCAGGGGGAGGTCTTCCGCTACCTACAGGTCTGTCATGCCCTTTAGGCAGCACTCTCAGACATAGCAAACATACTGGAGTGTCCCCATGTACAGACTCTATGGGAAAAGGCAACAAGACACATGCAGAGAGCACTTGGAAAAGAGATTACCTTAACACCACAATTAGGGCTTCCTCATATATGGGAGGTGACAGACCTTACGGAGGTGGAGCAACAAATGACCACTCTGGGATACAGGCTAGTGAAACGTGCAATTGCAATGAAGTGGGGGGTGGCCGAGGGGCCATCGCCAAAAAGTTGGGCAAAGGAATTAGACAAATGTATGATAGCAGAAAAGGAGGTGTTCAGGTCCAGAGGTTGTCCTAAGAAGTGGGATAAAAAGTGGAGCAAATGGAACACGCAGCGGGGTGAATTGTGTACCTCGCCTACCAAGGAAATGGAGATGAGAAAGAATAGTGGAAATAATATAGGGGCAAGTGGCTGATTTATTAATGAATCCTTGTTATATATACAAATGATGTAACTGTGCTGAAATGTAAGCATATAAACTATTTGAGACTAATATGTTTTTCAAACCAATAAAAACATTTTGCAAAAAAAGAAGAAACAAAATAGTGAGCTGATGGTGATAAAGAAGACTAATAATTCTGAGAAATTGATGATAATGCGCCGTTATCTACAAGATTCACTGGGTTACCCACCTAAAATATATAAGCCAGCTTTTCATGGCTTATGACTTTGTCTTAAACTAAAGGGGATGATGGACGGAGTGTTGAACATTGCAAGCACTCACCCCCAGTCAACTGATCTGGGTTTAATCCATCATCATTCTTTAGCTCACTCCGCCACCCCAGTTCAGACATGGCCATATCCAAATCAGTCTGACCATGCGCCTCATGGGAACAGTCCAGCCCGAACTGCCAAGCTTTAAGGCCTTGCATCACAAAACACCGAGATACCTAGCGGAGAAATTGGTACTTTCGGGTGGTAACAGATCCATTAGGAGCTCCAGCAATCTTCTACTTAAACCACAACGGTTCTCCAAGAAGAAAACTTACTACCGCTCCTTCTCAGGAATGGCTCCCAGGATTTGGAATGCCTTGCCCCATGAAACGAGACTTAATCCATCCGCAGCTTCTTTAAAAAAAGAAGTGAAATCTATTCTTCTATCCAAATTCACTTGACTCTTTGATATTCCCATGTAAATACATGCTATTCGTGTATGCTCATCTTTACTTTATTCACCTACTCCACGATACCTATATGTTTTTATTTTTTATGGTGATATCTCTGCACTGTGAAGCGCTCTGATACCTGCAAGGGTCTTGTTCGCGCTATACAAAACTGCTAAAATAAATAAATAGATAAATAAATGTCTTGCCTGGACCGGAAACAAGCATCCTCGGACCGGTTTCTGGCTAATCAGCCGCCATCAGCCAGGCTAGCTTGAATCCAGTGGCAAAGTGAGCAAGGGACCCACGTCTGGGCATACCCTGCCAACTTAGGGCGAATAAAGGAAAACCAAAGGGGATGATGGATGGAGTGTTGAACATTGCAAGCACTCACCCCCAGTCAACTGATCTGGGTTTAATCCATCATCATTCTTTAGCTCACTCCGCCACCCCAGTTCAGACATGGCCATATGCAAATCACACTGACCCTGTGCCTCATGGGAACAGTCCACCCCGAACTATGACTTTGTGTTGCCACATGTCTTGTTTTTATGCAGTTTTATATAGCACAAACTGGACCTGAAGGTATTTGAGTGCTTTCCATGGGCACCAGTTACATTCCACAAGGACATTTTTTTTGTAGGCACAGGGAGATTAAGTGGTTTGCCCAGAATTACAGGCTACGATTCAAAGCTGGCTCCCCATCTCCTTAGTCGGCAGCTCTGGCTGTAGTGACAAATCCTCTCCCCTACGATATAACCAATCAGAACCTCATCACATAATTTCACTCAATATTATTGGTGCATACTGTCATCCGCCAACATTAAAACACAACTCCATTGCCCTAAGCAGTAGCCCCATATTGGCACAGTTGTTTTCCAGTTCACATTGAGCCCCTCAGCGATCAATTCCAGTTTCCACAAAGCCCACAATAATGCTTATATTATTCGCCCAGTTTCCACAATGCTGATTTCACACAGCTACTTGGCCACTTTTTAAAAGACTTAGCAATGCACACAGCTGCAGCAATGCATAGGTTTCCCCATTTCCAGAATGGGGCAGTAATGCACATTTGCCCAATTTCCATAATGACACATAAATACACGTATTTGCCAAATGTCAACAGTACTGCACATTATAGCACAGTGTCTCTGTAGAGGCCCGGTTCACTTTACCTTCCATTATCCTTATATCCTGTACTTTATAATTAATCTGACAACTTGAACACAGCTCTGTAGTGTGCACTGTGCTTCGGTGAAACTTTTCTCCTCCCCTGCTCTCCCCCACTCTCCACGCTTCTCCCAGCGAAGCACAGCCCACACTCGCATGCAGTGAGACAAAAGTGTGGGGATTCAGTATGCAGCCAGTCAATTCTATGCCACTCACTCACTGTTGGAAAGTTGGCAGGGGCACGGCACTCAGCACATTTGGCTGCTGCCAGAGTGTAGCATGAGAGGATGGAAGAGGCACGGAAATCCGAGTTAGACGGGATCCAGTGCAAGGCACAAGTCCTAAAAAAAGAAGTGGGGGGGGGACTGACCAAGTTAGGAAGTTTGCAAGTGACATCATGGTGCGAGATATCACAGCGTGACAGCATAGCATCACAGGAAGTGACATCACAACCCATGACCTCACAGGAAGTGACATCACAAGAAGTGACAACAGATCTTAATACATGTTTTGCAGGTCTATCATGAGTTCATTTGAGCGCATTATGAGATTTAACAAATTAGATTTTGCGTCTCGGTTGTGCCAAAAAAGTGATACAGCCAGCGAGACAAAATGTGGGCCTCAATTTATACATTTATATTTTTTTTAACTCTGCCACAAAGAAGTTGGCAGCAAGGAGAAACAAAGCAGTGAATATATTGTTTGTGAATCAAAGTAGCATAGAGGAGTAACATGTCTCCTGCAAGCACATCATCTAACATGCAGATGACAGATTTTTATTTAATATCAGATATAATTTTGTTACTTGTAGTTCATAAATTGTAATCCTTTTAATATGGCAAAGTGAGCTATGAAGGACATGTGACTCCTACACCTTGTAGCCCTCACTGTCTTATGTAACACATCTTGTACATTGATTTACACATTTATAGGATTTATTGTCAATATATAATGAGGCAGGTTTATCAGCCACCTGGCTGTACTGCACAGCATGAAAGGGCAGGAATGCGCCCTATTATTTCCTTCCACTGGCGCAATGTGCTACCTAACACCAACGCAGGCAGCACTGTGGTGCAAATATGATTGTTTTTGTACAGAAAGGGGCACCATCCTGCACAAAAACAATCCTCCGAGGCATTTTCCTATTTTTTTAATGTTTGCTGCAGCATGCGTCACACATAGAAAGAGGAAAAAATGAAGAGAAATAAATACATTTCTCCTCATTATGCCTCACCTGGAGAGGCATAGCATTTTGACACATTCCTAGGTCTACCCATAATGGTAAATATGGGAATGCACCAAAATCCATGGGTGAATGTGTGGGAACACCGATGCTGCACCCATGGAATGCCTCTCTGGGGCAGAGTAACGGAACGTGATTTTTTTGCTATGCATTGCGTTATTCTAGCTTCATCAAGCCTCGCACGGCCACGCAAGGTGGCCTTGCGTGACTTGATAAATATGACTCAGGGCCTTACTACAAGTTTAGGAGTCCATGAACTGCCATACGCGCAGTACGACCACCGCAAGCTCGGCAGTCCGACTGCCATATTACGTGATGGGCAGATTGCTATTGCAAAGACCGCAGATGAACCGCCTACACCACCAGCACACCTCAGACCACCATGGTCATGGTTGGGAAAAGCAGTTGCCATAGGGCGGGACAGAGGAGTTTTACCATCGTCCGTATTACGAGTTGGCTTTCTGACAAGCCAACCACGGCGGTGAGACCGCCAGCTTCAAGTCATTGGAAACCAACTATTTAGGGTGCGTAATCGCCCCTTTCCTGTTATTTGATTCAGAGTTCGACGTGGATTGCTTTCTTCAGGTACTCCCTTCACAACAGCATCTTCCCCTGAGGATTAAGACCCTGTTTACAGCGATATACTGGTGAGTCCTTTTTGTACCATATACCAATTGCTTGGACTGCCCACATATGGGCCAGACACCGACAATAGATAGGTGGTATTTTTCCACATATAGCATGCAAATGAGAGCATTCGACACATATGCAGTCGAAATCTTCACACAGGCATCAATACATACGGAAACTAATCATTCCCACAGCAGCCTAACCACCGGCACCCTGATAAACTAGAAATACGGTGGTTGAAAGACCGACAACGCTGTCCAGGTCGTTTGGTGGCCGCAAACACGGTGTTTAGGCAGTCGGACCGCCAAACCCGTAATCAGGCCCCTAGTCGTTGCGTCACCCTCACACCTCTTTGTGTGGTAGAAAGGCGACACAACTCATTGATAAATCTGCCCTAATATGTACGTGTGATGTAAAACACTCTGACAACCTGCATTGGGATGAGTAGCACAATAAAAGAAATAAAACAAAATAGAGGTATTTAAATTGTTTTTCTATAAATACTGGAACAGACCAACACATCTGACACTCTTACAGTGCATGCATATTTCGTACATACAGGGATTGAACAAATTAAAAAGCATGCATCTCTTAAGTATTTGTGAAGTGATTACAACAAGCTATGTGCCTTTGTTTCCACTCCCTTGCGTTTGCATCTAGGTATGAGGCTCAGATATCTCCCAATCAGTATAGTGGAACAAAAGGAGGCCTGATGGCTCCTTAAATTCGGCCTATGTTATGGGCCCAGCTGGAGTCTGAAATATGAAAGCCCCCTTCCCGCATGCACGTTGCAGTTCGGAAAGAAGGCCGACAACTTGCACCGCTGCTGAATGTATCCCGGTGTCTAAAAATTACATTAGGACAAGTTTAGCATTTTTCTGTGGGGCCCACTTCGTGCAGGATGAACAGCGTCCATCCTATGAAAATGGTGGGTGGCCGCTATGTACCCTCGTGTACCCCCGACTTGCGCCCTTTTCCAATGTAAGGTTAGGTGTTTGGCAAGATATTGAGTTTTTAGTATTGTGATACCAGAATATCATTGCAACAATATTGTGATGTGGAAAATATCATCAACAAGAAAATCACAGTTAAGAACATTGTTTTATAAAAATGCCATTTATTAAAAATTTTGCTGTGAGTAATCTTTTTTCTAGTTTAGTTTATTTATAAAATAGTTTATTTAAATGTTCACTGCTGAATGTTTTTCAATGTACTTTTTACATTTTTTCAATGGAAATGTGGATTTGTTTAGTGGTGGGTGGAAAAGCATAGGGTAATTTGTAACAATAGTGTAGTTTGACTGTATTTCTATTTAATAATACATTTACATATTTGAATATTTTTTTTTACAGAATTGCATATTAGTTTAATAATGAAGTTATTTAGATAATATTATAATTTTAAATGTTGTATGTACATTTTGTATTGGACTGTTAAATATTATATATACATTTTTATCTTGTAATAATGTACTTAATCTCTTTGATGGAATGGGGCAAATTTGTTATTATATTTATTATGTAATACAAATTAATGTTATTTATTAATTATATATTTAAATATATTAATTAAAAATAGTTAACTTTTTTTATTATTGTTTTAAATATTAGTGGCTTTTTCCTTATAAAATATTGTAATTTGTATTTAATTAAAAGATTGGTTAATAGTCTGGAATATATTTATTTAGTTTGTCTTTACTATTTTTGAAGTGTGTATTGTTTGTTAATTGAAACAAATTAGGGAAATGTTGTATAGTTTTTGGGGTGAATAGTATATCTACTATATTTGATTATTTCATAAATATATAAATGTTATTTAGTTTGGTGTTAGAGTACTAAAATAGTCCCTTTAATAGGATACATTTTCCATAAAATGGTTTAGAGTGTCGTGGGAACAGTAAATTAGATCCTTGTCGGAACGGTAATTCGGTGCTTACCTGAAAGACCTGCACTGTGGCTTCACGGAGACGATATGAACCCAACTGCTTATGCCTCACCTTTCTCTCTTGGTGATGTATTAATACGAGAAGATGGTCAGGACTAGGGAAGAGTGTCTTGTTTTTGGAGAGCATCGTTCAGTTTACTTTCCTGTGAGGAGTAATTGTCGAACCTTAAAATAACAAGGACTTAATTAGTGTTCTGTTTCGTTTGATGCAACAGATGTCATTCTGATTAGTCAATCATTGATCTGCTATATCGCTATATCTAACAGAGATCAACTCCTTTTAAATGTGAGGGGCCCTGTGTGCGTGAAAGCTCTGAAGATGACTGATTTTCTTCTCTGTCTCTCTTATGGTTTTCTGATTACCTACACCACAAACACTACATGTGAGGATTGCATAAATAAACTCAACACCCTTTCATCAGTGATATTCTTAATTCAACATTCCTTGAATTGACTTACATTTAACATAAAGAAATATCTTTTGAATTTCAGTAGTCCCTTTTATGCTGTTTTTCTTCCCACCGCTAACATAGTTACTGGTTTCCTCTATTCGTTCACTTTCTTTACCTTTCTTTTAGTAAAGTATAGTGTGGTTTGGTTTCTGGATTCCATTAATCTTGTGCATAGTTATGTGTGCTTTCGAAGTTAAAATCATTCCTTTTGTTGAAGGAGTTCCTACTATGATTACTTTTTCTTTCCTTACAGGTGATTCCAGATGTACTAGGAAGCTGAAAAGACTGACCGGAGACGGACCTTTAAGAAATGGAGACTGAGGCTGCATGATGACTTCGGATCCTCATGGTAAGTTCTAGGATGCAGAGAGCCTTCTTGTTCTCTAGTCTTGAGGTAAAATGGGTGACTCAGCTTGGGCACAGTTGAAATGTCGCCAGCACCCAAGATGCTGAATTCTCACAAGAGTTCCGTAAATCTCGTGGGCTGAGCACAAGGTGGTATCAAATGATAGCAGCAATATGGGGCTTCCACTTACAAGGCTGTGAAAGCCCCTAGATACTGTAACAGACAAATGTAACCCACTCCACTCCCCTGAGATGTTGAAGCAAAGATGGTTTGGGGTGAGTAGTACACTGTGGGCCAGGTTGCAGAGATAGGACAGGAGGAGAAAGGAAGGCCTGCTGATCCCCAGGGGAAAGCCCTACAAGAGGACAAGAGTCAACACATGGGAAAAGACACTGCTTCAGTGACAAGGGGCATAGAGGGACATAAAAATCTCTTTAATGTCTAACACCTTCCTCAAAAAGGCTTAGATTAGAGTGGTAATAGTTAATCTGATTCTTTCTATGCACATTCGTTTGACCCCTTAAGTGTCCAACACATTCCCCAAAGTGGTTTAGATTGGAGTGGACCCCTTCGCCCGTATGGAAGGGCCGCAGCTGTTAATGTAACCCTTTTAATGTTCAACAATTTTTAGAGTAGTTTAGTTTGGTGAGGGCATAATATATATTAGTCTTTTAAAGTCTGACATTTTCCCAAAAGTATGTTTTAGTGGGATCAACACCTCCAAAATGGTTTAGATTGGAGTGGGTATTTTTAAATGGATCCCTACAGTGTCCAGCACAATCCCCAAAATGGTTTAGAGTGGGAATAGTAAATATGACCCGTTCAATGTCCCACATCTTCTCAAAATGGTTTCGATTGGAGTGGGAATGGTTAATTGGATCCCTACAGTGTCCAGCACATTCCCCAAAATGGTTTAGAGTGGGAATAGTAAATATGACCCATTCAATGTTCAGCATCTTTTCAAAATGGTTTCGATTGGAGTTGGAATAGTAAAGCTGACCTCTTCAGTTTCGAACACATTCCCAAAAATAGTTTAGATAGGAGTGGGAATAACAAATCTGACCCTTTCAATTTCCAACATCTTCCCTAAAGTGGTTTATATTGCAGTGGAAATAGTTAACATGACCCCTTCAGTGTCAAATTCATTCATTAAAATAGTTTAGATTGCAGTAGGAATAATAATTTTGACCCTTTCAGTGTCCAACAAATTACCAAATGTGATTTTGGTTGAAGTGGGAATATTAAATCTGACCCCTTCAGTGTCCAATACCTTCTCTAAAATGGTTTAGATTGGAGTGGAAATAGAAGATGTGACCCCTTCAGAGTGCAACACTTAGATTGGTGTGGGAATAGTAACTATGACACCTAATGTTCAACTTTTTTTGTGTTGTTTAGTTTTGTCAGAGAATAGTATATATTAGTCTTTTAAAGTTCAACGCCTTCCCAAAAATATTTTTCCAGTAGTGGTGGTGTATGTTAACATTGTAATGTGAAATTGATTTGATAATGTATTTTAGGAAAGGATAGGGTAACATAGGGGCCGATTACGATGTTGGGTGGAAAGAATCCTAACTACAGTCTCATTCTCCTTGATCGTGCCAGAACCCTTCCGACCGACTCGGTCGGTTTACAATCCACCCGACCAATTACGATGTTCGCAATCAGAAGGTAAACCACGCGGTCATTCCCAACCGGTTCTGACTGTCTCTCGGAGTATTCGTGTCAGTCGGAACCGCATCGTAAACCCCTATGAATAGCATTTCCGATCTCGCGATTAAGATGTCGATTTCCAACAGCCTTTCCGAGTCGACCTGTTCGACACAAAAAGGCTGCCGGAAAGTGACTTTGGGGGCCCCTGGCAGGGCCCCCTTCATCCTGAGGTCTCCTGTTGAGGGCCGAAGGGGTACCTAACAGACCCCCCTGCACTGTGTGGCAGGCACCATAGGGTGCCTGCGACAGGATGCAGGTTTTTCTGCACACCCCCCATTTCCCCTTAGGAGCCTGTGTTATGGCCGGTTGTGGGCGGATCACAGGCTCCCATAGGAAACAATGGGACTCTGACCGAACAGTGTTCGGTCGCATCGTAATCGGGCAGGCGGAACCGCCGACCGCGAGTCTGTCGGTCTCGATTCTGAGTCGGTGTCGGGCCGAAAGTTTCCGGCGACATTGTAATCGGCCCCTATATAGGTTTTATTTCGCTATTGTATATTTTGCCGTGTTGATTAGTTTGTAGTGTTTAAGTGTTTTGATATATAAATTACACAGTTGGCTAGTTTAAGGTATATTTTATTTATACATTTTAAAATTATTTACCACATATACATGTATGCAATTTGTTTTTTATATAGAATTTTGTTTACAAGCAATAGGAAAATACATTGCTTCACATATATTTGTTATACAATACATTTAACATATTTATTTTTGATGTTATTATATGTTGTGACGTCATTTTTCAGTTGAGTCATATATATAGTTGATATTATTATATGCTTTTTTACACACATTATATTTTTTAACATACTTTTTTATTAAATAAACATAATTCTTATTATTTTTAAATCACATATAATTTTGTTAAAATATATTAATTAGTACCATTAGTTAATTATATTAATATCATAGTTCTATTCAATACATATTTCACAAATAATTTGTAACATTTTTAAACATTTTTACTAAATGTTCGGAAAAAATAAATTTTATATTTGTAATATTTTTTTTAAGTTTCCATTCGTGATAAAAACATAGGGCCTCATTACAATTAGGCCTGGGCGGTGAACTCTGCTCCATTCGTGGAGTTTGTAGAGTTTTCTACGCTCCACGCTCCGCTGAGTTTGGGAGTTTGGGGGGTGTAGAAAACTCTACTCCGCGTAATGCAGCAGACTTTTGTTCCCGTTTGCACTAGCAAACGATAAGTTCTCGAGCTCGAGCTGCCACCTGGGTAGAATTTCTACCCGAGCGGCTGCTCGAGCTCGCAAACTTACCGTTCGCGAGCGCAATTTCTACCCGAGTGGCAGGAAGACCAGTGCGAACGGCAGTTCACACTGCACTCTGCCACTTGCGGAACTCCACTGCATTTTTTTCGTGGAGTTCCGCGTAGCAAAACTCCATGAACTATGCCCAGGAATGATTACAATGGCGATCAGGCGAGCATCCGCCCGCCATCATATCGGTCAGGTGTCCAACAGAATACATGTCGGTGGTTCCACCTGCCCAATTACAATGTGACCACCATGCAGGCGGTAGGAAAACTGCTCTTTTCCATTGCGGCTTGTGCTGCGGTTCTAGAAAAGGGCTGCAGCACAAGCCTGGAAAAGGGCAGTTTTCAAACATCTATGCACTGTGTGGCAGGCACCATGTGGTGCCTGACACAAGGTGCATGGTTGTTTGGGGGCACTCCATGTGCCTTGGGGGGCACCCCATGTGCCCTCCTGGGCCCATCACGCAGCCCAAGGGGTACGGGGGCTTGGCTAGGGACCCCTAAAGTCCCATTCCGTCTGACTTTACTTGGAGGTCAGACCGCCATTTAAAGGCAGAGGGAAGAGGGACATAGTAATCCCTACGGCGGAACTGTAAATTGGTCGTATTGTTTTTTTATTTTGGAAGGAAAATCTTTTCTTCGTTTATACTTTTTTATTATTCTGTAAATAAATGTTGTATATTGTATGCATTTTTATATACATTTTGTTACATTCTTTTTTTATTTTATTTTATGTTTTATTCAATGTATTTATTCAATTATTTGTTTTATATTTGATTATTATCATATAGCAGTCTTATTGAATATTGTTTCATTTGAAAGTTTAAGGTAGACTAGTTAATAAAGAATTTTACGTTGCAGTGTAGAATTTCGTACATTTCTTTGGCCTGTTTGAATATTTGAGGTTTAAGGTGGGTTAAAGATTGCTCTATTCTAAATTCTTGGTGGCTATGTTCGTTTTTTAAGATTTCTAGGAATTGGTACAGGGTAGGATTATTTGGGCCGAATGTGGTTTGAAAGGCATTGTGCCATTCTCCCACTGGTTTTGGCTTGTTGAGCCATGGTGCTCTTAGAGATGTTAAACCCAGGGGCATAGCTGTCAGTGAGATTCGGAAGTGTGAATATCAAATTTCCCAACTAAAAAGCAGTGGACTGCAAGGTGGAAGGGTGAGATGACCGAGGTCTGGGATGGACTGTTTCCATGAGACACAGGATCAGCACTGATTTGCAGTAGGTGGGTCTCTGTCTAGAGTGTCACAGTGGGTGAAAATGATGAGTCTGAATGCTACCCCAAGTGAGTGTCACTAGTTAAACTCTTTGCAAGTATTCATCCCAACACTTTTTGGGTGTTTGATTGCCAGTAGCATGACTGGTAGTTTGATACAGGTGTGGCTTTCCAGGCCTACGAATGGCAATGTTTGTGAATTCCCAAAAAGTTGTAAATTACCCATTCAAGGAGCACTTCA
Source organism: Triturus cristatus (assembly GCF_964204655.1). Classification (NCBI taxonomy): domain Eukaryota; kingdom Metazoa; phylum Chordata; class Amphibia; order Caudata; family Salamandridae; genus Triturus; species Triturus cristatus. The sequence continues at coordinate 694,634,418 of NC_140591.1, forward strand.
ATGTGTGCAGATTTACTGCTATTTTGGGTAACCAGTCACTATATATATATATAAGAACCCGATCCATAAAATGAACAAGTTAAAACCTCTTAGTGAAATGAGAAAGATGAGAAAAACCAACACAGACATAGCAGGCTCGGATAAGGGCTGCCACATACATCTCCCAAACCAAGAAAGCATTTGAGTGGTGTCACACTCCAAACACCCAAGCTCAAGCTCCACCCATGCACATCTCACCTGGGCCTGGTAGTTCTCCCCGGTAACCCATCACTAAAGTCACATACAACACAATGTCCTGAAATCCCTGGCCTGGGATCACTTATTTTAAAATTTCTTTTTATTGGCATTTTTAAACAAAACGACAAACAGTAGCATTGCTTAAGCCACAATGGGTTACAGGATCACTTATTTTAACAGCACTTCACTGTATGCACTCTTCTTTCTCTCTGCTACAAGAAGCCTTAATGATAGAGTTGTCAAATCATTGCATGTGGGCAAGGCTACATGTCTCTAGTCCTTGCCTTTTACAAATCATTTTAGCAAGTTGTGGCCCCATATATTAAGCCCAAGTTGCAAATAGATGAGGGCACATATTTAAATTATTAGGCTGAGTCAAGCCAGAATCGAGCCATGTGACTGGTTTGAATCTAAGAATCTGTGCTCAATCCGAGCCATGACAATGCTTGGTATGTATTTGGTGCAACAAACATAGGGCCAATTATGATGGTGGTCAGACGAGCGTCCAACCGCCATCATTGCGGGAACGGGACCGACCGACAGGTAGTCGGTGGTCCCACCCGCCAAATCAGGATCTGATCGTCGTGAAGGCAGTCGGAAATATGCCTCTTTGCATTGAGACTTGTGCTGCAGCCCAGAAAAGGGCCGCAGCACAAGCCTCAGTGCAAAGAGGCATGTTTATAAACAACCCTGTGGCAGGCACTATGCGGTTCCTGCCACAGGATGCAGAGATGTTAAGGGGCACCACAGGTGTCCCCCAAGGCAGCTAGTGGAGGGCTACAGGGTACAGCAGCCCTGCTAGGAGCCCCATGAAAGCCTTTCCAGCAGCCTTTTCACGTCAGAAGAACCAATGTGAAATGGCTGACGGAAAGGTGGGTAGTAATCCCCACGACGGTACCCGAGAAGGCACCACCCCCATTGTGGGTAATGAGATATGACCAACCGCCTGACAGTCTCCTTGAGCCTGTCGGAAGCTGTCGGTCAGTCCTTGGGGTAATGCAGTCAGATCGACCGCATCGTAATGTGGTGTTCTGACCGCAGGTACAGATGTCAGTGGGACCGACACAGACCGTCCCACTGACATCGTAATCAGCCCCATAATGTACAAATATGATACAATTGTTTTAAAATTCAAAAAAGTGCATTTCTTTAACATGCAGTCATGTTTCAACTTAGTACATCAGGTTATATCAATGTATTTATTAAGAGTGATAGTTTTTTAGAAACATTCATTGCTCGCCCCCAGCAATGTCATTAGTGAAATAAAAAGCAAGTCAGTAGTCATGTAAACCCCCCAAAATTCCTAGATTCTCAATATATATGGGGCAACATTTTCATCTAATAAATCAAACACAAAGGGTGCTTGTACTGTGCACATCCTGATGTCAAGTATTTAAAAGTCTGCATATATGTGATGATAAAGAAATAGGAGACTCTGCTAAATAAAATGTTTGTCTAGAATTACACAGTTATGACAAGTAGGGATTTCAGGGTATCTGGTTTCGCTATTTGAAAGTCAACCATCAGATGGGCATCCATGTCTCCCTCTATCACGTTTACATTAAAAGGTTGCTGATTTGTGTTTTATTCTTGGCTCTGGACGAGAAAAAAAAATGACACAAAGATAGCAAACTCAAATGTCGTTTGTAATCTTGTAATGTAAGCTAAAGTTTGGAGATATAAAGAAAAAGATTTGCTTGAATTGTTTCATTTAAGTTAAGCGTTAGGCAATTAGTTTAGGTTAATTTTCAGTTAATGGGTTTATATTTTGGGGGTGATTTAGCGAGGCAGTTTTCTGCAAGGTTCTTCCTGGAATTTTATTGTTGAATCCAGCAGAGTGTTAGTTTTATATAGGTGTAGATTTTTTTGCTTCAAGGTTTAGGTGATTTTTGTACTCTTTCTATAGTGTTTATTCAATTCGTTTAATAATTCTATTGGTAACTTTGTTTTACATTTCATGTTACTGGTTACTTTATGTTCAGGTTAAATGCTTTTTGGCAGTTTGTTCCTTAACCCCTTCGATGCGGGTTTATTTCTCCCGCTGTGCGGGAGAAATAAACCGCAGCCGTGATTACGACGGCTCCCAGCCGTCGTGCGCACACGCCCACTGTAATGCACGACGGCTGGGAGCCGTCGTCAGCATGCAAGGGGTTAATTGGTGGACGCTAATTAAGGAATATGTTTGCCTGTAGATTTGTTTTTTACTAATAATATTGTGTATTTACGTTAGTTTATTAATTTGTTATTATTTATATATGTTGAATTAGCTAAAATCGTTGTTCATTTATTCTAGTTGCTTAGTGAGTGAATATGGGTTTAAATTTAATAAAAAACTATGTTGTGTTTATTTTGTATGACAATATTTGTAAATGTTTTGTTTGTGTTTTACCGATAATTATCACTTCAAAATTATTTGGATTATTTTTTTAATTCATTTAAACAATATTTTTGTGGTCGATGAAGTTGTTTTTGATTTTGTTTTCAATTTGTATATATTTGATAGGTTAACAATATTTAGTTTTACTATATTTTTGTATTCGAAACTGTGGTATTTTAAATACTCTTAGCAATATTTTTCTTAGCAATATTTTGGCACTTCTTGTTTGTGTACAGGGTGATTATATTTTAGCAAACAATATTTATTTGGCTATGTTGTGGTAATTCGATATTTTGATGGTCGATATTCTGTCATGTAGTCTGAGTTTAGGACCAAGGGAACCTGTGTGAGGCCCAGGGGAACAAAATAGCAGACTCTCTATGAATTGAGGACAGCAACACTCCACCCCCTAGCAACGCACAGTGGCCATACAGTGGCGCACAATAGCAGGCATACATAACCTGCCCGGTTCATAATCAATCATGTATATCAATGAGTGAGACAGTGCACTCCATCTACTGTACTGCAGCTGCCACTTCACTTAACTTACACTACATAACAGTATTCTCACCTAATCTGGCCTAAACAAAAATGAAGTGACCCACCCTAATCTGGTGGTATGGTCCTCCAGCATTGCTCAGTGGCCTAATAGGTCTTTTCAAGTCACTATGCAGTATGTCAGCATGTGGGTGGTGAGACAAGAACTGAATGTATTCATTTTTTTAAAGAAGGACACAAAAAGAGAAAATTGGTCACTGTTTCTTTCAAACTACTGCAATGGAATGTGGAGTTCTATTGGCTTGAGCCCTTTCTCCAACCACCACATTCCCAGTGTGCTTGTGCGACTACTGGCTGGGGTCATCAGGAAGCAATGTTTCTATTTGCAGGTGCATATTGATGATACTGGGCTCCTGCTTAAGATGGGAAAAGGCTGAGAATTTTTAGGTATAGTGAAGTACGAATGAGGAAGAGTATGTTGAGATTTAATTGGGAGCTGAGATTTCAGTTATTAGAACTCTTGGATCGTATGTCCCTGTCATCATTTTAATTAATGATCTTAGAATATAACGGGACACACGTGGAACTCAGAACTCAGTGTGAGACTCTCAGGATGCATATGGGCTGAGGCAAGACGAACCATGCCCCTGTGTAAGTCGTCTAGGACTTATCATGCTGGAGTAGGGAAAGAAGATCTTACTCAGAGGCAATCCGTTTGAAGCCTCAGGGATCCCGGGTGGGGGGTGGGAACAATCTGGCGTTATATTCTAGACACGTTATTTAGGATAAGAAGCATTCTAACTTATCCTACACCGATATCAGGATAAACCTAGGTGCACTACTCTCACCATTATTGCACCTGAGGTAGACGTTAATGGCACTTTCTCATCTGAGCACCTAAGTTCAATTACGAGTTGACCATCAACATTTACAACTCTTTCATGTTTTGTCTTTTGTTTGTGTGTCTACCTAACATCAGAATAAACTCGTTTCTCTCCTCCATTGTACTTCTTGGCGGATTTCTCACTGTAAATATTTTTCACACAGTAGTCCTCGGAAGGGTGAACCTTAGCGCGCTCATACCTCCGGGACTCTGCACCTCCACTCTGGTCCTGACGAAAGCCTGCTGAACATGCATTTAGGCAGAAACATGTTGACCGCCACGGAGTGAAACAGGTCTTCTATTTTTTTACCTTCACTCCCCTTTTTAATTTTCCCAATTAGCAAAACTAATAAATTTTACTTTTTGACTCAATTGGAAATTTTAAATTCACTGTCACCTCACACGAACCCCGCTCCGCAGTAACCTGGCGTTGCAGCACACTGGGATGACATTCGGTCATACCCAGTGGAGCCCGATGATGAAGCATGTCACCAACCAGGTTGGCGAGTGAGGGCTTTATACATAACGGGTTGTATACATAACGGGTATTGCCTGTAGAGGTCTACGTCTTTCCCAACAACATAAGGGTTTGTTCTGAACCTGTGGACCAATGCTCCTTTGATACATAGTGCTTTGTTTACATCACACTGACTTTGTTGTTTTTTAGTCTTTCCCTGAGGGAGTAATCGTGTTGTTCCCTTCCTCTCTTGTTGTTTACCTGCAGAGATGGAGCCCACATCTCCATTTCTCCTAAGCAGTGATAGTCTCTCGCTTGAATGGGTCATAATGGGGCTGGATTTCTTGACACATTGCTGTTACAACCCTACATGGGGCATCATACTGGGGGAACCCTGAACTGTATAGTAGTGTACTAACTGCCAAGGCGAAGTCTACATGTGTACAATTTGTATTGTGGCTAACTGGAAATGTATCAGGCAGTACTATATGCCGCCTTACAGTGTACAGAGACGATGATATTGTGCTACATTGACTGGCTTGGTGTTGGGACGCACTTCACCTACCAGCAGTATACATACGGGTACCCTATGACGCATGCATTTAGAGGCCTACTCCATATCACAGACTAATACCTAGATTTGTCACCACATAATATTACCACAAACACCGAATACTGTGGGGTACTGGGGTTCCTTCCTCACAATATCTCAGCTGAGAAGCTCCACTCTTGCAGGGACAACACTAATGAATCTCAGGGTATCGCACCTACAACATGTGCTTCATCATGCCATACAAGTGATGCAGGTGGAGCACAAAAAAGCACACCAAACCTTTGTTGTGGTACAGAAGCCCCAGCAAGTTCATTTTCTTGTTCCCTTTTCTTTTCAGCCACATTCAGCTGCTGGTCCAATAGAGCGTGCACACTAGAGTGGTGGGGTTAGAGATGGGGCTGTGTCATAGGGCCCACACCCAGTGGGGCCCTCTCACTGTCATGATCAGTACGGATTTTAGCAGGCCTCATTGTTTTGGAGGAGTGTGCATGTTTGTTTATTAGGAGAGGAAGTTATACTGAGGGATTCACACAGAGACAACTCCCTATTATGCAGAAGGACGATGTCTGGCAATAAATCATCTTAGATAAAACACTGTGCAGCTTGGTGCTGGCATCTATGCATATTTTTAGATCTGGCGTTAGCCAAGACCTTTTGATTTTTCTAAAATAACGTGTGATATACCTATAAGGACTTTCAGCCAGCCCTCTTCATCCATTTGGCTCTTATTGTGCCATTTACATTTTTCTTCCACCCACTACAGCACAGGAGAATTAACGCACTTCACCCATTGGCTGACTTCACTGTGAGTGAAGGCATTCCTCCCTTTCACACACAGTCCAGTTCCTTTCAGTTTAATTGGCTAGTATGGCAATGTGTGCTTTCTGAGGCTAGAAAAATCTTTTTGCTTATAGCCAATGTTTTATTTTTATTTTTTTATTGATATGGGCACATCAGTTTCCCCCACAATAACGTTTTGCAAACACAAAACAAGTATTGATAAAGCGAAAAACCTGGCAGACAGCGCCAGACCTATTGGCTTTGCCAATCTGTGCTTTATATATGCATTCAGTGCATTTATTTACAACTTCCGTTCAATAAGGCTGCTAAGCAAACGATTGATTATCCTCAAGTACTTTTATTGTATCAAATGTCTCACCTGAATTTAGCCTCAGTTTCTATTCAAAATGGGGTCTTTGTGTCTCGGTCCCACTAATAACATGGTGAACATGGCTCCCATGAGTATTACTACAGCATTTAGAATAGGGTGCAAACAATATTCGAACTAGCATGTAGCACAGTGTAAAAATCTTGTTTAAAAGCATTTGTTTGTGGTTACTAGTAGATTTTTGCTAGCGACAACCAGTTATAGAATTTCCATGATCTGAGCAGCAAAGTAGAAAATCCAAATAAATACGGCGTGAAATGTCAGGTTCAGTCACAACAGCACTTTGTGCCGTATTTTAAGGTTCTCTGGAGATTTTGAAACGTAACCAACGAAAACAGTTTCAACCGGTCATTACCACAGGTCTTCTTCGGCTGCAAAGAAAAGGCTGCCAAAGATGCAGGGGACATTTCTCGGGGTCAAATAAAGTGTGTGTGTACCATCACACTACTTCGAGTAATTTCGACAAGTAATTTCAGTGCTGCAGAGAGGGGGAAAAGGTACAGTAATCTGATTTCCAGTCACTTGGGCCCCGATGGCTGCATTCTAAATGGGCACCTAAAACACACCAACGTTGTACTGAGGCAGCCTACTGGTTACGATAAAGAGTGGTCCTGCACCTGCTACCACCAGCGCAATATTTGGGGGACCAGGTCTGATTTTTCATCATCAGAGCTGGGCCCAGAGCAACAGAGAAATTGTCAGAAAAGGGAGTAAGGGGGGAGGGAACGATAGGAACACAGTGACAAAGGGAGAAAGCAGGGATGAAACAGAAGTGAAAGAGTGGAATAGAGAGGCCGGAAGTAGAGGTAGAGGAAGAAATAAACATGAGGTGGAATTAAAACAAGGCATCATTGTTGTTCAGCAACCTTGGTAACCTGTACCATCAATGGCATGCTCCAAAAGGAACGCTAGACCCCTGCACTTAATTTCTTTTTTCCAGATTAAGCATTGACATTGTTGAATAGAATCTGAAATCAAACACTAGTTTACAGAGAAATTTAGTAGAACGACCCCACTCGTTTTAATTTTTTTTTTTATCCCAGTTACTGTCTATGTGTTATTTTATTCACAATGCATTGGAAGTGATACCAGAAACTAACTGGAAGGCTTTCACGTAAATAATGCAACTCACGCGCCGGTCAACAGTTTTGCTCCAACAAAGACACACTCTTCTCTGTCGTTCTGAGATAAATACGATAGCAAGTTGGAGATAGGAAATTATGTTTCAAACGCTTCACCAGTTTTCTCATTTTGACCTCACTGAAATAACACTCCACAGACCGGGTCTGTTCATCACTCTGACCTCGTCTCCGTGATTACAGCGCGGCTCCTGCAGCCGACAGCAATGCCTGGCAATCTGCAGTGCGCGAGACGTGTTTAAACTCACAGGCTCTCTCTGCTAATGGGTGAGGCCGACGCACGAGACTGAACTGTGGAAGGGCGAAGCACGTGCGACCTGTGATGGGTGCTTGACAGGGAGCCGTTACTGGTCACGTGACGATCTCTGTGGTGCTTTGCTACCATTCCAGCGTTCTTTATTAGTGAGAACCTAACCGGCATTGAATTAGAAAAGGGTTAGAGATAACGTTAATGCACATCCTCGGATATTCTTAGGTCTGGTGTTAGCCAAGACCTTTTGAATTTACTAAAATTACATACATTTTATTTTTTCCTTTACACTGGCCTTTAAGTGGGCAGGGTCCTGCCGGTTGCTCAGCACCTGCATTTCACAAATGCTGGTGCTGAGACGAGTCCCTATCGGGCTCTCCATTTTTGCCTTCACCCTCGGGGTGAAAAAAAATCTTAACTCTGCAGCAGTATCACTCTTTCACTGCCTTTTATGTAACTTCGAAGAGACTGTTTACAGTTCTTTCACAGTCTCATCATTTCAGAACTGAAGAATTTTCAATATTCAATACAACAAAAGACATAATTGTTGCCAATGCTTTAAATGGGCCGGTACTCACCGGTACGGAGTACCGGCACATTTTATTTTTCTCCCTTTGAGAACTTTTCCTTCGCCAAGGACAGTACCGGAACTCAGGGGAAAGTCAGGCAGTGCAGGCTCGATGGCACTCGAGACTGGGCTGTGCAGAAAGTGCTCTGCTTGGCAAAAAAGAGAAGGCAGAATGGAGAGAGGGGCAGTGTATGCCTCTGAATGGAGCCGCTGCTGAGCAATCCAGCAGCGGCTCATTAGCATCACTTAAGGGCTGTTTAGGGTTGTGAATGCCCTCCGGCCCTCTGTGAATAAAAGTGAAGGGTCCAATCAGACCCTGACCAGTCAATCACACTGTAGGTGTGGGACTCTGAGCCTATCCCCCACCCCACAAATCTAATTACAGCGTGACACCCGAGATGAATGCACCTCTCAGCACGAGTCTGCGAAGGGGGTGTTTGGGGGGGGGGGTATTACACGCTACCCAGCATCAGATTGGGAAGGCGGACATAGGGCGATCGGATGGTGCCTAAGGGTCTCTCTGCTTTTCTTCCCTGCTCCCTGTCCAGGCTAGCGCCCTGAAGCTATAGTTTGCTGGGAAAGGGGGGGAGTTAGTGAATTGGCCTTGATGTGTGCCTGTTGTTAGCACCTTAGCACCAGTGTCTTTCAGGCCTTGGTGGTGGGGTTATGTTTTCATAGGCTGTGAGGCATCTCCCAGATAGAAAAATTGAGAGGATGTAATGTTAGGGCCGGTCAGAGTTGCCTAACAAGGAACTATGAAAATAGCTTTGAGTCCCAGCTTCAGCTCAACATCCTGTGATTCTGAGCAAATGACTTAATTGTCCTAGGCCTAAATCAAAAATTAATGTGACTTTCTGTAATGTAACTGGTGCTCAAGCAATCTCTGCCCTTGTGTGTCTGCTATGTTTGTGTGTTTGCCTGCATTTGTATGCCGGTTTTTGTAAGAAAAAAGTGAGAGAAAGAGAGAGAATCAAGACACTCTCAGGAGGTATTTCAAAGAAAATGGGTGGCACTTTGTGTGTACATGTCTGCTCGGCGACAAAGATTCATTAATAACGAAAAAAAGGGTTGGTGGGTGGGTGAGTGAGTGGATGGATGAGTGAGCAAGGGTGGATGCCTGGATGGATGGATGAATAGATGGATGGATAAGTGAAAGCATGCATGGGTGAAAGAGGGTGGATGATTGGCTAAAAGGGCGGATGATGGGTGGATAAGTGAAAGATTGGATAGATAAATGAAAGGGTGGATGATGGATGAGTGAAAGGAGGGATTGAGTGAAAGGGTGGATGGAATGAAAGGGTGGATGGAATGAAAAGGTGGATGGAATAAAAGAGTGAAAGGGTTGATGGATGGATGAGCGAATGGATTGATGGATGAGGGAAAAGGTGGATAAAGAGATGGATGAGTGAAAGGATGAATGGATATGTTTGGAGATGGATGGATAGGTTTGGATATGAAGGGTGGATAGACGGAATGGTGAAAAACTGAATGATTGATGAAAGACTGAATAGACAATAGAATGTAAAGGTTAAATGGTGGACATCAGCAGGTAAATGGTAGGATGAAAGGATGAATGGATAGATCGATGGAAGAGACAAGAGATTTCTTCTGGGGAGGTTCATGATTGTTTGCTTCATTTGCTTGGTGCCATAAGATCTTTTGTTCGAATTGGGGGTATTTTCAGTTTCTTCCTACTCGTATGCTTAAAAATATATAGTATTGTGCCAAACAGCAATTAACAGTATGACATTAAAAAAGGTGCAACTATTGCAAAAAAAAGGAAATGTTACCATATTATCGCATTTTTCTTTCATTTTGTGTAATAAGTTAACTTGCTTTGTTTATATCAACACATTTCTCGTGGTTTGGTGTGTGCTGCAACTAATACAGAAGTCGTTAAGTATCATCATGTCTGGCCTTTAGCCCCGCCCCTAGCCCCGCCCCCTCACTAAACCTGTAGCTCATTTTAATGAGTACCTGCACTTATTATTTCCCATTTAAAGCACTGGTTGTTGCTTATTATGGAACTAATACCCATTGACAAAGCCAATAGTCGTGGCTTGTTGTAGGTATAATGTTACTTGCTGTATTATATATCGGGATGCAATGAGAGAAACAGCAAAAATGCAGTCAGACCACACACTATGCTAAGCACAGGTTTTTAGCTTTGATGTTTTAAAGCCACCCCCTTCATTACAGAGGCCACGCCCCTTTGAGGCCTCCCAAGGTTTTTTTTACCCCACTTGAAGCCCCGAGTTTATATGTACTTATAGGAGCGTTCAGCAAGCCCTCTCCACCCATTGGTCAGCCCACTTCAGTCACTGGCCAACTTCACCTTGAGTGTTGTATTCAGCTCTTTCACAAGGAGCATATCCTTACACAAAGTAATTTGTGTTAGTGCAAGGGAGTACAGTAACAAAAAGGGAACCTATGACGTCTGGATGGTTTACCATCAGATAGACATAATCCACGGATAAAGGGTGTTTTTTTAAATAAATCTTTTCCCATCTCAAATAATTACAATCAAGCAACGAACTCAGTCAGCGAGAGAGAATAGGCAGGACGGTTGTTTGTGATGGGGCTGTGAAAAGTAGGCATTCAGCTGGCTGTGACATAATTCAGAGTGAGTGTTTTTACAAAGTGTACACTGCAAGCAGAATCACTGATCACAGTATCAATTCAGAGTGAGTGTTTTTACAAAGTGTACACTGCAAGCAGAATCACTGATCACAGTATCTTAGAACTGCATGATCAGTGTAATTATGGAGTGATTCATGTCGCATTCCATAAAACCTATCTAGTGTCCTGTTTGAAGATTTGCTTATTTTTATAAGTATCTATTCAGAATTTTCCACTTTTCTCTTCCTTGTATCACCTATTAAACGATTTCTCTGTAATAGAATTCCATTCGGTTCGGATTAGGTACTAGAAAAGACCTTTCATGCCAGCTGTTCCTTGGTGTCAGTATCATTCTCAATTAAATAGCCAAAATAAAATCAATGAAGCCCTAACAATCATCCGCCTTGTTAGCAAACCCTCAGATGGCATCTGCTTCAAGCATGGTTTTCCATGACTTCCTATGTGGTCTGCCACCAAAACTCTGCCATCTTTTCTCTGTGTGGCAGTGTGAATGATTGTTCCCTTAGGCGTGAACAGGTGTGGTACTTGGGCATCTGGATTTGATTTAATAGAAAAGCAAATTAATAGAATACCATTTCTGAAATACCATTTCACCTGAATGTGTAATCGAAATTGTCAAGATTAATGGCATTTACTATTTGGCAGAAGCCAGTTTGTAGAACAAAAAACTTTTTTTCAAAGTTGCATTTCCATGTTTTAAAAGCCATTACTGTTTAAAATAAGTCATCGATGTTGTTTTTTGTGAGCTCCCTTTTCCCACCACTTCTTTCTCTTCACACATCTGGTCACAGAGGGATAGTTCACTTTTTTGAAATTGCAGTTTATTTGCTGTTCAGGGAGTTAATTTCTGAGCCCCTTTCTCTCTTTCCGCTTTCCTTCACCTCCCACACCCCTTCTCCTTGTATTCCTCCACCTTTACCTTTTTCCCTTTTTTGGCAGGATACACAAGTCTCCTATTTCCGTCAACAGTTTGAACCCCACTCCACAAGCTCCTTTTTCCACTTTTTCTTATGGACTTCCTATTCAGTACCCTCATACATAAAATCTCTCCCCTGCTTGCCTCTACCTTTGTCTCTTCACAGTTGTATGTCAGAATATTATTGATGAAAATATTAAACATCATGCCCTAAATATTGTTTACCGAAATATCATCCCATTTGGTGTAGAATCTCTATTAGAATCTCCAGTGAGACCATATATTGTAGTCAATTTATAGGGCACAATAAATTTGCCAATATTTTGACTGCATTATTATGATACCACACCAAAATAATGATCTCTGTTTTCACCTTCAATATTAGAACAGTGACCCCGAAATGACATTCTTCATGGGGTCCACAATATGTTTTCTTTGAAAACGGGTTGAAAAAAAAAATGAATATTAATTATTTGAACTGTGTTTTTTCAATTATTGTTGAACAAACTGTATTTCTTTTACATTGTTTTTCCAGTAAATGTGTCTGTGGATTTTTGGGTTCTCAGTTTATGACTTTTGGGATTTATGAATTGTTTCCCGTTTGCTTTTAAATTCACCACTTACTCTACACACTTCCTCGTCCAACTTCTTTTCATAAGCCTTTTCTTTCAGGGTGCAACTTAAGTCTACTGATTCAGGGCCTGATTACGAATGCAGCGGTCATAAGATCTCCCAACTCGCGGTGGCGATGGTCTGTCTGCTGTATTACGACTACATGTAGTCGTAGCAGCGGAGGACCACCGGCTGTGCCAGGGAAGAGCCATACCCTGGCGGTGGCGCAGCGGAGGCTCAATGCAATATGCTGAGTGAGACTGGTGCAGTCCCGTTCAGCATATTATGAGTTCCGCCACCACCAGTCATTTCCTGGCGGGAGCCCCGCCACGAAAAGGCTGATGGTGGAGGAACAAAGGGGGCCCTTTAGGGCCCCCATGCCTCCCCGCCACAGGTATGCATGCAGGGGGGCACAACATGTGCTCCCCTGTCTGTTGTCCCCCGCAGTTCCAGCACGGAATGGACATCACCATCCATGTTGTGCTGGAACAGTTTTGCGGTGCCCTTTTTTAGTGCACCGCCATTGAAACAGCAAAAGGACCACCATCTCGTACGAGAAAAACTCGTAATAAGGTGGGCGATTCTTGCGTGGCTTTGGGCAGTGCTGTGTCGGCAGAGATTCGGCGCAGCACTGCCAAAGTGGTAATTAGGCCCTCAGTCTTTTCAACAAAGGAGCTCTATTCCCACCTTCCATATTCTTGCAGCAAAAGCACAAGAGTTTGATTCCTTATGGTGTTTTCTTTCTAGAACACACAGTCGGACAACTATTACCAAAAAATCAGTATTAGGCTGTTTGTGTACAGGCATAGGCACCTCTTTGGTCTCTTTCTGCACCTGTGAGAAATTTGGTTGTTGGTTGACTGGTGTGTGAGTTCTGGTCAAGCAACAGTCACAATCTCTGGCAAGGTGAACCACGAAAAGTCACCAGATAAATCTGTACTTAACCCTGGTTAGCTTGGCACAAAAAGCAGCCAGGCTTAACTTCGAGGCAATGTGTAAAGTATTCTCGCAGCACACAATCAGTAATAAAGTCAAAACATAGCACAAGAAAAATCCCATACCAATTTAGAACAATAGAGTACATTTTAATGAACGATTTAACACCGAAACAGCAAAAGTCCAATCGGTAAAACTGGAGTTATGAATTTTTAAAAGTTTTTAGTAAAAACTAGTGCCTAAAAATCAAAGCGCCAATTGTGGACATCTAATTATGCAAGAACAGGTAAAAGTCAAAAAATATGGCCGACCGTGATTTAACAAGGGCCAGATACAAGATGTGGATTGGGCCCGGTTGCCGCTTATCTTGGGACTTAAAAGAAGTTTCAAGAAAAATGTACTGAGAAGGCTGCAGGAGGTGCCGAGGCGACAGCATCATCGTTGGGATGCTGCTGGACGAAGTCGGGTGAAGATTTCTACGTTCGGACGTAGTCACTTTTTTGTTTTTGGAAGCCGAAAATCTCCTGCAGGGTGAGGCACGAGGCTGTAGCCGAAGACAGGTAAAGGAAGTCAGATACCCCTTTGGCGAAGGACCGCTGAACCAGATTTGCTACTACATAGAAGAATATAGCGCAGCAGTCGCGGAGTTAGGCCGACCGGCGATGCTCCCTGGGCAGCTCGATGAGCAGGTTGGCCCCAGTTTTCCTTCATTTCTCAGAGCAGTTTTTAGCCCAAAAATTTTAAAGTCTCAAGTTTTTTTGGGGGGGGGATATCTGGGTACTTTAAGCACCACAACCAAGGGTCCAGTACTCGTAGGACACCACTTAGGGGCTCAGACATCAAGACGGTGGGAGCCTTTTATGTCCCTGTGGCACTGAACGGGATGCCATCAAACAAGCCCTTGGAGTCACTCTGGTAGTCCTGGGTTCAGGTGAACATGCAGGCTCAACCAGCAGGGCTGGCCTCTCAGGGTTCAATGCAGGCTCCAGGCATCACATCAGGCCTTCCAGGTGCAGCAAAGCAATCTTGATGAGGATACAGAAGACCAAAGCAGCAGGTTGTGAGTCCTTCCTTAGGTCCAGAAAGTGAGGTTTCCCTTTGAAGTGCTTTGAAGTTCCTGGCTCCCCTACCCTTGCTCCAAGCTGGATGCAGAGACAATGTGAAGGTGACAAACCTTTTGTGTATAGGAAGAGCACAGCCTATTCAGATGCAAGTGGGGCTGTGCTCAGCTCCACTTCCAATTCTGCTAGCAGATGGCACATTCAGGTACACCTTTTCCCTCTATTGTGTGACTGTCTGGTGGGAATTCAAAAAGTCTGTCAGTTACACCAGGTCATGTGACCCAGGGGAAGCTGCGGGCACCAAATGACTAAGGGCAGAACAATGCCAACTTTATAAAAGTAAAAGACACACAATTGATGGAAGGAATGCAGAACAAATCAAGACATTCACCCCCACCCCAGTCAAGAGATCTGGATTAAATCCATAATTCTTTTGCTCACCATGCCACCCCAGTTTAGACCTGGCCATCTGCAAATCAGTCTTGACCCTGTGCCTCATGGGAACAGCCCAACCTGAACTGCCAAGCCAGGTCCTCCCTGAACCAGAAACAAGCATCCTAGGACCGGTTTCAGGGTTTCACCCCTCATCAGCCAGGACAGCTTGAATCCAGGGGCACAGTGAGCCCGGGACCCACGTCTGGGCATACCAGGTGCACTTGGGGCGAGAAAGCAAAAGAAGCACAATTGATGGACGGAATGCAGAACAAATCAAAACATTCACCCCCAGTCAAGAGATCTGGGTTAAATCCATTATTCCTTTGCTCACCATGCCACCCCAGTTCAGACCTGGCCATATGCAAGTCATTCTTGACCCTGTGCCTCATGGAACAGCCCAACCTGAACTGCCAAGCCAGGTCCTCCCTGGACCACAAACAAGCATCCTAGAACCGATTTCGGTGCCTCACCCCTCATCAGCCAGGATAGCTTGAATCCAGGGGCACAGTGAGCCCGGGACCCATGTCTTGGCATACCCGTCGCACTTAGGACGAGAAAGCAAAAGACACACAATTGATGGACAGAATGCAGAACAAATCAAAACATTCACCCCCAGTCAAGAGATCTGGGTTAAATCCATAATTCCTTTGCTCACCATGCCACCCCAGTTCATACCTGCCCATATGCAAATCAGTCTTGACCCTGTGCCTCATGGGAACAGTCCAGCTCTAACTGCCAAGCCAGGTCCTCCCTGGACCGGAAACAAGCATCCTAGGACCGGTTTCGGGGTAGAAACCGGTCCTAGGAAGCTTGTTTCCGGTCCAGGGAGAACCTGGTTTGGCAGATCGGTCTAGACTGTTCCAATGAGGCACAAGGTCAAGACTGATTTGCATATGGCTAGGTCTAAACTGGGGTGGCATGGTGAGCATAAGAATCGTGGATTTAACCCAGATCTCTTGACTGGTGGTGAAATGTTTTGATTTGTTCTGCATTCCGTCCATCAATTGTGTCTTTAACTTTATAGTTTTTAAGTGGCATTTTCAAAATTGTAACTTAAAATCCAACTTTACCATTAAAGATAATTTTTAATTACAGATTCACAGATACCAAACATACAATGCTTATCTGTTACCAATGAAAAGTTGGCACTTACTATTTATAATGAGGCAACCCAATGTTATCCAATGGGGAGATAAGGCTTACAATAGTGCTAAACAGATTTAAAAGTTTTTCACTACCAGGATATGTAAAACTTAAAAGAGCAACTGTAGGAGAGTAGGGTCTGCTATCCTATGGTCACCCCAAATTTTTGCTTTTTGCTTCACTGGCTTTTGACATATTGAGGCTGTGGGCCTGCTAATCAGACCCCCAGACTGCTGTTCTCTCTACTAAATTGACACTATGCACTCCAGGTGCATAACCAATTGGAATTGGATCACCCTGTGAGCCCCTGTACCAGTGTACACTAGGTACCCAGGGCATTGGTGCATCTAAGGCCTACCAGGGGCTGAAGCATGTATTGTGCCACCCCTGGCCTGGCCTAACAATTTGACACAACTGGCTGATCACTCAGCTGGGGTAAGTTGGTGTAACCACCTCTTACTTAGGTGTAGTATACCTATACCTAACCTTAAATGGGACACATGTTAACCTATAAGTCACTCCTATGGCAGGCCTAAACAATCCTGAAGGCAGAGTGCTTGGTTCCATGTGAGATGGTGCTCTGGCATGAGCTGAGCCTGTCTGTAGTAGTCGGAACAACTTCCTTCTACCGTTTCCAGATATCGCCATACCATATACTCTTAAGTGCATTATGAACCTCGCGGTTAAATGCTAACTTTGGTTTGGCTTTATCAAAACATGTTGAGTAAGGTGTCATACGAATTGGAATACTAACCCCTCACCAATTCTGGCGACGGGGTTAGCATTCCACCCTTCTAGAGGGACACGACATGTACAGTACCTGAAACCCGGGTAAAATCAGACATAGCCTCAGCTCCACAAAATGGACGCTGCCACCACAGACACAAGTCTGCCCTCCTGCTGCTGGGAGTCCTTCCAGCTTGGGAGACGTGGACAAAGGGTTTCCTGCCAGGGGAGGTGCGTGCACCACCCCAGACAGGATTTTGTGTATTGGTCAGGTAGGGCTGAATAGAATCAGACATGCCTGAGGCTCACAAGGAGCCTCGGTGCATATGCCAGTTCAAACCGGTCCTGGGGCACACCAGCCCCGGACCTGGGGCGAGCTGGACAAAGGATTGGGGGTGTAACCACCCCCCTTCCTGGTCCCACCCTTAGGGAGGGACCTAGCAGGTAGTCCGGCCCCTAGAATCCGCTTAAAGGTAGGAGCTGTGTCCTAAGACTTCAGACATCCTGGAATCAACTTACTACAAAGAAGAAGACGGGAACTTCGACGCTCTGCTGCACAGAGGACAGAAGGAAATCTCCCCTATGGTCAGGGAGTGACCATCTTGCTAACGCAAGCACCAACCAGCTACTCGACGTCTGCTTTGCCGCCGCCTCCTGCCGGAGCCCGAGCCCAGAGCCCGACAAGACCTGGACCTCCAGACCTCTCACAGCCCGATCCACAGTCCCTGCAAAGAAGGAACCCGTGGAGGCACCGAGACACGTGGAGCCAGCCATCTTGAAAAGACACTTGACAAGCTGCAAGCGCAACAACAGAGGCTCCCTCCAAGTTGTGCTTTGGGTTCTGAGAAGTCCAACATCCGAGCAGCATCTGCACCAAAGGTGAGCCCTCCAGCATCTCCACAATCTGCGTGGGGCCCCTCTGCACTTTGCATCTCGACGCGCCTGCCCGGTCCCTGGCCCGTTGGCTAGTGGCCATTTTGGCGATTTACTTTGAAAACTACGATGCTGGTCTGGTTGCTCCAGACTGGCCCCTGCTTCCCTCCAAAGGAGCAGCCCCTCTGACCTTACTGGTCAGAGTAAACAGCTTTCTTCAATTCCTGCTACTCCTGCTTTTGCCAAGGCTTGTTTGCTTCCTTTGAGTCGCCGACAGCGAGAGCCTGCGTGGGACAGCTCGTGAACCGACTCCTGGACGTCATCGACCTTCAGGGACCACCTGGCTGCAGAGACAAGCTACCTCTCTTCACCTGTTTGCACCCGACATCGCCTGGTACCTACCTGGTGCCACGCCGGTCACTGGCTAGTGACTGTGAACACTGTCCCCTCTGCTTACAGGTCTTCTACAACTCCGATCCACCCTTGGATCCACCGAATCTCTTCTGGACCGGCCGCCTGCAGCATCTTTGTCACCAGGCTCCATTGAACAGATAGACGAAACCCGACGCACTTCGAGACATATGCACCCGCTTCCTGTGGGTGAGGTAAAGCTGGCACTCCGGTGCCCAAGTGTAGAGAAACATCTCTAGTGTCTGTGTTTTAAGTCTTAAGTTCATAGTCCATCCAGAAGATCCTTTTAGCAGTAACTTTTGAACATTTACGCACCCATTGAAAACCTATGGGAGCCCGCGTGTAACTTTCCTCACTGCACACGCGACCCGTGGACCTCCTGGTCACTAACTGAAGTTAGCTCCTTGTAAGCCCAGCGATTCTAGAGGCCCTAGGCCTTTTCCCTTTCCTAGTCGTGGTACTTATACCACTATTTTAGTATATGGTTTGAGCGGCCACCAGGGCCTATCCATATAAAGTGCAACTTCTGTATATTGTAATACTTTCTTGTTTAACGATTTGTGCTCCTGAGCTCATAAAGAGTTTAGGGGATACTTTGAGAAATAAATACATATATATTTTGAATATATATCTGTGTGGTGTCCTCTCATTGGTATAAAGGGGGGGTTACATGTGGTAAAACAGGCTGCTTAACACGTTTTAACGAGTTTAGCCTCAAAGACTGCTTAGCCTACGCTACCACTAGGGCAGCTAGTCCGAAAAGGTTGACTTACAACCACACCATAAGGGTTGCTTGGCATGGTACAAGGTGGTCACTTTAACTAGTGAACATCATATACCAGGCCAACTTCTCACATTGGTGAGCAGCGGTTGGATTTGAGCTTGCTGTGTTTTACCATTGTAATCTCTTTGTTACCAATTGAAAGATCACATAGGTACCTGTAGGTACATATAAAACAAGATTAGTTATATACTTAAGTTCTACTGAACTTAGTTGTTGTAGAGATAAGGGAGTAGCACACCCTGACTACAACTACTAGATAGGTTTAGTAGGAAAACCCAAGTGTAGGTAGTTGCAACACATCCACCCACACTTAAGAGCAATGGCTGGGGCAGAGGGGTCCAATGTACCCATCTCTGTCGAGAGTGACCCCCAGAGGGCACCAACCATCTTTGCTACCCTAAACCAGAATGAGCTCAGGCAGTTGGCAAATATCAGGGGCCTTAAACAGCCCAGGAACCCTACCTCTGCTGAACTCAGAGAACTCTTACAAGCTGATGAAGATCAGAGAGCTCTCAAGAAAGCCTCCCAGTTAGACCCCTCAGGGACTGGAACAGGAGGCCCTCCTTCTGAAGATTCTACTGAAGTACCCCTTTCCAACAGTCGAACCTTAGTTGAGAATCTGACTGCAGATGATGAGAATCAGCATAGGGACAGGGATGACAAAGGGGGTGAGTCTGACAGTAGTAGTAGTTCTGATGGGAGAGATAGCCCAGTGCCAGGTGCCATACCTGGCTCAGCTAACTTAAGACTACTTGGGACTGACAATGGGTTCACCCCATTGAATCTCCCTAGTGGACTTAACCAGGGGTTTGGGAGACAGAGGAATCACTCAGGTGACTCTAATGGCTCTCATGCCTCTAGAGGCTCTCAGGGTCACTCCAGAAGAAGGATGACCAGCCCTCAGAGGAGGGAGCATGAGGCCAGAATGAAGGAAGCTCAGCTGAGGATCAGGAGACAGGAGCTAGAAGTAGCCCTGATGGAAGAGAAACTGAACAAGGCTAGGCAACCTAGAGAGAGTTTGTCTATACCCACTGGTGGCAGCATTGTCCCTAAGGACAAAGATAGGGTCTTTGACAATAGGAACATGTCCAAGGTTGTGCCCCCCTACAAAAGTGGGGATGATATCCACAAGTGGATGACTGCTCTTGAGAGAGCCTGCAAAGTGCAGCAGGTTCCTGAAGACCAGTGGGCAGCAATCTTATGGCTCTCCTTTGAAGGTAGAGGCAGAGATAGACTCCCCACTGTTAGAGAGGAGGATGTCAGAAACTACAGAGCCCTGAAGAGTGTCCTTGTTAATGGGTTAGGCTTAACCACTGAACAGTACAGGTTAATGTTCAGAGATACCCAGAAGGCACAGACTCAGGACTGGTCTGAATACATTGAATGTGCCACTAAGGCTTTGGAGGGTTGGTTGCTGGGAAGTAAGGTATCTGATTATACAGGATTGTACAATTTGATGATGAGAGAACAGATTTTAAATAACTGTCAAAACCAGCTACCTCATCAACACTTGGTTGACTCAGATCTGACCTCTCCCCAAGAATTGGGAAAGAAGGCAGACAAATGGGTCAGAACCAGGGTTAAGCAAAAGAACCAGAACCAGGGCCAAGGGGTGATCAAAAGAAAACAGACCAAAAGGGTGGAGATCAGAAATCCAAAGACCAGAAGTCTTCAACAGGTCCCCAAACTAATACTAATGAGGGTGGGTCCCAACAACCTAAAGGGAAGAAGAAAGAAGGTCCAAAGAAACCCTGGTGCAAATCTTGCAAGAATACAACTCACTGGACTAGTGATTGTAAGAAGGGTGGAGCCCCCAACACTGTTGCCCCTAAGGCACCTGCTCCCAGTACTACTGTTAGCAGTGTTGGTCCCCAGACAAAGGGTGTAGTGGGAATCACTATGGGAACTGAAGGAGATTCTGACTTAGACAGAACCCTTACACAGGCAGTCTTGATCTGTGATGGGGACATGGATTTGTCCCTGACTGTAAGCCCCAGTAACCTGGGCAAGTACAGACAGACTCCATTGATTAATGCAAAAGTGGCTCAAGCCTACAGGGACACATGTGCCAGTGTCACTATGGTGACACCAGGCTTTGTGGACCCTGGACAGTACATACCAGGTGAGAATTACCTGGTGACCAATGCCAGCAATGCCACTACTTCTCATAGTGTGGCTATTGTTAACTTCTCGTGGGGAGGGGTAACTGGCCTCAAAAGGGTTGTGGTTAGTGCAGACCTCCCAGTAGAATGTTTGTTGGGCAATGACCTAGAGAGTTCTCTATGGTCAGAAGTGGAGTACAGGACACATGCAGAGATGTTAGGTATATCACCACATGTCCTTGCTGTGACCAGGTCACAGGCCAAAAAGTGCCTTACTGAACCACAGGTCTTGGATCCTGGAGCAATGGACCAAGCACCTACCAAGAAAAAGAACAGGAGGGTTAAGGCTGTGCCTTCCCCCCTGCCTCCAAGTGATGATCAATCTTCCCAGGAGGATGATCTAAAGAACCCTGAAGGAACTGTCCCTGAAGAGCTTAAACCTGACCAGGTTGAGTTTCTGGGGACAGGGGGACCTTCCAGGGCTGACTTGGGGCAGGCTCAGTTATCCTGTCCATCTCTTGAACCCCTCAGACAGCTGGCTGCTGCTTAGGCTGCTGGGAATGCTCAAGGTACCCATAAAGTGTATTGGGATGATGGGCTCCTTTATTCAGAGGCTAGAGACCCAAAACCTGGTGCAACCAGGAGGTTGGTTATACCTCTGCAATTTAGGGGCTTCCTTCTTACCTTGGCCCATGATATTCCTCTAGCAGGACACTTAGGCCAGAACAAGACTTGGGACAGGCTTGTCCCTCACTTTCACTGGCCTCACATGAATGAAGATACCAAGGAGTTTTGTCGCTCCAGTGTGACCTGCCAAGCCAGTGGCAAATCAGGTGGCACAACAAAGGCCCCCCTAATACCACTACCTGTGGTGGGGGTCCCCTTTGAAAGAGTGGGAATAGATATAGTGGGTCCCATGGATCCTCCCACTGCATCTGGGCACAGATTTATACTGGTGGTAGTGGATCATGCCACCAGGTATCCAGAGGCAATTCCCCTTAGGACCACTACAGCTCCTGTTGTGGCCAGGGCCCTGCTGGGAGTATTCTCCAGAGTGGGGTTTCCTAAGGAGGTGGTTTCTGACAGAGGTACCAACTTCATGTCAGGATACTTGACAGCTATGTGGGAGGAATGTGGTGTCAACTACAAGTTCACCACCCCTTATCACCCACAATGCAATGGGCTTGTTGAGAGATTCAACAAGACCCTAAAGGGTATGATCAAAGGATTACCTGAAAAGCTCAGGCGAAGATGGGACATCCTTCTACCCTGCCTTCTGTTTGCTTACAGAGAGGTCCCACAAAAAGGAGTTGGCTACAGCCCCTTTGAATTGTTGTTTGGGCACCCTGTAAGAGGCCCCCTATGTCTGGTGAGGGAAGGATGGGAGTTACCTCTCAAAAAGCCTAAGCAAGACATAGTGGACTATGTACTTGGTCTCCGCTCCAGGATGGCTGAGTATATGGAGAAGGCATCCAAAAACTTTGAGGCAAGCCAGGCCTTACAGAAACCTTGGCATGACCAAAAGGCTGTCTTGGTTGAGTTTCAGCCAGGACAGAAGGTATGGGTGTTGGAGCCAGTGGCCCCAGCAGCACTCCAAGACAAATGGTCTGGACCCCATACAATCCTGGAAAAGAAGGGAGAGGTTACCTACTTGGTGGACCTAGGCACTCCCAGGAGTCCCCACAGGGTACTCCATGTTAACAGGTTAAAAGCATATGTTGACAGGGCAGACATGGGCTTGCTCATGGCTACAGATGAGGGGCAGGAGGAAGAGAGTGACCCTCTCCCAGACCTGTTGTCTCAGAACCCTGAAGATGGCTCAGTTGAAGGAGTGACCCTTGGGGGCAACCTCACTGAGCATCAGCAGATTGAATGTAGACAGGTTCTACAATCATTTCAGCATATGTTTTCACTGATACCTAGTCAAACTGACTGGTGTACCCATGTGGTGGACACTGGTGACAGTCTCCCTGTAAAGAACAAACTTTACAGACAACCTGACCATGTCAGGGACTGTATAAAGGCTGAGGTACACAAAATGCTGGAACTGGGTGTCATTGAACCCTCAGAGAGCCCCTGGGCTAGCCCAGTGGTTCTGGTCCCCAAACCTCACACCAAAGATGGCAAGAGAGAGATGAGGTTCTGTGTGGATTACAGAGGACTCAATGCTGTCACTAGGACAGATGCACATCCTATCCCAAGGGCAGATGAGCTCATAGATAAACTGGCTTCTGCTAAGTTTTTGAGCACATTTGATTTGACAGCTGGCTATTGGCAAATCAGGTTAGCTGAGGAGTCTAAGGCCAAAACAGCATTTTCAACCCCAGGAGGACACTACCAATTTTTGGTGATGCCCTTTGGTCTGAAGAATGCACCTGCCACCTTCCAAAGGTTGGTGAATCAAGTCCTTACTGGGTTGGATGACTTTTGTGCAGCATATCTTGATGACATTGCTGTCTTTAGCTCCACCTGGGAGGATCACCTGATCCACCTGAAGAAGGTACTTGAGGCTCTGCAAAAGGCAGGCCTCACTATCAAGGCTACTAAGTGCCAAATAGGGCAGAGTAAGGTTGTGTATTTGGGCCACCTTGTAGGTGGAGGCCAAGTTCAACCACTGGAGAGTAAGATACAATCCATCAAGGACTGGTCTCCTCCAACCACCCAGACTCAAGTTCGAGCTTTCTTGGGCTTGACTGGGTACTACAGGAAGTTTGTTAAGAACTATGGGTCCATTGTGACTCCTCTTAATGATCTGACATCCAAGAAGATGCCCAAAAAGGTTCAGTGGACAGTAAGCTGTCAAAAGGCATTTGATGACCTGAAGAAGGCCATGTGCTCTGCACCTATCCTGAAAAGTCCTGACTACTCCAAAGAGTTTATTGTCCAAACAGATGCTTCTGAGTTGGGTGTGGGAGCTGTGCTGTCACAAATTAATGTAGATGGTCAAGACCAACCCATTGCTTTTATTAGCAGAAGGTTGACCCCCAGAGAGAAGAATTGGTCAGCTATTGAGAGGGAGGCCTTTGCTGTGGTGTGGGCCCTGAAGAAGCTGAGGCCATACTTGTTTGGCACTCACTTCAAGATTCAGACTGACCATAAGCCCCTCTTGTGGCGAAATCAAATCAAGGGTAAAAACCCCAAACTGCTTAGGTGGTCCATTTCCCTACAGGGGATGGACTTTACAGTGGAGTACCGGCCAGGTACAGACCATGGGAATGCAGATGGTCTCTCCAGGCACTTCCACTTAGGACATGAAGACGAGACTGGTCAAGGCTAGTTTAATGTCCCTGCGTTTGGGGGGGGGGGTTGTGTAGGAGAGTAGGGTCTGCTATCCTATGGTCACCCCAAATTTTTGCTTTTTGCTTCACTGGTTTTTGACATATTGAGGCTGTGGGCCTGCTAATCAGACCCCCAGCCTGCTGTTCTCTCTACTAAATTGACACTATGCACTCCAGGTGCATAACCAATTGGAATTGGATCACCCTGTGAGCCCCTGTACCAGTGTACACTAGGTACCCAGGGCATTGGTGCATCTAAGGCCTACCAGGGGCTGAAGCATGTATTGTGCCACCCCTGGCCTGGCCTAACAATTTGACACAACTGGCTGATCACTCAGCTGGGGTAAGCTGGTGTAACCACCTCTTACTTAGGTGTAGTATACCTATACCTAACCTTAAATGGGACACATGTTAACCTATAAGTCACTCCTATGGCAGGCCTTAACAATCCTGAAGGCAGAGTGCTTGGTTCCATGTGAGATGGTGCTCTGGCATGAGCTGAGCCTGTCTGCAGTGGTCGGAACAACTTCCTTCTACCGTTTCCAGATATCGCCATACCATATACTCTTAAGTGCATTATGAACCTCGCGGTTAAATGCTAACTTTGGTTTGGCTTTATCAAAACATGTCGAGTAAGGTGTCATACGACTTGGAATACTAACCCCTCGCCAATTCTGGTGACGGGGTTAGCATTCCACCCTTCTAGAGGGACACGACATGTACAGTACCTGAAACCCGGGTAAAATCAGACATAGCCTCAGCTCCACAAAATGGACGCTGCCACCACAGACACAAGTCTGCCATCCTGCTGCTGGGAGTCCTTCCAGCTTGGGAGACGTGGACAAAGGGTTTCCTGCCAGGGGAGGTGCGTGCACCACCCCAGACAGGATTTTGTGTATTGGTCAGGTAGGGCTGAATAGAATCAGACATGCCTGAGGCTCACAAGGAGCCTCGGTGCATATGCCAGTTCAAACCGGTCCTGGGGCACACCAGCCCCAGACCTGGGGCGAGCTGGACAAAGGATTGGGGGTGTAACCACCCCCCTTCCTGGTCCCACCCTTAGGGAGGGACCTAGCAGGTAGTCCGGCCCCTAGAATCCGCTTAAAGGTAGGAGCTGTGTCCTAAGACTTCAGACATCCTGGAATCAACTTACTACAAAGAAGAAGATGGGAACTTCGACGCTCTGCTGCACAGAGGACAGAAGGAAATCTCCCCTATGGTCAGGGAGTGACCATCTTGCTAACGCAAGCACCAACGAGCTACTCGACGTCTGCTTTGCCGCCGCCTCCTGCCGAAGCCCGAGCCCAGAGCCCGGCAAGACCTGGACCTCCAGACCTCTCATAGCCCGATCCACAGTCCCTGCAAAGAAGGAACCCGTGGAGGCACCGAGACACGTGGAGCCAGCCATCTTGAAAAGACAATCGACAAGCTGCAAGCGCAACAACAGAGGCTCCCTCCAAGTTGTGCTTTGGGTTCTGAGAAGCCCAACATCCGAGCAGCATCTGCACCAAAGGTGAGCCCTCCAGCATCTCCACGATCTGCGTGGGGCCCCTCTGCACTTTGCATCTCGACGCGCCTGCCCGGTCCCTGGCCCGTTGGCTAGTGGCCATTTTGGCGATTAACTTTGAAAACTACGATGCTGGTCTGGTTGCTCCAGATTGGCCCCTGCTTCCCTCCAAAGGATCAGCCCCTCTGACCTTGCTGGTCAGAGTAAACAGCTTTCTTCAATTCCTGCGACTCCTGCTTTTGCCAAGGCTTGTTTGCTTCCTTTGAGTCGCCGATACCGCGGACAGCGAGAGCCTGTGTGGGACAGCTCGTGAACCGACTCCTGGACGTCGTCAACCTTCAGGGACCACCTACCTCTCTTCACCTGTTTGCACCCGACATCGCCTGGTACCTACCTGGTGCCACGCCGGTCACTGGCTAGTGACTGTGAACACTGTCCCCTCTGCTTACAGGTCTTCTACAACTCCGATCCACCCTTGGATCCACCGAATCTCTTCTGGACCGGCCGCCTGCAGCATCTTTGTCACCAAGCTCCATTGAACAGATAGACGAAACCCGACGCACTTCGAGACCTATGCACCCGCTTCCTGTGGGTGAGGTAAAGCTGGCACTCCGGTGCCCAAGTGTAGAGAAACATCTCTAGTGTCTGTGTTTTGAGTCTTAAGTTTGTAGTCCATCCAGAAGATCCTTTTAGCAGTAACTTTTGAACTTTTACGCACCCATTGAAAACCTATGGGAGCCCGCGTGTAACTTTCCTCACTGCACACGCGACCCATGGACCTCCTGGTCACTAACTGAAGTTAGCTCCTTGTAGGCCCAGCGATTCTAGAGGCCCTAGGCCTTTTCCCTTTCCTAGTCGTGGTACTTATACCACTATTTTAGTATATGGTTTGAGCGGCCACCAGGGCCTATCCATATAAAGTGCAACTTCTGTATATTGTAATACTTTCTTGTTTAACGATTTGTGCTCCTGTGCTCATAAAGAGTTTAGGGGATACTTTGAGAAATAAATACATATATATTTTGAATATATATCTGTGTGGTGTCCTCTCATTGGTATAAAGGGGGGTTACATGTGGTAAAACAGCCTGCTTAACACGCTTTAACGAGTTTAGCCTCAAAGACTGCTTAGCCTACGCTACCACTAGGGCAGCTAGTCCGAAAAGGTTGACTTACAACCACACCATAAGGGTTGCTTGGCATGGTACAAGGTGGTCATTTTAACTAGTGAACATCATATACCAGGCCAACTTCTCACAGCAACCTTTTAATTACGATGCAGACCTACCCTATGGGCTGCCTACGGCCTACATTAGGGGTGACTTAGTGCAAAAAAAGAGAAGTTTAAGGCTTGGCAGGGGGGTTAGATTGCCAGTGGCGGTTGGTGGCATATAAATACGGTGAGGTGCAACATACTGTATAACATACATACAAAAAAGTACATTAACACATACATTAACCACCTAAGAAAGAAAAAAAATAAAGTTTCTTACCTTATCCTTCAGCATGTCTTCGATGCACTGCAGTCTCTGGCTCCAGACTCCTCCAAGCACGAGGTGACGTCACACAGACAACTACTTTATCCAATCCAGACGCTGCATGAGTGAAGCTTCTGGATTGGCTGGAGCAGGCTGCCTCAGGGCTCTAAAAGGCACTGGAGGCCTGTACCTGTTCCCCAACCATTGGAAAGGTTCGAATTGCGCATGTGAGACTGGCCGTAGTAAGATTGTCAGCCAAACCTACATGCGCACTTCAAACCGAATGGGCCACTCCTCATTGCTGCCAAACAGTAGCAATAACGCAAATACCCCACCCCCATGCTCGTGCGGCAGAAGGTAAAAGATAAAATGGTAATAAAATAATTTAGTACCATTTTATTTACCACTCTTTTTGTAGCAGCGTGGGGGGTGACACTCCTCCACTCCTATGGAGGAACCGGCACTGTATAGTGCAAAATCTAATTGCCAGTTTAAAACTGCATTCAGGCTGCAATGACAGACCTGGGACATGTTTTGGAGGGCTACTTAACTGGGAAGCACAATATGTGCTGCAGACCCACTAGTAGCATTTAATTTACAGGTCTTGGGTATATGGATTACCACTCTGCAGGGGGTTTATAAGTAACCTAACTATGCCAATCAGGTGTGGGCCAATTTAACCATCTTTAGGCGAGTGGGCACTATCACTTTAGCACTGGTTAGCAGTGGTAAAGTGCACAGAGCGCTAAAGCCAAGAAAAACGAATTTAGCCCAAACAAATGGAGGGAAACAGGCAAAACATTTGCGGGAAGACCACCCTAAGGCTGATAGGTCTAACAGTACAATATAAAATATACGTTTTCCTAGCAATGTCAGGGCTATGTATTTGTGTATTGGTGTCCACCCAACATCAATATCTCATTGTCTGAGGATATAATAAAAATGTGGGGATGCGTCCGTTTTTTACATTTGCTCAATGAAGTTTTCCCATTGCTCAAATGTACAAACTAAATCCCTAAATACTAACCAAGGAAATGTTGCCCTGAATGGCTGGAGCCAGGCAGTACCAAATGTGTGTGGGTTTCAGTGTATGTAGTCTTTAGGCTATTGCGGTAAAATCATTGTTTTTAGAGCATTATTCATTTGATCAAGATCAGGACCGTATGGTGAGTGTGTAAAGTATATATGTTCTATTTATGTATGAGCAAGGATTGTACTAGTGCACGCCATACCTCCCTTGTCCTAACTGGCCAGCAGGTAGAATACTATGAACATGACCTTTGTCAGATATTTTAGCAATTTATTATCCAAAATATGGTCATTTCCTCCAGTTTTCCTCATGGTTTTCTATGGTTTCATGGCGCTCATAGCCAATAAACTGAATGTAGCGCATTTTGGAAATTTGGGAAAGCAGCTTAAAGACAAATTTCTAGTTTAAGACACCTGCATTTTTGTCACAGATATTACCCTGGGCTATATGGAAAAATATCATAAGTATACATTTTAAACATTCACACAGCCTATGGTTTCTATCACTGGGTAGCAGGACTCTCCTATTCTGATTGGTTGTCCACAGGCATGAGAGAAAGATGGCCGTGGGTCATGGGGGTGCCAGACATGTATTGGTTTTTGATTGGTTGAGAGTGCCAGATAATCTAGAGGCAGTGGATTTTGAAAATTTGGAAAGCAGTTGCAAACAAAGGTTCTATTTTAAAGTAACTGTCTTTTAGAGACATATATCATCTCTGGGCTACATAGAAACATTCCATACCCTTAGATTGGTTCCGTTTACACATCTATCTCTTGGTACCAGACCACCCTCACCCTGATGGGCTCATCGGGACAAAGCACTGAACAAGACATTTGTCTAAGTTTTAATATTTTTCTCTCAAAATGTGGTTGTTTCCTTCAGTCTTCCTCAAATTGCAAGAGTTTCTTCCCAAGGTTGCCCCAAATCTGTGTCCCGTAGGTCTTCTGTGTATGGGGTTATCAAACATGAGTGGGGTTTCCTGGTGTTTTATCAGGAATCCACAGAGTAGGCAACAGGAAATGCTTTTGATGGACGAAATTCCATGGGGAATATCTGAAGCATGGGGTACAGGGTCGGCCAGCACCTCAGGAAACCTATTAGATCCTAGACATTTCTAAAGATTAGACACATAGGGAAATCCATAGTATTGTGGCTTCCATGAATCCCAACATGTTTAATTACCTACAATCCCAGGTAAATGTCAAAGAATGGATAAATATCATAATTATTTTTTTCTGTGGAAGACCTTCAAGCACATAGCAAACCGTGTACCATTCAATGTTTCCATACTTTTATCGATAAAAAGAGAAATCACCCATGTGTGGGTGAGCCTATTGGACAGGACAGGAATAGGCCAAAACTGTGCACATATCAAGACCACATTGGCTCTATATTGACTACACATGGCAACATATTTGGGCTGTTTCAGGCAGTTATGATAGGCCTAGTCACATATACAAAGCATTGTTTACATTGGCAGAAGTGTGTGAACCCTGGGTGGTGAGAGTCTTGCTGTTTCCTACAAATAACAAAATTTATTGTTACAGATATGCGAGAAGATTATTTATTTAACCAATGTTTGACCTGTGCAGTGCATTCTGGGTATGCAAAAGTAGAGCTATCCTTGCAAGTCACAACACCCAGGAGTCTTCCTTGTGTGTAGTGTTCAAAGATTCCTGGATTTGGTAGGCTGCATTTGTGCCATTTGACCCCAGGCCCAGATAAGTGTTTCTATGCCCCAGAAAGGAGCTGGGTTCTGTCCTGGGCTCTTAGCTGGGGCACAACCATGTGTGTCCATGTCTCCAACCCAGTGAGAAGCCGGACACTGTTTGGATTTTTTTAGGTTAAGAAACAATTCATTCAATAGCAACATCAGAAAACCAGGTTCTATTGTTGTATTTCTGACCTAGAGGCTAATAACGAAAGATCTCCAGCAAAGTGTCCCATCAAGAGGCCCGTTGGGCATTGCAACACCAGCCCAACGAGAAGCATTGTCTGATGATGAAGCATGCCACCATTGGTGGGTGAGTGCTTGTGCTCCTAATTGAAGCTGCCTGTGATGACCAGGGTGGACCATAATATAGGCTGTTCTGTTATGTTACTAGGGAACAGCACACCTTTTTGTTTGCCCTAAGTGATGAAGGGAGGACGTGTGTTGGACCAATATCCTTCTCAGTCCCCCGATATTTTGTAGATAAGAAAAAATCCAAACAGCAGCCAGGCTCTTCTCTGGGCCAGACGTGTGTATCTGCACCCCAGTGAGGAGCCTGGTACTTTTTGTATTTTTCTGTAGATATCAAAAATTTCAAACAGCTTCCGGGCACCGCACTTGGGCAGAGACCTCTGTGTATATATGACTTTTCTGCAACAAGGAGCTGAGCACTAGTTGAATTTGTTCATAGCATAAGAAAAAATCCAAACCAGATCCGGGCTCATTGTTGGGGCACAGACGCACGCCTCCTTCCTTTACCAATTTTTCTGCTAGATAGAAGCATTGGAAGACAAACAGCTGTCTGAAACTGAACCAGGAAGTAGTATAGGAAGGGGAGGGGACTAGGCACAATCCTATTCTATTTTCTTCTAAATACCTACCCCCAGGGGCGTAACCCAGGCCCCCGCATCCCCCACGGTGCGGGGGGCCACAGAGCTTCAGGGGGCCCCCTCAGCACAGTAGTCGGGCCTGAGAGCTCCGAATTCATTCCGGAGCGGGGCCCCTCCATGTACTTTGCAGGGGGCCCCCCTCAACTTTCGTTACGCCAGTGCCTACCCCCTTCTGTTGATGAGGTGGGAGAAAGAGTGGGAGGAGCAGGATTGCTACTCCTGGCCTCTCTCTGGCCCCTATCCCACTAACATAAAAAGTGTCTTGAACTGGTAGACATAGGCGGATAATAGGTGGTCTTAGTCCCTCCTGTACCTCCACTCACCTGTTCGATCCTTGAACGGGTCTTAGATTGGCTAGGGAATCCCTCCCAGGCCCATCCGATATGTGTGTGATATTACTAGTGATGTCACATGCATATTAGAGAGACATTCCAAAACTCAGCACTGGGCCGCCTCATCAAGAACTTTTCTGGTGCCACGAAAGAATCCGGCACTGGCAAAATCGTTCTGCCCACCCCCTGGCAGTGAAGGATATGGTTTTACATCTGGGGAGGGAGTACTGCAAACAAGAAGAAAATAGCAGTAGGGGGCAGGGGAGCCCTTTGTCCCACAGACATAAAAAAAAATATATACATCATTAGCGTGTACTGTGGACATTAAACCATGACCTATTTATACATCAATAGGGCAACGAATGAGTTAAAGAAGTACTGTCAAAATCAATTGCACAAACCTTGGCAAGTGGTGTGTTGTTTCTTTTACTGCAATCATTAGCCACAAAAACAAAATGAATAAAAAAGAAAACATGCTGTCACCTAAAGTTGGTGGCCATATGCTTGCAGTACATTTAGAAAAAAAAATACCATTAAAGATAACTGTAGTAGAACAGCACGGGTTGACCTAAAATACAGGTGTACTTTGTACAAGTTTAGAAATCATTTTTAGTTTTAATGCACATCACAGGAGAACTTGATTCTTTTTGGTGCAGAGAAAAGTTACCATTGTCCTTGTATTACTGTAAACTGCAGAAATAATTTAAACATACAGGGAAGAATAAAACATTAAAGAAGGATAAAAAATAGAAAAAATCAATGTCAATCGTGAACAGTATAAGAAGAATGTATTTTGCGGGAGACTGATGGTGGGGATGTGATTGGGAGGAGGAAGCAAAGGGGGAAATCCCCCATTGTACGTATAGGAATGTATTTTTTTAATGAATATTTCTATATAACATAAACCTGGTGAAGAAACCTAAAGCTGAGTCTAGGCCAGACTTCAAAATCTGAGAACCTTTGGCTTTCTAAAAGCGTGTTTAATTTATTTATGGATGCTTTTCAACATTTTAATGTTTTGAGGAGGTGACTAGACCTCTTTGTAGTCCCTGGTTGTCTGTCACCTTACACCTTTGAACATGTGCAGCAACACCTACTACTACTACGAGAATTAAGAGTTTTACAGTTTAAATTACACCAGGTGCATACTGGGTGCAAAGAAAACCACATCAACTGGTAAATTTTAGCAGGTCAAACCTGCTGATATTATTGAGGGAAAATGCCCTGTCAATACTGGGATATGCGGATTTTGGTGCAGTAAAAAAGTAATTTTTAATATGGGGAAAGAGTGACGTATTGGTGGCGCAATGGGCTTGTAAATAAACCCCGAAATGTGCTTATTATGCCCCATTTAAGGAGCAAAACTTCTAATTGGGGGAATTACAGGACACGAAAAATTCCCTGCGCATCCTTGACGGATTTTATCTCGTATAAAATAGTGCCTATATAGTCAACCCTCCCCACCTTTGCAGAACATAACATCCTTGACGGATTTTATCTCGTGTGATAATTACCGCACATAACACCGGGCGACTCGTAATGAGGGTCATTTCTAGGGAGGAGGAAGTGAACTGGGAGTTAATGGGGAAGGCAGAAATATGAGCTTTTAGGGGCAGATTTACAAGCCCCTTGTGCCACTTTTGCGTCATTTTTAACATGGGAAAAGGGGCGCAAAAGTGGCGCAAGGGCCTTGTCAATCTGCCCCTTAGAGACTGGTTGTTGTTATTTAACCTCTGTGAATGGGACATTTACTTATGAATGTCTCTGAAGCACGTCAAATGTGATTTATGCAGATGAAAACGTCATCAATGGGGGTACATTTCAATCTATTTCTTAGTACAGTCCCCTCCCCGATATTAAATTGTCTATTAGCGCCTTGTTAGATGGTCCTGTTCTATTAAATCCCAGAACAATTTGGATAGATGTTTAAACTTGTGAAGGGAGCTGTTAAAAAGGATACAGAATGTAAACTCTTTACGAGCCTGTCTGTTGCCATTGAAGTCTTTCCTCTGTGACGAGTTTGTAGGAAAAGGCCCGGATGCCCCCAGGTACAGGACTGCAGCAGGGCAGGCCTGCATGTCGCCTTCAATTCTCACTGACTGTATCTGAAGGTGATGGGACGGGATATTCAGGTCACTGCGCGATGAAATCTGCCAGGACTTATACGAAAAGACACTGTACCCGAAGGCGTCCTTGCTTCAGTGCCTGTGTGCGAGAGCGACAGGTGAGAGGAATATTAGACATTTGTTCAAAAGGATTTATACATTCAACTATGTCTTAGGAGCGTGCTTTTAAAAATAAAATTCCTGAGCGCTTTGTCCCTAAGGTGATGGAGGCGTTGAGGACCTAGGCGAAGGTTTCTGGGTTTAAAGTCAACCTTGAGAAACCAGAAATAGTTACGTTGTCCTGTCTCCGGAAACTGAAACACGTTTCACGAATTCGACACCCATTCGATGGGCTACGAGTAAAATTAAATATTTGGGTGTGTCCAGGACGCCAAAGCACCGACAGTTCTACGCAGGAAAATAGCCCAGTCTTCTTGGCACCATCACTGATGACTTGCGTAAATAGCGCACACTTTTCGTATCCTGGCTAGGAAGAGTAGCGGTATTCCAGCAGGTGCTCCAGGTGAAATTTCCTGATAATATATAAAGATTCTACCAAACGCCATAGGCGCGTTCATCTGGGCTGGAAAGAGAGCACGCTTTTCCAGATAAATACTCTGAGGCGGCTCCTCCATTATGGCGAAGGAGTGTTGCTCACCGAAAAATAAATAATAAAGCCAGTTCATTATAATTTTATTTAGGCGTCCGAGCTGTTTGCCATGGCCGGTTTCGGCCGATTTTATTACAGGGGGCCAACATTGCCGGCTCTGTAACAACAACGGCCCCCCAGGGGCCCAAAACCGGCCCCAAACCTGGCAGTTCATTGTGGAAACGCCCGGTGCCCGCTGCGGCCAGTTCTGCCCTGGCAGGACAGCAGCGCCGTGATTGGCCCCAGGGAGAGTGTGCTGTGTACCCAGCGTCAAAAGAGGGGCATCGAGGCGGAAACTGCAGCGGCAGGTAAGTGCTTTTAATGTATTAATTTCCCCTCACCCTAGCCCCCCCTCCGTCCCTCTCACCCAGGCGTTCGCATTGCCCCACTGCTTTGAGGATAGAGCAGCTGCCACTGTAAACACATAAACGGTCAGAAGGGGTTGGGTCTCCACATGTCAAACAATATTACCATACTTTTTGAGTTGTCTCTATTCGAGACTAAGAGGCACTGGGTGCACATGCATTCAGCAGTGGTGAGCTCCCCTCATAGGCCATACCTAAGTCCCAGCGTGCTACTATTAGTAGATACTGAAGCTATCACTATAGGGTTGTGACTCCATTGCAAAGAGCAGGGCATTGCCAACCTACCCCTCCCCATTTACTCCACCCATGGGCAATTTAGAGTTCACGTCAGGGCTGGCGAAAGATGGTCAGAAGGAGGGTGTAGAAGGTTATATGACCTATTACAGGGGTCACGTGAGTGGAAATCAAACCCTTTTAACAATGCAAGTTGGACTTCAAAATAAACGAGATTGATTGCATACGTTATTTACAAATATGACACTGGGCCCTACACCCGGGAAATAAAGAAGCGGCTACTAGGCTCATAACGCGGTGGGAGAAGCCCTTCACATCCTACACCAGTCCCAAAAGGCTTACCTCCAAATATCTATGCTATACTGACTGTCAAGAGATGTCACCACCTGAGCTAAATTGGTCATATATGTTAAAATGCCATCATCTTCAGGGTACTCAGAACCCCTTGATCTAATGGTAAAAGCTGCAGGCATATATCACTTCAATGTGCAAATGTGTACAGAGTTGAGATCCGACGTATACAATCAGGATGGTGTGACATGTCTCCCCTAAGAAAATTACACAGATATATGGCACAACCAATGGCTTCTGCTGAAGGGACTGTGGGCAAGAAGTAGACTTGTTACATATGTGGTAGGCATGTCCTAGCATTACGATTTTGGGGGAAAAAGTTATTTGCCACGCCAGAGGGGTGGTGTACTACCCACTGCATCCTGAGCCAGCTACCATCATACAGGTCTCAGGCCTGTAGCACTCATCTGCCTCCCTAATGCAGATTGGAGGCCAATAGCCCATATGGCTGTTGCAGCAAAACAACTACTGGCGCTGAGGTGGAAGTCTCTTGTCCTCCCAATAATGCAGGAATGGGCCGGTAAACTTAGGATGTTGCTGGCTATGGAAAAACTGACAAGGGACATCAACGGAATGAGCCGTAAATATAACAACCAGTGGCAACCTCTGGTGGACTATTGAATAGACAAAGGATTGGGATATGCTTGCCCTAAAGCACTGAGATCTATCAAACTCACTACTATCTTGTGTATTGAGGAAAGCTTGAGCTAAGTAGTGTGGTTTTATACAAGTGGTTGAATATTTCTGATTCCCTTGGTTACTTTACTGGAGGAGAGGGTACAGGGGTAATTATGTTTCCTTTTGAGCAAAGCACAAGAGGGTGTTAAGAGTAATTTGCTCACTCTATGACACAATGTTTTTTGAGTTGAAAAATAAGTAAAATTTCATTGGAAAAAAATAAAATGTCACTCTTGAAATGAAACCCTCTAACTCTAGAATGTAAAGTTTTGGTTTTAAGTTTAACTGAGACCAAAACTGAGACAAAGTCTAACTTTACTATTCATAAATGTCCTTTGTGAATACCGAAGGTCATAAAGTTAGACTTTTTTCTCAGTTTACCTTTGTGAATTGGTCCCTTTATCTTTTTCTAGTTTTGTTCTTTGTCATAATAATGTAGTTTTCGCCTGTCTCTCTGACATCTATCCTTTAATGCCTTCATTCTTTCCACCCCATACTTACCTGTGCAGGACATGGTATACAAACTGAACCCCAATTCAAACCCCTTCTGCAAAAGGATATGGCAAGATGACAGTTCTTGACAATATTTTGACAGCGAAGAAGTACTTGGGAGCGTGGGCGGTGGAGTGGGGGAATGCAGGTCATCTCTGTAAAACTCTGTCCAGTACCCTATAACTGGAGATTTCTCTTTCTTCAAAGACAATGGTGTCCTTGGGTATTTTTGTACTGCGTGGTTGCATACACAAAACAACGGTTCTTCATGTGTGGGTCAGTCGCTGGAGACATGAACCTCTTTTTGTACTAAATCTGGTAAATTCTATTGTTGAGTTACAAAATATCACTCCAATATCTAGCCAACTCTGACCACGTCCCTCCTGCCTGCCCTTCACCTTCAGACAGAGTAGAAATCCCAGGAAAAAGCCAGTTGAAATTACCACAGATTTGGTGCAATAGGGGCTCAGATTTTCACCAACATATGGCATCTGATTGGGCTCTGCCTTCCAGCAAGAGCCCCTCATGTTTTTTATAAATTTTTCCTTTTGGACCAGTTGTTTGTATTCACGCTGAATTTGGAAGCAGACTCTACAGGGCAGCTCAGAGAGAGTGAGGTACCATTCCCAAACTCTATTGTCAATCTCTTCGAGAATGAGCCTGTCTGATCTTCAAGGTTATGAACTTGTGGCATCCGCAGTAAGAAGGGCGTAGTTTTGGTCAGGACAGTGAAGCTTAAGTCAAGATCGACTGTTACCCGCCCATCTGGAAACTGTGGTCATCCGCAAAGGATGCAAGGAGACCTGCCACGAATAGCAGCCCAGCTGTCAAGGGCATGTACCCAAGACAAATACAAGCACCTTCTTCATCAACAGAAAGCCTAGTGGTGTAGAATTGAATCCAAGCACAGTGACCATGCCTAGTGACCTTTCTCCTCTACATCACAGTTGAATTCCCCTTCTCCATACACGCACCTCTGTTTGATAATAGCAGCAAACTCTGGGTCCCTCGACTCAGATGTGCTTGGAGGGTATATTTAAGGACACTTGATCACTTTTTTGACTTTGCCAAGTCCCCTCAAATCAAGTGAAATTTTAACTTTCCTCAGTGACTTCATCCACACCTATCAGAGGAACACTAAGTCACACTTATGTAGCCTGGACCTTCTGTGTGCTTTCACTTGGGCAGCTCTGTTTAAGGTGGGTGAAAGAGATTTCCAAACAGCTTCAGATAACCTACCATTCCCAGGTTCTCACTGGCTGAAGGCCGCCTTGACCCTATGTCCTGTGTCCCGTGAGTCCTGACAACATAATATTCTTCAGAAACTTAGCCAGGCCTTTGTGCACCCGACTGCAGATGAGCAATTCCAAGTGATTATGGTCACTTCACAAAGATCGAATATCTACCTAAGTGATTACTTGCTTTTAAGTTCTATAAAGAAATCTGACGTCATAACTCGACATCAAGATGACATTAGAGAATGACTATACAAAACATGTCTTGGCTAACCTCGTGAAGAGCACCAATGTTTAAAAAAAAACTGGCACACTAGTAACAAATTACTTTGCCAACCATAGATGTGATCCAGTCGATGCAAACTGCCTGGAGAAAAGTCTAACACCACTCTTTCTTCTTTTGCCTCTCAACCTGCACTCTCACTCAGGTATTAGCTTGACTTGACTGTTGCTGCCGTCGTCTTTGCCGTGATACGGCATGTCCACTTTATCCTCTCCATCTGTTCTGTTGTTCGCCTTCTAACAAAGTTACCTCCAGTTGCTCATATTTCTCAGTCTCCTGTGTCTGTGTTCAATGGCTATATTTTTATGCTTCTCTCGCATTCTGTTTTGTCTGAATTGTCTGTATCCATGGTCTTGCCACCATCCTCTCTCTCCTCTCGTATTAGCATCTATGTTTTTTCTCCATCCACACTCTGTGAAACATTACAATACTTGCAACCGATTGGATATAAATCAATAGATATTTGGTGGTGCCATTGCGGCTACTGTTGAGGCTGGAGGTGACAGCCATCTTACCGGAAATTTGGGCAACACAAGAAGTATCTAGATACCAAAAGCTATCCATCGGTCAGGGCCTTATAGGGAGCAAAGAGGTACAGAGCACAATAGTGGGGAAGCCTTACACCGCTAATAGTAGAGCAATGCAACCCTCACATAGACTGGTGTATGGCAGAGAACAGAGCTGAGTATGTAGGTAGGGGATGCCCCAACAATTTCAATAGGATTTGGGGGGCCTGTGTGGAACATAATGAATTTGAATGAATTATGGGGGCAGGCTACAATACAAGATTACCACTGTTCTATGTGAACCATGAATTATACATTAGAGTACAACAGGACTCGAAAGCTCATTTGGAATGTATATTTTATTAATGCTAACATTTCTTATTGCATTACCTCTAGTGGATTGATACATCACTTTACCTACATTGTACTGGTGACTAAGCACAACTGTAATATTTGTATATTTCATCCGCCTTTTGTATTGTTACTATACCTGTTGTTAATTTTAAAAATACTCAATAAAATGTGTTTTTATAAAAAAAATCTCTATGTTCCATCTAGAATTCTTTTTCCGTTTTGCTGACTGCTTGCTGCTTTGACGTTCACAGTTTTCATCTAAATATTTTATAAAGCTTGATTGTTCATCGTGTACATTGCTATGGCGGAATAAGATTGAATGATGTTTCATTTCTCACGCTCTTCATTATTCCAATTTATGCTGTCTCATTTCGATCTTTTTTTTCTGTTTTGCAGACATGAATCTGTCAACCGCCCCGCCATTCTTGCTCCTACGTGTTCTTTTCCACTTTTCTCATTAGCAGACATCTATGTTCTGCAATGTCATTTTTTGACTTATTTCTCTCTTTCTGCACACATATTTCATCTGCCACCTACACCACTCAATACCAGCTGCATAACATTAGTAATATTCAATAATTCCTCGATTTATTTTGCAACCCAGCTTATTTTTTCCGTTTAATGTGTTTATTGAAATAAAGCAACATATAAAAAGGAACATGCATACCATTCAATGAGTAAAACATTCTAGAATAAAGATAGCAAGTAACAATAGACCATAATCTAGAAATGATTAAGCATATCAATAAATAAACGCTAATGGAAAGGCAGCTATGAGAAAATGTATAGGTAAAAGATGAAAGAGAGAAAGTAGAAGGAGCTAAGCGAGAGAGAAAGGAGAATAGAATCTAACAATTAAATCTTCATATAACAGTATTGCCAACTTTATAATGATAAATTGAATCAAGGAAAAAGCACAAAAAATGGTGTGCATAGTAAAAACAATACACCTTGAAACTAAAAACTATGTCTTGGAAGTCAAAGAAGCATTACGAATTCAAGTCCTAGAGAGATACCTGGTGAGTGTTGACCACAACATGTGTTTAACAATTAAATGATGAAAATACAAATTATACCTATACAGCCTATAATTACTGCAAACTAAATCCCACCACAGTTGAATATTGTAAGTGGATTGCCAGTTGTAGGTAATCAACTGCAAACCAAGTGGGATTAGGATGTCACCAATCCACTGAGGTGTAATGCTTCCAATGAGTATGTAAAAGGGACATAGCGTCTCAGGATGATGTGCGGGATAACCAAGACTGGTGGATACCTGCACCCCCACTACCTTGTTCTTTTACCCACCCGCAGGACGATTGGGTACTTTCGAGACTGCAGAAGCATTCTCAGAGACCGAGCCGGATCCCTTTAAGCCGCACTGCCTGTTCGCGGTCGCCACGCCCCCTTCATCACGTGGACACACCGGATTGGATATTGGGGCGGAAGACCAGAAGGAGGCGGGTGACATCACCAAAGAGTGGATTCCAGGAGACGAGGAGCGGAGAAAGAGGACGGCGAGCGGAGAAGACGTACCAGCGGAGTTTTGGGAGGGAGACTCCACGACGGAGCTAGGAGTAAAGCCAGGAGGCCAACGTACCCACGCAGCGCCGAGCCACACTCCTGGAGGGGTGTGGCTACCCCAGGTACGGGAACGGGTCAAGGGCTGGATGGGGTGGCGAAAGGGTCTTTAGAGCGCCGTATTCCCCTTCTTCCCTACCCCTTCACTAAAACTACTCACACACCGCACTGAAGGGCCGCTACAAGAGCACTACTTATAAAGCACAACAGAAGGTGTTTCCTCACCCCCGGTCCCGGTTTTAGGGTCTCCGAACGTCACACATTGAGTCCCTAACGGTCCCCTTTTCCTTCTTTTGCATACGCCCTGTGGATCCTGGAGTCCCCCCGGAGTACCCGCAGAGGACGTCCCGTAGCTGGAAAGAAGACCAAACACCCCGCTGTAACCACGGAGCCAGCAAAGAAGGAGGAAAGACTGCCTAGCAGATTCAGACGTGTAACTTCCACAATAAAACCTTACGTTAAACGACCTGGTCTACGTGCTGTTCCTCCCACACCTCTACAGAGTATGATGTAGAAATGCCAGTATAGCCCAAATTCTCGGACACAGTTGAACCCAGAAATCAGAAAGTGTAGGGCATAGGAAACATCTGAATATAGGAACCAGACTCAGTATAGCATCACCAACAAGTGTCTTGTTTAAGAAGTTTGTTTAATTAAACATGACGGAGTGGAAAATAATCTATTATAAAAAATAAAAGAAAGTTTGGGTGACGTTGGTCGGATCGGACGTAGAATGAATCTTCTGCCATAATTTAGTCCATTTGGAGATAGGCCAATTATAGTGTTTCAAACTCCCATAAAAGTTCCTGTTTGGCTTTAGATCTATCAGTATTAGGCATGCAAAGTGACATAGATATGAGTGCTGCTTTGGAGGGAGTGGTAATGGAGCTTGGGATGGTCTGCAAATCATTACCCCGATTAAGAGAAGTTGTGAAAGACCTAAGTGTAATTTAAAGAAGGTTTTCTAATTCTTCATATTGTTTAAGCCACTTAGAAGGAAGATTATAGGACAAAGAACTTACTCAAAAGGAATAATTCAATTAATATTATGTAGTAATTGAGAAATAATATATTGCCCTTTATCTCACCAAGTCCTCCACATCAACATCGTCCCCTAGTGCAATTGTCTGGGGGGTGGGCTATGACGGAGATCCACGCCTCCGCCTAGCCCCAGGTGACCCGCTGCTCCTCCCCCCAGCGATTAGCGATGGCGATTCCTACCTGACTGGCGTGCTTTGGGTGCTCAGCGGTTTTTGGTGATAAGGGGGGATTTGACGAGGACGACGGTAGGACATCAGGCTCCTTTGATCCCCGAGGCGGGCTGCAAGGAGTCTGACCTCCAAGGCAGCTGTTAGGAGTGAAGAGTGTCGGGGGCACTGAGAGGCGGGACGGCAAGACGCGGCAAGACGCAAGACTTCTTGTCCTCTGAAGGCTGCATGGGGAGCTGATGAGAAGCTGAGAGCGCCGAGTACGCCGAGAGGCTGGTGGCTGCTGGTGGCGCTATTAAGAGAGAGTGAGCGTCTCCAAAGCTCTCACACGTTCAGCTGCTGTGGTGCTGGGGATAACCGTGGCTGGAAGCTTGTAGTGAGACGAGGCTCCGGTGAAAGGGGTGCAGTATCAGCGCTCGGAAAACCAGAAGCTCACAGTTAATTACAAGGAACATCTCCCTGCCCCGATGAGATGTGAGCATTATTGGGGCTGCAGTTTCCTCCTCTTTCAGAAGGTTTACCAGTGAGTGAGCTATGCGGTGGCTCTGAGGCTTTGAGCTGCGGCGGTGGTGGCTCCTCTGTATCTCCTCTGTGCCTCTGTGGATTTTTGAGCATGGAAAGGCCTACACTGGCCTACACTGGTGTCCCTTGAAGCTGTGCCGGTCCATTGCTTTGGAGACAGCTGCCAGCCGACGTTATATTCAGGTACGGAGGACCGGGGGGGCAATACCCTGATGGAGAGGAAATCAGGGGGAAAAAAATCCATAAAAGTGAGACTTTGTTATACTGAAATTAAAGAGGGGGCAAGGATGGGGAAAAACCTCCAAAGAATGTTAATGCTGCCACCAAACCAGATTCCGCGGCTCGCACTAAGGCAAAAACACGCCTAGCAATGGCAAAAGGCGCTGCACGTAGGGCCAAACAGGAAAAAAATCTTAATCCCAATTCCAATTCCCCTGGCTGGATAGCACTTTTGAAAGTTCGGGGGAGGAGTTGCCTCCCACCACTTCTCCACAACATGACGGACTTGTTGCTAATCAAGGGGCCGCCACATCGGAATGGGTTGAAGCGGCTGCTGTTCCTTCCCAGTCGCCACAAGGCAACTCCACATCAGATGACCCAAAGGAAAAACTAAAGGAGATGAAGGAATTTCCACTTTTTCAAAAAAAGAAAGCCGCTTCACAATCTCCCTCCCTTAGCCCTAGCTCAGTATCAAAGACATCTAAGGTTCCATTATCTAAAGTGGGGGAAGGACCGGTCTTCTTAGACCCGGCAAGTAAAGAGCGGGAAGCACCTCAAGCTAATCTCGAGTCAGAGAATTCAGAAGGTTTAATGACACATCAAGGTCGAACCCAAGGTCATGCACAAGACTTAGTGGTGTCCCCAATATCTCCAACCCCCTTGAGCCTAGTGGAGATGCCTACATCTACACAAAATTTAGCCCAGCCACAAGGAGCAGCAGGTGAAGAAAGGAGGACAGTGATTGATACTTCATTGATAAACCCCCAAATGAAGCTCCAGGCTCAATCCCAACTACAAATATGACCCCAAGGGATAGAATTACCAGAAGCTCTAGCTGGTTGGGTACATCCCTAGGTTGGAAGTACAAGTATTAGCGATGTAGATCTACAAAGCAATCTTAGTCAGAATACAGAGACTTTGGGTGTTTATCAGCTAGATATAAGAGACATGCTGCATTGAATTTTGGAAGAGGTCCGTAAAAATGAGAAAAAAAACGCCACAACAAGAAATCGCCTCTTTACATCAACGGTTGGGGAAAATTGAAGAAGTGATGACATGTTTCCCCATTAAACTCCAGGAGGCGGAAGCCAGAATTTCAGTGTTGGAGGACCATATGACTTTGGTAATTGGAGAAGTAAAGGAGGCAGCTAAAAATAAAAGGCATCTGGAAAAATAAACTAGAGGAACTTGAAAATCACTCTCGGAGATCCAACCTCCAGATTGTTGGGGTTCCCGAAGGGATTGAAGGCTCCCAAACCCTCCTCTGGGTTAACTCATTTAGAAAGCAGAAAGTGCTTCCGGAGTTTGAGGGCGATCTCACGATTACAAGAGCTCACCGCGTCCCAGCCCATCCTTTTCCCAATTCCACGATACCCAGAACAATTCTATTGTTCAGTTCAGTTCAGTAAATTTTATTTCGATGATTAAAAATCATCATAAAAATACATAGTACATAGTACAAATCATCAAAATCATCAATAACATACATTTCTGAAC
The DNA here is from genome assembly GCF_964204655.1 of Triturus cristatus. NCBI lineage: Eukaryota > Metazoa > Chordata > Amphibia > Caudata > Salamandridae > Triturus > Triturus cristatus. The sequence continues at coordinate 694,677,691 of NC_140591.1, forward strand.
CGTACAATGTTAAAAACAAGATAAAAAAAAAACATTCAATACAGTCTGAGTCAGCCCCTGGTATTTCTTAATTTAACGGCAAATTTAAAAAAACTCAAAATAGAGCATAAAGTGCGTGTGTCAGTTGCTCTCTGCAAGAATGATAGGGCAGGTTTAGCGTGACGTAGTTTTGACTCTTTTAAAATATTTACAAGGAATCTACGACGGGGGGTAGGATAAATGGAACATAATAGTACAAAATGAAGGGTGTCCTGTGGAGACCTATTGTCGCAGCCGCAGGCACCCTTCTGCTCAATTGTTAGGGTAAAACCAGATGGGTAAGCTAAAATGTTAGGTAACAAATTGAGCCTTAAACGACACATTAAAAATCTATCTTGCTGATTATACATTAAAAATAAATATGGTTCCATGCCCTCTCCGTTACTGACTAGAGAGTGTGATGTTACAGATGTTTTAATAGAGTCAAGTTGTTTCCTGCTCGAATCATATTTGCCCAATAACATTTTCTGAATCCGATTTTTGCAGAATGGGTCAATCAGTGATGGTTCTGTGAAAAGTATTTGATGATCTATAGCCCCTAGAGTTTCTTTAACATATTTAAGCCAGGGAATTTGAAGCCATCTATCTCTCTGGAGACAATCTTTGATTATTTGTCTGCTAAGCTCCCCTTCTGGGTTTACCCAGATTCAGAGCCAGGACAGAATAGGTCTTACTTTTATCTGGTCTGTAATATATGGGATGCCAAGTTCCGTATGTACAATCACTGCTGAGATGCAATGCGGTATCTTTAGCATCTTACGTAGGAATTTGTCTTCCTCTACTTGCAGCAGGTGTGCGTCCCTAAAACCCCACACCTCTGCCCCATACGTAGCTTTAGCGATGCAGACGGCTCTGTACAGCGTCATCACTTGCTCTGGTGACCATCGACCCAGTCTACGTGCAAAATTTAAAATAGCACCAATTGCTGAGATCAATTTCCTGCATCTTTCTTCTAGCAAGGGGGCAAACCTAATCCCTCCATCAAACAGAAGGCCCAAGTACGAGAATGTATTAACAGTTTCAAGAACATGTGTTCCTATTTTAAAACTAAATCTTTTGGTGGGTTTTTTCCCTGCCACCATGACAAATGATTTGGTCAAGTTCACGGAGAGGTCCAAATTCTCCATGAACTTTACAAATCCATTCACCAGATGTTGTAGGCTCGTTGCTGTTCGTGCCAGCAGGACCGCGTCATCCGCGTACAGCAGAACTGGTATATGGCGCGATTGAATTTCGCAGACTTTCGTATTAAGGAAAGAATCTTGACAAAGGCGATACAGCAGAGGCAGTTTTTAGTAAATGAGACTACTAAGTGTTGCATTTTTTCAGATATGACTGCCGCTGCTGCTCGAAGGAGAAAGGAATTTGTCAAGATTCTCCATCTGTTTAAAGCCCATGGTGCTCAAGCTTTAATCGCTCAACAATCTAAATTGAGAGTGTTAGTAAAGGGGAAATGTTTTATGTTCTCTGACTTAGAAGAAGCCCAGGTGTTGTTAAATGAGATTTCGGCAGGACCCAGTGTGTAAGCACTGATACTTAGATAGATAGAGCATCATATGGCAATAGGGGGGGAATGGTTCCAATTTCTTTGAGATAACATGCATGTATTTACTAGCCAATTAGGATTGTTTTAAAGGTACTGCTGAATATTGGTATATATCTAGATTTGTTTTCTCTCTTTTAATATCTACTGCCTAGACATCGGTGTATATTTGGAGTTAGAATTACCATATGGCAACATGAGGGGCTTCCTCTCTTCAAATATAAGTCGGGCTAGCCAGTCTGTGGATTGGCTCTAAGGTATAGCTGGGGGTTCTCGGGGTCAGCGGGGTCACCCAGGGTGTAATCTCATGACACCTATGAGGTTAGATGGGAGGGGCGAAATGTGGGCAGCGTGGCTGGTAGGGTTTCTTCCACATTTCGAGGGGTGGGTATTTCTTTTTCGGGATGGGAAGGGAGGGTTTGAGGTAGGGTTCATAGCAGAAAAAAGAGCACGAGCAGAAGGTACAGCAAACACACAAGTTAGAGTCAATTACAGAAACCAGTAAATGTAAGATCCTATCAGTCAATGCTAACGGAATGCTAAATAAAAAAAAGTATGGTGCTCCTATTAGATGGCTTACATCACTAAATCCCCAAGTTTTGTTATTTCAGGAGACACATTTGAAATCAAACTCCCCTAAACTATTTATACCCAAGGTTTTTTCAAAAGTTTTTTTGCTTCTTCAGGCCTTGCGGTGAGAGGAGTAGCAATCTATTTCTCGAGTAAACTTCCCTGGGAATTTTTACAGGTGCATAGGGACACACATGGGAGATGGATTTGGGTGGTAACTAGGCTATATGGGAAAACATTGAATTTTATAAATTATTAAGGCCCTGTCTCAGATGATGTTGTATCCCTGGTCTAAATCAATGATTTATTGATAGGAGCTCCCGGGCAGGTGATTCTCGGAGGAGACTTTAACTTTATACAGGATGTAAGGAAAGATACTTCGAATAAGAACAAAAAACAACTAAAACCAAATACAAAGAAATTAGTGGGAACAATCAGACAAGAATACCAACTGGTAGATCCATGGTGGGAAATTAATCCAGATAAGGAGTTTTATACCTGCTATTGGCACCGTTTTCGGACGGCGTCTCGAATAGATTTTTTTCTTACCTCCAGATCCCTCCAGATTCAAGAGGCTGGCATAGGCTATAACCCTTTTTCAGATCATGCTTATGTTGGGGTAGAAATGGTGTTTGGGGAAAGAAGTAGGGAACGGCCCAGGTGGCAGCTGGATCGTCTCCTTCTGCAAGACGAGGATTGGGTGAAAAGGTTTAGAGAGTGGATCCTGGAATACTTCCAGATCAATGAGAATACGGCAGCTCCCTTTTCAGTGTGGGGGGGTTTAAGGTAGCAGATAATAGCCTTTACGGCTGCCCAGTCCAACACCCGGAGGGCTAAAATAGCTAAATTGCAAGCTACGGTGGATCACGAATATGCTCTTCAACTTCAGCTTCTTCTAAATCAATACGAGCAGGCAAGAACAGAGCTGAGGGATTTTTTCATTTTAGAAGAGGTCTGCAATTCACAAATATTCCAACAAAGGGTCTATGAAGAAAGCCAGTTAATTGGCAAATTCTTGGCAAACTCGACGAGGAAAAAGCACGAATCAGCAATAATATCTAAGGTTTTTGACCCTCGGACTGGTCGAGAAGTAGTTAAAGGCAGCGATATCCCACAGATTTTTGTCGACCACTTTAGCCAGCTTTACTCTACTGAATACTTAGTGGAGGAGGAGATGATCCAGCAGTACTTCATAAAATATGAATGTTCCTAAATTGTCAAATAACCGGATCAGTGAACTGGGTTCGGAAATGGAAGCCGCCGAGATCTCAGCAGCCATCAAAACAACAGCTGGGGGAAAAGCTTGTGGGCAGGATGGCTTCCCTATCGAGTTTTATAAAGTTTTTTCAAAGGAATTAATTACCCCCCTAAAAAATGTATTTAGCTTTGTTAAAAATGGTGGTGCCATTCCAGCAGATTTTAAAGAAGCAATAATTGTCTCCTTTGTTAAAAAAGACAAAAATTCGGTAAATATAAATTCTTATAGACCTATTAGTCTTTTGAATTCAGACTATAAAATTCTGATGAAAGTATGGGCAGAACGTATTTTATTTGCCGCTCAAGAGATAATCCATGGAGATCAGACCGGCTTCATAGCAGGCAGGCTAATACTCCGTTTTTAATACATGCCTTGGATTATTTTAACACAAATTTTATTCCGGCAAGTATTGTAATGGTCGATGCAGAGAAAGCTTTCGACCTTGTGAATTGGAGAACCCTGTTTGTTACCGTCGGTTTGGGTTTCCTGCCCAGGTAGTTAATATGCTACGCAATATCTACCAGGGAGCCACGGTTCTGGTAGTAATATACTCAAGTCGTGCAGGAATCGGAAAAATAAACCGTGGAACCAGGCAGGGCTGTCCGCTTTCGCCATTGCTCTTTCCTTTTTTTATAGAGCCTTTGGTAATCAAAATACAAAACAATTCTGCTATTCAATCACCGATCCCTGGCATGGCCAAGCTAAAACTATTTGCTGATGACATTATTTTATACCTGACTCCCGATAAAGAGAATTTGGAAATAGTTTTAAGGGAATTTTCGAACTTCGAACAAATAGGTGGGTATAAAATAAATGCCAATAAAACCGAGGTTCTGGCCCTCAATGCAGATCTGAATTCTTTTCCATCTTGCTTGAAGACACAAGCGACTAAGTCTGACCCCATAAGATATTTTGGGATATTTGTATCCAACCAGTACCAACAGCTATTCAAACTGAATTATTTACGAATGAAGGACAAGATTAAGAAGCTCTTGGAACAATAGATATTACTCCCTTTATCGATAGTGGGTAGAGTTTCATTGATTAAAATGTCCATACTACCATTGCTTATCTGTTTGTTCACCAATGTCCCCATCAAGATAAATCAGTCTTATTTTAGGGAAATCGACACCCTACTTAGGGGATTCGTTTGGGACAAGAAAGCTCCTAGGGTCAAATTGCCTGTGGTGCAACTGCCTATAGTATAAGGGGGTCTAGCGCTGCCGCATTTGAGAACATACTATGAGGCCGCTTTTTTACATTTGGTGTCCGGCTTGATGGGATCTAAATGCACCAGCAACCGCTTTTTTATAGATAAAATGACGCAAGAAATTGGATCATTAACTCGAGTGTTTTTAAAAACTTCCAAACTCCCAAAAAAAACACGATACAAGATGCTAAAAGACTACTTTTTTAGACTTCAGTCTTTTTTTTAGAAAGATGGGCTCTTCGCGTCTCCCGTACCTAAAATTGAGCGAATGTACTAGTCTTGGTCTCCAGCTCCAATTAAGGCATATAAACCTCTGGGAAGGCTGTGGATTATCCGAGTTACGACATTTTATAATTCAAAATAGGCCGATTTCCTGGCAAGAAGTAATGGCAAGGGCGGAGAGCCACCGGAAACCGGCCTTTTTTGAATATATACGAATTGTTCATCTGCTAAAAAACACCAGCGGTATATTGGGCGCTCCTAACGAACTTGTGATAGCCCTTTATGGGGCTAATATTAAAGAGGTGGGAAACTGGTATAGGCTGCTACATAAACAGGGTCAAGCTCCTGTGATAGAGAGCCACTTGGACAAAATAACTCGGGAGGATGTAGGCTGTAGGCTGGCTTCAAAGAAGTGGGAGGCCATCTGTTATCTAGGAAGTAAATCTTTACGTGCCGCAAACTTTAAAAGGATGGCCTTCCTATCGCGATTGGCTCTCTTATTTAACTCCGGCTGCCTTAAAAAAAAGATTCCCGGGAGTAGAGAACAAGTGCTTTCGCTGTCAGACAGATGGGGAAGGTGGATGGCTACATACTTTTTATGTATGTCCAGGGCTGAAGCTCTTTTGGGAGGCAATCTTTCTTGATATCAGGCAAGCAATCGGAAAGAATGTCTTGTTCGAGACCGAAGCAGCTTTGTTTGGATTTTGCAGAGAAGGAACAATGCTATCCGAGGCCGAAAAAGCCTTTGTATTTATTTCTTGTACGGTAGCTCGCTCTCTAATTCTGCAAGATTGGAAATCTAGTGAAGCTCCCTCTCACTTGAAATGGTTCAATAAAATGAAAAGAACCCGTAAATTTGAAGAAGCTTATGCTAGACGGGTGGGGGCTACTAGGAGATTTGAAAAAAATTGGAAGTTTTTTAGTGAATTAGAAAAGCTTAAAGAGGGATCTTAACACTCGGGTTGGTAAATTGATGTAGCAGCTCTCATTATAAGGCATTAGCACTTTCTTTATGGCACTTTAGAAGCACTAGCACTTTTTCAGTCGTTGCACTTTATAGAATGATGTATTCCGTATTCTGTTTTATTAGTCAACAATGTTATCAGTCGCTACAGTCATAATTTCTTCTTTTTAATAAGATGCTGTAGTTATGACGGCATTAGGCGATAAGAAGGCACTAGCACTTTAATGGTATTGCACTTTAGATGTACGAGAAACCTTTTTCAGTACTGCTGCTCTTTAAGATAAATTTGCACATTGTTAATTTGTGAATGAGTATATGATTAGCTGCTCCTTATTGTGTATTGAGAGGCTGTCGCTTCAGTTTTTGTACTAACTGTTTTTTATAAGGATTTTAAATATACTATGTATTATATGAACCTAATGAGCTGCTCAATAAAAAATAATAAAAAACAAAAAACATCGTCCCATTCCGCTTGATCCATTTGTTATAACAGATGGGACTGTGAATAAATGATTCAAAAGGGGATAAGTTAGAGACCAAATATGGCTTCAATAAAGAACAAGCATGAGATATAACTATCGGTATCCAGTACTAGAGAGGATGAGACATGTAAATAATATGTTTATGGGAAAAAGGAGATATCGTGGCGGACTCCGAATGAAATCAAAATTTAGAGCTGGAGTCAGAAGAGTCTGTAAAGCAAGCCTATTTTGCTTAATGCCAAATGTTTGTGAGAGAGCAAAGAAATCAGGGAATTTCACCTCTCCTGAATTCTGGGGAAGTTTCAATCTATCTAAAGATATATGAGAAGGTTTCCCATTTCAAAGAAAATAGATAATAGTTTATCTTGTGGAACAAAATACTTTCTGGGAATTTTGATATGAAACATCATAAGAAAGTAGTTTATAATAGGAAATAACACCTTCTTAATGGTGTCCAGATGGCCCTACCAGGACAGAAACCAGGGTAACCAACCCTGCATAAGGTTGTCAATCCTGGAAACTAAAATATCCATTTAAACTTTCAATGTGTCGCTAAGATTATTGCCATACCAAATCCAAAAACACTTAATCTTAGTAGGGTTCCAGGATAAACCCGCCTCACCGAAAGTAATTTTTTTACAATATTTATTCAAGTGAAAGGGAGAATTCCGGTTTTGAAACATAAAGAAGATTGTCATTGTCATAGGTAGTAAATGTAATATGTGTATGTCTGATTTTAAATCCAGAAAGATTATCTGAATTTTTCAATTGACACAGGAAGGTCTCAAGTGCAAGAACAAATTACAGAGGAGATAAGGGCAACCTTGCCTAACACCTCCATTAAGCGGGAAATATCGGGACTGTATTCCAATGACCATAACTGTAGAATAATATAGTAACAAGATTAATTGTAAAAATCTAGGACCAAACCCATGCCAATGTAAGGAATGCATAGGAAATCATCAGTTAACGCCATCATTTGCATTAAGAGAAATTGTCACAAGGGAATGATTGAGTTTCGGTGCTATACTAAGAATGTTCAGGAAGATACAGGAGTCATCTATAATATTTCTATTTTTTCATGAAACCAGATTGTACTATGTAAACTAAATCCAATATTAAGTCATTTAATCTAAGGGTAAGGCCATAGCAAAAAGTTTGCAGTCCGTGTTTATTAATGAGCTAGGATGATCTTTCAAAGGGATAAATAACAATCTTTTTTTGGAATGAGGCAAATCGTGGCTTCTGTAAAAGAACCCGATGAATTATTCAAGTAGAGAAAATGGTAAATGAATTTAAATACCTTGGGGAATAGTAATTTCGAAATTGAAGGTAACATTTAATTGTGAAGCCATCTGAACCAGGCGCTTTTCCAGTTGGAAAACACTTGACTGCTGAAAACAATTCTTCAATTTGTATTGGTTGCTTGAGAGAGAGGACATATCTATGGGCGTGGGGTTTTGGGTTTTAAGGTTAAAAAGTATGACTCAAATAATTCTTCTGGTGGGTGAGACTCAGGAGTATAAAAGGTTAGTCAGTAGTCTGCAAAGCACATTGCAGGTCCCTATCTGAAAACTCTTGGGTGCCTAATTTGTTAGTGATAACATTTGATGGATTTTTCTTTTCTACATTTTAAATAATTTGCTAACAGAGTACCAGCTTTGTTCTTACCCCCATAATATCTGGCATTAATTTTGAGGAGCGTGCCACAAGCCTTCTCTCTGGAGAATTTGTTGAATTGAAATATGGCTGCTACCAATGCATCCAGATCTGCTTCATTATTCTTAAAAGTATAGTATATTTGCTCCAATCATTTAATGTGGGCTGAAATGGAGTTGGATTCTTTTTCCAAAGCCTTCCTTTTCGAGGAAACTTGATTAATAATAAAACCTCTAGAAGCAGCTTTGAATGAATCCCAAATGAACAAAAATAAGTCTCCTCTATATCATTCAGCTTAAAATATTCATTCACAAAGGTTTCATAGACAATAAGGAATCAGTTGTCGGATAGTAATGTATTACTGAACCTCCAGTGAGATTTGGGTGTGTGATCCCGAAGGATTTCGAGATCAGTGCAGACAGGGGCATGATATGAGATCAAAATGTAACCAATCTTTGAATTAATCAAGTGCTGGGTCAAATTGTTACTTACAAAGATATAATTAAGGCTTCCGGTTTTCTGTTTTTACTGATTTTTACAGATAAATACAGACAGAAAACAATGTGTTTCCCGTCAGTATTTATTTTTAAAAGCAGAAAAATACTGAAAATGGTGCTTCTTTTGAGAGACTATCCATGCTGTCTTTCATGAATTCCAGACAACAGCTGAGCAGATAGACAGCATGGAGGGTTAAAAAACAGGATGACATTTCCTTAAATACAGAAATATGCTCACACATATTTGTTATCACCCTAATATGTACCTGTGAGTGTAGTCTTTTGTTGTAAGTGGCTGCTTAATTTGCTAAAACATGACAGGCATCCACGTATGAGTGCACGTCCGAGAGTGAAATAGACGTGGAAATATACCATTTAACAGCTCCATTTATTCTCAAAACACAAAATAAATATGGATAAATACCAATGAGTTGGCCAAAAAATAAATTTGGATAAATACAGATGGAAAAGTTAAAAAAAATACATACCATAAAACCGGGAGCCCTAGATATAATCAATTCTGGTTTTAGACTTTGTCTGTGGCAGAATAAAAGGAATATTCCTTAAGAGTATGATTAATTCATCTCCAGGAGTCTCAACACATAAGATGTGTTGAGTTATAGTGTGATTGAATGCTTGTTGAGCTTTGTGTGGGATAAACCAAGCAATGGAATGCCAATCTAGAAAAGGGTCAAAAATCCGATAACAGTCGCAAATCAGCACAAAGTTCTCAGTGGAGTACTGTGCAATCTTACAAGAAATCTTCTTTCAAATAGTGTCATCTATTTTAAGTTGTACTAAACCCATCTACCCTCATCAGCATTCTCTTGGGTAATAAGTGATATATTAAGGTGTTAATGACAAAACATTACTACTCCATTTTTATGAAGAACAGAAGGGGAGAAATATAGTTCATCCACCCATTGTTTCTTAAGCTCACTAATATCTACTTTGGTGGTATACATTTCCTGAAGTAAGGCCATCTGACATTTCAAGCATGATAGGTGGGATAAAACTCATTGACATTAGATAGGATTTTTTTAAACCTTTGACATTCCATGTTATAATTCTAAGGTTCATTCTTGAGAATAACAAACGTTATAAAATTAAAAATCATATTTCTGAGCATAAGGATAGAGAAAATGAGAGAAAGAGAGGGGATAAGAAGAAAAATGAAAGAGCAAAGGAAAAAGAAGCGAGTAAAACAGGGAAGACAACCCCATAGAAGTAAATAGAATAAGAAGGCAATACAGGCAGAAAATTCCTTGATTGCTAATATACCCATAATAACGTAAAAGAACAACCTGAAGTATGAAAAGGGCATGGTACACCTAATGGAGATCTATCAGTCACGGCTCCAGCAAACAAAAAGGAGAAGCACAGCAGTAGCAAAAGACAACATACAATATATAAATAGACAAATGAAGGAAAGCTGGGGTAAACAATACAATGAGAAACAATTATCATGGAAGCAGATGCCATAAGCATGAATAACTGAACCTTGAACCTACCACAGATGACAGGTAAAAATGGCGATGATATTGATAAAAGAATAACATTATGGCAGGGATAACAAAGACAAATGGAGAGGTCCACAGAACACTCTACTGCTGAAACAAAATGGGGAAAGAGACAATGATGGTAAATGGATTAGCACAGAATGATACCTAAAAAGAAAAAACATAAGGTCAAGCATGAAATCACCAAGTGTAACAGAAGGAGTGCAGTCATGTTTTGGCAGCTGACCAGATCTCCATATTCTTATGTAGATGCTGATGGATAAAATCTTGCAACTGGGCTGGGCCTTCAAAAGTATAGAATTTCCCTTTGAAAGTAGTTTTGAAGAAACATGGGTGCACCAAGCCATATCTAATGTTCCTGGACTTTAATTGAGGATGCATTTCAAGAAAGCATTTCCTTCTAGCTACTGTTGTATTAGAGATGCTGAAACAGAAGAAAGCAACCAGAAAAGACTTCAAAACCACAACAAGGCAACTTCAACACAACACAGTAACACAATAAATCAAAAATATAACATAAACACACTACCACACAATCACAGTGCATAATACAAAGGGACAGCTGCATAAAATAAAAACACACTAACACAAGACACCTTACCAGCCCACCAACACAACAAAACAACACAATAACAATAATTTTGTGTTGTGCTGCACTGAGGTGTTGCCATGTTGTGTTTTTTGTTGTTGTACAGTGGTACAATATTTATTTCTACTGTATCATGATTGTGTTGTTTTGTTGTGCTCTGCTTATTTTGTTCATGTGGTGGGCAGTTGGGTTGGTGTGTTTTTGTGTTTGTATGTTGTTGTGTTCTATTGATTAGTTGTTATGTTGGTAGGCTACATTATGTATTGTGTTTTGTTTTTGTGTTGTGAAGTTGCATTGTACTGTGGTTTTTAAATAGCACATCATACCCCTGATGGGGGTCACAAACCACTCTCATTTGCATCAGATCCCTGAGTGAAGTTTTGGAGTGCACTGTTTTCTGCCGCTAAAGCAGCGATAATTTGAACGCCGTGCTTGATAATATGCCCCAAGGTTTTTAAATGCTCTATGGAATTCAAAACGGTTGTAAACTGTTCGTATTTTATCGGCAAGTGATTTCCTTGCGGGGAGCCGCATCGTCGTTTCCAGGAGAGTGCAGCGGGACCAGGACTACGTGTCCCAGGGGGCTTGGCGTTCTTCACCTGTAGCTGATTTCATCTCGCCACCTACAAAGCACCTCGCCGCTCCCGCTAGCGCGGGAGCCGCATCGTCGTTTCCAGGAGAGTGCAGCGGGACCAGGACTACGTGTCCCAGGGGGCTTGGCGTTCCTCACCTGTAGCTGATTTCATCTCGCCACCTACAAAGCACCTCACCGCTCCCGCTAGCGCGGGAGCCGCATCGTCGTTTCCAGGAAAGTGCAGCGGGACCAGGACTACGTGTCCCAGGGGGCTTGGCGTTCCTCACCTGTAGCTGATTTCATCTTGCCACCTACAAAGCACCTCGCCGCTCCCGCTGGCGCGGGAGCCGCATCGTCGTTTCCAGGAGAGTGCAGCGGGACCAGGACTACGTGTCCCAGGGGGCTTGGTGTTCCTCACCTGTAGCTGATTTCATCTCGCCACCTACAAAGCACCTCGCCGCTCCCGCTGGCGCGGGAGCCGCATCGTCGTTTCCAGGAGAGTGCAGCGGGACCAGGACTACGTGTCCCAGGGGGCTTGGCGTTCCTCACCTGTAGCTGATTTCATCTCGCCACCTACAAAGCACCTCGCCGCTCCCGCTAGCGCGGGAGCCGCATCGTCGTTTCCAGGAGAGTGCAGCGGGACCAGGACTACGTGTCCCAGGGGGCTTGGCGTTCCTCACCTATAGCTATTTCATCACGCCACCTACAAAGCCTATCATCACGGACGTGCGCCGGGCGAAGCCCGGGCCAAGGGCGGGCCCGTTTAAGCCCGTTCAAGACCGGTTAAGGACGGGACGGACCATCCCTCATACGCCCCATTCAAAGAAAGGTACATTATCATTATCACTACTACTGTGCCTTACTACAGAATCCGTGTTAAAATCTTTCCGGATATTTGCACAAGATTCATTGTGTATATAGCAGAGGTTGTAAGCATCAATCATGACATCCGTTACTACAACAATCCCACGAGACATCAGTGTGACTGGCGCTGGCTCAATGTTGGGTACTCTGGACAATTTTCTTGTACGGGTGTCGTCAGCTCTGGCTAAAGACATTGAATTGTCAGAAAAAAGGCTATTCCTAGACACCATATTTGCTAAGCGGTCATCTATGGGAAGCCTGGCAGGGGCTAAATCTCCTATCTGCCTTGACACCGAGCCAGATGATACATTATGTTCCTTGGATGAAGCCATTAAAAGCCCACTTGCTTCCACTAAAGATCTTATTGCGGTTCCGCCCAAACAGGTTATTGCTATGCTGGGGAACAATACAAAAACCCCCTCTCAGAATCCTTTGATTTCTCCTATAATCAAAACTAGATCAGCACTCATAGCTAAAAAGGGTGTGATGATTCAAAGTAAGGGCACGTCTGTGGAAAATAAAAGTTTGGGCGTTAAAACACCTACACAAACGAAACTTAAGGGTAAAAAAAGGAAGTTGGGAAATGATGCATTGACTAAGAAAAATATTACAAATAAAGATTGCTCTGGCCCACCTCACCTTGTAAATAAAGAAATTTCCCCTAAGTTGGGTGTTGAAAGGGATTCTTCAGAGGAGCTGGGTACTCTGTTTTGGGATAAAATGGAAGAAATGCTTAAAAAGACGATTCACCCACTTTATGGAAGATTGGACCGTATCGAGTCTAGACTCTCATGTCTCGAACTTTTGTCAGTATCAGTCCAGCAGACCTTGAGTAATCGGACTAGTGAGCAACAAAGTATTCAGATGTTATCCCATTGCCAAAAAGCCGCGGGTAAAACTCGCAATGGTCTGCCAAATAGTGGTAGCATCCTTGCCGTTAATAAGCCGGTGTCTTCTGGTGCTCCTACCCCTCCTGACAAAGTGGCCGAGGCAAGCCAAACTGAGCAGGGAGCTAAGGGTAAAAATGTGGGGCTAAGTAAATTGACATCTATTGCGGCTACTACACCAACTAAATCCACAGAGTTTGCGATACCTAATTTACCTACTGTAGATCTCCCCCCTGAATCTGTCCCTTATGTGGTTATATTGGCAGGTGTGCCATCATTGGGACCGGGTAAAAGGGAGACACATACAGAGCTCAAAAATAAGTGTTCATTTTGGCTTAATGCAAATAGGCAGTTGCCCGTGTATAGCAGGGCCGAGATTTTGTCCGTTAGAAGGGTAAATTGGGTAGGTAGAGGTATAAAAACAGTAGAGGGGGATTGTGTGATCGTTAATTTTAGAGACAGGAGATGTGTTGAATACATCTGTAACTGGTCACAAATTGATTCCAGATCTCGGATTCAATCACTTCCCTTGACCTATTTTTATGCCTCTATGCAAGATTTATGTGGTAAATTGTCCCTATGGAATGATCATTTTAGACACCCGGTTGTACGGAACTTAAGCTTATTTAAACGGTTCTCGGCCCTGTCCGGATTGGGGGATTGTGACTGACAGCAAAAGGAGGCAGGGGATGAGTCCACTAGTCTTAGCAGTTTATATAGATCCCCAGAGTTATTCCCAATGTCAGGCGAGGATCAAACGTCTGTTGGTATTGCTACAGCTGCGGGAGGGCCAAGTCCTGGTGTAAATGTCCATAATAGTACTATTATATGTTCAGGTATTGATCCCCCCTTAGACCATTGCCTACACGGGATAGATAATTCATCATTTACGGTTAAGAATGTGACCCTTGACTCTAGTACTATCCTTATTAGGGATGTACTTTTTGAAGAACCTAAAATCATAGGTGAATGCCCAACGATATACCCTTGTCTCACTTTAGGCCGAAATGCCCCCAGTAGGGAACCACTTACCATTGCTGCATATCTGTCGTTAGTCCCGTGTCCCATTGTGGATAGGACTGTAATTAATGAAGGCAAACAGATTACACATGGATTGACTTCAATGTTATCGTGGAATCTCGCTGGAATTGGGTCTAAGGTTGTCTCTCTGTGTTGGTCTGAATTCATTAACGATTTTGATATTTGTCTCTTTCAAGAGACTTGGTCTGTTGAACCAGTTTATAACCCAGGTTATCTGAATTTTTATGTCCCTGCTGTGAGAGGACCTAGGGGACGCCCTATGGGAGGATTGATAATTTGGATTAAACAGCATATAAGCTGTGGTATTCAATCCATCTCGTCTGGGCATTGTGATATTTTGGCTGTTAGACTTGATGTGTTGGGTTACCGAAAAATTGTTATTATTAATGTGTATGCCCGAGGCGTTCCAGGAGGGAAAAAAATCGAAGTATTTTCTGCCTTAGAATCCCTGATTGAATCACAGCCAGATGGGGTGTTACCATTAATTGCGGGTGACTTTAACTCAACTTTTGAACCGCTAGGTCTGGGAAGTATTCACATACTGGAAAAGGAGGACAGTAGATGGGGTGTCCCCGAATTGGAGGCAGGGCCATCAGCCAAATGGACTGAGGCGGCGCTGTTTTTGAACGGATTTTGTTTAGGTAACCAACTAAGAGCCGCTAATGGTCGGACTTTGTCAGACAAGAAGCGAGCAAAAACCTATGATAACGGGTCAAGGTCTAGCAACATTGACTATCTACTCGTCCATTTGAAGCTCTGGCATACTCTGGTCGACATGGAAGTCAAGATTCGTGATGAAAGTGACCATAACCCTCTTGCCGCATTATTCAGGCTGGGGTTGGAGGGTAGAGCTTCATTTAGTGATGATTTACCTATCCCCCAGACTATTTTATCAAGTGATGAGCGGCACCTTAAATGGTCTACAGTGAGTAAGCAAGCTGATACACTTATCGCTATTAATGTTCAGCTTGATAAGGTATTAGTCAAGATGGGTGATGGAGCGTATTCTGGGTCGCAGTTCTGTTGTTTTGAGCAGGATCATAATGAATTGTTTATCAATCTCAAAGCTAAGTTCTCTAAAGTTGGTGCTTCCAAGGCCATGGTGAGCAAAAAGCTTGAGAGGTGGTACAATAAGTCCTGTAGGGACGCTCGGGCTGGTCTGAGTTTAGCTTTAAAAACAAGGAATTTAGAGGCAATTAGTGCAGCCCGTTGTAATTATAGTGCGACAACTAGTAGGGCAAAAAGAGAGTGGGATGACCAAGTGTGGCTGAATCTTAAAGACGCATGCTTAACAAAGAACCAGGCTCTTTTTTGGGATATTTATAAATGGGAAGGTGGTGGACTTGTGGCTAGCCCACAAAATAATGTACCCCAAAATTCCTGGGTTGAATACTTCAAGCCGCAGTATGCTAATGCAGAAGGCAACTGTAGCGGGATGATTCCTGCCCTTAAATTTTATGAAGGTAATGTTTTTAGCTTAGGGGATGTCGATAAGGCATTGAATGTTGTTATCGCAGGGCGAGCTCCAGGGATGGATTGTATACCTGTGGACTTATTCCTTAGTGATAAAGTGAGATGGAGAGTATATATTAATTACTTAGCTAATGCCATTGCCCAGGGGATGGCTGTTCCTCACACCTGGAAAGGAGCAGAAATTGTGCCCATCTACAAAAAAGGTGATAAGTCTTTAGCGAGTAATTATAGGCCTATTAGCTTGATTGACTCCTTACAAAAACTAATGGGTCGTCTGGTCCTGGGTAAGATACAGGACTGGATAGATGAGGGGGATATCCTCAGCCCGTTGCAAGCTGGGTTTCGTTCAAGGACTAGTACGATTGATCAGGTCTTTAGATTTATTCTTTTGTACTGGCGCGTAGTGGTTTTGGGCAAAGGTACATTATATGCTGTTTTTGTGGACTTGAAGGCAGCATTCGATCTTGTCCCTCGAGGGAAGCTTTGGCAGGTATTGGTGGATTTAGAAATGCCACGGGAATTGTTATCTTTGATTGTTCGCCTTCATGAGGACACCTATGCAAGAGTTAGATGGGGTAGGCAGGAGGAGACCACAGATGCTTTTCCGGTAGAGAGGGGAGTGAGACAGGGATGCGTCATGGCGCCTACCCTGTTCTCACTTTTTATAAATGGAGTGGCTAAATACCTCTCCCTGGTTCCAACTGATGCCCCTGTGTTGGCAGGTGAGTGCATCCCGGTCCTTATGTTTGCGGACGACACCCTAATACTTTCTAAAACTCCAAGTGGCCTTCAGAAGGCACTCCAGTGCTTTATGGTCTTTTGCGATATGCGAGGGCTTGAAATTAATAGCACTAAAACAAAATTTATGGTACTTACCGAACCGAGTCGTTCAAAACAAATCAAACGGTTCAATGGAGGCATATATATAGGCAGTGAAGGTCAATTCTCCTACTCTGCAGAGCCCTCGGGTAATAACACCAATCGGCAGCCCCCCTGGATAACAAACTGGAAAAAAGCTCTCATATTGACTTGCCCCCCGAATCAGCTCCCTATGTAGTGACACTTACCGGCTTCCCAGAGCTTGCCCCGGGAAAAACGGAGAGACATCAGGATCTTAAAAACAAAGTAGTGCACTGGTTAAGCCAAAACAGGCCACTCCCCCCCAAAATTAATGGCGAGATTTTGCACGTGAGAAGACTGAAATGGTTGGGCCCCAGACCTAAGGACATCCAGGGTGACATTATCATAATCAACTTTAGGGACCGAAGGGTGTTACCCCACATCGTGGACTGGTACACCCCGAGCAGGGGCACGGGAATTTCAACGTGTGACCTGAGCTACTTTTACCCTCGTTCCCTCTTGTCAAACCCTACTCTTTCACATCCACTATTGAAGCTTAACACTGGGGCCCATCATTTCACTCTCCCCACTTCAAACAGATACGCCACTCTTTCTGGCTTGGATGAACAAGATTGACTTACAAACTCTGCACTATTGGCTGACAACCCCCCCTAACATGAATACTCTGCTAATTACCCCAGAACTTGATAATCCTAAACACAAGAAAAATACACTGTTCATTGACAATTTCGGGTGGAAGTCAACCTATGGCTCTGCCCCCCATCCCCCAATTTTTGAGCTAATCAGCTCAACTGGATGCTCATCAACCAACTTTTCTTTGATTACTTACCCCATGAGGGATACTTCCCTCCCTCAAACTTCCCCGCAACCTCAAGAAATCATCGAGATTTCAACATATTCTACGACTGGTTACACCTGTATGGACGAACCCCTTTTGGTTGACAGTCTTTTGTCCTGGAATGTGGCAGGTCTCCTTGACAAACTGTCCAATCCTGCATGGGTGCAAATTGTTTCCCGATATAGCATTATTTGCTTACAGGAACATGGACCACCACAGAGCTTCATCTCCTAGGGTATCAGACCCTTCATACCCCAGCTTCTCCCAGTCTCCACGGCAGAAGCAAGGGGGGACTTTCGATCTATATTTCTGTAGAGAGCCGATTAAAACCAGTCCACGTCACAGGGACCTCAAATTACCAGCTTATTAGCTTAACCGGTGGTTCTTTCAAGAACATCGTCCTGGTCAACTTTTACCACAACATTCCAAGTTCTCACCTGGACCAGGTGCTCAATGGGCTAAAAACCGATTTAATTAAAATAGAGACCCAAAATAAATCCGACACGTTAATTATTTGGCTGGGTGATTTTAACTGTCCTTTGTGCCCCCAGAGCATTAAAGGCATCTGTGGAATGGTAACTGATATTGACGACTCTTCCAGCCATTTTCGCCACACCAAATTAGGAGACCTTTTAAACGGTCTAACATCCCACTTTAACTTATCTTATGTTAATGAACTATGCCACCCACCCAAGTGCTTTAAACCCACCTATAACGGGAGAGGCTGTCACACTACAATCGATTACATACTCATATCCACCAGGTACTCAGGGTCCATACTTAACTGGGAGACCCTTGATACAGCTATCAGTGACCATTATCCAATCGGGGTGACTTTAAAACTAACTCCGCATGCTAAGGACAAGGTTAGGCAGAATCCCCCTTACTCCCCACCTTTACAGTTGGGAACCACTATGGGCCTTTATCTAAAATGGGACAAAGTAGTCGCCCTCACCTTTCTTAACTCTCTGGTCAAGAATACACATGACCATATTCAAATTTGTTTGTCACTCACTGAAAACCCGCAGGCAATAAGCCACTCTTTTTCCGTAATCCTGTCTTAAATCAAAACACTGCTTGCACGTACCCCAAGAAAATCTTCCCTACTTACTTACGGCTGGTTTGATAGGAATTGCTCTAAAGCTCTGCGACTGTTGAAAGTTGCCTTAAAATCTAATCCTAGAAACCGCCTGGAAGTCCAGCAAGCCAGACTAAATTATCGCACCATCCGCCAGGCTAGGAAAAACCAGCTGAAGTCAGAGGCCTGGCAAGCTCTCGTGGAAGCCTCTAGTAAGAGGGATAATACCGCCTTCTGGAGGGTAGTTAATGCTCCCTTCCTCCGACCCTCCCAGTCCCCAAACTTGGATTCAGCCATAACTGCCGAAACCTGGGTTAAACACTTTAGTACTCTATATAACCCTCTTGACTCGGCTGACCGACTGAGCGAGCGGGAAAGTCATCCTAATTCCCTCCCAGAATTAAATACTTCTACCTTTTTTCGCTTGAATATCTTCTTTGATCATGCCGAAGTATTAATGGCACTAAAAGAAAGCCCCTCCGGGAAGGCCCCAGGTCCGGATTGCGTTCCAATAGACGTTTTTAAATCACAGCCAGACCTATGGGCCCCACTGCTTACCAATGTGCTGAACTCTCTGAATACTACAGGTTTTATTTCCACCTGGCCCAAGGCAATCGTAGTCCCGATTTTTAAAAAAGGCGAAAGGGATAATCCCGCCAATTATCGCCCAATTTCACTTTTAGACTCCCTCATGAAGGTAGCCGGGCGAATTATTTTAAACAGAATACATGATTGGATAAGCGATCAAGACATTATCTCTAACCTGCAATATGGCTTCAGACAAAGCAAGGGTACTATTGAGCAAGGCCTGAATCTGACTCTCATCATAGCCAAATACACCCAGGCTAAAAAGGGAAATCTCTTCATAACCTTCGTAGACCTCAGCTCCGCCTTTGATTGTGTTGATCATGAGCTGTTATGGGAATCTCTTGCAGAGATAGGCTTAGATCCCCCTATTCTTTTATTTATTAAAGAGTTGTACAGGGACGCATCGGCCCGCGTTAGATACGGTAGGAATGGAGAATGCTCTGATAGGTTCCTCATTAGACGAGGTGTCAGACAGGGTTGCATATTAGCCCCCCTACTTTTCACTCTCTATATTAACTCTGTTGGTCACCACCTAAACAGAACCTTCAATCACTACCCTACTATAAATGGCAAACCCATACCTATTCTGCTCTACGCGGACGATGCTGCAATTATGTCCCAGACCCGCTTGGGGTTACAAAGGGCAGTCATTGAATTCACTGACTATGTCAAAGAGAGGCCTAAACGTTAACACCTCTAAAACCTTAACCATGTCTTGTGGCCTAGGGATTGGGAAAAAACCATGCTCCATCTTTTTGAATGGTAAAAAATTGGACAGTATTGATAGATTCCCTTATTTGGGTATTATTTTTAATAAGAGGGGCACTTGGCGAGCCGCGGCTCAAGCCAGGGGCTTAGCACTGTCTAAAGCTATAGGCGCATTGACCAACTTCTCCCAAAAACTTGGGGGTCGCCCGATAAGTCCTCTACTTCAGATCTACCGGGCGAAGTGCATTTCAGCTGGCACTTATGGTTCCGGGATCTGTGGGATCGAGCCCGCTGACCAAATTCAACGCCTCGAGAACGCTTTTTTACGTTATCTCCTGGCTGTTCCACCCAGTACTTCCACCTATATGGTGCACACTGAATTAGGTCTCACACACATTGCGGACACGATCAATTCCTCCCCCCTCATTTTATGGCACAAAGTTTGGACTAATGAAGAGACACCTTTTAACAGAGAAATCATTACAGACTGCCTTAAATTGAATGAGGTCAAGAACATTAAATGGCTGAACTATGTTAAGAAGCTGTCCTCTGACCTAGGGCACCCTGAATTTTTCACTGACCCATCAACCTTAATTAATATAGCAAGAGTTACGCTAAAACGTCTCGTCCTAAACCATTTGTGCAGCCAACGATGGTCCTTAGAAAAACAAAAGAGCTCAATTGTTGAATATCAACAATCGACCATTACGAATGGAATACAGCAATACTTACTCTTAGAACCATCGCCTTTCATTCGCATGCTCCTGACCCGTTTCCGCACCGACACTTTTTTTAGATTGTTAACTTTTCCTAATCCAAATTGTTGGTCCAGCAACATGGAGAAATGCCCCTGTGACGGATTATCAACCCAATCTAATATTCACTGCATCTTATTTTGCATATTTTATCAACTGCCAAGGGCTATTTTCTTAAAACCTCTGCTTATATCATGGGGATTACGCTCATGCAGAATGGCCTACTATAAATTAAAAATTTTGGAAACACCCTTAGCCTTGGCAGCAATTTCATCTTATCTGAATAAGACCTTGAGATTGAGGTTATCAATGCAGACTTAGCTGACATTTGCCTTGATGCCCTGATTGTGTACCTGCACTTTTAAATTGTACTTTTACTCGTTTTTATTGGATCTTTTATATTTATGCGTGTGTACTTTTATGATATTGTTTTTACATATCGAATAAAGTTCATTATCTATCCATCTATGGGCAATTGCCAGCTAGAGCGGGTCAATGCCTTTACCTATTTAGGGGTTAACCTCCAGTGTGACATGAGCTGGAATATGCAGTTAGACACAAGTATACTGAGGTTTAAGCAACAAGTAGGCGCTTTACTCAAACGATTCAAGTCTTCTTTCACCAAACCAATTAGATCAGTTTTAGAGATCTATGGGATGAAAGTCTTGGGTTCAGTTCTTTATGGCGCCGAGTTGTGGGGGTTTTCCAACTTGAAGCAATTGGCTACCCTAGAAAATGAGTTTCTTAGGAAAATTACTTGTGTCCCCCAAAGTACCCCTCTAGCCCCCTTGTATTATGACCTTGGCAAGAAGTCTGTGTACGATCTTGCCATGTTGCGTCCAGTATTATACTGGCGTAGGCTGTGGACCACGGAGGAACTCTATCATTATGCTAGGGGTCTTAAGGATGTAATTGAGAAGGATTGCTTCCATAAAATTAAGTGGCTGAAATCAATTGGTTCTCTCTTAGGGAGAATGGGGTTGAGGGAACTGTGGGATGATCCTATTAATACTGTTTTCCCTCTAAGGCAGAAACGAAGAAGATCTATTGGGAGATGATTTTTACTGAAAAGTGTCATGCAAATGCTTCTGCCCATCTCACAGAACGCTTTCTTGAATTTAAATCCCATCCACTACTGGAACCCTACTGGGACTCAATAGAGAAACCATTAGATCGGAAGCTTTACTTCCAATTTAGGATTGGATCCCTCCCTATTAGGGCTTTTACGTCTAGCTGGGCGGGGATAGATGGTGATAAATGTCGCAATTGTAAGGATAAGGTAGAGACGATGAGCCATTTCTTGTTTTCTTATCCATTGTATGCAGCCCCAAGTAATAAATGGGTCAAACCAATATGCCGTCTTATTGGGGTCCGGAAACATGATGAGGCATTACGAATATTACGTTCTGATCCTAGCCTTCCAATTGCACTGGCTATGGCAAAATTCTTGAAATGGGCATGGTTAATAAGAGCCAAGGAAGATTGCTAGGTATATGAAATCCAATAAATTTTAAGATGGTGGCTCGCTCTACTTATTAATTATTGAATCATGGTTACTTTTTGTACATCCCCTTTTTAAGAAATTCATTCGACACTAAAAATGTGAGTTTAATTGTTTTTTACTAATTTTAATTATTTATCAACTGTTTTTATGACTTGTATTATGTTTTATGTATGTTTGCGATACTTTTATGACTTATTGTCGAATAAAGTTTACAAATGGATTTCCTTATCTCAGCCATTAGAAGTGAGGAGATTCCTCCACTGAAAGATTATGAAGGAAGGTATGGTGAAGAGTGGAGCCACCTAGATCTATATCAAAGACAGCTCTAGGTTGCTGGGAGGTGCAAAGTTTGTGCTGCGGGGAGAGATCTAAAGGTGTGGCATGATGAGCTATGTACATTGCTTTGAAAGTGATACATCTAGCCACAAGGAGACAATGCAGAGACTGAAGTGCAGGTTAAATGTGACTCTAGATATTGAGGGTAAAAAGCAGTTTTGTTGTTGTGGTCTGAATTCTCTGTAGCTTTCGACTCACGTGGATGGATGCTCCAAAGTATTTGTTGTTGGCATTGTTTAAACAGGAAGGTACTGGTTTATGGTGACTTGTACGATTTCAGAGAAACATAAATAAGGCAAATCTCGAGGTAGGTATCTAGTTGTTTAAAAGGATCCAAATGTAACATAAAAATTGATTCATTTGAGGAATCAGGAAGAGGTTCTTATCCCAATATATGCATAGTTTCCTTACTACATTTGATGGCTACGGGTAGGCCAAGCTTTCCTGGCCTGGTGGTGGGTGGTTTAAAGTGGAACATTTTCCACAGGCACCTGTTCCAGCATTTGACTTTTTTTTTTTTTGTTTTTATTTTTTTTTTTTATTGAAACTGAAAGGTGTCATACAACATTAAAGTTCAATACAGAAAATATGAAATTACGAAAACCAAAACATCTCTGATACAATGAACCAAGATCCATCTAAAATAACAAAAACAATTTTAAAATAACATTAATGAAAAGAGGGTCAAAAAAAGTTTCCCCATATTTTTTCGAATTTTCTCCCCCCTCCAATCCGCGCCGCGTAGTTACGCTCACTAATCTTAACTCTTCGCATTTTACGTAGCCATTCATGAAAAGATGGTGTCTGAGTAGATCGCCAATTCTGAAGTAACAATGATCTGGCCACGGCCATGCAGATGAATAGAAGTTTAGCGAGTGAGACAGAAAGATTAAGATTCTGATCAAAGCCATAAAGCATCAATTTAGGATTTATAGATATCTGGATATGAAAAATAAAACATAAAAAAGCAAAAATGTCTACCCAGAACTCTTTGACCATACAACATTCAACTATGACGTGTGTCCAATTAGCTGGGGCGAAACTTTGACAACGAAAGCAGATCGGTATATAATTACTAAACATTTTAGCAATTACCGCCGGGGTATAATACAGGAGCCATTTACCAAAAAATATCATTCTGCGCCAATTGGCTCCCCTTAATGTGGAAAAATTAAATTTATTAATAGTCCGCCACGTCGTTAATGATAAAACATGTTTTTCGTGTTCCCACCATTTTTTGACTGCTTTGGATCCTAGATCGTCTTGTTTAAACTGGGCGAGATGACGTTTCCACTCACCAGGTTTCCTTATTAAAATACTATTGAAAAAAAGATCGTTGTTTAAAGGGGAAGTCTGAGTAAAGGAGGTGGGAGCATACTGCTGCAAAAGTTTATAAATTATATTATAAGACCCGGCTAACAAAAAATTTCCTGAAAGTAGTAAACGCATCTCGGGCGGAGTTAACCACCTGGAATAATGTAAAAAATCGCACACTTTGCTAAAGCCGGCCTTAATCCAATAGCACATTAAATGCGAGCTTACCCCCTTCCCTCTTGATGAGAGTAAGTTAGTCAGCAAGGAGGAGGTATTAAAAAGAGAGAGAGAGTATCTACTAATCATGGCCGAACGCTTCCTAAAAAACCAAGCTATTATTTTATACCTAACCAATTTTGGGGATTTAGGTATTTGAAGAGGGGAGGATATTTGACTCTCTGAAAAAATTAAATCGAAGAAAAAACTAATATAATCATTTGGGTTCGGAGTTGGGACCTTGAATCGAGTCAGGTACTGAGCAAAATAGGCATTATAATAATCTCTAATGTTTGGAAGTGCAAGGCCACCGTTATCTAAACCATCATAAAGAGTAGTCATCGCGATCCGGGGCTTTTTATGTGACCACAGAAAGCTTGAAAATAAGGATTCTATTTTCGAAAAAAATGAACCTGGAAGAAAACACGGAGTTGTTGAAAACAGAAAATTAAATAATGGTAAAATAGACATTTTGATCAGGGCGACTCTACCCAGTATTGATAAAGGTAATTTATTCCAGCGAGTTAGCATCGAGCGAACCCTTTGAAGAAGGGGAACAAAATTCAAACCGAAAAGATCTTTAACTGAAGAGGAAAAAAACACCCCCAAATATCTTTTAGGTTTATTATTAATACAGCCACGTAAATCCGGATATAATTCGGGAATGTGATTGCCACAAATCAGTATTTCGGTCTTTTTTTTATTGATCCGGTAACCCCCAAAAGTCTCATATTGCTCGAAAATCTGAAATGCCTGAACTTGAGACGGCAAATCGGATTTAATGAGTAACATAATATCGTCTGCATAAAGTTTTATCTTCGACATAAATGGAATTGGGGGTGAGATCTCTACAGACTTCCGAATAGCTATTGCGAGGGGTTCGATAAAAAAAGCAAAAAGAATCGGTGATAAGGGACAACCCTGACGGGTTCCGCGATTAACTGAAACTGATCCAACCGAATGTGAATTGATAATAATATTAGCTTTAGCACCCGAATAAAGATTACGAATAAAATTAATAACGTTGGATGGAATATGAAAGTGCTGCAAAATAATAAAAAGTGTCTCCCAAACCACCAAATCAAAAGCTTTTTCCGCATCAAATAACAAAATAAGTGCAGGGATCCTCCGTGTCTCAAAGTAATCCAAAGCTTCTGCCAGATAATGAGTGTTAGTCATGAGCTGTCTACCGGTAATAAAACCGTTTTGGTCTTTATGAATCAGATCCGAAGAAATTCGATTAAATCGAATAGCCAATAATTTAGTGACGATCTTGTAATCCGAATTTAAGAGAGTAATGGGACGATATGAATTAGGATCGGTAGCATCTTTCCCCTTCTTCAAAAAGCTGACCACAGTGCCCTCGCGGAAAGAGTCGGGAATTGAGGCTCCAGCCAACATAGAGTTAAGCAATAGTAGAAACAAATTTGAAAAAGAGGGAAAAAAAACCTTAAAAAACTCTGCGGGTAGCCCATCCGGACCAGCGGCTTTCCCTGATGGAAGATCTTTCACCACCGCCTCTATCTCTTCCAAAGAAAATCCATCTGCCATGGTTAATTCTTCAGAGTGGGAAAGAGAAGGGATCACAGCCTGCCGCAAAAAGGAATTTAATTTAGACTGGTTAATTTTAAGCTGATGAGAATATATATTTTGATAATGACAATGCATTATCGCACCTATCTTATCTGGATCAGTTGTAGATTGATGCGAGACCGGACATTTTAACTCCCGAATTAAATTAGGTGCTGCTTGTTCCTTGGCCTGCCAGGCCAAGAATCTCCCAGTGAAATTACTTTCTTCATATATTTTCTGATATTGAATACGAAAAAATGCCTCGCCCTGCTCATATAAAAAAGTGGTGTATTTTTGTTTAGCTTCATTTCATTGTTCTTTAACTAATCGTGAGGGATTTTGTTGCCTTTGAAAGCTAAGTGTATGTATACGGAATTCCAATAGTTTAATTTCAGCCCTAGATGCAGTTAAAATGGCCGCATCTTTCCCTATGATGATTCCGCGAATAAAGGCCTTTAAAGCATCCCAAATAATACTTATGGGGGCAGTGCCCATATTAAGAGTTATAAAGTCTTTGATCTTGTTTTTTAATTCAGAGACCCATTTATCGTCATTAAGATGAGCTTTATTGAGGACCCATCTTTTGGGGGATCTTTTGGTCTCCCCGAAAATGAATTCCCTAATAAGCATACCATGGTCTGAGAATACGTTAAACACCGTATTGAAAAAGCCGAGCTTAAGGTTGCGTGAAGCTAAAATAAAATCAATACGGGATGAGGATTTGAATCTACCCGACCAACAAGTATAATCTCTTTTAGAGGGGTTATCTACCCGCCAATGATCAGAAAGATCGAATAGTTTGATATAATGTGAAATGGTTTGAAAAACTTTCGGTTTAAGTTGTTTTGATGATTGAGATGATGAATCCAAATGCGGATCCATCAGCACATTAAAATCCCCACCCATCACAATATCTCCTGACACCATTAATAGAGATTGAAACAAGTCTTCATACAAACTAGCATCGTCTGTTAGAGGCCCATAACAACATACAAAAATAAAAGGTCTCTGCCTAGTTTTAACTCTACATGAGACCCAGCACCAACGTCCTGAGCCTCCCTGTTCTGATTGAATAATATCAGCACATAAGTTCTTATTCAAGAATATTGCCACCCCTCGCTGAGATGCATCGCATGATGCAAAACACCGAAATGAAGCCCAAGATTTGAGCATTGAAAACCCATCTAGCTTGGAAGAGGGAATATGAGTCTCCTGTAACAGAATAACGGAGGGATTCTCAGCCTTTAACCAAACTTCCATAGCACGCTTTTTCTTAATATTGTTTAAGCCATTGACATTAAGAGAAAGCAACTTCAAACTCTCCTTATTAGACATTGAGATCTGAATTAAATTGACTAAAGAAAATTATCACCAAACCACTCCGTACCCCTTGAATACAATGAATACATTGAAAACATGCTGACAAATAGAATAATAAGTAAAAATAATCAGACACCATCAATTTCCTTTTTGTTTCAACCCACCCACCACCACCAACAACCCAAACAACCCCAGCACCACCCCCACCACCCCCGTGAACCCCACCCTCCAATGGCCCAGCTACCTCCCTCCACGCTGACCATAGGATCCTAACCCACTCCATTGGGGCGACCGGTTAACACCCCCTAGGCTGCCTGAGTTGCGGACTCCCACAGGCTCATCTGACCCCCCCTACCCCCGGACCCACTTCTAGGATAGGACTAATAGCATTAGGAGCGCAAATAGACCCCCCCACCAGAACGGAAAAAAAACTTAATTTAGGAGGGTGAAATCTCCTTAAGCAGATCCTGTGCCGCTGATATATCGGAAATCATAAAGAATTTGCCTTTGACTAACACTTTAAGCTTGGACTGCTGTGCTATCGTAGCTTGTGCCCCTTTAGCTTTAAACAGCCCCAACATTTGAACAAACTCTTTTCTTCTCCGAGCAGCGGAGGCAGACATATCTGAAAAAATACGACATTTGACAGTCTCAGTAACAAAAAATTGTCTTTTCTGAATTGCCGTTGAAAGAATAGTCTCTTTGACCCGGATATCCGAAAAATTAGGTAACATTGTTCGAGGAAGGGAGGAATTTGGAAAGGGCTGAGCAGGAACGCTGTGAGCACGTGTAATAGTTAAATCGCCTTCATAGTTGGGGATCACTTTAGATTTTAAAAAGGATGTTGCCCATTGCACCGTATTAGAGCCTTCAAGGCCTTCTGGAACCCCAACTATACGAAGGTTCGATCTACGATTATAGTTTTCCAAATCGTCCAATTTATTTTCAAACGAACGTGTACACACAGAAAGATGTTTTGCATCTTTTTTGACCTCCGTCATCTGATCCTCCAAACTTGAAATACGGGTTTCGGACTCTTGGAGACGAACCGGAAATGTAGAGAAGAGAGCCTCCATTTTCTACAGTCGTTGATTAATTGAAGCAAGCTCTGCCCTTTGAACCCTCTTTAATTCTCGAACTTCATCAAGAATTAAATTTAGCATGTCTTTAACTGACATCTGGATCTCCCCTACAGTCTTGGTGTCGAGATCTAGCAAGGGACTTAAAGAACAAGGAGGACTCACATTAGAGACGAAATCAGCAGGAGTGTCTAGCAGTTTGTCGGTCAATAATGGAACTGTAAGCGCTTGACCAAGATGGCCGCGTGAGCCTTGAGCTCCCGCGACCCTCGCGCCCTCCTGCAATCATCCTGTCCTAAATCCTGATTTTCATGCACGGAATCCTGCAGATGAGTCACAGCTGGGGCGATTGACGTTGTCCGGGCTAAGATCGCCCACCGGGGACCGAAGTTGTGCATGGAGGAAGATTGCGGCCTACCTCCGAAGGATGCCAGGGGCTTGCGTTGGCAGGATGCCCGGCCACTAATTGAACAACAGCGGCCTTGGGAGGTGTGAACTGGCGGACGGGTGCCGCTGCACTTTCACTTTCGCTTTCTCGCCCTTTGCTTGCTCTGGGTTGGGAGTGCTTCGTGCCGATCCCCTGTTGTCTGGAAGACCTCCACTCGACCCTGGCTGGCTGCTGAAGTTCTAGTTAACCCTGTTTCCTCTGGCTGAGTGAGGGATGTCTTTTTGCGACTGACTGCCCTGCTGTTCGGGATGTCGACCAAATCGGAGGCAGACAAGCCGAAGTCTAAGACTACCAGGCGGGGAGGCTATACCCAATCCAACAATATGGATCGCTATGCCCAGCAGAAGGGGTCGCCTGGTGGATCGGGACAGTCGCTGGAAGCACAGAAGGCCGATTCATCCCCAGCCTCGGAGTTATCATTGCAGGATATCAAGGGGGCGATAGATGGGATGCAATCTTCGATTGGGCGACAGTTCGAGACCCTGGCGCACAAGGTGGACATGATTTTGGATGATGTCAACTTGATTCGCGCGGACCTGGGCAAAACCAATGAGCGGGTCAAGTCCCTGGACCTCAAGACTATGGGCCTCGCGGACGATGTCTCGGAACTCCAGGCTGAGGTTCGTAAGTTACGAACCGCGAATGACCTCTCCGCCCGCCGGCTCGAAGACTTTGAAGGTCGGGCCCGGCGCAACAATGTGCGCCTTATTGGGGTCCCGGAAACTTCGGAGGAGCTCTCCGTGGATTTACTCGTCGAGGACTTGGTGGTGAATCATCTTGCGCCTAAGGGCCTTGGCAAGTTTTTTGCGGTTGAGCGGGCTCACCGAGTGCCTGGCGGACGGCCTAAGGTGGGAGCCCCCCCGCGGCCGATTGTCGCCCGGATCTTTAATTTTCAGGATCGAGACGCTATCCTGCAAGCATCGAGGGTGACAGGCCCGGTGCCTTTTCAGAATGCTTCTGTGAGCTTTTATCCTGACTTCACCCAGATGGTGCAGAAACAGAGGCAGAGTTTCCTGGGGGTGAAGCGGCGGCTTAGGGAGATGGACCTGAAGTATGCCATGCTTTTCCCCGCCAGGCTACGTGTGGTGTATGAGGATCGGACTTTCTTCTTCGAATCACCGGACATGGCAGGGGACTGGTTGGATGCGCTCCCTCGGCGACAGCCCGGCCGGGACCGCGTGGATGGAGCGGAAGGCGACCGGGATGGACAGAAGTGATACCTCCGGTGTCGGTCTGTTTTGACTCAGCCCCGGACAGTGACTCGCATTCTACTGCAGTAATGGGAGGGCGGCGGGGGGAAGATAGGAGCTCTTTCCTCCCTTGGGGTACTTTTTGTAGATTTGTTTTTGATAGGGCGACAGGCACACTGCAAGTTGGGGGGTTTTGTAAGCTGACGCAGGGGTGCAGGGAGGGGGGGGGATTCGGGATGTTGGGGTTGTTGTTGGGGGTTGTTTTTTTCTTGCAAGGCGTAGCAATTGTTGTCAGTATGGTCCGATCGTGGTTCTCCGGGGGGGTGGAGGTCTCTTTGTGTTTGGGGATGGGGGATAGGGGCTTAAACATAATTAGCTGGAATGTTAATGGCTTAGGGGATCGTATTAAACGGGGGATAGTCCTGCAATTCTTGAAACGGACCTCGCCAGATGTGGTCCTCCTGCAGGAGACCCACCTTATAGGGAA
This sequence comes from Triturus cristatus, assembly GCF_964204655.1. NCBI lineage: Eukaryota > Metazoa > Chordata > Amphibia > Caudata > Salamandridae > Triturus > Triturus cristatus. Next base: position 694,707,377 of record NC_140591.1, read on the forward strand.
TTCATGTTATGCACTTAACAGAAAGGGTTATAAATTAATTGCTCACTCGGGGTTCTCCTCGGGCTCCAGGGGTGCGGGCATACTTGTTAGAGCTTCCCTACCATTTGAGGTTGACTCCACCATCGCTGATGACAGGGGGCGCTTTGTGGCTGTGGCGGGGAGGTGGGAGGGCAGAACGTTGGTATTGGTTTCTGTTTATGTCCCTCCTGCCCTGCAGGCCTCCACGTTTGCTGATCTGGGCAAGGCCTTGTTGGAACTCCCCGAAGGGATGCTCGTGGTGGGAGGAGACTTCAATGCGGTTGGTTCTGGAATGCTCAATAGGTACCCGCCCAGGGACACCGGGGGGGCTCAGAAGTGGCTTCCTGACTTTATAGATACTTTTGGCCTGGTAGACTGTTGGAGGCTACGGCACCCCACTCAGAGACAATATACCTTTCACTCCGGGGCCCACGGTAGTCTCTCTCGGATTGATTACTTGCTCACTCTGGCTGCGCACGCCTCATTGGTATCTGAGGCTAGGCACATGGCACGGGGCATATCTGATCATTCGCCGGTGTGGGCCTGTCTGGATATTGGCCGGGTGGTGGGGGGCAGGGTGGCTCCCATTAACCCCTGGTACTTTCGTGACCCCAAGCTGCGCAGTGCGTTGCTGAAGACAGTTGATCACTATTTTCAAGATAATCAGGGTTCAGTTGAATCTGCGGTGTCCTTGTGGGAAGCTTTTAAGACTGTATTGAGAGGGGAGGCCCTTTCCTTGGTAGTGGCCGCCAAGCGGCGGAGAGACGCCGAGGTGACACAAGTAGAGGACGAGATAGCGGCTTTAGAAGTGGCCTTGGAAGAGGATGTTGCAACGGCCACACTGCATACTTTGAGCTTGAAGCAATTGGAATATAGGGATCTGGTGACGAACGCTGCCAAGACCCTCAATAGGGAGCAGCAGGGTCGATTGTACGATGTTGGTGATAAGGCCGGGAAATTGCTGGCGTGGTTGGATAAAAAAGAGCGTGTTAATCGAGTGGTGCCGGAGTTGTCGATGGATGGGGGAGAGGTTGTCACTGACCCCGACGGTATAGTTCAGTGTTTCTCGGACTATTTTCGTACGTTATACACCTCGGTTTCGGATAGGCCGACTGAGGACTCGTGTGACCTTCTGCGTGATATCGCTCTGCCCTGCCTTTCTGCCATTGATAGGGATGACCTCGATGGAGATATAACTGTAGACGAAGTGGCGTGTGCTATCCGTGCTATCCGTGCGTTGCGCTCCGGTAAGGCCTCGGGCCCAAATGGTTTGCCGATTGAGCTGTATAAGCTTCGTCCGGATAAGTTGGCTCCTCACCTGCGCGCCATGTTCGTGGAGGTGCGGGTGAATGGGTTTCTTCCGCTCGATCAACGGCTGGCGACGATTGTGGTAATACATAAAGACGGTAAGCACCGGGACAAGTGTGGCTCCTATCGGCCGATATCACTTCTCAACGCCGAGCCGAAAATCCTTGCTAAGATCCTTGCTAACCGCCTGGTCCGGGTGCTTGGCGACTTGATCCACCCGGATCAGTCGGGCTTTATCCCGCACCGTAACATTGCACTGAATCTTAGACGCCTTCATGGAGTGATTGCTAGGACGGGCACGATGCGGGAGCCGGCTATTGTGGCGTCCCTCGATGCCACGATGGCCTTCGATACGGTGGAGTGGGCATACCTGTGGGCTGTGCTAGCCAAGTTCGGCTTTGGGCCTGGATTTGTAGGCTGGGTGAGGTTGCTCTATGAGGGGCCTCTTGCTAGCGTCGTGGTGAACGGGCGGGCATCGACACCGTTCGAGCTCGGGAGAGGCACCCGGCAGGGCTGTCCCCTGTCGCCGTTGTTGTTCGCCCTTGCTCTTGAGCCGCTGGCGGCGTGGATACGATGGCACCCGGATATACGTGGGATTCGTTGGTCGCCTGACCCCGAAGACCGCATTTCACTTTACGCCGACGATATTCTGCTATACCTCGCCTAAGAAATCTCTGATAGTGGTTTGTGACGTCTTGACTTCTTTCGGTAGGAACTCTGGTCTTGTCATTAATTGGGGGAAGTCATACTTGTATGTCCTGTGTGGGGTTGTCCCGCCTGTCCCGCGCAACTGCTCGATCCAGATAGCCCGGCAGGGCTTTTTGTATTTGGGGATCTATATTTCCACCGACCCCATTTTACGATACGAGAAGAACTTGCTCCCTCCCTTGGCACGTCTGCGACGGGACGTGGCGGGCTGGCGGCGGTTGCCGCTTTCCCTCCTTGGCCGTGCCGCCCTGTTTAAAATGATGTCTCTTCCCCGTTTCCTCTATGCCCTGCAGAATACCCTTGACTTGGTCCCGGCCAGTTATTTCCGTGAGGTCGAAAGCCACCAGCGCGCGCTATTGTGGGAAGGGCGTCCGCGCATAGCGATTGCTAAGTTGACGCTTCCGTGGTATGACGGGGGTATCGCGCTTCCAGATATTCGACGTTATTATTGGGCCACTCAGTTGAGCGCGATTAGCCATGGTGTATATGGTCCGGCGCTGAGCCCCGGCTACGCCATGGACCGATGGTTGCTGCGTGGGGGTAATTACCACAGAGCGTTGTACTCGAAGTCGTCGGACTTAACCCTTACGGGGCCCACCAGGGTGGCCGTGCATGTATGGAAGGTGGCGACGGATTCACTGGGCTGGAAGGGTAAGCTTACCCTTGCCACCACTCTGTTTGACTCCGATATTCTGGGAAAGCATTGGCATACAAAAGGGTTTGAGAAATGGGACCTGATCGGTATATCCAGGGTTGGAGACCTTTTGGTTAAGGGTAGGATAAAGTCATTCGAGGAGCTGCAGAAGGAATATGAGCTAGGGAGCACGGAGTTCTTCCGATACGCTCAAGTGTGCCACGCCTTGCGGTCAGTCCTTGTAGAGGGGGAGAAGGTGCCTGAGTCCTCTCCGTTAGAGGACCGGATCCTGGATGGCCATATGCCAGAGAGTACGATCTCGCTCATTTATAAGAAACTAATTAATGTTCTTCTATGGTTGCGCGATCAATGGACCAGGGATGGCCTCGAACTAGATGATGAGGATTGGCAGTATGCAGTTTCTTCTCCCAAAGAGGTCGCGATCCCCGCGCGCCTGCGGCTGGTGCAGCTTAAAATACTCCATAGGGTCTACGTGACGGGGCCCAGGCTGGTCCATATGGGTTTCTCTGAGGAGGGCTTATGTAAGAGAGGCTGTGGTATGGTGGGCACCTTCCTACATATTATTTGGGAATGCGGTGCGATTATGGAGTTTTGGAAGCGAATCCACGATGTGATGGGGGAGGTGACGGGCATCGTCATGCAGCCGGAGGCGCGGTGTTGTCTCCTGAATGTTTGGGGTCCTACTGACCACGATGCGGCACAGACTCAATGGGTGACCCTAGGGAACATGGTAGCCAAGCGCGACATCGCTCGCCTGTGGGGCTCTACTAGGCCTCCTACATTGACAGCGTGGATGGAAAACATGGATCGGAGCATTTTTAGGGAGAAGACAGTGTATTGTGCTCGAGGGCGCCCTCGGAAATGGCACTCTGTATGGGGGCGATGGAACCAGTACAGAGGGGGCATATGCCTGCCCCCAGACCCGGACCCGCCTGAGGAGCAGCTCTCCCCTTAGCTTTCTTTCCGGCTTTGTACTCCTTGCTGGTATGTGTTTGTCTTCTTGAGTCTCTGACTTCCCCTCCTTTCCCTTACTATAGACCTGTGTCTGTTGGACGAAATGGGGCTCGCTCCCCCTGATGGGAACCCTTTTTGTGCTTTCAGTACTTTTCGCCTTGCTTGGGTTTAGGTTTGGGTTTGTGTTTATTTAAAACAGAACCTTTGATTCTCCTGTCAGTGAAATGTGGACGCTCGCATGTGTTGTGTTTCTAAAGCTGCCGTACCTCCGGGTTGTCGGCTGAATAGCTGTGTCACTGATTTAAAAGAATAAAGGTTTTGGGAAAAAAATAATAATAATAATAATAATGGAACTGTAGGCGTATTTTCCAGAGAGAAAGCCTCTTTCAGACTATCTTTATGAGGGTGCGTCAAGGAGTTCTCTTTCTCTTTTGATAATGGTGATGAAAATGTTGAGAGTACTGAAGGATTGGGCTTATTTGGCGAATCTGAGGAATGAGAAGAGGAAGTTTGGAATACAGAATCTAAAGAAAGCGCTGGATTTTTTTTGTCGAAAAGAGGAAACGGTTTGGTCCCCTTCAAAACATCCATGACTCTGTCTTGCTTAGATAAACGGTCTGGAATAAGAGTTAAAGGGGCCTCCTCTGCACTATGCACGAGCTCTGCATCCAGTGTTAAGGATTCCACCAGAGATACCTCCAATTCCTCTGAGCTCCCAGAGCTGTTGATTTTCACCCTTGCATCTCTTGCATCACCTTCACCTTCATCCAAACTGACACTTTTATCGGCACTTTTGCTCAATAATTTGGCTGCGTTTTTGGCTTCTCTAGCCTGAAGGCGGAGAACTTTTGCCTTGCGTGTGTTGAGTAATTTTCCCATATTGAACAACAGAGAACGAAAAAAAAAAAAAATAATTTAAGGAACAAAACCAGCTAGAGTTCAGCTAGAGTTAGGGGTCCGCTCTTTCCGCTCTCCTCTCCTCTCCCGAAAGTGAAGATCCCCAAAAGTCTCAGAGTCCAAAGTCCAAAGGATAAAGTAATGAGGATAACGCCTTCCCTCAACAGGGTTACTTCCTAGCAACAAACCACAAGCCACAAACCGGCTGCACTAACTGTTCGAAAACAGGAATAATCTAAAAATGACCAACTCACTGCGTGCTTCTGCCATGGGAAATATCCGACTGAAAGAACCAACTTTAATGCGTTGTAAAGCCCCAGGTTGAGAAGTGCCTGCTCGGCGGCAGAGAGGAGCGGCGACAACAACGCTGGTATGCACTCTGCACTCTGCTGGTTAAACCGCCGCCTCATTCATGGCATCGCAGCCAGCCACGGAGCCTGAAGGTATGTCGTCGTAAAACTGACAACGAGCAACGAGCAATCAATCCAGTAGCGGTCGCGGTCACGGTCATGAAAGAAAATCTGGGCGCTGAGCTTTTCCGCTGCCGTCCGCCATTAACCACCACGTCCACCATACACGTTCACCTGCACGGCTTCAAGCGGGGGAGGAGGAGCCAGGAGTCAGGAGCCGGCAAGCCTCAGGTGAGAGCGGAGGCGTGGAACTCCATCTCGCTAATTCTACGTTCGATTCGACTCCGGAGCATTTGACTTGAGGTGATTCATTATCATCCATTGGTAAACTGCTAGAAGCCAATGGCTGATGGCACAGGACTCAAGATAAGACGGGTTATTAGGTTTTAAAATAATGTGTCTGTTTTTTATATAATTGTGGCAAATAGTGGTAGCAGTCAAAGGAAAATGTTTTTGAGGAGTTCTTTAGTTGCAGTCTTCAGGGATTTTGGCATCAAGTGAAAAGGAGAAGAGATAAGGAGATTCAGGTGGAGTCTGTTATTGAAAGACTACAAATTTACAGAGTTATCAAGGACCTCTTAATTTTTATGGAAACATTATAATGGGAACCTCGCATGAGGTGCTAAAACTACCAATCATACAGCCCTAATAAAAGAACTATCCTAGACCCAAAGCTCCCTAATAGCTTTTGTACAGCAGCCGGGGTATTGATGCTTTTCAGCAATTTCAGGATAATCTTGATTTACACAGCACTTTGAATGGCAGGCAATCCAATTTTCAACAATTGCAACAAATCAAGTCTACATTAATGGACATTACAAACAACATTTGTCAATTTCTAAAAGAAGGCCAACCTGGTGTGTGGTGCTATAGATCTTTCTGCAGCCATTGATAGTGTGGACAAAGCTTACCTCCTTCAAAAGCTGCCTATGGTGGCATTATTGGCTTGAAACAGAAGAAATAGCATTGCCTTGGTTTCTTCCTCACAGACAACAATGTGGGTGTGATCTTACCTTTTGGAGCCAATTACCTTGCGTTGTTGGGACTCTCAATGCTTTCCCAGCTGCACTACAGGGAAGTGAGCTTTGGTTTTAAGTTCACACCCATGACATGAAACATTGGGACTCAATGATTCCCTACAAAAAAAGCAGTGTCCAGATTTAATTGAGGGGATCAAGGAAACACCTGAACCTACTAATCATTATAAGGATTTATCATTCTTAGGACTTCTTGAATTTTACACTAAATTTGTGCCACGTTTTGGTGATGTTGCTGAACCTCTCTGAAGGGTGTTGATGAAAAGGACACAGTTTATCTGGAGGGAGTGAACAGTCTAAAGCTTTTTCCAAGTTGAAGGACAGTCTACTGAAGACTTTTCACAAGCTTACGTTCCTAGCATAAAAGTGTGTCTCGCGGTGGATGCTAGCAAGTCTGGCCTGGAAGCGGTCCTCACTTGGCAATGCGTAAGTGGTGAGGATACCCTTGCTTTTGCGTATTGCATTTTCAGGGGGCCAGAAAAACAGTAATCAAAAAATTAGTTACTGGCCTATACCTGGGGAGTGCAAAAATGCAGGTCTTACCTTTGGAGAGCAAGATTCAAATTAAGAACTGAACATAAGCCACTGGTTTACTTTTTAATTGGTGCCAGCATCAGTTCTTATAAGTTTATAACGCCATCAGAATCTCTGCGTGCCAAGCTACTGGAGTATGATTACAGCGTGGAGCACATGCTGGGGGTTAGCAACAAGAAGGCTGTTTGCCTTTATAGACTACCTATTTAGGAAGATGATTTTACTCTTTCAGATACAGATATAGAGTGTTCTGTGGTCTTTGTAGGAGTAGAAGATTGAGCATGTGTGACTTAGGATGAGTAGAGGAAGGAGTTGGAATAACATTCACTTTTTGGTCAAGTGGTGACGTTTATTTTGTAGCAATCACCGAAAGAATGCTGTTTGAAAAGGAGTTACCATACTTCACCAAGGTCTCTGTAGAGCTAATGTCAGTGGTTTGTATCCTCGTCAGGGGAGAAAAGTTGATCCCACCTCTGCAAATCAGATCCAATTGATTAAAATAGCGCATAATGGGTTTCTTGGTATGACGCAGAATAAGAATAGGTTGAGGGATGATGTATTTGCGGCCTAAGTTGAATGGAGACATGAAAGTGATGGTAAAAGGATGCACGGTGCATAGTTCTGTGGACAATAATTTAACAACTAGGATGCTGCCAATGGTGGCCATGGAGTTGCCTGAGAAAGCTTGGGAGAAGTTGAGCATAGTTTTTTGGGGCCAGTTAATAGTTTGGCACAAAAGTTACAATAAGCTATTATCTTTATTTATTAAAAGACCAAGTAGAAAGAGGTCAAGTTCAGCATGACAACTGACATCAGAGCTACAATCATTTTTTTAACAGATATTTTTTTCCAGTGAGGACATTCGCAAGGTGATAGTTTCTGACTGTGGGGTGCAGTTTTTGTCAGGTGAAATGCAAACGTTGTTTTGTAAGACAGGGATAGTACATCATCTCTGAAGTCTTAATCACACCCAGAGTAATGGACTTGAGGAAATACCCAACAGATTGTTGTGTGTTTGTGTAAGACTGGCTCAGGTGAGTGGACTGCTGGGGGTGGATACCCTAAGGGAACATTTGTGGGCTCACTCCACTACAGGGGTCTGTCTCTCCTGTTGAGATCCATTAAGGCCAGAAGGGAGAGAGTTGTGTGAAGCCAGTTTGGTTCTCCAGGTTCATCAGTCGGAAGGAGTGCCACACTTGTGTTGAGAAGTTATGGGAAGTCGAATGGAAAAGGTGCAAGACATTAGTAAGGCAAGATATGATTGTCTACACAGTGTCAAACCACCTGGGTTCAAGGTTCAAAAGAGAGTCAGGGTAAAAATTCCCTCTGGGGTCTCAAAAGGCAATTCAAATTAAGTACCTGAAGTGACTCACAAACGAGTCGATGTTGGCAGTGTGCTTGGAGACAGGCAAATGTTGAAATCCAGCGAGAGTGGCAAGGAGTTAGTTGAGAGTTGTGCTGCATTCTGGAGGTTAGTTTGAGTCTGATCAGAGTAATGATGACAAGACAAAATGGAAATCTGCTGATGCTCGGACTGCATGGCAGTGGATGAATGGTTATGTGTGATTCTGCCATGTGTTTTGGTTGTTTTTCATTTATTCTTTTAGGGGCTGCCCTTGTTCTTCATCTCTGTGTTTGGGTATTCATCTTTGTTTATTTAAAGCTATCGTATTAGTTGAGTGTTGTCTTGTCTCTCATTGCCTTGTTAAACAAGCATTGGCATAGCCAATAGGTCTCGCCTTTGGGACCTTATAAGTGTTTAGCCATGCAACAGTTGCCTAACTAAATACTTATAAGGTCCCAAAAGCGAGACCTATTGGCTATGCCAAGCGGCCGTGAAATTGATCGCGATCCCGATCAAACATCAAAGCGGCCGCGCGGCCGCCAAAGGGAAAGTAATCGCGGTCAAGCGCAGCGCGCGCGCCCGCGCTCATGCCCTGTAGCTCTAGGCTGGCCTGGTAGCACTTTTTGGAGCCCTCTCAATACGTCTCGCCAGACCAGCGCATGCGCTGGGTCAGGCGAGACCTAAAAACGGGAGGTGTGTTGTGTCCTGTTGTCTGGGGCTAGGAACTGCTCCTGCCAATCACCCTCGAAACCTATGACAGTGTTAGAATGTGGTGGATGTCATCGCTGTGTTAGAGCAGTCAAGGCTGTGGATGGTGTTTGGAACAAGCTAGCAGGCTTCCTGTATTTAAGTTGAGGGATGCAATAAAGACTCAATCTAACAATTGTGCCGCTCATACTTACCCTCAACCTTCAGGTCCTTATCAATTGAGAGAGACCTCTAGCAACTGGGGGACCGAGTCCCATAGAGTGCGCCTCACTAAGCCTCAGCGGCACAATCTGAATGAAGCTGTGCCTGGAATGTACAGGCAAACACACAAAAGGTGATGGAGGGATACTTGCAATAAGTGTGACCACTGACAACCACAACCGGTAGCTTTCCAGCCCATCATTGTTTTGCCCACCATGCCACCTCTGTTTGGACTCTGCTATATGCAAATCAGTCTTGACCCTGCTCCAGTAGGAACAGTCCAGCCTGAACTGCCAGGCCAGATCCCCCCTGCCACCAGTGGCTTAGATTAATTCAAACATTCCATACATAACTTTTTGTATACTTCAAGTTGATATGTACAAGCAGCACCGCATACATTGTCCCTCTGCTGCACCCTAGAAGAAGCCTGCCAGAGTCTAACTGGGCCCAGGAGCTCTTTTGTTCTTAGGAGAGACCCTTAACTGTGGAAGAAAGATTTAGCTGTTAGTTTATCTGAAATCTAAAATTCCATTAACGCTGGGATATATGAACGTTTACATTTAAAAGATAATCTCTCTTCCATTTTTTCCTTGATTGGCTGAAAAAATGTGTGAACAAAGGTCTACAAAACCCAAACATTTTATTTTCCTTTTCAATTTTACAAAACTGTCGGCGCTTAAAATAATATGAATGTCCGTTTAGCATGCAAAAAAGCCTTCTGCGCATATCTTTAGAGCGTGCATACATTTATTCACATTATGCATAAAAGAAACTTCATGCCTACATCAGAGAGACTGCCAATGACTTGCTGATATGTGAACCTGTATTTAAAATGAGGCTATTTTTTCTTGTGCTCTTTTACCGTGTCTTGCCTGTAGCACAATTCTCAAGTTGTCAAATGTCAGTGGCTTTTATTTGCCTTCACCTTCAGGAATTTTTAGTTGAGCATTTTAAAAGAAAACACTAAAACTAAAAACAGGTGAATGCAAAGTAAAAATAGGTTGACTTATTATCACAGGAATGTTTGAGATATCTGTTCAAACTTTATCACTCATTGAAAGGCAACATACCAATAATTGATTCAATACTGTGACAAAGAATTTAAAGTCTTGTGCGTCAGACAACAGAATATTCTGACTGGGTGCCGAGCCTTAAAAGCTCTTCTTCACAGCCGCAATAAATAAATAATTTCGCCTTTGCATCGTCCCTCGAAATACCCCCTTACCTGGCCCCACCTCTCCACCGCTGTTACCTGCACGGACGCGGCTTCTTCTTTAGACATCAGACTTATCGCTCAGAATGCACACAACTTACAGATTCATACAACACACTGCAGAGCAATCTGTTAGGTGTGAAGAAATTGTCTGCTCAAACATTACACTGAAGGGTAAAAGACCTTTCAGACATTCGTTTCACACAATAGAGCTCTGTCTCAGACTATCTCCACCTAAACTGTATGTCTATAACTTAAGTTCCTTGGCCTGATCCACAATTTGCAGTTTGTAGTAACTTGGGGGCCAATTTATATATTGGCGGTGTGTACACTCTGCTGCAGTGGCCACAGAGTATATGCACTGTCAACATAATGGTACAGCCACCTCATTTATTTCCTGTTGAACCATAAGTTTGGCTATGGCAGAGAGTACTCCGTCACCACCATGGCCAAACCTCTCCGATCGCCCAATGGAGTCAGGGCTGTCAGAAAAATGGCTACATGTTCCCCCACCCAAATTAAATGTAGCCATTTTTTTACTGTCCATCACCTCCAGGAAAACCCTGGCAGTGAGGGGCAGGAAAATGTAAATAATGCTCCCTGTGAGCTGACTCCCATGGAGAGGGGAGCATTATTTTTTTATGTTGAAAAAGAAAATCCCACTTTGGGATTTTCTTTTTCAAAATAAAGAAATGAACCTGTTTGGTGCAGGGTTGCTTCATGCTGACGCAACCCTGCACCAAACAGCAATTTGCATGAACAGGAACTACTGTGACAGCGGTTCCTGCCAATGCGTCATTAATGACCGCCAGCTTGGCGATCATTTATAAATTTGGCAGACAGTCTCTCCACCAGGGGCCAGGGTAATTTACTCCATCCCCCTGCAAAACAACGGGCTATCCGCCATTATATAAATCGGCCTCTTAAATTTTTGAGTAGGTTTACTACATTTCAGGAGCCATAAAGGGCCCTATTCACAAAGGTAAAGTTGGACCAAAAGTCTAACTTAGATCAAAAGTCTAACTTTACTACTTTTCGGTATTCACAATGGTAAGTTACTACTAGTAACTTTACTACTAGTAATTTTACTAGTAGTAACTTTACTACTAGTAAGTTTGCTAGTAGTAACTTTACTAGTAGTAAGTTTGCTAGTAGAAAAGTTACTAGTAGTAACTACCCTTTGTGACTAATGAAAAGTAGTAAAGTTAGACTTTGTGTAAATTAGACTTTTGGTCTAACTTTACCTTTGTGAATCGGGCCCTAAGTCTAGACCTGAAGTCTAAAGTTAGACTTCAGGTCTAAACCTCAACTTCGGGTGTAAAGAGAGGGCCTGATTCACAAAGGAAAAGTTAGATCAAAAGTCTCACTGTAGTCCTGAATTCTAAGTTTAGACCTAAAGTCCAACTTTACATCTGAAGTCTAACTTTATACCTGAAGTCTAACTTTACACCTGAAGTCTAAGTTTAGAGTTGAAGTCTAATTTACACCAAAAGTCTAACATTACTACTTTTCAGTATTCACAAAGGTAAGCTACTACAAGTAGCATCACTACTAGTAACTTTACTATTAGTAAGTTTACTATAGTAAACTTGCTCGTAGTAACTTACCTTTGTGAATACCGAAAGGCAGTAAAGTTAGACTTTTGGTCTAAATTACCCTTTAGGTCTAGACTTAGACTTCAGGTTTTAAGTTAGACTTCAGGTGTAAAATCTTTTGGTTTAACTTTATCTTTGTGAATCGGGCCCGAGATGTGTAAACTTATTCAAAAGTGTAAGTTACCTTTGTGAATCAGGCACACTGCCTCAGACCTTTAAGGGACTTTGGCTTTCTCAAGCAGAGCCATCTGTGAGGTTACAAAGATTTTACAGGTCTTTGCAGAGCTAACCTTCATGTGACAATGATCTTATATAATTTTACAATATACAGGACAGCTACCTTTGAGACTGGACAGAATTTGAAGGTCCAGGCCTCAGACAACTGAGCTTCCACACAGGCTCAGCAGAGATAGCCAACTGTTTGAAATGGGCCTACCATACAGCATGTTAAGCGTAGCATAGATGGAATGAATGAGTTTGCCAGGATAGCACAGGGTTTTTGAAAGCAGATTGGAACTTCTCACTTAAGGACTTGACTCTAAGGAGGCTGTATCCAAAATGACCGTTGCCTTTCCACCACAATTGCTGTGCATCCACACATTTAGACTCTTGGGAACCACAGGCCTCTGTTGACACCATCATTAGAAATGCATTGGTCTAACCAACCATACATCATTGTACTGACACCCAGAAGGCAAGGCAATGATAGGCAAGGAAATTAATCCATAACCCTGAGCTGCAGGGAGAGAACTTCCTATACGCCAGTCCCATGGGTGTTTTCTTTTTCGGAAACTACCCCTTGTTTTGGGTGGTTGTGCCTCAAAAAGAAAAATGCCTAGCAGGCCAAAAAACACACGACAGCCCACTCAGCATTAATGGTGACTAAAGTATATCCACAGTAGCTGCGGGTGAGCTTTCACCACAGAGATCCACACCCTGTAGGAAAGGTTCTCTAAATATAGTGGCTGGTCGGCCCAACTAGGGGCCCAGAGGCCAGAGGCAATGTTGCAGGTTACCTGCTGTCAGATCCCCTTTCAGAGAGCCATGAAGCAAGCAGAGGTTACTGGGCCCATTCGTGAAGGTTGAGGTATTTTATTCCTGATGTCCCAGGGCCCAACTTTCTACGGATTCTGAGCAACTGGACCAAGTACCCCTTCAGCACTTGACTCTCAGTAGTAGCGTGGTCCAAGCAGCCCAAGGCACCCTCGGTGGAGGAGAGATACACAGGAGTGAACAGAGAATCAAAACTCAAACTGCACGCAGCAATAAATCATTGTCCAGTCAAATACTCACTATCATGAAAAAAGAGAAGAATTTTATTTCTACCCCTTTCAACACAAAGGGAACAATATGGCATTCAAAACAACTATACAGCTCCCTGGAGGTCAGGACTCTCGAGTTTCTTTAGGTGATTCCTCGGGTCCCGCTCCCTCCCCGCTCTTAGAAATAGATGTTATTCTCCTTTAACTATAGGCAACATCCAAGGCAAGCCCCACTAGTAGTATGAGTCCCAAGAGTACACTCTGACTCCATTTAAAGTCAGCAGTGTTCCAGTGCCACAACGTTAACTAGCAAGCTAGTTCCCCTGTGTCTGACTGTCCTGAAATCAATCTTACCCGCAACTGCAGGCTTGGAGATAACGTCCTGACATGTATGGATCTACATTCTACAACTGATACTGCTGTTGAATTATGTGTAAAAACCTAATAAAACTTTTAAATAAAAAAACATAATTGTATCCTTTACACTTGATATTAAGAAACTCATTCCACTGAATACTCTTTTATTTACAGTTGCTTATATGTGCTATAGAAAAATGATAAATACATTTCTATTTTGTCTTTTCAATAAAAGAATCTCAGAATGTAAAAAAAACAAAAACTGCAGGCTTGGAGCATTCGGGATTCATGAATGTGCGCCATCCGCAGCTGCTTAGAGCAGCAGCAGCTGAAACAGGTGAGTTTCGCCACATGCGGCCCTGACACACTGCACCCAGTAGGCACAGAGTTCCACTCACATGGTAGTGCCACTGATGCAATCGGTGGTTCTCTGCGGTTCCTCTTAGCATGGTATGTGTTTGATCCACTTCACGGTGAGGGGGTGATGTGATGACTCTGAAACGGGCCCCTCTCCTTGTTTACGGTATACAGGTACTCTCAGGGCGACCCCACTTTTACGGCAGGGGTGTGTGTATCAGGTTGCATGTCTTGTTGCTCCTGGTAACCTCCTCTGGCATACGGGGGTCATTGTATTCTCTCTGTATACGGGCCTCGGCACCGGTTCCTCCTGGCATACGGGGTTCCAGCTCACCATGGCACAAGGGCTGCAGACCTCACATCATGGTAATCTTCTCACAGCGGTCCCTCCTGGCATATGGGGTTACTGGCTCCTCACTACATATGGGTTCCAGCCTGATCAGCTCAGAGATGCACAAGGCTCGATTCGCGATGGCTCTCCACTGACAAACATGGATCGCCGACATCGGGCAGTGACCTGAACAGTGCAGCAGCCGTCTCCTCACACCTCCCAAAGGGAGTCCACTCAACAGGTATCCCCACTGGACCTTGTCCCCTATCACACTCTCCTCTTCCTTATGAGGCACACTGGTCTTGGCAAGCAGGCAGGCACTGGTGGTCCAGGGTCCAGGGCATCTGGTCTTGGGTTCCATGGGTGATGTCCCCTTACTCAGCAGGACGACTCGCAGGCCTAGGCCGCCAGTCCTAGTCACAGGCAAAAGTGTTGCCAAGCTTCCCCTCCTCACACAGCCTGTCTGGCTGCCTGGTAAAGGATCATTTTCGGGGTCTCAAACTCCCCTTCTTACAGTCCATTTCCTGACACCAAATGTGAGTTAGATTCTGAGTCTTTGAAGATCTTTTATGCGTCCTCTTCTTTTGAAGTGCCACTACTCTGCCCTCTCTTCCTTTTGAAAGCAGTATGTCACAGCCACATTGACTCCAAAGCTAATACCCCGCAACACAGTCATGGGAGTGACTAGAGTTCACATCTGGATGTCAGCCACAGTAATACTGTATCAAAAGGTTAGCCCAGGGCCTCAGCCCTACCCTTTATGATTATCTTATCAGTCCCATCTCCTTCTTGAGATGTGCTCAGGCCCGTTCCTTGTGACCAAATCAAAGAACACTCTTCAAAGTGTACAGGAGAAGCCTGGCTCTCCCCTCTCCAGTGTCTGTTTCACCTAGCTTACAGGAATGCAATGTACAAATCTGTCTGGGGGAATCCTCTGCCTCCTCTCCATGTTTCATCTTACAGGCTTGTATCTCCTAAAATGGAACAGCGGGCCCTCCATGTATTGTACTATTCAGAGGCACAGATACACCCAGTGAATGAATGAATGAAAAGGCATTTATATAGCATGCGAATACTCCAAGGAGTGTCTCAGCGCTGATCATGTGAAGGAAGCCTGCCCTCTGCGAAAAGTGATCGTATTATTCATTTTACTATAACAGCCATGTTTTAAATTTTTTCCGAAAGACAGGGAGCTCTAAAATGGACCAGAGTTCTTTGGGGAGTTTATACTGCCTACACACACCGCACAGCACGGTATCCTTCATGTACTGTACCACTCATAGGCACACATACACTCAGCACATACATTTAACATGCATGCACTGCAAAGCACTGTGTCCTTCATCTATTGTACTACTCATAGGCACACATAGACACATACATCCAGCACATATATTTACCATGAACGCACTACTCAGTGCTGCGTTATCCCTGTATTGTACCCTTCTCAGACAAACACACTCAGCGTAGATACTCCACTCGTGCACTGTGCAGCACGACACACCAAACCGATGTAGGCCAGGGATGAGTTAAGCACACAGCAGTGGAAGCTTAACTGAGTGATCCTGTAGACCTCACTCCAGTGACACAGGTTAAAAAGGACCTGTTCACTCCTACGGATCACTACACCAGCACGCTTGTGCTGCTTAACTCCTAGGAGGTAGCCTTCCACTCCTATAAGGACGGACTTTGGGGGGCCCTCTCCCAGTTTAACAAAACCGCAAGCTGTCAGACAGGCCTATGCAATGGCACACATGCATGATCTGTGTTTGCCCATGACAACAAAAATCAGCACTAGAGATACAGACATCATACAGTTGCCCAACTCAGGGCAGGGGTGCTTGACCATTACTATGCGGAGGACTTTTCCAACACCTGCCAAAGTATAATATACCCATAAGTTTCCTCCTGAACGAAGCATTTGGAGTATTCCGAGGTCACTTGGTTCATTACTGTCATCCGCATCAAATGCTGGCCTACATGGTGCTTTAAAGCTACACATTTGCGAAAACTGTCTCCTTCACCCGGTTCCTTTCTTTATTCATCCCTCTCTCCTCGCTTCTTCTCTTCTATCACCTGGACCCGCTTTCCCCTTTTTCTCAGGCAACTTAGGCCCAATTCACAAAGTGCCTACGCACTCGTGGCGGAGGCCCCACAGTCATGGTGGGAGTCCCCACCCTCATTGCAAGGTCCTCGATTTTGTGGCGGGAACTTTGCAATGAGTAACTGCCATGTGGAGGTCCCGTCACCAGTACGAGGCTCCCGTGACGGATGCGGCATCCGCCACCAATACCGAGGACCTTTGCGAATCTGGCCCTTTCTCTCAATCTCTAGTGCAGCAACCACGCAACACTCCCAGCATGGTGCTGACAGAGGGTGCAGCTTTGCAACAGGAAACCCGCCACTGTAAGAAAGAGAGTGAAAGAGTGATAATGAGAAGAAGGAAGTGAAGGGTACAGTGACACTGAAGGAAGCTCTACAGCAGTTAATACTTGCAGGCGGGAAACCCTTCGCCTAGTGGCGTAACGCAAAATGATGCCCCCCATCCTGTGAAGAATGCGAGTCTCGCATATTTCACAGCTATTCATTGGTCTTGGGCTGAATGCCTCTCCTCCCCCCAGGGTCGGACTGGCCGTAGCGGGCACTGGGCATTCGCCGGTGGGCCTCTAGGGTGGGGGCCGGTTTTGAACAATATCGGCCCCCTGTAACAAAAGCGTCAGCGGTGAGACGGGAGTGGTGCTTCCAAAAAGCACGCCCCTCCAACTCCCCCCCCCCCCCCCCCCCCCCGCCCTCCCGGGGCTGTACGAGCTGTTTGCTCGGGCCGGTTTCGGTTCCCAGTCGGGCCGTGCCTCTCCCCCCACCCAGAAGTGTAAGGGGGACCCCTGTGCAAGTCGGACCCCCTGCACAGCAGGGACTGCAGGGCCCTACGTTACGCCCATGCCTCGTTTCCTGTCTATTCAGCACAGCATAGGCATTGGCAAGGAATACACACATCCATTTCATACGCCCCCTATTCACACTCAGCACAAAGAAAAACAAATGGAGAATAAATACAGCACCAAGAAATTATGCAAACAATAAAAATGTGGGGGCGCAGCATCCCAATCCAGCAGCAGAGAATCGTTTACCGTTTTTCTTCTGCGAACAATTTGTATTTGATAATGGCAGAGTAGATTTTTAATTCAGTGCACACATATATGTCAAGGGCGGGAAACTGACGCAGGCACTGCACGCAGACCAGCTGTTTTAAATAGATCTGTTCTGCAAAGAGGAGATATCCCTTCAATGCTTTCTTGCAACATAAAAATATGTTGCTGCGTTTGAGGAAAGATGAAAAATGTGTTGCAAAGGCCAATCTTCCTCACAGAAAATGCTAATATCAAGGACTGACAACAATACTGTAAAAACAAGTTCTCCGTTGCTATGCAACAACGTTTTTGGAGCACATTCGCATTGTATCTGAGTTCTTGTGTTTTTTTACTGTCTCGCTGTCTGTCATGGCTTGAACTTAATGTGCATTTTCTTCTATGTGCATTTTCTTCTAGGCACATTAGAGCAGATTACTTCTTGTGCTCTGAATGAGAAACACGATTTCGCCAACAAAATAGATTTCCCAAGTATTATTCGAACAATATCCTAAGAGGAAGGTAGTGAATGACTGAATGGAAACTGAAGGATTTAATGTACCCCTGACTAATTTCGACCCCAAAGAATGTGCACTATTCAAACTATTGCTTTTGTAACTCAGGCTCTTTAGCTATTGGCCAATGTTCATGTAATCTCAAAAAAGAGTATAAAAGCAGTATAGAGAAGTGGTGTTGTCCTGCCCCCTTGTTGATCTTCCTCTTTGTAGCAAGACACTATTTGAGTGGCAAGGCGCGGTGTTATCTCGCCAAACGAGAGCTTCCATTCAGTGCTTAATTTGTGAAACAATAGGTGCCAGGGCCCTTTCAGGAGGTCACTGCAGCGTGCAGCACCCACTGCCCCTGCTAGCGCAGCTATGAAAGTACCAACACAACTACTAGGCATCACACTCCTACAAGTGTAACAATTCAGATTATTTTAGGTCCTCAAAGCCAAAAAAATGGCTTGGACGGCAGGTATTTCAATTTTTAATGTATAGTCAGTTAATAAACAACTGTTCCTGTGCTCACAGGTAAATTAGACAAGCAGCGCCACTATGTGGCAGACTTCTATAAGTGCTGGTGTTAACAATTAGGTTCCGTTGCGAGCACCAGAAACCACCGGCTCAAATTAACCACTGCTTCTATTACAGTGCAGGAACAGTGAAGTGTCTATGTACTGCAATGGAGGGGGTGCATTTTCATTATTTTTTGTACAGCTTGTGAAGTGGCTGCCTGGGACGGAACAGGCATTAGGAAGAAATTGACTGGCATACGTTGAACACAATAATAGCATTCTGGTGGTAATTAGACAAGAAGAGGCCAGAGCTCAGAGTGAGGAATATCACAAAATATATTCCATTATTGGTCAGTGAGGGTGTTTCCCTTATCCAAGATGACTCAGTCAAACCATGCATTGCAAGAGAATATAGCAAAACCAAAGGGGATGATGGACGGAGTGTTGAACATTGCAAGCACTCACCCCCAGTCAACTGATCTGGGTTTAATCCATCATCATTCTTTAGCTCCCTTCGCCACCCCAGTTCAGACATGGTCATATGCAAATCAGTCTGATCCTGTGCCTCATGGGAACAGGCCAGCCTGAACTGCCAAGCCATGTCTTCCCTGGACCGGAAACAAGCATCCTGGGACCGGTTTCTGGCTAATCAGCCGTCATCAGCCAGGCTAGCTTGAATCCAGTGGCAAAGTGAGCAAGGGACCCACGTCTGGGCATACCCTGCTAACTTAGGGCGAGCAAATCAAAACCAAAGGGAATGATGGACGGAGTGTTGAACATTGCAAGCACTCACCCCCAGTCAACTGATCTGGGTTTAATCCATCATCATTCTTTAGCTCACTCAGCCACCCCAGTTCAGATATGGCCATATGCAAATCAGTCTGACCCTGTGCCTCATTGGAACAGTCCAGCCCGAACTACCAAGCCATGTCTTCCCTGGACTGGAAACAAGCATCCTGGGACCGGTTTCTGGCTAATCAGCCGTCATCAGCCAGGCTAGCTTGAATCCAGTGGCAAAGTTAGCAAGGGACCCACTTTTGGACATACCCTGCCAACCTAGGGCGAACAAAGCAAAACCAAAGGAAATGATGGACGGAGTGTTGAACATTGCAAGCACTCACCCCCAGTCAACTGATCTGGGTTTAATCCATCATCATTCTTTAGCTCACTCCGCCACCCCAGTTCAGACATGGCCATATACAAAACAGTCTGACCCTGTGCCTCATGAGAACAGTCCGAGTCTTGGCAGTTCGGGCTGAACTGTTCCCATGAGGCACAGGGTCAAGACTGATTTGCATATGGCCAGGTCTAAACTGGGGTGGCATTGTGAGCAAAAGAATGATGGTTTTAACCCAGATCTCTTGACTGGGGTGAATGTTTTGATTTGTTCTGCATTCCGTCCATCAATTGTGTGTCTTTTGCTTTGCAGGAGAATATGGCACGATCAAAGCCAATTGTTCCCACTGGTACCCCTTGAGGAGAAAAACCCACCTGACTGCAGCAGGCTGCCAACATGTCCATGTCACAAGTAGGTTTGACCAGCTGCGGCCCGTGCAGGTTAAGAGCAGTGGGGCCCGATGTGGGTCCCACCTCTCTTACCTGCATGGGCCGCAGCTGGATTTGAGGCTGCTGCCATCATCACCACCGCTGGTGCCCAAGGCTGCAGCGGGAGAGTTGGAAAAGCACTTCCCAGGGTCCTGGATCCCTTTATGAGGTGAGAGTAGGCAGTGCACCGGCAGTCGGCTGATACACATCTGCAAAATACTCAGCATGGCAACAGCCTGGGTAAGCTTCGGCAACAGCAGACATAGGGGGTTGGATACAATGAGCCTGAGGTACCTACAAAGCACCGGCAGGATACAATGCACGAGCACCACAAACCTGGGGATTAAAAAACAGCAACATCTCAACCTAGTGGGAAAAAAAGCAGGGCACATACATAGGAGGCAGAGAAAGAGACAGGTCGCACAGAGATACTGCATAAATAGTCTGCATATGTGTGCATGCCTGTGTTCACACTTTAAAAATAGACCTATTCGGAGGAGGAGCCTAGCGCTTGACCAAGATGGCCGCGTGAGCCTTGAGCTCCCGCTACCCTCGCGCCCTCCTGCAATCATCCTGTCCTAAATCCTGATTTTCATGCACGGCATCCTGCAGATGAGTCACAGCTGGGGCGACTGACGTTATCCGGGCTAAGATCGCCCACCGGGGACCGAAGTTGTGCGCGGCGGAAGATTGCGGCCTACCCCCGGAGGATGCCAGGGGCTTGCGGTGGCAGGATGCCCGGCCACTAATTGAACAACAACGGCCTTGGGAGGAGTGAACTGACGGACGGACGCCGCTGCACTTTCACTTTCGCTTTCTCGCCCTTTGTTTGCTCAGGGTGGGGAGTGCTCCGTGCAGGCCCTCTATTGTCTGGAAGACCTCCACACGGTCCTGACTAGTTGCTGAAGTCCTAGTTGACCCTGTTTCCTCTAGCGGAGTGAGGGACGTCCTTTTGCGACTGACCGTCCTGCTATTCGAGATGTCGACCAAATCAGAGGCGGACAGGTCGAAGTCTAAGACTACCAGGCGAGGCGGCTATACCCAATCCAATAATATGGATCGTTATGCCCAGCAGAAGGGGTCGCCTGGTGGATCGGGAGAGTCGCTGGAAGCACAGAAGGCCGATTCATCCCCGGCCTCGGAGTTATCATTGCAGGACATCAAGGGGGCGATAGATGGGATGCAATCTTCGATTGGCCGGCAGTTCGAGACCCTGGCGCACAAGGTGGATATGATCTTGGTTGATGTCAACTTGATTCACGCGGACCTGGGCAAAACCAACGAGCGGGTCAAGTCCCTGGACCTCCAGACCACTGGCCTCGCGGACGACGTCTCGGAGCTTCAGGCCGAGGTTCGCAAGTTACGGACCGCGAATGACCTCTCCGCCCGCCGGCTCGAAGACTTTGAAGGTCGGGCCCGGTGCAACAATGTGCGCATTATTGGGGTCCCGGAAACTTCAGAGGAGCTCTCTGTGGATTTACTCGTCGAGGACTTGGTGGTGAATCATCTTGCGCCTAAGGGCCTCGGCAAGTTTTTTGCGGTGGAGCGGGCTCACCGAGTGCCTGGCGGACGGCCTAAGGTGGGAGCCCCCCCGCGGCCGATTGTCGCCCGGATCTTCCATTTTCGAGATCGGGACGCTATCCTGCAAGCATCGAGGGTGACAGGCCCGGTGCCTTTTCAGAATGCCTCTGTGAGCTTTTACCCTGACTTCACCCAGATGGTGCAGAAACAGAGGCAAAGTTTCCTGGGGGTGAAGCGGCGGCTTAGGGATATGGACCTGAAGTATGCCATGCTTTTCCCCGCCAAGCTGCGTGTGGTATATGAGGATCGGACTTTCTTCTTCGAATCACCGGACATGGCAGGGGACTGGTTGGATGCACCCCCTCGGCGACAGCCCGGCCGGGACAGCGTGGATGGGGCGGAAGGCGACCGGGATGGACAGAAGTGATACCTCCGGTGCCGGCCTGTTTTGATTCAGCCCCGGACAGTGACTCGCACCTTATTGCAGTAATGGGAGGGCGGCGGGGGGAAGATAGGGGCTCTTTCCTCCCTTGGGGTACTTTTTGTAGATTTGTTTTTGATAGGGCGACAGGCACACTGCAAGTTGGGGGGGGCTTTGTAAGCTGACGCAGGGGTGCAGGGTGGGGGGGATTCAGGATGTTGGGGTTGTTGTTTGGGGTTGTTGTTTTTTTCTTGCAAGGCGTAGCAATGACTGTCAGAATTGTCCGATTGTGGTTCTCGGGGGGGGGGAGGTCTCTTTGTGTTCAGGGATGGGGGATAGGGGCTTAAACATAATTAGCTGGAATGTTAATGGCTTAGGGGATCGTATAAAACGGGGGATAGTCCTGCAATTTTTGAAACGGACCTCGCCAGATGTGGTCCTCCTGCAGGAGACCCACCTTATAGGGAATATGTGTTATGCACTTAACAGAAAGGGCTATAAATTCATTGCTCACTCGGGGTTTTCCTCGGGATCCAGGGGTGCGGGCATACTTGTCAGAGTTTCCCTACCATTTGAGGTTGACTCCACCATTGCTGATGATAGGGGGCGCTTTGTGGCCGTGGCGGGGAGGTGGGAGGGCAGAACGTTGGTATTGGTTTCTGTTTATGTCCCTCCTGCCCTGCAGGCCTCCACGTTTGCTGATCTGGGCAAGGCCTTGTTGGAACTCCCCGAAGGGATGCTAGTGGTGGTAGGAGACTTCAATGCGGTTGGTTCTGGAATGCTCGACAGGTACCCGCCCAGAGACACCGGGGGTGCTCAGAAGTGGCTTCCCGACTTTATTGATACTTTTGGTCTGGTAGATTGTTGGAGGCTGCGGCACCCCACTCAGAGACAATATACTTTTCATTCCGGGGCCCACGGGAGTCTCTCTCGGATTGATTATTTGCTCACTCTGGCGGCACACGCCTCTTTGGTATCTGAGGCTAGGCACATGGCACGGGGCATATCTGATCATTCACCGGTTTGGGCCCGTCTGGACATTGGCCGGGTGGTGGGGGGCAGGGTGGCTCCCATTAACCCCTGGTACTTTCGTGACCCCAAGCTGCGCAGCGCGTTGCTGAAGACAGTTGACCACTATTTTCGAGAAAATCAGGGCTCAGTTGAATCCGCGGTGTCCTTGTGGGAAGCTTCTAAGACTGTACTGAGAGGAGAGGCCTTGTCCTTGGTAGTGGCCGCCAAGCGGCGGAGAGACGCCAAGGTGATACAAGTGGAGGACGAGTTAGCGGCTTTAGAGGTGGCCTTGGAGGGGGATGTTGCGACGTCCACACTGCATAATTTGAGCCTGAAGCAATTGGAATATAGGGATCTGGTGACAAACGCCGCCAAGACCCTCAACAGGGAGCAGCAGGGTCGATTGTATGACGTTGGTGATAAGGCCGGGAAATTGCTGGCATGGCTGGATAAAAAGGAGCGTGTTAATCGTGTGGTGCCGGAGTTGTTGACGGATGGGGGAGAGGTTGTCACTGATCCCGACGGTATAGTTCGGTGTTTCTCGGACTATTTTCGTACGGTATACACCTCGGTCTCGGATAGGCCGACTGAGGACTCGTGTGATCTTCTGCGTGACATCGCTCTGCCCTGCCTTTCTGCCATTGATAGGGAGGACCTCGATGGTGATATCACTGCAGACGAAGTGGCGGGTGCTATCCGTGCGTTGCGCTCCGGTAAGGCTTCGGGCCCAAATTGTCTGCCGATAGAGCTGTACAAGCTTTGTCCGGATAAGTTGGCTCCTCACCTGCGCGCCATGTTCGTGGAGGCACGGGGGAATGGGTTTCTTCCGCTCGATCAACGGCTGGCGACGATTGTGGTAATACATAAAGACGGAAAGCCCCGGGATAAGTGTGGCTCCTATCGGCCGATCTCACTTCTCAACGCCGAGCCGAAAATCCTTGCCAAGATTCTCGCTAACCGCCTGGTCCGGGTGCTTGGCGACTTGATCCACCCGGATCAGTCGGGCTTTATCCCGCACCGTAACACTGCACTAAATCTTAGACGCCTCCATGGAGTGATTGCTAGGACGGGCACGATGCGAGAGCCGGCTATTGTGGCGTCCCTCGATGCCACGATGGCCTTTGACACGGTGGAGTGGGCATACCTGTGGGCTGTGCTAGCCAAGTTCGGCTTCGGGCCTGGATTTGTGGGATGGGTGAGGCTGCTCTATGAGGGGCCTCTTGCAAGCGTCGTGGTGAACGGGCGGGCGTCGGCACCGTTCGAGCTCGGGAGAGGCACCCGGCAGGGTTGTCCCCTGTCGCCGTTGCTGTTCGCCCTTGCTCTTGAGCCGTTGGCGGCGTGGATACGGTGGCACCCTGATATACGTGGGATTCGTTGGTCGCCTGACCACGAAGACCGTATTTCACTCTACGCCGACGATATTCTGCTATACCTTGCCTCGCCCAAGAAATCTCTGATAGTGGTTTGTGACGTCTTGACATCTTTCGGTAGAAACTCGGGCCTAGTCATTAATTGGGGGAAGTCATACTTGTATGTCCTGTGTGGGGATGTCCCGCCTGTCCCGCGCAACTGCTCGATCCAGATAGCCCAGCAGGGCTTTTTGTATTTGGGGATCTATATTTCCACCGAGCCCATTTTGCGCTACGAGAAGAACTTGCTCGCTCCCTTGGCGCGTCTGCGGCGGGATGTGGCGAGCTGGCGGCGATTGCCGCTTTCCCTCCTTGGCCGTGCCGCACTGTTCAAAATGATGTCCCTTCCCCGTTTCCTCTATGCTCTGCAGAATACCCTTGACTTGGTCCCGGCCAGCTATTTCCGTGAGGTCGAAAGCCACCAGCGCGCGCTCTTGTGGGACGGGCGTCCGCGTATAGCGATCGCTAAGTTGACGCTTCCGTGGTACGACGGTGGTATCGCGCTTCCAGACATTCGACGTTATTACTGGGCCACCCAGTTGAGCGCGATTAACCATGGTGTATATGGTCCGGCGCTGAGCCCCGGCTTCGCCATGGACCGATGGTTGCTCCGTGGGGGTAATTACCACAGAGCGTTGTACTCGAAATCGTCGGACTTCACCCTTACGGGGCCCACCAGAGTGGCCGTTCATGTGTGGAAGGTGGCGACGGACTCGCTGGGCTGGAAGGGTAAGCTTACCCTTGCCACCCCTCTGTTTGACTCCGATATTCTGGGGAATCTTTGGCATACAAAAGGGTTCGAGAAATGGGACCTGATCGGCATATCCAGGGTTGGAGACCTTTTGGTTAAGGGTAGGATAAAGTCATTCGAGGAGTTGCAGAAGGAATACGAGCTGGGGAGCACGGAGTTCTTCCGATATGCTCAAGTGCGCCACGCCTTGCGGTCAGTCCTTGTAGAAGGGGAGAAGGTGCCCGAGTCCTCTCCGTTGGAGGACCGGATCCTGGATGGCCATATGCCAGAGAGCACGATTTCGCTCATTTATAAGAAACTTATTAATGTTCGGGCGGATCTTCTTCTAGGGTTGCGCGATCAATGGACCAGGGACGGCCTTGAACTAGATGATGAGGATTGGCAGTACGCAGTTTCTTCTCCCAAAGAGGTCGCTATCCCCGCGCGCCTGCGGCTGGTGCAGCTTAAAATACTCCATAATAACCTACATATTATTTGGGAATGCGGTGCGATTATGGAGTTTTGGAGGCGAGTCCACGAGGTGATGGGGGAGGTGACGGGAATTGTCATGCAGCCTGAGGCGCGATGTTGTCTCCTGAATGTCTGGAGTCCTACTGACCACAACGCGGCACAGACTCAGTGGGTGACCCTAGGGAACATGGTAGCCAAGCGCGATATTGCTCGGCTGTGGGGCTCCAATAGGCCTCCTACATTGACAGCGTGGATGGAAAACATGGACTGGAGCATGTTTAGGGAGAAGACAGCGTATTGTGCTCGAGGGCGCCCTCGGAAATGGCACTCTGTATGAGGGCCATGGAACCAGTACAGAGGGGACATATGCCTGCCCCCAGACCCGGACCCGCCTGAGGAGCAGCTTTCCCCTTAGCTTTCTTTCCGGCTTTGAATTTCTTGCTGATATGTGTTTGTTTTCTTGAGTCTCTGCCTTTCCCTCCTTTCCCTTATTATAGACCTGTGTCTGTTGGACGGAATGGGGCTCATCCCCCCTGATGGGAACCTCTTTTGGTGCTTACAGTACTTATCGCCTTGTTTGTGTTTAGGGTTGGATTTATGTTTATTCAAAACAGAACCTTTGACTCTCCTGTCAGTAAAATGTGGACGCAAGCATGTGTTGAGTCTCTAAAGCTGCCGTACCTCCGGGTTGTCGGCTGATTAGCTGTGTCACTGATTTAAAAAAAATAGACCTATTCGTTTTACGAGTGTTTGCTTCATAATATATATTTGTTTTTTATGCCACTATTTCAGGCAGAAGTCTACATGAAGGATGCATGTGCCACATTGTTGTCTGTGATTAGACGGCTGCCATTTTGTTCATGGTTACCGCAGTAACACTTGTAGTGGGCCGGGAGGTGGGTGACACCGAGCCACGTGGTTAGGCCTACAACCCCATTCCTGTAAGAGAGCACACAACCACTCAGATTACTTGAGTAAGGGCCAAGACCAGGAGCGGTCATGTGGTCGTTTATTTATCCCCTCCAGGCGAGCCCGCCCTCCAGGGTGATACAGGGTGCAACATTGTAAAGTGTGTGCCGGGTGGCTCCCACACTACAGCACTGACAATGGAATGTTTCAGTTGAAATGCTTTGTAGTGGATATTTCTGAAGTTCACACCAGAAGACTGTAAATTCTGTGACTTGAGAATGAAAGAAAGGATGGTGAGACCCTCCAAATGTGCGTTGTTTCGGAGCTCATGCAGACAGAGCAAAGTCTGTTCAGTTTGTCATTGAAAAATGTGAATACTTAAGGCCCTGGCCTAGATGCCTTTTCGAGCAACTACTTGAGGTACATTAAATCTTGAAAAACCTCATTTCTCAACACCAGTTAGGGTTCCATGTGAAAAGACTTCAGTAAACATGACAGAATGAGATCTATTTGTGGAAACTAGACTTAAGTAGATAAGACTGTGATTCCATATTTTTCCTGTAATGAGCAACATGCCCATCGGATGTTTATAAAAACTGTTATTAAAAAGCATGAGAATCATTCCCTACCATTGTCTGTTGAAGTGATTTATAAACCATCAAGCTAATGCTACTATTCACCGGTGAAGTACATTGAGAGCTTACATTTTCCCAGTTTATTTGGAATAATATCCCTTTTCATGCTCCTTTCTATAAGTGCCCTTTTCTCGTTTTAAATGGTTGCTGGGAATTTGGCGTATTATGATTGGATCTCTGCAAAGAAAAGCTAGTTTCCTTTTTCCAGGACTAGGGCAACATTTTTTATCATTATCCCGGTAGCGACAATACTTTGCTAGGTTAAAGAACGGTCCTGACTGTGCCTCTTACAACTTAGGGGGCTCCTTACAATGTTGGGAGGAAAGCGGCCGCTCGCCACCGTTTCGGAATCGAGACCGACCGACTTGCGGTCAGCGGTTCTAACCGATGGATCACGATGCAACTGAACACTGTTCGGTCAGATTCCATTGTTTCCTATGGGAGCCCGTGTTATGCCCAAGAACCGGCCGTAACAAGGAAATTGAGTTTTTGCAGGAAACCCTGCACCCTGTGGCAGGCACCACTTTGTGCCTGCCACAGTGCAGGGTTGTACAGGGTGGTCCCTTAGGTACTCCCTCAGCCATCAACCATAGGCTGCGGGGCCAAGGGGGCCCTACCAAAGGCCCCCAAAGTCACGTGGAAAGGCTGTTGAAAACGACTTTGTTATCCTGTGGGCAGAAACGCTGTCCATAGGGGTGTACGATGTGGTTTCGACCACACAAATACTCTACGAGTCACTCGGAACCGATTCCGAATGATCAATCGGTTTACATTCCGACTTAAAACATTGTAATCGGGCAGTCGGGATGTAAGGATATGAGATTTATAAAAGCCTTTTGACCTGCTTTATACAAGCTTCAGGCTGAGGGGTGGTGCAGGTCAAACATTGACTGTTCCTGCACTGACTTATCAGGAGATCCAAAGTAAGCTGCGGCAGCCCTTTCAGGGACACATGTAAATAATATGTTGTATCTTACCAGACGTAGCCGAGTTGTATTTTAAGTGTTCCTTTATTAAGTTCAAGTTGCAGGGTGGCATTCAAGTACAATTAGTAGGTTTCCATGTACATCTGCCCTTGAGTCTGGTAATCCTATACCACAGCCCCACCAGGAGCAGCCTGCCTGCTGCTCAGCCCATCTTCCAACAGTCACCACTCACCCACACAGGCACCCAAACACTCCAAGCATCACAGTCACACCAACATTCCACTCTCAAGACTCACACTGGCTGAGCAGCTGGGTAATAGGTAAACTGGTATACTTATGAATAAATAAGCAGGATATAACATAGTACTTGTAAATTGTGTTTCCTGATCTTCTACGAGCCATGTGGAGGCACCAATTCTGAGATGAAGTTTCATATTAATGTTTGTATAGCACAAACTTAGCCGGAAGGGTAAGGTACTAGAATATTGAGTTTCAAAGATAATACTGCAAAAATATTATAGGCAAAATATGGCCAAGGTAAATATAGATTTCAAAGTATGAGTTTACAATATTTAACTTCACCTATATGTACCTTGAAAACATATGTTATGTTATGTTAAGCCGAACTTTTTGAGCGCACGGCTACCCCAAAAGGGTGTCCCGGCGCTTTAGCAAAGAGGCCCAGAGAAACAGGAAACCAAAGGCAAACCTACTACAGTCACAGCGGATTACTTGGTAAAGAGCAGAGTCTTCAACTCCTTCCTGAAAGCCAGGAGGTTGTTCGCTTTCCGAAGGGAAAGTGGGAGCTCGTTCCACAAGCAGGCTGTCACGTATTGGAAGGAACGACCTCCCATCCGAACACGTTTGACCACAGGCAGCTCCATTTTAGCCAGGTCCGCCGACCTCAGCAACCTCCGCGGCACATAGAAAGCAATACGCTTCCTCAGATAGTTAGGGCCAATCGCATGGAGGGCTTTAAATGCCAGAGTGAGGAGCTTAAATCTGATTCTCCCCGAAATTGGCAGCCAGTGCAGCCTAGCCAGGAGCGCAGAGGCGCTAGCTCTCCTGGGCAGCCCATAGATGGCTCTGGCCGCCGAATTCTGGACAATCTGCAGTCTGGATAACAGATACTTAGGCAGGCCTGCAAAGAGTGCATTAGCATAGTCCAGGCGGGAGCCCACAAGCGCCTGGACTACATTCCTACGATACTGCAGTGAGAGCAGAGAAAGAAATTTCCTAAGCATCTTGAGGATGCTGAAACATTTCCCTGCTAATCCCAGGATGTGTGGACGGAAGGATAAATCATCGTCAAACACCACTCCGAGATTTTTTACCTGAGAAGATGGTTTCTCTGGGGGGAACATGTCCTGGGGCCACCATGTCTTCCAGCCCGGATCAGGGGCACAGCCGAAAAAGAGCAGCTCAGATTTGTCTGAGTTGCATTTCAGGCTGTGCCGCTGAAACTACGCAAAGACTGCGCTCAGACAGTCCTTGATTCTGCCGCCGTTGAAGGCCTCTCCCTTCCTGCAGGTGAACAAGAGCTGGGTGTCATCAGCGTATGAGATGACCCGGGCCCCAAACGCCTCCGCTACCTCCGCTAGAGGGGCCATGTATATGTTGAAGATGGTGGGGCTCAGGATAGAACCTTGAGGCACCCCCACCTCCAGCGAAAGCATTTCGGCCGAGAACGGCGGAGCCCAGATCACCTGTCGGCGGTCGGCAAGAAAGGATTGAAACCAGTCCAACACCGTCCCTCGCAGACCAATCTCCCTGAGTCTTGAGAGGAGACCTGCGTGTGGGACGGTGTCGGAGGCCGCCGATAGGTCCAACATAACTAGCATAGCCTTACCCCCATGATCGAGCGTCTCCCTGATGGCGTCGGTAACCTCTACCAGAGCCGTCTCCGTGCTGTAATTCGCACGAAAGCCGGACTGGGAGTCATGCAGCAGTTTGTTGTTCTCAATAAAGGTGGTCAGAGTATGCTGAACATGTTTCTCCAACACCTTCGCCAGAGCAGGGAGGAGGGAGATTGGTCTATAGTTAGCGCATTGCAGGGGGTCGAGCAGAGGCTTCTTAATCAGCGGCAGAATGAGTGCGTGTATCCATTGTCGTGGAACCACCCCTGAGCTCAATGATAGATTAAGCAGGGGGTTCAGCAAGCTGTTCAACGCTGAGGCCACCTTGCCCAAGCATTTCGCCGGACAAGCATCCAGAGGCGAGCCAGATTGCAGCCGGGATAACAACTCAAGCGATGTCTCACAGGACAGCTGGGGAAAGACAGATAGTAAAGGCCCAGATTCAGCCTGTGAGGGAGCTAAATAGGTCGACTTATCCCCTAATACAGCGTCAGCCGTTCGGGAATCCACAGATGGAAAAGTGTCCTGAATCTTTAAGATTTTAGTCACAAAAAAGTCGGCGAGCTGTTTGATCCATTCTTCCGTGTGTGAATGGACCGGGGTCCCTACTACAGGGTTGACAAACTCCTTCACAATCCTAAAGAGTTCCCGGCTCGTATTATCGGCTTTGTCAATTCTCTGCTCAAGATAGTTCTTTTTGGCTGCGGCAATCTGTTTATAGTAAGACTTTATCGCGTCGCGGTATTTCGTTAGCTCCACAAGATCGTACTTGCGCCGCCACCGCCTTTCCAGCTTTTTGCAGTCTTGTCGCATTGTACGTAAAGTGGAAGAGAACCAAGGAGCTGAATTAAGATGAGGTGCTGTTCTAGCAGGCTTCAATGGGGCCAGCTCCTCGAATCTTGCCTGCATCCAGTTCTGGATCAGGATTAGGTCGGCTTCCAGAACCCCTGTCAGTTGACACGGGTATTGGCAGAGAGCATCGGAGAGCATATCTGCTGTCACTAGGTGGAAGGCTCTAGATTGCCGGGACCCTTCCTTCAGAGCCCTTTGGCTAAGCTTAGATTCAAACACTAAGGCAAAGTTTATCAGATAATGATCTGACCAGAGGACCGGGAGTGGAGGGGACACCTTAATAGGCTTGGAGGAAAAGATCACATCTAATGTGTGGCCTTTCACGTGAGTGGGGCTATGGATAAAAGGGGCTAGCCCTAACATCGCCGTGATATCACGGAGTTTGGTAGCTTCAGCATCGGTTAGACAGTCCATGTGCAAATGTAAGTCGCCTAATAACAAGCAGTGCGCAGAACGCATGCAAGGTACTGATAAGGCCGACTGTAAGTCCTCGAAAAAGGACCCGATGGGTCCAGGGGGTCTATAGAGGAGAATTCCGGTACAGGTCTGGGACGCCGATAGATGGAGTGTAAAACCTAAGGCTTCACATCCGGCAATGTTGTCCACCGCAAAGGAGGAGCAATCAAAGACCTTGTCCACTATCAGGGCCACCCCACCGCCTCTTCCCTCAGTTCTATCCCTCCGTAAGATGGAATAGTTAGGCGGGACAGCACAGGCAATGTCGGGTTCCGAGCCCACTCCCAGCCAAGTCTCAGTTAGAAATAAGCAAGAGATCTTGGAGTGCGCGAGCAGATCCCATATATCCGAGGTATGACGAGGAAGGGACCTAGTGTTAAGCAACGCGCAATGACAGTACTGAGGAGGGGTAGATGGACCATGAGTAGATGATAATGTGGGGAGCCAGTTACACACGGGGCAACCCTTGCCTAGACGGCGACCGCCGGGGAAAAGAGACAGACAGGCCGAGCGAGGGGGGCGCAAAGCAGACAAGGAAGCAGCGCTATACGTAATCATCCTAGAGCTGCGGGTAGTCAACCTCTAACCCGGCAGACAACAGGAGCCGAGGACCAGAGTCCGACCTCGTCCGCCTCCGAGACGCGGACGAGCGCAGACGGGCAGGACTCTGGCACGACTCAGGCGCAGGGAAGGCGCTCCGCTGCGCGTTACCGCTGCGCGAGACCAGCGAGCATTAAATAGCGTCGTCTCGGCGTCCCAGGTGACCTGGACGCTCAGAGATGGCGCTCGCACTTCCTCCCAAAGCAAGATGGCGCTGAAACCCACAGAAACCCACAACCTCCCGGTAACCCGGACCCGCCAAACAGCGGTGGTGATTCCTGAATTACGGTGCAAGGTAGGGGCCAGGAGCGCTTTTAAAAACAGGGGGGAAGGCAAAAAGTAACACAAACAGAAATCCGAAAGCGCGATATTCTAAAAATAAGCTAAGCAGAGAAGGCACGCGACCAGCGCGAGCAGCAGCCGGGCACCAGTGATATTCTCGCCCTCAAGGGCACTAAGCAGGCTCACCTTCCGCTCAGCTCGCCCTAAATAGCGTCGTCTCGGCGTCCCAGGTGACCTGGACGCTCAGAGATGGCGCTCGCGCTTCCTCCCAAAGCAAGATGGCGCTGAAACCCACAGAAACCCACAACCTCCCGGTAACCCGGACCCGCCAAACAGCGGTGGTGATTCCTGAATTACGGTGCAAGGTAGGGGCCAGGAGCGCTTTTAAAAACAGGGGGGAAGGCAAAAAGTAACACAAACAGAAATCCGAAAGCGGGATATTCTAAAAAATAAGCTAAGCAGAGAAGGCACGCGACCAGCGCGAGCAGCAGCGGGGCACCAGTGATATTCTCGCCCTCAAGGGCACTAAGCAGGCTCACCTTCCGCTCAGCTCGCCCTAAATAGCGTCGTCTCGGCGTCCCAGGTGACCTGGACGCTCAGAGATGGCGCTCGCACTTCCTCCCAAAGCAAGATGGCGCTGAAACCCACAGAAACCCACAACCTCCCGGTAACCCGGACCCGCCAAACAGCGGTGGTGATTCCTGAATTACGGTGCAAGGTAGGGGCCAGGAGCGCTTTTAAAAACAGGGGGGAAGGCAAAAAGTAACACAAACAGAAATCCGAAAGCGGGATATTCTAAAAATAAGCTAAGCAGAGAAGGCACGCGACCAGCGCGAGCAGCAGCGGGGCACCAGTGATATTCTCGCCCTCAAGGGCACTAAGCAGGCTCACCTTCCGCTCAGCTCGCCCTAAATAGCGTCGTCTCGGCGTCCCAGGTGACCTGGACGCTCAGAGATGGCGCTCGCGCTTCCTCCCAAAGGAAGATGGCGCTGAAACCCACAGAAACCCACAACCTCCCGGTAACCCGGACCCGCCAAACAGCTGTGGAAATATGAATTTTCATAATCCATTATGTCCCCTATCTTAGACCCCAACGGTTCCATGTATATGCTACAAGTACATGTATGTTCCTTCCAGTTCCAGTTATGAAGACGCAAACACATGTGCGTCCACCGTTAACATGTCCTCTTTCAGATCCGCCATGAATGGGCCGGATATTCCATTCCTAAGTATGAAAGGCCACCGACTTTGTATGGCTCAGTTACTCCATTTTGCAGTTCAGGCGAGTAGGCCCTGATTCTGCCATCAAGCCTT
The DNA here is from genome assembly GCF_964204655.1 of Triturus cristatus. Taxonomy (NCBI): domain Eukaryota; kingdom Metazoa; phylum Chordata; class Amphibia; order Caudata; family Salamandridae; genus Triturus; species Triturus cristatus. Next base: position 694,740,345 of record NC_140591.1, read on the forward strand.
TCCCTGCTTTCTACTTCTGACAGCTCCAGTCTGAGCTCGCATCTGTATCCATGAACTTTGTCCTACTCCCTGCGCGGCTAACGGTGCCTGACTTCGGCCTGTCTGCCTGCCAAAAACTGTATTTCACCTTCAAAGATTATCTGCTCCGCTCCCTACCCAAGGCATTCCTGTCTAGTAGTTTAAGTAAACATTCTTTCAGCTATCAAGCAAAGGGCCCGGTTTCTCTGTCTTTATGCAAGTAATTCATAGCCCTGTTACTATGGAAGATGTTTGCCCTCGCATCTAGTGTAGACACTTAGACGCTTGTACACGCACACACAGTTAGTATAGAATAAGATTCTATCCTAAGAAACCTTCCTTTGTGGATAACATAGTTCTTTAAACATAGGATGTTAGATATGATTTGGGATTAGGTTGACTTGACCCCCCAGACTTCTTGTCTCCACATGTAGAGCTAAATGTCAAGTCCCCTTCACCCCCTAGTTGCACGTCAATTACACGTCATGCTGCTGCGCACGCATCTCTGCCAAGTATTTCTGCTGACATTGCGTAATCATTTCATAGGTCCACCCATATGTGACATCACAACCAATGATGTTTCCTTGTTACTCCCCATTACGCTTATTTTCGGCTACGCATGTGAATTGTTATCTTTGCTATCAATTGTTACGCCTCTTACATTGGTTTCATTGTAATGTATGTTCTATAAAAATGATGACTTATCAATGATGTATTGCTCTTCACTTCCTGAACCTTCGTGGTGATGGAACATGAAATCCCCGATTCGAATCGGTATTGGAATAAAGCCCATTCCGAACCTCTAATACCACGGATTCTGCCTCTTATTTTACTGAGCTATTTGTATTATCTTTCCGTATCAAATTAAGTCCCGGTAATTAAATTATTTACCACATGAATGGCGCCCGAACAGGGACACTTTCTCATCTCACGCGCCGGTGGTGCGTTGCAGGCCCGGTCTCCTGCCACAGCTGGACGGACAACAACGCGTACCAGCAGGATTTCCTGTATCTCCCTCCGGTCAAGCGGGGGCGACTGAGGCTGCGATCAACACCCAGACGAGGCGGTGAGAAGTGCGAAGTATCCCGACCAGAGCCTAGCTGAGAGAGCAAGATCCGAGGTATGCAGAGGCCCACCAAGTCCCGAAGTTTCAAGTCGAGCCCGAAGTTTCAAGTCGAGTCCAGTCCGGTAGTCCGGTCCAGTTCAAGTTCAGTTCCGTTCCGAGGCCTTCTGTTCCGAGCTACCCGGTGAGTACCATTACCGGGGAGGCGTTTCTGACGTGCACATAGGTTGTGCCGGTCAAGACAGGTTTGGGTACACAAATCCGGTCTGCACTGTTTCAGCAGTGTATCTGTACTGTTTAGCAGTATATCTAGTATGTCAAGTATGCTAAAGTGACTAGTTTCCTAATGGCCATCATTATTGTTCGTTAACTGTTAAAATGTTAAATGTCAAATGTTAAATGTTTTAGATACGTTCTGCATATTGTGGGGTGAATGACTGTTCATTATTGTTCATTATTTTTGTTTAGTTGTATTAAGTGTGCTTAAGATTAAGTATCAGATCAGTTCTCAATATGCCGTTCTTTTCAAAGTTAAGACAGATCAAGACTAGAAAAGGGGTACTCGAAGAAGCTGTTCCCATTCCTCCTAGGGACACTCCAGGGTACTTCATGTATCATAAACATGGCCTAGATGCCGTATTATTTCTTGATTTATGGGTAGACTATACCAAGGAATTACCAGAAAATCAGAGATGGCCCGCAGCTGGGACCTGGGATGCAGATTGCATCATGAAAGTAGAGGAAGAGTTAAGGAAAAAGAAAGCTAGACAATCACAGAAAGATGCCATTGAATTATGGCGTAAAGAATCCTATAGACGTACAGAAAAAGCACTCAGACTAGAAGAGAAGAGTAAGGAGAATTCAAATAAAGCCCAAGAAAATCTCTTAATTGAGGAAGGTACACGAGTAAAGTCAGAACAAGTAGACAGACAAAGAAATGCCCTTATGAACGGTATGTATCCCCTTCTGGCCGAAGGATTACCTAAGGCTACCCCAGAGATACCAAAAGACTTGCCAACCCCGTTGTTTCCAATAAAAGTACACCCCAAAGGGCATCCCCGAACCGCAGAAGATGTTTTTCTTTCTTCATATTTAGACGACGCAGTTCCCGAGTATGCTAACCCCGCACCACATAGAGCGTCTGCCTTGGTTCAACGCCAAGACCCTGTGTCTGTACCTCAGCAACCACAAATTCCGACACAAGTTCCGGCAAGCACATATGTTTCTACATCTGTTCCCACAGCCGTTTCTACAGCTGTGCCCACACCTATGGTTGCTGTATCAGGTTCAACGAATCCTTTCGCGCCTAGTACCCCAGATGGGGCTACCGGAGGTGCTATTAACGATTTTTCTACGCCGCCCAGAATAAATAAACTTACCTTTCAAGAATCAGCACATCCACGTACGCCCAAACTTATAAATTCCCGCACGCTCAAGGAACTTCTTGTAGATTGTAGATATGACCCTGTGCCCGGCAAAGAGGACGAAATGATCTTGGCATCATTACGTATCCGACGAGCTGCGATGTATTTAGGGAAGCTACCAGGAATGACTATGCATCTAGATAATATATATCATTTTGTCCAGACAGGGCGAGATTCTGAATGTATTAACAGAGCTATGGAATATCAGAAAGTGGAGATACAAGGGGAACTGTTACGTTTCCTCATCAATTGTGTGATCAGAAATCAAGACCGACCGGGGGTAAATCCGGAAGCAATGCAAATTCTTACGAGATGGAGCCAGAATATATCAGAGGGGAAACATGATAGGCAATCATGTATAGTAGCCATGTGTCGAAAGATCCGCAAAGAAATAGAACGAATACACGAAGAGAGATTAGAGATAGACGAGCCTGAACAAGACAGAATAGAAGAGGAAGAGTCAGGACCGCCAACAGGATACGTAGACACGGTGGCTTATGTAGGTAGAGGAAGATTTTCTAATAATACTAGATGCTGTAATGATTCGATACGTCCGGCACGTCCAGAAAGTAGCAGACATTACCAAACCCCAATAATAAATATAAGATCTCCTGAACACTTATTTCAAGCCGCGGACAACCTACTTCGAGAACGAAGAGGACATCATATACTTGATTCTTTGGACGAACAAGAATTAGCCAGATCAGCAGTACTATGGGCTGACAGTCCCGGAAAATACAGTGATGATACACTAGCACACACGTTTTTAAACCTTACCCCAGACGAACAGCGTTTAGCTGGTATATACATGATTCAACATCTCCTTATATTATATAAAAGCCAACACTCTGATCCTGGTCCTTTACCTGATATATTGACTGAATTACTCACGAATAAATGGAGAGGTTCAGGTACTGATTTAATCAAAGAAATATTACAATTCAGAAACCAGTATATTCTTTTTATATGCCCAGAACATGTCTCACTACCCATCAAGGAAAGAACGACGTATTATATGGATAGACAGAATCCCTTACGCGAAGTACACCCAATAAAGGGTGAAGACAATCAGTTTAAACGTGTATTTGTATACGCACCCATATCTAAAATAGAATTATTAGAAATGAAGAAGGTGGTACCCAGTCATGACAAAGACCCAGCGGGTTTCCACCGGGAAATTAAAGACATGTTGCTCATGGGAGAGTATACCTACCCCGACATTATGAAAATATTAAAGGTTCTAATGCCAGCTGGCATTTACGAGAAACTCAAAGAAAAAGATTGGGAGGTGGGAGACCAAAAGATAGATTGGACAGCTTTAGAAACCGAAGAGAGAGCCCGAGGTCCAGGTTCAGGGCTCGGGCCAAAGACTAAAACACTACCAGGTTTACTAGTACAGGTATTGCCGCGTTTATTAACTACGAAAAAGGAAGACTGGGGTGCAATCTCAGCCTGTAAACAAAAGCAAGATGAAGACACTAGTGATTTCTATGCTCGATTCGAAAAATGTTTTGGTTTAAATAGTGGTATAAAAGCAAATAGCGAATCATACCCACATCTGTTTGTGACAAAATTAGTTGAAAACTCCCTGCCCCAAGTTAAGAATAGAGTATTAAAGTTTGAGAGTACCTGGCAAGGTAACACTCCGTCACAAATGTTACAAATGTTACAGTACCATCACAATAGAATTAGGGAGGAACAAGAACATGAACAAAGACGAATGAAAGACACGAAAATGAAAATGCTAGTCTCCCAGACAGTTCCAGCTGACGGTCATAAAAAGGGTATGACACAGTCCAGTGATTCAGCAGGTCCTGTGAAAGGGACATGCAATTATTGTAAACAACCAGGTCATTATGTACACGATTGTCCAGTCTTAAAATACAATATCGCCAGAGGTGCAACAAAGGAAAGACCACGTCCGCTTAGACAGGATCAGGACCAACAAGGAGCCCTGCAGCATGCACAATCCATGCCAGCTCCGCAACAGTCTATGCCAGCTACACCATCGCAGCCTATCGCTGCCACACAAACCACGACACGACAAATGTACCAGACCGCACAGTATGACTATCCTGATTATCAACGATACTCATGAAACAGCCTAGAGAGGGAAGTTGACTTACCCCTTATCGAGGTTCCTGTAGATCAAGAAGGACCTTATGTACACAGTGAATTATTAGGCCAAGACAGAAAATTTTTACTCGATACAGGGGCAAGCCAAACAACAATAAAACGTAGTGAAGTTCCAGGGGTACCCCTCTCAGGCTCACAGAATATTTCCCTTGGTTTTTCAGGAAAACCTATCATTAACGAAGTATCACAGCCTCTTCCACTTACGATTGGTCCCTTGACACGAACTACAGATTTATTGCTTACTAAATCATGTCCAGAAAACTTGTTAGGTATAAAAACACTGAAAGCTCTAGGAGCTATAATATGCTGCTCTCCGGAAGGAGTACGATTGTTTTTACGTGATTTCAAAGGGCACTATGTGTCTCGAGACATGGATTCCCGACTGCAGAGTTTACCTGTACACTTATGGGCACAAGGCCCTACTGATGTTGGTTGCATGAACATTACACCATATCAAGTCACATTAAAGACAGGAGTAGTATTACCACGAATACGACAATACAGGTTACCCTCAGATGCTGTAGTGGCTTTACTGCAAATCATTGACGAGCTTATTGCCCAAGGAGTGGTTGTGGAAACAGACTCCAATGTATGTAATTCTCCGATAATTCCGATTCTTAAACGAACTGATCCAAAGGCTCCGCCAGTATATCGATTAGTTATTGATCTGCGCGAATTAAATAAGTGCATTGTACCACAATTTCCTGTGGTCCCAGATATCTCGTCATTACTGACAGCCATTGATTCCAAAGCAACGTTCTTTACTGTAATTGATCTCAAAAATGCCTTTTTCAGCGTCCCAATAGATCCGGAAAGCCAATACTTGTTCGGATTTAGTTTAAATGGATGAAGTTTTAAATTCACACGCGCACCTCAAGGATTTACAGAAAGCCCCAGCATCTATAGCCAAGCACTGAAACGAGAACTTGACAGTATACACATGCCAGTCAACACTGCACTGCTTCAATATGTCGATGATCTACTGATCACCGCTCGAAGCGAACCTGAATGTGAAAAAGCATCACTGACGGTTTTACAATTTCTGGCCGACAAGGGGCACAAGGTGTCCCCTTCTAAGCTGCAATTCTGTGTCCAGCGAGTTGTTTACCTTGGTCACTCGCTGTCCAAGGAGGGAAGGCAGCTTACACCCGACCGCATTCAGTTAATAGCTAACATGCCAATACCCAAGACACAAAAGGAGGTGCGGGCTCTTATAGGCCTCACTTCATATTGTAGGCAGTGGATCCCTCAATATGCATTTCTAGCAAAACCACTCATTCAGTTGACAACACATGAGGCGGCCACATCGACTGTCCTCCCTTGGACTCAGGAGCATACACAAGCCTTTGAAAGCTTAAAGAAAGCTTTATGTCAAGCACCAGTTTTAGCAACACCATGTTACAGCAAACATTTTACACTCATTTTTTATTACAGAACGCGAAGGTACTGCCTTGTCAGTACTCACACAGGAACAAGCAGGATCACACAAACTGTGCGCTTATTTTTCTAGTACATTAGATCCCGTAGCTCAAGCTCTTCCTGCGTGCCTGAAATCAGTGGCAGCAACAGCTTTAGCAATCAGACAAAGTGATGCCATAGTGTTAGGACATCCGTTGACAGTACAAGTACCACATGCAGTAGAGGTTCTTCTGAACCGAACGCAAACACAACACTTGACCATAGCAAGACTTACAGGGTACGAATTAACATTGTTTCAGCCACATATAGAGATTAGACGTTGTAATACATTGAATCCTGCCACACTTCTGCCAGTAAACGGAACAGACCCACTAGCACATGATTGTATTGATGTTATTACTATCACAACGAAACCTAGACAAGACTTGACAGATATCCCATTGTCAGACCCCGACCTAACGTTGTATGTAGATGGTTCATGTATGAGAACAGGTACAGGAGAGTTAGTGGCCGCGTATGCAGTCACAACAGAAACTGAAGTTATTGAAACAAATTGTATTAGCATCTTATCAGCTCAAGCAGCAGAGCTCATCGCTCTGACACAAGCCTGTATTCAAGCCACAAATAAGAAAGTCAACATATATACAGATTCACGTTATGCATTCGGAGTTGTTCATGACTTCGGCGTGCTGTGGCGAGAGAGAGGTTATTTAACTTCTCACGGTGCCCACATTCAGCACGGACCCCTTATTCATGCCCTATTAGACGCAATTCATCTACCCACTGAAATATCGATTATGAAATGCAAAGCTCATACGAAAGTTACTGATATCATTTCTCAAGGCAATGATCTAGCTGACAGAACAGCTAAACAGACTGCTCAAATTCACACATCTGATGTGACAAAGACTATAGGTCCGACATCAACACATTACATGACAGTTAAGGATCCCGCTCTTGATGTAATTGACATACAGACACATGCTACACCAGACGAGATAAAGAAATGGACTGAATCAGGAGGGATCCAAACGGACCAGGGATGGATGACGAAGGAGAAATCTGTATGGTTTCTTCCTGATTCAATGGTTCAAGTCGTCATAAATACCATACATAGTCCAGCGCATCTAGGAGAGAAAGCTATGCTAGACAGCATTCAACACATTTGGTTCAACAAACATTTACGAGCAGCAGCTAAGCAAAAAGTCCGTACCTGTATGATATGTTGTCAGTTTAATCCAGGTAAAAGCATCCCCGTAGAGCAGGGTGGATTTCAGCCTCCTGATCACCCTTTTGAAGTCCTCCAGATGGATTATATCCAGATGGAACGTTGTCGAGGATTCAAATATGTTCTCGTAGTTGTATGCGCTCTTTCCCGTTGGACAGAGGCGTATCCCGTCTCAGATTACACTGCTCCGACTACTGCCAAACAGTTAGTTCGAGAATTCTTCCCACGGTATGGTTTACCACGTGTCGTCTATTCAGATAACGGCCAGCCGTTCTCATCCGAACTAATGAAGCATGTCTCACTTTTGCTAGGATATAAATGGAAGTTTCATTGTGTCCGACACCCCGAGGCAGCAGGTCTCGTGGAACGACATAATCAAACTCTGAAAATCAGATTGTCCAAAATATGTAGAGAAAAAGGTGTCGACTGGGTAGTAGCTCTACCAGTTGCACTCTTTTACATGAGAATGGTAGCACACTCTCGAACAGGGCTATCCCCTTATGAGGTGATCTTTGGTAGACCACCAAATATGTGGGGGACGCCTATACCTCGTAAAATAACTGATGTTGACTGTAATATGCTGACAGATTACCTGGCTTCCTTGATGTCTGCACTACAATCTTGTCGTTCACAGGTAGCTGCAGCCTTTCCTGACAACACCGAGGTGAAACCCCATGACGTAGTTCCGGGGGATTTAGTATTTGTGAGGAACTTTGATCGGAAGACTCAGCTGGATCCTAGGTGGAAGTCGCCGCAAGTAGTCTTGCTTACCACAAGGACAGCCGTGAAGATCGAGGGCCGGAAAGGCTGGGTGCATTCAAGTCATATCAAGAAATTTCATGGACTATCCTCCGATTTAGACATTGTGCCCTGCATTCCCTCACAGACTGATTCAAAACTCCCTTTGGTTGAAAAGACTAAAACCGAACTCTATAAAGTAAAACTGAGGCCTAGAACGTCAGACAATTTGATTGTTTAAGTCCTCTCCAAGGTGAAGCGGTTGAATTTGTCTCTGACATGTATCCTCTAGACCTGAATAGGGAAACCGATGGAAAAATGTTGAAACGACACGCGTACTGTAAATCACTGCGTAGTCATTGTACAGTGACGTTATTAATTTTGTTTTTCTTAAGTCTTTTAATAATCACTGCAAGTATATTATTGCACATATATTATCCTGTTTCTAAATATGTTTACAATGTTACTGCCGAACATTCTTTTAGTGAACTACCACCGCATGAATTGTCCTACAGAGTTGCGCTGCGCAATAACACTTTCATTAGTATGTTACATCATTCCCATCAGACCAGCAATGCTACCAATTGTTGGATATGTGGCCAACTCCCCCCCTATCAGGATTATAAAGGAGTTTTGCCTCTCTTTCCATATCCATTCACACACAATGGCTCCTGTGGAGCATGGTTCAGTTTAATCAATTCCTTAGATTCAAATTCAGTAGTTCATCAAGACAATTGGGTATGGGGAAACCTGAACCTAGTTTTGCTCAAAGTCTGCTACCCTAACAAGGAGGGACTCCCCAAAAGAACAGGAACTGATCTAGAAAATGAAGTATATGGATTAGGTAATTTTACACTTAACCTCATGATCCTGAACGTTGAATCTGAACCTACACCAATCTTGCCCGCCATGTCAGTATTCCCAGTAAAAGGGGAATTATGTGTAAGAAAGAATGGTTCCGTACACATGGGCCATAGTAAATGCGCCACTGTGATAAAATTCAGTGATCAAGGCAAATCTACATTTAGAGCTTCTCGTCATTCCTACTTTATATGTGGCCAGACCGCATATATACGCCTACCTCTAGATTGGGATGGTACCTGTTACATAGCATTCCTCCTATCACCTGTTTTCCTAGCTCCTCCTGATTATCATAGAAATACTCATTTAGTACACAATAGACAGCAGAGAGATCTCCCAATTGTCGATTACACTGAAACAGCATGGGAAAAATATACAGATTTCAATAAAGGTCTTTTTCCCTATATAGGTACTGTTACTAATAGTAAGCTGATACGTAGATTAACCAGGACCCTTGAAGCCGTAGTGAATGAAACTATTTCCGCCTTAGGTAACTTGACAGAGGAGCAGTCTGCGATGAGGATTGTTGTTCTTCAAAATCGTCTTGTCCTTGACGTCATCCTGGCCGATAGGGGCGGAGCTTGTAGGGTCATCGGATCAAGTTGCTGCATATTCATTCCAGAAAATTCGCCATCTGTATATAAAGCTATAACTCGCCTTCATAAGATTGTAAGCCAGATACACCAGAATCCAGGCACCTGGACTTGGTCCAGTTGGTTTTGGAGCGTGTTGTCAGCCTGGGGATGGAGAATACTATCCTTCCTAGGTATTGGCTTTCTCATACTATTCAGTTGCTGCTTATGTCTACAATGTGGGCCAGCGATTTGTGGTCTGTGTGCCACATCGTGTATCCCACATTCAAGTTTTCGTTCAAAATCCCGGATAAAGAAAGAAGAACAAATGATACTATATGAACAAATCGATGGATTGATGAAGATCGATATTTCTTGAGGTCAGTAGGGGACAAGGAGGGAATGTGGAAATATGAATTTTCATAATCCATTATGTCCCCTATCTTAGACCCCAACGGTTCCATGTATATGCTACAAGTACATGTATGTTCCTTCCAGTTCCAGTTATGAAGACGCAAACACATGTGCGTCCACCGTTAACATGTCCTCTTTCAGATCCGCCATGAATGGGCCGGATATTCCATTCCTAAGTATGAAAGGCCACCGACTTTGTATGGCTCAGTTACTCCATTTTGCAGTTCAGGCGAGTAGGCCCTGATTCTGCCATCAAGCCTTTCCCTGCTTTCTACTTCTGACAGCTCCAGTCTGAGCTCGCATCTGTATCCATGAACTTTGTCCTACTCCCTGCGCGGCTAACGGTGCCTGACTTCGGCCTGTCTGCCTGCCAAAAACTGTATTTCACCTTCAAAGATTATCTGCTCCGCTCCCTACCCAAGGCATTCCTGTCTAGTAGTTTAAGTAAACATTCTTTCAGCTATCAAGCAAAGGGCCCGGTTTCTCTGTCTTTATGCAAGTAATTCATAGCCCTGTTACTATGGAAGATGTTTGCCCTCGCATCTAGTGTAGACACTTAGACGCTTGTACACGCACACACAGTTAGTATAGAATAAGATTCTATCCTAAGAAACCTTCCTTTGTGGATAACATAGTTCTTTAAACATAGGATGTTAGATATGATTTGGGATTAGGTTGACTTGACCCCCCAGACTTCTTGTCTCCACATGTAGAGCTAAATGTCAAGTCCCCTTCACCCCCTAGTTGCACGTCAATTACACGTCATGCTGCTGCGCACGCATCTCTGCCAAGTATTTCTGCTGACATTGCGTAATCATTTCATAGGTCCACCCATATGTGACATCACAACCAATGATGTTTCCTTGTTACTCCCCATTACGCTTATTTTCGGCTACGCATGTGAATTGTTATCTTTGCTATCAATTGTTACGCCTCTTACATTGGTTTCATTGTAATGTATGTTCTATAAAAATGATGACTTATCAATGATGTATTGCTCTTCACTTCCTGAACCTTCGTGGTGATGGAACATGAAATCCCCGATTCGAATCGGTATTGGAATAAAGCCCATTCCGAACCTCTAATACCACGGATTCTGCCTCTTATTTTACTGAGCTATTTGTATTATCTTTCCGTATCAAATTAAGTCCCGGTAATTAAATTATTTACCACACAGCGGTGGTGATTCCTGAATTACGGTGCAAGGTAGGGGCCAGGAGCGCTTTTAAAAACAGGGGGGAAGGCAAAAAGTAACACAAACAGAAATCCGAAAGTGGGATATTCTAAAAAATAAGCTAAGCAGAGAAGGCACGCGACCAGCGCGAGCAGCAGCGGGGCACCAGTGATATTCTCGCCCTCAAGGGCACTAAGCAGGCTCACCTTCCGCTCAGCTCGCCCTAAATAGCGTCGTCTCGGCGTCCCAGGTGACCTGGACGCTCAGAGATGGCGCTCGCGCTTCCTCCCAAAGCAAGATGGCGCTGAAACCCACAGAAACCCACAACCTCCCGGTAACCCGGACCCGCCAAACAGCGGTGGTGATTCCTGAATTACGGTGCAAGGTAGGGGCCAGGAGCGCTTTTAAAAACAGGGGGGAAGGCAAAAAGTAACACAAACAGAAATCCGAAAGCGGGATATTCTAAAAATAAGCTAAGCAGAGAAGGCACGCGACCAGCGCGAGCAGCAGCGGGGCACCAGTGATATTCTCGCCCTCAAGGGCACTAAGCAGCATATGTATATTTCAAGGCACGTAGATGTGGACTTAAGAGTAGTAAATCTATGGTTTTTGCTATGATATTCTTGTGGCATGATATTTGTGTACCCAATATTCTGAAATACAACCAGGTGAAAAAGCAGCAGAACGCTATACAGGGTCCAAGGCAAGCGCTTTATTTCCCCAAAATGCACTCTTGTACTAAGGCGAGTGCAGTGTTCCCACTCCATCACATGTCTACACCAACTTGCCACCGGGAGAGGGGCTGGATGTAATGTACTAGGAAAACCAGGGCTACAAAAGGAAATACTTCTGAATAGAATTCACACAATTACAAAAGGAAGACGATTGTTACTCAATCTAAACACCCACGACTAAGGGAGTCATTCAGAATATGGCGGGCTTTCTGCAAACTTTACAATGTAGTGAACGGATTTGCTTCCACCCACTCAGTGCAATATTGCGAGCCATACTTAGAGATCCGCTGTGACCTGGAGGGGAACCGTTTGTCAAAAGTGCTTCCTCCTGCACGGCAGGAGCACTCTCCTCAAAACTGTAATGCAGGCTTACCACCATGTAATGGAGGCCAGTTAGCAATTTTTTTTATTGCAGAAGCATATCCTCAAAGTGGGAGAGTTGTTTCTGTAATACAATTGATCAGTGGCCCTGCTGCACAGGTACATTTCTTGCTGTGTGACAGGGCCATTGAGCATTATTCTTGGGCTCGTCCACTATGCGTCACATGGCTCTCACGAGCAAGAAGAATAGGCAATGGAAGCCGCTCCAAGTTTAACAAGTCTTCAAATGAATGTATCTGGTGCTTCTGTATGGGGTGTTGGGCACCATGTTGTAGGTTTCCAATGGTGCAGCCAGCTGAGGCTCTGCCTTCAGAAGCTCCCTGTTCCCCCACTTCTTAAATTAGTTTAGGGAAATGCAAGTTTAGCATGGCAGGAGACCTACTGATTGACAGCAGGGTGCTCGCTTTACCAAATTATAAACCACCAACAAGAGATGCCACATTATGAGTAGACTTCATTTATGGACATCATTACTTGAGTTTTCTAAACAGTTTATCTGTCTATGGGGCTACCTCATGGGGGTCTTACTAATCATTTAATTCTTCTTACTTTGACCATTGAACTTTACTTGGACTTATGAATATGAGAGATATGTCAAAGGTACATTGGGCAAGCAAGAACAGTCAGATGTTTTTAATTTAAATGCGGTATCCTAGTGAGGGAAAGACGATAGAGCTGGGAGGACTTTGGCCTTCTTTATTTATTTATTTTAGGAGTTTTCTATAGAACAAACTTATTTATTTTAGGAGTTTTCTATAGCACGAACATGACCCATCCAGGTATCAGAGCGCTGTAAAAATAGCAAAGCAAGTTAAACATAGAAAACATTGGTAATAAACAGATTAAAAATCATTTAGCGGTATGTTATGCAAATAACAAATAAGTTGTATCAGCAAAAGCAAAAGAGTACAGGCAAGAAGCAAAATATATACAATGAAAAAAACTGGTAACTTAGAGTACTCAGGATACAGAAATGTATAATGGCAAGATAGCCCAAACTTCATGAGAACTACTGCTGAAGTAATCGAGTAAGCAACAACATTTTGAATTCTTTTTTGAAGGATGTGGTTGAGGGATTAGATCTCGTTTCAGGAGGAATTGTGTTCTATGTTCTAGGAGCAAGCCCAGAAAAGGAGTGGTTCTAAGTTTTCTTTTTGTTGAACTTCTGTGGCTTCAACAATAGAGAGTTAGAACTTCTTAGAGAATGACTCTCACCTGATAGTTCCAAGTTTTCTGGACAGGTAGGCGGGAGTGTTGTGATGAAGAGCCTTATGGGTCATGCATGCTATCTTAAACTGAACTCTGGCTTTAAACGGGAGTCATTTCTGATATTTCACATCAGGTGTAATTTGGTTACATTTACAGGATCCAGTGATGAGCCTAAAAGCTGAGTAGAGAGTGGCCCTTAACGGAGCTAACCAAGCTTTGGTTAGACCTGCAAGAGTGGTACTACTGCAGTCTAGGCACCAAAGGACTAGGGATTGTACTGCTAGCGGAAAATCATCTGGAGGTAAGAAGAGTTTCATTTTCCTTAGAGTCCTCAAATGGTAATGAGCTCTTCTGGTAGTTGCACTGATGTGATCTTGCATATTGAGATATTTGTCCAGTGTAACACCCAAAGATCTCGTAGAACCAACAACATGCGCAAAACAGTTGAGCGCTGTAAGTTTTTTGGGCCATTCATCTATGAAAGTGGAGAAATTGTGGGGGGAGATCAGGAGAAATTCCGCCTTGAGCGTAGTTAGTATAAGGTGATTGTGGGTTAGCCATCGTTGGGTTTTCAGTAGGGTGAGGTTAGGAGTTTTGATTTCTTTAGGTGAGGAAATGTTCATATATAATTGTGTGTCATTGTTGTACATGTGGTATTGTATATTTGAGTGTGTAATAATTTCAGTAAGTGGTTCCATGAACAAGTTACAATAACGTAGGAGAGAGTGTGGATCCTTGAGGTACCCAATTGAGATGGAAGTAATATCTGATAGGGTTTGATTGACTTTGATGCGTTGAGCTCTATTCTGAAGGAAGGAGGAAAACCAGCTTAGGATGGGACCAGATATACCCATCCTTTTCTCCAAAAGATGTATCATGTTGTCATGTTTGATTGCATCAAACGCAGAGGAGAGATCAAGGAGTACAAGCAGGCAAGGTTTGTTCTAATCAAGTAGTCTCAGGGCGTCTTCCGAAATGTGTGTCAGAGCTGTTTCAGCGCTATTACCTGTTCTGAAGCCAGATTGGCAATTATCAAGGAGCTGAAACTGTTCGATGTGGTTGCAGAGTTGTAAGTGTACCCATTCTCTAGAAGTTTTGCAAGTGTCATAATGTTAGCAATAGGACAGAAATTGTTGAGGTCAGACAGGTCCACATTTGACTTTTTTGGGAAAGTAGTAACCTGACCTATCTTTAGGTAATCGGCAGTCATGCCCTGGGATAGGGAAGCACTGACAATCTTAGACCAAAGTGGGAGTATGGAAAAACTAAGCACTTTGATGAGTTTGACAGATAGAGGATTTTTGAAGTGATTAGAAAGTTTAATTAATATTATCATTTTGAGTCTCTGTTTCATCAGGAAGTTAGAAGTGAGACCATGCAGCACTGTTTTCTAAAGTGAAATCAGAGAGAGGGGATCATATTTTAGGAGGCATAGGGATGATACTAGATTGGGCATGGCTTAGTGGATGTTGAGCAGCGAATTGTAGATCTGATTCAATTCTCCTCGTTTTTTCAATGACATGAGAGGAGAAATCCTCACCACTTGGGAGTATCACATTATCTTCTTGATGGAGGTTAGATCTCCCACTAGCTTGCTGTTTGATGATTTCGAAAAGCTTTCATGATCTGTTTTTGGCTTTGTCCAGTTGCGTCTTGAGGCAGATTGCTTTGGAATAACGTAAGAGTCAATTATAATGACTTCTTATAGACCTCAGGTACTAAAGGTGTGTTGTGGGGAGAAAGATTCTCCAAGCTCTCTCAGCAAGCCTTAATTTATGGGTTTCTTTGTTAAGGCCTCTGCTGAACCAGGGTTTAAAGTGTCTACTGGGTATTCTTTAGAACTGCTTCAGAGTAATTGTAATAAGAATGACTGATATAGATTGTATGCAGTGATCGGTGAGGTAATTCCTGTTAGACATGTTTGAGGCTGGAGGAAGGAGGTCGTTGCTAATGGAAGTTAGCTCTGGTATGTTTATTTTTCTAAAGTCTCTGAACCATTGTTTTTTTGTTGTGAGGTTGACCTTGTCTAGTTAGTACACTATCCAAGATGATAGTCACAGGGTGATATGAATTCTAGCTCACAAAGGCAGCATGTGCACTAACTGTTGGCTCCGTCCCAGCCTGGACAACTGCAGAAACCGTACATTCTTCCAACTACCTGCTTCCCTAACAGCCAGCGTCAAGCAGGGGAAACAAACGGACACTAGCGGAGCAGAGAATGGCCACCAGGCAAAATAACAGGCACACACTAAGGCTGGCTGAAAACCCAAGGAGGGATTCCATGGTAGCAGGTGAACAGCAGGAAGGACCAGTACAGTCTGAAGAGCCTATAATAGAGGGGCAGCACTCTGGAATACTGCTTGGAGACTCAGAAGTACTCCTGAGCCAGATCGCAGAAGGGTAGCTCAGAAAAGGTCAGAGGCCGTTCTGGGGTTCTAGGTGGTACAAAATCAGTTGAGTGCAGGTCGACCCTCATACAACAGTTGGACACTGTGGGGTGGGTAGTCTTTTCATTGATGGCCAGCGCAGTGTAGCAAGAAGCATCAAACCGGCGAGGTACTCATAGTCAAGCGAGTGCTCCAGGAGGAGTAGTCTCTGGTGCCTCTGTGGTGTGCCCCTGCCAGGCAGGAGCAGACCAGGAGACAGCAGCCCCACGGCAAATGCACATCCATGCATAGGCCTATGCCGGTCAGATGAGACAAGAGAAAGAGCCCTCCACGGCAAAAGGTAGGAGTAGCCACATGGCTGAGAAGGCAGTCACTGAGGGCAAGAACCAAAGCTTCCAGTGCAGTTTACAGACGGTGTCTGGGAAGGGGCCTAAAAGGCTCCTGCTCTTGAACCAGGACCCCAGATCAGCCTGTGAACCAATGGGTGAGTGGGAGCTCCCACCCAATGAGATTTGTCGCAGCAAGGGGTGTGATGCTTTGAAAGCGAGCCTACCAGAGCAAATCTAGGCCATTTACAAAGCTGTAGATGTAGCAAGTAGCACCCCAGGGACCACTGACAGGCTTGGATAGAGAATGGGAACTTTTGTGATGACCACAATCACTGTGCCTCTGTTTGTGATGATTAATGCTGCAAGGAGGAGGAACCGTGCATGGGGGCTGAGTGGACTAATGCATCCACTGCAGGGATATGTATATGACCCTATAGTCATAGTTCGGTAAGTTGAGCAAATTTGTGTTGGGTAACAAAAAACAATCATTATCTGTCAACAGCTCCAAGAGACCTCACAAGGAAGAAAGTGTGCTTTACAAGTATGCCTGTACAGTTAAAAGGTCGGTGCCAGGGAAGGGGTTGGCATGGTAGACCTGTTGAGGGGATGTACCAGAAGCGTCTCTGGGGGAGAAGCATAAGGAGAGCGTCTACATAATTTCCCAATTCTGAGGGTGCTCTCATCATTTACAGCACTCACCCCTAAGGGACTGCAAGACTGTCTGCCATAGTTACCCTAAAGATGGGTTTGAAGAAGTGCCCCGCTATTACTATTTACACAGGCAGATCAGAGAGCAGAACACAATCAAAATTGAGGCAGAACCAATCTGGAAAGGAGGCACTGCACAACTTAACACCAGCCTCAGAGGGTTCCCTGCATTGTCGATGAAGGTCTTTTAATGGGCAATAATAAATGACAGAGGAAAACACAGTGAGATTCTCTCCAGGCACTTTCAGAACCTATTGGAGTTTAAACGTGGACTCAAAATAAACTAAAGGAAAAGCAGGTTCCAGTCACAACAAACTCACCACTGTCATAGGGGAGGGTTAAAGAAGTTAATAAACAAATTTGACTGCACTCAGCTACCTAAAGGGAAAGCTCATGAGAGTGAGAGAGAAACGCTCAACTGGGCCGATTTAATCTACCATTGATAAGGTCTCAAAACAATGGCTGAGAGGCTGATCCTAATAATCTAATGATAGAAGGAGGCTGACCCAAAGTCCACTGTATGTACACGGGTAATTAAAAGAGGTGGTCTCCAGGCAGAAACCAAGCATACATTAACAGTCCCAATCCTTTCGGTGAGATGTTAATATTCTGTGGCGCCAGATTCAAACACTCAGGGTGGACAGCACAAACTGGAATGACGTTTCATGAAGGAGGTAACAAAGTGGGGAGACTGTTGGCCAACACATTGAAAGCGTAACAAGCTGAACTGGACAATGATGGAGGACTCGCTGCATGCTTTTGGATGTAGGATCATCTCATGAAATGGGTGATGGCAAATATTTAGAATCTCAATGTCAAGGGTAAAATAGAACGATCGGTCATCTGACAGAAGAGAGAAACAGAGACATGCCCACCAACATTGGTCCCTATCACAACCCTATTCTGTGTTCTCCCTAGAATGTCTGGCCCAGAGGAGAAAGGTCAACACTCATATCCATGGCATAAACCTGCTGAGGAGGGATGTGTTCATGATTACTACTTTTATTGACAACATCCTGGTGGTGATGATGGATCCACTCTCCTCCCTGCTAGGTTTGATGGAAGAACTTTGGAGGCTTCAAGTTTCTACAGATTAAAAAGTAACTTAACCAAACCAGAAGGACTCATTCTTAACATGAAAGAAGCAGCAAAAGTTTAAAACAACGGTGTTATTTAAACGGACCAATAAATTGACATTTCATTGTTGCCAAAAATGTAAGACACACTATTAAGGATTATAACCACCAAAACAGGCATAATGAGCTGGTGTAATAATATGAGTCTAAGAGAAGTCATATCAGATAAGATGGAGTTTCCCCAAAGATGATACATGCTTTTCAAACAGGCCCCCCTAGCTAGAACTAAAGAGGAGATCAAGACACAAGGGGGTTTCCATTCTGGTCATATGAGGGTGGGAAAGAATGTGCACAGAGCACACATATTACGAAGGAGGAAATTCTTGGGATCCCACGCTTACTTAGGTGCTACTAATCTTTGCCTCTTTGTTACTTTGTAGAATAGTCTAGTGAAGAAACAGATAAAATAAGGTTATTCACATACTCTCTGAGCACCCTTTGTGGGACATACCTTGGGTGCCTAAAGTTCAAACATGCCGCACATGCCACATGTCCCTCGTGAGCCATGCCAGGATACAGATATTTAATCTCTTGGGGCTTAAACAAAGGCTCAGTACCTACCTATGCCTTTTACTCCACAGCTTCGCATTAGTGTATTTAACTGGTGCCTCAGCAGGTTGAAGCTTAGAAGGCTGTAGACTTTTAATTTGGGGACGCATTGTAAGGTTGATACTTTCAGCCTTTATTTAGGTTCAGAAGGACTTCTACCAGCAGGAGTTGGAGATATTTCACTTTTTACGGTGAGGCACTGGGCTTCCCATATATCTGTGAAACCGTGTGACGCTAAAAACTTTGAAAATCTGATTCAGGTCCAATCCCAGATCAATAAAAACGTTATACTGATCAGACCCAGACCACCTACCCATCCAGAATCAGTGGGAAATAGAGTGGCATACAGCTAGACGAGGATCAATGGTGCACGATTACGTGCATGTAACAACACTTCACCAAACATGCACAGGGCTCAGAAGCACTATGCAATATATAACACTCGTGGCACTAAACACTGACCAAAAACAATGCCTACAATAGGTCGCAGGAATGTGTGCTAGAGAAGATGCTTTCGGCAGGGCTCTATCATACTCAAATTCTTGGATGGCATTTTAGACAGAATATGACTGGTCACTTAGGAATACTTGGTGCAGTGTCCAGAGATAACATACCTTTATTTTATGTATCTAATAGTTTGTTTAATTAGTTAGTTAGTTAGGTATTTCGTTAGTTAAATAGTTCGTTTGCTTTTGTATAGTACAGAATCTACGTGGCACCAGAGGGCTTGACATAATGCTTGAATATAAGGGGTAGTTGCAGAGATACATTGGAACATATTTATCAGATTTCAACGCAACGCAGCAAGCCACCTTGCTTCGCTCCTTGAAAGGAAGTAAGCAGGGATGTGCTGTATTCAACTTTATACATCGCATTCCTACTCTCTATCTCTGCTGCGCACAAACTGCTTCCTAGCGCCAACGTAGGCCACCTTGGTGCAAGGGTGTCTGCGCTGCAGGCAGGATTGTTTATGTGCAGGACGGGAAACCTTCCTGTACAAAAACAATCCTCAGAGGCATTTTCCCCTTTCTATGTGTTATGCAGAATGCAGCACATGCAGAAAGAGGAAAAAATGTGGAGAAATTAACATATTTCTCCTCGTTACACCTCCACTAGGGAGGCATACATTTTGATGCATTCCCAGGTCACCGCTTGTGGTAAATCGGGGAATGCGCCCAAAAACATGGATGGATGCGAGGGAACACTCATGCTCCACCCATGTAACGCCTCCCTGGGGCAGAGTAATGCAAAGCAGAGACTTGTGCTAACTTGCGTTACTCCACATTTACCAAGCTATGCACAGCTATGCAAGGTGGCCCTGTATAGCTTGGTGCATGGCACAAGTCAGACACAAACCTATAATTTAAATCAACTGATTATTACATGTTTGTGGATATGTGACATATGTATTGACTAAAGTGTTAATCTGAAGTGGGGATTTGCATCTGTGTCTTAGTTTAAATACCATACTTCAAGTCGTGTTGTTATTTATATTTAAAATATTTTCTGCAAATACTGTACTGCAATTTACATTTCATGGTGTGTCTAACTACAGTTTCTGATTAATTTTCACAAGCAGGTACATTGTGTCTAGTAACTAACAGATTCATGCCATGTTTGATACAAACAATTAAGAATGATTGTTATAATTGTTTCATAACATTTTATACAAATATTATTCCGTTATATGAATTTCCTTTTTCAGCAGTGGCGTAGCAAAATGGGCATCCGCTCTTTTTTTTAATTTGTTTTTTTAAACATTTGTTTATTGAGTTTTACACGTTGAGTTCAATTTTTAGTTATACATTTGTCTAGCAACATTTTGCACATTTCTAAATGGGTAGTCCATATCTGCAAAGATCAGATGCAAAAATCAGATGTCAGAGGAAGAAAATAACATCCTAGTAGTGCAGGTATTAATCACATCTGTCTATATCCAGCAGTTCTGTCATTTTCTACCCCCGATATTGCAGGGTTCGGGGTTAGGGCCACATACCATTGTCAATGATATATACTCTAACAGTGTACTCATGAACAGAAAACCATATATACATTAAACTTTAAAAGAACAAGTGCATCAGTATACTAGAAACAGGTGCAGGTATAGCAGGCAAGTGATCTTGGCATTAAGCTGACAGCTCAATCTAGCTTTATGCAGCTGTGCTGTCGCAACGGCCATCCAGAGGTCTTCTAGGTGGGCGGGCATTTTCCCTCTCGTCATGGGGGGGTTGTGTAAAAGGGGGGTCCGCTCTAAATCTCTTAAATTCGGCTGTCACAGGTGGCAAACGCAGGGGCCGCCATGGGCGGCGAAAGGCCTAGCTATGCCACTGTTTTCAGTCTGATAGTATTTTGAATAGCCCTTCTGCATGGCTGTGGAGAATATGCCACCATGCCCCAAGCGCACCATAGCAAGAATCCTGATTCACATACGACAGCCTGATTCACAAGGGTAACTAATACTTTTGAGTAATTTACACTCTGATTTCGGCAAGAGCCGAAAGTTTTGGTCAGAAGTGTAAGAGTTACATGTGTACATTTACTCACAAGTGAAGATTTACTTTGCCCTAGTCATATGTAAACCAGTACAGGTGATAGTAGTCAAATTCACATTTTGCAATTATTTTTTATTACTGTCACGACATCTTGTTCAGGAGTAATGTAACAGTCTTGTCATCAGGTCTTTCATGTAAGTGTACCAGCATAAGCTTACAATAATTTTAGAAGGAGAAAGTTGGGCACTATGAGTGTAAAATCTTGTAGCACTGTTTCAAATTGCACTAAATTTGCCTTCCGACTTACTGCTTCGCTGCATAACAGTATCAATGTATTTTTCACCAATTTTGCACCCCGTTTTAACTCTAGCTTACAGCTGAGGTAAATTGAACCGTAAAAACCCATCAATTCGTACATATCTCCCAAAAGGTGCAAGATTACCAAGCATTGACAACGCCAATTGGTCTGGCATTGACCCCCCCCCCCAGCATTTTGCTTTTGTCAATGCTTGTTTTGTCAGGATTTTTGCAAACCTTTATTCTTGGGCAAGCTGCCAGACCTCATCAAACTAAAAAGAAAATTGCCTAAAAATAAACAATTCTTTTGTTCTCAAAAAGCCCATATGGGCTTATTAGTCCCTGGCACAGAAGGAACTATAATATGTGTGGATGTGCAACTTACGAAAGAGCAGCAGCCAGAATGCCGTCAATCACAGTGAAGTTATTCAATGGCTGGAGTGGGTTGACCCAGTGCCCATCCTACATACTTTAGTGGGTGAAAGAAAAACGTGAATGACACAATAACCGACCAATAGATAAGGAGGGCTGCTGAAATCTCCTTTGATTAATAATAATTTTAGTAAAAGCAAACAGTCTTGGCTAAGGCAAGACCTAAAAGTGGCCACAAGTTTTTTATGCCTATTTTTATGCTTTGTTCCGACCCCTAAATAAGGGGCTCATTATGATGGCAGAAGGCCCGCCACCGCCAGCTGTGCGGTGGCGGGCCCTCCGCCATCTGACTGGCAATTTCCCCCGCCACATTACGATGGCGGGGGGAATCGTTCCGCAAGTGTGGCGGACGCTAAGACTGACCACCACACTTCCGCCACCGGCAATCATTACGATTGCCTGGCGGAGGGGACAGATGAAGGTGAATGGTGGTGGTGCCTAGCAGGCACCGTCCGCCAGATCACAATGCTGGCCTCAGCCAGACTTTCCATGGTGTGGAAACTGCCATGGAAAGGCTGGCGGAGAATGGATTTGAGGGCCCGTTGCGGGCCCCCTCTGTGTGGGGGGAGGGTGGTGGTGCACTGGGGGTACCCATGGTACCCCCCTGTATATCCTTGCACAAAGTGGCAGGCACCACGGGGTGCCTGCCACGTAGTGCAGGGAAATGCACTGCATGACATATTAACATTGCGAACTGTGCTGCAGCCAGCAGCACCGTCTGCAATGTTAAATCCCCGGAATGCGCCCGCCATACTGGCGGGCGCATCGTAATTTCAGTGGTGGGACCGGCGCATGACTGGCAGGCGGTCCCAACCACCGCAACGATGGCGGGCGGACTCAGGTCTGCCCGCCATTGTAATGGGCCCCTAAGTCCAAACTTGTTAGTGAGTGAACCAACGCACCTTGCAATCTTTCCAAATGTAAATGGTATTAGAGACTTGGGTGTAAAATGGAGCATCTTAAAAGACATTCTGGGTCGGATTTACTATGCATTGGGTGGGGTGCTCAAATTATGCAAAGCAGTGGTATGCAATGCAAAGCAAGGCAAACAACAGAGTCAGTCAACGTTCCAAGGCGCCGAAAAGCTCATGTGAGCACAACACCAAATAGCTTTGCATGGCAGAGCGCCAGTCTCCTGATATTAAATGCAAAAGGTGGCATAATTGGAAGGGAACAGTGCAGAACCCTCTAGTATTTCACCCAAACACATAACAACTAAAGTTTCACAGCCTGCGATGGAACCAAGGCAAATAATGAGCAAATAAATATAGTGCAATGTTTGCAAAGAACAAGTAATTTTGGCGAAATACCACATTTTACTCAGCTAACCCTTGAGTGTCTGTGGAGCACAAATGTCATAGAAGACCCCGCTGTCTCTCATGTGCAAAAAACATTTCATGCACAGCTGATTGTTCCATCATCATGTGACTTATTGTAAATATGGGAGTACACAATTGGGTTTTTTTGTGTGCTCTTTAGTGCTTCAGATTTTGATGCAGGGCTGTACTGCCCAACGTTTGAAAAAATTAAAAACTTTCATAAATATTGTAGTTGGAGAGGCGGTCTGACACACACAAGTTAACGCCATTAGCTAAGGACAAAAGCGGGGATGGCGGCAGCAAGAAGTCTGGTGACTAAAATGGAGACTTCAACTCCATGGGATCTGCATCTAAATTGTGGTTTCATTCATTGCACAAAGTGTCTATCCTTAGGCTAAATCACGGTGGCCCTTATGTATCAACACATTTCACAACAGACTTACGAATTACCTCAGAGACGTTTTAAGGCATGGGCAAAGTGGGCTCTGGCCCAGGGCCCCTTTTTAATGCAATATTCCTTAAAAGGTTTTCCTTTAGATCAAACAGGACCTCACATATGAGAAATGGGAGGACGTCACAGAGATTGTTTGCAGTCATATTAGTGAGCTGCTGCTATGTTACAATATTGAAAACACTCATCAATATTCCTGAATATTAGAAGTAAATAATCTAGAATTTGATTTGAAGGAGTGTGCTGTGCACTGTCAGTGACCTGGCCAAAGGGGGCACGCAAGAGCTGAAATTGAATCATAAATTCAAAGCTGTTCTGAACATGAGGCCCAAAAATCAGTTTGGCCTAGGGCCCCCAAAAGCCTTAAGATGCCCACATGGAGATACCATGGCAAGAATTATTGATACCGGCTTGTAGTGCAGTGGACACAAATACATGCATTTAAGGGTGCACGGTTCACAATAAGGAATAGATTGTGCATGGTTTGCAGTGATTACCAAGGAGGATGTTTTGAGTCCCTGATAATTGTGACATGTATTCGTGTGTCTATTGAAACATTATAACAGTGTTATTTCATATGTATATCTTACAGGTTTTGCTGTAACAGCACGGTCTGGTAGGAAAGCCTTCTGCATTCATTTTTCACACACTCTTCTGTAATTAGGAATGGATAAGCAGGGAGGCCAAGGAGCCCTGACACAAGCCAAGTGCCCCGCCGGGGCAAGGCTTTGTGCGACTGAAACATGTTGGCAGCACAGGATGTCAACTCCATTGCCTTTCATGGCACATCCCAACTTTGGTTTTTAACCATGATATCAGTACTCATTGAATAAAAATATCCAGGATATACCCATAATAATTTTTACTGCATCTGCCCAAAATATTGTTATATGAGAGCTCCCACGTTTGGTAGCGGCCATGACCTATGTAAATGAGGAGACCCACCAATGATGAAGCATGCCACTATTTGAAGGATGAACTGTCTTCTACTATTTCAATAATACTGTAAGGGAGGTATTATTCTGGAAACAGGAACTAATTGTCCTTGGGCCCTCGCATCTTGCGGTGGAAATATTTATTGCACCGGGGTGTTGTCCAAAATTCGTTTTAATTTGAGCTAAAAAATATAGAGTGTAAGACCCCTGGTAGACACTGGACAACTGACCAGTCCCCAGAGTTCTAGAATACATTGGCACTAACAATATCGTAGAACGAAGTACAACTATTCCCACAGATTATAACACAAACCTGTTGGACTTGGTCCTTTTTGCAGGGTCATCCCTAAACTTTTTGCCTTCCTCCTATATTTTCTCTGACCTGTTTTTGTTGGTTTTATGACTCTGGGCACTTTACCACTGCTGATCAGTGCTAAAGTGCATATGCTCTCTTGTGTAAATTGATGTATTGATTAGTCACTCCATGATTGGGTTATATGATTTACTTGTCAGACCCTAGTAGAGTTCACCATGTGTGGCCAGGGCTTGTAAATCAAACGCTGCTGGTGGGCTTGCAGCACTGGTTGTGCCACCCACAGAAGCAGCTTGTAAAGTGTGTCTCAGGCCTGCCACTGCAGAGCCTGTGTGCAGTCTCTGACTGCCATGTTGACTGGCCAAGTGCACCCACTTGCCAGTCCCTAAACCTTCCCTTTTCTTCATATCAGACACCCCTATGGTAGGCCCAAGGGCAGGGTGCATTGTAAGTATAAGGTAGGACATGCCCTGGTGTGTGTGGCATGACCTAATAGTGAATTACAGCCATTTTCGTTTTTCACTATTGCACAAGGTTACCTGTTCCCCATAGGCCAGAATGGACAGTTTGATTATTACATCTTATAATCCTAACTGACTCAGGGAACATGGTAGAAATTAGAGTTTAGTATGCCTGAACTCAGAATGATAAAATACATCTTTAAGTGAAGTTGGTTTTAACGTGCTGTGTTTGAAAATACCACTTTTAGAAAGTAGGGGCCCGATTCACAGAACTAACTTAAGACAAAATCCTAAACTTACTACCCTTTTGGTATTCACAGAAGCCACTTACTCATTTTGGTATTCACAGAAGGCACTTACTCATTTCGGTATTCACAGAAGTTAGGAGTCCTAACTTTAGGACTCCTAAATGCCTTCTGTGAATACCGAAAGTCTTAAAATTAGGATTTTTCTCAGTTTAGTAGTAGTATAGTTAGGACTCCTAACTTTAGGACTCCTAAATGCCTTCTGTGAATACCGAAAGTCTTAAAATTAGGATTTTTCTCAATTTAGTAGTCCTAAGTCTAAATTTAGGACTACTAAATTGAGAAAAATCCTAATTTTAAGACTTTCGGTATTCACAGAAGGCATTTAGGAGTCCTAAAGTTAGGAGTCCTAACTATACTACTACTAAACTGAGAAAAATCCTAATTTTAAGACTTTCCGGATTCCCAGAAGGCATTTAGGAGTCCTAAACTTAGGAGTCCTAAACTTAGGACTACTAAATTGAGAAAAATCCTAAGTTTAAGACTTTCGGTATTCACAGAAGGCATTTAGGAGTCCTAAAGTTAGGAGTCCTAACTATACTACTACTAAACTGAGAAAAATCCTAATTTTAAGACTTTCGGTATTCACAGAAGGCATTTAGGAGTCCTAAAGTTAGGACACCTAACTTCTGTGAATACCGAAATGAGTAAGTGCCTTCTGTGAATACCAAAATGATTAAGTGCCTTCTGTGAATACCAAAATGGTAGTAAGTTTAGGATTTTGTCTTAAGTTAGTTCTGTGAATCGGGCCCTAGGTATTTTCTTGCTTAACTGTCCAAGCCTGCCTCTGCTAGATTGTGTATTGTGTGTCTGGTTTTGTGAGTGACAGGGGCTGGGGGATTCCAGGAGAGAGGGTGAGTCAGCACAGGGCTGAATAGAGAGATCTACATGTAGATGGGTGGGAGGAGCTGCACCTGGGACCTGAAAGGGCTGTGCCTACCCTTCACAATGCTGGCTCCACCAACTGTGGTGCGTCTGATGTCCCTGGCCTGATCTGTGAAAGGAAAGAAGGAGTCTTGTAAAAAAAGTGCTCCAGGACTGGCCAGAACTGGTTTGGACTAGGCAAAGGCCTCTCTGCCTTCAGAGAACAAAGAGAAAAGTAGTATAAATATGGGGACCCAGACCCAAAGACTTTAGATCACTTTTGGAACAACAAGAGGAACCTCTGCCAAGGAGAAGAACCAAAGGAAGCTGTAGGAGTTGGACTGCCCCCCTGCCAGTGTGCTGTGTTGCTGGGTTGGCCTACAGTGGTGTCTACAGTGCCAAGGAGAGGAGAAGAAACTTTGCGTGTACTTCATCATCTTGCAGAATAATTCTCCTAGGGCTTGAACTTGTGCTTGCCTCCTGCTGAAGTCTCAGGGACAAAAGACTTTACCACCAGCTCCCCTCTGAATTTCCTTGCTGGGAATTCTATCTGCAGAAGCCTGCGTGTCGCTGGGAGCTGGAAGCACAACGCAAGAAGAAGAAGCGTGTCGCCACCGCAGCTGTAGTCGTCACATCGCCGGAGAAGCGTGCTGCTGCCACATCTCCCAGAAGCGTGTCTGCGTCGCAGCTGTCTGCTGTCGCATCATTGGAGAAGCGCGTCGTACCGTGAGGGTCGCCGTTGCATCATCGGAGAAGCGTGTTGCAGGGCCTGTCGCGGGTCCAAAGTACAGAGTCGCTGCAAGGCTGCCTGGGCGTGTACGCATCATCTTCACATCGTCACATCGCATCGAGGCGCCATCTTGCGGCATCGCAACCGGACTGCAGCACGAGAATCTACGCATCACCTCCTCTCCGGTAAGGATCAAGACGCATCCCCTACTCTACGCAAGCATTGAGGCGCGACGCATCGTCTCCCCCGAAGCAAGGAACCGACGCATCTCCAACGCTGCGAGCCTTTTGTTTATTTTGCGTTACGCATCCAGGTCCTTTTGTGAGAACTGTGTCGCATTTACTATCAACTTGAACTAAGTTAATTCTACCATCTTTAAGTCAATTTTGAGTACAGTATTGTGGATTTTTGTCGTGTGTGGTCTTGTGTTAAATCTATATAAAGAATACTTATTTTTATAAAACCTGTGTGGTGTCCATCTGTAGTGTTTTCACTGTATTACTGTATGGGTTCACAAATGCTTAACACACTGCCTCTGAGATAAGCCTGTCTGCTCGTGCCACGGTACCAAGGGGTGAGCAAGTGTTATCCAGTAGTGTAATCCCCTTTCCCTGACTTAGAAGCAAGGGTCCCTACTTGGTCAAAGGTACCTACCTCTGCCAACTAGAGACCCCCAGTTCTAACACTGGTGGTCAGCGGTGAGGATTTGGACCTGTATTTGTGACTCATATACAGTAATTGGTGTACACTACTAGTGAGTGCAGACCAAACGCGACCACATACTTTTTTGGTAGAATATTCTTTTTTCCCTGGACTGTTATTTTCTCCTGAGAACCGCCAAATCTTACTGCCATGAGTTGACCAGCATCCGTTGCATCTATGGATCTAGATTTTGAGGAAGAGAGGTTGGATACCTATAATGCCAAACAGCTGAAAACCTTCTGCAGAAAATTGATAGTTGCTATCCAAGGTATTTCAAAGAAGGATGAATACCAAAAGGCGCTGAGGGCCTGGGTGGAAGCAAGAAATGCCTCTGGGCTGGTGGTGGAGCCAGCTGAGGATGCGGATGGGCAGCTGGATATGTCGGTGTTTCCAGATAGGAAAGGGGTACCGTCCCCACCTGGCAGTAGTGTCTCTTCCAAGGACCTGTCTCCCAGAGAGCTGGAAGATAGGGAGAGAAATGGGATACACAAGATGGAGATGGCTTAGCTTAAAAGGGAGTGTCAGAGGGAAACAGAGAATAACAGGTTGTCATTGGAAAGAATGAGAATGGAACATGAGTTGAGAATCAGAGAGCTTAAGTTGAAGCTTGAGAGGCTTGAGGCCATGAGTGCCTCAGCCCAGCAACAAAAAATGTGCGTAGCTCAGAAAGTGAGCTTTGTTGAGTTGGAGGTGGAATCCAGCTCAGATGGTGGCAGCAAAATTGAATGTTCTAGTGCTTAGAGAGTAGTACACGCACCCAGAGATGTGGCCCCTGACTTGGAGGGGGTTAACATACATCAGGAGGTTCAAGGATCTGTGATAGCTCCAGTGGTGCGCAGTGTCCGGGAAGTAGAGTGGGACACTGGCACAGGGGTTCCTGGTCCTAGTGTTGGGAGGGACACTCCACTGACTCTAGATGAGAGGAGCAGGGAGAAGGGCTCCCCCCTGGTTGAAGTACTGGTGTGAGAATGTGGAGACCTCTCAGAAGAGTGTGGGTTGAATGACAGAGACAGTCAGATACTGTCTTGTAAATCTCAGGAGAGTGGTGTGGAGTATGTGTGCGAGGCACTGGATGGTGAGGTGAAGGATAGCTTGGTTAACCCTTGTAGGGGGCTGTGTGATCCAATTGTGGGAGAGCATATTGTAAGTCCCTGTTTTCCAGGGCTATGCCAACACCTGTTGGAGAGTGAGTTATCTGACCCCAGGGAGCTCACATTGGAGGAAGACCTTTTGGTGGAGTCCAGAGGGTCAGAAGAGGCATTGGGGAGTGATCCTAAGAGGAGTGGCTCAGGTATCTTCCAACCCAGCGTGGTGGAAGTGGCTCAGAGTAGCCCAGCTAGGTCCTGTATTAGTAAGAGGGGTGTAGGGCCTCATGTCCTGTCTTTAAGGGGAAGGAGTGAGAATGGGTTATGTCCCGGTAGTGCCCAACCTCAGTCTCAGAGCCTGGATGGTTCTTTAAGGGAACACCAGGTGGGGAGCCTAGTCTGTCCTGATGGGCCGCCCGTTGAGGGGGATGCCCTAGTGTCTGGTGAACTGGGAGTGTCTGTAGCCAGGCCTCCATCCGTTCTGGTGTATGGCAGTACCACTCCTAAGTGGAGGGTGTAGAAGTCCAGATTGAGGGGTGAGAGGGGGAAAGAGTCCCCAGTGGAAGAACCAGTGGGTCAGGGGCCAGCCAGAAGGGCTGAGTCACCAAGGAGGGACCATGGTGACACCATTTCTGTCCTGGGGCATCTCCACGCACTGTCAGATGGACAGAAGGTCGTGAGATCTGGACCAGGCAGACTGTCACACAACCCATTAGTTATGTGTCACCCTCAGGGGGAGGGTATATGTACTCCCCAGGATGTCCTGGTGCGCCGGGCAAGTGTTCAACCACAGGGGTTGGTCCCTGGGTTGGGAAGCCAGGTTCAGGTGTTGCCTGACCTGGAGGAAGGGGCAACTGTAATCGGTGTCCCTACCAGTTTGTCTTCTAGGGGTACCACTCTAAGTGGGAGGATGCAGAACTCTGGAAAGGGGTGCAGAGGGAGGGAGTCCTCATCTCTAACCCCAGTTCAACTGGAGGGTTTAGACCCTAAGTTGGAGGGCCAGGTTCGGGGTGTCCCCCCTGACCTGGAGGAAGGGGCCACTGCTAACAGTGCCCCTACCGGTTTGTTTTCTGGGGGCACCTCTTCAGGTGGGAGGGTGCAGGACCTCAGTAGGGGAGGCAGGGAGAGGGCAGCCTCACCCCTGACCTCTGCCGAGCCTAAGGGTACAGACCCTAGGCTGGGAACCCAGTTGCAGGATAGAACCCCTGAACTGGTGGGCGAATTGTGCAGGACACCTGCCACAGGTGCCCTGACAATTCTGGAAGGGGGTACCGCTCTAGGTGGGAGGGTGCTGAGCCCCAAGGAGGAGGACCGGGTATGGGAGAGCCCCCCCAGTCCCCTGTCCAGTGTCAGGGTATAGACCCTGGTCTGGTGGGTCAGTGTCAGGATGAATACCTGACCTGACAGAAGGGAGAGTGGACCAAGGGTGCCAGGCATCTGGGGCTACTGCTCCCCACTCTCTGATGCCACAGAGGTTGGAGAGCCATGAAAGGCCTAGGGCCTGGCTCTCATCACTGACTACTGTCAGTGGCCACTGTGGCTTGCTGTCTGTCTGTTGGGACACACCTGTGAGCAAGCTGAGGTTAGGTGCTGCACAGGTGGTGTCCAAAGGTGAGGAGAAGGGTTCCCCATGGGTTAGCTTGGTGGACCCTGAGAGCAAGGACAGAGGGATCAAACTAGGTTCAGATTGGCATAGAACTGGAATATGCCCCTGCAGTTGCGGGCCAGGTCCAGGTTCTATCACCCAAAGCAGCGAAGCCCATCAAGGTAGCGATTGGTCTACCCTGCGTTTTGGCTAGAAGGGGGTTGTATTGGACTTGGCCCTTTTTGCAGGGTCATCCCTAAACTTTTTGCCTTCCTCCTATATTTTCTCTGACCTGTTTTTGTTGGTTTTATGACTCTGGGCACTTTACCACTGCTGATCAGTACTAAAGTGCATATGCTCTCTTGTGTAAATTGATGTATTGATTAGTGACTCCATGATTGGGTTATTTGATTTACTTGTCAGACCCTAGTAGAGTGCACCATGTGTGGCCAGGATTTGTAAATCAAATGCTGCTGGTGGGCTTGCAGCACTGGTTGTGACCCCTACAGAAGCAGCTTGTAAAGTGTGTCTCAGGCCTGCCACTGCAGAGCCTGTGTGCAGTCTCTGACTGCCATGTTGACAGGCCAAGTGCACCCACTTGCCAGTCCCTAAACCATCCCTTTTCTTCATAACAGACACTCCTATGGTAGGCCCAAGGGCAGGGTGCATTGTAAGTATAAGGTAGGACATGCCCTGGTGTGTATGGCATGACCTAATAGTGAATTACAGCCATTTTCGTTTTTCACTATTGCAAGGCTACCTGTTCCCCATAGGCCAGAATGGGCAGTTTGATTATTACATCTTATAATCCTAACTGACTCAGGGAACATGGTAGAAATTCGAGTTTAGTTTGCCTGAACTCAGAATGATAAAATACATCTTTTAGTGAATTTGGTTTTAACATTCTGTGTTTGAAAATAAATACCACTTTTAGAAAGTAGGTATTTTCTTGCTTAACTGTCCAAACCTGCCTCTGCTAGGTTGTGTATTGTGTGTCTGGTTTTGAGAGTGACAGGGGCTGGGAGATTCCAGGAGAGAGGGTGAGTCAGCACACGGCTGAATAGAGAGATATACATGTAGATGGGTGGGATGAGCTGCACCTGGGACCTGAATAGGGCTGTGACTACCCTCCACAATGCTGGCTCCACCTCCTGTGGTGCGTCTGATGTCCCTGGCCTGCTCTGTGAAAGGAAAGAAGGAGTCTTGTCAACAAAGTGCTCCAGGACTGACCAGAATTGGTTTGGACTAGGCAAAGGCCTCTCTGCCTTCAGAGAGCAAAGAGAAAAGTAGTATAAATATGGGGACCCAGACCCCAAGACTTTAGATCACTTCTGGAACAACAAGAGGAACATCTGCCAAGAAGAAGAACCAAAGGAAGCTGTGGGAGTTGGACTGCCCCCCTGCCAGTGTGCTGTGTTGCTGGGTTGGCCTACAGTGATGTCTTCAGTGCCAAGGAGAGGAGAAGGAACTTTGTGTGTACTTCATCATCGTGCAGAATATTTCTCCAAGGGCTTGAACTTGTGCTTGCCTCCTGCTGAAGTCTCAGGGACAAAAGACTGCACCACCAGCTCCCCTCTGAATTTCCTTGCTGGGAATTCTCTCTGCAGAAGCCTGCGTGTCGCTGGGAGCATGAAGCGTGATGCAACAAGAAGAAGCGTCTCACCGCCGCAGCTGTAGTCGTCACATCGCCGGAGAAGCGTGCCACCCCCGCATCTCCCAGAAGCGTGTCTTCGTCACAGCTGTCTGCTGTTGCATCACCGGAGAAGCGTGTTGCCACCGTGAGGGTCACCGTCGCGGCAATCATCGGAGAAGCGTGTCGCAGGGCCTGTTGCGTCTCCAAAGTACAGTCGCCGCAAGGCTGCCCGGGCGTGTACGCATCGTCTTCACATCGTCGCATCGCATCGAGGCACCATCTTGCCGCATCGCAACCGGGCTGCAGCGCGAGAATCTATGCATCACCTCCTCTCCGGTAAGGATCAAGACGCATCCCCTACTCTGCTCAAGCATTGAGGCGTGACGCACCATGTCCCCCGAAGCAAGGAATCAACGTATCTCCAACGCTGCGGGTCTTTTGTTTATTTTGCGTTAGGTATCCAGGTACTTTTTTGAGAACTGTGTCGCATTTACCATCAACTTGAACTAAGTTAATGCTACCATCTTTAAGTCAATTTTGAGTACAGTATTGTGGATTTTTGTCGTTTGTGGTCTTGTGTTAAGTCTATATAAAGAATACTTATTTTTATAAAACCTGTGTGGTGTCCATCTGTAGTGTTTTCACTGTATTACTGTATGTGTTCACAAATGCTTAACACACTGCATCTGAGATAAGCCTGTCTGCTCATGCCAAGCTACCAAGGGGGTGAGAAGGGGTTATCCAGTAGTGTAATCCCCTTTCCCTGACTTAGAAGCAAGGGTCCCTACTTGGTCAAAGGTACCTACCTCCGCCAACTAGAGACCCCAGTTCTACCATAACCCCCTTTCTTAAAACAAATTAGCAACATTATAATAAACTGGACAGAAACATAAAGAATTATAGACATGAAGAACCCTTCAATTTCTTCGGCCTATTAATATTAACCACAAATAGATTCATCCAACTTCTTGGGCGTGCACCTATCCCGACCTTGAGTTATTTCTTCTCTGGCTGACAATTCTGCAGATTGATCAGAACTGTACCATTTTTTCCCATTGTTTTGTCAGGAGCTTATACTGACCCTTCAACACCACTTTCCCACCTTTCGCGCACACAACATGACTTTCCTTACATTCCACGACTTTCCATCACTCAATTGAACCATATTACTACCCACCTTCATCGCACTCTTGGCATCAGACCATTTGGAACTTCCTTTGCTACCAATTGCTCCAGCACACACTCTCACTAGATTCCCTTCTTCATACTGTCTTGGCTTATTTTTCAATTTATTTTTATGCCTACTGGCATACTGATCCAGATACTTTTCTACCCTATCACACAACGCCTCTTTATGTAAAACAGAACAAATTACTGTATCCATTCATGCAAGTATCACTGAGGTACATGCCACTCTACCTTTCAACAAGAACATTTCTATTTTTCCTTTAGCAGTAAGTGCTGTGGTTCGGTAATTCCATAACATGTTCTTCACTTATTTCCTACAACATAATCCACTACCTATTGCAAGCTGGATACACTTGGTTGAAACATTCAACCAACCCATTTCTGCATGGATGATAAACTGCTGCTTCAAGATATTTGATACCTTCTTTCTTAAGAAATGCCTCAGATTCTTTGGAAACAAATTATGGACCATTATCTGACACCATTTCTGTAGGACAGCCCTCTCCCCTGAACACCTCTTCACCGAAACAAATAACCGTGGATGATTTAACCTTGTTCATAAAAGCAACTTCAGGCCATTTTGAGTAGTAATCCATCATTACAATGGCAAATCTACTTCCTGGATCCAGACATTCATAAAGACCACAGATGTCAATGGCCAACGTTTCAGGCGCCCTCTTCAGCAATTCCACAGGAACAGTAGGGGGTGTCTACTACTGTGTGTGTTTTATTGCTGCTCGTACAAGGTACTACACAATTACAAATATCTCAATTGCTCTAGCCATGCCACGCCAACGAAAATCTACCTGAACCTTCCTCTTCAAGACAAACATGCCCCCATGACTAATATCCAGCTGCTCTAATAACCTATTCCTCAAATTCATTGTAAGTACCAATTTATAGCTTCTGCGAACAATGCTGTGCTCTACTGACAATTCTCCCCAAACCAGTAGAAACTCACTCAAACAACTCCTATCTTATACTTGTAACACTTTCCCACCAGGTAAAGTAATAAATTGTCTAAATACTTGATCATAACTTACTGTCTTTTTCCACTCGACTTCACAAATAGCTCCAATACACATTTCCTGCACACTTGCTACCATCCACTCATCATCTTCTTCATACGTATTGTCATACAACTGCAACCGCAAGAGACAATCAGCATCAACATTCTTAATCCCCGGCACATAACTGATATCAAATGTGTATTACTAAAATCTATATATCTACTTCGTCACTCGAGGGGTTGCCAACGGGCTATGGTCAGGGCATATTTAAAAAAAGGACCCACCACACATATGTTCTGAAATTTTGTACCCTCACCAACATGCCAAATCCTCTTTTTCAATGGTCAAATATGTGCTTTCTGCTCCTTTCAAAGGTCAAGAAGCAAATTCCGCTACTCTTTCATTTGCCTCACTTCTTTGCTTGAGCACTGCTCCCAGACCATAAGCATTAGCATCCATCACAACAATGATTTTTGTCTTGAGGATCAAAGGTTTCAGTGTAACTACCTTAGCAATAAATCCTTTGATATTCTCAAATGCCAGATGAAAATCACTTGACCACATGAATTTAACACCCTTCCTCATGAGTAACTGCAACACATGCACTCTGTCTGAAAAATGTACCACACATTTGGAGTATTACTCCACTAGGCCCAGGAAAGAACATATTGTTCTTTATCACTGGGAGTAGGTGTGCTTCCAATTGCTTCCAACAGCTTGAACTTGGGTTTCACTCTTTCCCAAGACAAAGTGTGCCCCAAATAATCAACTACACTCACTCTAAATTTGCATTTCCCAACCCCAATAGAATGTCCCACCTGTTTCCAGTCTTTCCAACACACATTCCAACCCAGTATCATGTCGTTTTTTTTCAGAACTACCTCCCTAGAATATCATCCTGAAAGCACAGGACATTGTTTAACCCACTCAACAGTCCCTGCATGATCCTCTGATACATGGCTGATGCCAAATGTAGCCCGAAAGGTATACGCACAAACTGATATGAAACATGCAGTTTATAGATGAAGTGTGGTGTCTCAATTCAGGATGAATGCGTACCTGATGATAGGCACTTAAGAAATCGGAGGTGGAGAAACATCTGGCCTCCCTCACATTCATCAACATCTCACCAGTGTGGGGCAAAGGATGGCGATTAATTTAGATATAATCATTGAAAAATCTGAGGTCCACACTCATGCATAATCTAATGTTACACTTCCTTGCTAAAACTACAGGACTCAACCATTCAGATGATTCAATTGGTTTTATTACTCCCCAATCACAGCCTGTCCAATTTCTCTGTCAATTGATCCTGCAATGCTAACAGCACATTGTGAACTTTGTGGACCGTTTGAATAACACCTTTTTTCAATACAATACGATGTTCAAATTTTCCAAACATACCAATATCCCTACAAATAGTTTAGGAAATTTCAAACTTCACTTCGTAATCTGTCATTGCTCAGTAAATAACACCTACTCAGTGTGATTTGGATCCATAACCATCCCTAAAGCATGTTGCTCCATTCAATTTTGTAATACATTCCCTCTCTTGACTACATAGGGCCAGATGTACGATGAGAATTAGCATGCACAAACGGGTTTGCGACCCGTTTGCACATGCTAATTCTGATAGGTCCTTGTACAAACACTATTTTGCGACTCGCAAATATTTTGCAACTCACAAAACAGTGTTTTGCAACTCGCTAATTCCCTTCCTAATAGTGAGTAACAAGCCATGTACCAATGTTTTGCAACCACAATTGCAAAACACTCGCAAACTACCACCCTCTTCAAGAGGGTTATAATGCAGTTGCAAATGGGAAGGGGTGCCTAGGGGACCCCTTCCTCTTTGTGACTTTGTCCCCAGGGACCACTACCTGCCCTTGAAAAATGAAACTAAAATGTTTCTTTTTTTTTTTTTTAAATGCATCCCGGATTCTTTAAAGGAAAACAAGCTTAATTTAAACAAAAAAACACTGCTTTATTGACAAGCTGTCCCAGACATGGAGGTCTGCTGAGCCTAGCAGGCCACAATCCCTAGGAGGGCCAGCGATTCCCAATGGGGTCGCAAATTGCGAGTGGCTCATTAATATTCATGAGCCTCTCATTTTGTGACCCCATTGGGAATCGTAATCAGTGTCACTGACACTGTTGTACATTCCAAATTGCGACTCGCAATTGAGCGCAAATTGCAAGTCGCAATTTGGAATGGTCGTACATCTGGCCCATAAACTTTACTTACAATACTTCTGTTCTTAAATTCCAATTTGGTTGTAAAGTACCCCATGACCAGTAATTTACTGCCACAATACCCTTTGAGTTCTACATCAGTCGGTACCAGTTCACAACGGCCCAAATCTTCCCACAACAATTGGTCTATTAGTGTGGAAGATGAACAGGAATGATCCAAACTAGTACTTGTTTTCCTCTTTCCTCAGAAGACTTAAAATCACACACAACCATCACTTCCACCTCATTATCATCCGTACTCACAGTTTCCACTTACTCCTTATTCTTGACCCAGTTCACAGGTTTCTTCATGCCTCTCATCTTCCAAACCCTGGAGAAATGCCCCACTTTCATACAATTGTAGCATCCAGCTTTTGCAGTGGGACAATAATTAGATTCTGCCACATGCTTTGAGCTGCCACAAATGTAACACTGCCTATTTTCATCTTCAACACATGTTCTTGTTGAATTGGAATGACAATTTTTAATGTTCTTAATATTATGGATTTTTTTACAGGGTGACCTCATTTACAGAATTTTGACCTGTCATTGGTTTGTTCATTCTTTAATTGCTTCAAAGAACGCAAAGTATTCTCCATGCGTTGTGCTACATCAATAGTCTTTTTCAATGAAGGATCCTTCAATCCCCAATAACTTTTCCAATATTTTCATGTTACTGGTTCTATTTATCATCTGATTTCTAATAATCTCTTCTTGCAAATCCCTAAACTTGCACAAGGCTGCTAAAGTTATAAGCACTGTTACATTGTATGGCCCATTGTTTCAACTTGTAACTGAGCCCATGAGAAAAATGTGTACCAGTTGATCGCACTCACATATTCGTCACCCGACTCATCACCATCAGATGCTGGGCCAGATGTACGACCAAGTAATTTAGCGACTCGCAAATTGCGCTCAATTGCGAGTCGCAATTTGCGAGTCGCTAAATGCCATGTACAATGGTGTCTGAGACACTGTTAGGGATTCCTAAAGGGGTCGCAAATTGCATGCCTCATGCATATTAATGAGTCACTCGCAATTTGCGACCCCATTAGGAATGGCTGGCACTACTAGGTATGGTGGCCTGCTGGGCTCAGCAGACCTCCATGTCTGGGACTGCTTTTAAATAAAGCAGTTTTTTTTCTTCAATGCAGCCCTGGGATGCATTTAAAAAAAGAAAAATGAAACGTTTTGTTTCATTTTTTTAAGGCAGGTAGGGGTCCCAGCCCCTGCATTTGCAAAGGGGAAGGGACACCCTGGCGACCCCTTCCCATTTGTGAGTGCTTTACCACCCTCTTGAAGAGGGCGGTAAATGCGAGCGTTTTGCAACCACAATTGCGGTCGCAAAACATTCTTACATAGGCCTCTGACTCGCTATTAGGAAGGGACGCCCTTGGAACCCCCCTTCCTAATAGTGACTCGCAATTCCTATTCACCGAGTCATAAAAAAATTGTGACTCGCTAAATAGGGATTGTGCATGGCCCTATAAGGTTTTCCCTGTGCAAAAGGGTTGCAAACCTGTTTACGCATGCAAAATGGGGTCGTACATCTGGCCCCCTACGTCTGTATTCTCACTATTATGTACAGGTCTCGGTGATGTCTTTAGCACCATCCTTCATTCTACTCCCAATCTGTGCTTTAGCATTGCAAATTTACGTTTGGCAAAAAAAATCCTCCCCTATAGCTTCAATATATGTCTCGAAAGACTCCTTCCAATCTTCCCAAGCCATTACTTGAAGACAAGGATTTTGAAAAAAAACATGGGAAGAGCCACTATATTTTGCATGGCCATGTCTCCACCACTGCACAGCCAGTACTTAAATAATCTGAAACAAAACAACAACAAAATACACCACAAGTAGTCACTGTTGTCTGGTGAAAACAATAAAAGTAGTCACCCTGCAAATGAATGTCTAGATTGGTTGAAAGCCCTGCACCAAATAGACAATCTCCATACAAACGGAGGCAGTCCACTTTCCCTTTCTTATATGGCTCACGTGCCAGTACTCTTTTAATCACTGGTTAGTGCAGCTAACTTGGATCTCACATCGGAGAAAGACTGCCAGTCATAATCTCCACTGCCTCCTGCTTCTGCCGCAGAAGGGCCAGAAGAAAAATGGTTAGTAATTGCAAGCCACCACCTGCTCCAATCAGCCCATTTTCTAATTAATGATGTGCTCCAGTAGTTGCTACTCAACTGCCAGATGCAAGCATTTTTACAAAAGACAAGCAACACCAGTGCAAGCTCGGAGATGCACAGATTCAGTTGAGTGCGAGCAAGAGCTTAGCTCTGAAATGCCTTATTTTCCTCCCAAAATGACTTACAGTATTAATCTTTCACCGTAGTTGGTAATCTACTGTCTTGCTACCGGTTTCACTCAGCTGCCCATTCTTACAAGATGTTGTGACTGCTATCCACACTAAGAGCCACTCTTATGTGTCCACACTAGGCATGGCTCCAAGAGCTAGATCTTCCTTTCTTAAGACATCCTCGTCACCAATTTTCCAAAATTTCAGTCTTTTTGTGTTCATTACAAATTGGCTTTAATCGGAGCTAAAGATATACAGTGTGTTAGAAATGAAGGTCTCTAGTTGGCAATGGTTTGCACCTTTGTCCAAGTGGGGACCATTCTTCGTAATCAGGATAAGGGGGATACACTTCTAAAATAACCCCTTCTCACCCCCTTGGTAGCTTGGCATGACCAGACAGGTTTATCTCAAATGCAGTTTGTAAGGCCTCCCTCTCATGCCCAACGGGGGCATGAGAGGGAGGCCTTGTAGTCACACATTTGTCAAAGGTCCTTCCTTGCTTGCAACCTACTGTGTGCCAAGCTCCCCTTCTTGTCTGGACTGGCAGGGGAGCAGAGCACACAGTAGGTTGGGAGCAAAAGCCCTGTTTATGTGGGGTACTTCCTCTTGGAAACAGCGTCAAGTACTAGACTTGTTCTAACTATACCCTTATACTTTTACACATGCAAGTTGCATGCTCACTTTCACTCACATCTTCGGGGAAAATTACTTAATCGCATCCCACCGTGACGGAAGCCCAGGACCACATTTAGCCCATTAGGAAGGGCTGGAACATGTTGGTGCTCTAGGGTCATAGGACCATTACATTATTTAGCCCTATAAATGTTTTTAACCTTCCCTCCCACGGTACAACTAAAGGATACTTCTTCACAAGTGCTCCATGAAACGTGGTTGAGCCCACCCCAACCTTTAGGAGTTGGGGTGAAACCGATGATAAGGCATGCCACTACTAGAGTGAGTGAGGGTTATATTAAGAAAAGGGTCTCTTTCCCTTCCCACCCACAAGATTGGGTCGGCCAATAACGGGCGGAATGGTAAAAAAAACTCCTTACCCCCCACCCACCCTTCTTTTTTGTTTCCTACAGGAACCACTGTGGTTCCAGAAGGGATACTTTCTGGCCTGTTGGCTTCCAGATTCGCCTGAGCGAGTTGTCTGAAGTGCTTAGTCTGGTTCCTGAAGGCCAGCATGTAGCTATATACCTCCTGGCAGTGTTAAGTCTAATTGGTCGCACACTGCTCCACCTACCAAGCGTGTTACCCCAATGAAAAATGGTCCCTGAGGTCAGCGTCGGCGAGTACGCCTATGCCCGTGTAATGCATGCAAGTATGAGTAGCGTTAGCCATCCCTGGACACGTGTTTCGAGGTAGTTGCCTCTCGTCAGCAGGGAGTAGGAAAGTGTGTAGGGTTGCTGTGTAAGCTGCTAAAATCGTTATCAGGTAAAGTACCTCTCGTAGCGCTCAGGTGCGTAACCATGAGCCCGTCGGCTCCACCGGCTCAAGGGAGCCTGAAATAAAGTTAAGTCTAATTGGTCGCACACTGCTCCACCTACCAAGCGTGTTACCCCAATGAAAAATGGTCCCTGAGGTCAGCGTCGGCGAGTACGCCTATGCCCGTGTAATGCATGCAAGTATGAGTAGCGTTAGCCATCCCTGGACACGTGTTTCGAGGTAGTTGCCTCTCGTCAGCAGGGAGTAGGAAAGTGTGTAGGGTTGCTGTGTAAGCTGCTAAAATCGTTATCAGGTAAAGTACCTCTCGTAGCGCTCAGGTGCGTAACCATGAGCCCGTCGGCTCCACCGGCTCAAGGGAGCCTGAAATAAAGTTAAGTCTAATTGGTCGCACACTGCTCCACCTACCAAGCGTGTTACCCCAATGAAAAATGGTCCCTGAGGTC
Source organism: Triturus cristatus (assembly GCF_964204655.1). Taxonomy (NCBI): domain Eukaryota; kingdom Metazoa; phylum Chordata; class Amphibia; order Caudata; family Salamandridae; genus Triturus; species Triturus cristatus. Next base: position 694,781,062 of record NC_140591.1, read on the forward strand.
AGCGTCGGCGAGTACGCCTATGCCCGTGTAATGCATGCAAGTATGAGTAGCGTTAGCCATCCCTGGACACGTGTTTCGAGGTAGTTGCCTCTCGTCAGCAGGGAGTAGGAAAGTGTGTAGGGTTGCTGTGTAAGCTGCTAAAATCGTTATCAGGTAAAGTACCTCTCGTAGCGCTCAGGTGCGTAACCATGAGCCCGTCGGCTCCACCGGCTCAAGGGAGCCTGAAATAAAGTTAAGTCTAATTGGTCGCACACTGCTCCACCTACCAAGCGTGTTACCCCAATGAAAAATGGTCCCTGAGGTCAGCGTCGGCGAGTACGCCTATGCCCGTGTAATGCATGCAAGTATGAGTAGCGTTAGCCATCCCTGGACACGTGTTTCGAGGTAGTTGCCTCTCGTCAGCAGGGAGTAGGAAAGTGTGTAGGGTTGCTGTGTAAGCTGCTAAAATCGTTATCAGGTAAAGTACCTCTCGTAGCGCTCAGGTGCGTAACCATGAGCCCGTCGGCTCCACCGGCTCAAGGGAGCCTGAAATAAAGTTAAGTCTAATTGGTCGCACACTGCTCCACCTACCAAGCGTGTTACCCCAATGAAAAATGGTCCCTGAGGTCAGCGTCGGCGAGTACGCCTATGCCCGTGTAATGCATGCAAGTATGAGTAGCGTTAGCCATCCCTGGACACGTGTTTCGAGGTAGTTGCCTCTCGTCAGCAGGGAGTAGGAAAGTGTGTAGGGTTGCTGTGTAAGCTGCTAAAATCGTTATCAGGTAAAGTACCTCTCGTAGCGCTCAGGTGCGTAACCATGAGCCCGTCGGCTCCACCGGCTCAAGGGAGCCTGAAATAAAGTTAAGTCTAATTGGTCGCACACTGCTCCACCTACCAAGCGTGTTACCCCAATGAAAAATGGTCCCTGAGGTCAGCGTCGGCGAGTACGCCTATGCCCGTGTAATGCATGCAAGTATGAGTAGCGTTAGCCATCCCTGGACACGTGTTTCGAGGTAGTTGCCTCTCGTCAGCAGGGAGTAGGAAAGTGTGTAGGGTTGCTGTGTAAGCTGCTAAAATCGTTATCAGGTAAAGTACCTCTCGTAGCGCTCAGGTGCGTAACCATGAGCCCGTCGGCTCCACCGGCTCAAGGGAGCCTGAAATAAAGTTAAGTCTAATTGGTCGCACACTGCTCCACCTACCAAGCGTGTTACCCCAATGAAAAATGGTCCCTGAGGTCAGCGTCGGCGAGTACGCCTATGCCCGTGTAATGCATGCAAGTATGAGTAGCGTTAGCCATCCCTGGACACGTGTTTCGAGGTAGTTGCCTCTCGTCAGCAGGGAGTAGGAAAGTGTGTAGGGTTGCTGTGTAAGCTGCTAAAATCGTTATCAGGTAAAGTACCTCTCGTAGCGCTCAGGTGCGTAACCATGAGCCCGTCGGCTCCACCGGCTCAAGGGAGCCTGAAATAAAGTTAAGTCTAATTGGTCGCACACTGCTCCACCTACCAAGCGTGTTACCCCAATGAAAAATGGTCCCTGAGGTCAGCGTCGGCGAGTACGCCTATGCCCGTGTAATGCATGCAAGTATGAGTAGCGTTAGCCATCCCTGGACACGTGTTTCGAGGTAGTTGCCTCTCGTCAGCAGGGAGTAGGAAAGTGTGTAGGGTTGCTGTGTAAGCTGCTAAAATCGTTATCAGGTAAAGTACCTCTCGTAGCGCTCAGGTGCGTAACCATGAGCCCGTCGGCTCCACCGGCTCAAGGGAGCCTGAAATAATGTTAAGTCTAATTGGTCGCACACTGCTCCACCTACCAAGCGTGTTACCCCAATGAAAAATGGTCCCTGAGGTCAGCGTCGGCGAGTACGCCTATGCCCGTGTAATGCATGCAAGTATGAGTAGCGTTAGCCATCCCTGGACACGTGTTTCGAGGTAGTTGCCTCTCGTCAGCAGGGAGTAGGAAAGTGTGTAGGGTTGCTGTGTAAGCTGCTAAAATCGTTATCAGGTAAAGTACCTCTCGTAGCGCTCAGGTGCGTAACCATGAGCCCGTCGGCTCCACCGGCTCAAGGGAGCCTGAAATAAAGTTAAGTCTAATTGGTCGCACACTGCTCCACCTACCAAGCGTGTTACCCCAATGAAAAATGGTCCCTGAGGTCAGCGTCGGCGAGTACGCCTATGCCCGTGTAATGCATGCAAGTATGAGTAGCGTTAGCCATCCCTGGACACGTGTTTCGAGGTAGTTGCCTCTCGTCAGCAGGGAGTAGGAAAGTGTGTAGGGTTGCTGTGTAAGCTGCTAAAATCGTTATCAGGTAAAGTACCTCTCGTAGCGCTCAGGTGCGTAACCATGAGCCCGTCGGCTCCACCGGCTCAAGGGAGCCTGAAATAAAGTTAAGTCTAATTGGTCGCACACTGCTCCACCTACCAAGCGTGTTACCCCAATGAAAAATGGTCCCTGAGGTCAGCGTCGGCGAGTACGCCTATGCCCGTGTAATGCATGCAAGTATGAGTAGCGTTAGCCATCCCTGGACACGTGTTTCGAGGTAGTTGCCTCTCGTCAGCAGGGAGTAGGAAAGTGTGTAGGGTTGCTGTGTAAGCTGCTAAAATCGTTATCAGGTAAAGTACCTCTCGTAGCGCTCAGGTGCGTAACCATGAGCCCGTCGGCTCCACCGGCTCAAGGGAGCCTGAAATAAAGTTAAGTCTAATTGGTCGCACACTGCTCCACCTACCAAGCGTGTTACCCCAATGAAAAATGGTCCCTGAGGTCAGCGTCGGCGAGTACGCCTATGCCCGTGTAATGCATGCAAGTATGAGTAGCGTTAGCCATCCCTGGACACGTGTTTCGAGGTAGTTGCCTCTCGTCAGCAGGGAGTAGGAAAGTGTGTAGGGTTGCTGTGTAAGCTGCTAAAATCGTTATCAGGTAAAGTACCTCTCGTAGCGCTCAGGTGCGTAACCATGAGCCCGTCGGCTCCACCGGCTCAAGGGAGCCTGAAATAAAGTTAAGTCTAATTGGTCGCACACTGCTCCACCTACCAAGCGTGTTACCCCAATGAAAAATGGTCCCTGAGGTCAGCGTCGGCGAGTACGCCTATGCCCGTGTAATGCATGCAAGTATGAGTAGCGTTAGCCATCCCTGGACACGTGTTTCGAGGTAGTTGCCTCTCGTCAGCAGGGAGTAGGAAAGTGTGTAGGGTTGCTGTGTAAGCTGCTAAAATCGTTATCAGGTAAAGTACCTCTCGTAGCGCTCAGGTGCGTAACCATGAGCCCGTCGGCTCCACCGGCTCAAGGGAGCCTGAAATAAAGTTAAGTCTAATTGGTCGCACACTGCTCCACCTACCAAGCGTGTTACCCCAATGAAAAATGGTCCCTGAGGTCAGCGTCGGCGAGTACGCCTATGCCCGTGTAATGCATGCAAGTATGAGTAGCGTTAGCCATCCCTGGACACGTGTTTCGAGGTAGTTGCCTCTCGTCAGCAGGGAGTAGGAAAGTGTGTAGGGTTGCTGTGTAAGCTGCTAAAATCGTTATCAGGTAAAGTACCTCTCGTAGCGCTCAGGTGCGTAACCATGAGCCCGTCGGCTCCACCGGCTCAAGGGAGCCTGAAATAAAGTTAAGTCTAATTGGTCGCACACTGCTCCACCTACCAAGCGTGTTACCCCAATGAAAAATGGTCCCTGAGGTCAGCGTCGGCGAGTACGCCTATGCCCGTGTAATGCATGCAAGTATGAGTAGCGTTAGCCATCCCTGGACACGTGTTTCGAGGTAGTTGCCTCTCGTCAGCAGGGAGTAGGAAAGTGTGTAGGGTTGCTGTGTAAGCTGCTAAAATCGTTATCAGGTAAAGTACCTCTCGTAGCGCTCAGGTGCGTAACCATGAGCCCGTCGGCTCCACCGGCTCAAGGGAGCCTGAAATAAAGTTAAGTCTAATTGGTCGCACACTGCTCCACCTACCAAGCGTGTTACCCCAATGAAAAATGGTCCCTGAGGTCAGCGTCGGCGAGTACGCCTATGCCCGTGTAATGCATGCAAGTATGAGTAGCGTTAGCCATCCCTGGACACGTGTTTCGAGGTAGTTGCCTCTCGTCAGCAGGGAGTAGGAAAGTGTGTAGGGTTGCTGTGTAAGCTGCTAAAATCGTTATCAGGTAAAGTACCTCTCGTAGCGCTCAGGTGCGTAACCATGAGCCCGTCGGCTCCACCGGCTCAAGGGAGCCTGAAATAAAGTTAAGTCTAATTGGTCGCACACTGCTCCACCTACCAAGCGTGTTACCCCAATGAAAAATGGTCCCTGAGGTCAGCGTCGGCGAGTACGCCTATGCCCGTGTAATGCATGCAAGTATGAGTAGCGTTAGCCATCCCTGGACACGTGTTTCGAGGTAGTTGCCTCTCGTCAGCAGGGAGTAGGAAAGTGTGTAGGGTTGCTGTGTAAGCTGCTAAAATCGTTATCAGGTAAAGTACCTCTCGTAGCGCTCAGGTGCGTAACCATGAGCCCGTCGGCTCCACCGGCTCAAGGGAGCCTGAAATAAAGTTAAGTCTAATTGGTCGCACACTGCTCCACCTACCAAGCGTGTTACCCCAATGAAAAATGGTCCCTGAGGTCAGCGTCGGCGAGTACGCCTATGCCCGTGTAATGCATGCAAGTATGAGTAGCGTTAGCCATCCCTGGACACGTGTTTCGAGGTAGTTGCCTCTCGTCAGCAGGGAGTAGGAAAGTGTGTAGGGTTGCTGTGTAAGCTGCTAAAATCGTTATCAGGTAAAGTACCTCTCGTAGCGCTCAGGTGCGTAACCATGAGCCCGTCGGCTCCACCGGCTCAAGGGAGCCTGAAATAAAGTTAAGTCTAATTGGTCGCACACTGCTCCACCTACCAAGCGTGTTACCCCAATGAAAAATGGTCCCTGAGGTCAGCGTCGGCGAGTACGCCTATGCCCGTGTAATGCATGCAAGTATGAGTAGCGTTAGCCATCCCTGGACACGTGTTTCGAGGTAGTTGCCTCTCGTCAGCAGGGAGTAGGAAAGTGTGTAGGGTTGCTGTGTAAGCTGCTAAAATCGTTATCAGGTAAAGTACCTCTCGTAGCGCTCAGGTGCGTAACCATGAGCCCGTCGGCTCCACCGGCTCAAGGGAGCCTGAAATAAAGTTAAGTCTAATTGGTCGCACACTGCTCCACCTACCAAGCGTGTTACCCCAATGAAAAATGGTCCCTGAGGTCAGCGTCGGCGAGTACGCCTATGCCCGTGTAATGCATGCAAGTATGAGTAGCGTTAGCCATCCCTGGACACGTGTTTCGAGGTAGTTGCCTCTCGTCAGCAGGGAGTAGGAAAGTGTGTAGGGTTGCTGTGTAAGCTGCTAAAATCGTTATCAGGTAAAGTACCTCTCGTAGCGCTCAGGTGCGTAACCATGAGCCCGTCGGCTCCACCGGCTCAAGGGAGCCTGAAATAAAGTTAAGTCTAATTGGTCGCACACTGCTCCACCTACCAAGCGTGTTACCCCAATGAAAAATGGTCCCTGAGGTCAGCGTCGGCGAGTACGCCTATGCCCGTGTAATGCATGCAAGTATGAGTAGCGTTAGCCATCCCTGGACACGTGTTTCGAGGTAGTTGCCTCTCGTCAGCAGGGAGTAGGAAAGTGTGTAGGGTTGCTGTGTAAGCTGCTAAAATCGTTATCAGGTAAAGTACCTCTCGTAGCGCTCAGGTGCGTAACCATGAGCCCGTCGGCTCCACCGGCTCAAGGGAGCCTGAAATAAAGTTAAGTCTAATTGGTCGCACACTGCTCCACCTACCAAGCGTGTTACCCCAATGAAAAATGGTCCCTGAGGTCAGCGTCGGCGAGTACGCCTATGCCCGTGTAATGCATGCAAGTATGAGTAGCGTTAGCCATCCCTGGACACGTGTTTCGAGGTAGTTGCCTCTCGTCAGCAGGGAGTAGGAAAGTGTGTAGGGTTGCTGTGTAAGCTGCTAAAATCGTTATCAGGTAAAGTACCTCTCGTAGCGCTCAGGTGCGTAACCATGAGCCCGTCGGCTCCACCGGCTCAAGGGAGCCTGAAATAAAGTTAAGTCTAATTGGTCGCACACTGCTCCACCTACCAAGCGTGTTACCCCAATGAAAAATGGTCCCTGAGGTCAGCGTCGGCGAGTACGCCTATGCCCGTGTAATGCATGCAAGTATGAGTAGCGTTAGCCATCCCTGGACACGTGTTTCGAGGTAGTTGCCTCTCGTCAGCAGGGAGTAGGAAAGTGTGTAGGGTTGCTGTGTAAGCTGCTAAAATCGTTATCAGGTAAAGTACCTCTCGTAGCGCTCAGGTGCGTAACCATGAGCCCGTCGGCTCCACCGGCTCAAGGGAGCCTGAAATAAAGTTAAGTCTAATTGGTCGCACACTGCTCCACCTACCAAGCGTGTTACCCCAATGAAAAATGGTCCCTGAGGTCAGCGTCGGCGAGTACGCCTATGCCCGTGTAATGCATGCAAGTATGAGTAGCGTTAGCCATCCCTGGACACGTGTTTCGAGGTAGTTGCCTCTCGTCAGCAGGGAGTAGGAAAGTGTGTAGGGTTGCTGTGTAAGCTGCTAAAATCGTTATCAGGTAAAGTACCTCTCGTAGCGCTCAGGTGCGTAACCATGAGCCCGTCGGCTCCACCGGCTCAAGGGAGCCTGAAATAAAGTTAAGTCTAATTGGTCGCACACTGCTCCACCTACCAAGCGTGTTACCCCAATGAAAAATGGTCCCTGAGGTCAGCGTCGGCGAGTACGCCTATGCCCGTGTAATGCATGCAAGTATGAGTAGCGTTAGCCATCCCTGGACACGTGTTTCGAGGTAGTTGCCTCTCGTCAGCAGGGAGTAGGAAAGTGTGTAGGGTTGCTGTGTAAGCTGCTAAAATCGTTATCAGGTAAAGTACCTCTCGTAGCGCTCAGGTGCGTAACCATGAGCCCGTCGGCTCCACCGGCTCAAGGGAGCCTGAAATAAAGTTAAGTCTAATTGGTCGCACACTGCTCCACCTACCAAGCGTGTTACCCCAATGAAAAATGGTCCCTGAGGTCAGCGTCGGCGAGTACGCCTATGCCCGTGTAATGCATGCAAGTATGAGTAGCGTTAGCCATCCCTGGACACGTGTTTCGAGGTAGTTGCCTCTCGTCAGCAGGGAGTAGGAAAGTGTGTAGGGTTGCTGTGTAAGCTGCTAAAATCGTTATCAGGTAAAGTACCTCTCGTAGCGCTCAGGTGCGTAACCATGAGCCCGTCGGCTCCACCGGCTCAAGGGAGCCTGAAATAAAGTTAAGTCTAATTGGTCGCACACTGCTCCACCTACCAAGCGTGTTACCCCAATGAAAAATGGTCCCTGAGGTCAGCGTCGGCGAGTACGCCTATGCCCGTGTAATGCATGCAAGTATGAGTAGCGTTAGCCATCCCTGGACACGTGTTTCGAGGTAGTTGCCTCTCGTCAGCAGGGAGTAGGAAAGTGTGTAGGGTTGCTGTGTAAGCTGCTAAAATCGTTATCAGGTAAAGTACCTCTCGTAGCGCTCAGGTGCGTAACCATGAGCCCGTCGGCTCCACCGGCTCAAGGGAGCCTGAAATAAAGTTAAGTCTAATTGGTCGCACACTGCTCCACCTACCAAGCGTGTTACCCCAATGAAAAATGGTCCCTGAGGTCAGCGTCGGCGAGTACGCCTATGCCCGTGTAATGCATGCAAGTATGAGTAGCGTTAGCCATCCCTGGACACGTGTTTCGAGGTAGTTGCCTCTCGTCAGCAGGGAGTAGGAAAGTGTGTAGGGTTGCTGTGTAAGCTGCTAAAATCGTTATCAGGTAAAGTACCTCTCGTAGCGCTCAGGTGCGTAACCATGAGCCCGTCGGCTCCACCGGCTCAAGGGAGCCTGAAATAAAGTTAAGTCTAATTGGTCGCACACTGCTCCACCTACCAAGCGTGTTACCCCAATGAAAAATGGTCCCTGAGGTCAGCGTCGGCGAGTACGCCTATGCCCGTGTAATGCATGCAAGTATGAGTAGCGTTAGCCATCCCTGGACACGTGTTTCGAGGTAGTTGCCTCTCGTCAGCAGGGAGTAGGAAAGTGTGTAGGGTTGCTGTGTAAGCTGCTAAAATCGTTATCAGGTAAAGTACCTCTCGTAGCGCTCAGGTGCGTAACCATGAGCCCGTCGGCTCCACCGGCTCAAGGGAGCCTGAAATAAAGTTAAGTCTAATTGGTCGCACACTGCTCCACCTACCAAGCGTGTTACCCCAATGAAAAATGGTCCCTGAGGTCAGCGTCGGCGAGTACGCCTATGCCCGTGTAATGCATGCAAGTATGAGTAGCGTTAGCCATCCCTGGACACGTGTTTCGAGGTAGTTGCCTCTCGTCAGCAGGGAGTAGGAAAGTGTGTAGGGTTGCTGTGTAAGCTGCTAAAATCGTTATCAGGTAAAGTACCTCTCGTAGCGCTCAGGTGCGTAACCATGAGCCCGTCGGCTCCACCGGCTCAAGGGAGCCTGAAATAAAGTTAAGTCTAATTGGTCGCACACTGCTCCACCTACCAAGCGTGTTACCCCAATGAAAAATGGTCCCTGAGGTCAGCGTCGGCGAGTACGCCTATGCCCGTGTAATGCATGCAAGTATGAGTAGCGTTAGCCATCCCTGGACACGTGTTTCGAGGTAGTTGCCTCTCGTCAGCAGGGAGTAGGAAAGTGTGTAGGGTTGCTGTGTAAGCTGCTAAAATCGTTATCAGATAAAGTACCTCTCGTAGCGCTCAGGTGCGTAACCATGAGCCCGTCGGCTCCACCGGCTCAAGGGAGCCTGAAATAAAGTTAAGTCTAATTGGTCGCACACTGCTCCACCTACCAAGCGTGTTACCCCAATGAAAAATGGTCCCTGAGGTCAGCGTCGGCGAGTACGCCTATGCCCGTGTAATGCATGCAAGTATGAGTAGCGTTAGCCATCCCTGGACACGTGTTTCGAGGTAGTTGCCTCTCGTCAGCAGGGAGTAGGAAAGTGTGTAGGGTTGCTGTGTAAGCTGCTAAAATCGTTATCAGGTAAAGTACCTCTCGTAGCGCTCAGGTGCGTAACCATGAGCCCGTCGGCTCCACCGGCTCAAGGGAGCCTGAAATAAAGTTAAGTCTAATTGGTCGCACACTGCTCCACCTACCAAGCGTGTTACCCCAATGAAAAATGGTCCCTGAGGTCAGCGTCGGCGAGTACGCCTATGCCCGTGTAATGCATGCAAGTATGAGTAGCGTTAGCCATCCCTGGACACGTGTTTCGAGGTAGTTGCCTCTCGTCAGCAGGGAGTAGGAAAGTGTGTAGGGTTGCTGTGTAAGCTGCTAAAATCGTTATCAGGTAAAGTACCTCTCGTAGCGCTCAGGTGCGTAACCATGAGCCCGTCGGCTCCACCGGCTCAAGGGAGCCTGAAATAAAGTTAAGTCTAATTGGTCGCACACTGCTCCACCTACCAAGCGTGTTACCCCAATGAAAAATGGTCCCTGAGGTCAGCGTCGGCGAGTACGCCTATGCCCGTGTAATGCATGCAAGTATGAGTAGCGTTAGCCATCCCTGGACACGTGTTTCGAGGTAGTTGCCTCTCGTCAGCAGGGAGTAGGAAAGTGTGTAGGGTTGCTGTGTAAGCTGCTAAAATCGTTATCAGGTAAAGTACCTCTCGTAGCGCTCAGGTGCGTAACCATGAGCCCGTCGGCTCCACCGGCTCAAGGGAGCCTGAAATAAAGTTAAGTCTAATTGGTCGCACACTGCTCCACCTACCAAGCGTGTTACCCCAATGAAAAATGGTCCCTGAGGTCAGCGTCGGCGAGTACGCCTATGCCCGTGTAATGCATGCAAGTATGAGTAGCGTTAGCCATCCCTGGACACGTGTTTCGAGGTAGTTGCCTCTCGTCAGCAGGGAGTAGGAAAGTGTGTAGGGTTGCTGTGTAAGCTGCTAAAATCGTTATCAGGTAAAGTACCTCTCGTAGCGCTCAGGTGCGTAACCATGAGCCCGTCGGCTCCACCGGCTCAAGGGAGCCTGAAATAAAGTTAAGTCTAATTGGTCGCACACTGCTCCACCTACCAAGCGTGTTACCCCAATGAAAAATGGTCCCTGAGGTCAGCGTCGGCGAGTACGCCTATGCCCGTGTAATGCATGCAAGTATGAGTAGCGTTAGCCATCCCTGGACACGTGTTTCGAGGTAGTTGCCTCTCGTCAGCAGGGAGTAGGAAAGTGTGTAGGGTTGCTGTGTAAGCTGCTAAAATCGTTATCAGGTAAAGTACCTCTCGTAGCGCTCAGGTGCGTAACCATGAGCCCGTCGGCTCCACCGGCTCAAGGGAGCCTGAAATAAAGTTAAGTCTAATTGGTCGCACACTGCTCCACCTACCAAGCGTGTTACCCCAATGAAAAATGGTCCCTGAGGTCAGCGTCGGCGAGTACGCCTATGCCCGTGTAATGCATGCAAGTATGAGTAGCGTTAGCCATCCCTGGACACGTGTTTCGAGGTAGTTGCCTCTCGTCAGCAGGGAGTAGGAAAGTGTGTAGGGTTGCTGTGTAAGCTGCTAAAATCGTTATCAGGTAAAGTACCTCTCGTAGCGCTCAGGTGCGTAACCATGAGCCCGTCGGCTCCACCGGCTCAAGGGAGCCTGAAATAAAGTTAAGTCTAATTGGTCGCACACTGCTCCACCTACCAAGCGTGTTACCCCAATGAAAAATGGTCCCTGAGGTCAGCGTCGGCGAGTACGCCTATGCCCGTGTAATGCATGCAAGTATGAGTAGCGTTAGCCATCCCTGGACACGTGTTTCGAGGTAGTTGCCTCTCGTCAGCAGGGAGTAGGAAAGTGTGTAGGGTTGCTGTGTAAGCTGCTAAAATCGTTATCAGGTAAAGTACCTCTCGTAGCGCTCAGGTGCGTAACCATGAGCCCGTCGGCTCCACCGGCTCAAGGGAGCCTGAAATAAAGTTAAGTCTAATTGGTCGCACACTGCTCCACCTACCAAGCGTGTTACCCCAATGAAAAATGGTCCCTGAGGTCAGCGTCGGCGAGTACGCCTATGCCCGTGTAATGCATGCAAGTATGAGTAGCGTTAGCCATCCCTGGACACGTGTTTCGAGGTAGTTGCCTCTCGTCAGCAGGGAGTAGGAAAGTGTGTAGGGTTGCTGTGTAAGCTGCTAAAATCGTTATCAGGTAAGTGGCAGTGGTCGAAGTGGGCGGGAACGGCAGGGCACGGCGTGCCCCTACTTCTCTAATTCTATAGATTCCGTTCCCCTACTTTTTTATTTTGAACATGCGTCCCTGGACATAAGAAACATCCAAGGCCTGCAGAGAAGGCTCGGCATTTGTGGCTGTCCGGGGACGGCCGGGAGGCAGAGAAGGAAAAGGTCTCCGTCTCTTGCTTCCTGCCCAGATAAGCCAAGGAAGGTGTCCGCTTCTGCTCTACCGCTGGCAGCTGCCCCCCCCCCCCCTCTGTTTCTTACTCTTATTCCCTCTCTCTGTCTAGCTCCTCCTCACTTAACGAAAACCGTGACTCAAGAAATGGTTCTCACCCTCTCTTTCTTCCTGTCGTTCATTTGTTCCCCTGTGAAATGGATGCAAGAAAGAAAACCACTTTTGCTGGAAATGCCGTTTTGCCATTTTTCTATTCCAAAGTGCAGCCATGGAAATAAAAGGTTAAAAATATGAAAAATGAATAACTAAATAAAGCAAGACGGAGTGTTCTTAAAGTGGCCAGATCAGTTGTATTCAAACCCCCAAAACATTAGCGTCACTTTACTGAGTTTGCCAGTGAAGCGCTGTGCGCCAAACCTGGAGGTACTGCAATACCTGGTTGATGGGTGGATTGGAAAACAAAATGTGTAGGGCAGCTTTGTGTTCACAAATGTGATCTTTTTAAACCATACTGCTTACGTTTTGTAAGCATATAAGCAGTGGACATTGAAATGGGTCCTTTCTGGGCCCTGTAGGTTTCAGGCAGAAGGACTCACTGATTTCTGAATAGTGAGTGTAAAAGCGTTAAGTTCACCATGTTGTTTCTGCTTACATTTCACATGCTTTATTTAATCTTTCATTCTCTATGAGTGTTTGCTTTTTCCAGGATGTTGTTACTTTTTCCATTAGGAAGCATGTTGCTCTTGCCTAGTGCGTAATTTGAATTGAGTCGCATCCAGTTGTTTATAGCAGGTCAAATTGGATTGTAGTTGAAGGCAGTGTGAATTTCTCTCAGTGGGGCGGTATGGTGTTCAGTGAGGGAGCAGATGTAGCACTGGGGGCAGAGCTGCCGAATTTAGAACTGGGGAACCAGGTTCAGCCTTTATGACCAGTCCCCCAGACCATTCTCCTGAGGGAGCACATTCCCATGCTAGACCTTAGAAGGCCCCGCAAATCCGGAAAAGCCCTGGTGTCTTAACACCAGCAGGTGGACCCTAGCAGTGGCAAGTGTGGGTTCACATTGAAGGCTTGCCCACCACAATCTATGCTGAAGTTCACCTCCAGTCTTGCAGGCAGGCCTATGAAGTAGCAGACCCAAGAGCAACAGTGACTCTGTCACTGAGGTCACAGGACCCCTGAGAAGAGCTGGCTGTAGTGCAGTGCGAACGGTGTGACCGCAACGGGTGCTGACTTTGAGTGGGGGCGTTGTATATTATGGGTTTAAAAGCACTTGCTGCCTCCTTCCTGGCCTACAGCAATTTTTGTCAATAATAAAAATGTCATGATAACTCCGGTGAATAAACGTCTTCCTAGAGCAAGATCTGAGTTTTGTCTAGTGGAAGGTTTGACTCATGGAAAGATAGCGCAGAGGGTTAATGTGCCTGCTGCTAAGAACATGTTCCACGCCCATCACAAAGTGCACATATTGTAAATAGGTCAGTGGGTTATTTCTTTTGTCAGTGAGATCCTTTTGCTACTTGCAGTTTATAAGTTAAAATCCTAACAAAGAACAGTGAGCTATTAACTTTCATCTTAGAGCTGCATACAAACTGCAAGGTATAACCTAGAGCTTTATGGGTTTTTTCCCTAAGCCTTTGATTATCCTAATGTTGCAAAAAGTGTTAGTTTGGATAGAAATCAATACTGATTATTAAAGTGATCCCCCAATCATGGTATTAAGTTTTAAATTCTGAGTTTGTGTTTCTCCAGATCAATCACTATTAAACTATACTGCCTACTAATATGGTTGTCATGTGACTCCTACACCTTGTAGTCCTTTGTCTTATGTAACATTTCCCATACAGTGATTAACAGACGTAAAATTGATTGTCTCTGTGTATATTGCTAACGACAGAAAATCCATGGCTCGGAAACAAATGGCTTGTGCTTCCACTTTTAAGCATATTTGGGACATTCTGTGATTAGAAACATATCCCACTTTGTGAATTTATTTTAATGTCAATAACTCATATTAATCGTTAAATAATCATGTGTATCCATTGGTTGAATTACATAACATAATAAGCTGTAACTGGTCAGTGAAATGCCAAACAAATACTAAAGATTGGGATGTTTTGCCAATCCTGGCCACACCTCTAACTCCGACCACTGATCCAATCCTCAGGTTAATCCCACCCTCTGATTCTCCGCCCACAGTTCCCCTACGTTTTTTTTCCCCACTTCGACCACTGCCTCCTGGGGAGATTTACTGGGAGCTTTCGCCCAGCCTTTGACCAGACTCAGAGGTCCTCTTACAGGATGCCCATACAGGAGCTCAAGGGACTGAAGCCTAAGGACTTCTGTGGTACCTCCCTGTAAGTAAACAACAGGCATGGTGAGAGGACGTGCCACTAACGGCTCATGGCTTCACCAAGACCCATGATCAAGCCCTTCAGGGTCCGGTTTAATCTCTCAACCAGCCCATTTCCTTGAGGGTGGTAAGGCGTGGTGAACTTATAGGTAACACCACACTCCTGCCACAGGGACTTCATATACCTGGTTATGAAGTTGGTATCCCGATCAGACACAACCTCTCTGGGGAATCCCACATGGGAGAAAATCCCCATCAACGCCGGACCCACCACGGGGGCCGTCACAGTCCGGAGAGGGATGGCCTTGGGGTACCGGGTGGCATGGTCCACCAAGACCATGATGATCCTGTTGCCTATGGCTGTCCTGGGGTCCAGAGGCCCCACAATGTCACAATGGGGTGCTGATGACGGGTAAAGGTTGGAGATGAGTCTTGACCCAGTAGGAAGGATCTGAAGCGCTGGGGTCCACCAGCACACAGACTGACCCAGGTTCAGCAACCTTAAGCTCGCTATACAGGAGACCACTCTCCTAGTAGATCCAATGTGACCCAGACTGATCACCGGCTGTCTAGTATGCAGCATGCTGTCGCAAACCAACAAGAGTGGAGCATGCCTGCTCCTCCTGGCAGAATTCCTCCCTGGAGGGGCCCCCTTCCTGCTGCCAATAGGTCAGCACAGGCAGGTCTCCCAGTTCGGCCATTTGCTCCCCTGTAGGTTCCAGGGCATCCCCCTTAAGGTCTGCCGCTCGTTGATCGTGGGAACTTCGGGGCCGGTTTCCCGCATCCCCTGCCTCCTCTCTTTCTGGCAAGCACCTTCGCCATTCTTTCAGGCTCCAGGTCCTCTTGGTCGCCCTACCGGCTGCCATAGACTGAGTGTTACAACAAACAATTGATGGACGGAATGCTGACAATGCAAACATTCTCCCCCAGTCAAGAGATCTGGGTTAAATCCATCGTTCTTTTGCCCACTACACCACCCCAGTTTAGACATGGCCATATGCAAATCAGTCTTGACCCTGTGCCTCATGGGAACAGTCCAGCCCGAACTGCCAAGCCATGTCTTCCCTGGACCGGAATCAAGCATCCTAGGACCGGTTTCTGGCTATCAGCCGTCATCAGCCAGGATAGCTTGACTCCAGTGGCGTAGTGAGCACGGGTCCCACGTCTGGGAATACCCATCCCACTTAGGGCGAAAAGCGTTACAACAAACAATTGATGGACGGAATGCTGACAATGCAAACATTCTCCCCCAGTCAAGAGATCTGGGTTAAATCCATCGTTCTTTTGCCCACTACACCACCCCAGTTTAGACATGGCCATATGCAAATCAGTCTTGACCCTGTGCCTCATGGGAACAGTCCAGCCCGAACTGCCAAGCCATGTCTTCCCTGGACCGGAATCAAGCATCCTAGGACCGGTTTCTGGCTATCAGCCGTCATCAGCCAGGATAGCTTGACTCCAGTGGCGTAGTGAGCACGGGTCCCACGTCTGGGAATACCCATCCCACTTAGGGCGAAAAGCGTTACAACAAACAATTGATGGACGGAATGCTGACAATGCAAACATTCTCCCCCAGTCAAGAGATCTGGGTTAAATCCATCGTTCTTTTGCCCACTACACCACCCCAGTTTAGACATGGCCATATGCAAATCAGTCTTGACCCTGTGCCTCATGGTAACAGTCCAGCCCGAACTGCCAAGCCATGTCTTCCCTGGACCGAAATCAAGCATCCTAGGACCGGTTTCTGGCTATCAGCCGTCATCAGCCAGGATAGCTTGACTCCAGTGGCGTAGTGAGCACGGGTCCCACGTCTGGGAATACCCATCCCACTTAGGGCGAAAAGCGTTACAACAAACAATTGATGGACGGAATGCTGACAATGCAAACATTCTCCCCCAGTCAAGAGATCTGGGTTAAATCCATCGTTCTTTTGCCCACTACACCACCCCAGTTTAGACATGGCCATATGCAAATCAGTCTTGACCCTGTGCCTCATGGGAACAGTCCAGCCCGAACTGCCAAGCCATGTCTTCCCTGGACCGGAATCAAGCATCCTAGGACCGGTTTCTGGCTATCAGCCATCATCA
The DNA here is from genome assembly GCF_964204655.1 of Triturus cristatus. NCBI lineage: Eukaryota > Metazoa > Chordata > Amphibia > Caudata > Salamandridae > Triturus > Triturus cristatus. The sequence continues at coordinate 694,796,797 of NC_140591.1, forward strand.
GCCAGGATAGCTTGACTCCCACTCCCACTCAGGCAGACCCAACATCGCCAAATGAGATCTAAGTTCCACCTTCTCCCAAGGGGAACTCTTCAGATCGTTGCCTAGCAGACAGTCAACAGGAATGGCTGGCCTCACAACTACTTTCAAGGTACCTGAGATTCCCACTCAAAGGGAACCTGTCCCACTTTGCATAGTCACTCTGAGTTGTCAGCTGCAACTACTGGATAGAGTACTTTGGGGACCACCTGCTCTTCAGACAATAGCCGACAACTGACAGCTGTCACACTGCCCCAGTGTGTCTCAGAGCCTGCACCCTATGGCCATTGATGGTCACCCACTGTCCGTATTTCTTAGTGTTAGCGGGCAGGTGGGTCCTTGGGACCATCTCACCGTCTCCTAGTGAGACCAGAGTCAATTCTGCTGGCTCCCACCCCCGGGACTCCAACTCCTCCCCCAAGGCTACACTAGTCAACCCACAGGACGGTGCACCTGTGGGTGCAGTGGTGCTCTTTTTAGGACACCTAGGATCTCCTATGAAGTGGCACTCCTGACCGCAAGCATAACATGCCCAGGGGCCCTTCTGGGTAGGCTTATCTATAGGGACCCATGGCTTCTTCTCACTGGGGAGCTGGGAACCTTTCCCTTGATTCCCTAGGGAATTACTTTGGGGCCCTTTTTGGAACTCCTTTTGTTTACCCCACTCTTCTGCTGAGGGACCCTGCCCACCTTTGGTAGAGTCTCCCACATGACCTTTGTGGACCCTGGTACTGACTGACCCAGCGGTCTGCCTCCACAGCAAGCTTCCTGGGGTCAGTCAGCTTGCTGTCAATCAAATGCTGGCATAACTCTGGAAAACAACTACCAGACAAGTGCTCCCATGCAACCGAATTATGGAGCCCCTAAAAATCATTTACCTGGATACCCTTCACCCAACCATCCAGTGCTCTGCAAAAATAGGAAACATACTCCACCCAAGGGCTTGACTCATTCTTCTTACAGTTTCTAAACTTCTGCCGGTACAGGGTTAAGCCATATCTCCTGATCAAGGTTTCCTTCATAGTAACATAACACATGTGCTCCTCTCTTGGTAAGGCAAACACAGTTTCCCTCCCCTCTGTCACGAAGCATCTCCACAAACCCGCTGTCCAGTCTCTCTCAGGAATTCCATGGGACTTCATTGTTAACTCATACTCCTTGAACCACTGACCAATATCTTCATTCTTCATGTAATCCTTGATTACCTCCTTGGGAATGTACACTCTCCCTTCTCCAGGCACTGATGGCATGCTGCCACCATTGGAACTGGACTCTGCACTCTTGGCCTTTATCTCCAGCTCCTTCAACCCTCTTCCATGCTCTAAGAGCATCCTCTTTTCTTCTAGAGTCAATTTCTGCCTTTCCAACCCCAATTCGTCATCCTCTTTTCCTAACCTGAGCTTTGTAAGCTCCAGCTCATGCACTCCATCTCTTCTTCTGTCCTCCAACTTCTCTGGAGACAGACCTTATGAAGGCACACTACTGCCATCTCTGGAAGGTACCCTCCACCTCCACCAAAAGGCCCTCAGCGCCTTTTGGTATTCCTCCTTCCAGATTTAAAATTTCTTGCAGATGGCTTTTAGTTGAGACACCCTATCCTCTTCAAATTCAATGTTGATAGATGCAATAGATGCTGGCTTGGTCATGATGAGGAAATGTGCCGTTCTCAAGTTGCAGAAAATCCAAAAACAAAAGTTCACCAATAGTATGTCATCACATAATGGTCTGCACTATCATAAAAGTGTACACCAATCACTGTCTATAAGGCACAAATGCAAGTCAAGATCCTCACCGCTCACCACCAATGTTAGAAATGGGGGTCTCTAGTTGGAAATGGTTTCCACCTTTGTCCAAGTAGGGACCCTTCTTCCTAGTCAGGGTAAGGAGGATACACTTCTAAAATAACTCCTGCTCACCCCCTTGGTAGCTTGACACAAGCAGACAGGCTTATCTCAGAGGCAGTGTGTGAAGCATGTGTGCATGCACACAGCAACCCAGTAAAAACACTACAAATGGACACCCCACCAGTTTAGAAAAAAAAGCGATTCGTTATCTAAACAAAACAAGACTGAAAACAACAAAAATCCACAATACAGTTCTGAAAAATAAGCAATTTGCAAGAAAATCTTAAACTTATAGAAATATCCACAAAACAGTTCTTCCAAGTCCGTAGATCCATGTGGGGCTTCCGCGATGCTGAAAATGACAGAGTCTTACATTTCCAGCCGACTCTCGGTGCAGGTCAGCTAAAGCGTCGACAGACTCGAAAACAGTACCTTTCTCGTAGCGGCTGACACGTGGGTGCGAGTCGGTCGGGGCAACCGTTGTGGTTGCGTTGCAAAAATAGAATCGGTGCAGGGTGCAGTGCCCTCACGATGCGGTGCAGGCAGCGGCTTGGTGGCGATCGTCCAGACGGCGTCGTGAGACCAAGGCTTATAGTGCGGGTGAGGCGGTGCTCGATGTGGTGCTGGCAGGTTGTGATGCAGGCAACAGAGCCAGTCGATGTTCGGGATGGGCAGTGATGGTGTCGGTGACGTCCAGGCAGGATGAGACGAGGCGGTGTGGAGGGTGGTGGCCACCAGACACGGTGCAAGCAGCGACTCAGTGACGATTTTCCAGACGTTATCATGAGACCAAGGATGCGGTGCGAAGTGCGGCGGTGCCTTCTTCATGGCCTTCAGGACACAGAATCCTGTGACAGACTCAGTGACAGAGTCGGTTTCCCTTTTCTTCTGCGGTGACTGTGACCAGATGTTCCGGAGACGGTGCCTAGAAGGATGGTGAGGTCTTTGCTGTTTCTGAGACCTCTTGAACAAAGGGCAAGCTCCACTTTCAAGCCCTTGGAGATACTTTCTCAAGGAGGATACACAAACAGTTCCTCTCCTTGGCAGAAATAGCTACTGCAGGCTAACCCCAGACAGCACACAGCAAAGAGGCAGTACTCCTCCTCCAGTTTCTTTCAGCTCTTCTCCTTCACAGAGGTTCCTCTTGAAGTCCAAAAGTGATCTAAAGGTATTTTCAAACACAGAATGTAAAAATCATCCTTCCTAAATGATGCATCTTTAGATTCTGAGTTCAGGCATACTAAACTTTGTTTTCCCATCTGGTCCCAATGGGAAGTTATAGTTATAAGATGTGATAAATCAACTCCCATTCTATCCTGTGGGACAGATAGTCTGTCAATAGTGAAAACCTACATTGGCAGTATTTCACTATCAGGACATGCCACACACATCAGGATATGCCCTACCTTTTACATACATTGCGCCCTGCCCATAGGGGTACCTTGGGCCTACCTTAGGGGTGACTCACATGTAAGAGAAGGGAAGGTTAGGGCCTGGCAAGTGGGTGCACTTGACAAGTCGACATGGCAGTACTACACTGCACACAGACACTGCAGTGGCTGGTCTGAGTTACCTTTGAAAGGCTGCTTGTGTGGGTGGTACAATCAGTGCTGCAAGCCCACTAGCAACATTTGGTTTACAGGCCCTGGACACACACAGTGCACTGTACTCGTAGCTTTATAGTAAACCAAATAGGCCAATTAGGGAAACACTAATCCATGACAACAATTTACAGAGGGAGCACTTGCACTGTGGCACCGAACAGCAGTGGCAAAGTGCCCAAAGCATCTAGACCAGCAAAAACTTGTAATGAGGGACAGAATGGAAAACATCCTTTGATACATCAGGCCATTTATCTCTTTTTTGGGAGTGCTTCCGAGCAGTTTGTGCTATGTAAGAAAATTCATTATGCGGGAGCTGTCTGTCAGTGAAGCAGCTGGCACAAGACACAAGATCAAGATCGTGTGCAAGACGGAAGCCCGTAGCCCGTAGGACACATTATGATTGGCTGCCAATTGGCTTTCTGCATTAATGATCTAGTTTTGACAGGTGAACGTATTGGAATTCTTCTCTTTTCAAATCATATGAGAGTAACAAGGAAATGCATGTTTTATTATCTCTCGTGACTTAAATGCTAAAATAAAATTAGAGAAATCATTTCTTTATAGGTTTGCTGATTTATTTTTCCAAGCACGCTTTTTTTGCCAGGAAGCATTTCATGTTTATGACTCTAACAGGATGACAAGCTGCCAATTTCATTGCAATTAGATTAAATGAAAACGTGGAGTTTCAAAATGTAATACAGCCTGCATTCGGTTTTTATAAGAGTCACAATAATTAGCTTGTGCGACATTGCACAGACAGTGCTGACAGTTTTACACATTCCACATTCCTGGGACCTTTATAAAGCAAGGCCTTTCGCTAGAACTGTTACTAATTGTCAGGTTCGTTGTTCAGAGTATGGAAGGTTCAGGGACCACTAAGAACACCAGAAGAGGGAATGCTGAAGGCTCACTTGTATGCCAGAATATCCAGCAATATAATATTGTGTTGCCAAAATATCATAGACAGAATATCAACTACCAAAATATTGTGACGGGGACGTTAAGGTAAGTGTAGAGTCATTTTTCCCAATTCCACATCTATGCACCTTGAGGATATAGATTTATAGATTATACATAACAGGAAATCATATAACATGAGCCAATGTTGCCACCAATGGTTTCTGGTGACATAAAACACAAGACCTAAGGCTCAGTGGTTGTAATGATGCCAATTTAGGACCATATTCCACATATTAGCTGTCTTTTTTTTTTAAATCACATGTTTATTTTGGGGTAGTTACCTCAAAAATGCTCTTTTCTTCAAATTACACCTAAAACTGGTTGTAATTAGACTATGTAGGTTTACCTTTCATGAATAATTATTTGATAACACAATGTAAAATGGGGGGGGGGGGCGGGGTCTGACTATCTAAAATGGCAATCTCAAGTAAAGCGAGCTCCGAGCTGCCGGCCACGAATCCTACTCCATCCTTTAGGGTAATAATGTGCATCACCCTGCCATGCAGTACCCCTAAAGAAAGGGGGGCAGCTGATCCTCAGGGGGCCCAGACTTGGGTGTGTGCAACCCTCTGAGGGCGGACTGACTGGAGGAAGGCCAGTAGGTTGCCCGGGCCCGGCGGGTGAGAGGGAGTTGCCTTGGACACGCGTACAGCCTCTGAGGACACTGACCAACCTTCATAGTAGGACACGGGGCTGAGGCTTTAGCTGCGATTCGGATTGGGGCCCTGAGGTTGAAGGCTGGGTGGGTGCTATCGGCTGTGGGAAGGCAGCTGTGGCGCTCCTGCGGGCAGTGGATCGGGCCAAACTGACCACCAGCCTGTATCCGGGGAGGTGGTGCACCTGTGCTTGACAGCGTGTCTGAAGCTTGTGGACGACCTCAGACGCAAGGAGGCCCATCCTTGAGCGGTGACCCACATGCCGCGGTCACTCTGACTCAGCTGAGATTGGAGGACTTGCTTCCTACATCTGCCTGGGCCCCACTAGCAGCTGATGCAGGGAGCGCCGGGGAGGCTGAGACGTGCTGCAACACTGAGCACCAATCGTCAACTGAGTTGGCCCGTGTAAGCCAGTCCCTGAAACTGGCCTCTGATCATGGCGACTGCGGCCTTCAGACCTCTGGGAGCAGGCCCGGTTCTAGCGGGTGGGCCGGGTGGGGCAGGCTCACCCAAACATGAGCCTGGCCCTCCCAAACAGGAGCCTTGGCCCTCGCAGTGAGGGCTTGAAGGCAGGCGCGTAAAGCTCGCCTCGTGCGTGTCCGCCCTGGCCGAGACAGCTTCCCGGGCGCGCACACGCAGACAGTTTTAGAGATTAACGCAGCCGCAACCGAGTACTTTACACGTCTTTGAAAGACCATTTACATGTTAAGGAGGCTTTGTTTATTTTTTCACCCCTTCATCTCCACATGGCAAAGGCGACAATGTTCTGCTGCATGGATATTTCTTTTTCTATGCAGCGCAGGAGAAAAGAAGTTTGTTTATTCCTGTCACCTTTCCTGACCCCTGCAGCTGCTTATCACATCAGTCCGTGACACAAAGTTTGACTAACAGAGTAGGTAAGAGAATGTGTTACTATTTCTTTTTCTTTTTAAAATCTGCGCAGGCCCAGCAGGACACATACTTCGTGTGCGCTTCCTTTATGCCCAGATAACGCTGGTGATAAATGATCCTGCTGGAGAGCATTCATTTGCCTGTTAGTAGTTTTTAAATGCAGATGAACTGTATTTTATGTGGAAGCTCAGTGAGTTACTGCCTTTGTCACAGAGATCCTTGTGCTACTTGCAGTTCAGAAGTTACAATCCTAACATAGGACAGTGACCACTGAACTGTCATCAAAGAGCTGCTTACAAACATGGATGGTATAGTTAGAACTTTGCTTTCTTTTTTTCTGATATAGTTAGAACTTCCCCAGTCTTTCATTATTCTAACGTTGCTAAAATGAGTATGTTTGGGCAGATATACATTTTTATCAGTAAAGCTGACCCCCATGGAATACTCTTTAAATCCTAAGGTTGTTTCCCCAGACCAAACCCTCTTAAACTATACTGCCCACCAGTATGGATGACATGTGATTCATATACCTTGTAATCCTCATTGGCTTATGTGACATTCCCTGTAGACTGATTTATATACTTGTAGGATTCATTGTCCCTGTATAATGTGTGCGTGGTGTAAAGTACTGACACACACTACACTGATATGAGTAGCACTGTACAACAAATGAAATGCATATGAGAGAGGGGCTACATAAAGATGAGGGGCACTGTTGCAGGGTGGCAGGGAGGGACTCAGAGGAAGAGGTCAATAGAGGGAGGGGCTATGGAGCGATGAGGGGCACTGTTGTAGGGTGGCAGTGATGGAATCCGAGGAAGAGGTCAATAGGGGGAGGGGCTATGGAGTGATGAGGGGCACTGTTGGAGGGTGGCAGTGAGGGAATCCGAGGAGGAGGTCAATAGGGGGAGGGACTATGGAGCGATGATGGGCACTAGTGGAGGGTGGCAGTAAAGGAATCCGAGGAAGAGGTCATGGGGTGGAGGGGGGAGCTAGGGAGAGATGAGGGGCACTGCTGGAGGGTGGCAGTGAGGGAGTCTGAGGAGGAGGTCATGAGGGGGATGGGCTACAGAGAGATGAGGGGCACTAGTAGAGGGTGGTAGTGAGGGAATCCGAGGAGGAGGTCACGAGGGGGAGGGGGGAGCTAGGGAGAGATGAGGGGCACTGCTGGAGGGTGGCAGTAAGGGAGTCTGAGGAGGAGGCCATGAGAGGGAGGGGCTACAGAGAGATGAGGGGCACTAGTGGCGTGTGGCAGTGAGGGAATCCGAGGAGGAGGTCACAAGGGGGAGGGGCTACAGAGAGAGGAGGGGCACTAGTGGAGGGTGGCAGTGAGGGAATCCGAGGAGGAGGTCAATAGGGGGGGCCATGGAGGGACGAGGGGCACTGTTGGAAGGTGGCAGTAAAGGTTATTTTTGGAGAAAGAGGTTATTGGTGCGGTGCCAAAAAAGACTTTTGCATCAGCGCTGAAGCCGGCCCTGTCATGGCCTTTCTGTTTTTGTTTATTTAATTAGCAGTCAGGTCATAAGAGCTACTGTGGAACATACTTTAAAGTGCGTGGCTAATTATATTTACCGCTTTATTCAATGTTTTAAGTTTGAAGGTGATTTTACTAATGTTTTTACCGGGAAAAATGAAAGTGGAGCCCAATGGTGCCTGATATGGGGCTGGGGCCCAAGGTCAGCTGTGAGATAAGGTGCACTGGAGAAGAGTAGTGGATAATCAAGCCTGTAAGGGAATGCGTAGCAGAGTCTGGGGTCAGGTGGAAGTAGTAATGAAGAGGGATTCTCCCTGAAGGCTCGCACAGATGAAGCCTGTAAAGGAGTGCGTTGCAGAGTCCGGGGTCAGGTGGAGGTAGTAATGAAGAGGGATTCTCCCTGAAGGTTCACACAGAGGGAGCCCAACAAGTGTCACTTGCCTGATACTCCCACCTCAGAAACCTCCTCTTCCCATCAAAGGAACATTACATGGAAAAAACACTTTTTGAGAGTGATAATATTTAGAAAGAGATTTGGAAAAGAGTGCGTTTTACTGGGCCTTGTAAGACTAAGAAGAGATAAAGGAGGGCCCTGAAGCAGGCCTGCCTAGACATATATGTGACAAATCGAGCCCGCAGTGGCCCACCCAAATGCACCCTTGGCCCACCCAAATAAAAATTCCTGGAGCCGGGCCTGTCTGGGAGACAGGTGGCTCGTTGTGGGCACAGGTTGACTTGCAGGCTGCGTAGATCCTATACCCTGATTCACTGGACCGTGATTCCAGTGCCTCTTGCTTAGACTGTCCAGACTGCTCGTGCCGCCCTAGGGGACAGGAAACACTGCCAACCATTTACCTCTCGCCATGACCAAAGACAAAATGCCTCCTCCCACCAAGCAGGAGACAATAGATAACTTTGCCCAGGTTTCTAAGGCGATAACGAACTTCACACAAGTGACGAGAGCAATACGGACCACGTGGGCCCTGACACTTCCAAAATTCTTGCAGTCTTCACTCAATCCTGTGACGTGCTGGAAGCGTAAATCGGGTGGTATCAAAGCATAAAATATATATGAACCACTGTTCAAACATTTTGTAGTTAGTCCTCCATTTTAGGTCTGCTCGAAGAGAGTATTTTGCAATATGTCCTTATTTTGAGAAATGCTCACCTGGTAGAGCCTTGTACGCGTGCCAGGTGTGGGCTTAGCTCAGATATGCAGCTATTCATAGAAATAGTGATTTTGCTTTAACTAGGACCTTGAAGACTAAGATAAGAGTGCTCAAAGTATGGGTGAATCATTTGTTTGAATTCTTTGTGACTAACTATTCATTCATTATCTGCTTGGGGGCTGTTTTCCCAATCTGCTCATTTAGACAGAATCTTGTGAGTTTCCATTTAATGCCTGCAATTATCAGAGTACAGGTGCAAGACGTAGGGTATGCCTACTCAACAGAAAGAAGTTTCCACTCCCTTTTACGAACTGCAAGGACAGGCACGTAAAAGATGCCTTATCTTATCTATGCATAATTATGGCCCATGGGTCTTTAAACTAAGAAAATAATCAGTTAATTGCCACAGATTTACCGCCAAAACACTCGACTTTGAAACTGATGCTTTTAAGTTCTTTATAAGAGTGGTCTTGCAGTTGCAAGAAGGTAGATGATTTAGATATTTACATGTATATCTATGAGTGACCTCACCTATATAAGACTTGATGTAACCCTAGTAAGGCGGAACTCTTGGCATTGGGTCACCGCATGTGTGTTTTTTCTGCAGGTTTGGGCAATAAACTTTGCTCTTTATTATCTCCATGACTGAGTATTGACTGTTCATTTCTTTCCAGAAAAATGGTGCTTTCACAAATGGTGCCATGACTCGAATAGACTGATAGAGGATCCAACCAGACAAAGACACCTTGGTCAAGGGCCAGGGAAAGCCCTCTGTCTTGTTGCGTGCCTGCTAGGTCAGACTTGTTCATTGGAATTGAGGGAGTGGGAGTGGATTCTGTCCTGGATGAAGTTCCTCTTCATGGATCTAATGACCGCACTTGGGCAAGGAGAGCTGTTCAGGGTCCCCTTATTCTGTAGGAAGATCTCCAAACAGAAAATTACTGATCTGTTTCTACAGCTGGCCAACTTTCTTTGGAGGGATAAGAATCATCAACAAAAGGCGTTACGTGCATGTGACCTCATCCCACCTAGACCTGGGGAGGGATTCTCATACCTCTCGTGTATTACATATGCACATCATAGATTCATATTGCTGCGTTTTAGACTGAATTATATCCCCCTGATGTTGGCATTTCCAGTGAGGAAGTTTAAATACTCTGACTTGCCCCTTTGCCCCTGTGACAACCACTCCCCCCAAATGGACCTATGTGTAGCTCTATTTTGTAAATTTTATCAAACTGAGAGAAAAGCATTTATTTTTCAGATTTTAGGGCGCCATAATTATTTGCAATGCAGGGTGGCACTGCACTTTTTAAAGGCGCTTTCTGAACCCTTTGTTTGCTTTTCTGTAGCATGTTTCCTATGGGCATGTGTGAGAAAGAGGAAGAACTGGGGTATGCTGATTTAAATAACTGCAAACATTGGATTTTTAATAGAGAGCTGAACTAAAAAAGTTAAACACCCCATGAAGATTGTGTTAGTCTTTTACATGGTTTTAAATATCACCACTATGTGCAGGGCACAAGGGTTGTAATGTGTAACAATCTTAAATTTTTTTTAATGTTTTTATTGTCTCTCTTATAGTAAAATGTATTTGATGAAATGTTCCTTTTATGATCTGTTATAAAAATTGATCGAATAAAGATTATAAATGAAAAAATGAAAAATAATGAGTTGGTGGTGTTCTGTCATAGCGGTCTTGTAGGCGGTGCGTGCTTCCGAGGTTTTGCTGTTCCTCCATGCTTTCTCAAGTTGTCTGCATGTGCACTTGGATTCTCGGAGTTCGGCGGTGAACCAGGTGGCTTTTGTGGTGCATTGTCTGTAACAGTTCTGGAGAGGGGTGAGTGTGTTTGGGCAGTCGGTGATCCATCTGTGGAGTTTGTTGGCTGCTGAGTTGGTGTTTGTCGTGGTGGGTGTAGGAGCGCAGTTGAGGGCGGAGATGAGGTGCTCTTCGGTGATTTTACTCCAGTTCCTGCGTGGGGGAGTGGTGTAGGTGTGGGCTTGTGTGCGGTTGGTTTAGAAAAGGAGAAGTGGATGCAGTGGTGGTCTGTCCAGAGGGGTAGCGCGGTGTGGCTGAAGCAAATGTTGTTCCCTCTTGCGAAGATGGGATCGAGGGTGTGTCCTGCCTTGTGGGTGGGGGTAGTGACAAACTGTTTCAGTCTGATGTTGCCAAGGTTGTCCAGGAGGGCGGTGGAGTTGGGGTCGCTGAGGTGGTTGAGATGGAAATTCAGTTCTCCAAGCAGTACATAGTCCGTGGAGGCGAGGGTGTGGGCGGCGATGAGGTCTGTGATGGTTGTGGTGAACGTGGCGTGTTGTCCAGGAGGTCTGTAGGCGAGGGGGTGGCGTAGAGTCATTCTGGGGTTGATCTGGATCTGGAAATAGAGGTGTTCCATGGGGGACGAGGAGTCATTTGTGCTGGCTGTAGTTAGACGGAGGGAGATTTTGTGTACGATGGTGAGTCCACCCCCAGGGTGGTTGGGGCAGTCTTTGCTCTGGATCTTGTTCCCGTCAGGGATGGCGGTTGCGATGTCGGATGCGGAGCTGGCGTTGGTCCAGGTCTCTGTGAGGAAGGCAATGTCGGGCGATAGGGTGTTGAGGAGGTCCCAGATTTCTACTGCGTGTCTGTGTAGGGAGCATATGTTGAGGAGGATACAGCTCAGGGGTTTGGGCTCGCTGGAGTCCGGTGGGTTGGAGGTAGCAATGGGGGTCCAGAGGTGGCTTAAGGTATGGCGGCAGTGTCAGCAGATCTGGCCTTTGGTGGTGTTCGGCGTCGACAGCTGGCAGTTGTTGTTTCTTCCGGGGTTGAGTGTGTGGAGAGTTGCTAAGTTGTAGGGGTGGGTGGTCAGAGGACCAGGGTCCGTGCCATTGGTCGTGGTAAGGTTGCGGATGGGTGCAGACGGGCTTGCCTTTGGTGTGCCTTCGGTACTCCAGCGGCAGCCATTAAGTAGGGGTCGGAGGAGGGAGTGCAGCGGGAGGCGAGAACACACGGGGTATGGGTCGTTGGGGAAGCAGCAGCGGGGAAGGGAACGAAACTGCAAAGTAGTCAAAGACAGTGAAAAGAGGCACAAAGAGAGACAAGAAAGGCACAAAAAAGGCAGAGAGAGGCAAAGAGGTACAAAAAAGGCAGAGAGAGACAAGGAGGCGGTTTCTTTGACCAAGAGGTCAGAGGTCTTGTTTACCCTGTTGCTCAGTGGCCACCATTAAATAGGGGTCGGGAGAGGGAGAGCAGCTTGGAGACGGGAGTGGGAACACATGGGGGGGTGCGGGGGCAGCAGCGGCAGGGAGGGGAGAGCAACTGCAAAGAGGGCAAAGTGGGCAAAGACAAGGAAAAGAGGCACAAAGAGACAAGAAAGACACAAACAAGGCAGAGAGAGGCAAAGCGACACAAAAAAGAAAGAGAGACAAGGAGGCACAGAGAAGGCACAAGAAGGCACAGACAGACAGAAGGCAGAGGCACAAAATAGGCAGAGAGAGACATAGAGGCACAGAGAAGGAACAACGAGAGAAGAAGTCACAAAAATGTACAACAAGGCACAGAGAGACAAGAGGCAGTGGCGCAACGAGGGAGCTGTGTGAAGGGGGAACAGTTTCCCTAAGAGGTCAGTGGTCTTGCTCACCCTGTCGCGCAGCGGCTGCCATTAAGTAGGGGTCGGAGGAGAGAGAGCAGCTGGGAGGCGGGAACACGCAAGGGGGGAGGGGCCGGGGCAGCTGCAGCAGGGAAGGGAGCAAAGGGCAAAGTGGGCAAAGACAGTGAAAAAAGGCACAAAGAGAGACAAGAAAGGCACAGAGAGAGGCAAGGAGGCACAAACAAGGCAGAGAGAGGCACAAAAATGGCAGAGAGAGACAAGGAGGCACAGAGAAGGCACAAGGAGAAAAGATGGCCCAACGAAGCACAGACAGACAAATGGCAGAGGCACAAAAATGGAAGAGAGAGACAAAGAGGCACAGAGAAGGCACAAGGAGAAAAGAAGGCACAGAGAAGGCACAGACAGACAAAAGGCAGCGGCACAAAAAAGGCAGAGAGAGACAAAGAGGCACAGAGAAGGCACAAGGAGAGAATAAGGCACATAAAGGCACAATGAGGCACAGACAGACAAGGGGCAGCAGCGCAACGTCGGAGCTGCGCAAGGGGGGAGCAATTTCCCTGACCAAGAGGTGGTCAGGGTTGGGCCTGTTTGTTGCGTACTGGACCGACTTGTGTTGTCCCTCCAGTCCTGGCTCATCCCAGCAAGGACCTCACAAAACGTACTCATCATGCCCCACCACCAAACCTGCTGACCTCCCTGCTTGTCAGACACACTGACTCCATTGGAATCGTTGGGGTATGCTTTCTTATGAGGCTCGGCTGCTCGTGCTGCCAAAGTTTTTCAGCAAGTGGGCCCATCCCCATCTGAGGGAGTGATGTGTTGCCAAGTCCCCTCATTGACATGGGAAAGGACAGATCTGCCTGCCCAGAGGCCTCCCAAACATGGACCAATATACCACTGGGTCAGGTACTGGGCAAGCTTGGGGCGGCAGCGCTGAGAAACCATGCTCATCAGAGGAAGATCTAGTCACAATCCTTCACGCCATTCAGACCCCTTAAGCCGCTGTGGAAGCCAAGATCGGTGAGGTATGTGTAGATGTCGCTTTTCTGCACCAGGATCTGCACAATGCTACAGCCAGAATCACGGAGGCTGAAACCCACCAGTCCATGGTGCAAGACGATGTCACTAACTTGAAATCCCAGGTCTTCAACCTCCACCGCAGCACAAAAGATGCAGAGAACCGATCTAGGTGCAATAACGTGTGCGTGGTTGGAATCCCGAAAGGCAGTGAGCCACAGCAAGTCGCTGAATTCCTTGAAACCTGGATCAGGTCCTGGATACCATCGAACCAACTGTTCTCCCGGTTCGTGATAGAGAGGGCACACAGGGCCTTGACTCCTAAGCCGCCTCTGGGGGCATCACATAGGCCCATGATTATCCGAATCCTTAATTTAATGGACAGGGATGCAATCCTGAGAGTGGCCCACTCTCGCCTTGACCTCCGATGTGGCGACACCAAGGTTCTCCTCTTTCCCGACTACACCAGGGAGTTTCAGTAGCAGCACCGCTCTTACCTGGTGGTCAAGCAGAAGCTTTAGGTGCTTGGCCTTCAATATTGACTTCTATTCCCAGCCAGCCAGATTACGAGTTGTAGATGCAAATAAGCCCCACTTCTTTGAAACTCCGGAGTCTGCCCTGACGTGGCTCACCGAGGAACGCCTATTCCATGGACCAGGTAGATCTTCCCAGTGGGTGCCTGGGCCCTCTGGGCCAGCTTTAAAAATGACCACATTGAAGCCAAAATAGAATCATACCCGCTCTTGAAGGGGATGCAGCACCAAAAGATCTAAATCATCCTCATTGTCCCTCCAGACAGGAGACCAGTCTCCATCCTGAGTGCACTCCCTCCGGACCTCCACTGCTGTGGAGCCCCAGATGAGTCACAAGGGCCTCCCTGCCATGATATCTACACCTTCTGCTGAGCTGATGGCAGATACTGACTTATCGCAAAACCCCGCATTATGACTCCCCAGTTTCTACTTGTTACGGAGCACTAAGACATTACTTCCTAATGCTAAATGGGTTCTTCCTGATGGCTGCAACTGATCCTGTACCAAGGAGGGGTCCACCACTTTATTCCCATTTCCAGGCAGTTTTGTATCTTAGTTCTTGATTTAAGGGCAATAGGTGCTTCTGGGGTAGAAGTATGGGGTGGGGGGGTTGTTGAGGGGTTGGGACTCTGTAATGGTTTGTGCCTAATGAGAGGTTTGATATGTTTGTATATTTGCTCAGTCTCCACTGCACTCAGACACACACCTACATCACACTTCAAGCAGTATGACTCGGATACTCCACCCTTCAGCGTGCACTACGGGCACACAATATGGCTGATTTATTCAGCGAATCAAGACACATTTTGCCCATCTGGTCCACACAAAATGTCTTTCCCCAGGCAAGGCATCCTTATGAGTCTTGTCCTGGAATGTTAATGGGCTCCTAGATCACATGAAATGCACTGCAGTCCTAGGGTTGCCACACCAACACCTCCCTGAGGTACTGATGCTTCAGGAGACCCATCTCATGGGGAACCACTCTCCCTTTTTGGCACATAAAGGCTTTGACAGAGTCTTCTACTCTGGCTCTGTTTGGGGTTCCCGGAGGGTGGTGATTTTATTACGTTTGTCCTTCCCTGTGGCATTCCCCATGAAATCAGAGACCGCCTGGGTCGCTACATTGCAATCGCCGACACAATCATGGGTCAAACTATAACCCTTGTGTGAGTTTGTGCACCTCCTGCGGCTCTGGATGCCTTCCTCCATGATCTATCTCAGATCCTCCTGGATCCTCCTGGATCTGGTAGGTGGCGACTTCAATGCAGTTCCAGCCCTGGCATTGGATGTAACTAGTCCCCCCTCTGCATCCCGCTGAGTTAGGGCTCATTGTCTCTCTGATTTGGCCACCGCTCTGGGTCTCTGTGACGTTTGGAGGGTACCATACCCACTGCCACATTGATCTTATCTTCATGTCGAGCACTATCAAACACCCCCGATCCTTCCCGGTGGTATATCAGACTATGCTCCTCTCTTCCTCCACCTCAGCTCCACCAGGAAAGGCACACGCCCTATGTGATGTCTTACTGCGTGGTATCTCCAATATGAATCTTATACCCAGGCCCTTTGAGACAAATTGGAAGCCTATTTCCAGTGTAATCAGGACTCCGCCAGCTCAGTTGCCACCCTCTGGGACACCATTAAGGTGACCATTAGGGGATATGCCAAGGGGCACATTCGAGTGAATGAACGAGCTTACTCCCTTCACATCCCTCAGTTAGAGGCACGTGCCCTCCGATTGGTGGAAAGTCTTGCGACAGACCTTCATGTCAAGGTGCCCCAGAAATTTAACCTTGTATGTGAGGAGATCCGCCTCCAGTCCCTGGAGGCTGCAAAACACCTCTGCACCATCAGGATTCAGGCAAGCCGGGCCGACGAAGGCTGTGATGCCAGAAACCGGTCCCCGGAAGCTTGTTTCCTTCCCAGTATAAGAATTGGCTTGGTAGTTTGGTTTGCCCTGTTCCCATCATGCACTGGGACAGGTACAGACTAATTTGCATGTAGCCAGGTTCTGAGCTGGGATGGTGCAGTGAGCTAAAAAACGGTGATGGATTAAAACCATGATCTCTTGACTTGGTAAGAGTATTCTGCATCATTCAGAAACTCTGTCCATCACCACCTCCTTTTTCCCAAATCGATTTTATCCACACTCAGTGTGGGAGGGTATGCTCAGACGTGAGTCCCTTGCTCATTGCACCATCAGGATTCAGGCAAGCCGGGCCGACGAAGGCTGTGATGCCAGAAACCGGTCCCCGGAAGCTTGTTTCCTTCCCAGTATAAACATTGGCTTGGTAGTTTGGTTTGCCCTGTTCCCATCATGCACTGGGACAGGTACAGACTAATTTGCATGTAGCCAGGTTCTGAGCTGGGATGGTGCAGTGAGCTAAAAAACGGTGATGGATTAAAACCATGATCTCTTGACTTGGTAAGAGTATTCTGCATCATTCAGAAACTCTGTCCATCACCACCCCCTTTTTCCCAAATCGATTTTATCCACACTCAGTGTGGGAGGGTATGCTCAGACGTGAGTCCCTTGCTCATTGCACCATCAGGATTCAGGCAAGCCGGGCCGACGAAGGCTGTGATGCCAGAAACCGGTCCCCAGAAGCTTGTTTCCTTCCCAGTATAAGAATTGGCTTGGTAGTTTGGTTTGCCCTGTTCCCATCATGCACTGGGACAGGTACAGACTAATTTGCATGTAGCCAGGTTCTGAGCTGGGATGGTGCAGTGAGCTAAAAAACGGTGATGGATTAAAACCATGATCTCTTGACTTGGTAAGAGTATTCTGCATCATTCAGAAACTCTGTCCATCACCACCCCCTTTTTCCCAAATCGATTTTATCCACACTCAGTGTGGGAGGGTATGCTCAGACGTGAGTCCCTTGCTCATTGCACCATCAGGATTCAGGCAAGCCGGGCCGACGAAGGCTGTGATGCCAGAAACCGGTCCCCGGAAGCTTGTTTCCTTCCCAGTATAAAAATTGGCTTGGTAGTTTGGTTTGCCCTGTTCCCATCATGCACTGGGACAGGTACAGACTAATTTGCATGTAGCCAGGTTCTGAGCTGGGATGGTGCAGTGAGCTAAAAAACGGTGATGGATTAAAACCATGATCTCTTGACTTGGTAAGAGTATTCTGCATCATTCAGAAACTCTGTCCATCACCACCCCCTTTTTCCCAAATCGATTTTATCCACACTCAGTGTGGGAGGGTATGCTCAGACGTGAGTCCCTTGCTCATTGCACCATCAGGATTCAGGCAAGCCGGGCCGACGAAGGCTGTGATGCTAGAAACCGGTCCCCAGAAGCTTGTTTCCTTCCCAGTATAAGAATTGGCTTGGTAGTTTGGTTTGCCCTGTTCCCATCATGCACTGGGACAGGTACAGACTAATTTGCATGTAGCCAGGTTCTGAGCTGGGATGGTGCAGTGAGCTAAAAAACGGTGATGGATTAAAACCATGATCTCTTGACTTGGTAAGAGTATTCTGCATCATTCAGAAACTCTGTCCATCACCACCCCCTTTTTCCCAAATCGATTTTATCCACACTCAGTGTGGGAGGGTATGCTCAGACGTGAGTCCCTTGCTCATTGCACTATCAGGATTCAGGCAAGCCGGGCCGACGAAGGCTGTGATGCCAGAAACCGGTCCCCGGAAGCTTGTTTCCTTCCCAGTATAAGAATTGGCTTGGTAGTTTGGTTTGCCCTGTTCCCATCATGCACTGGGACAGGTACAGACTAATTTGCATGTAGCCAGGTTCTGAGCTGGGATGGTGCAGTGAGCTAAAAAACGGTGATGGATTAAAACCATGATCTCTTGACTTGGTAAGAGTATTCTGCATAATTCAGAAACTCTGTCCATCACCACCCCCTTTTTCCCAAATCGATTTTATCCACACTCAGTGTGGGAGGGTATGCTCAGACGTGAGTCCCTTGCTCATTGCACCATCAGGATTCAGGCAAGCCTGGCCGACGAAGGCTGTGATGCCAGAAACCGGTCCCCTAAAGCTTGTTTCCTTCCCAGTATAAGAATTGGCTTGGTAGTTTGGTTTGCCCTGTTCCCATCATGCACTGGGACAGGTACAGACAAATTTGCATGTAGCCAGGTTCTGAGCTGGGATGGTGCAGTGAGCTAAAAAACGGTGATGGATTAAAACCATGATCTCTTGACTTGGTAAGAGTATTCTGCATCATTCAGAAACTCTGTCCATCACCACCCCCTTTTTCCCAAATCGATTTTATCCACACTCAGTGTGGGAGGGTATGCTCAGACGTGAGTCCCTTGCTCATTGCACCATCAGGATTCAGGCAAGCCGGGCCGACGAAGGCTGTGATGCCAGAAACCGGTCCCCAGAAGCTTGTTTCCTTCCCAGTATAAGAATTGGCTTGGTAGTTTGGTTTGCCCTGTTCCAATCATGCACTGGGACAGGTACAGACTAATTTGCATGTAGCCAGGTTCTGAGCTGGGATGGTGCAGTGAGCTAAAAAACGGTGATGGATTAAAACCATGATCTCTTGACTTGGTAAGAGTATTCTGCATCATTCAGAAACTCTGTCCATCACCACCCCCTTTTTCCCAAATCGATTTTATCCACACTCAGTGTGGGAGGGTATGCTCAGACGTGAGTCCCTTGCTCATTGCACCATCAGGATTCAGGCAAGCCGGGCCGACGAAGGCTGTGATGCCAGAAACCAGTCCCCGGAAGCTTGTTTCCTTCCCAGTATAAGAATTGGCTTGGTAGTTTGGTTTGCCCTGTTCCCATCATGCACTGGGACAGGTACAGACTAATTTGCATGTAGCCAGGTTCTGAGCTGGGATGGTGCAGTGAGCTAAAAAACGGTGATGGATTAAAACCATGATCTCTTGACTTGGTAAGAGTTTTCTGCATCATTCAGAAACTCTGTCCATCACCACCCCCTTTTTCCCAAATCGATTTTATCCACACTCAGTGTGGGAGGGTATGCTCAGACGTGAGTCACTTGCTCATTGCACCATCAGGATTCAGGCAAGCCGGGCCGACGAAGGCTGTGATGCCAGAAACCGGTCCCCGGAGGGTTGTTTCCTTCCCAGTATAAGAATTGGCTTGGTAGTTTGGTTTGCCCTGTTCCCATCATGCACTGGGACAGGTACAGACTAATTTGCATGTAGCCAGGTTCTGAGCTGGGATGGATTAAAACCATGATCTCTTGACTTGGTAAGAGTATTCTGCATCATTCAGAAACTCTGTCCATCACCACCCCCTTTTTCCCAAATCGATTTTATCCACACTCAGTGTGGGAGGGTATGCTCAGACGTGAGTCCCTTGCTCATTGCACCATCAGGATTCAGGCAAGCCGGGCCGACGAAGGCTGTGATGCCAAAAACCGGTCCCCGGAAGCTTGTTTCCTTCCCAGTATAAGAATTGGCTTGGTAGTTTGGTTTGCCCTGTTCCCATCATGCACTGGGACAGGTACAGACTAATTTGCATGTAGCCAGGTTCTGAGCTGGGATGGTGCAGTGAGCTAAAAAACGGTGATGGATTAAAACCATGATCTCTTGACTTGGTAAGAGTATTCTGCATCATTCAGAAACTCTGTCCATCACCACCCCCTTTTTCCCAAATCGATTTTATCCACACTCAGTGTGGGAGGGTATGCTCAGACGTGAGTCCCTTGCTCATTGCACCATCAGGATTCAGGCAAGCCGGGCCGACGAAGGCTGTGATGCCAGAAACCGGTCCCCGGAAGCTTGTTTCCTTCCCAGTATAAGAATTGGCTTGGTAGTTTGGTTTGCCCTGTTCCCATCATGCACTGGGACAGGTACAGACTAATTTGCATGTAGCCAGGTTCTGAGCTGGGATGGTGCAGTGAGCTAAAAAACGGTGATGGATTAAAACCATGATCTCTTGACTTGGTAAGAGTATTCTGCATCATTCAGAAACTCTGTCCATCACCACCCCCTTTTTCCCAAATCGATTTTATCCACATTCAGTGTGGGAGGGTATGCTCAGACGTGAGTCCCTTGCTCATTGCACCATCAGGATTCAGGCAAGCCGGGCCGACGAAGGCTGTGATGCCAGAAACCGGTCCCCGGAAGCTTGTTTCCTTCCCAGTATAAGAATTGGCTTGGTAGTTTGGTTTGCCCTGTTCCCATCATGCACTGGGACAGGTACAGACTAATTTGCATGTAGCCAGGTTCTGAGCTGGGATGGTGCAGTGAGCTAAAAAACGGTGATGGATTAAAACCATGATCTCTTGACTTGGTAAGAGTATTCTGCATCATTCAGAAACTCTGTCCACCACCACCCCCTTTTTCCCAAATCGATTTTATCCACACTCAGTGTGGGAGGGTATGCTCAGACGTGAGTCCCTTGCTCATTGCACCATCAGGATTCAGGCAAGCCGGGCCGACGAAGGCTGTGATGCCAGAAACCGGTCCCCGGAAGCTTGTTTCCTTCCCAGTATAAGAATTGGCTTGGTAGTTTGGTTTGCCCTTTTCCCATCATGCACTGGGACAGGTACAGACTAATTTGCATGTAGCCAGGTTCTGAGCTGGGATGGTGCAGTGAGCTAAAAAACGGTGATGGATTAAAACCATGATCTCTTGACTTGGTAAGAGTATTCTGCATCATTCAGAAACTCTGTCCATCACCACCCCCTTTTTCCCAAATCGATTTTATCCACACTCAGTGTGGGAGGGTATGCTCAGACATGAGTCCCTTGCTCATTGCACCATCAGGATTCAGGCAAGCCGGGCCGACGAAGGCTGTGATGCCAGAAACCGGTCCCCGGAAGCTTGTTTACTTCCCAGTATAAGAATTGGCTTGGTAGTTTGGTTTGCCCTGTTCCCATCATGCACTGGGACAGGTACAGACTAATTTGCATGTAGCCAGGTTCTGAGCTGGGATGGTGCAGTGAGCTAAAAAACGGTGATGGATTAAAACCATGATCTCTTGACTTGGTAAGAGTATTCTGCATCATTCAGAAACTCTGTCCATCACCACCCCCTTTTTCCCAAATCGATTTTATCCACACTCAGTGTGGGAGGGTATGCTCAGACGTGAGTCCCTTGCTCATTGCACCATCAGGATTCAGGTAAGCCGGGCCGACGAAGGCTGTGATGCCAGAAACCGGTCCCCGGAAGCTTGTTTCCTTCCCAGTATAAGAATTGGCTTGGTAGTTTGGTTTGCCCTGTTCCCATCATGCACTGGGACAGGTACAGACTAATTTGCATGTAGCCAGGTTCTGAGCTGGGATGGTGCAGCGAACTAAAAAACGGTGATGGATTAAAACCATGATCTCTTGACTTGGTAAGAGTATCTGCATCATTCAGAAACTCTGTCCATCACCTCCCCCTTTTTCCCAAATCGATTTTATCCACACTCAGTGTGGGAGGGTATGCTCAGACGTGAGTCCCTTGCTCATTGCACCATCAGGATTCAGGCAAGCTGGGCCGACGAAGGCTGTGATGCTAGAAACCGGTCCCCGGAAGCTTGTTTCCTTCCCAGTATAAGAATTG
This sequence comes from Triturus cristatus, assembly GCF_964204655.1. NCBI lineage: Eukaryota > Metazoa > Chordata > Amphibia > Caudata > Salamandridae > Triturus > Triturus cristatus. The sequence goes on from NC_140591.1 coordinate 694,818,062, forward strand.
GCTTGGTAGTTTGGTTTGCCCTGTTCCCATCATGCACTGGGACAGGTACAGACTAATTTGCATGTAGCCAGGTTCTGAGCTGGGATGGTGCAGTGAGCTAAAAAACGGTGATGGATTAAAACCATGATCTCTTGACTTGGTAAGAGTATTCTGCATCATTCAGAAACTCTGTCCATCACCACCCCCTTTTTCCCAAATCGATTTTATCCACACTCAGTGTGGGAGGGTATGCTCAGACGTGAGTCCCTTGCTCATTGCACCATCCGGATTCAGGCAAGCCGGGCCGACGAAGGCTGTGATGCCAGAAACCGGTCCCCGGAAGCTTGTTTCCTTCCCAGTATAAGAATTGGCTTGGTAGTTTGGTTTGCCCTGTTCCCATCATGCACTGGGACAGGTACAGACTAATTTGCATGTAGCCAGGTTCTGAGCTGGGATGGTGCAGTGAGCTAAAAAACGGTGATGGATTAAAACCATGATCTCTTGACTTGGTAAGAGTATTCTGCATCATTCAGAAACTCTGTCCATCACCACCCCCTTTTTCCCAAATCGATTTTATCCACATTCAGTGTGGGAGGGTATGCTCAGACGTGAGTCCCTTGCTCATTGCACCATCAGGATTCAGGCAAGCCGGGCTGACGAAGGCTGTGATGCCAGAAACCGGTCCCCGGAAGCTTGTTTCCTTCCCAGTATAAGAATTGGCTTGGTAGTTTGGTTTGCCCTGTTCCCATCATGCACTGGGACAGGTACAGACTAATTTGCATGTAGCCAGGTTCTGAGCTGGGATGGTGCAGTGAGCTAAAAAACGGTGATGGATTAAAACCATGATCTCTTGACTTGGTAAGAGTATTCTGCATCATTCAGAAACTCTGTCCATCACCACCCCCTTTTTCCCAAATCAAACACCTCTGGTGGGCCACGACAGCCAGAGTCTGTGGGTGGGGAGATAAGAATGGGAAGCTGTTGGCCTCTCTTTCGCAGGTGACCAGAATTGTGCCTGAAAACACGCACAAACTTGGTACTACTCACCAAACTCTCCTTGAGATAGCACAAACATTCACCCACTACTACAGCCGCCTTTACACGCCCCCCCCCCAAACTGACCATGGTCCTGCCTCCCATTTCCTTAATGATATCCCTTTTCCTCGATTGTCCCAGTTTGGGGCACAGAAACTGACGAGCCCTTAACAGCCGAGGAAGTCAGGGCGACCATCTCTGCGGTGGCCTCCTGAAAGACCTGCAATCCCCACAGATTCTTCGAACAGTACTACACTACACTCCGGCAAACTCTGAAATGGGATGAAGGACAGAGCTGATATTAGACTGTAGTAGTAAATCCTCTACCCGAAGGGTGACTATTGTAGAAGGTCCTAAGTCTTTTCAAAGTTTATTCAGTTTTTTATTATTATTCCAAGTTGCCCTGGTGATCCGGATTAAAGATCAAATAAAAATACAGCCAACGCATATTTTGACCAACTGTGGCGTGGAGGCCTCGGGCTTTTTCAAGGTATGAATTTGGCATTTCAGTCAGAGGTACACATGTAGTGTCACAGCGAAATCTTGTTTGAGGGTAGCAGAACAGTATCATCCCTTAGGGGGAAGGGGTGAGTTCTGTGGTCCTGGACTGCTCAAGTGTATGATATGTTAGCTTTTGCAGTTGCATAATTGTCTCTTCCGGGAAACTCTGACTCCCTAACTTCTTCCACTCTACAATGAGGTATCACAGAAGGGCACCTTTCCCCAGGAAAAAAATGCCACTACCATTGCAGCAATCCCGAAGAAGCAGTCCCCTAGTCCTCCTGTGTTGATTTTCATTCGATCTCCCTCATCAACGGTGAGGTTAAGATATACGCCATGCTTCTGGCCACCTGTCTCAAGCGGGTCCTCCATATGCTCATACACCCCAACCAATGCGCTTTTTGTCGGCCCATAGTACAAAGCCCTGCCTTGGGCGCCTTAACATGGCTCTAGCCCACCCTCTTCGCCTCCCACCCAGGCTCACCTTGCTTCTCATTGATTTTGAGAAGGCATTTGATACTGTGGACTGGGTCTACCTGGGGCACGTACTACACTGAGTTTGAATTAGGTCCGTTTTCGTGGACTCATCCAAGCACTTTATACTAACCCAACTGGGTCCAGTTGTATTCTCTATTAGACGGGGAACTCAGCAGGGCTGCCCCCTGTCTCCTCTCCTCTTCGTGCTGGCAATTGACCCGCTGATGTGCTTTTTCCGTAGTGATGCACGGGTGTGCAAATGGAGAAGGAGTGAGGGGCATGAAGACTGAATAGTGCTGTATGCAGAGGACATCCTTCTTTACGTTGCAGACCCTGCAGTGATCGAACCCCAGGTGCCTTTGCATCCTTCAGGATTATGGAGCGGCTTTGGGCCTCCAGGTGAACTTGTCTAAATTGTTGTTGGCACCTTTGGCTTTGACCCGGGACTGTTTATGTTGGCAGGACAATATTCCCATACACAATCTTAGCTTCCGCTATCTGTGCATCTGGGTGGCAATTCACCCAGAACATACCTGGTCCCTCAACCTCTGCACCCTGACGTGGAGGGCCAAAGAAGACCTTGACAAATGACAATCCCTCTTGTGAATGTGATGGGCCAAATAACCCTATATAAGATTTTTCAGAATCTCCCAATATCTGAACCATAGACTTGGTTCCGTGCTCTGGATAGAGTGGCATTCTCCTTTCTCTGGCACAAGCCCAGGCCTGGTCTGGCCTGTGCTCACTGCCAACGTGCCCCGTATGATAGATGCTTATGGATGACCAAGCTCTATCTTTATTACCTTGCCTCATAACTCTTGGTGGTCCATGATTGGTTCAAAAGGGGATGGTTAGAACCCGCCTACCAGCTGGAATTGCCACACCTGGGGTTCATTCAGATTAAGGACATGCTTTACGGATCTCCAATCTCCTGCACCGCTCCTGTGGTTACCAGAGTGGTTTTGCTCGCCTAAAGGGCCGCACTGTGCAACACTCACTTGGACACTAAACTTACGCAACAAACGCCCTTATGGCATGGCACCTGGTTACATAAGGTAGAGGCACTGCAGGGTTTTAGGAAATAGGACCTCATTGGCATAACACAGCTAGGATATGTGTGGTCAGGTTAACACATACGGTTCTTCCAAGGGCTCAAGGATACCTTTGCTCTTACCTCCACACAATATTATAGCTACCTACAATTGGGACACATACTCCACACTCATGTATCCCAGTCTGACCCTCTCCCTGAGTTTAGCCCGCTGGAAGCCAAGCTTTTTATGGGTGCATTGACCAAGGGTGGGATCTCCAAAATATATTGTACATCAATAATCAATTCCCCGGGTACACTGGATCACCTTAGGACTTGATGGGAGGGTTGGCAGGGTGCCCTTGGGGCGGGTATTGGTGGGATGCACTGTTGGCACCTAGGCTTATCACCCTTTTTCTCAGGCTGCATCTGGTTCAGGCATATTATCTATATTGTGCCTATCTTACTCCGGCGAGAATACCCTGGACGGACCTCTTCCCCAAACCTACCTGCCATGATGTAATGGTGCTCCCGCTGACTTCTATCAAATGGTGTGACTGTGTCCCAAGATTCAGGAGTTCTGGACTGCGGTGGTGGGGGAACTAATAGATGTGCTGAGATGGGATGGAGCCCTTTCGCCTTTGATGCTCTTGCTGGGGGTCATCGAGGGCTCTGGGTGCTCGAGGTCAGACAGGGCGTGCCTAGGAACAGCCCTCATGGTGGCCAAAAAAGACATTGCTGCTCCCTGGAAAAACCCTGTCCTCTCACAGTGGAGAAAGGGGGTGGACTGGTGTGCCCAACAGGGGTGATCATGTAGGAAGCCTGGAGTTGTCCCGGGAAACATGCTTGTGTATTGTGGAAGTGGCTGGGACAATTGGCTTGAGCCCGCATTCATCTGTACTTGTATATGTTTCGCCTCTGAAGGATGATACCATAATATCTTACTGGCTTGTACTGTGGTTAACTGCTATGATTATTGTTGTTCTAATACTGAATATCTTGCTCTTCTTTTTGTGCAAAATTTAATAACAATTGTTTATTTTAAAAAAGTATAAACTCGAACTCTCACACAAACAAATTCACCATCTTCGCACTCCGGCACCCCTACTCCCTAACAAAAATCTCTCCACTAATGACAACTTATTCACACAAGTATGCTACCTGATGTCTGCAATATCTCACTCCAATCCCTATGTACTCACAACCAACCATTTCCTCAACCTGACCCAGCGTTCTCCTTAACACAACTCATCCTGGAAAAACAATCAAACAGGTATGACTTTACATTAGGACCACAAATCACACCTCTGTTGGTAACACAACATCGATCAAGTTACTTATAAAATTATAATGAGCATATTCTCATACAACATAATAACTCTTGTGACCCACAAAGATAGCATGAAAAGAATTGCCAGTTGTTTAAGTCAAAACACATTAAATAAGTAAGTAAGTACCTTTTATTGTTAGATTCATTCAAATCTTTACGATATACATTATTAGGCATCAACAAACAATCAATGAAAGGATAAGAGCCTATTGAGGTGATGAGAAATAGGCGTGGTAGTCCAGGCCAAGAGAGCAATTTCTCTATCTCATGCATTAATTTATATAAATGAATATTCACTGTGAAAATAAAAACCTCGTTGAGGAATTTAAGTATCATAAATAAAACCAGTCCAGATATAAAGTGCTTAATATATTGATAGGCCAGCGCCATCTCTGAATCGAAAAGTTACTGGGCTGCGTCTTTGCTGGGGTGATGGTAAAGCGCTTAAAAAAGAGTCCTTCTGATAACCAGTCAGTTTTGTAAGACCCTACGGTTCAGATACTGTGGCCTTCCAGTGTCATGGAACCATGGTTGAGAAACCTCACAGCCTGGCATGATGTTTGCACTGGATTCCCGCTTACTAGGGCTATTATTGCTGGGCAACAAGACCTAACTTGTAAAGATCTCAGGGTTGGCTGTAAAAGTGTATGCCTATAATGTACCTGGGCCGGGGACACACATATTAGATGAAGCAGGGTTTTGTTGGTGTATCCACAAAGACGGCACTGGTTGTAGGGCCAAGACTGCTTCCAGGATGGGAAAACGCTAAGACGGATGAGGATGTATGACGTTACAATGCATACATTTACATCGCGGTACATTACATCGCGGTTTTTACAACGCAAGTCGTTGCAACGACTTGCGTTGGAGGGCGCTGGACTTAGGAGTAGTATAATTTACTATTCCAACTCCAGTCTACGTACAGTAGGGAAGGTGTTGGATAGTAAATTATACTATTCCTTGTCCTAGAGCGCCATCTAGCGCAAGTCGTTGTAACGACTTGCGTTGTAAAAACCGCGATGTAATGGCATCGCTTTGTAAAAGTTGCGTCGTAAAGGTTGTTTACCGACGGATGAGTATCAGATCATGTTTCCTGGAAGCTAAGAAGTGGGAAGTAAGATATTGCTGAAGGCTCCAGGTCAAATTAATTGGCAAGACTACCCACACATGTCGCTTACACGCGAATATTACCTTGTCTACCATACGTGATGAGATCTTGGCTGCTCTGTTGGTGATCCGGTTAAAGGCAGCATAGTCCGTGGGGATGTTCCATGCATCCTCTAAATGCAGAGCTTTGATGGAGTGTTGGATGACTGAGTGCAGTGAGGTCTTTTCCTGGGTCTATTTTCCAATTTTCAGCCGATCTCAGCCTCTAGCACAGTTTAACTAGGACCCTGTTCCTTGCTGGTCCCTGATGGTGCGGACCGAACTCAAGCCTGATTTGGTCTTCTGAGACATGCTGTTATCTCGCAAAGAGTTTTATGAAGAGGCTCGACTGAAGTGTATTTAACCCCTTCTGTGCCACGCCCTTTCCCCCTCCTGTGCCGGGCGTTCCATGCGCGGGTGGGGTTCATGACGAGATAGTCTCGTCATGGGCACAGCGCGACCGTGCTCCATGACGAGACTATCTCGTCATGGGCACAGAAGAGGTTAAGGTTCCCGCATCTTTTCAATTTTGGCAATTCCGAGCACTAAGACAATGAGACATACATTTTGCACCAATGACCTGTAGGAGGTGATGTGTCGAGATAGTTCTGACTTTGCTGTGGAGTTTTAAATGCGAACAAGAGATTGTTTGCTGTGTCTTTTCTGAATGAAAGATGAGTTTTAAAATTGAGTGGGAATCTACGTCGACACCAATATACATGTATGATTTCACCAATTTAGGGAGTAACAGTTGGCCCACCAAGTAAATTTGGCCTGTGTTTTGTTGTCTGGACTCGTGAAGCAGAGCACCTTAGATTTACTAAAATTGAAATCCAGCCAAAGGTTGTTAGTGTATCCCCATAAATGATCTATCGAACGCTGCAGGGCAATTGTAGTTTTGCTGAGCAGGGCGATATCGTCTGCATATTGAAGACTCCTGAGTTGTTCCTGGCCCAGCCTGGAGGTGAGGGGGTGTTGCTCAACACTTGGGTAAGATGACTGTCGAGGTTGTCTGTGTCGATATTGAATAAACAGGGTGCCAGGACGCACCCCTACTTAAGGCCTATGTTGGTGCAAATTTTTTGTGTGGTTCTTCGGCCGTCACCGATTTTAATTTGTACCCATGTGTTGACATAGAGGTTGATGAATGCACAGCAGTTTCGGCGACACCCCCCAGCGAGACATTTTTCCTCACAACTGTGCCCTTGGGACTTTATCGAAGGCTGCCTTTAGGTCGACAAAGTAAGCGTAGAGTTTGCTTGATTTTGCTGTTGCTTGTTCTGTGAGTAGGGTTACCACCAGTAAGTTTGTTATTGTGCTCATTTCTGCTCTGAAGCCAGTCTGAGTTTTCGGCATGATGTTTGAGCATTTGACCCAGTCTTGCATATAGCTTGGCTTGTACATCAATTAAGGCAATTGGGGGCAGATTTACAAGCCCCTTGCGCCTCTTTTATGCCGCCGTTGCGTCACTTTTGTGACGCAGCGGTGGCGCAAAGCCAGCGCCATGGTGCGGGGTACTTACAACGTGACACATCCGGGAGATGTGTCACGTTGTAAAGCCCTGCGCCACATGTAGGTGTTCCGGCGCAGGGGGGGGCGTTCCGGCGCAGGAACGCCTCCTAAAAGTGGCTGAGTGAAGTCTACAAGATTTCACTCAACAACTTTTAAGGCCATGCTGCGTCAAAACCCTGCGCCTGCTTGAAGCACGCGTAAGGATTGACGCAGCATTTTAAAGATAGGGCACCCCCGAGCCTTGCTGGAGCTGCGTCACGCTTGTGACGCAACTCCAGCAATACGCCGCCTTTACGGCAGCAGATGCATCACGCATCTGTCCATTTTTGCCCCATGGTGCACCGCATTGTAAATGCGGCGCATCCATGGTGGCGGAGCCGTGACGCACAATAACTGGCGCATCCCTACTGATATGCAGGGATGCGCCAGTTATTGTAAATCTGCCCCTTAGTCTGTAATTTGCTGGGTTTGAATACTCGCCAGATTTCTAAATTGGCTGTAGAGTGCTGCCTCACCTGGAATCTGGGATGGAATTTGTAGACAGTACAAAAATGGTGTTGGATAAGTAGCCCAGAGTGAGGGGTCCTTCTTGACAAGCACATTTGGAAGGCCACTGAGCCATGGCGTCCCCTCAGACCTGACCCTTTTCAGAGTAAGTGCTACCTGTGTCTGGTTCAGACTAGGGTAAGGCACCTCAGTTGGCTGTGAACTTTTACGATTGTGCAATTGGGAGGCCTACTAGTGTTTTCGAAGGCTGGCCCAAGTCAGCCTGGTTGTATGCTGCGACTATGTGTGTTGACCAGGCAGACTCCGTGATACCGGCATTATGATGTCAGTGGCAGCCATTTACTAATTTATTGATTTCATCCCTGAAAAATGTGGAATTTTTTTGTTTGCTTGCGTGTAGCAGTTTGAGCCAAAAGTCCATCATGAAGTTGGATTTTTTGTAAGTTTGTTTCATTTTACAGATTTCGGATATTAATTCCTTGCTGAGGGACCAGCTCAACAGGAGTGTGAGTCTGATCTCCCTCTTGAGTTGCCTTTTCAATGTCTGCAGTTGTGGCGTAGAGCATTCGGCCACATACGGACCATGGCCACCTTTGCTGGGAGGTTTGAACAGATTAATTCATATCACCAGGAGAAAAAAGTACCAGTACTGGGTTATGAATTAGCATATCACTGCATTCAGGGAGTTTAATGTTATTATTTTCTATGACTATTGAACTAACACCCATGATTCAAATGATACATAAGAGTCAAGAATTGGAAAGTGGTGTCACAGTGATAGTGATCCATTTTGTTAACTAAGTAACACACAACTGTAAGGCATGCTATCCTGGCACATTACTTTAAGTAGGTTGCGCCTTTAAAAGTCAAAGCTATTCATTTGTATTCTGAAAACCAACATATCCATTGGCTCATCTACATTGAAGTGGAAAAGGAGTGATTTATATCCAGGCCACTCAAGATCATTACAAAGTGGTCTGTGTCTACTGACCACTGGTTCAGCTGTCTCAATCAACTGTGACACACAATACCCCTGCTAACAACAGATTAAAAGTGGATGGGACACTGCTGCCAGCTGGTGACCAGAAATTGTTTGGCAGTCTGTAGGAAAAATACTGTCTTAGATAGCATCTAAGAACTGAGGGGTAGTGCTGTACCTGCACTTTGTATCTAGCCAATGGGCCCAACTCTACAAAGCAGGGCTAGTTGAGTTACAAGTAATAGGCAACTCTAGATGTCTTTGAATCCTTTGATCACACCTGCATACTACCTAGCAGAAAATGTTTGAAGTTTTAGTAATTTATAAATATTACCATGCAGTCAATTTATTTGTTTTTACGTCAAAAGAAATCATTGTGAATATCAATTTTTCATGCACTCTGGGCTGTATGTTGCAATATGAGTGTACTGCAAACCCAGAGTAACCTCCCTCAGAAGGCTAGAATTGTTCAACTTATTAATCAAGTGTTTGAGGGATTTTTACTTTGCACAGTGTTGTTCATTCATAGTATGATGGACCCCGGGACAGGCGATCCAAAGAACCCTGGATTACACTTTTGACACACACAAGACCAGCCCTGCCTGTGAACCCCCAAATCATTACACCTGACGCTGCATGAATATTTCACACAACATGTTTTAGTTAAGTGACTGAAAATTTAAATCTGTCTCCTTAATTCCACCAGTACGTTGAGAGAAATAATTGATGAGCTATCTGACATAAACATCAAATAAAGGCAAATGCTCAATAACATACTATTGCAATGTATATAGGAACTTCTTTTAATTAAAAATGTATTATTTTTTCAAGGCCACGCAGCAAGATCACAGTCATCTGTCTCAACTCAATCAAATCAATCAATCAATCAGGTGTTTGTTAAACGTGACTACTCACCCGTAAGGGTCTCAAGGCGCTGAGGGGGGTCGCAGGTTCCGGTCCATCAAGGAGGGGGTCTGTTGAAGAGCCAGGTTTTGAGGTTTCTTGCGAAGATGGGGAGCGATGTAATCTGTCTGAGGTGGAGCGGAAGGCCGTTCCAGGCTCTGGCCACGCGGAAGGAGAAGGAGCGGCCTCCCGATCTGGTCTTTCTGGTGCGGGGGACCACGACGTAGGAGAGCTGGGCTGATCGTAGGGTCCTTTGGGGTGCATGGAATTTGAGTTGGCTGTTCAGGTATCCTGGTCCAGTGTCGTGGAGGGCCTTGTGAGCGTGGGTTAGCATCTTGAAGGTGAATCTAGCTTCGATGGGGAGCCAGTGGAGTGTGCGCAGGTGCTGGGAGATGTGGCAGTTTCTTGGCAGGTTGAGGACCACTCTTGCGGCAGCGTTTTGGATGTTCTGTAGCTTGCAGGTGAGGTTTTTGTTTATTCCGGCATAGAGTGCGTTGCCGTAGTCGAGCCTGCTGGTAACCAGGGCGTGAGTGACGGTCTTTCTGTGTTCGAGGGAGATCCATTTGAAGGTCTTACGTAGGAGGCGGAGGGTGTGGAAGCAGGAGGACGAGACGGAGTTGATCTGGCGGTCCATTTTGAGATCTGAGTCCAAGATGATTCCCAGGTTGCATGCGTGGTCCGTGGGTGTGGGCGGACTTCCGAGGGCGGGGGGCCACCAGGTGTCTTTCCAGGCGTCGGGGTTTGGGCCCATGATGAGTACTTCCGTTTTGTTGGTGTTTAGTTGTAGGCAGCTGTTTTTATCCATTTGGCGACGGCTTTCATGCCTTCTCGAAAGTTGTGTCTGGCGGTGTTGGGTTCGTTGGATAGGGAGAGGATGAGTTGGGCATCGTCTGCGTATGACACAATGTTGAGTCCATAGGTTCTGACGATGGGGGCGAGCGGAGCCATGTAGACCTTGAAGAGCGTAGGGCTGAGGGAGGACCCCTGGGGGACTCCGCAGGTGGTAGGTGTAGCGTCCGAGAGAAAAGGAGGGAGTCTGACCCGCTGCGTTCTGCCAGAGAGGAAGGAGCAGATCCAGTCGAGGGCCTTGTCTTGGATCCCTGCGTTGTGGATCTGCGTATTAGGGTGCGGTGAGAGACTGTGTCGAACGCCGCTGAGAGGTCAAGGAGGATGAGGGCTACTGTTTCTCCTTTGTCCAGTAGGGTACGGATGTCGTCTGTTGCGGTGAGGAGGGCGGTTTCCGTACTGTGGATTCTTCTGAAGCTGGATTGGGAGGTGTCGAGGATGTTGTGCTCTTCGATGAATGTGGCGAGTTGGCTGTTGATGGCTTTCTCGATGACTTTCGCTGGAAACGGGAGCAGGGAGATGGGTCTGTAGTTTTGAGGTCAGTGGGGTCCGCTGAGGGTTTCTTCAGGAGGGGGTTGATCTCAGCGTGTTTCCAGTCGTCAGGGAATGAGACGGTTGCCAGGGAGCAGTTCATGGTGTGGCAGAGCATGGGTGCGATGGTGTCGGCGGCTCTATTGAAAATGTGGTGGGGACAGGGGTCTGTGGGTGCCCCGGAGTTGATTGACTTCATTGTCTTCAGTGTGTCTTCGGTGGTGAGGGCCGTTCAGTTGTCGATCGCTGGCTTCAGGGTGTCGGGGTAGTTGGTGAGGATTCAGAGTGTTGGTTGTCTTCGTCGAAGTTGTCGTAGATGCTCTTGATTTTAGTGGTGGAAAAAGGTGCTGAGTTTGTCACAGAGGTCTTGTGAGGGAGGGATGTCGATGGACTCGCTGGTGGGTTGGGCAAACTCCTTGATGATGTTGAAGAGTTCTTTGCTGTTGCGTGCATGAGTGGAGATTCTGTCTTCAATCGCTTTTTTATCCGTTTTTCTGATGGATTGGTGGTGGGCGTTGGTGGCGGCTCTGAAGTTGTTGTGGGCTTCTGTGGATTTGGTATTCCTCCAGGCATTTTCGAGGCGGCGGCAAGTGTGTCTGGACTCTCGAAGTTCGGTGGTGAACCATCTTGCTTTCTTGGCGTGGGTGTTGTTGTTTTTCTTGAGGGGGGCTATGGTGTTGGCGCTGTCGAAAATCCATCTGTGCAGGGTTCGGGCTGCGGTGTCAGGGTCGTCATTTTCCGCGATGGTTGGGGTGGAGTTGCTGAGTGATGAGGTTAGCTAGTCGTCGGTGATTCTGGTCCAGTTTCTTCGTGGGAGCAGGTGCTGCTGTCTGTGGATGGTGGGTGTTCTGAAGGTGAAGTGATCGCATCGATGGTCAGTCCATGGGAGTTCGGTGGTGTGGCTGAAGGTGATGCAGTTTCCTATTGTGAAGAGGGGTCGAGGGTGTGTCCTGCTGAGTGCGTGAGTTCGGTCACGATCTGGCGAAGTCCAATGTTGTTGAGGTTGTCCAGGAGGTATGTGGTGCTGGGATCTAGTTGGTTGTCGAGGTGGAAGTTGAGGTCTCCCAGTAGGGTGTAGTTGGTGGATGCGATGGTATGCGGGGAGATGATGTCTGTGATGGTGTTGGCGAAATGTCCGCGGGGTCCAGGGGGTCGGTAGATGAGGGTTCCTCGGAGGGTGGAGGTAGGGCTGGCCAGTATCTTGAAGTGAAGGTGTTCCATCAGGTCTGTGAGCTCGTATGGGAGTGTGCTCAGGAGGAGGGTGGATTTGTAGACGATGGCAATTCCTCCTCCCGGGCAGGTGGGGCAGTCCTTCCTGGAGATATTGTATCCTTGGGGAATGGCGATGGCAATGTCCGGTCCCGAGGTGGTGTTGGTCCAGGTTTCGGTAAAGAATGCTACGTCCGGGGTGGTGCTGTCGAGGAGGTCCCAGATTTCTGTGGCGTGTTTGTGGAGGGATCGGACGTTCAGGAGGATGCATTGGAGGGTTTTCGGTTTGGTTGTGTTCTTGCGGGCGGGTTGCGCTGGGTCCATGGTCTTGGCGGTGCTGCAGGTGTGCCTGCAGCGGTGACAGCTGAAGGTCCGTGGGTGTCGGCTGGTGATGCTAGCTTTCAGTTGTTGTTGCGGCCTGGGTTGAGAGCGTGGAGTGCCACACTGGGTCGTAGCATTGGCGGTGCAGAGATCCAGGGTTCCTGGCGCTGGTTGCAGTTGGGTCACGGACGGGCGCAGACGGGCTTGCCTTTGGCGCGCCGGCGGCATGGCCGCCATTAAGTAGGGGTCGGGGAGGACTGGACAGCTGGGAGACAGAAGCGTGGAGGGGAGCTGGATTGGCCCGTTCGCACTGGTCGTGCTGGGGGGGAGGGGCCGCAGGGGCAGCAGCGGCGGGGAAAAACAGGCTGAAAAAGGCAAAAGGAAAAAGACAAAAAGAGAGAGAAATGTACAAATAAGGCAGCAAAAGTGCAAGAAAGAGTGGAGGAAAGACACAGAGGACACAGAAGGAGAGTGAAAGGGGGAGATTGAGATGAGGGTAAAAACAAGTGAAAAACGGAGGAAAGACACAGAAGGAGAGTGAAGGGGGAGCTTGAAATGAGGGGAAAACAACAGAAAATGGAGCAAAGACCCAGAAGGAGAGTGAAGGGGGGAGAGAGAAGTGAGGGAAAAAACGAGTGAAAAAGGAGAGAAAAAGCGGAACGAGACAATGGAGACAGAGGTCCACTGGACCACCAGGGATGAGGCGCAGGTGAAACCTGCGGGTGGAGGAGGGCCTTGAACACCAACACTCGAGAGTGCAGGGGCTCGTGGGAAGGCCTCACTTAATGGTGGAGCTGCGAGGGAGGGAGAGCAATTTCACTGACAATGAGTCAGTGGTCTTGCTCCTGAGTTGTCCACTCTGCCTGAAGAAACAAGATCACAAACCTTCAGTGGAAGCATCATTCCTGCCAATAATGATGATCTTTAAAACAAACCTGGCTCCTCAGGTTTGTGTGACCTGCGCCCTCAGCCTCTCCCTCTCCCTGAGGACTCAACATCAACAAAATCCATCAGAGTTCTGTCCCCATTACATACATTAATGCCCCCACAAGTCCAAATCGTGACCATCCCTGTCCTGGCTTGTGTGTTAAACACAGCCATACCATCTGCTGTGCATCTGGGACACACTGCACTTGAGTTGACCCAGTCCAGAGAACAGGGGTGGTCGGAAAGAGATAGGGCATGATCTGCTGCAGGGAGAGAGACTCAGGGTGCGGTCACCAATGTCAATACTAAGAGAAGAGACCAGATGGGTGTAGCTACATGGCAGGAAGATCAAGTGGGCCATATTATTGACCTCCGAAGCGCCCAGAACGATCTCATGAGGGCCCAGAATGATATACTGAAGCCCAGAAAAAATGTGAAGGATGGAATGCTTGTATTAATCTCAACTGTTGGCAATTACTCAGGGTGCATCGCATTCCATAGTTATTTTGCGCACCATACCACCTCAGTCATATGCAAATCAGTCTTTACCCTGCTCCAGGAACAGCCCAGCCACAACTGCCAGGTCAAGTCCTCCTACTAGAACCAGAACATAAGCAGCCCAAGACTGGTTACGCCCCTATTATGGCTCATCAGTCAGGTATCGCTTGGTTCCAGTGGCACATTGTGCATGGGGTCCAGGATGGGGCGTACCCATACCAATCCCACTTGAGCGTCACACTCAAGCACAAAAACAAGTGATAGATAGAATGCTTGAAATGATCTCAGCCACTGCAATTAACTGGGGCCAAATCTCAGTCCATCGTTATTCTGCACATCATGCCACCTCAGTTTGGACCCAGCCATATGCAAAACACTCTCAACCCTGCTCCAATAGGAACTGTGCAGCCCAAACTGCCAGGTCAGGTACTCCCTTAACTGGAACACAACCAACCCAAGACCAGTTTCACACTTATTGCAAGGCTCATCAGTCAGGTATAGCTTCGTTCCCCTGGCACAGTTTGCAATGGATCCATGTCCGGGCATACCCATCCTACTTAGCACATCACACTGAAGCACACAAAAAAGTGATGGATGGAATGCTTGAAGTAATCTCAGCCATTGGTAATTACTCATAGACACATCCCAGTCCATCTTTATTTTGCACACCATACCACCTACGTTTGGACCCAGCCATATGCAAATCAGTCTTGAACCTGCTCTGATAGGAGCAGTCCTAAAGTTATAAATAATGCTGTGCGTGACTGGGCACTCTGATTCTAATGTATCAAATATCGCACTACTAAAAGTGATGCAAGTCATATGTGCCTCAACACCCAAAATACTGCATCAAAAATTAATTGCTGTACCTTGTGTGCCTGCAATTTGAGTTTTGTCACTTTCTTTCACGTTTGGTTTACCATGGAATATTCAAAATTCAGCATCAAAGGCAACTTCCTAGCTTTCACAAGTCAAAGGCAAGGGCTGACCAAAAACCCACACATTAACGTTATGTAATACAGATCTGCCACGAACACTACTCAGGTATGGTTTATACATTTTAGACATTAATGCATCAGAATTTGTGTCGTAACATAAGCTCCAATCGCTCCTGATTGGAAAACAGCCAACAAACTAAAAATCAGGTCTAAAATACTTAACCACCCAGGTATTTCGACAACAAATGCAACCTGTCAAACACTGGTCAGGGCATTCATGGCCTTTCTTTGGCGTGGGGAAGCTGTGTGGGTGACTATGACAACAGTAATCTGAGGGATAAATTGAGTAACATCCATGGTGTCGCAAAGCATGTCATGTTTTGCACTGAATGGTGTAGCATTGTCATTAGTGATTTTGAAAATGGAACCATCTGAGTCAAGGGTGGCCCTGCTTGTTGAAGTAAACTTTCAGACAGCCAAGCTAATGGGGACGGTTGTATGACTAAAGAACTTCTACGAGTGCCTGAACCACGAAGGCTGAACAACGACCATAGCCAAACCACTAACAATTTAACCACGACCAACTGAACCACGAACTCCACGATTAACCACTACACCAAACGCACTCTAAAGAATCCATCCATCATAATGTCAGAATCCTCGAGAGAGTTCCCAGAGGCGCGTGCTGCCAAGCAGATGCACCCTTGCAGCTGAAAGCAAGAAGTGGCTTTATTCACCTAAATCTGTGTAGGCAAACACAGCTGCCTCTCATGCAAAGAAACTTAAATAAGAAGGGCACGCTGCAACCGCCGAGTCTCTAACCATTTTTTCTTCCAGATGTCATAAAGATTTTATGCACATGAAAGCAGATGAACTAAAATTATTTTTAAAAAACGCAGTGGCGAGTTTCCACTCTGTCCCCATGTTAACAAGCATTTACAATGCAACGGTCTCGGCATTGTAAAAGTTAGAGCTATTGGCATTGCTCATGACAATGCCGTTTCTTTAAATGTTTAAAAAAATAATAAAAATAAAATAATAGCTCTAACTTTACCAATGCCGAGACCATTGCATTGTAAATGCTTGTTTTACATACCAACAACAGTAGATGCAGCGGACGTAATATAACACTGAGCCAAAAAGTGCACAGCTCTCACCCTTGCATCTAATGCTATTGACTTTTAACCACTTTATCCAGACGCTTCCTCAAAGCAATGTTACACAACAAATGTGATGCTCTGCCCATCCTCATATTCCGCTCTAGAGATATGTTTATTCTGCAGGTGTAGGCTCCCCGAGGAGCTGCGTGGGTCCGAGAGGCTCTTACGTAACGGCGCATGACACTGTACTTGCCAGAATCCTCAGCGTGCACCGACTCTGTCCCAAGAGGCGTTTTACAGCCGAGTTCGGACTCTTCCGGTATTGGGAGGACTTCTCCCTCGCCATAGGCTCCCCGAGGTTCAGCCCTCCTCTTGTAACACAGCGCATTTCCCAGCACCTGCCACTCAACTGACAGGAATGGCTGAAGCCCGCCTACCTCGGAACATCCGACCAGAGCAGCTGCACGCAGAGCCATTTAGTGCTCACCATCCTCCTGCAGTGATGCGTTTCTCTTCATTATAGGTTACGTCGTGGGTATGGAACAAGGTATTGAGTTGGTAAACAAAAAAATGTCTATTCGGCCTGCCACCTTATAAATGGACATCGCTGCCACAATATTTCCATTGTTAGGTGTCGGACAATAATACACTGCAAGTGTTTATTCAGCCGATCGTTGGTTGCTTAAGAGCGATTCTTTATTCAGATGCCCGCGGAGGAATGGTTGAAGGAAATGCTATAACGTAACATCCACGTCCCATGCCGGCCACCCTAAAAGTAAAGACAAACGCAAGAGGCTGGTGAACGGGAAAAGCAGCTTGGCTCGGTGTGCTGCTGCACGGTCTGATTATTCCGAGGGAAGCAGACAGCAGACAGACACTCCTGTCCGCGAGGAGCAGGGGCTAGGAAAATAGATCGCTGTGGAGAAGTCCGAACTGCACGAAAGCATATAGCGAGGAGCTACCTCCTAGGCTAGAACCGGTGTAGCCGGGATCCTGGAAGGTAAAGTGTCACGCGCCTTTACATGAGTGCTTCCCAGATAAAGAGCTCAGCGAAGAGCTTGGCACTGCAGCAAAGAAAACAAGTAAATGGGTACCGGAAGACACCACCGCCTTTCTCCGAGGCAAAACAGAAATGCCTCGGAGAAAGGCAGCGTCCTTTTCGGATTCGGGGGCGTGGTTTGCTGTTGTCTCCTCCCTGAGACTTCTCGCAAAAAACACGCCCCCCGATCCGAAAAGAACGGGGCCTAATGTGAATGACTGACCTCTTCTCCAATGGCTGGCCAGCATTCAAGAGGCCAGCCAATGGAGAACAGGGGAGAAGAGGGGCGGGTTCAAGCCCCTCTTCTCCAAGTCATTAAATCTCGGAGCGAGACTGCGCAAGCGCAGCCTTCGCAGCCGAGACCTAAAAATGTAATATGGGAAAGAAAATGTTTGCGTAGAGCTACTAGGTTGGCTATGGAGTGAAAAACTGGTCAACATGCGCTTTTACAAACCACACAAAACACTTCGAAAATGAAAAATAATCTTTGTCCTGTGATCGGTAAGGCTCCCTGTGAAAGTCGGAGTTCATATAACGTGTTAGATTCAAGAAGCAGATAAGGATGTGGGAAGCGAAGCTTTCTTGGAATATGTTACTTCTTATAAATCCGTAGAGAGAAAAAAAAGTATTGACCGAAAATCTGCTGAGAGTCATGGTAGAGCACAGCAGCACCATCCGCAAATTTGTGCTGAGGCTGCTAAACCTTGCGTGAGACATCTACTGCGACAAAACTTCTGGTAAAAATACACGAAAAAAGTGAAAAAAAAAGGTACGCGCCCCTGAATGTAATAAAGCAATCACTGAAACAGGTCGGGGGCCTCCGTTCTGGCAAATGGAGCCAGGGCTGGCTTTACTGTAAAACAAACTTCGTCTCAGCTGATTCGATCACTATGGGGCATATTATCAAGACAGGCGATAAAATTATCACCGCTTTAGCGGCAGAAAACTGCCGCTAAAACGGCGATATTGGGCTTGATAATATGCTCTATGGAATTCCAATTGAAGCCCATGTTAGCCGTCCTTCACATCTAACCTGAGCTTCAATTGGAATATAATATGCCCCTTAGTACTCTCTCCATAAATACAAAGGCCCTAAGATTTAGTTTGCTAGAAGGATTGCTCGATCACAATGTGACAGATATCCTGTACACATAATTATGAGTCACATGCTATATAATGCACATGGGCATGCTATCCATCATGTTGTTTTTTTTTTTTTTTTATTATCAGCTTGAAAACACAGGCAATTTATATAATCTTGTTGAGTAACATAGGATCTATTACATATATTACAGTCATGCATTCCCCTATTACTTAGAAAGCAAAAAGACAAACCATTAATTATTACATTGGCAATATTACTAAGAATAGAGCAGAGTCAGATTAGATTTATAAGAGCCAGTTAAATACCACTTAGCCTTCCAACCATTGTGTAAATGGGGCCCATATTTGTGTGCCTCTTTCCCGTCTTCTACTGCCCCCCCTTGAGAGAACGGCTGACTCCAACCTGTGGAGGGCTAAGATCCTTGCTCTCCAGATCATAAAAGTTGGGGCGGCAGGGTTTATCCATTCTGATGTAATACATAATCTGATTTGCGACATTGCAATATATATTAGAGCAGTGACATGACTCGTTCTATTCATAGATATATCAGTTTCACAACCCATTATAACTAATTCAGCTGATAAAACCAAGGGGATTTTGAGGCTGTCAGTAATAAATGTTTGAACTTCTTGGAGAAATTGGGCCAATTTGGGACAGGAAAAAAACATATGGACATCATCAGCTGCTATTGTGCCGCATCTAGGACAGCTGTGGCCACCCCTACCGCCCCATTTATATATTTTGGCTGGGGTATAATAAAGGTCATATAGGGCCATATAACTTTGGGAGCGCAAACTCCCAGAAATTAGAACCTTAGCAGAGAGTTCTAATGCCTGAACTATATCAATATCCAGCTTACAAAATTTAGCTTCCAATTTAGCTTTAGATTTCAATATGTCATCAGGAAAAACTGAAAGTAGATTTCTATAAATTGGTCCAATTCGTGAGTTTTTAAAAATTAAATCCATAAGTGTATTCCTACAGAATAATGTTGGGGTATTAGATAGAAGTTTAGAAAGGCAACTGCGGACCTGCAGGTATTTAAAAAAATGATGGGTGTCTAGTGCAAACTTTTCTTTTAAAAAAAGAAAAGTGGCCATATTCCCTTCATATGCCAAATCCCCTACTATCTTAATACCTGAGACCTGCCAACTTATTGTGACGTTATCTTTGAAAATTGAAGGGAGCAATCTGGCTGCTGACAAGGGGGTATAGAAGTTAATATTAGCAATTGGCCATCTACGTCGAACCTTCCTCCATATTGAGTACATGGAGATAATAACTTTAAACTTGGTCTTTTTATAGTAGCTGGGTTCGAGTATTGACGTTAGTGTCCCCTTGGCAGCATATCCTAGCCCGATCTCAAAGATAGATGGTGACCTACATGGTGGAAGATTTGCTCTGTCCCCAAACAATGGAACGGCAAGATTTTGAATAAACGCTGACCAGCTGTATAGAAGCAGATTAGGAACCGACCACCCCCCTCTTTCCAATGGAAGCTGCATCCATTTTGCGGCCCTGCGTGACTGGCGATAACCCCATAGAAACCTGTTGCAGCATCTTTCTGCACGAATAATGCTGAACTGAGCAAATTCTAAGGGTATAGTCCTAAATAAATACAGAAATTTCGGGAGTATCAGCATCTTTAAGACATTGCGCCTGCCAAACAGGGACAGATGCAGCTTATCTAATCTGCATAGCGTAAGATTAGCTTTGTCAATAATGGGTGAAATATTCTTATCAGACAAACTATCAATTGCGGCTGTTATTTCGATCCCTAAGTAACGAGCACTGGGAACCACCGGTGCAGTAGAGGGGCCCATTGCCGCCGTTTGAACTACCTGGGTTTTCTGGGCATTAAGTTTGTAGCCCGAGTACTGGCCGTAGTATTTAGCTGCCGCTTTTACTGCTAAGAATGAGGTGGACACATCTGAAGTAACCACTATAATGTCGTCTGCATATGCTAGAGCTTTGAAATCGACTGTATGGTTTTTAACAAAAGCTATGTTCGGGCAGAGTTCAAGTTTACTCAGAAATGGATCTATATATAGAGCAAACAGGAGGGGGGAACACGGACAACCTTGTCGAGTACCCCTACTGATTGCAAAAGAACTTGAACCCTTTCCAGATATAGTCACATGCTATATAATGCACATGGGCATGCTATCCATCATGTTGTGATGTAGTAACTTGTCCAACAAGCATTTGCAATGCAATAGGTCTCGCAGTTACACGAGTTTAAGCTATTGGCATTGTAAATGGCAATGCCTTTTAGTTATGTTTTTAAAACGAAAACAAAAATAGGAAGCTTTGTTATTTGCAATGCCAATAGATCAAACGCGTAAATGCGAGACCTATTGCATTGCAAATGCTTGTTTTCTCTGCCTAGTTGTCTGGATTATATGACTAGTGCCCTCTAGTTTTGTGGGGGTGAATCAGGGGAGGTAGATTGGACTGAAAGGTGTAGAAATAAAATCAACTGAAGGCACCTGAATCCCCTTTATTCCAAGGTTGCCTTTGTTAAAGATTAAAAAGCGTGTGCACGCATGGGGTAATAATGGTCCTGGAGTTCTACAAATGGTTAAGTGCTAAACCCTTGTGCTTGTTACCCATTTAGTTTTATTTCGTAACATTTTTTGAGCTTAAAATAAAAAAAACAGGATGTTAAAATGCCTACACTGCATAGCGAGAGTGGAGTGTCTGACAAGTGTGGTAAATCGATAATTATGCAGGCAGTGACTCATTGTCTATGTGGCCCTGGGTATTACCATACTAGATGCGGAGACTTGAAGATATGTGCCTGTCTCTTGCAGGAGGAATCGGTATGTTTAGAAACGAGAATGAAGTTAAAAGTAAACTTACGTTTCATCGTTGTCATCTAATGACTTCGTTATGAGAACTGATGTACCCTGTCTTACTTTGAATACTTCAAAAATAATCATCTACATAGCAAAAATCTTTCAGAGAATCAGAATGTGTACCCATTTCTATTAGTTTAATGTTTTGGCCCCAATTACCCTGGCAGGGACAAAGCAATCATTAAAAAAACAAGTAGGGGGAAATAATGAATAACTGTCCTTCAGAGAAGCAGCGGAGCAGGGCTGCACTCGAGATCTGTAATAAACAAGCACTTATGCATTCCTGGCCCGCCCCTTTCACAGGTGAGGAAACAATTGTAAACAACATGAGTACGATATGATGCAAAAGGTTTGCTATGTTTCTTCATTTTGCCTCCTAATAATTAAAACACCTTTTTCGTGTGGTCAACATTTAAAAAGTACGCCATATTAGTTTATTTTCAAAAAGTGAATGCGCCGTTACTGAAATAAAGCAACCTGTGTCAACTGTGGCCTCAGCTGTTTGATTATTTCTTCAATAGCTCCTTCCTGCCAAGAACAGGGTTGCTGAATGTGCGTCAATAGAAAGGATAGAAGGAACGGTCTCTGCTGTTTTGAGAAGTGGTTTGCCTTTGAAGTCACTTTACGAGGTCCACTTTTTCCAGCGTGATCGATCTAATGTGACAAGATAAAAACAACCTTGTTTACAATGGCGCTCTCGGAAGCGCGCGCGCTTGGCGGGGGCGGGGGAGCGGACCCTTTGAAGTGCTCCCAAAAAGCGGAGTGCATGGCGGCACGATGCGCGTGATAGTGCGCGTGCTAGCCATGCAATCCGCTTTTTGGGAGCACTTTGAAAAGCCCACAATAGTCTTGCTTTGCGATCGCTTACGCGATAGCAAGGCGAGACCTAAAAACTTCAAAATCAGTCCCACAGTATGGTACTTTATGGTTCGCACAACATTGTATGATGCCCATCTTAAAATTAATAAACACATTTGGCAACAATATTAAATCACAACAATACGCCTGATTTAGAGTTTGTCCGACTTGTGGCTCCGTCACAACATGACGGATATCCTGCCCACCTTATTACAAGTGACTTAGCATACATTACACGTGTAATAAGGCAGATGGGATATCTGTCATGTTTGAGGCGGAGTAAACACGTCCCTCAAACGCTACATCAGCTCCATTGTATCTTGTTTTAAATTCTGATCAGATGATGTTATACAAATTGGGATGCTTACCATACCATGAGCATTAATAGTATTTTCTTTTGTTTTCATATCTCCCTCTGTGTAGGTCAGTCCCCATCAAAAGGAGAAGAATGCGACAAAAGGGAGTCCTTCTTTAGGCAGTACAGCATCCATTGCTGCAAACTTTGGGAGGACCTTTGGCAATGGACCCACCTCATCAGAATAAACCAACTGAGAAGAAAACCTCTCAGCAGCAAAAGCGGATGCAGTGGACACTGAGCCTCATAATGCGGTGCATTCTGGCAGGGGACTACCCCGACTTGGATAGGGGGTGTAGAAGGCCATGGCTCAGCGACAAGGGAGTATGTTTAATCATAAAATAAAATAAAAAAAATATATATATACATATGTGTATATATATATATATATATATTGCTCTTTACCCTTCTGTACAGTTTTTAGGTTGGAATGGTATTTCACAAACTTGACTGAAATACAGATGTCCCTATTACCAGTGCCATAGAATATAATTGACTTCTAATTCAGGGGGATGGTATATAAGTCAAATTAGTCACTGAGTTACCCAATAAGGCTGTGCAGCAAGCCCAGGGTGTCTCCAGAACGGTTTCAGTATCTATACTAACAATGCTTTACTAAATTTAGTCTGTAGTTTTGCATCCCAACATGTATGGGCATGAGTATGTGTATACATTCATATGTATGCGTAATCTACATGACAAGCATGATTTAAAAAATGACATTTTATTTCATGAGCAATATTATTTGAGGATGTGATTCTCCTTTGCAAAAATGAAGGATATCCCTTTAGTTGTCTTATAAGAGACATATTCAATAATATAATTGTACCATTGTATATGGGATGCATGTCATATTACTGATGACATATCCCCTCTACCAAACTAGAAACCAGACCCTTAATCAACTGATTCAGGAGACTCAAACTCCTGTAGTGCACATGTTGGGCATGCTCATATCTCTATTAAACATGATTTATTGGCACTGCTGTGTTAATAAAACTACTCTGTCACATGGATAGTATCCCTTGGCAATTACTTGAGGAAGATGTTTTTTAGTTGATATCCAGGACCTGGTAAATAGTATGCACACAGTAGTGTCACAAAGTTGGGCTAGGCCTTTACACAAACACACAGGCACAGGTTATTTTTTAGATAAGGTCCATATAGTTTGAAAGTGTGGTAGCATATATTTACACATTTAAATGCTGGACATGGGCAAGGTTTCTACGCCATGCACAAAACATTGTTGTCAACATAATTCAAAATTTTAAGATAACAATATGTGCCTGATTTTGAGTTTGGTAGGTCAGAACATTCTTCACAAACATTGGAGAACATACATACACCATATTTCAAGTGCATTAAAGTGTATGTTACTTGTAATATGTGCGTGAAATGGGCGTAACATTTGTGACGGAGCATCCAGTTCATCAAACTCTATAGATACATTGCTACAGATTGGTAAACAAATGTGCATACTTAGTAAATGTTAGCTTTGCTTGAAATTAGCACATTAACAGATATTGTGCAAGATTTAGACTTCTGCAGATAGGTACTCAGTCATAAAAGTGACAGATATCCCACCCCCCTTATTATAAGTGCTATGCAATGTGATGCACTTGCAATAAGGCAGACAGAATTTCCCTAATGTTTGTGATGGAACAACCAGTTTGCCAAATGCTAAATCAGACTCTGACATATCAGAGTGGGTGCCCTTTCTTTAGAATATTAACCTTCAATGTCTATAACAGTGAAACTTGTTCATATGCGTACTTTTTGTTAATTCACTCTGTAGAATAACTGATGTGTGCATGTCTTCTTTTCGCATCCTCCAGGGCAATTATTAATCTGACACTTGCAAAGCACACTACCACTCCCACAGGAGCATCTTGGTACTACACGGAAGAAATGACTCAGGCAAGCATAAGAAAAACTCAAAAAGAGACTAAATCAAAGAATGAGAGAATAACAAAACACGTCAGCAGATGAAAATAGCCAGGTCTTCAGCTGCTTCTTGAACAATACTTCAAAATCAATGAGTGTTAAGTGACCAGGAAGCTGGTTCCATGCCTTAGTGACTAGAATTGAAAAGGATTTACCGCCTCGGATTTTGAGTCTAAAAGAAGGGGGCTTGAGGAGGTTTGCATTAGAAGATCTCAGAGTTCTTTTATTTGTGTAGTGGGTAAATCTTGCCAATAGATATCTGGGACCAGTAGATCTGTAGGCTTTAAAGGTGAGTAGGGGAATTTTTGACTTGCCAAGCAGCATTAACTCCGTTTTATCAGTATTACATTTTAAATGATTGGATTGCATCTACCAGATTACTTCATAAAGGCAATTTTTAAAATCAAGCTCAGAGCTAAAGGATGTGTTTTCCAAAGATAGGATCAACGGTGTGTCATCCGCATAAAAAGTGGTTTCAATTCCAAAAGATGTCATCAAAGAAACCGGGGGGGTCATATAATTATTAAACAATGCAGGACTAAGTGATGAGCCCTGTGGAACCCATGATGTCACAATTCTTGCTGAAGATGAGAAGGCTCCTAATGAGACAGATTGTCTGCGGTGTATTAGAAAAGATTTAATCCAGGCCAGGGCAAGTTGAGAGATCCTGCAATCCTTGTTACGTTGGAGCAGAATGTCATGGGAGATGGTGTCAATACAGTAGATACGTCTAATAAAATCAATAAGCAAGGAATAAGCTAGCCACAATTGGTTGGCCATCAGGAAGGCCACTGAGAGTCAGAAGGTGGAGCAACTGACGCTGAGGGACCCAGTGGCACCAACGGTGATGGGGCTGACGAGAAGGCCTCTTCACCATCTGATTCAGAAGCCTCCAACTCTGGCCAGTACCTCATAGTGCCTGTGAAAGCCTCACAGGTCACTTCCTTTTCTCCTGGGGCTGCCAAAACCACTACCACCAGCACCACAGTAACTTGTTTCCTCTCAGTACAAAACCAGCACCCAGTCCAAAAATGAACTGGTGTTTCCTTCATCCTTTACCCTTGGCATTTCTCCTTCTGATCCCATCCCTCAAGTACTGGTGTCGGAGGAGGCACTGGAGGTTCTTAAAATCCATTCTGTGGGGTAGATGTCAATGTTGCATTCCATCCAATGAGACAATCAGCAACTGGCTCAAGTGATTGTCATCCTGGATGATAGGCCTATCTTTTATGTGTAGAGATCTCCTCCTGACTGCAGAGTCTTTGCAGTTATAAACTTACTATTAACTTATAGTTTGTGAATACAGAAAAATAGTAAACTTACACAAAAGTGTAATTTTACCTTTGGGAATCAGGCCCTGAGTGCGCACCGTTATTGCTGTGCACCAGCTACTTTGCACAGGATGGATTGCACCTAGACTAAATTAACGAGTGAGAACCAACAAAACACAGAAATAAATAAGAAATTTGAGGTGATGCCCAGCTGTTCCCTGTGATCATCCAGGCTTTTGCATGCAAAGTCTGAGAGCTCAGCTGCTTCCGTGGAATCTGCTTGCAGGACTTATCTCTCCTACATAGAAAGGGCAAATCTCCTCCATATGCATCGGAGGAAGCCAGGTTCAGGTGACTCTTGGCTCACCTACCACATGTGCAGCAACTGTAAACATAGGCAGGTAATCATCGGTGCTCAACTTCTGCCTTGAGTTTGCTTCATTAGACTGACTGTTGGAACTCACAAGCCATGAGAGCTGAAGTCAATCCTAAGCAAAATCAGTACTGGCCAAAATATTCAAATGAGCCCCACACTGCAGGAGGCCATGACTGCAATGGGGCCATGGGGGCTTTTATGTTTGGATCACAACAGTCCACTCATTGCTGAAACCAGACTCCCTAACCTGCAGTCTACCAGGAAAATGTGAGAGTGGCAGAATGCCTGGTTACTTACCAGTAATATTCATTACTCCGAGTCCATGTCTTCCTCATCACAGTCCTGAGTTCCCGCCTGCCTCTCCCTGTTGTTCAAAGGCTTTCTTTCCCGCTTGGTTATTTCAGGAAGTCCTCAACAGCAAGTGATGTATTTATTCTCATAAATATGGGGCCATCTTGGATTGGTAAGGAAAAGTGAAGTTTGTTAATTAGGTCCTGCATGAATGAATATAAACTCATATTTAAGGACTGTGAGAAGACGGACAAGGAGGTAATGACCAGCACCGCCGAGCAGTCTGCAGACCATCACATTGGGGAATAACACACAAGGTGACTCATTTTCCCTAAGTGAGTTTCAAAATTTTTGTTATTGGTGGGGGAGCGGTGGTATTGGGCACCAGAAGTCTGTGCACACACAGAGAGTGGGCCAGGTGGATGAATAAAAATGAGATGACCATTTATTTCATACAAGCATCCCTTCTACGGCTGCTTCTGATAAAGAATAAACTTTCCCAAAAGACATTTAAGATGTCTTTATTTTTTAAGTTTTCAAATTGATACAAAATGTGAATTTTTCATAATGCTGTTCCGACTTCATGCTTATCCAATCCTTGGCCTCTCTGCAGAGAGCACAAGCACCCGTCATAAAAGTCCTAAGTGTAATTACCCTATTATGTCAAATTGTGTGAATGTCATGTTACAGTGACGTTGTGGGAGTCATTACTGATGCTACTCGGTATTAGACCTAGCACCTTGGCGAGGGTCTCCCTTCCATTTTTTGCTGTTGCCTCATGTGTTTTTGCTGGTGTTAGATGCTTTGGGCACTGTGCCACTGCTGTCCAGTGCCACAGTGCAAGTGCTCCCTATTGTAAATTGATGTGTGGATTAGTGATTCCATGATTGGCTGGTTTGTTTTACCTGTCAGACCCTAGTACAGTGCACCAGGAGTGCCCAGGGCTGGTAATCCAAATTCTGCTGGTGGGCTTGCAGCACTGGTTGTGCCACCCAGAGAAGCAGCCTGTAAAAGTGTGTCTAAGGCTTGCCATTGCAGAGCCTGTGTGCAGTCTGGTACCGCCATGTTGACTGGGTAAGTGCACCCACTTGCCAGTCCTTAAACCTTCCCTTTTCTTCATATCAGACACCCCTATGGTAGGCCCAAGGGCAGAGTGCATTGTAAGTATAAGCTAGGACAAGCTCTGATGTGTGTGGCATGTCCTAATAGTGAATTACAGCCATTTTTGTTTTTCACTATTGCAAGGCTACCTGTTCCCCATAGCCCAGAATGAGCAGTTTGATTATTACATCTTATAATCCTAACTGACTCAGGGAACATGGTAGAAATTCGAGTTTAGTATGCCTGAACTCAGAATGATAAAATACATCTTTTAGTGAAGTTAGTTTCAACATTCTGTGTTTGAAAATACCACTTTTAGAAAGTAGGTATTTTCTTGTCTAACCATCCAAACCTGCCTCTGCTAGGTTGTGTATTCCTTGTCTGGAGTTTGAGTGACAGGGGCTGGGGGAGTCCAGGAGACAGGGTGAGTCAGCACAGGGCTGAGTAGGAAGATCTGCATCTAGATGGGTGGGAGGAGTTGCACCTGGGATCTGAATAGGGCTGTGCCTTCCCTCCACAATGCTGGCTCCACCTCCTGTGGTGCGTCTGATGTCTCTGCCCTGCACTGTGAAAGGAAAGAAGGAGTCATGTAAACAGAGTGCTCCAGGACTGACCAGAACTGGTTTGGACTAGGTAAAGGCCTCTCTGCCTTCAGAGAACAAAGACAAACTGAGTATAAATATTGGGACCCAAACCCAAGAACTTTAGATCACTTTGGGAAACAAGAAGAAACCTTTGCTGAGGAGAGGAACCAGAGAGACTGAGGAAAGACTATCCCTAAGCTGAAGTGCTGCTTGGGGGATTGGCCTGCAGTGGTTGTCTGACCGCCAACGAGAGGAGAAAAGGAACTTTGTGTACTTTATTCAAGTTATGAAGGATCTCCAAGGACTTGAGAAAAGAGCTTGCCTCCTGCTGAAGTCTCAGGGACAACAGACTTCAACCATCAGCTCCCCAAAAGTTCTTTGGAAGTGCCTGAAGCTGTATTGGGGCCTTCTTAGGGACTGCGTGTCGCAAGGAGCTGGAAGCGTGACTCACGAAGAAGAAGCGTGTCGCCGCCGCAGCCGCTGCTGTCGCATCACTGAACAAGGGTGTTGCCGCTGTAGCTGTCGCATCGCATTGCATCGTAAGAAACGTATCGCAACATCGAAGAAGCGTGTCGCTGCCGCAGCCGCAGCCGCGTCGCATCTCTGAACAAGGGTGTCTCCGCTGTAGCTGTCGCATCGAGCCGAAACGTCTCGCAACACCGGAAAAGCGTGCCGCAGCTGCAGCCGCTGTCGTCGCATCATTGAACAAGGGTATCGCCGCTGCAGCTGTCGCATCGAGCCGAAGCGTCTCGCAACACCGGAGAAGCGTGCCGCCGCCGCAGTCGCTGTCGTCGTATCACTGAACAAGGGTGTCGCCGCTGCAGCGGTCGCAGCGAGCCGAAGAGTCTTGCATCATCGAGGAAGAGTGTCACTGCCATAGCCGCTGTCGTCGCATCACTGAACAAGGGTTTCGCCACTGCAGCTGTCGCATCGAGTCGAGACGTCTCGCATCATCAGAGAAGCGTGTCACATCAAGAAGAAGACGCCATCTTTGTTTCATCACACCGGATCTTCATCTCATCACGGTGTTGCTAGCCGCACCGCCACGGAAGCGCAGTACGAAACCGACACATCACCTTCCCTGCAACACTTTCGTTGTAGCGTTACGCATCCAAAGGTACATTGACTCAAAGTGTTGCATTTTAACATCTAAAGAGAATTAAACTAATTCTACCAATTTTAAGTACAGTACTGTGGATTTTTGTCGTTTATGGTCTTGTGTTAAATCTATATAAAAGATACCTATTTTTAATATACAGCTTGTGTCGTGTCCATCTGTAGTGTTGTCACTTGATTACTGTATGTGTTCACTAATGCTTTACACACTGCCTCTGAGATAAGCCTGTCTGCTCGTGCCAAGCTACCAAGGGGGTGAGCAGGGGTTATTTTGGGAGTGTACCCCTTACCCGGACTAGACGCAAGGGTCCCTATTTGGACAAATGTACCTACCTCTGCCAACTAGAGACCCCCAAATCTAACACTCGGCTACCAGGATGTCCTACCTCAACCCTGTACGTATGAGAAAATGGGCTTTAGCTGCAAAGATTCTCCTTCAACAATGTGCAGAAAGCCTGCCACGTGATCACAGGCCTAACTAAACAGCTCTCGCTTCAATTTGCACCTGACAGCAGGCGTCGCAGAATCAAGGCTGGGAGACTATCATAGCACAGAAACAGAACGGGGCTCAGGCATTCTTACAAAATGTATCCATACTGTCCCATGGAGACCAGCACCCTGTATGAAGGATTGGATGGCTTCCGGTCTAGCTGCGAAGGAGGGTTTGGTGCAGTAGAGGCCATAGCCTGGGGGCCCAACAGTTCACATTACAACAGCTATTAGAATGTTGGTGTTGTGGAAAGTTGATATTCTGTTAACTCTGCTTTTTCCACCTGAACACATAAGGAGGAGGAAAGATATCATTGGAGTGACTCTACCATGACATCTTTCGTTTTTTCGTGTTGTAAAATGCCGGGTCCTTTAAGTTAAAAAGTCTAACAGATAGGTTCGCGGTGTCAGCGACGCAAGATGGCCGCTGAATAGTTTCCTCCGTAACGCCGAAGGTCTTTTTCTTTCAGAGGGAAGTTAATCCGGCACAGTGGGGTCTCATTAAATCATCGGAAGATGTCAAAAGTCCCCGCTAGCGGCAGGGTAGGTTTATAGACCTCAAATTGGTCTAATTACCTTTTCATTAGATTTTCCCTTGCCGGTCCCGGCACGCTCCATTTAACGGCTGCCATTTTATGAGCTTTTCAGCTTATTTTTTACTCAGGTGTTTGCGCGCACACAGCTTTTTCCTCACTTGAATGGCAATATTGGCCGGAAAACATGGGATTTTTTCCCAAAATGAAGAGACTCTCTTTAGATATACTTTCTCATGTTTTCAATATTTTGTGAACAAGCTATATGGGCAGCATGGATATTAGTGCATACAGTGTGGACCTGACAGAAACATATCTTTGAATTGTTATCCTTGAAAGAGACTTTTTCGTCTATTATACAAGTGGTCTTTTTTACTGGCCCTCTTCATTGAAGTTACGCAGTCTTTAATCTGTTCTTCGTGGGTGTTGAATAGATTACATACGCCAGCTTGCCTGTCTCCTTCTGCTCAAGTAAATATGGAAGTGGCGCAGTCAACTAAACCTCAGTCGATCACCAACTCCAATACTAATAGTTGCATAGAACTTGGAGGCAATGTTAACAAAAGGGCTAAAAAGGATCCTTCTTCTTCTAATAAATAACCTTTGCCTTTGACTCTGGAAGACATCATGAATGAGTTAAAAAATATTAAACCTGTCATGGTGGATACCAGTGTGGCACTTCAGAGTATGGAGGAGAAATGGTATCATCTGGATTCTAGACTTACAGAGGTTGAACAGAGAGTTAGCTAGGCTCAAGATGTGACTGCGAAGGTTGATAATCTATCAAAAGAAGTGACCCAACTGAAGAAACTATCAGAGGACCTGGAGAACTGAAACAGGTGCAATAATCTACCCATATATGGCATACCGGAAGGTTCTGACAGCTCCGACAAGATCAACTTCTTGAAGATCCACATACCGAAAATAGTTGGTCTACTAACTCTTGCAGATCTCAATATCCAAAGGGCACACAGGATTGGTCCTCTTGATGCTTCAACGTTACAAATAGCAAGAGGGATCATTGCCTATTTTCTTCAATACTTAGACCTAATGATGATACTCACAGCAGATAACAAATGCTGTGGTCTGCTCAGAAGATTTTTTTCAGTCAGGATGTTTCCAGAGCTACAGCTCATCGCCGGAAGGAATTTTTAGATCTCAGACCTATATTGCGATCCGGAATGATCACTATGGCCTTATTCATCCTTGCTTTTTCAAGGTCACTTACAAGGACAGGAATGTTACTTTTGCAAACCAGCAGAGCTTAAGAAATTCATACATATTCACAGGGGTGAAGTCATGAAACTTAGTAAACTCTTAAAATGATGTCAATTTCCTTTTTTCTTTTTTTGTCTTTTACAGGTCCCTGGCTCCCTCTTGTTTTGACGTCGGTGTCTTCATTGAATAGCGTTTCCTAGTCCAATGTCTCTGTTTTGTTCAGCTATGCTGTCCCCTTATTGTTTGATAAGTTTCATTAGCAATGTGACTGTTTTGTGTTTTCGTCTTATATTGTTCCCTCCTCACTTGTTATTATGTTATTTTAATCTTGGTGATTCACTCTATTGAGCGGTGTCTTTTTCTCTTTCTCATCATTCCCCCCTCAACATTAAACTCTTTTTGTGCTTCATTCTCATGACTAAAGTCCTATGGCTTTCTGTCATCTCTTTTTTTTATTTACACCAGGGGAGACCTTGTTCTTCCTTAATTCCCTTCTACTTTTCATCTCCTTCTCTATGGTTTCTTTCTTTAACTTTCTCCTTTTACTTTTTTCTACTATGTAGCACACTCTCTTTATGTAATTTTTTCTTGTGGTATTCCAACATTTTCCACCGGATTCCTCATGGATGGTTACATGTCATGTTTATTGCAAGTCTGTTTATTGATAGTTCTTTAATTATTTCTTAATTTCTTCTCCATGAGTAATTTACGTATTGTGTTATGGAATGTTAAAGGTCTTCATAAACTGGTTAAAAAGCAACAGATATTGTCTCATTTATCAAAATCAAATTGTCAAACCATAAAGAATAAGATATAGCTTCCATAAGACTACAATGGGTTGGGAATGTTTTTAGTTCCCATGCTGTAAATAACAAACATGGTGTCCTTATATTGTTTCATAAGTCATTAAGTATTCAATTATTGAATGAATTTAAAGATGATGCTGGTAGCTGGCTTTTGTTAGATATTAAGATAAGTAATACACAATTTTCAATTTGTAATGTCTATGGTCCAAATGGAGTAGATTTGTTATTCTGGAATGACTTTTCCTCTCTGTTATCCTCCCATGCATAAGAGAATCTCATAGTGGGGGGGGAGACTGTAATCAACTTATGGACCCCTTTTTAGATCATAGATCTCAGACTAGATTTATTCCCACCAAAATGCACAGAGCCTTTCAGAGAACCATATCCTCCAGAGGGCTGGTTGATGTTTGGAGGGCATTACACCCTGATGTCTTGGAATTCACTTTCTTTTCTCCTGTTCATAATTCCCACTCTTGAATAGACTATATATTTTTTACCCAGAATACCCTTCAATTTCCAACGCATGCCGAGATAGGTTCAATTTTCATTTTGGACCATACTCCCGTTATTGTAGACCTGGACTACCCTTACTACATCTCTCCCACTCGTAGATGGAGATTTATTATTACCCTTTTATTGGGCCAACAATTTACAGAACATTTTACAATATTTCTACAAGACGTTTTTGCGAATAACCTTCCCTCAGACACACAAATTAATTTTATCTGAGATGCCTTTAAAGTAACTGCAAGGGGCTTTATAATCGGTTTTGTAGCAAACAAAAAGAGGAAGGCTCGTAAGGACTCTGTGCAACTTTTAGATCAGATTAAGGTCTTAGAACACAAATATTTATCCTCTAATCATAATGACATGTTATCTAAACTTATTAAGGCCAAGTTCCAATACAACAAACAATCCTAGGGAAATGCTTGTGGTAGACTACTTCGTTTCAATGCAAACATGTATAGGG
Source organism: Triturus cristatus (assembly GCF_964204655.1). Lineage (NCBI taxonomy): Eukaryota > Metazoa > Chordata > Amphibia > Caudata > Salamandridae > Triturus > Triturus cristatus. Next base: position 694,850,745 of record NC_140591.1, read on the forward strand.
TAGGAACAAGGCCAGCAAAACTTTGGCAAAGTACCTTAAAATTAGAAAGCAGAAATCTAAGATTGTCGCTATAACAGACTCAGTTGGGGTCAGGCACATCAGTGACTCCAAAATATTAGAGTGCTTTTCTGAATACTACACACAGCTCTATAACCCAGAATCATCGCCTTCAACTACAAATTAGATGCTTTTTTTCAATCAATCCCTAAAACTCCTGATAGTAGTGTAGATTTGACTTCTCTTAATATTCCAATAGAAATTTTAAATGCCATTAATCAACTTCCAAGAGATAAAACTGCCAGACCGGATGGCTTTACTGTACACTTTTACTTACATTTCCGACATCTTTTACTAAATTACTACTTCTCATTCCTAAATTACTACTTCTCATTCCTCATTTTTTGACCACAGAGTAGTAACTATAGACCTATTTCATTGATTAATACAGACTGTAAGATCTTTACTAAATTACTGGCACACCATATTAATTCGGTCATTCCTGATTTAGTCGATATGCATCAGTCAGGATTTCTGAAGGGAAGATCTATTTCAGATAATTCTAGAACCTTCCTTGACATCATTCACTTAGCCTCTAAACTTAATTCTCCATTAGCTGCCATAACTCTTGATGCTTTCGATCGGGTGAATTGGGAATTTATGTTTGGTGCATTGAAATGACATGGTTTTAGTTCCCATTTTCTCCAATATATTCAGCTATTGTATTCTCTACGGGCCCGATTCACAGAACAAACTTAAGACTTAAGACTAAATCCTAAACTTAGTACCATTCTGGTATTCACAGAATGCACCTAGTACTTCTGGTATTCACAGAATGAACTTACTACTTTTGCTATTCACAGAATGAACTTAGTACTTTTGCTATTCACAGAATGGATTTACGACTACTAAACTTACGTCCGCACTCGGGCCGGAAATTCCGGCCCGGGGCTTCCGGGCCGGAGGCGGAGCTTCCGGCCCGGAGGTGGAGATTTCGGCCATAGCTAAATCAGCCGGAATCAGCATACTTATGTCGGGCCATGGAGTGGCAAAACTACCAAGCCTGTGAATTCGGGTGTGAATAAAATCAATCTAACCTATTTGTGACCACTCTGTATTGCTTTATTTAGATATTTTTCATATATTGAACATTTTATTTCTCTCTGTCCTGAGGCTGCACTTTCGAATAGAATGCACCTAGTACTTCTGGTATTCACAGAATGAACTTACTACTTTTGCTATTCACAGAATGAACTTAGTACTTTTGCTATTCACAGAATGGATTTACGACTACTAAACTTACGTCCGCACTCGGGCCGGAAATTCCGGCCCGGAGGCGGAGCTTCCGGGCCGGAGGCGGAGCTTCCGGGCCGGAGGCGGGGCTTCCGGGCCGGAGGCGGAGCTTCCGGGCCGGAGGTGGAGATTTCGGCCATAGTTAAATCAGCCGGAATCAGCATACTTATGTCGGGCCATGGAGTGGCAAAACTACCAAGCCTGTGAATTCGGGTGTGAATAAAATCAATCTAACCTATTTGTGACCACTCTGTATTGCTTTATTTAGATATTTTTCATATATTGAACATTTTATTTCTCTCTGTCCTGAGGCTGCACTTTCGAATAGAATGATATGTCAAGCAAAAGTGTTTTTCTGTTTTTGGATACATTTCACAGGGGAACAAATAAACGAAAGTAGAGGAAAAAAGAGGGTAAGAGTTTCAGAAAGACAGAAAGAGAGGGAAGAAGAGGAAGAAAGAGAGGGACGTTTGTCGCACCCACCTGTCTTTCTCCAAACTGCCCTCTCCCTGGGTCATTAAGAGAACTTTTCCCCGCCTGTGCTCTGCTTTGGTCCGACACCCCCCTCTCCCGAGGAGACCACCACAAAGAGGCCACTGAGTCTGCCGACATCCATCCATGCAGCGTTAACAATTGGATATCAGTGGGTGTGGGCATGCGGATTACAGAGCAGGGGTCCCCTGCCTTCTGAGCAGCGAGAGCTACCGCTGGACTAGGACACCTATTGCGAGCTCCTGCCTCAAATATATGGCTTTGGTAACACCGAAGGGCAAGCCGCGGGAACACGGACCTTCGAGCACTCAGTCTTGCTGTACTCAGTGCACAGCATTGATGGCAGAGAGCTGTATTGGGTAAGATTCATCAGGGTTGCTCTCAATGACCAGTTCGGCCTCTGTACTCCGGTTTACATCGAACTTGTGCGGTTCGGATGTCTCGCCTGGGTTTATGGCCTCCTGATCATGCGATGACACCACTCACTACGAGAGCCAGGCCCTCCAAGATCTTCAGAATCTGCCCAATAGCCTTACAGTCCATCAGTTGATGTCCAGAAAGTGGCCCAGTCTTTATACTCAAGATGAAGAACGGGCAGAGGCAGGCTTCACGGGGCTCTACAAGGAAATATATCACTGCAGTCTCCCCAGTACTGGTAAGAATACCTTTGAGACAAACCTGAAACACTAATGAATCAATGAAGAGATTGCTCTAGGAAGGAAATTACCTTTGAAGGAGAAAAGAAAGGAGAGAAAGAAAAAAATAAACCAAGAAAGAAAAAGGGGAGCAAGGAAAGAAGGAATGAGAAGCATCAGAGCAGGAGAAGTGGACACTGTCCTCGACTTCTCTGGGCAAAAAGTTAAAAACAGTCCTTTTCCATGTCTGTTCACCCGCCCGTCCTCTGACGGCCACAAACGCCAAGCCTCATCTAGAAACCGTTGCTATTTTTGCCGTCCTGAGGCGCGTTTTATCACAGAAATAACCCCAGTGAAAGAATCAAAACCCAACTCGCACTACACCACAGTGCAAACAAAGTACTTTAAAAATAAAAAGAGGGAATGCAGAGCGCACACCCCGTGTGCTCTTCAACACCCACCCAACATCATACACATCGAGCACCACACAACAGTTGTAGGCGGCGGGCATGACTGAGGAGGAGGGGGGGGGTACGCGCGGGGAGGGGGGTGGGTGGGGGTTTAATTTAATGATAAAACTTACCAGGCATCTCCTCCAGTCCCGAGTTGCATCACGTCTCCTCTGCAACGTGGTGGACCGCCGTGGAACAAACTTCTCCCAGCTCTTTCTTTTGCCGCTCAACAGGAAATACCAACTGCCAAATCAGGAGACTGGATGCGACGGGGGGCCGGGCGGCTGGCATTTGATAGGGCATGGGGCGACTTTACGAAAAACACGTCACCGCCCGAGCAGGAGCCTATCTCCAGACTCCTGCACTACACTAGGCATGCGCAGCATGCCTAATGCTTTGTTAATGTGAGTCAGGGGCTTTGCTCCTCTCTCACATGCGCAGACAGTCCATCTTCTAGACTCCTGCTATCGGCTGCGTGCGCAGTGCCTTGACACATGCGCATTTTCACCCCTGAAGCACAGGCCGGCCCGGAAATGTAAACAGACGAATTGTAAAAGCTGTCAATTCGTCTGCTTACATTCCTGTTGGCCGAACTACAGTGAGCAGTTTCTTTTGTAGGGCGCTGCCCCAGCGCCCCTAATGGACCATCCGTCACTGGCTATCAGCAGTTCAAAGCCTATGAAAACGAGCTGGAAATCCACTCTTTCATGTGGATTTCCAGTTTCTATTCCCTGATACCGTGTGATATCAGCTCCTCACCGGGTGACTGTGGGAAGGGAGCCGATACCGTGTGTCACACGGTGGCACCGTGTGAGTTGGTAGGTATGCTCCCATGCTGTGTGCATTTGGAGTGAATGTAGGCAATACAATTGAGACTAAATTTAGTAAGCTTTGTTCAATGCTGTAGGAAAAGCTGCAGTGCTGCATTGCGAGAACGGTGAAAGATTGTGTAGCACCAAACAGTTGTACCCTAAAGATGTTATAAGCGGTGCTCGCCCGATGCTAGAAGAGTTGCACTAAGGCACGAAGGGAAGTCAGTGGTGTACTGCATGGGACTTGAACTCGGGGTGCATCCTTAATTACAAATTTCTACACAATGACAACTGGCAAAGGCGGAGCCACGTAAAATGTGTCATTTTGCATAAAAAACACTTTTTACGCATGAGGATAACATAAAATATTCTGTTTGCCATTGTTAGCATCAGGTTTTATTTGGTGTTGGAATTCCACACAAAACAAGGGCTTGTTATGCTAGCTCTTCTGCATTATTATTTCGTATAGCATTAGTTGGAAGGTCAGTCCAGTGTATAGTAAAGGCTCTCATTAGGAGTTCAGGGCAAGATTTCGATCCCTATACAGACACGAACACAGAGATCGGAATAAAAAATTAGCTAGCATTCGCGCCAAGAATTTTCAATTCTATTAAGGACACGGAGGCAAGGATTATGCTTCTCTTTCATTTACTGCAAACAAACAACAGCCAATGAGAATCATGATAACATATAACACAACATTCCTAGAATGCATGGTGTGAGAAAAACGATAACCATAGAGACTAGCTCTATATAACAGTCCTCAAACCGGAACACCTCCTTTATCTTTGCCCAACGAGCAGAGTCCAAGTCCATTAGCATAAGTCCGAAAAACAACGGCAAAACATCCAAACCACTCCAGGAGGCTGGAACCACAGGAAACGTAGAACTGGAAAGTGAAGATCATGTAACCAACTCCTCCGAGGACCACACTCTGGTCTAATCTCCTTTCTGATCAGCGCCTGAAACAGAAATATCATACTCGTAATAATTGTCATCGACTGATAAATCAGGGTGGGTAACATGACGTTATGAATCATCACAATTATTCTGTTGTCCCTGGGCGGGATTATCCTCGCCTCCGTGTCCTTAATAGAATTGAAAATTCTTGGCGCAAATGCTAGCTAATTTTTTATTCTAGTACAGGACCGGAGGCTTCAGATTATGCTAGATTAACGCTTATGTAACACCACAGAGGCTACATCGCCTACAGGTTTATAATAAAACTGCTTGAAAGTAGAACTGGAAGACCAGTCGGCAGCTTTCATGATATAAGTCACAGGTTTAAACGGTTTCTATAAGGCAATAAGTATCCTGGAACAACCAGAAGGGCGAAGTGATCGTGTACAATCCTCATATACCTTAAGACATTTGACCACACAAAGCTTTTCATTCAAAGGAAACGCATTGTAATCTATAGACCTGGAAAAAGTTTTAATACGAGCAGTGATAACAAAGGACACTCCTTCAGGAGAAAAAATCCTACCCTCCAAATCAAGCACTTTAACACCCTGCGGCAGGAGGATAAACACAACAGCATGGCTAGCTTAGCTGACAACTGTTTACGAGATAATAATTCATTATTAGGCCATGCATCAAACAGATTCAAAACCTTTGAAACATCTCACAAAGAAGTATATTTAGCCTTAGGTGGATTGGAGACGCGAATTCCTTTCAAATTACACACCACCGGATGCATGCCCACCGGCCTGCCATCCAGCTGCGAATGCCCTGCTGAAATGGCGGAACGAAAATTATTCACTGATCTGTAAGATAAACCTTCGGCGGCCTTTTGAGATAGACAATTCAATATATGAGAGATATCTGCTTCCACGGGATCCAGGTGTTTCTCCAAGCACCAACCCAACCAGGCCTTCCAGGCAGATCCGTATCTCTTTCTGGTAGAAGGGGCCCAAGCTTGTTGAATAAAGCTGGAATCTTGCTCCGAAATTCCTGGCAACGACCACTGTTGCCGGAAAGCCTCCAGGCCATCAGGGACAGCTGTCCCGCTAGAACTAGCGGGTGGAGCTCTCCATGAGGGTCCTGGAGCATCCGAGGGAAGCAAGGGAGGCGAAGCGGGCAGTCGCACGCCATCTCCAGGAGAACTGGGAACCACGGCTGCGATTTCCAAATCGGAGTAATCAGCGCAATCTCCGCTCCCTGCCAAGAAACTTGATTCGCCACACTGGGTATCAGAACAAAGGGGGGAAATGAGTAGTGAAGATTCAGGGACCAATCCTGAGTGAATGCATCCGTTGCTCTCGCCAAGGGGTCCGGCCTCCAGCTGAAGAACGCCTCCAACTGACAGCTCAGTCTGGAGGCAAAAAGATCCGTGTGGAAGGGGCCCCACAGAGATTGGATCTGATGGAACAGAGATGGATGAAGTTTCCAATCGCTGTAATCCTTCAAGTGGTGTGATTGCCAATCCGCCACCGCATTGTCTCGCCCCGGAAGGTATTCCGCAATCACCGATATCTGATGCGCTAGGCAATAATGCCAAAAGTCTTTGCCGATCTCCGCCAACATCGGGGATCTGGTACCCCCCAGCTTGTTGATATAGCGTACAGCTGAAATGTTGTCCATTCGCAACAGAATACAGCATAAAACCTTCCTGGGGGAGAGGGTGCGAATCGCAAACGAGCCCGCCAGGAGCTCGAAACAATTGATATGAAGTTCCAACTCCTGGCGAGACCACCTGCCCCCCGTAGTGACCTCCCCGCAGCGGGCTCCCCAGCCTGACCTGCTGGCATCCGATTCTATGATCACCTCGGGGTGAGATCCGAAGATCGCCCGACCGTTCCATGCCTCCACATGGGTCAACCACCATTGGATTTCCACTCGGGCTTCCTCCGTGAGTGGGACGAGGTCCGAATAAGAGAGACCCTTCTGGAGATGTCTGATCTTTAGGTGCTGTAAGGCGCGATAGTGTGGAGGGCCCGGGAAAATCGCTTGTATGGAGGATGCTAATTGGCCCACCAGACGAGCGATCTCCCTCAGAGACATCACCTGTCTGTCCAGAGTCTTTCTCAATTCCTTCTTCAGGTCCCTGATCTTCTGTTTGGGCAGAAGCAATTGTGCTGACTGCGTATTGATCACAAATCCCAGGAATTCCAGGGATTGCGTCGGAGTGAGAACCGACTTCTCCCTGTTCAGTACAAAGCCCAGATTCTCTAATAGTGACATCGCTAGCTGCAGGTGAAGGGATGCTATATGCGCTGAGGGAGCCATAATCAGAATATCGTCGAGGTAGATTATAAGACGTATACCCTGCTCCCGGAGATGCGCTACCACTGGCTTCAGGAGTTTGGTAAAACACCACGGAGCCGAGGAAAGACCAAAAAGTAGGACCAAATATTCCAGGCGCCTGCCGCGCCACTGAAATTGTAGAAATCTGCGATGGGGAGGAAAAATGGGCACCGTAAGGTATGCGTCCTTGAGATCGAGGCGGACTAGCCAGTCCGCCTGCCTCAAGAGATCCGCCAGAAGATGGATACCCTCCATCTTGAAGTGACGGTAAAGAACAAAGGAATTGAACCCCTTCAGGTTGAGAACCAGCCGGAACCCTCCACCCCTCTTCTGTACGAGGAAAACGGTGCTGCAGAAGCCTACGGGACCGTCGTCCTCGCAATAGGTCACTGCGCGCTTCTGCAGCAGCTCGTCTAATTCTTGATCTATAAAATGCATGTCTTGTTGGGAAGAAAATAGAGGGGTGGGAAGCGACTCTTGAAAAGGAGTTTGATAAAAGTCTATGTGAAAGCCTTGCACTGTTTGAAGAACCCAAGCGTCCTGAGTAAGGGCCTGCCAATTGTGAAGAAAATGGCAAATCCGACCCCCCAGAGGATAAAAAGACAAAGGCATTGGGCTTACCTGCTGTAATTTGAGGACAGGAGTTTCCTCTGTGGCCACCGCGGTGGAAACCACGACGATTGGATCGTCTCGTGGGGTAGAAGGTTCCACCTCTGGTTGAGTCCTGAAAGTCTCCGCGGCCTCGGCCATATCCACCTCTCGCGGGACCCTGGTGGTATTGGTGGCCTGGCGAGCGGCCCCTGCCTCGCCCGGCCCTTCCAAAAAGGCCAGTAGTGAATACCCTTTTGATATTTGATTGGGCCTTGTCTAAACTAGGGAAAGTCCCTACGTATTTGGAGACGTCTTTCACAAAACGGTCCCCGAAGAGCAAGCCGTCCGCCAGGGCACCCGGTTCAGCCCCAGCCAATTCAGTCAGGTTAGTATCCATGTGCATAAGGAGGGATTTCCTGCGCTCGGCTGAAATGGCGCAATTCACATTGCCTAAAAAGAAGATAGCGCGTTGGGTCCAAACTGCAAGTATGTCAGGGTCAATCAATGCTCCAGACTCTTTTGCTTTCAGAGCCATCTCTACGATCTTAGACAACGGGCCAATGGTGTCTAATAACTTATCTTGGCATCCGCGCCAAGCGCGATCGATGCCCTTCTTAGGATTCTTCTGGAACTTTTTCAAGAAAGCTAACATGTTAGGGTCGATGTCCGGGGTCTCTGCGACTTTGTCCGGAACATCTGAACAGGGGCATTCTGATCTTAGGCGGTTCCTGACATCTCTGTCGAAACTACGACGCAAATTCTGATGAATGTAGTCCGCCACCCCCGGCGCAGGAGCCCAATCCGAAGACCTAGGATGCACTATATCTTGTGGATTGAAGTCAAAGGGTGTAGAAGGCTGATAGACTGGGGGAGACTGAGAGCGCACCACCGATTTCTTGGTTTTTTTCTTTTTGGGAGACATAGTGTGACTGGTGGAGTCCGTGTCCGTGTCGGTATCCATATCCGTGACCACCCTGGGCGCCGCAGGCAAAGGATTAGGAGCCCCTGAATATGGGTGATCCCTGGCCGAAGGGGGGGAAGAATGGTGATCGTTTGGGCATGCGGCCAATTGGAAGCTTTGGAAGACTTAGATTTACCCCCTGAGGAAGTAGAAGCTTGTGCGGTATCTTGCTGCAACCAGCCATGACGTTTGGCAAATGTTTCCAGCTGCGCTGTAATAGGCTTTAATGCCGCAGCCAATGCCTTATTTACGGTCTTAGGGACCGCCACCTCAACCGCCTTAGTGACGGAGTCTTGGACAGAGGCGTCTAAAGCCTGCACCAGGTTGTCCTCGAGAAGGGGGGCATGCTCCTCCTCATAGTACCCATACTCATCCTCCTCAAAGTAGACCCAATCTTCCATGTCCACCAAGGGGAAGGCGGCACGTCAAGACCAAAAAATATACATAGATATATATGAATCTCAAGGGGATCAGTCAAGGGGGAGACACCCTAGTGCAAAACACTTTGAAAAAGTATGAATAAATATGCTCCTCAGCAAAGCTGTAATCAAAAAACCCTTAGGGCACAGAGAGCCTAAACTGTCTTACCAGCCTGCACACAGCTGGGGGCCTGCCACTATTCTACAGCCTGGGAAGGCGTCAATTGAAGGGTACTGAGTGGGGGAAACCTGTAGCTCCGACGCGCGAGATAGAATCGCGTGGAGCGCGGAGGAAAAACGAAAGTAGGTGTCGCGTAGCCCAAAAGGAGCCCAATTGGGCTACAGGACGCGAGGCTCAAAAACACACTGCGGGCTCGAATGAGGGAGAGCACCGCCCGCCGCCGGTAACGTGGCGAAATGGACCGGGCACAGAGGAGGCGACGATCAGAAGGTGAGAAGCGCTTAATAAGCGGAACCGCCACCTTCCGATCGGCCACTGAAGCTTGTGAGCGCAGTACGCTGCCAGAAGGCAAACAAGCGCATGAAATTCAAAGCACCAGTATAAGGGACGCGCGTGAGATGCAAAGCACCAAGAAAATTGGCATAAAATACACAGTAAACCACACAATAAAGGCTGCAAATATTACACTGAAGTACCAACCAAGAGACAAAGCAAGATAGGAAATCGAGCACTTATCTCTGTGAGGAGTAGCAAAGAAAGAGGAGGTGTTCCGGTTTGAGGACTGTTATATAGAGCTAGTCTCTATGGTTATTGTTTTTCTTACACTAAGCATTCTGGGAATGTTGTGTTATATGTTATCATGATTCTCATTGGCTGCTGTTTGTTTGCTGTAAATGAAAGAGAAGCATAATCTGAAGCCTCCGGTCCTGTAATAGAATTACGAGTGTTAGTTGTCCCCTGATATATTCCGGCATATCAAACCTGACGAAGAGTATCAGCTGAAAAGGCCCGGAAAAATATCAAAACATGCAGAAAATGGTGTGTTAAAAATGTAGGCCATATGTCTTGCCTAGTTTATCTGTTGAAAACTCTGAAAGGTAGGTATACACCACAAGTGGTAGATACCATGCTAATGGTATTTAACATGTGTAAATGCCCCCACCCTATTCCAACAAACTTCTAATGAGGGCCATAGTGTAGGGTTGGCACTGCATTGGCACTGCACACAGTGCTTAATTTGAGCCTGGTAGTTTCCAGTGCACAGCACCAGCACTTAATTGTCAATACCGGCACTTATGATGGTCTGCCACATGGTGGTGCTGTGTATTTAATTTATAGACGAGCACAGCAGCAGTTGTGTGTCAATTCAATGTACCTTAAAATTGCCTAATAACCTGCCCCCAAGCCAGTCTCATAACTTTGGGAGGCTGGAATAGTCTGAATTGCTACAGTTGAAGGAGTGTAATAGTAGTTGTGTTGGTACTGGCATTGGCAGCGCTGGCAGGGGCAATGGGTGCTGCAAGCTGCAGTAGCCTCCTGACAAGGGCCCCAGAAACTTTTTTTCTCACAAATTAAGCACTGAGTGCACCTACCTCAACATTTGGCTGAAAGTAGCTTTTGCACAAGAAAGTTGATCGCCGCTGTGGTTTGTATCACTTTTCTTCACACACTATATATAGCTCAGCTTTCCGCGATCACCAGCGATAAGATATAACAAATTTAGACCCTGGTTTTATTTCTATACAAACTGCCTGCCCAGAGGCGTAAGGCAAGCCCTTGTAGCCCTTGCGTGCAGGGGGCCCCAAACCCTCCAGTGGACTTACCAACAGGGCCGAACTGGGAACCCAAAGCAGCCTCTGGGGAAGCACTGCCTGGGCCCGGGAGGCTGCAAACACTTGCTTGCTGATTTTGTTACTGGGGGCTGAAATTGCAGCACTGCTTCAAAACCGGTCCCAGTCACAAAACCGGCCGCCACCCTTTCAGCCTCCCGGGGAAATGCCTGATGCCTGGTTCGACCGGTCCAGCCCTGCTTACCAACCCCTCAACGGGGCCCAATTCTGCCCTAGGTCAATGAATATGTGTGAGATATGGGAGACTCACAGGCCCTTCATCACATTTTGCATTGTGCGTCACGGCCAGGGCTGGACTGGGATCCAAAACCGGCCCTGGCAAAGTGCTTGGGCCGCCCACACGCCCCCCTGGGCTTAGGGGTGCCGCCGAGCTCTTTGCCAGGGCCGGTTTTCGGCCGATTTTGTTACAGGGCCGATTATGCTGCAAAAACGGCCCTGTAACAAAATCGGCCCCCAGGGACCCAAAACCGGCCCCCACGCGTGCGGCCCACCGGGGGATTGCCCGGTGCCCGCTACGTCCAGTCCGGCCCTGGTCACGGCCACTGCGGCTGCCTCCATCTTGGCCCAATCTCCACTGCACGGCTGGGGCAGTGAAAGAGCGCCTTTGTTTTTCAGAGCTCAGCCCAGCTCTGGGCAGAAAAGACAGCATCAAGCAATACTGAGGCGAAAACGCAGAATAAATGTGTGAGGTGTTCCTGTTAGCCACGGGCTGATAACTGTGATTATCGGGCGCGAGGTGTTTCTCCGTCTGGCAAGCCACTCAGAAAGGCGAGCCTTCACAGTGCACTGTAACACACCACAATTTGCAAGGCGCTGTGTGTGCAGTCTAGTGAAAAGATTCTAAAAAGTATTTACTGCTAAGAACAAAAAAAATTCCTTTTCAAAGACCATTAAGAGGCGGAACTTCGCACTCTATCATTACATTTGGCTAATTAGACCGGAGCCCGGCTGTCTGATGAGGCATCAGGCATGCAAAGTGGGGTAAGTAATGCGCCCACTTCAAATGCAGGCATTCAGAACCGACAAACAAGTAGGTGCAGGAAATATGCGCGCATAATACATGAAATAGGTTTATTTCTCCAGAGGCTGAATAGCATTTGACTATTCCTGCATATCTTTTAAATATCATTGTGTTCATTTAGAGCACTGACACACTGTGAAAATAAACGAAACTAAAAGGTTTCTATTTGAGATGCCAATACTATAATTAGAGTGGCATTGAAAAAAAGCTGGAAATTATTCAAGACAGATGATGCAACACCCTTTCTTTTTGTTGATCTGCAGATGGGGATGCGGATGAACAGTGTACCAAGGCCTCTTTCCAAGTGGGCGGTACAATTCGGATGGTTTGGGCAGGGACTGGAATTCAGAAATATGTGGTCCCCCAGTGGCGTAATGCAAAATGATGAGACCCCTGCAGAAAGTGATAAGGGGTGGGCTGATCCTCAAATATCTGGCAGCTAGGTGTGATATGTGTGCACAATGTATTTCTGTCTATCACATTGTGCTTGTGTTATTATTTGTATTTCTTGTTCTTTGGATTCCCTCTCCAGCCTGCCTGCTAGGGTGGAATATAAAATGCCTTGTAGGAACTGCTAGTGTTGGTTTCTGGCAGGCTGGGGTGCTGAGTGGATGGGGTTTCTTTCCGTGGAGAATAAACTTGGACTTCATCATACCCCTTCCTCATTGATTACTTTGGTCTGACTCCTAAACTTCTCACTATACATTTGCCTTGGGCTGAATAGGTCCCCCCATCATGGTTCATGGGCCCCATGAAAGTTGCCCCCCCTTGTTCCGCGGGGGCTTTAGGGGGGTTGTGTTACGCCTCTGTGGTCACTACCCCAGCTCCCCTCCTTCTTGTCCCAGTCCTTACTATTTGAGGAAAGGCCCTGCCCCTATACAGCTTCCCCATGCTCCAGAAAACATTAACTGCATATAGGATTGTCTTTCCCTGATTAACATCACTGTGACATATAAATACCCACCTCCTTCCCATTATAGCCTGCCCCACACATCTCTTCCCTCCATAATGACAGTTTTAAAGCCAGCTCTATACCCATGTTCTTTACGTGTGTACCTGTTTGTGAGATTGCCATGCCTCCCACATCTTAGTCCAGTCTTAGAGAAGCATCTACCTTCATATCTTTTTTTCTGCCAGCATGCTCCAATCTATGTCCTCCTTCCAAGCATGCAGTACCAGCGGCTACCTCCCATACCAGGATTTGGCAACATTTCTTTCAGTGACCACCCATTGAAGGCTCAACCATAATTTTGTGTTTTTAGGACTTCTCTCCTCTCCCCATTTATTTAGTATACATACCTTTGCAGACCCTTCTATTGGTATTCCGCTTATCTCCCTCAGGCATGCTCTTATCTCCCCCAAAAGTGTTGTATATATTTATGTATTTACAAAGTTTTATATAGTGCGAACATAATCCTGAAGGATATCAGAGCGCTTTACATTTTGAGGGAGAGGAAGGTAATAGTTGCAGTACGATCATCAGAAGGAGTACCAACCCAAACAAATCACATATGCATATCAAACAAAAGGTTACAATCGAAAGGGACAATAATGGGTAAGATAAAAACTGAAACATAGCGAACTGGGAGGGGAGCAAGTGACTAGAAAGGCAGAATAACACCAAACGCAGGACTTAGGGTGTAAGTCCAAAGCATTAGAGCAGATGATCCGAGACCCTTTTAAGGTAGGAACTTGTTCATGAGGAATCTTTTTACTTACAATTTGAAGGCAACCTTGGAGGAGATTCTGCATATTTCCGGTGGGAGAGAGTTCCAGATCTTTGGCGCAGAGCCAGAAAACACTCGGTGACACGTTCTCTTTTTGCGAAAGATCTGAAATTTCAGGAGGACAAAGTTAGTGCTCCGAGAAGGTCTACCTTCTCCGGATAATTCTAGCTTTTGCACTAGATAACTGGGGGTTTTGAAATGGAGGGCTTTGTTAATGTTAATGTTACTGGGTACTTATAGAGCGCACGGCTACTCCCAGGAGTGTCCCAGCGCTAAAAGGAAAAGAACCAGTGACAGAACCAAAACTGTAAAGCCCCGAAGCCACAGAACTATTATACAAACAGCCAAGTTTTAAGGCTGCGACGGAAACTAAGGAGATCCGCCTCCTGATGCAGATCAAGAGGCAAGCTACTCCAAAGCCGAGAGCCACTACCTGGAAAGAACGTCCGCCCAAGATAGAGCGAAGAAATCTTGGGGTCTGTGAAAGAAGCAGATTAGAGGACCTCAGGTTTCTAGATGAAACATAGTGCTGACATCTATTTCTCAAGTACAACGCCCCAATGTTATGGATGGCCTTGTAAGCCATCACCAAGGCCTTAAAGTTTACCCTCTTGTGTACTGAAAGCCACTGCAAGGACCTTAGGTGAGGAGTCATATGGGTCCTAAAGTCAACCATAAGTATGGCTCTTGCCGCGGCATTCTGTACCACCTGAAGGCGGCCAATGAGTTGGTCCGGCAGGCTGAGATAGAGAACGTTAACATAGTCAAGACGCAACAGGATCAGTGCTTGAACTACTGTCTTCCTGTGGAATACTGGGAGTAACAGGAGAAAATTACGCGACATTTTCAATAAGCCAAAACATGAACCTGCCACAGCCTGGACCTGGGATTTCATGGACATATCCTTGTCCAGTTTTACCCCTAGATTCTTGATCGTAGTGGCTAAGGTGGCGGGAGGAGACATGTTCAACGGCCACCATTCACGCCACTCGTCCCCAGGATTGTAACCGAAGAAAATAATTTCTGATTTCTCCGAGTTACAAAGGAGTTGATTCTGTTTAAACCACTTAAATTTTGCGGACAAACAGAGATTAATCTCGCTCCCATTGAGGGCCTCATACTTACCACACGTGAACAACAATTGTGTATCATCGGCGTAAGAGATTATTTTGGCGCCGAACTGTTCAGCCAATGGCGCCAATGGGGCCATAAACACATTAAACAGGGTAGGACTTAAAATAGATCCCAGAGGGATGCCTACATTCATGGGCGAAATGGGAGCCGCGAAAGGAGGGGACCAAACTGTTTGCTGGCGATTCTCCAGGTAAGATCTGAACCACTGCAGGACCGTGCCCCCGATACCATATCCTTGGAGTCTACCCAAAAGAAGTTCATGGGGAACGGTATCGAAGGCTTCAGACAGGTCAAGCAGTATCAAGACTGCCTTCCCACCTTTGTCCAGTGTGGTCTTTATGGATTCGGATATTTCCAAGAGGGCTGTTTCTGTACTAAAATTAGCACGGAAACCAGATTGGCTTGAATGTAAAACACCGTTGGTTTCAACAAACTCCCCAACAACCTGATTTACAAATTTCTCCAAAGCCTTGGAGAAAAACGTCAGCAGCGAGATTGGCCTTTAGTTGCTGGCTACTGAAGGGTCGGCGGATGGTTTTTTTAAAAGTGGGAGAATTTTCCCATGCTTCCAGCTATCGGGCATCACGCCTTCAGCTAGTGAAAGGTTCAAAACCTTATTGACGGCCGGGTTTATCACTTCTGCAACAGATGCGAGAACTTTCGCGGGGCAAGGATCAGAAGTTGAGCCCGATTTCAGCGAGTGCATAATCTTTAATGAGTCTTCCAACGTGATCAAAGGAAATTTCATAAGGAATCCACCGGCATTGGGTAAGACATGAGAGGTGTTATGCAGGTAGCCTGCTGAGGGTGGAGATGCAACCCCAAATGAAGCTTGTATGGTAGAGATTTTAGTGTGAAAATAATGTGCAATGCTAGCCGTCTATTCTTCAGTGGGATTGAAAGGATTCTTTGTTGCACAAGGAGCAGAACATTTTTTGACAATTTTAAAAAGTTCCTTGCTTTTATTGCCTGCTTTCTCTACTTTTAAAGTCAGGAAGTTCTTTTTTTCCAAGCGAACTTTGGCAGAATGAGCTTTTAATGCCACTTTATAAGTCAGCTTATCCACAGAATTAAAGTCATTCCTCCAAATTCTCTCCAAACGTTTGCAGAGACTTCTACTTTTCCTGAGGGTCTCCGTGAACCAGGGGGCTGATGCTTTGCCACCATTGGCAACACAGAGTTTAGGAGGAGCAAGCTCGCTAGCTCGGCATTCCAACCAGCTCTCTAACAAAGAGACATCATGCGTTAGATTGTCTTTAAGACAGATCAGATGACTTTTAAGTGCATTTCCTAATGCAGCCGGAGTCATCTGATTAAAAGATCTAAAACTACTGGATCGCTCCGTGAATTGAGTATGAGACTGAGCCAATTTTTTTCTTGATTCTGAAAGTAAGTAGACAATGGTCTGACTATACAATCGGGCGGGGCGGGTCCATTTCAATCTTGTCCGTAGAAAAATCCTGGTCGAGGATATGACCCCTTTCATGTGTGGGGGTGAAGACATATGGAATAAGGTTTAACATACTAAAAGATTCATATAGTTTCAGAGATTCAGGGTCCATACCATGATCCATATGAATGTTAAAGTCCCCTAATACCAGACATTGTTTGTATTTTGCGATTATAGGAGCAATAGCATTACCCAGTGCCGCCAGAACACTTTTCGCCTGACCTGGAGGCCGGTAAATTAATGTACCTGCAATTGACTGATGGGCATATACCATTAACAAAAAAAACATGACTTTCAGCGTCCTCCAACTCATGAATAGGTAATGCAGTGCAAATAAACAAACTTTTATAAATGATAGCAACTCCCCCACCACGTCCCTCCCGGCGATCTTATGAGATAGACAGGCAATCTTTAGCTGAATTCTTGCTTCATGGGGAACAAATTCAGTGATTTTAAGACTGGGGAGATGTGCTCATTTCTTTTGGTACCCGTGACCAGTCTGGCCGCCGCATTATGTGAAACCCTTAGTGGGGCCAAGTTATATTTAGGGAGGCCACAGAGCGTAGCACTGCCATAGTCTAGCCTCGGCAAAACAAGCACTTGGACCACTTGCTTGAAGTCAGCTTGTGGGAGGAAAGGTTTGAGATTCCTGAGTATCCTCATTAGGTGATTAGCTCCCTTACACACATTGATGATATGAGTTTTTATGTTCAGATGCTTGTCTAGGGTGAGTCCGAGAGATTTGACAGTGAGGGGGGAGCAGTTGAAGGCAGTGAGGTGGTTCATCCAAAGGTCTATCTTGGGGTTGTATGTCTAGGCATGACCGCAAAACATGGAAAAAGGATCCCACCTGAGTACATCCCCTGGGGCAGCGGTCCGGGTCAACCCTAACTAACTTTTGGCCCGCACTAGAATAATAGGACTGGAGCAGAACCTTAATTCTATGAATCTATACCCCGACCCCGCTGGTCGTCGCCTCACGATGGGCCCTCAACACCTCCTCCCACACTTCCTCCTCAAGGCTTCCCACATCTGGTTCTCAGTTTTCTTTCAAGGTCTGCAGGATATATGGAGAGTTATTAGCTATTCCTGTAGAGCATTTTTACGAATAGGACACTTTACACTGCACACTTTTACTCCGCGTGCTATTACCCGCACTATTTACACCACAAAATATTTTACAACGCAGGGCTTTACACCGCAAACTATTACAACGAATTTCCCATTACAACGCAATTTAATATTCTAACTCCACCGTGGCGTTACTTTGGGAAATACGTTGTATTAGTTTGCGGTGTAAAGCCCTGCTTTGTAAAAGATTTTGCAGTGTAAAAACTGCGGAGTAATGTCACTGCGGAGTAACGCATGCGAGGTAAAGGATGTTTACCCATTTTTACAGAGGGGATCATTCAATACCCTGTAATCCAGTGGAGATTATTCAGTTAATGTTGCACCTCTTGTTATGGCTCATTAGTGCATATCTTAGCTGAATGTATCAAAAGGTTTCGGATACGACATATGATATTCCTTCCGGATGAGAACATCTCATCACCTTCCCATAGATCTCCCAACTTGCTAATTCCTATACGCTCCCAGCTGTGGAAACCTTTGAGATTTCCCACCTCAGCTAATAGGTCACTGTCCCACAGGGACATGACACCAGTAAGGACTTTCTCCCATCCCAGATACTTGGTGGGTTCTTTCGAAGTATACCCCAGTGTCTGTGTGTGCATCAGCAGATTAGTAGGTGGTCTGGGTCTATAGAGCGCTGTGGGGTATCCCGTCTCCCATTGCACGCCTGTACAACCTGATTGGTAGGCTCTTCTTGTGGTGGAATCACCCAGTCATTCACGAATGCCAAGTGCGTGGTCCAGTCATTTAAAAAAATATATCTGGCAGTACTATGTCTCTGTCATCAACTCCCCTCATCAGTTTATTGAGAGCCATACGTTGTGCCTTCTCAGAGCCAAATATCAGCTTCAAATTCTTGAAAAAAATCACTCTGGTTTCTGTATAAGGTATTTTGGAATACATCCTGAATCCTGGGCAAGGAAACACTTTTAAACATGGGAGGCCTGGGTATTCAGACAGAATATCGAGTTGGAAATGTCGACTTCCATAAATATTGAGTTGGAAATATCCTGACACAGAAATATCGACAGCAAGAATATTGTGGTCAAGAATATCGAATTCGGGGGCGCTAGAGGGTGCATGGCAAGATGGCCGCAACTGTGTGAGGCTCTGCCCGGCTAAGCCACAATCCGCCCAAGATTTGCTTGCAATCCTGCCATATGATATAATGTGACGGTGCTTCCACCTGCTGTGACCCCCTGGCATTGATCGGTGGATCCCAATCGCTCCCGCAATCCGCTATGTCCCGAGCATCCCGTTGAGCGGCTCTCCGGCTCCAACGTGGCGGCGCCCATGAGACCCTGAGCCCGGCTGCCCTCCTGGCCCTCATCTGTGTCCGCGGCGGCACGATCGGTGCCAGCGACACTGTAGTGCGGGTGGCGGATCGCTGCTCTGAACGTCTTGCAGCGGACTCCGTGCCCTGTGAGGTGCCGGCGGTGGAAGCGGCGAGGAGCTGTGGCAGGGGCGGCGGAGGTTGGTGCTTAAACTCCTGGACCCGGTGGCGTTGAGTGGCGGTAGACTTGGCGCGGCCGGTGGCCTGCGTGCGGCGGCCTGGCGGAGTGCTGCTTGCCTGAATCTCGGCTGCCTCGCGCCGAGGCGGACAACGGACTGACTGTTGTCCTGCCGCACGCTCATTCCCCGCAGCCCCTGACTGGAGTACCTGCTTGGTGCGGCCTTCTTCCCGCCGAAAACGCTGCTGACACTTTCCAGACGCCAGGCCCTGCACTGTGAACGGGACTGGAGTACCTGCTTGGTGCGGCCTTCTTCCTGCCGAAAACGCTGCTGACACTCTCCAGACGCCAGGCCCTGCACCGTGAACGGGACAGTACAGGAGTCTGCTCCGCTTCTCCCTCTCCTGTATTCTCTTGCCCCTCCTGACAGCAGAGGGTCTTACAACGACAGGTCTGGGTGAATTGGTATAGCGGTGCACTGGCAGGCAGCTTTGAGGTACGGCGCTCTATTTTCAAGGTTGCAGAGTGCTCTGAGCTTATCCCCATCACTCCCGAAATCTGCTGTGCAACGAGCGTCCTGCTGAGTGACTCTCCGGCGCTGACATGGCGGCGCCCGCGCGACCTTGAGCCTGGCTGCCCTCCTGGCCCCCCACCTGTGTCAGCGGCGGCAAGATCGGTGCCAGCGACACTGCAGTGCAGGTGGCGAATTGCTGCTCTAAACGTGTTGCAGTGGGGCGCGGGTCCTGGAGGCTGCGAGGAGCTGTGGTGGGAGCGGAGGAGGTTGGTGCTTAAACTCCCGGACCTGGTGGCGGTGAGTGGTGGTGACCCTGGCGTGGCTGGCGGACTGCGTGCGGCGGCCTAGCGCCGGGAGGCGCGGGTCGTTACCGGAGTGTTGCTTGCCTGAATCAACGGCTGCCCCGCGCCGAGGCGGAAAGCGGCCTGACTGTTATCCTGCCGCGCGATCATTTTCTGTAGCCCCTGTCTGGAGTACTTGTCTTGTGTGGCCCTCTTCCCGCCAGAAACGCTGTTGACATTCGCCAGATGCCAGGCTCTAACGCTGTGCATGGGACATTATGAGAGTCTGCTCCTCTTCTCCCTCTCTTGCATTCTCTTGACCATCCTGACAGCAGAGGGTCTTACTAAGGCAGGCCTGAGTGACTTAGTATATCAGTGTACTGGCAGGCAGCTTTGTGTTACGGCCTCGGCGCTCTATTTTCAGTGTTGCGGAGTGCTCTGAGCCCCTCCTGCTGGTTGAACCTTGGTGAGTTGTAGCCATCCAGGGCGCTCCGCGCTCCACTTCTTGATCGCTTTGGCTCGGTGCGGCGACGGACCCACTCCTGCAGCCTGCCTGAGTCTTGCTCTATCTTGGTTCCTAGCTTACTTGGGTCTCCCGCCACGAGTGAGCTTCTTACTCCTGTGAGGGCCACCATGCACCGTTGTCATGGGCAAGACGGACAAATCACAGCCCCGCCTCACGTTTGAAGCTCGTAAAGCTTCGAAGTCCACGGAGAAGGCGGCATCGGACCCGGAGGCCGATGCGCAGGATGCTGGTCAACCCACTTTAGAAACCACTCTCCTTGCTATGCAGCACACCCTGCAGTCTATTGAGGGCACCATGGCAGTAGTTAACAAACACTTGGACCACATGTCATCTCAATTGGAGAAGCAGAATGCTCGGATGGGGCAGGTTGAGCAGCGGGTGTCTGCCACTGAAGATGGGCTCTGTAACGCCCTGAACGTCTCAGGATCGTTTAACAGACACGACAATGAGGACGCAACCACTAGTGAAGGGTTAGTTGTTTTAATGAAGGCAAATATAATACAAAGAATAAACAAAAGTTATAGTCACTGGAATCCTCCAGGCTAAGTACGTTACCAGCCCACAGCACGGATGGTCCTAACCGTCCTCTGCATATACGCCGGTCCCGGCGTATGCCAACAGAGGGCAGAAATGAAATGGCCAACAATGCCAATCGGTAGGCTGTGAGGGGCACGAAGAGTGTTGGGGAGAATCGAGGAGTCAGGGAAACACCCAGCCGGGGTCTCTACCTGAAGGGAGCAGCCGCTCAACCTCTTCCTCAGACTGCACCGGGACGCGGAGTCACCTCCTGGTGATGCGTCACCGATACCCCAATCACAAGCAAGAAGACTGAACCGAGAGCAGCCGCTCGATCGATCCTGTGGACTTCCGAGTCTGTAACGCGGCAAACACCTCCTGGTGTGCGTTACAGCTGGCAGTCCCTGTGTCTCTGGTCGGGCTGGGAGTTACGACTCCAACCAGCAAAAGCGCCACTGCGCTTGGACTCAGCCGAGTCAAAAAGCGAAGCTCAATGGTTGACCGGTAGAGCTTCCGGGTCCTTCACAGGTGACGATGGGGCAAGACACGGCCCAGGGAGTAACGACTCGACCTACCTCCGTTCTTGCCTTACTGGAGCACCACTCCGGAACACTGCTCTTCACGAAGCAGGTACGTCAGTGTGAACACAATATCCGACAGCGTTGTACCTCCCGGTTCCTCCCTTTATAGGGCGTGTTTTCCTTGAGTTATGTAACAGCTCTCCTGTTTACATAAGGGCGTGTTTCCTTGAGTTATGTAACAGCTCTCCTGTTTACATAAGGGCGTGTTTCCCTTGAGTTATGTAACAGCTCTCCTGTTTACATAAGGGCGTGTTTTCCTTGAGTTATGTAACAGCTCTCCTGTTTACATAAGGGCGTGTTTCCCTTGTATGACAGGAATTCTTGACAGTACATCCTCCCTCTCAGCGGCTCCCCACGGGTCCAGCGCTGGCAGGAAAACGCCGATGGAACAAGGAGACCAAGCGCGGAGCATGAACCCCTTCAGCCGGTTCCCATGAATGCTCCTCCGGGCCATAGCCTTTCCACGCAACCAGGTACCACAGCTTCCCCCTGCGCCATTCGGACGCCCGTATGCCCGACACTTCATACTCCACCTCCGACTCCACGCATACCGTCCGAGGTGTCCCAGACGGCTTGGAGGGTGCTGGTTTGAGCAATGATACATGAAAGACAGGGTGTATCCGCAATGACTGGGGCAAGCACACCTTCACGTTCACGGGACCCATACACTTGGTAATTCGATAGGGGCCCATGTACTTGGGATGGAACACACTGTTCTTTCGAAACCTCATGTTTCTTGTGGATATCCAGACGTAGTCTCCAGTGCGGTACAGTGGCCCGGGCCTTCTCTTCCTATCTGCCGCAGCCTTGTATCTTCTCTTGGCCTCTATTAGGACAGCCCTTGAGCGCATCAATGTGTCTTTTATGTGTGCCACCCTGTCCGCTGTGGCGGGAATCCTGTCCTCTCTGAACGGATGTAGAAATGGCAAGAACCTGGGATGTTGGCCATAGTTGCTATAGAACGGAGATGACTGTGTGGAGCTGTGAGTGGCGTTGTTATAGGCTATCTCTGCAACCCATAGCAAGTCGACCCATTCTTCCCTGCCCTGGTCCACAAAACATCGCAGATACTGTTTGAGCGTTTGGTTCAGGCGCTCGGTTTGGCCGTCCGTTTGAGGGTGGTAGCTGGTGGACAGGGCGGTCTTAACATGCAGCGCAGTGCACCAAGTCTTCCAGAATTGCGCAGTAAACTGCGACCCCCGGTCCGACACGATCACCCCAGGTAATCCATGCAGTCGTACCACATTCTTTAGGAGTAGTGACGCCAATTCCCCGGCCGTAGGGACTCTCTTGCAGGGGATGAAGTGCCCCATTTTCGTCAAGTAATCCACCACCACCAGTATTGCCGTCATCCCCTGGTCTACCGGTAGGCCCACCACGAAGTCCAGTGATATGCTATCCCATGGTCTATCCGGGGTTGGAAGTGGATGTAAGAGCCCTTGGGTTCGGCCATGGTCGGCCTTCATGGTAGCACACGTAGGACACTCCTGTCCCCACCTCCTGACATCCACTCTCATGGTTGGCCACCAGAAATGCCGTCCCATGCTAGCCACCGTTTTTTCAAAGCCCAAATGACCTGCGCATGGAGAGTCATGGCACCAGATGAATGCTTGTTTCCTTAGCCTAGGCGTGGGTATCAATAGGCACCTGCCCTTCAGGGGTATCCCGTCCTTCAGCTGCCATTCTCTGTGACTGAGGAGCCACCTCCGCCATGCGAATGACCTGATCCCTCTCTTTATTCCCCTCAGGAAAGTATCCGGTTGGATAACCCCCAATACCATCCTCGGGGAAATGATGGAACGCTCGGTCGCAGGCAATGGTTCCTTAACTGCAGATTGACGGGACAGGGCGTCCGCCTTTCGGTTTTCCGTCCCCGGCTGATATGTGATGCGGAAGTTGAACCCCGCAAAGAAGATCATCCACCGCAGCTGCCTGGGAGAAAGGTGTCTAGTGGCCGTCATGAACTGTAGGTTCCGATGGTCCGTGTACACCGATACCACATGTCTTGCCCCCATCAACCAATGCCTCCATTCGGTGAAGGCGTCCTTGATTGCGAGAAGCTCCTTCTCCGCAATATGGTAGTTGCGTTCGGCGTCGTTGAGTTTGCGGGACATGTACGCAACGGGATGAAGCACCCCTGTGTCGTGGTTGCGTTGGGACAAGATAGCCCCCAGCGCCACATCCGACGCGTCCGCTTCCACCACGTAGGGGAGATCCGGATCGGGGTGAGCCAACACCGGCGCCTTACCAAAGGCGCTTTTCAGGGCCTCAAAGGCTTTGTTCGCTTCAGGGGACCAGACAAACTCCTTGGACTTCCTCAGTAGCTGTGTGATTGGGGCCACCACTCCTGAAAATCCATCTATGAACCGCCTGTAAAAGTTGGCGAAGCCAATGAAACTTTGGACGTCCTTCACGCTTTGGGGCACCGGCCATTCTTTCACCGCCTTGATCTTTCGTTCTGCCATCTCCTGTCCCTCTGGACTCAGCATCACTCCGAGGAATTCCACGGATGTGACGTGGAAGTCACACTTGCTGAGTTTACAAAACAGCATGTTTTCCCTCAGCTTTTGGAGCACAGCTTTGACGTGGTGTACGTGCTCCTCCACACTGGACGAATAGATGAGGATGTCGTCGATATATACGACCACGTAGATATCCAACTCCTCTCTGAATACCTCATTCAAAAAGTACTGAAAGGCTGCCGGGGCGTTGCTCAGACCGAACGGCATGACGAGGTACTCAAAAAGGCCGAACCTGGTCTTAAAGGCGGTCTTCCACTCGTCTCCGTCCCTCATGCGCACCAGATGGTATGCCCCTTTCAAATCCAACTTGGTGTAGATACGAGCTTTCTTGACCTGTTCCAGAAGTACACTGATGAGAGGCAAGGGGTACCGATTTTTTATGGTTATCGCATTCAATGCCCTAAAGTCCACACAGGCTCTCAGCTCCCCATTAGCCTTCGGGATGAAGAAGAGTGGCGAGGCGGCCGGAGACTTGGACGGGCGGATGAATCCTAGCTTGAGGAGTTTATCCAGGTACCCCCGGAGATGCACGTTTTCAGGCTCCGTCAGGGCATACAGCCTGCCGCTGGGAACGCTGGCCCCTGGCCGATCTGGCAGTCAAACTGTCTATGTGGTGGTAGCACTTCCGCCTTCACCTCATCAAATACATCCTCAAAACTGTGATAAGCCTGGGGGAGAGCCACATCTTTTTCTGCCGCTGTAGCCACCGTCTGACTCCCGCTCTCATCTGCGTCAAGGGATTCCGTTCTTATTCCACAATGCAGGATGCAATACGGTGACGTCATTTCGATGCGATGTGTTGGCCAATCCACAAAGGGGTTGTGTTTCTGTAGCCACGGCAATCCCAATATGACGCCGTATTGGGGCGCTCGGATGATGTTAAAATCGATTTGTTCCAAATGGTTCCACCCATATCTCATCGGAAGGACCCCCGTGTGCTGCCCGATGGGCCCCG
The DNA here is from genome assembly GCF_964204655.1 of Triturus cristatus. Lineage (NCBI taxonomy): Eukaryota > Metazoa > Chordata > Amphibia > Caudata > Salamandridae > Triturus > Triturus cristatus. Next base: position 694,875,264 of record NC_140591.1, read on the forward strand.
TCACCAATCGCCTTCCGTCTACAGCATAGACGTCTTCGGGTACAGCTTTGGGAAGAAGCACTAGCCCTAGCCTGCATGCCTCGTTGTGGTCCATAAACATGCCAGTGGCCCCTGAATCCACCATGGCCACAACGGGTATCCACTGGTCATGCACTCCCACGTGCACCGTGATAAACAGGTGTCGTTGTCCCTTAGTGACCGAGTTGGAAAGTGAAGGGATGGATGAGTGACTCCGAGATGCCCCTTCTCTGGTCTTGGAGTCCTCTAGTTTTCCGCCGGTATGTCCACCACGGCTGTTACCGACCGGTTGGCCCGATAACGTGACGTCTTCGGTTTGGCAGGGCATTCACGTACGTAGTGGCCTTTTTTGCCACAATATAGGCACAATCCTTGTTTACGGCGTGACTCTTTCTCCGTGGCTGTGAGGCTCGCTCGTATTGCGCCGATGTCCATGGGTTCTCCCTTGGATGCGGTGGAAGTTTCAGGACTTCCCACCGTCACATAGGATGGAAGGGATTTTCCTTTTCTCCCATGATCCCCCTTTCTTTCACTTAGCCTATGTTCCAGCCGTAATACCAGGTTGATAAGGCCCTCACATGTCTTGGGTTGAGGGTCAATATGAGCCACGGCGTCCTTGAGCTCATCGCACAGCCCTTGATGGAAGAGCGCCGTCTGTTTAGCAACAGGCCACTTGGTTTCCGCAACCAGCCTTCGGAACGCGTTGAGATACTGCACCAGGTCGTTGGATCCCTGTCTCAACTCAAGCATTTCACGGTCCGCCGTGTACGAGTCAGCCCTTCTGTCGAATACCTTCAGGAATTCCTCGCGAAAAGCACCCCAATCACATAAGAGGGGGTCGTCCCTGCTCACCAGAGGTACGGCCCATTGTGCCGCGTTTCCAGCCAAATAGGATATAAGGAAAGCCACACGAGCCTGACTCGTGGGGAACGCCTTTGGTTTGCACGATAAATGTAGCGCCACTTGTGTGAGGAATACCTGCACTGTGTTAGGATCCCCACTGTACCTCTCTGGTGTCGCCAAGGGGATAGCTACCGGCATTTCCACTACTACCGCAGGGGTCTGAATCGTGAGGGAGGTGCTGGGCGTGAGCGGGTCCAATTGGATAGCATCCAGTCTGGCTTTTACATCGGCTGTTTCTTGCCTAGAGGCAGCCACTTCAACTTGCATGGCCGCTAAAGCAGCCAGCACATCATCAAGTGTTGCCATGTCTGTTATCGACCGGGAGACAGTTAGTGTTATTAAGGTCGGATATTTTGTAACGCCCTGAACGTCTCAGGATCGTTTAACAGACACGACAATGAGGACGCAACCACTAGTGAAGGGTTAGTTGTTTTAATGAAGGCAAATATAATACAAAGAATAAACAAAAGTTATAGTCACTGGAATCCTCCAGGCTAAGTACGTTACCATTAACAAGTTTGGAAACCGAGCAAAAGGGTTTTCTAGAGAGTCAACAAACATGTGAAAGTGCAAATGCACATCGAACAAAATATTTCAAATTAAATTCCAGGTTTTCGTATTTTCTCTTTATTTCACGAAAGAAACTTCTTGGATGCAAACCCACTGCCAGCCAACACGTGTTTCGTCCTGACTATTAGGTCATGGACTTCATCAGGGCTGGAAACAAAGAAATAACCGAGTTTCATAATGAATTTAACAACAGAAGATAAATGAACATAGTGACATCTGACATTAAGGCAAAATATGGAGCTGTTAGGGCATTACAAAACCTAATAGGGAAACATCGTGGTTGGAGCAAAGATGTAAAATGAAATGTCAAACTACATTAAAGTTTCGCAAATTGTGTGCAGAGGAAAGAAGGGAACCTGCAGAGAAAAGGTGCTAATTGTAAGAGGAGAGAGCGAACCCAGTGATCCGAGTACCATAATAAGATAAATTATAGACAGAAATAAAAGGAAATGATATTAGGTGGAAAGAAAGCCAGTGACATTTGAGAGCCGTGCTATAATCCAAGCACAAATGTAAAAAGGTGTCTCTTAAACCTGAACAAACCATATGAAGAAAAATTACCAAAGTTACAGCTAACCACCAGTGTGACAAACTCACCAAAACCTGTACACGAAACTAATGTGGCTAAAGACTCACCATGTTGGTATTATCAATCTATAAGTATAATTAGTCCAGGAGCCAAGAACTCAACGATCACAACCTGCATGTAAAATAATATTTTCAATCAATCGAACTCACTAAACTGTTGTAGATTACAACAAGTAGGTATTAAAGACATACCATTTAAACTTCGAAATAAAGGCTCCACGGTATCCAAGAGATTCAAATTAAAGTAAGGTCTGTTGATGCAATTATTCAGTAGAAGGTGTCATTCAAGTAACCTAGAACGAAAATTAAACTAAATATCACGATGTCAACCAATGTACAAGCATAAAGGTCTACCGATCTCTACAGAAATACTAAGGGAGCTGCTAGTGAATTAGATATAGCAGCAGAATATGTGACCTAGTAACAGAACTCTAAGACGGCATACACTAATATATCTGCAATAAGGACCTTGGATAAAATGAACCAACGTCTAAGGACAAATATTAAGCTAATATTCTAGTTTCACAATCAAATTAAGTCATCATACGTACACACTCTTGATTACCTGAAAGTGTAGCGAAGGGTCCTATATCATGACCACTCGTGTAAAGTACCGGCGTCTGCAATGGGCGCCATGTTCGTATGGGATTATATAAGCTGATTGATGACGGACTACATGTTGGGTGCTAGCTCCAAGTATGGGCGCCATATTGAGCTGGTAATAATGTTAGCTCGTGAAAGTACCGGCGTCTGCAATGTGCGCCATGTTCGTATGGGATTATATACGTTAACTAATGACGAACTACATGTTGGGTGCTAGCTCCAAGTGTGGGCGCCATATTGTACTGGTAATTATGTTAAATCAAATAGAAACAGTCAAAGAATTCAATAGCCAAAACGCACAGTATTAGGATCAATCAAAGTCATATGAAATTATATAAGCTGACTGATAACGGACTACATGTTGGGTGCTAGCTCCAAGTATGGGCGCCATATGGAGCTGGAAATAATGTTAACTCGTGAAAGTACCGGCGTCTGCAATGGGCGCCATGTTCGTATGGGATTATATACGCTAACTAATGATGAACTACATGTTGGGTGCTAACTCCAAGTGTGGGCGCCATATTGTACTGGTTTTCTTAACTTCTTTCCGCTGATTAGGCTCCTTTCACTGTTCTTTCTTCTTTTATTAAATTCCTATATCTTACTTGGGGTCGGTTCAGCGTTATATAATAGAAACAAATTACATTAGCACACACACACAGGACTTCCTAGTTTCTATAAGATGGCATGTACTTAGGTTCAATTCATAGTAGTTTGATCCCTTTCCAAGATGGCGCTTAAATTTTGACGCCCGGAGTAATATGGCACGAAACTTGTACTCTTTACACAGTAGGTAGTTCCTTATCCGAGATGTTGCTTACATTCTGACGTACGATATAATTTCATATGACTCTGAATGATCCTAATACTTCGCGTTTTGGCTATTGAATTCTTTGACTGTTTCTATTTGATTTAACATAACTACCAGTACAATATGGCGCCCACACTTGGAGTTAGCACCCAACATGTAGTTCATCATTAGTTAGCGTATATAATCCCATACGAACATGGCGCCCATTGCAGACGCCGGTACTTTCACGAGTTAACATTATTTCCAGCTCCATATGGCGCCCATACTTGCTCCAACCTCTTTGCTCCAACCACGATGTTTCCCTATTAGGTTTTGTAATGCCCTAACAGCTCCATATTTTGCCTTAATGTCAGATGTCACTATGTTCATTTATCTTCTGTTGTTAAATTCATTATGAAACTCGGTTATTTCTTTGTTTCCAGCCCTGATGAAGTCCATGACCTAATAGTCAGGACGAAACACGTGTTGGCTGGCAGTGGGTTTGCATCCAAGAAGTTTCTTTCGTGAAATAAAGAGAAAATACGAAAACCTGGAATTTAATTTGAAATATTTTGTTCGATGTGCATTTGCACTTTCACATGTTTGTTGACTCTCTAGAAAACCCTTTTGCTCGGTTTCCAAACTTGTTAATGTTTGTGGTTAACTGTTGTTAGCTTATATTACGGTGCTAGTGGTCGTCGTATTGTTAACCTGTAGCAAGGGTTTTATTGACATATCAATTTGACTCATCATTTCTTTGCGCAATTGTCCCTACCACTGAGGGCTTAGATTGTTAAGTACGTTACCAGCCCACAGCACGGATGGTCCTAACCATCCTCTGCATATACGCCGGTCCCGGCGTATGCCAACAGAGGGCAGAAATGAAATGGCCGACAATGCCAATCGGTAGGCTGTGAGGGGCACGAAGAGTGTTGGGGAGAATCGAGGAGTCAGGGAAACACCCAGCCGGGGTCTCTACCTGAAGGGAGCAGCCGCTCAACCTCTTCCTCAGACTGCACCGGGACGCGGAGTCACCTCCTGGTGATGCGTCACCGATACCCCAATCACAAGCAAGAAGACTGAACCGAGAGCAGCCGCTCGATCGATCCTGTGGACTTCCGAGTCTGTAACGCGGCAAACACCTCCTGGTGTGCGTTACAGCTGGCAGTCCCTGTGTCTCTGGTCGGGCTGGGAGTTACGACTCCAACCAGCAAAAGCGCCACTGCGCTTGGACTCAGCCGAGTCAAAAAGCGAAGCTCAATGGTTGACCGGTAGAGCTTCCGGGTCCTTCACAGGTGACGATGGGGCAAGACACGGCCCAGGGAGTAACGACTCGACCTACCTCCGTTCTTGCCTTACTGGAGCACCACTCCGGAACACTGCTCTTCACGAAGCAGGTACGTCAGTGTGAACACAATATCCGACAGCGTTGTACCTCCCGGTTCCTCCCTTTATAGGGCGTGTTTTCCTTGAGTTATGTAACAGCTCTCCTGTTTACATAAGGGCGTGTTTCCTTGAGTTATGTAACAGCTCTCCTGTTTACATAAGGGTGTGTTTCCCTTGAGTTATGTAACAGCTCTCCTGTTTACATAAGGGCGTGTTTTCCTTGAGTTATGTAACAGCTCTCCTGTTTACATAAGGGCGTGTTTCCCTTGTATGACAGGAATTCTTGACAGGCTCAGTGATGTTGCGGGGAAAACTTTCAACATGGAAAAGGTAATTTCTCTAATCCAAGCCAAGAATGAGGACTTGGAAGCACGTTCCTGAAGGAACAATGTGCGCATCACGGGCTTGCCAGAGTCCACAAACTTGGGGACAATGGAGACCTACATTGAAAATTTGATAACGGGCATCTTTGGCGCTGAGCACCTCTCGCCCATGTTTATCATCGAGCGAGCACATCGCTCTCTCGCGGCTCAACCAGTCCCGGGGGCCCCGCCATGCCCCATTATAGCTCGCATACTCATCTATAGGGATCGAGACACTATATTGCGCCTGGCCAGGGAAAAGGGAACGATCGAACACCAGGGAAATAAGCTTGCCTTTTTCCCTGACTTCACAGTGGCAGTACAGGCGGCACGTAAGGAGTTTGGGGCTGTCAAGAAGTTTCTTCAAGCAGAAGGAGTACCTTACGCCATGCTTTATCCGGCACGCTTGAAGATTGGCTCTGATAGTGACTACAAGATTTTCATGACCCCCAAGGCGGCGCTTGAGCACGCGAAACTTCTGAAGAGGCGGCGACGGGAATCTCCGACTTTAAGGGACGCCGAGGATTAAAGTATCTATGGTGACTGTGCTTAGCTCTGCGCTGTTTAGGGCACCCGGCTCGGCTGATATAATGTATTTCTATTGGAGGAGTGCGTTTTTCATGTGTCTAAATTTTGTTCTTACAGGGGGCTAGCCCCGGGTGTCACCGACTCGATTGTTTGTTTGTTGTTAGTTATTTGCAGGATGGCAGGCGCAATCATTGTTTTGCTCAGCCACCTCCTACTTGTTGGGAGGCCAGATGCTCTCAGATGCCCCTAATGGGTGTACCCCGCTGTTGTTATGCACTTTTGCCTGTTTCTAGTTATGGTTGGGGTCTAGTTAGATGGAATGGCTTTGGCGAGTTGGGGGCGCTGAAGTGGGAGGGGGGTAGGGGAAGGGGGGTTGGGTGGGATCTTGCAGGGTTGGCAGACTTGCACTTAGTCCACTTTCAAAACACTCAGGTCCGTAACACTTGGTTCCATTGAATATCTGCAATATGTCATAGGCTATTGGTGTATGTATTCCGAGAGGCTGTTTTATCACCATGCATGCGGATATTAGGTTTCTTTCTTGGAATGTGCGAGGGCCCAATACCCCTAAAAAGATAAGGTCAGTCTTTGCAGTTTTAGACCGTATGGGTGTCCCTGTGGCCTTCTTGCAGGAGACACATCTTACGGCTGAATCTGCGGGGAGGGTGGGAGTGCGTTGGGCATGCGCGAAGGTCGCTTCTTCGTACTCTTCATATGCCAGAGGGGTGCTAATCCTGATTAAAAAAGGTCTCTCATTCTCCGTAACTCGAATGGAAGTGGATGAGCAAGGTCGAGTGGCAATTCTGCATGGCTGTCTGGGGGGCATGAATGTGCTGCTGGTTAATGTGTACGGCCTGAACACGGATGACTCCGCTTTCTACTCTGATGTGTTGCGGAGAGTCTCTGAGTTCCCTCCCGCTGCGCTTATTTGGGGTGGGGATTTCAATGTTTGTCTAGATCCAGCATTGGACAGATCGAGAGGCAGTGATGTGAGAAGCAAGCATACCGCGACGACGTTACAGGGAATCTGTGAGGCGGGACGGTTACTCGACATATGGCGACACAGGCACCCAACGAGCCGGGAGGGCACTTTTGTCTCCACGGTTCATGGCTTCTGGTCTCGCATTGATTTCTGGTTAGTTTCAGAGGAGATACTTCCTCCAGTCCAAGGAGGGTTGCACGAGGCGCGCACACTCTCGGACCACTCTCCAGTATCCCTAGACATACAGGTCCCCGCTTATGAGCATCCACCCTTTGCTTGGCGCTTACAGCCTATTGAACTAACAGACCAGGTTTTTAAGCAGTTACTGAGGCGATCAGAAATTTCTTTCGCGAGAATGAGGGAACCGTGGACAGCGTGGGGGTGCTCTGCTAGGCGTTCAAGGTCACCATCCGGGGTGTGTGTATCGGGGCACAGGCAGGCGTGCAGCGTGATATCCGGCGCCGCTTAAAAAAGCTGGCGTCTGACATCTCAGCCCTCGAATGATATTACGAGGCCCATCCTACATCTGCGAAGTTGGCAGATATACGTGTCCTTGTTAAGGAGGATAACAACATGGTTGACCAGGAGCTACTCCACTGCTCCCGCCGCAGAACGGCTCGCTATTATGGGGAGGGTGGTCGCCCGAGTAGGTCTCTAGCACAAAAGCTGGCAGCGCCGAGAACCCAGGAACAGATTGTAGAGATGTTGGATGTCGATGGGGTCCCCCGCTACACTACCCCTGAAATAAGCCATGCGATGGTGCAGTTCTAAACTGAGTTATATGCTGCCGGGAGCCCCCTATCCACGGAAGAGATTGATGCCTACCTGGAGGATGTAGCCTTGGGCTGGCTCTCTAATTCTCATCTGGAGTATCTGGTTCAGCCCTTTGATGAGGAAGATGTCTAGGAGGCCATCATGTTCCTGCCAACTTGCAAGGCGGCTGGTATAGACGGCCTACCTTGCGAGTTTTACAAGGCCTATGCGTCGGACCAAGCCCCTCGCCTCCTAGAGGTGTATGCAGAGGCGTATGATACTGGCAAGCTGCCCCCCTCTCTCCAGGAGGCTCTGCTGGTGACCTTGCTGAAACTGGACAAACCCCCCAACCACTGTACGTCCTACAGGCCTCTCTCGCTTATTAACATCGATGTTAAGATTCTTGCAAAAATGATCGCCACTCGGATGCAGCCGCTGGTTCCTCTCCTGGTCCTGCCCGATCAATCTGGGTTCATCCCCGCACATTCAACCACACATAACCTCCAAACCATATTCTCGACTCTCCATTATTTTGACTCTGACTTTCAGGCTGTTGCAGTGCTGCTCGATGCAGCAAAAGCTTTTGACTCTCTGCAATGGCCGTATCTGTTTACGGTCCTAACCCGGATGGGCTTCCCTCCCTTTTTTTTGCAATGGATTAGAGTGCTTTATGTGGGCCCGACCGCTCGGGTGCAGGTGAATGGGCAGGTGTCTTCTCCGGTTCCTATTCAGAGAGGCAGGCAACAGGGGTGTCCCCTGTCACCAATGTTGTTTTTGCTCGCTCTTGAGCCCCTAGCTTGTAAACTCCGACAACACCATGGGGCAGCTGCCTTACGTTTCCGGCAAAGGCCGCTGATTGTCTCACTATATGCAGATGACATGCTTCTTAACGTACGCGAACCTGCGGTGTATTTGCCCGAGCTGCTCCGTGTGTACATTAAATTTGAACGGTTCTCTGGCTTAGGGATAAACTGGTTGAAGTCAGTGGTGTTCCCCCTGATGGAACGAACCAAAGAGATAGAATTGGAATACCCACTTATGTGGACATCGGATCCGGCGAAATATCTGGGGGTCTGGCTGCACAGGAATCCGGAGGTGGTGATCTCGGAGAACTACGGCCGTGCTATTACTCTTATCGCGGACCAGGCTGAACGATGAGCGCATCTGCCTCTCTCCTTAGCAGATAGAATAGCTGTCGTAAAGATAACATTCCTCGCCAAGTTGCTCTATTTCTTTGTCAATATACCCATCAGACTCAATATGGCATTGTTTACGACCCTGCAGTCCGCTTTGACCAAGTTCGTCTGGGGTGGGAAAAAACCCAGGTGCCGGTGGGATCTTCTCGTGCAGCCCTTTGAGCGAGGCGGTTTTGACGCCCCAGACTTCCGGCTGTATTATTTGTGCGCACAGGCCCAGTTCGCACATTATTGGCACTTCCCGCAGCGATATCAGCCACATGTGGCGATTGAGTCTGATACTGTGCTTCCAATGGCAGTGCAGGCGGCAACTTTATCGGAGGGCGCGGGTGATCCGCGAACTGAGATTAATCCTGTACAGTGTATGGCATGGGCCTGGTGACAGCTGGCGGAGAGGGCTCGGTTGCAGTACCTTTACGCTCCATCTTTGCCACTGGCCTCACAACCGGAGATTTCTGTGGCACGCGATAGACATGCCCTAAATGTATTGGCCAAAGTGGGCATCTTGCGCATGGGAGATCTGTATGAGAATGGTAAATTTAAAACACTGCAAGTGGTGCAGAGGGGTGAGGATCGAGGCTTCATGTTTGGCTTCACATACGTGTGGGTGTGTCAGGCTATTAAAGCAGTTTATCCTGATTATCCGGCTGAACCTACAACACTGCGGGCCTTGCAGGTAATGTTGGCGGGAGAGGAGCGGCGGGGTCTAATCACTAAACTTTATAATGCATCGCTGCGAGAGCGGGAGTCGCACGAGCACCCTTCCTGGGTTAAATGCCGAATGGTGATGGGGGATGTCCTCACTCCGGCTGTATGGTCTGAATGTTGTGCCCTTACCGGCAGCCTCACGGCCAATTATAACCTTAGAATAATACATTTTAAATTCCCCCATCAATTATACTATACGCCAGCCCAGTTATATAAATACGGTCTTCGAGAAACAGACCAGTGTCTACGGTGTGGTATGGCGGATGCTGATTTTTTTCATGTGGCTTGGAGCTGTGCGGGTGTGCTTGCTTTTTAGTCTGCAGTGACGAAACTGCTTACAGCTGTAGTTTTGGAGGCTGTGAACTGCTCTCCTGAACTTTGCTTACTGGGCTATGTGAAGCACCTAAAGCCCTGAATTAGGCGTTTAGTTGCGGTATCCACTCTTTTTGCAAAGAGGGCTGTGGCAAAATGCTGGGGTGCGAAAACCACTCCGACGATAAAACGATGGCTTCAGGATCTCCTCTATTGCAAGTCTCAGTTGCTAACGTATGCGGAGGAACTTCCTGAGGCTTCTCGCCCCAAAGATTTCTGGGCCCCTCTCACTGCTTACTTGTTGTCTAATACTGATCTGGTTTGAACTTGTCTTAACATTGCTTTCTCCCTCTGTATACTCTAGCAGATTTTGCGGGCTGACCCACACGTAGCCCCGATGGACATTTTGTTGTGTAAATCCTCTTGGACCCTATCGCATCTACTGCCGGTCTGGCTTACTACCCTTCCTTGCACACAGTGTTATTGCTTCTATATCCTGTATGTATCACTATTGAACCAAATGTGTGGTGGAACTGTATAGGACTTCTTTTTGCTCTGCCTGTGGGATGGGTGAGGGGGGATGGTTTGGGGTTTGTTTTGCTAGTTGTATTGTAGCAGTATCATTGCCATTGATAACGCTGACCGGTTTGAAAATTAATCAACAAATATAAAAAAAAAAAAAGAATATCGAATTCAAGGTAAGAAATATCGTTTTCAAAAATATAGAAGTCATTAATATCGTTTGCAAAAATATAGTTGTTTAAAATATCGATTTTTTAATTAGTGTTATGTATTTTAGTTTATATTTTAAATGTATGTGATGTATGTTTTTTGTATAAGTATTGTTTATGTCTTTTAATATATATGCTACATTTTTTGTAGTTATCAATTTTATTTTAAGTACATTTTGCATTTTTTAGTTCCATAGCGGGTTGTGGGTTTATAGGGGAATAGGGTGGGAAGTAATTTATGTTTAATTAATTATTAATGAGTTGCTCATTAATATTAATAATTGATATTTAATTCGTGTATTCGTTTATTTTTGTGTGGGGGGGTTTTACTGCTATAGGGGTACAGTGTGGGGAGTACATTAATTTTACTTACTTTATAATTAGTTGTCAAATACTATTAGTTTTTTTAATTGAAAATAAGTTTTAATTGTGTAATTTTTTTTATAGTTTAATTTTATCTGTGGGTTGTGAGGATTATAGGGATAAAGTGTGGGAAGTCAATTAATTTTAATGAGTTTTAATTTGTCTTTGACTTAATAATATTTCTTTAATTGGTAATTATTTATGTTAATTAAGGAAGTACATTAAAAAAATTATATGTGGGTTGTGTATTGTGTGGTGTTATAGGGTAGGAAATAAAAAAGTAAATCTATGTAATAATAAATGTTTTTGTTTCTAAATAATTTCTAATTAAAAATATTCATTTGTATGGAAATTATTTTTTATTTTATTCAATATAATATTTGTATTCATTTGTCATATGTATTTAACATTATCATCATCATCATAATCTTTATTTCGGTCACTTGGACCATAAAAATGCAAGCAAATACAGTTACTTATTTGTACAGCAATGAAATAGACAAAAAGATTAGATATAGATGGATTTAAAAATAAAACTTTAAAAAGCCTAAAACATTCAGTTAAAAAACATTCAAGATATACATGTAGTCATGTTAAGCTTGATAAAATGGTTACGAATAGACCACATTACTGTCAGAAATCTAGCGACTGCAAATACAGTTAGGGCAGATAGATCTGTTTTTAGGATTCTATATGCAGAAGAATAGTTCCTGAAACCAGAATTTTTGAGAAAAGGGATGAGCCAATATTTCCACGCTGCTTTATAAGCTGGGCAAAAGAATATAATATGTAGGTCATTCTCTTTGGGATAAGCACATGCTGGGCAATGAGCCGTGGTTTATGTTTTTGACCAGCATACAGTGTGTGCCCTCAGAGCGAGAGTGCCATATCTCCACTGCATATATAACTTCCTTGTTATTTGAGGGGCCATATCGTCAAAGACGGACTCTAGCTGGTAAGAATCTTTAATGGCAAGGAAGTTATTAGATAGAGATCCCTTATGCATGGTCTCAATAGTAATCTGCAGTTTGTACTCATAATAGACTTTTGCCAAGGATTTGCGGGAGATTCTAGAGCATGCATTTTCCGGGTTAGACCACAAATTTGGTCTTCCCAGGGCTTGAAAAGTAAGCCTAATATATTTAAGCCACGGTATTTGTGAGGCCTTGGGTAGATGCAAGATCTCCGCAAGTTCAGCCCTATAGCTTACTAGCTCAGGTACACTCCATATCTTACGCCAAAAGGTCAAAGGTTTCAGGCCCAACTCCTCCTTAATAGATCTAAGGCCTAAGTCAAATCTTAAGTGGCAATGCTGTCAGTTGTCTTATAAAACTATTCTCAGTAGTCTGGAGTTTCTGATCAGCAGTATGCCCCCAAATCTCACCCCCGTACATTGCTACCCCTCTGGCCTGCGTTCTATAAATTTGGAGTGGTGGGCCCAATGGTTTATAGGTCGACCTGGTTAGCATCCTGCATATCCCACCCGTACTCTGCACTAATTTCAAGTTTGCCTTAATTCTGTGTGTGTCCCAGGTCATGGATTGGTTTAGGGTTACCCCCAGGTAATCAAACGTGGTAACCCACTCCAGTCTGGCAGACCCTAAGATTGGGTTTGGGCGGGATGAAGGATGCGGATTGAAGACCATATATTTGGTTTTAGACACAATGATTTCCAATCCGCGCCCCTCACAGAAATTCGTGAATCCATCCAGCACCCATTGTATGCCTGTGGGTGATTTGGATAGCAGTAGGGTGTCGTCGGCAAACATGATTGCCGGCACCCTACTGCCATTTAACTTGGGGGCATCAATGTTATTTATCCCTGTGAGGTGGTTGATGACCCCATCCACGGAGAGGCAAAACAGGGTTGGTGCAAGCACACAACCCTGTCTGACCCCAGTTTCTATAGGGAAGCTATCCGAGAGGGCGCCCCCTCTGCCGCACCTTACCTTGGCAAAATTGCCCTGATGTAGTCTCCTTAGCATAGATAAAATATCTGGAGGGACGCCTAGATCCTTTAAAACATTCCATAATTTGTCCCGTAAAACTAAATCAAACGCTGCTCGTAAGTCGACAAATACCGCATATAGAGTGCCTCCCTCACTTACCACCGTCTTCCAATATAAAAGGTTGAGACGGAAGATCTGGTCCAGAGTTGAGACACCTTCTCTAAAACCAGCTTGGTACTTACTCAATATATCCCGTTCCTCAATCCAATCTTGGAGGCGGTTTAATATCAGTCTTCCAAATAACTTTTGGGGAACGTCTATAAGACTGATTGGTCTATAATTGGCTGGGAGCAGAGGCGATCCCTTTTTAAATATTGGGACGATCTCCGCGCCCAGCCAAGTATTTGGCACCTCCATACCGCCGAGTATGGAATTAAATAATATAAGTAAATAGGGGGCCCAGACATCAGGTTCTTGTTTAAATAGGTCTCCTGGCAATCCATCTAAGCCAGGTGCCTTGCCTGATGCGAGTCTTGCTATAGCCTCGCGTACCTCAGTAAGTGTAAATGGGGCCCCTATCGTTGCATACTTATCAGGACTAATGGAATTGGATCGGGCTTCATTGGGTAGTGTATATAGAGACTGGAAATGATTTTGCCAAACATTAGCAACAATGTTGGGTTCAATTGCATTAGGCAGGTCTTCAGTTCCCGTATTCACAAGGCGCCAGAATGTACGGGAGTCTTTGCGTGCCAAGGTGGTTGTAAGATTCTCCCATTTGCCCTGCTCCCATTCCTTTTTAGCATGACTGATTAATGACCTGTAGATCGATCTTTTTGCCCTGATCACTTCAGTCCCCTTACCCTCCTTAATCGCGATCAGAAGAACGGTTTTAGCCTTGCGGCAATTAGAGTTGTACCAGGAGGGACTGAAAGCACATCCACTCCCCCCCTTTGATGTGGAAAATAAAATTTTGGACAATATTTGAATAAGGTCCTCATGTAGCAAGCCCCGTAATTTAAATATATCCTGTGTGCTCTCTTTTTCTGATAGTGCAAAGACCGTTGAGAGTATGGGGATAATCTGGGAATAGAGTCCGGGTAACTTCTCTAGGTCGGAAACTAATCTTTCCCACTTCACCCTGCGTCTATTGTTTGTGAGGGTTAATCCCCTCGCGGGTGGTACCCTCAATGTCCTCCTTGCAACATAATCAGGCAAGTTATATTCCAATTCCAAGGCGTTGTGGTCACTATCTGATCTCGGGAATACCCGGAAGTCATTGATAAGTGACCACAAAGCCAAAGGAAGCAGGATATAATCTAGTTTAGATTCTCGACCCTCTCTATTGTATGTATTTTTTGGGGGAATGTCAGATTTAATCCTACCATTACAAGCCCGGAGTCCATATTTTAGAGTTAAAGATGTAATTTGGACAGCGAGAGGTGTCCAGGTTTTTGGACCCGGTGCCTCCAGAGATGGTATGGCCCAAGACTCATCCTCTTCTAAAGCTAATCCATCCAATGAGCTAAATATCGGCTCATAGTGGCAATTTAAATCGCCTCCAATTAAGAATGGAGTTCCATCGGGGATTTCGCTTATAACGTCAGCAAGGTCCTCGATGGTGCGGGACTCTTGGGTAATATTTGTTGGCCTAGAATAGATATTTACCAACATAAGGTTGATTGGGTTAGGCCATTCGAGCAGGACTACAAGAATATCCTCCCTACTAGATGACAATAGAGTAGCCTCACATCCCAGGTCAGTGGCCACCCACATAGCAAGTCCTCCCAAGGGGCGTCCCTTGCCCCCCCATTTCGCATTTATAGAAAACGTGGCATAGCCCTTGTGTGTTAGCTCTTGACGTGCCCAAGTTTCCTGGAAGAGGCATATGTCTTTGCCCTCGATGTATGAATTCCATTCCGGGCAGTGCAATTTGTTAAATAGACCCGCCACATTCCAGGAAAGTAACTTAAGTGGAAGGGTAATGTCACCTTTTTTTAATACGTTTATAGGCGATCCCCTACTTAGTTGCGGCCTCCACGATGTGTTAGTAAGAGTATTGCTATTATAGTATAGCATGACCTTACTTCTACTAGTTGGAGAAGGAGCAATCCCGGTGACTAACTCATCGTTAATATTATTCTCCTCATGATTAATTTCCACTCTGGGACTGGGTGAGCAGGGTTTGATAATCTGAGGACCATAATGGCCACGCACCTCCTCATTTATCGCCTTGGTCAGTCAATCGACCATATCAAGACTGCTATATCGATTGTAGATTGGGAGGTAGTCATATTGTTGTCTTCTAATTGGGTAGGGGATCCTAGGTTCTCTTTTTCCCCATTTACCCCTTGTTCTCCGTACTAATTCCCATCCTTCCTCAGCATGCTCTTGTGTTGGAGGTGGATAAAAGAAGGATAATGGTAGGGCTTGAATAGAGGTCCCCTTATCACGGTGGGGCCAATTACATATATGGGAAACAGTCAGGGGATCTCTAAAATTGACCAAAACACAATCCCCAGCAATAGATTTCCTGGTGTCGCCAAGCCGTGGAACTCTTCTTACCATTAAGACTTCACTATTTATTCCATCAGGAAGAGGTCTATTTGTGGAAAGCCAATTAATGACCTTGTTTTTAAGTGCATCCACAGGTTCCCGCGAAGATTGCTTTAATTCTGGAATGCCTGCCAAGATAATTGTGTACGGACTTGCCTCTGGTGGTAGGTTCACTGTCCTAAATTTAATGTCATTGCCGTTGTTGTTGGCCTTACTTTCGATCGTAGACAGATTCCCCTGTGTGTTTGTATTAGCTAGATGGTCTAAAAGTGGCTGATTGGAGTGTGATAAAGGGAATTGTGATTGTATGGGGTTTAACTCAAGAGCCCTTTCTTTGACTGGAGAGGCCGTTTTAGTTATCTCACCGCTAGTGGTCGGACCTGTTCCTGGCGTCTCACTATTTTTCCTATGGGCGACTGACTGTTGTAGGATTCCCTTTTCAATATTAATTAGGAAAATTTCCATCTTAATTAGTCGCTGCTCCAAGGGTTTAAGCATTGTCCTCAGGAGGGTACGAATATCAAGGAGAGTGATTTTATCCTCCCCAGAATCTATATTAATACTGGGGGATTTCTGCCTAGATGGATGTGGTGATATTGTGCCTTTATATAATGACGCTTTTTGCCTATAATTTTGTGTGACATTTTTATTTCCCTCGTTCAAGGAAGAGATCCTAGTAGTTTTCGTCTTCCTTCCACGAGAATTCTGGACCTTCCTCTTGCTTTTTGGAATGGCTCCCTCCCTCACTCCCTGTCTTTGCAGCGTAGGCTGGTTTGCCTCCGTGGTAGTTCCTTTTGGGGCTAGCGTATTACTGTTAAGAGCAATGTGAGATGGAGGGGGCTCTGGGTGGGGTAAAGATAATATACTAGAGTCTAACGGTGCCGAAATATCACAGTCAGTATCGAGCACAGTAGGCCCATTAGAGCCTGAAGTGGGGTACATGTCATCAGTTCCCTTTCCCCCAACCGTCATTGATGTGCATTCCAGTCGTTGTACAGGGGAAATTGCGTGTGCAAGGGGGCCCATAGATGATCTCCGTACCCAGTCTATTTCCTGTGAAATGCGACGTTCTAATGTAGTTATATCATCGATCAACAGGGAACCAGCCTTTGCAAAGTAAATATCCAAAGTACCTTGGGGCTTCCCCGCAGCCTGCGAGGTCTTGCTTCTTGTCTCTCTCGCAGTCATGGTTCAGATGGACAGGCCGGGGATTAAGGGCCAGAGGGGGGGGCAACCCGGGCCCTGCCTCGCCCGTCCTCGAACGGCCTCAAATGGCCCGCTCTTAGCCCGGTCTTCGCACCGCGCTTCGTTCCGCGCGCGTTCCGCTAGCAGAATAAAATGGGCACTATTTGTATGGAGAGAGAACCACGGGAGTGGCTTGGAAGAGGACCCAGCTGCGCCGATGGTGCTCAGGGCGCTGGGGAAGCTGGTCCTCGCAGTCCCACCCTCCGGTGATGAACGGTCTCTTTCCGGCGTGCAAGTACGGGGCAGTAATCAGGACACCAGCAGTTTGCAGACAGAGCAGGTATTTAAATCCGAGCGGCTCCCGCGAAGCGGGGGCCGCGAGTTGTTGCCTGCTGATCAGGGGAGTGGCTGGGAAGAGGACCCAGCTGCGCCGATGGTGCTCAGGGCGCTGGGGAAGCTGGTCCTCGCAGTCGCACCCTCCGGTGATGAACGGTCTCTTTCCGGCGTGCAAGTACGGGGCAGTAATCAGGACACCAGCAGTTTGCACACAGAGCAGGTATTTAAATCCGAGCGGCTCCCGCGACGCGGGGGCCACGAGTTGTTGCCTGCTGATCAGGGGAGTGGCTGGGAAGAGGACCCAGCTGCGCCGATGGTGCTCAGGGCGCTGGGGAAGCTGGTCCTCGCAGTCCCACCCTCCGGTGATGAACGGTCTCTTTCCGGCATGCAAGAACGGGGCAGTAATCAGGACACCAGCAGTTTGCAGACAGAGCAGGTATTTAAATCCGAGCGGCACCTGCGAAGCGGGGGCCGCGAGTTGTTGCCTGCTGATCAGGGGAGTGGCTGGGAAGAGGACCCAGCTGCGCCGATGGTGCTCAGGGCGCTGGGGAAGCTGGTCCTCGCAGTCCCACCCTCCGGTGATGAACGATCTCTTTCCGGCGTGCAAGTACGGGGCAGTAATCAGGACACCACATTATAATATGTTTATTTAAACAATATATATATGAAATATATGTGTATTTAAATTTTTAACATAGTTATATATTTTTTAATTTATGTAGTTTTTTAAATATTTTTGTTGTTAATATTTTGTTTGTTTTTAATTTTGAACTGACTGGAGTGAGAATATTAATTGTTACCCCTCTGCTATCCAACACTTTCCCTACTGTTGCACTCACTGGAGTGGGAATAGTAATTTTTACCCCTCCGCTAGCGAACACTTTCCCTACTGTTGCACTCATTGGAGTGGGAACAGTAATTTTTATCCCTCTGCTATCCAACACTTTCCCTACTTTTGCACTCACTGGAGTGGGAATAGTAATTTTTACCCCTCCGCTAGCGAACACTTTCCCTACTGTTGCACTCATTGGAGTGGGAACAGTAATTTTTATCCCTCTGCTATCCAACACTTTCCCTGCTGTTACAATTATTGGAGTGAGAATAGTAATTTTTACCCCTCCGCTATTCAACACTTTCCTTACTATTTCACTGACTGGTGTGGGAATAGTAATTTTTACCCCTCCGCTATCCAACATTTTTCCTACTGTTGCACTGATTGGAGTGGGAATAGTAAATTTTATTCCGCCACTATCCAACACTTTCCCTACTGTTGCACTCATTGGAGTGGGAATAATAGTTTTTACCCCTTCGCTATCCAACACTTTCCCTACTGTTGCACTCACTGGAGTGGGAATAGTAATTGTTACCCCTCTGCTACCCAGCACTTTCCCAACTGTTGCACTCACTGGAGTAGGAATAGTCATTTTTACCGCTCTGCTATCCAACACTTTCCCTACTGTTACACTCACTGGAGTGGGAATAGCAATTTTTACTCCTCCACTATCCAACACTTTCCCTGCTGTTGCACTCACTGTAGTGGGAATAGCAGTAGCGGCTCGCATAGGATGTGCTGCGGTGCGGTGGGGCGGGGGAGGAGCAGGGTGGGGTGGTAGCAATCACAGACATAGGACAGAACGGAGGAACTTAATAATTACTTTTGTCCGTTCCGTCCTATATCCTTGTTTGCTACCCCCCACCCGGCCACTCCCCTGCCCAGCCTCACCGCCCCGCAGCACGCCCTGTGAGCCGCTAATGAAGAATAGTAATTTTTAACCCTCCGCTATCCAACACTTTCCTTACTGTTACACTCACTGGAGTAGGAAATTTAAGTTTGAAGATTTTTAAATAGCTTAATGTTTTAATTTAAAATAGAATGTTTATTTTTTTTATTAGATTTTATGTTATTGGTACATACATATCATTATATATATATAAACATATATATATATACCCACAAGTTCAGTGAGGGTGCCATCCGTGACCGGGGCGGTCACTATGATGCACAAAGAGAGTTTCCCCTTGGATGGAGGCACACATCAATCGTTGCTGGAATCCCACACTCGCAGTCACATTCAAATTCACCGCCGACGCGTTTCGGGCTGTTCCCCTTCTTCATGGGTGGTCTTAAACAGATGGACGGCACGCAAGGACCACCAACGTTTTCCCTCATCTCTTTTTATTCATCCTGCAATATGCCGCCATCCAAGGGGAAACTCTCTTTTTGCATCATAGTGACCGCCCCGGTCACGGATGGCACCCTCACTGAACTTGTGGGTCCGTTGTCGCCATAGATCAAGAGCGGCAATCGGAACGACTGTTGCTGTTATTGTTTTTCCTGCACTTTTGTGAGCACCCCAGTGATTGTTTTATTTTTACAGATGGACGCTTTTGGCAGCACCTCATTTGAGGCTCAATTGTATGGAGGAACTACCAGTCCCATAATTCCAGTGATGGCCTATTGTAGGATGAATAAAAAGAGATGAGGGAAAACGATGGTGGTCCTTGCGTGCCGTCCATCTGTTTAAGACCGCACATGAAGAAGGGGAACAGCCGGAAACGCGTCGGCGGTGAATTTGAATGTGACCGCGAGTGTGGGATTCCCGCAACGATTGATGTGTGCCTCCACCCAAGGGGAAACTCTTTTTTTGCAGATATTAATTATTATGTATGTGTGTTTAACTTTTTTAATTAAGTGTATTTCTTATATTTTAAAACTTAATATTAAATCTACTTTTTTAATGTTAATTTTATTATTCAACATATTTAATATCATGTTTTATATATATATATATATATATATATATATATATATATATATATATATAAATATATATATATATATAAAATCTATATTTTGTACAACTATATTTTTTATATCGATATTTTTTTCGATATTTTTGTACTTAGCTGTTTAAGTATAGGGAGTCAATATTACGCATTCTATATTTTTTCATCAATATTTTTTACAGCGATATTCTGTCAGTGAACCAAGCAACTCCTCCATTAGGACGGGGGAGGTCACCCCACTGCCAAAAATGCCCCCCAGGAAAGCCCTAGAGATGAAAAATAAAATGGTAATAAAGTTAATTTATTACCATTTTATTTTTCATCCACCAGTACTGAACTGTGTCAGAATAGGGCGTTTAAAGTGCGCATGTCTGTTGCAATGGCCAGCCAGACATGCACATTTTAAACCTCCCTAACCCAGCTGTTTACCCAGCTGTCTTAGACAGCTGGGTTAAAGAAAGCACAGGCATCCAGTGCTCTTGAGAGTACTGAGAGAGGCTGCTCCTTCCAATCCTGGTGCTTCTCTCATGCTGGTTACCAGCATGAGTGCAGCACCAGGATTGGTTATGGGGAATTTGATGGAACCTGCGGAGCCTGGAGGAGACAGAGTAGAACAGGATCAGAACGAGGAGAATGTCAGACGTCGTGCAGCAAGCAAGGTCAGTGGTTATTTATTTTTATTTACATTTACCTTGCATGCATGCACGCACTGACCACACATTTGCCTGCCCCGCACTTTGCCAACTTGCCAGCCGCTGCATTAGAGTGTAAAAATTGTGGTCACAAAAGGCGTCCCTATCCCTCATCACACAGATGCCTAAATACTTGAAACCTTGTGTTGACACCTGTAGCGAGCCATCCTTGGTAATTGCCAAATCTCTCCACCTAGTGGGTATAGGTTTGACCTCCCCCAGTTTATTGTATAGCCAGAGTAGTTCCAGAAAATGCCAAAAACCTTCTATACATTTTTGACAGTCAGCTCAGGAGACGTAACACATAATAATATGTCTGCACATAATGCAATTCTGTTAGTGCGCGTGCCATCCCAGCATAGACCTTTAATCAGGGGATCCTCTCTAAGCTGAGCAACCAGCGGTTTCAGTGCAAATGTAAACATCATAGGCAACAGTGAGCATCCCCGCCTGGCACCTCTGCTGAGCTGAAAAGGGCTCGAAATAGGCTCCTACACTCTGGCCATTGGTTGCTTAAATAGGAGTTCCACCCATCACCTATACTGGGGTCCAAAATCCATCCTTCAAAACTCTGCATAAATATGTCCATTCAGGGTGTTAATCGCCATTGTAGTGTCCAACAACGTCATCAATGTTGGCTCATGGATTTTCCACATATATCCCATGGCCAAATGTGACCTCTGGAGGTTGAGCCTCATTCCCCTATTTGGCATGAAGCCGGATTGGTCTGGGTGAAGTAGGGTTGACTTGACACGCTTTAGTCTGGTCACTATAATTTCCCGTGGGCTCTTTGCCTTTGCAGTGAGCTGGAGGTATATTCATCAGGCGGCTTGTTTTTCTTTGGTGTTACCGCTATATTGGCTAGGTGTTGGTTATATAAGAGCAGGACCTTGTCTCTGGCTTCAGCAAACGTGTAACATATGAGGTGCTATCTTACTGGCCATGCATTTGTATAACTCTACTGGTATGCCTTTCAGACATGATGCTTTGCCTGATTGTATTTCCTTAATTACTGCTGCTATTTTACCAACCGCTATGGGGGCTTCCAATTCGTCCGTGATCTGGTGAGGATTACGGAAACCTAATGCCTTGATGGAAATCTAATACCTCTCCTGATGCGTTCCCATTAACGAACGAGTATACCTGATGGTAGTAGTGTGCGATTACCTCAGCCACTTCTTTATTGCCCTGGGTTACCTGTCCTGAAATCCCCAGGAGAAACCTGCCAAATTGCTCCATAAATGGCTATACTTGAGGAATTCAGTATAGTGAGCACACATTTCTGCATTTTGTACCCAGTAAAAACTCAGAAAAGGAGATATTTACCAAAGAAGGTAACTACATCACCCCGCATTGTTCATATTAACAGGACGCAGTAGATGCGGCATGGCCAAGATGGTCACTGCAGCAGTCTCTTTGAGCTTCGACCTGGACCCGAGCATCATCCTCCCCCATCATTTGAGGTCTGGCCTAGGGACACCCATTGCTGTGGGGGTGACCCATCCCTGAGGTGATTCCCGTGGGCAAGGGCACCCAATAACAGTCTCTCTGCGGCTGCTAGAAACGATATCGGCCGAGTGGGCCGGGGCCATGACGAGGCCTTCTTCCACATGGTTTCTGTGTGGCTCTGCTCTGCTCCAGGATGGTGAGTGGGGCTCTGCCTGCCGTGCCGGGCGGGCTAGTGCCCGGCGGTGAAGAGACCCATGGAGAGCTGTGAGGAGTGTGGCGGGGGCCCGCGGCTCCATCGGGCGGCACTTACATCATGACCTGTGCCTGGAGCGGGGTGCACTGGGCCTACAGGGCCCGCACAGATTACAACGGAGCTCCCGAGGTGAGGAGGACTTGCAGAGGAGCTGCGCAGGGACCGCGCTGATTGCTGACTGCTCTGCGCTACACAGAGCAACCTCCCTGGGGCCCATCGACTTGGGCCTTATGATTTGCTGATGCCGTGCGTGTGGGTGCATGGCCAACCCTGGTGGCCACCTGGCTTGGGTGAATTTTGGACTGGATGACAAAGGGGTGTGGCTCTGAATGCATTGGAGGCCTCCTGTATGCACCTTACGAAGTCACTTGGAGGCAGTTACTCCCTGCGACCCGCCCTCCATTGCAGATCGAGCCCCTGCATTGAACTCCAGAGCTAAGACGGGTCCTATAACACCACCATGGGTCATGCCCAGCGTTATACTGCGCTCCTCGTGACACGGAACTTGCCAGGGACAAGGGGCACTGGTACACCAGATAGGAATTGGGAAAAAGGGGGTGGTGATGGACAGAGTTTCTGAATGATGCAGAATACTCTTACCAAGTCAAGAGATCATGGTTTTAATCCATCACCGTTTTTAAGCTCACTGCACCATCCCAGCTCAGAACCTGGCTACATGCAAATTAGTCTGTACCTGTTCCAGTGCATGATGGGAACAGGGCAAACCAAACTACCAAGCCAATTCTTATACTGGGAAGGAAACAAGCTTCCGGGGACCGGTTTCTGGCATCACAGCCTTCGTCGGCCCGGCTTGCCTGAATCCTGATGGTGCAATGAATTACCAGAATAATCCACTTGGGGTGCTATCTTCCTGGATGTGAACCTGCTCCGTGTGGGTCATAGGCAGCTGGTGGACCATGTGGATGAAGCTGAACCCTCCTTAACCACGTGCGGCTCACATTGCAGGAGCTCCAAGCCCAAATGCAGGACATGAGGGCTGAGGTGGTCTCTTTACACCGGATGGCGGAGGATGTAGTGAGTCGCTTGAGTCGTAGCAACGTCTGTTTCTTTGGCTTTCCTGAGTGATCGGACGGCCCAAGCATACAACTTTTCCTTGAACACTGGTTGAGTCCTTCGTTGCTGGTGGGCAAGGTACCCGAATTCGTCTCTGTGGAATGGGTACATCATGTGATGGAGAGCCCGCTGCCACCGGGAGCCCAGCCGAGGCCTGGGATTGCGAGATTTCTTCACTATAGGGACAGAAACGTGATGTTGCAGCTGAATATGATAAACGTATGCTAGGGGGGCCCTGCCAAGGTTTTAGCTTGAATGGCACTATGATTTGTTCAAATACTTTGGGGTGCAAATCTACCATTCAGACAGGGATCTTGTGGAGGGTAATGTGGGTTCGGCCCTGAGCTTGAGTCATAGGTCCCTCCCTTTTTGGTTGTTTTTGCTGCTGTCCCCGCTGTGCTAGGTGACGATCTCACAGATGATTATCCTGCCTAGCCTACTGTAATTCTTAGCTGCGCTGCGGCTCTTGCTCCCATGGCGCTTCTTTCGGGGCCTCCATGGTCTTCTCCTGAAGCTGATATGAGACTCGGGCAGCAGGCGGTTGGAACTTTCTATACTCCAGCGTCTGCTGCCTGAGGGCGGTCCTAGTGCCCCCAATTATGAGTAGTACTATGCAGCGGCACACCTGCAGTGACCAATGCACTGGCTGGGCAAGGCCGTTTGCCCGGAGAGGTCATCCATCCGCAGGATCCTTGGTGTGATGCACACGTATATGTGGCTATCAAATCACAGGGCCTGCCCGCCATACGAGACATATCAGAAGAAGGTGGCACCTCACTACTGAAAAACATATGTGCAAGGCAAGGGCCCCCATCCTCCATACTCCCCACTAATCCCCGTGTGGTGGTTGCCAGCACTCCGGGAAGTGGCCCGGAGTTATGATCTAATGAAGTCTATAAAAAAGTAATGGATGGAATGCTTGATTTAATCTTATCCACTGATAGTTACTCAAGGCCGTATCCCAGTCCATCATTATTTTGTACACCATGCCACTTCAGTTTGGACCCAGCCGCATGCAAATCAGTCTTGACCCTGCTTCAATTGGAACAGTCCAGCCCGAACTGCCAAGCTAGGTCCTCCCAAAACCGTAACACAAGCAACCCAAGATCTGTTTTGCCCTAGTTATGGGCTCATCAGTTGTGTACAGCTTGGTTCCAGTGACACAGTGTGCACAGGACCGACGTCTGGGCTTACCTGGCTGATAAGCCCATAATGGGAGTGAAACTGGTCTTGGGTTGCTTGTATTCTGGTTCAGGGAGGACCTGGCCTGGCAGATCTGACTGGACTGTACCCATGAGGAGGCAGGGTTAAAGCTGATTTGCATATGGCTGGGTCCAAACTGAGGTGCCATGGTGGGTGAGAAACGATGGACTGGGATGCGACTCGAGTGATCACCAGTGACTGAGATTAATTCAAGAATTATATCCATCACTTTGTTTTTTTATGCCTTAAGTGTAACGGGTATGCCCAGATACAGGTCCCATTTTCACTGTGCCACTGGAATCAAGCTATTCCTGGCTGATGAGTCCATAGTAAGGGCAAAACCAATCTTGGGTTGCTTGTATTCTGGTTCAAGAAGGACCTGGCCTGGCAGTTTGGACTGTTCACATGAGGAGCAGGTTCAAGGCTGATTTGCACATGGCTGGGTCTAAACTGAGGTGCCATGGTGGGCGAAAAATGATGGATTGGGATGTGGCCTGAGCAATCGCCAGTAGCGGTGTGGATTAATTCAAGCATCTCAGTCATCACTTTGCTTTTGATGCCAGATTTATGACCTGTCCCCTTGGAGGGAGGCGGAGATTGACCAACTGGGGGAACTTTTCCTAGAAGACGTACTTATGTCCTTTCAGGAAACTGTGGACAATTATGACATTGCGGAGGAGCATTTTCAGACGTATCATGCCGAACAACATGCAATCACTACACTATGGGGACTTGGGAGAGTTGAGCTGCCCCAATGACTGGCACTGCATGCAATCCTGTCACATGGCAACATGCAGAAAATGATTACGCCCTCTACATCGCATTGAGTTTGTCTCATTGCAGGACAAATGACAAGGCTAGAGATCTTCAGCGCCGCTCACAGACTTTCTCTGGTCCCAGGCATTCCAGCATGTCAAAGAGGTTTCATGTAATCCACGTTTCTGCTACAAGCAATTTATCTGTATCAGGCATACCTCACACCACAACGTATCAAGTGCATGTTCCCCTCGGCATTCCCTGAATGTCGCAGATGGAGAACACCTGAGGCAGATTTTTACCATATGGTCTGGAAGTGTCCAGTAGTGCAACAGGGCTGGGGGGAGGTCATGAGAATCATTCCCACAATGGTGGAGCACTGCTCTAGACTGAGTCATGCCTACTCAGGCTTAGACCCAAGGCTAAGGGAGATAAGTACTTGCTCTGGTTTATTGATCTGGCCTTTATACTTTTCAAGCAACAGATCACGATGTCCTGGATGGCTCACACAGGCCCGACATACTTTGCTGGCTCTCCACATGGATGAAATGGGGAAAGACTGAGCTAGATGTCCTCGCAATGGTGCCCATGCGTCGAGGGAAGAATACTGGAAGGTGGTGCTGGGACACCAACATCAGGAATATGGAGGTAAAGAATGACACATGTCCACCCTGAATGCTGCCCTAGGTCCTTATGCCCCATCGTGCAGCGTATATTATGAGCTATCCCAGTACATGGGGGGTGGGTCCATGCCCCTTTGCGGGGTCCTCAGCAACCTTAGATAACACAGTTACATTGATGGTGCCCCTTGCGCGTAAGGGGGGTGGGATATGTCGGGGTCCTTGCAGGGCGATCTAGGATTGGTGTCCCTGCCCGGTGTGATCCCTCACGCTGGCCTACAGGGACTTCAGATATTCTCACGTGGCATTTAACCGGCACTGGCTTATGCGGGTCTATGGGTGCCCCTTCCGATTTGGTTCCCCCCCCCCCCCTTCTCGGGGACTATTGCCCCGACCAACAACGGAACTGGAGTCTTCTTCTATATGGTACTTTGCCACATCCTGGGATGGGGGTCTGGCAGATCTAGCTTTATGTCACTCCACTGTTTATATTTGTAACTAGTTTCTGATGTGCTGCGTATGCGAGTGGCACAGTGGACCTGTCACCGCTTTGGCTTGTGTATATTCTTCTACTCGTGCAAAAACAATAAAGACATTTCATTAAAAAACAGAGTGCAGTAAATACCGCACCGCTATCTAGTCCACTCAGAACCAGGGCTTAGGTGTTAATTGGCTTTGTAAGTCTTCGGTTGAGTCATTCGTGCTGTGAAGAATGTGGTGGCTTGTGCTCGAACACCAGCTAATAATAGGGCATGCTGGTTGTCACTATAGTGTTTATTCATAAATTCCTCCAGTCTGTTTTTCTTCTCCATGCCTTCCTGTAGGTTTTACAAGGTTGTTGATTAATTGTTGAAAGTACACGAATTTCTATCATTTTGCCATTCTGAAAAGCCAGTTTTAAAGCTATGGAGATGGTGATGCTGTGAATCAAAAGCAGTCCAGGCAAAATATTCACAACAGCCCCAGAATGCACTGAATGTAACACTTGGGCCTGATGGCCCTAGGGCTCCCCCCCCCATGAACACATGGAGAGGGAACTGCATAATGTTCAGCACATTTTTTCAAATTCATTGGCTAAAATTTATTGGACTTAGAGGAAGTTCTGAAGAGAACCTACTGAACTATTCAAACACTTCATTCGCCCACTGTACCCAGGCGCATCCTCAAGAACACGAGTGCCTGTGAGAAAATAATTCACCTGACAGAAAACATTGGATCCACAGGAGACAATCAAATGCATTCGTGCCACAGCGATTATCTGATACTCTCCCACAATAGAAACAGGGCTCTTATAATACCAGTACTAATATATTTACAAGGCTACGACAATTCACCTCTGTACTGACCTGCACCATGCATCACTACTTCCCTAAAGCACTATCCACAAAGTTATCCCATTTCTTCTTTTTTTTACCAAGTTTTATCTAGCGCGAACTTGACCCGAATCGGGTATCAGTGCGCTTTACATCGCACCAGTTGCATTACATGAGGACACATTCATTAGGTCTCGCCTGACCAGCGCATGCGCTGGTCTGGCGAGACTTATTGAGAGGGCTCCAAAAAGTGCTACCAGGCCAGCCTAGAGCTACAGTGCATGTGCGCGGGCGCGCGCGTCGCGCTTTACCGCGATTACTTTCACTTTCGCCGCATGGCCGCTTTGATGTTTGATCGCGATCACTTTCGCGCCACGGCCGCTTTGATGTTCTCCGTGAGGCTTCAATATATTGCAGCAGTTAAAACAAGCATTGGCATAGTCAATAGGTCTCGCTTTTGGGAACTTATAAGTATTTAATTATGCAACTGTTGCATGGCTAAACACTTATAAGGTCCCAAAGGCGAGACCTATTGGCTATGCCAATGCTTGTTTTTGTTAGGCATGGGGAGATTAAATGATTTGCCCAGAATCACAGGATGTTTAGGTCATTGCCGAGACTCGAACCCTGTTCCCCAGATTCGAGGTCGACCGCCCTAGCCGTTAGGTCAACTCCTCTCCCCATCTCGCCTTAAGTTTGTTCTACCTCACAGACCAATACCCAGGAAGTGAGACCTTTGGAGACATTCCATGACACATACCTATTCTGACTCACCAAAGGCATAGATAGATTCAACTCTTCAAATATTCACAGTTCTCACGATGCACTAGTGTGACTGACGAACTTTGAAAATAGTGGACCCTGGACAGCACCAAGCAAGCACAACAACAAACCCAACTTTCTTTAGGTGATTTGTCCCTTGAGAACAATTTGAAGACATTGCGTTGAGTAGTGGATTCTGTAGCACAATCTTCAGATATATTTGCTAGAAGGCAATAAGTTCGGAAGTGGCACTAATAAGATCTGGCAATAATTCCATGATGTGCCAAACAAGCCTGACTCGTTGAAGGCCAGTTTAATTAATTCTCCTAAAAAAAAATATGGGGAAAAGAGTAGCAAAATGTTTGTAGGAATTACAATCATTTCACAAAAATCCGGGTATGCAAAATTACATTCGCTAGTATCTTTAGATCTGGGGTAGAGACAGTTTCGCATTCTCATCAGAATCATTTTTTCCCCAAAAACTCATAACATGTAGATAGACAGACAAATGCACATAGCTACACACACTACAAACTCATTTCAGTCAGCCTTCTTCATCCATTGGTTTGTTCACCTGTCTTTCACTCACCATCATGGGGCATTGGGTCAGTGCACTTCAGCCACTGTCTCTCTTCTCTAGGAGTGTCTGCATTTTGCTTGTGCACAGCCACATAAAAAATAGTCCACTTCAGTGTCAAGGTCGGTAGGCTAATCTCTTCTTTCATTCCTACTTTCATTTCAATTTTGTTTTTGTTAAAATTAATTTTGTGATAGGCTATTTCTTACTGATTTTGTGCAATCATAAGCAGTTGATTTTTATACAGCAGAAATTGTACTTTTTATTTCATCTAAACGTCTTATTCTAATTGCACATGTTTGTGATAAAAAGTAAATATAAACATTGCTGGCTTGTTGTAGTATCCACCTGCGTGGAATTATATGCAAATTGTATTCTACCCAGCTCCTTATGTTCTGAGAATGTTGGGAAGGGGATTCTAAAGGTGTCTGTTGGAGGATGTTTGAGGAGCTGGATGGGGGTGATATCTGCCATCTAAGAATAAAGTTATTTTGACAACAATTTACAGCCTACGCCTCTACCTTCTACACTTGTCAAGGTGAAAACTCTCCACTTTGCCAATGTTTGTTCAAAACAAACCAATGTAGCATCTTTCTTTGCTTATATGTTCAATTTTCTTTCAGTGTTTCACCTTGCTCCTTCATGTAGACTTCTATGGCAGATCACAAGAGGAACAGATAATTAAACTGTGTAAACGATTGTTTGTGCAGACATCAGAATTATAAATTGTATGGAGATTACTGCACGCAGTAATTAGCTAGTGCTATGAACTCCACACCCTCACAATTTTCCTCAAATACATTTGTGGCAGTCAAACCTACTGAAATATATTGGGGAGGGAAGCCAAGTAAATACTGAGACATATGGATTTTGGTGACAAAAGCACTACAATCAGAATGTTATTGCTGTTTTGATAAAATAAACTCTTATTTGTAGGAAATTCTCACACCGAATGAATTCAGAATCCCAGTGCAGTGAAATTCACCAGTTGGCACATTTATCTCTTCCACCAAAAGTAATTAGAACATTGGAATGCTGAGCGCTCCATTGAAGACAATGGAGTGCTCTGGGCTTCTAATGCCCGGTAGAAGCCCGGAGCATCAACATTCCAATATTTGTTTCACAGCTGTAGCTGTGAACAAAGGCCTCACTGAGCCAGAAGAAATTTCAACCCCCTTGGGCTCTGTGAGGTTTTTGTTTTACGAATTAGAACATTCTGCCCTCTAGTGGCTCTATAGGCCATTAAAGGCCCCCTCACTTGTTAAAGGCCCTCGCCGACGCGGGAGCGGCCTTTAATGGCCTGTAGAGCACGCTACGTCAGACTCCATGGCTATATTAGGGCCTTTGCCCTAAATTATGATTGGTACTTTACGTTTAATATACTATGGAAAAAAACAAGTTCCGTGTATGGCGACAGCAGAACTAGGCAGATCCAGAAGGTTCTGTTCAGTCTTAGCTGCAATAAAAGTTTGTTTAGACAATATTAGACTGTTAAACTAATGCATCTGCCAAATACATTACAGTTAAAAATTATAAAGACAATTTTCACAAAGGTTAAAAAGTGGCCGAGGCCACTCACCACATCCACAAACTGCAGTGCTTAATATGAGCCGGAGCTTTCCGGTGCTGAACACCGGCACGCAATTGGTTTCCGGTGCTCGGCACCAGCACCTAATTGTCAACACCACACTTAGGGGAGTCTGCCACAAGGTGGCGCTGCTCATGTAATTTAGAGATGAGCAGTATAACAGTTGTGTAGGAAAACAATATAAATTAAAAATGACTAATACCTGCCTCCCCAGCCATTCCTTTAGCTTTGGGGACCTGGAATAATCTGAACTGTTGCATTTGCAGGTGACAGAGACGGTAAGTAGTTGTTTTGGCAGCAATGACAAGGGCGATGGGTGGTGCAAGCTGCAGTGGCCTCTGGGTCAGAGCCCTGGCACTTAATATTTTACAAATTAAGCACTGACAAAGTGCATATCACCCAACACATTGATAGCAGCCGTTCGAGATAAAACAAAACTTTTTAAGAATATCGGTTTTAAGATATTTTTTGGTACAGTTAAAATCATTGGACAATTCATCTGTAAATGAGACCATGTTCATTTACAATTAAAAACACTTGTGCATTTCTCTTCATTAAACATAATCATTTCCAAGACACCTAGAACAGAAAACGAGGGATTAATTCCAAGATGAAATTTAAAAGTCTCAGTTCTCAACCGGTTGTCAGACAGCCAATATATGGGAAGAATTCTTCTCTGCTTCATAGTTTAGGGTGAGAGAGATGGAAAATGTCCTTTCAAGGTTCTCCTGATCGCTTCTATTAGAGATCTGTAAAGTTGACCCTCTCAGTGGTTGCTTCGAAGAGAAGGGATCTAGTTGATGTATCTCACCACTTTTGACATGCAGATCTCCGAACGATTTTAGCAGATTTAATAGTGACCTGGCACAATATCTGTCACTTTCTTGTGCCTCATTCCAACAAGGCTGAGAAATTTTAGTTTGATCACAACTGGATAATGAGTGTAAACTTTTCAGTAAATGCACAAATGCAATGTCTGTCCTTGAAGTTAGACCAAAACTCACAATCAATCACTTGGACTATCCCATTAGAAGGAAGATTTAAAATATGTTTCAGGCTGCACCTCTCAATTGATTCCCAAGATACTCTAGGCACACATGCTATTGGTTCAGCACTGTACAAGGTAAGGGGGTATTTTACCCTCAAAAGGCAACAAGAGAGTTGCCATCGAAAGGACGCAATGTTCATAATTAAAATCCATCTTAGAGTACCAGAGAAGGTGAGACGTATGTATTTATAAGAGTACACTCTCTCTACTCTGTTTCCAGCAAGAGAACACATCACATATTTTATCTCAAAAACGTTGTTTACCATAAGAGAATTTGTGGTGCCATAATCATCTAAAGCCGCCAATTTTCCTTGCAGACCGATCACGGTATTATCCATTATCGCTATATCGTCTACTTATAGAATGCATGGTACGTGAGCTCTAATCATTATGGGAAATCAGTCACATCTAGTTTTAATGGAAAATCTGAAAAATGAGTCAGTACACAGCCTTGACATAGGCAGTGCTGATTAATATGACACGGGAAAGACAGCCTGTCGGCTCAACCTTCACTTGCACGCCAATTTGATTCACACACAGATGAAAGAAGTGATAGGAGCCGGATATATTTTCCAAATGGCCGGAATCAATCTTTATTCAGTAGATCAATGCCCTATTGAAGTCGAAAAAACAGCAAGATAAGTCCTTGCTTAGGTCAATCAACTTCCGTACTATTGTCCGCAGAGCAAAGCAATGGTCAATGCTAGAGTGTCCCTCATGGAAACCACCTTGTTCTTTTGGTAATAGATGATGGTCCAGAATCCAGGAATCCAAATGCTGCATTTGTGAATTGATTTCAGAGATAAAATCTTACAGGATCATACAGCAAGACTACTGCTCAGGTTACAGAAACTTACTAGGACAAACACACTGGCCAAAGGTATATTTTGAGAGAAGATATCACTTGACAGCAACTTTAGGTCGACTGTCCACCAAAGATTGCTTTAAATTATGTCAGCAGCTTTTAAGTGACAATTACCCTAGCAGTGTTGGTGAAAACAGGTCTCTGGTGTCCAGTGGAGGAGAGAACAGAGGAACAAGAGACTAAGGGCCCAATTACGAGTTTTGTGGTATGGGAGCCGGTCACCCAGCCTCCACCCCACTCCCAGACAACTCAACAGGGAGGGTGTTGTGGCGATACCGCAGCAGTGCAGTTTAAAGGCTCATATGTGATCCTGAAACTGCACCACTGCAGGTCCACCAGTGCCATTCCGGCACGGCATGGACAGTGCAGTCCATGCCATGCAGGAATGGGTTGCATGCACACAGGGGGGCACAACATGTGCCCCCTACATGCAACCCTGTGCACAGGGCCAAGAGGGGGGCCTGTAGGGCCCTTTTACTTTCCTCACCGTCAGCAGTTTCATGGAGTAAGAACCTCCATAAGACCACTGGCGGTGAGGAAAGTCATAATATGCTTGGCGGTGCCACAGGGTACCACAAAGCATATCGCGCCTCTCAGACCGCCACACCACCACCAGGGATCTCTGATATCTGGCAGCTGCAGCGGTACAGTGGCAGTCCAGCCAGCTAAGTTGTAATCCAGCAGTCGGACTGCTGGTGCAGCGGTGGCCGGACCACCACTGCTGCACCACTGTGAGTTTGGCGGTCCTCGGACCGCCAAACTCATAATTAGACCCTAACTATCCAGTGGAGGAGGTAGCAGAGGGATTCTTTCTTTACTACTTTACTACCTAGAATAGGTAGAGTGGAGACGTGGCCTGGTGCCAACCAAGATGGCTGCTTGAAAGGCGAGCTCCGCCGGAGCCGAGGCCCTGACCCCTTCATACCTCTGTTAAATATCCGCCAGGACGAGCCCCAGGGTGCCCCATGAATCATCACAACCCGGTGGGACAAAAGCGCCGAAATCGCGGCTGAAAACGGATGCCCAGCGGCCGTGCTGCGATCCGTGAGGAGTTGGGCCAGCGAAGAGGCGTGCTGCTGGAGAAGGCGGGGACGGCCGCTGGAGGGAGCGGCGCGCGGTCCCCCCCCTTCTGAGACTCGCAGATTATTTCTAAGCCCTCCGATCGTTTTGGGGAGAAGCGGCAGGACTCGCGACACTGGTGGCGCTGCCACGGCAGCAGAGGTAACCACGAAGAAACTGCCGAGAAACGTGCAATGGCGCGGCGGCCCGTGCGTGGCCCACATGCTCTTGCGAGCATAGCGCAGAGCCCGCGCCTGATGCACGCCCTCGGCCGGTGGTGGCTCGAGGGGGCGGCGGCCCACATCCCCTGAGGTGACTGCATCACCTGACCTCCAGGAAGCGCTGCTGGAAGGAAAAATAGGGGGCAGGATTGGATGAGGACCCGTGGGCCTGGCACTCATACTGCCCTCAACTTGTGATAGGCAGCAAGCACATGGAGCACAAATAGGGTCCCCACCGCTAAGCTCTGGCACACTAGCCCGGATCACACCGCCGGGGGACGGACGGCTAGGGAAGAACCACGTTGGCGGAACCGGAGGGCTGAGGGCGCCCTTCCCCCCCTGAGTTTGGGACCGGGACGCCGGCGGAGGATTGCTGAGGCGCTGTGCACCGTGAGCACGGGCTGAGACGGAGACTGGCGATAAAGGGCGGTGTACAATCCTTGGGGGGACAGAGGTGCGGCGGACCGGCAGCGGTGAGTCCCCATCGGCGGGGAGGGGGCGTATGCCTCCGAACATCCCGGACCGTCCCGCCGACCGGACACTCCACCGAGTAAGTGCAACCAGACAACCCCGGGGGCGCTCAGTTGGCCCACACAATTATCTACCCATTGTGGTGAGACCCAAGGGGTGGAGCAGCACCATGAAGCCTAAGCATGCTGCATCGGTACAATCGAACAAACTGGATAAATACGCAGTCCCGAAACCAGCGCCGCAGGATGGCGATGCACAGGGAGATCAACCTAGCGAGGGAGAACCATCTTTACAATCCATAATGGCGGCGATCAAGGGTCTGGGAACTACCCTTGAAACCAAAATGGATAAAATGTCCATCGAAATGAACTTGATGCGAGCAGACATGAACAAAACGGCGGACAAGGTTAAAACAAACGAAGCCAACGTGCTGGAACTCCAGACCTCAACAAAAGAACTCGAGGAGCGAATCAACAACCTGACACATCAGCACCGCCAAATGGCCCTAAGGCTCGAGGATCAGGAAGGGCGGTCCCGTCGGAGTAACGTTAGAGTGGTCGGGGTCCCTGAGAGCCTGGAAGGGCCGAGCGTGGACCTCTTCCTGGAGGATCTCATCCTCAACCACCTCAAACCAAAGCGGCTCTCCTCACTCTTCACTATCGAGAGGGCGCACCGGGCACCGATCCCCAGACCCAAGCCGGGGGCACCTCCCAGGACCATTATCGCCAAGATCCTCAACTATAGAGACCGTGACGCAATTTTACAGGCGGCCCGGGCCCAGGGAGACCTGCACTATGAAAATTCTATTATCTGTTTCTTCCCGGACTTCACACTCAAGGTCCAGCAGGAGCGACGCTCCTTCGAAGGGGTGAAGGCAGTCCTGCGGCAGCGTGGACTGAAGTACATGATGTTCTTTCCAGCGAAATTCAGAGTAATAGTAGACGGAAAGGCGCTCTTTTTTTCCACACCGACAGAGGCGCAGGACTGGCTAGACGGGCAACCGCCGCAGCAGAAGGCCTCCGGAGCGAGAGGCGGTTGGAGGAGCCCCCAGACTCGCGAGTCGGGGGCGACGGGCGGGAGGCCCGACGCAGAAAGAGGTGGCACTCGCTCCTGGAGATCGAGATCGAGCAGCCCCAGGGCGCACACAGCGCTGAGAGACTGACGGAACCGGAGGTCTTGACCCGGACTCAGATAGACAGTACCTGAAAATCGTAACGTACACATTGTTATTGATCTTTTGGAGTGGGGGTGGGTGGGTGGGACGGCCCGGTCTCCCGGGGGGGGGGGGTGGGTCGTTCCATCCCCGCATTCGCCGCTGGCGGTGCGGGGGGGGTGCCGGGCGGGCAGACTGTTTTTGCTTTGCTGAGCGTGGGGCGGAGGCCTCACAGGGAAAGAGATGGTGATACCAGTGATATATGATGGGGGTGTCCCTACCCTGGGAGCTCAACTACCTGGGGATAATCGCGTTTACAGGAGGGGGGGAGCTCTGGGCGGCCGGAATTGGTTCTAGCCCACTTCCTCACGTCATAGTTGACCAGTTCGCGGGGCGATAGGCACTCTGCTAGGGTTTTGGCCCTAATTTTGTCGGATGGGTACAGCTCATCTACGCTGAGCCCCTTCCAAGGCATTCACACTTGGAAGGGGAACAAGGCATGGATGTCCGCTGTCACCGCTGCTTTTTGCGCTCTCCCTGGAGCCGCTGGCGGGCTGGATACGAGGGGACGCGTCCATCCGGGGACTGAAATGGGCCGAGGGGTGGGAGGACCGGATCTCCTTATACGCAGACGACATTCTCCTCTACCTTGCCTCCCCCCGGAAGTCCTTAAGAGTGGTGTTGGACATCTTCACTAATTTCGGGAGGAACTCCGAGGAACAAAAGTAACTGGAGTAAATCGTTTATATACGTCATACACGGGAACCCCCCGTGCCTGCCGGCCGACTGTCCTATCCAGGTGGCCAAAGAAGGATTTAAATACTTGGGGGTATTTATCACCACTAACACTAAGGCCCGCTATGAGCGGAACCTCCTCCCACCCTTGCAGAGACTCCGGCACAACACTGACACATGGAAAACACTCCCCATGTCCCTGCCTGGAAGAGCTGCGCTCTTTAAAATGATGGCCTTGCCCCGTTTTCTTTATGCTCTCCAGAACTACCCTGACCCAGTCCCAGACAAGAACTTTGCTGCCATTGAAGCCACACAAAGGGACCTACTGTGGGATGGGAAACCCCGAATAGCCCTCCAAAAACTAACCTTGGGATGGTATGACAGAGGTATTGCCCTCCCCGACATCAGAAAGTACTGCTGGGCAGCGCACCTCTCAGCCATAAACCAGTGTAGATACAGCAATGGGGCGACCCAGCTTACAATATGGACAGGTGGCTTCTCCCGGGTGGAGACTTTGCCGGGGCACTGTACTCTAAACCGAATAGGTACTCCCTCACAGGACCTACCAGACACACAGTGCATCTTTGGCATGTTGTCAACCGTAGCCTGGGGTGGGCTAACAGACTCACACTGGCAACGCCACTCTGGGACTCGGAGCGACTGGGCACACTGGGGAGGACAAAAGGGTTCGACAAATGGGATCTCATTGGGATCTCCCGTATAGGGGATCTGTGGGGGGAAAATGGAATTGTGTCATTTGCGTCGCTACAGCAGACACACGAGATGGCAGACTCGGAATACTTCAGGTATGCACAAGTCAGACACTCCCTACAGGCTAACATCCCGCAGGGGTCAACATTGCCAGAGTCTTCCCCTCTCGAGGACAGACTCTTAGACGGACACCTACCTGAAAGGAGTATATCCCTTACATACAAAAAGCTAATACACCACACCCCAGACCCCCTGCTAGCGTTGAGGGTGAAATGGGGGAGGGACGGACTAGAAATAGACGATGAGGAATGGCAGGAGGCCTTGTACTCCCCTAAGGAGGTGGCCATCTCGGCAAGGTTACGGCTGGTCCAATTGAAAATTCTTCATCGAGTTTATTTTTCTGAACGACAATTAGCACATATGGGTAGGAGTACAGACGGTATGTGCAGGAGAAAATGTGGCCAGGAGGGGACCTTCCTGCACACGCTCTGGGAGTGTCCACTAGTCCAAAATTACTGGAAAAAAGTACACGAGTGCATGAGTGTGATCTGGGGGATCCAGCTACGACCTGAGGTGAAAACATGTCGCCTGAATATCTGGGAGCCCACGGACCTGAATACAAAGGGTAGGTTCTGGGTGACGCTGGGGCAGATGGTTGCTAAGCGGAATATAGCTATGCACTGGGGAGCGACAATGCCACCAAAGATTAACACCTGGAAAAAGGACATGGACTGGTGTATTGCAAGGGAGAAAACGGTCTATGTGGCCCGTGGCTGCCCTCGAAAATGGATACAGCTCTGGACTAAATGGAATGTATACCGGGGAAATGTATGTGAGCCCCCATATGCCCCCTCCCTAGATGAACAATTAATGCTTTGCAGTCCAAGAAATGTGACAGCATAATAGATAGAGTCAATATAAGGAACGTTGTTATAACCTGTGACAGATAATATACCTTGCTAAGGGAAAAGATAGTTTGTATGACATGACCTCTTACTTGTTCAATAAAAAGATTTAACAAAAAAAAAGAATAGGTAGAGTGACTAGGATTATACTGTCAATGGGTGTGCTTTGTGACGCATGGAGTTAGTTTTATGTGTGAGTACTCAATATGAATACAGTGTGAGGTGTGAGGTTATGTAAGCCCTCTCACCCTATCTTGTGGGGTTGAAAGGGCGAAGTGAGACGGGCTGCCTGCGCAAACCAGTATTAGTGCTGTGTGATTGTCAGTGTGTGTGAACATTTCTATAAACTTGTAGAATGAGTGTAGGGTCAACAATCCATATGAGTGCAGTGTGAACTCGAAGTGTGAATTTAGTACAGTGATAGATTAGAGTTCTTCAGATTTAACAGTATAAAGTTCATTACAATTGCATGACTAAATCTTACAACCTCAGTGGTTCCCCAACGCAAACTAGTATTAGATCTAGGGTTTCTTTTTGTTTATGTTAGATTAGGATGTTGTGTGTTATTGCTTGCAGGCAATATGATTTGGCAACTTATCTGCAACCCAATGTGTTAAACCATGTGACATGTTCTAGGTGACTGTATTTGCTGCTCAATGCTGCACGTACCTTAGAAAACAATAAAGCCAAAAAAAGAAATAAAATGGACCTAATACACATTATTCTGCTCTTCTTAGAAACATCACCAAAAAGTGTAGTGTCTACAGTCAGGGTGTTTGTGTAGTTCAGTGGGATCAAGACAGTACACAAGGAGGAGGAGCAAAGATTTGTAGAGCAGGATGAGTTGTGTAGTATGAGCAGGATAAGTAAGCTGGTAACTACTTTATAGTGCAATTAATAAAAACATTACAAAAGGGAAACCTATAAAAACTCAGCACAATATATACACAGTTACACATTCTTTTTTTTTTTCTTAAAGAGATTAAAAAGGGCGTGTCCAAGATGGTGCCCAGGTAGGAGCAAAGTTGCAGAGCTCCGCTGCATTGCTTGGGCCTCTGGCAAAACGGGGGCCACAGGGTGTCCGTTGGTGAGCTAGTGGGACAGTGCACAGAAAGGGCGCCAGCAGTCCCGGTGCCATAGTGGAGAGTCCCGAGTGCCCGCATAGAGCAATGAGAGTCAATGTGGCCAGCCGTGCCTGAGATAGCAGCCTGAGCCGCCGACCTGACCGAGGTTCTCTGGCTTCTCCCGCCCATCAAGGAGCCCATCGAGCATTTAGAGCATGGGTACTCATAAACTTTCTCTCTGGGGCCAAATTTACAGTGTGGTTTGAGGCCAAGGGCGGTACCTGTGGGGGCGAGGTCAGTGGGGGGGCTGGGCTAGAGTATAAAAAAAAACTGTGACCATGAGGTCGAACACAGGCCCCTGCAGCGGACGCATTAGTCCACTGAGCCACCAGACCCTGCATGCACACACATTTCTGTCCGTCTCTCTGTCTGTCTCTGTCTGTCTGTCTCTGTCTGTCTCTGTGTCTCTGTCTGTGTGTCTCTGTCTGTATGTCTGTCTCTATGTGTCTGTCTCTGTCTCAGTGTATGTGTCTCTGTCTTAGTGTATGTGTCTCTGTCTGTGTGTCTCTGTGTGTTTCTGTCTCTGTGTGTGTCTCTCACTCTCTGTGTGTGTCTCTGTGGGTGTGTATCTGTGTGTGTGTGTGTGTGTCTCTGTCTCTGTGTGTGTGTCTCTGTGTGTGTATCTGTCTGTGCGTGTCTCTCGCTCTCTGTGTGTGTCTCTGTGTGTTTGTGTGTCTCTGTCTCTGTGTGTGTCTCTCTGTCTCTGTGTGTGTGTCTCTGTGTGTGTATCTGTCTGTGTGTGTCTCTGTCTCTCTGTGTGTCTTCGTCTCTCTGTGTGTCTCTGTCTCTCTGTGTATCTCGGTCTCTCTGTGTTGTGTGTCTCTCTGTGTTGTGTGTCTCTGTGGGCCTCTGTGGGTCTCTGTCTCAGTGGATATTTGCCTCTGTGTGTCTCCGTGTGTATGTCTCTGTCTCTGTGTGTGTGTCTCTGTCTTTGTGTGTCTCTGTGTGTGTGTCTGTGTATGTGTGTCTGTGTGTGTCTATGTGTGTCTCTGTGTGTGTGTGTGTGTGTCTCTCTGTCTCTGTGTGTGTGTCTCTCCGTCTGTGTGTGTCTCTCTGTCTCAGTCTCTGTGTCTGTGTTTGTGTGTGTCTGTGTGTGTCTCTCTGTGGGTGTGTCTCTGTCTGTGTGTCTCTCTCTGTGTGTCTCTGTCTATGTGTGTGTCTGTGTGCGTCTGTGTGTGTGTCTCTCTGTCTCTCTGTGTGTGTGCCTCTGTGGCTGGAGAAGAGGCTGCGGGAGAAGAGGACGTCGTGGGCAACGCGAAACAGGAAGCTTCCCAAAAGGCCCTTTAAAAGTCAGCTGTGAAAGCACTTACAGCTGACTTTTAAAGGGCCTTTTGTGAAGCTTTTGTGCCGTGTGTGAGGTCACAGAGGCCTGCAATAAACACAGAAGATGGCTGCAGGAGCATACGTAGTGAATAGTATTTAATATGTATTCACTACTTATGCTGCTGCGGTCATCTTCTGTGTTTACTGTCGGCCTCACTGGAAACGGAAAACCGGCATGGCAAGGTCCGCGGACCGTCAATGAAGGCCTGACCGGCCGCTGGCAGCCCGCGGGCCAATGCTATGAGTACCACGGATTTAGAGGCAGCCCGGCACATCTCTGATTGCGGGGTAGACGGCGGCCCTGGGCTCTAGACATCGGTAAGAGCTCAGACAAGAGTGTGCTACATCCGGGCCGGAGGACGTGAGGTCCGGCTGCAAGAGACACAGTGAGGAACGGCCACCTGTCTCTCGCACAGCATGGATGACCACAGGGCCGGGGGGGTAGGAGAAGCTCCCGAGGGCTTGGGCCTGTGCTGCTGAGGGGGCAGAGTGTATCGACTGGAGGCAGGTGAGGCCTTCTGGCCCACGCTAGAGGTGGGTAAGACACGCACCAGTGGAGATCGTCATCACCCAGCAGCATTCAAGGGCAGCAACCCCTTCTGGCTGGAGGTGACAGACCATTGGAGTGAGACGTGGCTCCCTCATCCTGAGTGATATATCAAAAGGAGCCGGTTCACGAGACGTAGCCCCCAGGAGTGATGTCAGAAGGAGCCGGTGCATGAGATGTGCCCCCTACCCCGAGTGATACACTGAAGGACACCTGGGCAGCCCAACAGATGAGTCCGGTACACTGCTAAGACATTCTTGGTGGAGGTTCTTCCTGCCTCTCTTTGCACTCATTGAGGGGCCTGTTGAGTCAGGGCTGCTGCTGTGGGGTCCTGCCCCCCCATCTACCGAACCCTGCACTTCATTGACTGATTGGGCCACAGGGGATCTGAGAGAGATGGACCTGGCGGTTGGGACCTGTGGGCCTGATCAGTGGAGGTGGAAGGGCACCTCCCCGTCGTCAGGTGGTGGCCCGGTGGACTAGGCTGGCCCAACCGGCACGTTGCAGAGTCTCCCGCCACCTCGGTGCTCCGGGGGATCGGGCCACGTATGAGAGACAACTTAGAGCATTGCAGCAATGACGATGCCACGCAACAAGCAGGACGCTACCATTAGGGAGCTGCTGTCAACGTCCTCTTCCAGGTGGTTGGAACCTATCATGGACCCTCGCTCCCACAGGCGAACCCCCCCCAACTTCTCAGGGCCAGCCAATGCAGAAGAATAAGCTCCTTTCACATTGGGTTTTATGGAGTCCATGTTCCACACATTGCATGACGACATAGCTACTCTTAGACAGGAGGTGGTCAGGGACGTCAAGGAGCTTCGAAAGGAGGTGGGCAACCTGGGCCAGCGAGTTGATTCTCTGGAACAAGGGGCTGATGCTAGAGAGGAGGAGTAGCAGGCTTGCCACAGTCAAATCCTTGAACTACGAGACCGGAATATGGACCTTAATTACTACCAGGAGGGCCTGCAAAACAGGTCCAGTCGATCCAACATCCGAATTAAAGGGGTCTTACTTCAGGTGGATGCAAGGAAACTGGAAGAATATGTACTTGCCTGTTCCACCATATCGTCCCAGACTTAGCTGATAAAGAGGTGACCCGGGATCGTACCCATCACGCAGGCCACCCGTCAGGGGTCCCTGGGACTGATCCAGCAGTGCACTAGCCACAGATAGTCTAATACCATATACTCACACGCACACAAGCCAGTTAAAACCGCTGGAGGTCAATTTCTATATTTTCTTTCTAAGATTAGTTATCTGTCGTTCCTAACTAATCTTTCATTGATCAAAAAGTTCTTTCCTCTGGTCAATGGACCATTAGTTGAACTAGTTGATGGTGAAATGACAAAAGTACATTTTTCTTTATGTTCACAAATATATGAGAGGCAACACAAAGCTGAATTTACTGTGTCAATACAGTTTGAAGCAGATTGTAGAGTCCACACAGAGAACTTGTAAGATTCAAGTATTCTTTATTCCACAATTCGGTACAAACAAAACAAACGTATGTTTACACTGACGCTTTGCTTATTCAGGTTACCGTTTCAACACGACAGTAATCACGGCACTACAGGCCACCCATGGATAGGATTTGACACACGACACCTGAAACTTGATAGGCCAGGATTCTTTGAAATACACAGGTCTTCACGTATACCTATATACGCTTCTTCACTGCTCCCAAGTTATCGTTTGGCAAGATTTAATTTATAAAAGATAACACTCTTTTCCGCGACAGCCCTGTGCATCAGCGTTTTAAATTTCCTGCCTTGAAGAAGCCCATGCTTGGGTGAAACGCGTTGGCTGTGAATGTGGTTGTACCGAATTGTGGAATAAAGAATACTTGAATCTTACAAGTTCTCTGTGTGGACTCTACAATCTGCTTCAAACTGTATTGACACAGTAAATTCAGCTTTGTGTTGCCTCTCATATATTTGTGAACATATGTGTTATTTATGGTCTTTTAAGCAGCTGGCCATTTGAGGTGGGCAATACTCTCACTACTGTACAGTGACATGTCTAGGCAGTGCCTTCGCTTTTAACCTAGCTGCTTTTCTCTATAATTGTACATTTTTCTTTCTGTGTAGTGAAATGACCACAGACTCGGGGAAATTTTAAATGCTTTTTCTAAATTAAATTCATGTAAGCCAAACTCAAAGTACAGTACAGTCAGTCTCCGTCTCCCAAAGGAAGGAAAATTCAATTAGCAAGACTTTATAATGACGATACTCAGAAAGGAGAGGATAGAGAGAGCAGTACAATTGCAAATTCACAGAAATATAATTACCTGGGATGGTGTGAAAACAAACCCCTTGGCCAAGGAGCGGGGAAGGTCCCCCGGGAAAGGTCAGGAGACAAAGGCTTCAGGATTCAGGACAGGATAAGATGACCTCTCCTAGTTCCGATGCCTACGTCGCACCCCTCTCTGACACTATCTTCCTCCTCGCGATTCTTCCGCGATCTTCTTCTCATTATTTTGGCTTAGATTAATAATTCTGCAATTCGATTCTTCTTCAGCATTCGTGCATCACTCCGACAGCATCCCGAGCTCTGCAGCATCACCGTCTCATCGCTCTCTCTCGGACAGTAACCCGGTCTCTCTCATAGCTAACTAACTAACTAAACTACTTCAATGATACCTTTCTAATGCCATGTACCACCCATTA
This sequence comes from Triturus cristatus, assembly GCF_964204655.1. Classification (NCBI taxonomy): domain Eukaryota; kingdom Metazoa; phylum Chordata; class Amphibia; order Caudata; family Salamandridae; genus Triturus; species Triturus cristatus. Next base: position 694,917,988 of record NC_140591.1, read on the forward strand.
ATGTTTCAATTTTATAAAATTTCTAACTCTGATTGGACAGGCAAAGGGGATGATCATCACACCATGCTAAATTTTCAATATAGTCTTCCAGGTCTTTGTTCAAATATCCCGCCCCTTAATTTGTATTCACAAATCTTTATTCCCACCCGCATTCACATCTTTATCAGACACAAAAGTATACACTTCATATAGTTTTCTTTCTTTTCACAGGACGTTGTGCTGGTTCCCAGGGTATGTAACTGTTTCGTCCTTGGATTGTGTTCAAGAATCACATTGCGGCTTCTGGATCACTTATGCTGCGCATGTGTAGAGGTCACATGGGATATAGACTTCGGTTTCTTACAAAAGGCCCAAATACGAACTAGTAGGCAAGTCAAAAAGAAGCATATTAATTTCAAAATAAAATGATTTCACTGTATACCACCTATACTCTAATCTCATTTACTTATAAATGCTCTCCCCGCATTAGCAATTAGTAAATAGCTTGGTTTAGTTTCAGCAAAGCAGATGCTTAGCATGTGAGCTTTTAAGCGGCCATTTTAGAAGCGTCTACACAGGTGTAGAAATTTCCTCCAAGCGACAGCTCGTCATACTGCGTAGATGCAGTTGACGCATGCGCATTACAGTTTCCCGCATTAGCAGCCATTTTAGATTTCACTCGAGTTACTTGTTAATAAGACACGCAAGCAAGCTTCTTCTCTTTCTAATATTTGGAATGTGGTGCATATTAATTACACAATACACAGTTAATACAAAGTTATGAGTTATATGAGAGGATTGCTTCCGAACAAGTCTCTTTTCTACGAGTCCTTGCTCCATCAAGACCCTGCAGCATATCATAACATATCTCCACAGGTACCTTCAAAAGGAACTGGTTATGAATGCCCTGCGTGACTTCAGACATGGCACCTTTGAGGGGTCAAAAATCTGTCTCTACCAGGATCTCTCCTTTATCACTTTACAGTAGTGCCAGGCCCTGAAGCCGGTGACCTCAGATTTAAGGGAGAAGGGGATTTGCTACAAGTGGGGACATCCAGTCCATCATACTTTTGCTTGGGGAGGAGAAATGCATACTGTCCGCACATTACAGGAAGTGGCGGCGATCCTGGGTCTTGACGTGGAGGGGGAGGATAAGCAGCACAGGCAAACGTCCATTTCTTTGTCACAGCACCCCTCGCCATGCAGGTCCAGACCCCGGAGCCGTAAGAAGGCGAATAAGCTAACAGCTGAGGAGGGCTGAAAGGAGAGGTCCGCCATGCTGCATCAGCTCATGCAGAGCGTGTGTCACCAGAGTTGGTGGTGGAGTGAGGAGCAGTAGGCGGCCCAATTCTTCAATAGATATCTAGTTGGCATTATGCCTTGTTTGGGGCTGCTCTGTCACCCTGCTGCAAAACCAGGCCGACTTTATACCGGGGCACAGCTGCGGTGATAGCATCAAGTACCTGATTCACCTTATGATAAGACTAACCACTCACTCGATCCCTAATTTATTTATATCGATTGACACTGGCAAAGCGTTTGATCGGGCACACTGGCCCTTCCTACAATCAGTACTGGAAGCACTAGGTCTGGGACACTGATTTTGCAAATGGATATGGTCTAGCAACTCCAATCCCGTAGCGTCTGGGCGAGTTAATGATTTGCCATCCCGCCCCTTCCCTATTTCCAGAGGGACAAGGCAATGATGTCCTTTCTCGCGGCTTCTATTCGCTATATGCATGGAGCCCTTGGCGGCGCGATTGCGGCAAAATCCACATATTTTGGGCATCTACATGGGAGGCAAACCCATAAGGTGGCGTTGAATGCAGATGATGTACTTTTAGCAATCACGAGACCCCGCCAATTGCTGCCTCCACTCTTGGAATAGCTCGAGCGGTTTGGCAAAGCCTCCATATTCAAGATGGACCCATAAAAATCTTAAGCCCTTACTCTAAATATTCCACACACGGAGCAGATTCAACTGGAGGCCCTTTTTCTGTTCTCTTGGGCATCAAGGGGAATCTCATATCTAGGGATTTAACTCCTCTCCATGCCAGATAAGACCGCAAAAAATAATTATGAGTCCCTACTGGTGATAGCTCGCTCCATGGCACAATCCCTGCATGGGGGTCCCATTTCGTGGGTCAGCCGGATAGATGCTATTAAGATGACTCTGCTTCCTAAGATCCTGTATCTCATGCAAACACTACCACTTCAGCCTCCACCCCATAGCTGGGAAAAACTACAATCACTTATATAGGTCTTTATATGGAAAGGCAAACCGCCCTTGGATGGCCACAGAGAAGGGCCGGTGTTTTTAGACCAGGTGGTGGTGGGTTTACATATTAGGAAAATTCTGTGGCTACCGTGTAGACACCGACCATATTCCTATGATGTTTCAGGCGACGGTTGGATCATGGGATAGACTAAGTGTGTCTAAGCAGCTCTCAACACCCTTCTCCCCACTCACTCCCATTATAGGAAACGCAGACTTTCCCCTGGCAAAGCAAGGTGAGTCCTTCTCCCGCTGGCAGAAGGCTAATCGTAAGAGGGTTGGAGATCGCTTTGACGTCCATGGCTTCTTAGATTTTCCACAATTGCATAGGACTTTGGACTACCTGATGCAGAATATTGGCACTATATTATGATTCGGCACTGGGTGACCCACCCACTGGTGTGCCTTCATGCGAGCAGACCACTTAACCCTTTTGAGCGATGGCTCCATACCCGGCAGGATGATCAATGACTCCTTTCTGACATCTATGTTTTTTTTAATGTTGCCCCTCATGCCTTGACCTTTCCTGCGCGTGCATGTTGGGAGACGGAATGTGAACGAAAGTTCTCAGATAAAGAATGGTTCGACATTTTGCAGTGAACTTGCATGTCCGCATGCAGTGCTTCTGCTAAAGAAACCCTCCTCAAGATCACCCATTATTGGTATTACACACCCTCACGCATTGCCAAGTGGAAAATGGGATACGACCAGCGCTGCAGAAGCCACTATGGTGCTTCAGGTACCCTGTCCGATCTGTTGTGGCATTGTCCCAAATTACACCGCTATTGGGCTGATGTCCTTGCAGACATTGACCAGATGTTTAATACTGATGTACCATGGTTCCCCAGTTATATCTTTCTAGGCCTCCCTAACACACTGACCTACCCTTCACGGTTGGGGAGGGGAGGGGCCATTACGCTGTCACTGTGCTAAACAAGCCTCATTATCTAGATGGGGCACGGACACCACACCCACTCACACCGACTGGCTACATAAGCTTTGGGACTTGCTTGGTATGGAGAGGTTGACCTCAATTGTGGAACACACTATTACTGCATTTGAGAAAACCTGGGATCCGTGTCTGAAATTTCTGTCCAACACTTTCCGAGAACTCTCCTACCCAAGATGCATTATGGTACTCCGTCTTAATATGGACACGCCGGATATAGTGTAATCTCTTTGCGAACTGGAGTAGCAACTGGAGACGACCTTTGACAACTCTGTGTAAACTCATCCATTCTGCTTCTCCTGCTACTCTCCTATTTTCTCTCTACTTCCTCAGTCGCTTTGACTATTACTCCCTCCTTCTGTAGTTTTACCTCTTTCTTTCTCGCCGCCCGGTGGATGTAGGTGGGTGTTTTTGTAACTTGCTTCTTAAGATTCTATATAAATCAATTTAATCCTAAAGAGATTTAAAAAGTTGTGTACTTTCAAACACAGCTCATGGCCTATACATTGCTAAAGTAGTGTGGAAAATTGCGGATCCAAACTGAAATTGTCACTAAACCCCAACCCACATTAAAACATTTTATGAATCCACTTACTCCTTGCATATCTTTTGTGTTAAAACATTCTTTTAGAGCCACCAAACAGGATCTTATCTTCAGGCGTCAAAAAGATGGCACTGGAAATGTTGATCGTTCTGATGAGTGGTATGTGATCGGTTGCAGTTAGTGTGTGCAGGGCAGCCCAATGTGCAAATCGTTGTAAGCAGGGCAGTTTGGACTCAGAGTCCACACAGCAGTGTGAGTTCAGTGTGATTAGGGTATTATGTTTTCAGCGTGAGTGGTCAGTTCGAGTGCCTGTGAACAGGAAATGTGACTTCACTGTGAGACATGCAGGTTGAGGAAGGGTCTGTGATTGCTGGTTCAGTATTGCACGGTGTAAGCAGTTAATGGAAGGCAAAGAAAGTCAGGGAGTGTAAGTGAAGTGTTAGCAATTGTGAGAGTGCAGTGGATGCACGGGAACCACCCATGTAACGCCTTTCCGACAGAAGGTAACGCAAGGCTGCTCTATGCGCTGCCCTGCATTACTTTTTAGGTCTCGCCTGTCCCAGCGCATGCGCTGGTCTGGCGAGACTTATTGAGAGGGCTCCAAAAAGTGCTACCAGGCCAGCCTAGAGCTACAGTGCATGTGCGCAGGCACGCGGGCCGCGCTTTACAGCGATTACTTTCACGGCCGCACGGCCGCTCTGCATAGCAAATAGGTCTCGCTTTTGGGACCTTATAAGTATTTAGTTATGCAACTGTTGCATGGCTAAACACTTATAAGGTCCCAAAGGCGAGACCTATTGACTATGCCAATGCTTGTTTTTACAAAGTCTCGCAATTCAGGCTTTGCTTGGCTTAGTAATTACCAAATTAGATTTTGCGTCAGGGCTGCATCAAAAAGGAGACGCAAGCTCAATGCAAAATTCTTAGTAAATATGGGCCAAGATGCACAGTAGAAAGAAAGAACCTGCAATAGAAAGCAAAGAAGAAAGGATGTGGAAGGTAGTGGAAGAAAGAGGCATGAGGAGGAATCTAAACAAGGGACCCTGGTAGTCGTCAACCCCTGCATTTGGCAGCACCGGCATCAAGATCCTATGAAAATCTTTGGGATCTTGCAGTTATATTTTGACAAGTTAAACAATGACTATTTTGGTGTCTGTCATGGTTATGCCACCTCACTCAATAAACAGTTTTCGTTAGTGTGTTGCAAGGTGGGAAAGGGTTTCACCCTCAAATGTAGTGGGGGTTTAAGGGAAGCGGTATCTCCACTGGGTATGCTATTTCTCCTGCAGAGATAAAAACTGAAAAATCTAAAGTCTAAATATGGTATTCCGCTTAAGTCTAACCAGGGCACGTCCTCCACTGGTGAACAATCCGGCAGCTGCAGGGATACAGAGGACACCGCAAGGTATATCTTTTTTTACAAATTTGAAAACAATTAGAAATCTAAGATAAGTTCTAACTGTAAATCTGTGCACTTACATTTCAATTCGTATTTTTTTTAATCAGATGTTTTTCATGTTTCTTAAACGTTTTTCCGTTTATATTTTCAGCATGTTCTACACTTAACTGTCCACAATGACAGACATATACAGGCAGCATCTACGGAACAATAGCCCCCGGAGCCCCCACGGTGTGGGGGGGCCTGAGCACCAAGGGTCCCCCTCCTGCACTGTGCACGGGCGGGCCTGAGAGCTCCTGACTGGGTCCGGAGCGTGGGTGGGACCCTCTATGTACTTTGCAGGGGGGGGCCTCAAGTTTCTTTACGCCACTGGGTCTACTGTAAACAATATATGTATATTAAAGCAACAAATGAGTAAACAATGATATTGCAAGTTATTGCCTTTAATGATGTTTCAAACTGAGTAAAAAAGCGCTTCCTATCATTGAGAAGCAGAATTGACTAAGTGTTGGACATGTTTAAAGCAGTGCTTAATTTGAGGCAGTGGTTTCCGGTGCTCAGAACGTGCACTCAATCATCAACACCGGCGCTTGAGCACCAGTTAAGGACTCGTCGAGAATCACAGGATGTTGTCGACGCCGGCTCAGAGGTCAGCAGCTCTGGCCATTACAACACATCCTCTCCCCACTTGTAAGGGCTTCACGGCATCAGTTTTAGGCGGCGCAAACAGGAGAAATGGGCTCGCAGAAGCTGCCTCTTGACAAGAGCCACGGCACTTATTTTATTACAAATTAACCATTGGTTGAAAGTACACAACTGAACATAACACAAAAGTAACATCACAACACAATTAAAACATCATAGGTCGCAACACAACGAAACAGAACGCAACACAACAACTGCTTTACAACACAACCAACCCACATTGCAGTAATTCAGCAAAAATACACAGCAGCACAAAAAATAACAGATCACATCACCCTACACAGCAGAATGCCACACAGGAAATGTGCACAAACGTTCTTGTCACACAGCACCACCTCCAGAATCCTGTCTTCAGAACGCGTTGGTAAAAGATGTTTCATGCAAGCACTTCCATAACATTCCAGCAAGGACATGAAATTGTCCAGTTAAAATGTTTTTTGGTCCCGCCCCTGTTCTCTGGTGTTTTACTTCTGTCCTTCTGCTCTGCCACTGCCCTTTAAATCCAGAGCCCCTCCCCTGAATACACATTTCCTTCCCACATCATGCAGTTCATCCCACTCGTGTTCCTCTGTCCTTCTCCTTCCTGTTATGCACGTTCTATTTTGGGCCCCACTCCCACGCTGTAAGTCTGAAGACGCACTGGTGACAACGATGCATGCCGGCATTTCTGAATCGAGCTGAGAAGGGAACCGGTCAAAATGGTTCGGGCATGAAACGAGTAACCGATGTTTACTTTTAAAGTAGAATAAATGTATTAAACCCAAGGAAGAGGTGGAGTTAGAAATAACAAGCCCTTCAAAGCCACCGCAGGAGCAATTACTAACATCTGCTTAATTTAAGTGCCCACAGACTGTTCCATTTTCGTCTGGTAAATTGCAGAGGCAGGGTGTGTGGTGTGTGTAGCAGGCAAAACCACCTTGCTGTGGTCAGAGACATACGCACAATCTCTGCCCTGCAGGGAACAGGGTCGGACTGGGGCAGAAAATAGGCCTGGGCACCAAAATAGAAGTAACTCCCATTAGGGAATCAGATGCCTAAAAAAGTAGCCCACGTTTCCCAATGACAGCAGTTTTGAACGTGTAAAGGCAGGGAGGCTTATTTACAAGCCCCTTGCGCCGCCGGTACGTCACTTTCTCCCATTTTAAATGTGACGCACTGGCGGCGCAAGGGGCTTGTAAAGAAGCCCCAGGCTGTATAAATGTTTTGCAACGTATGTGAGAGGGCATTCATTGTGCTTTCTGTCAGCAATATTTGTGGTAACATCAGGGAAATCAACACTAAACAAGCATTGGCGAAGGCAATACGTCTGGCGTTGGCCGCCAGCCTTTTGCCAATTCTTGTTTTGTTTCGTTATGGTTTTTGCAAACGTTTATTGTTTGAGTAGCTGCCAATCAAAACAAAACATTGGCTAAAGGAAAATGTTTTATTTGGGTCACAAAAAAGCACACATTGCCATAGAACATTTTGGCACTGAAGGGAACTACTTTGTGTGTTCATGTGATCCTCGTAAAAGGGCAGCACGTTGTAACTCAAAGTGGCCAGATAATGGCTGATGTGGGCTGTGAAATGGGAAAATAATAAATAGTCAAAGACTTAGTAAAGGTCTGCAAAGGCTTCAGTAAATAGGAAAACAGTAAAATGCGATGGTCTGCTGTTCATTTTCTGCCACAAAAGACTGTAAATAATCAGTTGAACAGAGTTATTAGAAAACACTTAACGGTCCATGCATTGCATTGGAAGCGCTGCTTCGTTAGACTCATTTGTCTGAATCACCAATGAAATTGTCATGAACTGCGCACAAACAGAACTCCACGAGTGACATAACTAAATCTGAGGGGGCCCCTCTGCAATGTATGCAGACAAGGGCTTCCAAACTCTGTTTTCTCCCTCCCTTATATATCTAAAGCCACTGCATTGCAAAGTGACCCCCTTTTATGTGGTCACTCACAGTTTTCTATTTTCGTGGGCCTCACTTGTTAGTTTTTATACTCGCACACTGGTGCACTGCTGTCCAGTGCATGTGTTCTTTAAAACATGCAGAAATTGGCTAATCCCTGATTGACTTATTTAACTTTTTTATAAAGCCATAGTATATTGTGTAGAAAACACACTTATGGCATAGGAATTTTAATATTGCCTGTGGACTGTAGCACTCATTGTGCCATCCACTTTTGTGACAAGTAAAATATATCTTCCGGCCTACCAATGTAGCCTGACCACAGACCTGTCAAATTCACTTGTCTGACAGGTAGGAAAACATGATTTTCAATGTTGTGCCCCCTGAATGTATCCCCCATGGCAGACGACATGGTTCATGTACCGCCAGCCTTTTCATGGCGGGGGCTGGCAGTCCAGGAACTCGTAATATGGTGAGCGGGACTGCGCCAGTCGCCGCTCATCATATTGCGTTGTGACGCTCCTGTGCAACCGCCAGGGAACAACTGTACCCTGGCGCAGCTAGTGGTCCACCGCCCCTACGACTTTAACAGTTGTAAAATGGCTGATGGTGGACCGCATGCGCGAGAAGACTCGTAATCAGGCCTTAAATCTAATTTAGTTTTAATCTGTATTCAGAGTGCGTTTTAGGAGTTGGATGGCAAAAAAGTTCAAAGAATAAACTCTCCCAGTCAACAGCAAGCAAAATAGAAGATATTTTATGCTTCAATAAGGACCCACAACTGCAGACATCTGAACAACACTGGAATTCCTCAATAACTGCCTCTAAAGAAGAAACATTCTAGAACTTTATGGCCATTCTAGCAATAGAACATAGAATTACATAATACACAAATAGCACTGGCAAATACAAACAACAACATCAATGTAGACATTACACTTTAGGCATTTTAATATTCAGGCCTACATTAACTATAGTAAATCTAAACACATATTAGCAATATTTCTCTCTCCACATAGCATTAGTGTGCAGTGGAGCTTTTGCCGCCTGGGGCGATTCCTGAGTTTGATGCCCAGTGACAGCCGGTGGAGCTAAAAGTGGTGAGGCGGGGGGCAGGGTGGTGAGGTCATCAGACAATGACAAGGGAAAATAACATTTTAAAAAAAGAAAGCCACTTACCTTGCGCTTGCTGCATTGCCGAGTTGGCAAGGTAAGTGGTTTTCTTTTTTTCCCCCTTGTTGTCGTCTGTTGATTCCCCCCTTTACCCCCACCGCTCTTACCTGCACAGGCTGTCACTGTTGCCGCCCCTCATAAACACCAAAAGGCCCGCCTCCTCCTCGGCCGCTGGATCTACTCCCCGGCCAAGGAAAACTGTTCACCTCACATGAAGTGTCACTGCCCCAAAAAAGTGCTGCACGTAGCAGACCGCACCCCTCCCCATTTAGCTACGCCCCTGTCAGTGTGTCTATGCGTTACTGTCGTTTCAATCAGGGCCGGACTGACCTACCTGGCACCAAGCGTTTTGGTGGATTAGCATGTTAGCGGCCGGGTTCACTGCCGGTGGGGGCCGTTCTTATTGCTGGAGACTGCCAGCCATGTTTCTACTTGCAGCGCTTCTAAATAAAAAATGCAAAAACAAATGGTTTTAAATTACACTTTAAACATGCTTTAAAACTATTTATTTTGGTATTGTTTATTTAAAAAGCTGCAAGTAGGATCGTGGCCCACAAGTACCCTGCAATAAAACCGGCTCTAGGACGGTGCGATCGGTGCCACCACCCCGGGTGTAACATCTGACGGTCTAGTGGTTAGCTAGACGTCACACCTCATCCGCGGGCCAGGCGTGGCCTGCGGGGGCTAATAAAAGGAGCCGCCCAATCGGGGGCGCGGTCTCCAATCCGGACACGTTGTGTGGGTTGAGTGTGTCCGCTGCCGCGGTGCAGCGCGGCCTACCATAAGCATTGCCCGGCCCCGCGCACGGGCTGATTACACTGGCGACCAGGCGGGACGTCGGAAGACCCGCGCCCCAGCCACCAAGCGCCCGCCACGCAGCGGAGAGCAAAGAGGAAAAAAAAAACTGAAAGGGATCGGAGCGCCGACAGACAGCACGCACGTGCACCAGGCCTCAGAGAGAGCACCCGAGCGAGCAGCATCAGAAGTGCCGGAAGGGGGGAAAAAGAAGACGGGGAGTGCAGTCTCACACGCGCCCCAGGAACAAACAAGCACAAGACACACCAACATACTGTGCCCCAAGGGAGATTGCTGGAAACACGTGGCCTCAGAAACAAACAAGCACAAGGCAAACCAACACATTGAGCCCAAGGGAGGCTGCTGGGGAGAGGAAAGCGAAGGACAAAGCACAGACCCACAGTGCACCCCACCAGGGGATTCACTACCACCAAGCTGCAGCAAGCCAGAAAAGGAAAGAGAGTCACCCAACACAAGGCGGGGCCACCTGCTGTAGGCCGTCGCAACCAATATTACAGACAAGCAAAAGCGAGGTAGGCCACCTACCCCAAGGAAACGATGGGAGACAACGACCAAGGGGCAGCGCCAGGCCCAGGGGCCGCACAAGGTCAAGCTGCCGTACCAGCCCACGTTCCATTCCAACACTTGGCATCTGGAGTCCTGCCCCCGTTCAGTGAGCTGGAGGACCCTGCAACAGCCTCTCCCTGATGGAAAATCTGGATAGAGCGACTTAACAACTATTTTGTCGCAACCAGGGAGACGGACGACGCAGTGAAGAGATCCCTACTCCTGCATTACGCGGGAGACGAAATATTCAAACTATTCAAGCACCTGCCCAACACGGGAGCTGCCGCGGATTACAACGCGGCGGTGGCTGCCCTCGACACCCATTTTGACGCCCATTTTGACCCCCAATTGAACCCAGACTTTGAACGGTTTAAGCTGCGCCAGGCTCGGCAGAGAGAAGGGGAGTCGATGGACGTGTTTTATGCCAGGCTTCGCGAGCTCGCCAGCACATGTACAGAAGATGATCAGCCCAAAGAAATACGCGCCCAACTGATACAAGGGTGCCGAGACAAGACGTTGAGAGGACTCATCCTGCGCCAACCGAAAATCGCGCTCGAAGATATGCTGGTACTAGCAAGGACACATGACCTGTCAGCAGCCAGAGCAAACGAGATGGACCAGGTGCTCACGAAACCCCTAGAACGGGCCGAGAACATCAAGGTAGAACGTGCGGACGCCCTCCGAGCTAAGCCAAAAGGAGACTCATTCAGAAGTCAAAAACCTGAAGGAACCAAATCGAGGTGTGGATATTGTGGGCATGAGCCGCACGCCGCAAAGGACTGCTCCGTGCAGGGGAAAACGTGCACCAGTTGCGGGATTCTCAACCATTTTGCCTCCGTATGCCGAAGACGCACAAGAGGCCGCGAAACAAAGGCAGTACGGCATCTATCGGTAACCGAGGTGAGGCCGTCGGAAGACTCAAAGACAAAAGGGAGGAGATATCAGGGAACGAGTGAAGAGTCATCGGACGATGATGAGGGAGAAGTATACCTGATTTCGTTCGCGCGGGAACTCAAGCTACGCCGAAGGCCTCAACCCACGTGCGTGGTCCACGTGGCAGGAACGGAAGTGCAGGCAGTCATCGACACAGGAGCCACAGTGAATGTCATGGGCCTCCAACAATATCGACGCCTAAAGCCCTGTCCTCCGGTTAAGCCATCCAAAACCAAAATCTACGCGTACGGAGCAGACACGCCCCTTCCTTTGAAGGGAACAATCACAGTCCCTGTCAAGGCAGATGACCAGGAAGTCACGACGACAATACACGTTATCGTTAGGGAAGCAGACACCCTGCTAAGCAGCTACACCACCGAAGACCTGGGTTTAATCTCTTTCGCAAGAAGAGTATAGGTCCACCAGGTAGAAGAACTGCTCAATCAATTTCCGGAGCTATTCCAGGGACTCGGACGCATCAGGTGTAACCCGGTCAAACTGCACATTGACAAGACCGTCGTCCCGGTCGCGTTGCGACATAGGAGAGTCCCCTTCCACCTGCGGCCATTGGTGGAGAAAGAGCTAGAGACCCTGGAAAGACAGGGCTACCCGGCGTGCTGAACGTAAGTGACGACATTCTCATTCATTCGGCGACGGCCGCAGAGCATTACCAGCATCTTCGCAACACTCTGACACGCCTCAAAGAACACGGGGCGACTCTACACAAGGACAAATGCCAGTTTTTCCAGCCGTCGCTAGAGTTCTTTGGCCACATGTTCAACCAAGAAGGTATTCAGGTGGACCCACGGAAGTCACAATCCATTAAAGATGCGCCCGCGCCAACAACCCCAACGGAAGTACGCAGCTTCCTGGGTATGGCAACATACTGTGGGAGATTCATCCCTGGACTAGCCACGCGAGCAGAACCCCTGAGAGCCCTCACAAGGTCGGACGCAAAGTGGCAGTGGGGACAGAAGGAGGAAGAGGCATTCCAAGGGATAAAAGATGCCCTTCTAGGGGAAGCCACACTTGCATATTTTGACCCAGCAAAAAGAACAGAAGTTCTCGTGGACGCCAGCCCCGGAGGGCTTGGTGCAGTGCTGGCCAAGGAACAGGAACCAGGGCGATGGGCAGCGTTATCGTTCGCCAGCAAGTCCCTCACCCCGACCGAAGCCAGATACGCGCAAATTGAGCGAGAGGCACTGGCCATTAGATGGGCCTGCAACCATTTCCACCTGTATCTTAAGGGACAACCGTTCACAATGGTCACAGATCACCAGCCGCTCGTGCCACTCTTCAAAGGAACGGCGCCTCACCCGCCGCTGCGTATAGAGAGGTGGGCAGTCCAGCTGCAACCGTATGAAATGGAGGTCATATATCGACCAGGGGCAAAGAACCCTGCAGACTTCTTATCCAGACACCCGGTCCCGGCCGACACACAAGAAGACAACGCGGATGTCAAACACTACGTACACCTAGTGTCCGCAGCAGCATGTCCGGTGAATATGACCCTAGAAGATATCAAGGAGGCGGCTTCCGAAGATACCGTTTACTGCAGAACCCTGAAAGCAGTCCAGGAGGGGTCGTGGGCGAACTACATTCGGCAAGCCAACTCCTGGAGCCCGGAAGAACGAGAATACTCCACGAAAATATGGCACATACGACATGAACTCAGTGCTACAAGCGACGGGATTTTACTCCGAGGACCCAGGCTGGTGATACCGCGGACCCTGAGACACAAGGCGACGCAACTGGCCCACGGCGGACACCAGGGAATCACAAAAGTGAAAGCCAGAATGCGGGAAAAGGTCTGGTTCCCGGAGCTGGAAAACATGGTGGAAGAGTACGTCAAGCGATGCCCGCTATGCCAGTTGACCGGAAATCTGGAGAGACCGGCACCGGTGGTCACCGAAGCTGCATGCACCGTCCCATGGTCACAAGTAAGCATAGACTTTGGGAGTTTCCCCGGAGGAAAACACACGCTGGTGTTAGTGGATGCCTTCTCAAAATACCCCATAGTAGAACCAGTGACGTCCACGGCATTTGCCCAGATAGAGCCCGTCCTAGAGAGAGTGTTCGCCATGTTCGGGTTCCCACAGGAGATCCGTAGCGACAACGGGCCACCCTTTCAGGGAGCGGAGTTTGCCACGTTTCTAAGACAGAGAGGGATACGTCACAGACGAATACCCCCCAGTGGCCCCAAGCCAACGGCGATGTAGAACGCTTTATGCGCACACTGAACAAAGTGTCCCGCATCGCGGGTGTAGAGCAAGCTGACCCGGAGAAACGACTACACGAGTTCCTGCGGGAATATCGAAGCTCACCACACTGCACCACACAAAGGAGCCCGTGGGCACTGATGCTCCATGGCCCACGGAGAGACTTACTCCCTACCTGCCCAGGGTGGTCGCCGCCCCCAATGGAGGCTGAGGATGTGCAAGCCAGAAGAGCCCGACGAAACCAACGGGCAAGCCTTCACCGCCGTGCCACGCCGAGGACACTCAGCACAGGAGCCACCGTCCTTCTGAAGGACCGCCGCCCTGGAGGAAAGTTCAAAACGAACTATGAACCGGGGCCCTGGACAGTCACCGCGAATCGAGGGACTATGGTAACAGCCCAAAGAGGAGGAGAGGAAGTGTCCCGAAACGTGTCCTTGTTCAAAGAAGTGCCCCCAGGACACCCCGAGAGACTCCCGGAAGGGCCAACAGGGAGCACACCTACACCGACACCAGAAACCACCGAAGCCACCACGGTACTGACACCCAACTCAGTCCCAGAGAGCGCGACTGCGAGGTTCTCCGCAAAGGTACAGCCTGAGGCCCAATCCTCGCCCCAGCCAGCGGCTGAAAGACTTTGCCTGCTGAGGAGATCCTGCGGCTGCCGGCGGAGTGCACGCAAGTACCACCCCCTCTGTGGGCTGAACTGTTTGAACTGTTTAAAGTACTTGAGTTTGTGTTTGGTGTTTTTGTTGACTGATTTGGATAGGGATGTAACATCTGACGGTCTAGTGGTTAGCTAGACGTCACACATCATCCGCGGGCCAGGCGTGGCCTGCGGGGCCTAATAAAAGGAGCCGCCCGCTTGGGGGCACGGTCTCCAATCCGGACACGTTGTGTGGGTTGAGTGTGTCCGCCGCCGCGGTGCAGCGCGGCCTACCATAAGCATTACCCGGCCCCGCGCACGGGCTGATTACACCGGGCACTGACTCAGGGTGGGGGTGCCATGTTTATTGTTTTAAAAGCACCAGATGGCACGTTCCTTGTCCCAGCAATTTTTAAGCATCAAAAAAATTGTCAGGATAACTCGGGTGATTAATGTTCTTCCTGTAGAGAGACCAGAGCTTTGTCTGTTAGTGTAAGTTTTGACTCATCACAGGGAGAGGGTTAATGTGCCTGCTGCAAAGAACGTGTCCCATTCAAATCACAAAGTGCATACACTATAAATAGGTCAATGGGTTATCGCTTTTGCCAGAGAGATCCTTTTGTTACTTGTAGTTTAAAAGTTAAAATCCTAATATAGAGCAGTGAGCTATTATTCAAAGAGCTGAATGCAAACTGCAAGGAATATATTACAGCTACATGTGTTTTTTGCCCAGTCTTTCCTTATTCTAATATTGCCAAAAGAGTTCATTTGGGTAGAAATCAATTTTTATTATTAAAGAAAACCCCTAACAATGGTGTTGCATTTTAAATTCTGAATGACATGTGACTCCTACACCTTGTAGGCCTCTGCCATATGTAACATTTCCTATTCACTGACTTACACACGTATGATTGTCTCCGTGTAACATATGTGTGATATAAAGTGTTATGACACCTTAAACTAGTATGAGTGGCGCTATAAAAATAAATGAATCTAAGAGACACTGTTTATGGAGACTTAGGGGGCATTGTCAAATGGTGGTAGTGAGGGAATCCGTGGCAAGGTGGTCATGGGAGGGCGCCAACAAACATTGTCGCACAGGGCGCCACAGTACTAAAGCCAACCCTGACCGGCCCCCAAGGAAGTGAAACCGGCCTCCACCCTGCTGGCCCACTGAAACACCTGCAGTCCGGGCCTGGTTTTAATGCAAATATTTAATAAATGAAAAAACTTCTCCAGGAGCGAGACATACCAACTGTATATCCAGGGGCATCTTAAGGATTTTGAGGGCCCTGGTCAAGACATATTTTGGGGGGGCTCTGTTCGGAACAGCTTTGTATTTATGATCCAATTTCAGCTTGTTTGTGCCCTATGTGGCCAGGTCACTGACACTGCACAGGTACACTGATCCAAATTCAAAATGTGTTTCCATTTATGTTTTTTGGAAACAGTGATGTGTGCTTTCAATTTTTTAGTTAGCAGCTGCCCCACCGCCATTTCTCATATGTGTGGTCCTGTTTTGATCTAAAGGAAACGTTTTATGGGTGTTGCATGATGTTGAAAAACATAAACACAACATTTCTCTGCATTGTGCCTGTAATAGATCCCCCCCCCCCCCGCAACATTACCTGTATTAAAAATAAAGGAAATGGTATTTAAAATAATCCATGTTTCAAAAATCATTCAAGTCCATCAGGGCAGAACTGTGTGGATATCAGGGCCCCCCTGAAAGACTGGGGCCAGAGACCACTTTGCCCATGCCTTAAAACGTCTTTGTGAATATCCACACAAGACATATCCTGTAAGTCTGCAATGAGTTGGCCAGTTTTATTGTTGTTGTTGTTATGCACCAGTCTCATCGAGGCGGCCTTTATCACACTCTGTGGTGGTTTGGGAGGCATCCAGACGCAGTGTAACTGGGCAGGTCCTCCCTCGGCCGGATTGGGTCTCTTCCTGTGTGCTATCTCGGCCCGCTGTGAGCCTTGGCAAAAACAGTGCTGGTTCTTTAAAGCTACACTTGTTCAATGTACAGTGGGAGGGCAGTCACAGAATGACGCAGTGCATGCAAAGTACTTTCGGTTTCGTGTCCTGACATTCTGCTTACAAAGTGCTACTGTTTCGGAGGAGCAGGGTAAGCGTACATCTTTTCCATCGCGATTTTCGTTGTATTTAGAAGCGTTCTTTGAACTATCTACGTCAGTGGTTCCCAAACTTTTGACTCCTGAGGACCCCCATTGAGTCACCACTAGAAACCGGGGACCCCCAAGCAATTTGTAGGATTTAAATTTCAAACATTAAAACAGTAATTCGAAAAAAATAAACAAACGTGTGCACTCAAAACAAATACTCAAATTACTAAGGATTTTAGGGGCATATTTACAAGTCCCTATCGCCATGGGAACGTCACTTTTTGCGATGTTCCTGTGGCAATAGGGGCTTTGCCTTATTTACAAGGCAGCGTTAAGCCACTTATTGTGGCTTAACGCTGTCTTGTAAATAAGGCCCCCTTTCACGCAATGCTTAGTGTGAAAAAGGTGGGCAGTGGGAGTTGCAGTGGGCGTTTCACTCCAACACCCATTGATTTTGACGCTGCCCTCTATTTACAAGGTCAGCTTAAATAGGAGACAGCACCACAATTAAGACCATGAAAAACCTGGTCTTAACTTGGCGAAATGAGGAGAAGTGCCTTATTTCTCCTCGTTTTTGCTTTTTCCAACAGAAAAAGCAAAACACCTTTGATTGTTTATGTTCAGGATGGTGTCCCTTCCTGCACATAAACAATCTTTAATAAAAATGACGTTTTGTAACTTCCATGTGTGCTGCATTAGGCAGCACACATAGAAGTGACAACAATGCATTATAAAATTGTTCATGTGCAGGAAGTGGGAACATAGCAGCATCAGGATAATGATTGATTGGGAATAAACATATGTTACTAAGTTTTACCATGCAGTTTGCAAGCAGCTTTTTGACAGTTTATAGGACACTGTGCTAGATTACGATTGTCCCTTATGAATTGCACAGTGACAAAAGAATCTGTGACAAAATCAGTAGCCCACTGACCTATGCACATAAAATACTGTTTTTTAAAATGCATTGTACACGTTCTTTGCAGTAGGCATATTAACCCTCTGTGTCACATTAGATAAGTCAAAGCTGCCACTAGACAAAACTTTCCTCTCTCTCCAGCAGGTACATTAATCACTGGCATTTTCTTGACACTTTTATAGTTGCTCAAACTGCTAATTCTTCAAGGAACTTTGCAGTGCTTTTAAAACTGCTGCCTGCGGACCCCCTGGGAATGTGCCACGGACCCCTGGGGGTCCTCGGACCCCAGTTTGGGAAACACTGATCTACGTAGTACCGATTCTTCTGTTCAAAAAGCGTGATTTGGGACACGCGCCGACACAAAGGAAGGCGCTGTGGACTCTATTAATGGGTTTCAGAACGAAAACTTGAAATGACGGCAGGTGAATGAATGTGAACGCAAAGTCAGCTGGAAAATGTAAATGAACATCATTCTTTTACAGAAAGTGATGCTTGCAGAGAATTGGCTTATACTGTAACTTAAAAGCCGCAAAGAACGTTATCTTAGTGTATTTATTAATATCTCTTGCCGAGGTGCTAAGTCCTTCACTCCTCCTGAGATATTTATTCAGACCCGAAATACATGTTACAAATGATTTGTCTGCCTGACATTTCATTTTATTTCAGGTTAGCACAATAAGTATAAACTGAGTTAGCAATATTGAGTTCTGGTAACAGAAATTTGTGTAGCGGTCTATTAGCATTAGCAGGACCTCGCAGCGCTATGCTTTGCGAGGTTCCGGCGCAGTGCTACGTTTCTTGCAAATCCAGGCCATGTCCGAACCCTAATCCACTTGAGGTGCGCTCACTGACATTGTCACACCCAGAAGCAAGGCTTCCTAGTCAAGCCTCCCCTCGAAGCGCTATATTATTGCGCACATTTTGACGACCGCTGAAGAATTCATGTGACCTCTCTCTCTGTACCCTCTAGACCCACAGACGCTATAGTTAGGGCTTTAAGTGGCTATAGTCAGGGGTGAGCACCGGCAGTTTTTTAAAAGGGGGCCTCGGAATCAGGGACATCTTAAGTATTTTGGGGGCCCTGGGCCAAACGTAATTTGGGGGCCCCTCTTCAGACCAGCTTTGAATTTATGGTATAGTTTCACCTCTTTCTTGCCCTCTTTGGCCAGGTCACTGACAGTGTACAGGCACACTGCTCCAAATTATAAATGATTTTAGGTCTAATAGGGATAGAGAGGTGTGTTTTCAATGTTGTAACACAGCAGCAGCTCACTCAAATTATTGCAAATAATCTCTGAGACACCCTCCCATTTCTCATATGTGAGGTCCTCTTTTGATTTATAAGAAGTTTTTTTTGGATGTTGCATTTTTACCTAAACACATTTCTCTTCAAAATGTTGGTAATACACTCCCATATTAAAAATAAATTAAAGGAAAATGGTATTTAAAACAATCAGGAACTATTCAAGGTCATCAGGGTAAGACTCTCTGCAGAACAGAGCTGACAGGGGGCCCCTGATAGGCTGGGACCCTGGGCTAGAGCCCACTTTGCCCATGCTTTAAAACGTCTCTGCTCGGAATGGGTCTTTATCGGGCTCTGTTGTGTGCCCTGGCACATGCGGTCCGTTGTTTTCCGGACTACAGTGACAGCAGGCACATCATGTGCGCGTGCTCACACTGCTCACTTCTCACTAGTGGAGAAGTTACGGCATGACGTCATGCCAGGTGAGCGTTGTAGGGGTAGGGAAATCCTTTAAGAGAGTCATTTTCTCTCTGGATTTCCCTTCTCTTTTTGAAATTCAGGAGCAGCAACATTGTCGAGGTGTCACCAGGGCTTTAAGTGGAAGGAAGCGTTTTCAATATTATATACAAGCCATAGTTGCTTATCTTATGCAACTAGCAACCATTGACAAAGCCAACAGTCCTGACTTGTTGTAGGTATGATGTTACTTGCATCATATATCTGGATGCAATGACAGAAACAGCAAAATACAAGTCGGGCGGCACACTATGCTAAGCACAGATTTTTAGCTAATGGGAAAAGCAGTCAGGCAACATAGAGAAACAGCGTACAGGGGTAGATATACACGAGGGAGACGGCTCAAAAACACAAGCACTCTAATTGAGTGCTTCAAACAAAAGAAAAAAGTAGTACTTGAAACCCAAGCAGTGGAAGCAGCGATACCAGCCCATAAAAGAGATTGTAAAGAAGAATTGCTTTATTGAAGGAAGGGAGGTACAAATACAAGAATGACAAGCTGAGACACCAATAAAAATCAGACAAATGTTAAATACTTGTAAAGCGCACAGCTGCCCCAGCAAAGGGGCGTCCCGGCGCTGTATACCGCTGGGGAACCCATCCTGGCTTTCCCTGTGAGATGGTCTCTACTGGGCATCTCCAAGGTGAAGACAAGCATCCCCGGCGCTGATGGGGCCATAAGTGGAGATTAAGCAAGCTATTGCCCAGAGTTGCTGAGTGGGATCCATGGTTGGAGTAGGCACCGAAGCGAGAATTATCGAGTCCGCTGACCTTGGCCCAAGACCCTGCCGCGTCGGGAATCGAACCCTGGTCCCAGACCGACCTCTGCTTCCAGGTCTGTCGCCTCTAACCAGTGAGCCACACCACTCCACTAAATGTGCGTGACAAGGAAAGCCAAACAATGGTAAGCAATGGATCGGCTCCAAGCCAGTCTATATTCTTCGGAAGTCACAAGATGCCTCGCAATAGACAGTACATGCGCTTTCTAGTAAGGGCAACCTAAAAAGAACATTGGTAAAAGCAAAACTATTTCTTGGGGTCTTAAAAAGCACAAACTGCCTCAGTAGACCCTGGCACTGAGGGGGATTACTGAGTGTGTAGATGTGCTCCTTGTAAAAGAGCAGAATCCTGTCACTCACAGTGAAGTTAGCCAATGACTGAAGTTGACTGACCTATTTCCCCAAGCAGTAGTGGATGGAAGAAAATGAATAACACAATAATTGAATTTGATTAATACGATTACTCCCGAACAAGTTCAGGAAAAGTTTACGTAGGTGAATTTTGAACTTTTGGAGGATTTGAAGCAAAGCCTTTGAATGTCTCAGGCGACCAGGAGAGACCTCCAAAGTGACAAGTCACCTCTATAGATTGATTGAGTTAATGCAAATCCCTAAACTCTCACAGACTGGGAACCTACCTATAACAAGATCTTGGGGGAGAGCAAGGGCTCATCAGATGGGCTAAGCAGGATTCCCCTGTGCTGTAGTCAGCTTTGTAAATTAAGCACAGACCCTTGAAATGCACTCTTTGCTTCACTGCCAACCAGTTTAGCTTTTTGCGAGCCTCAGAGAAATTCTCATATTTTTCTAGATGACATTCTGTACTCTTTGAAGCTTTGGCATAGCAGAAACTGGCAGTCCCGATCATAAGCTGTTGCAGTTATCTAATTTAGACATCACACATGCGGAAACAACAGATGCATGTAAATCTCCAGGAATAAAAGCGTGAGCTTGTTTAAACAGAGACGCGATATGGACACTTGCACTGCTGTCAGCATTTTTTTGGGAACCCATAGAAAGCTTGTGGTCCAAAGAGGTCTGCCTTCAGAATAGCGAGATCGGAATCTTGATTACACAAAATATCGTGACCAGAATATCGAAGCAGAAATACGGAGAGGTAAATAAGTAGATATTTTCTATATCTAACTCCACATCTATATACCATGACAATAAATATATATATATATATATACATATATAGGCGGACCGGAGCGCCCCACGAGTTTTGAAAATTTCGCAAAGATTCGTCAACCGGCGCCAAAGTTATTGGGAATAGAATGTTGCGGATTTCCTATGGAAAATAGGTCCTAACTATAACTACCTACTGGCAACCGCCAGTAGGTAATATATATATATACATACATACATATGCAGAACACCAATTCCTTCGTATTAAAGAAAGATTGTGCCGAGCCCAAAATCCGTTATAAACGTGGTTTATTTATTTTTCCATCAAGGCAATCAGTCCCCCTACGCGTTTTGCGCAAACTCTGGTGACATATATATTATCTACTGGCGGTCGCCAGTAGATAGTTATAGTTAGGACCGGGTTCCCATAGGAAATCTGAAAATTCTATTTTGAATAACTTTGGCGCCGGTTGACAAATCCTCGCGAAATTTTCAAAACTAATGGGGCGCTCCGCTCAGCTCCTACCCTGAAAGTCTCGGGGTGATTCGTCAAGCGGGGGCTGAGAAAAAAGGGGGGTCCAAAACGCGTTTTCCCCATGCATTTTCCCATAGGACCTTTAGTCGAAGGTACAGCCCGAACGGCTGAACAGAATTACTTGAAATTTGGCAAAGAAGTAGTCCTCAGGTCAGGGATGTGCCTTTTGCATATATGGTGTCAATCTGTTCAGTAGTTCCTGAGAAAATTGCAGTTAAAAGTACATAAATATCTATAAGCGCGCACGGTGCGCGCACGGTGCCGTGCGCGAGCGTAATTCTGATTGGTGGTTAGATGTCAGTCAACATTCGAATCGGTCAAAATCAGGAAGTGTTGGACGCCACTTTGTGTGTGGCAGTGAAAAACAAAGGTGGAGAACGTGAAAAGGGGGCAGGGTAGAGAGTTCCTGACCCCCTAGCCTTTGTCAGGGGGCCCCTGAAGGACCCCGAAGGGTGAAAAAAACATTTTTTTTTTTTTTCAAAAAATCGCGGGGTGCGCGCACGGTGAAAAACTCTTAAAAAAAAAAAAATTTAAACGAGCCATTCCATATTACAGGATACAGTCAATCTATAACTATATACATAGGTAGTTTATTGTAAAATAAATATATAAAAAACATAATAATACATACATAAATTAGCATTTAATAAACCTTACAAATTCACTAAAAAAAATAGGTTTCACACACGTTATAGTTAGAAATTAGCATTTAAAAAACCTTGCAAATTCACTTAAAAAACCATAGGTTTCACACACGTTATAGTTAGGAATTAGCATTTAAAAAACCTTGCAAATTCACTGAAAAAACCATAAGTTTCACACATGTTATAGTTAGCTGGACATTTCACTCGTAAAAAACCATTGAAATTCCCCCATTATAGTTAGTTCAGGTAACTATAACTCGCGCGACCGCAATCCACTGCTGATGACGTCACATATTACATCACTGAATATGTGTCTTCCTGTAAAATAAATATTTTTTATATATGTATATCTAAAGGTTAATGGAAGAATAAACGGGTAAATAAGTGTCTAAATGGATGGTTTTTTTTGTAAAATTAATTGTATAACTGACTTATTAACAGTATCTTAGTGAATACAGTGATGTAATATGTGACGTCATCAGCAGCGGATTGCGGTCGCGCAAGTTATAGTTACCTGAACTAACTATAACGGGGGAATTTCAATGGTTTTTTACGAGTGAAATGTCCAGCTAACTATAACATGTGTGAAACCTATGGTTTTTTCAGTGAATATATATGTATGCATTGATGTGGAGTTCAGCATAATACATCTATGCTTCCTCTGTACGTACTTACCTTTTGATATTTTGTCCAGTGCTTCATTTGTAAAAATACAAGTGCCAGGGCCCTCATTATGAGAGCATTGGAGCTTGCACCACCCATTGTCCCTGTCAGAGCTGCCAATGACAGCACCAATACAACTACTAACCATCTCACCTCTACAGTTGTGACAATTCACACGATTCCAAACCCCCAAAGCTATAAGAATGGCCTGGGCGGCAGGTATTAGTCATTTTTAATATATATATAAAATTAGTAAATAAATGTTGCGCTCATCTCTAATTATACAAACAATGCCACCATGTTGTAGACTGTCATAAGTGCTGGTGTTGGCAATTATATGCTTGTGCCGAGCACTGGAAACCACTGGCTCAAATTAAGCACTGATTTTGTCCCTCATTATTCTGTCCAAATTATTCTGATAACGCAATATTCCTATGCTTGATATTCCGTAACACCATTGTCCAAAAGAGATACCTAAGGGTTTTGCTATAATAACCAGGGGATGGGGGAGTACCATTCCATGACTGCTAGATCAAAGTAACCTGGGCTAGCATTCTTATTTCTACTAGCAATAAAGATTTCTGTTTTATTGGCATTCAGTTTGAGAAACATCCATTGCCTGCAGGCAGTCGTATTAGAGGGACAGTGATACAGGAGCATGATAGTGTAGGCGGATAATGAAAGGCACCTCTTCTGCATATGAAAAAGAAGTACAAGCAAAGGAACCAATAAGGATGGAGAAAGTGTGAACATACAGGTTGAAAATCATAGGTGACAATGATGAACCATGGTGGTATGTTTATTCAGGATGTATCATCATGGTGCTGGGGTGTTACGCCTTCTTTCCTTAACAGTGAATGCATTCTGTAACTAGTAGTCAGGTTTGAGATGTGACTGTGTCTGTGTTGGATTTCACTAGGGATTAGCAGCTCTATGGAGACTGACATAAGTGACTGAATTTGCAGATTCATCATTTAGACCAACTCATTCTCCATCCCACATAAACACACTACAGGGCAAAGAAAAACAACAAAGTAAATAAAGTTCAATGAGAAGTCATGGCTCAGTAATGTCCCAACATAATGTTATCTCCACTTCCTCATCGTGTTTTTTATTTTTGTAATCTGGTTTCAACCGAAATCACGCACACAACAGTAGCGACAGCTACCGGACCCGGGTGGTTGGATGAAAAAAGAAGAAAAAACCCACTTACCTCGCTACGGCAGGCCCACAGGCGCCTCTCCTCCGTCCTCCCCTTCCTGTCTCCGGTCCCAGCAACAGGAAGCACCCGGACTCCCAGGCTCCACAGAGCCAATTATAATGCTGCAATGCAGCATTGTGATTGTTCTGAGCGCCATGTTTCGGCTCTCAGACTGCGAATGGGAGGCTGGGCATGTTCCTCACCAGGCTTTATATTACAGCCTGGTGAGGAAGATGCAAAGTGTGCAGGACTGTTTGGCTAGCGCAAGAGGGCCGGCCAAGCAGTCTTCGCACTTAGGGAGAGCAAACCACTCCTCCCCCTGCTCTGGCCAGCCCCGACCCACCCCGAAAGCGACTGATTACAATAAGAAAACTAAAATGATAATAAAGATACGTTATTATCATTTTATTTTTCCTCTTGAGCAGTGGGGCGACACTCCTCCGCCTTAGCAGAGGAGCCGCCACTGGCACACAATACTACTTTATGTACAGTACCTTACATGTAAGATACCCCTAATGACAGAGAAAGGTTTTCTATGAAGGGCTCCTTTGACTTACTCACACTATGTCAAATACCTAAAATAGAATTAAAATAATCTGGAGTTCACACACATACAAAAGTTGTGCAACACCGTGCATTAACCTGCCAAACTGTCTTATTGCCACTAGAATATGTAATATGGAGACTATTTTGATGTTCCTGTTTCACCTGGTGACCATGTCAAGTGCCTGGCTGATGTAAGGCCCCCAGTGGAAACAGTACCTGGCTAAGATACCTACTCCCTGTGGAATACGTGGATTCTCACCTCTACACTGTGATAGAGCGGATTCATTTAAGTCTCAAACGTCACGTGTAACTATCATACAAACCCCTCCAGTGGTCTACGGACCTTTTTTTGTCGACTTGGAGAGAGACCTAGGAGCAATCATTTACATACATTTCAATAGCAGTGAAGAACAATGGGGCTCCACAGGAAATAACAAAGAGAATTGTAGTACGTTTAAAAGATTTATTAACAAATGTAGCTAAATTAAGGGCATCCATTCATTAAGCATTGCGAGTTAAGCATCATTATTACAAGTTTAAATAGCCCAAGAGTCAGTATTTCAGAAAAAGGAAAAATAGAACATTGACAAGATCTACGCAAAGAATACAAACTCCTTAAAAAGTGCGTTCCATGGAGGAAACCCCTAATCTAAATTAAGCAAGTATAGGTCAGGAAGGGCATATGGTTTAGCAAATAAGGTAAGGTATCAGCTTCAAAAAACCAAATAAAGGTCTGGCTATACCTACCGCTGGCAGTGGTAGCCGTAGGAATACTGCCTTATTAGCACTATCCCCAATGTCACCATCACCTTATAATTTGTGTCTGTATGGCAGTACTTTGTTAGCGTGAGTCTACTGCCACGATTAAAATAGAGGCCCAGATTTTAGTGACATATTTCTTTTTGCAAGCACTTTGTTTACAACACATAGATATTCAATATTTAGTTATACATGAAGGGCTGTTTACTTTTTCAAATAATGTTTATCCTCCAATTGACACCCCTGACATTCCCCCACCGTCTACTCTTCCAATACCCTTTAAATTTTCCTCTCCCGGTTTGTAGCATCAAGTTTGTTACATGAATACACCACCGTGATTCTTGAGAAACCCTGGTAAGATGCCAAAGTCTATCATCCTCCAAATTCAAGCAATTGCAGTCTACTTAAATCATTGAATTTACCTCAAGAATGCATGAACATTTATGCCCTGGAGAATGCTCCTCACCCGATTCAGGACTCTTACTTCTCACAAATCGAAGGGGTTGTGCGAGAGCTGCTTTGGGATGGTCACCCCCCAAGGATTGCCATTACTAAACTCACTATGGGGTGGTATGACGGGGGTATAGGTCTGCCGGATCTACGCCTTTACTACCAGGCGTCACAACTGGCTGCCATCAATTGATGGGCATTTGGCCCCCATGACGACCCTAATTTCAGGACAGACCACTGGCTGCTGGGGAAGGGGGGGTACAACAGGGCGCTCTATACAAACTATCATAAACTGCGGTTGACCGGTCCTACGGCTCGCATGGTGGAGGTATGGCATAAAGTCCAACGTAAGCTTGGGTGGCATAACCGCCTTACCAAGGCTACCCCGCTATGGGAACCAGACATCTTAGGCCATCTTAGTGCATGTCTGGGGTTTGATAAGTGGGACTTGATTGGGATCTCCAGGGTCGGGGACCTGTGGGTCAAGGGTAAAAAGGCCACGGAGACCTTTAGATATTTACAAATTAGCCATGCCATTGACTCAGCCCTCCCCAGGGATGCCCCCCCGTCTAGATTCCTCCCCCTTGGAAGATCGCTTGTTGTTAGACCCCATGGATTGCAAAGCTATATCCCTCACATACAAAAAATTAGTAAACAACCGGGCGGACTCTATGCTGAAATTGAAGGGAAGTTGGGAGAGTGACCTGGGGGAGATTGACGACGATGACTGGCGGGAGGCGCTCGCTTTCCCTAGGGAGGTGGCGATTCCGCTGAGACTCCGACTGATTCAGCTCAAGTTGCTCCACAGGGTATACTTCGACGCAACGCTATTGTTCCGACTGGGTAGGAGACTGGACGCACTTTGTTTTTGACGTTGCAACCAGACTGGTACCTTTACAAACATACTCTGGGACTGCCCTCACATCCAAACTTATTGGCCAGATGTCACTAGGCAGCTTGCTAGGACCAGCGGCAAACCCATCCATCCCTCTCCCAGGGTCTGACCTTCTGAATATTTGGGAAACCACGAAACTCACCCAGATGGAATAATCATTGGCTATTATTGGGTGGACCATAGCTAAACGTAATATCGCTCAGAAGTGGGGATCCGACGTGCTGCCACGGATGAGAGACTGGGCGTCCGACATGGGCTATGCCATGGTAGCTGAAAAAACAGTGTTCAAGGGGCGTGGATGCCCCAAAAAGTTGGATAGTAAGTGGGGAAAGTGTAATAAATATCGAGGGGACATATGCATTTCTCCCACATTGGAATTGAGAAGGGAAATGCGGACACTGATGGAACTACGAGATGGGGCGGAGGGGTCATAACCATCGTGTGGCTACTCCTATTATTATAAAGGGTATTATAATACGCACCTGCTCTCCATTGTTTCTGTTCTATGGAAAGAGGGAACCACTGTATTGACTGCCATAGACACCGGACTGGACACAATGTCCAGTGTACTTTTAACTTGCACAACTGGTACTGTATCCTATTGTATCCTCTGCCTTGCCACTGCTAACGCTGTATTGCCTGACATGTTGTTTATTACCAATAAAATTGTTATTTAAAAAAAAAAAAATGCATGAACATTCTAAAAGAAGCTAAATGTCCAACAACGCATATATCTTACTCTTTTAAATGCAAGGCATTCTGCACCTGGTGTTCTGACAAGAATATTAATCCTACTGAGTGCCATGAAGAAGCTTTACTTCTATACTTACTTCATTTAGCCAAATCTGGGTTACAGTTCTTTTCTATTAAAGTCCAGTTAGCAGCTATTACTGCCAACAGAAAATGTCCTTCACAAAACTCTTTTTTTGAAAGTCCCAGCTATGAAAGACTTCTAAGAGGGTATCAAGAAGCTTTTCCCTCCACCTTTCATTTCCTTTGGAATTGAATGTAGTACCTTCACATGTCATGGTACCCCCTTCGAACCTATTCAAAAAGCCCCATTACAACACCTTTCTTGGAAAACAGCTTTCCTCGTGGCCATTACATCAGCAAGTAGAGTTAGTGAGATTCAAGCTTTATGTTCTCATGAACCATTTAGAATAT
Organism: Triturus cristatus; assembly: GCF_964204655.1. Classification (NCBI taxonomy): domain Eukaryota; kingdom Metazoa; phylum Chordata; class Amphibia; order Caudata; family Salamandridae; genus Triturus; species Triturus cristatus. Next base: position 694,945,637 of record NC_140591.1, read on the forward strand.
TTCATAGCAATAAAGTGGTTATGAGAACTCATCTTGCCCAAAGTTGTATTGGATTTTCACATTATTCAAACCATTACTTTGCCAAATTTCTTTCAGAACCTGTCTTCTCCAGCAGAAACATCTCTTCACACTTTGAATGTGAGAAGGGTCTTGAAGCTTTATACAGATAAAATAAAATATATACGTAAGGCCGATCAATTGTTTGTAAATTATGGTCCTGTACGTACATGGTTGGCCACATCTAAACAGTCTATATCCAGGTGGATAGTTTCTTGCATCCTGTTATGCTACTAAAAAGCAAATACAACTCTGTCAGGTAGACTAAAGGCTCATTCTACCTGAGGTAAGGCAGCAACAGCTGCTTTAATGAGAAGTATTTCTGTTGCAGAAATCTACAAAGATGCTACATTGAAATCTGTTCATACTTTCACGAGGCACTGCTGTTTGAACTCAGATGCTAGGACACAAGCTTAAGTAGGACAGGCTTCCCTCTGGAATCTCTTTGCTTAGTTGTTTCTATGGTCTATCTTCTCATCCACCGCTGTTTGTAGGGATGGGATTGCTACTCTATTCAGAACTTATGATTATCATTAGAGATCGCCTGAGAGAGAAGGAATGGTTTCTTACATGTAATCCTATTTCTCTCTCAGGTGAATCTCCACTGATATCATAAGCATCCCGCCCTGCTCCCCAGTGGAAGAAACAAAGAGTATTAATACACATTCCATTTTATTACTGGTACTCTCCTTTGCTCCGTAAAAATAACTGAGGTAACTGCCATCTGCTGGGCATGATAGGACACTCGCGGGCTGTAAGCCCTTAAAGGTGCAGTGTCAGTTATTATGACTACAGGGCGGGAACCTATATGTCTACATTGTCCAATTCCTTATTCTCCATTTCTTTTACAAAAGGTTTATGAGGGATATTTATTAAGAAAAAATGACGCAGCTCATGAAAATATGTCTTATTTTACTAATGATATTTTTACCATTTTAAATACAAATTTAAGTAATTGGCCAATATAGCCTCCTTTATAGGCTACAAAATGTTTTTAACAAAATTATGTCCGAGGCTTGGCCTTCCTGAACTAAGGAGAATGTCTATTCTTAAGAAGATATATTTTTAAAAAGTTGTCTGGGATCCCCACACCTGGGTGAGACTATTCAATGCTTATGATTATCAATGGAGATCTCCTGAGAGAACATAATTACCAATCCATTACTTTTTTACAACTTATCAATTTTTCCAGTCCTGTACCAGTTTACTTTCTCTATTCCACCATCCCTCTTCTTTTACCCTCTTCTCGTCCAAGACACCTTGTCAGACACCCTTTACACTCCAGTCATACACTGGGATCTGACTGTCCATTCTCTCAGGAGCTCAAACGGTGAGAGCCCAGTTATGCTATTCTTCATTGTGCAATATGTCCACACCATCTAATTGACATATTGCTTCTGACTCTCACTCCCTTCCAAGCCAAGTAAATAATTACCTTCCGAACTATACTAAATGTCTCTTGGAGACCATTATCCCTTGGATGCTATAATGATATAAATGTATGTAACTTAGCAAAGCATCCTTAGTTTTTCTGATGTTAGTAGAGAGCAGTAGCTACTAGGCATTTTGGCACCCACTTTTTACTAAAAATGATTTTCAAGAACTGTAAAAATGTTTTTGTAATAATTTGTGCCACCGTTTCTACCTCAAAACCTATAATATATTAGTTAGTCAACACTAAGAGACATTTACCTTCCTCTTCACCAAGCTAAATAAGACTTATAAAGTTGAAAGCTAATTTTCCCTATTACCGGTCAGGATGTACTATGGATAGAATTAAGGGGCATAACATCAAGGACCGGCGATAATTATCGCTAAGCGCACTTAGCGCTAGAATAATTATCACCAGGTAACGTGGAATTTTATCACTGAGATAGCGTGCTATTAGCAACGCTTATCTCAAAAGCGATAAAATTCCAAGCGCTAACTGCCAAATGTGAGATTATCACTGGAAATCCAGCGATAATCTCACGAAGTTTGGCAATAGCTTGATGATAGGGCAAGGCATACTTAGCCATGATATCCACCTTCCATAGGATATCATGGCTAAGTCAGTCTTGAAGCAGGTGTAAGGAAAGTAGCGATAACAGGGGTTGCTTGTCGCTCTGCAGGTTAGCGTGCCCATTGATAATTGGAGAAATGTCGCTTAGAGACATTTCTCCAGTTATGTCAGGGCAGGAACGCCCACTTTGCATCTCATTGGAAATGCAAAGCTGGGCGTTCAGAATACAGGCGCTAATGCAAGGTTTCACGCGATAGCGTGACCTTGCTGATTAGGCGATAAAATTATCACCGCTATTCGTCCGAAAACGGACGCAAAAGCGGCGATAATTTTTTATCGCCTCGTTGATGATATGCCCCTGAATATGTCATCTCATTTAATATATGCCACATATACCCTTGTCACGTTTTCAACACTTGTTCAAATCAGGCCACTTAATGTCATTTGTTACCCTCTTCTTGGTCTTCCACATCTCTAAATGCCACTTTTTACCTCACTTGATTGTCCAAAAAGGGACTACTTTTCATTCTCTCCACACAAAATGTTTCAATCTGTAACACCTTATGAGGAGAACCTTCCCAAATCCAACTTTTTAGTGCTTCATCTTCTTCACTCCCATGCTTGCTTTCAGAGAAACACCTTTACCTAAATGGCACTGCTGTACATGTATCCCTTTCAAAACTCTTTCCAGTTCCACTGGCACGTGCAACAAGAAATCTACTGTAACATTATTGGTTCATATAACACATTCAAGCATGTAAGAACATTCCTGAAGACACACTGACCACATGCCCCGATGCTATCAACATTGCTTTTAATGTCAACAATTTGGTCAACGGTTTATGTCCGCTCCTTATAACTAATTCAACACACACATGCACACTCATTCACACATTCACAGACAACAGAGTTTTTTTGTAGAACAGATTACATTTCTTCTGCTTTTATGAATGAAAGTGATGCAAAAACTGTCATATTGTCCATTTTACCATCTTTTTTCAGATAATACAATGGATTTTCCCTTATTTCAAGCATCATTGGAGATTGGATCTTTCAATTTTAGAGTGTATCCTTCAAAAGCCCCTCTACTTTAAGTGATCACTTGAAACTTCAAAGTTTTTTTTTCTATTTGCATTGTCACCCAAAGTTGTAATTTTTTTATGTTTTTTTAATTCATTTATTATGCATTGAAACGTATTTTTATATATGTTGCACAAAGTGTGTTGACACAAAAAGAAAACTGTTAGGTTGTGTGTCAACTTCCTGTCCCACTGCCAAAGAAATATTCCTCACATTATACATTGGTAGCACAGTATCATCTGTTAAACAAATATGTTGCCCATAATACTTCAACATGCCAATAGGACCACTGAATGCCTTTGGAATTTCCTCCTGAACCCCATTACCCACTTGTTTCACTCCTAAAACGGGTTCCTCTCAATCAACATCTCCTCTTGTCCTTAACTTACCTGGTTTCTCCATTCTAGCTTTGAGGGGCCACTATTCCCCTATACTTTAAATTCAAACCAAATTATCATAAGACAACAAGTTTGATAGACTGTCCACTTTGTCTATTAGGGTTACCATTCATGGGAACTAAGCATTCGCTCATGCTTCCCCGAAACACATTTTATCTTATCTTATGCACATTTGTAGAGCGCATGGGTACCCTTGGGCATCCGAGCACTAGAAACGCAACACAGATTACACTACAATGCGTAATGGGGCATGGGAAGTTTTAGTTGTCAAATATCTAGGTTTTTGAAGATATCCGAAATGCCAGTTCATTGTCCATTAGCTGCATGTTGTGAGGAAGGGCATTTCATAGCTTGGCCACATTGTAGCTGTATAAGCGCCAGGCGCGCAACACCCATTGGACTCACAGGGCTTCAGCCCCCCCGTCGTGTGTGGCAGCCCGGGATGAGACAGCTTCCCGGCGCACACACAGCTGCACCCGAGCGCTTCACAGGTCTTTAAAAGACCATTTGCATGTTAATGAGGCCTCGCTGTTGTTTCACCCCTTCTAAGAGCCCCTGCAGCTCCACTCTGCCTATGGCTTTAAAAGATTTAGCCCCCCCCAAAAGAAATTCTTAGCCCCCCCCGAAATTTGGCTCCAGTTGCGCCTCTGATAAGCGCCCTCCGCTTCTTGCTCTTCTTATAGTTGGGACTGTGGTGAGTCTTGCATTGGTAGATCTAAGAATTCTTCTGAGGGTGTAGGGTGAGAGCAGAGGTCAGATGATAGACCGGCCTGTAATTAAAATGCCCTATGTGCAATGCATAGGGCCTTGAATTGGACTCTCTGCTCGACCGGGAGCCAGTAAAGAGTGGCTAAAGCCTTCCGGGCGGAGTTGTGTCTAGGGATGTTGAGCAGGGTTTGGGCAGCAGCATTCTGTAAAACCTGGAGTTTTTTGGTTTCTACTTTTGATGCTCCTAAGTATAGGGAATTTCCATAGTCCAAGCAGGATATAATTAGTGCCTGGACCACAATCCTTCTGGAAAGAAACAGAAGCCAATGAACTATCTAACAGAGCATTCTGAGGATGCCGTAGCAGCTGGCCGAAGGTTTTGTTGCCGGAGTTTCCATTGTAAGCAAATTGTCCATTCATACTCCCAAACTTTTATAACCATCTTGGGGGCTGGAGGCGTGCCCAGACAATCCGATCAACCTAGGCTTAGGAGAGGATTGAAGTTGTTGCTTATTATCATGATCTCAGTCTTGTCCCCATTTAGTTTGAGGCAAGACTTAGCTATCCAGCTTGCTACTTTCTCTAGACAGGGTCCCAATGCGGGGGAGTGGGGATCATGTTCAGGGATAAGGGAGAATTCCAGTTGAGTATTATCGGCATATGATACAAAGGAAATGCTGTATGATGTCTGTGAGAAGGTGCTTGTATAAATTGAAAAGTGTTGGGTTCAGTGAAGAGCCCAGCGGGTACTCCACAATTTAGGGAGAAGATATTGGAAGAGCAGGATTTATCAAAAACCTGAAAAGATCTATCTTTCAGGAAAGAGCTGAGCTAGCTTAGTGCAGAACCTCAGACCCAGATACTGTTGGTCCTTTCAAAGAGAATGTCATGGTTTCCCTTATCAAAAGTTTCACTTAGATTGAGGAATATGATGGCTGCTGTACCTCCTCAATGTATGACATTGTTCTGCATTCTGTCCATCAATAGTTCTTTTTGCATTTGTCACCCCGAGTGGAAAGGGTATGCTCAGACGTGAGTCCCGTGCTCTCCATGCCACTGGAATCAAGCTATCCTGGCTGAAGAGGGGTGAAACCCCGAAACCAGTCCTAGGATGCTTGTTTCCAGTCCAGGGAGGACCTGGCTTGGCAGTTCGGGCTGGACTGTTCCCATGGGGCACAGGATCAAGACTGATTTGCATATGGCTGGGTTCAAACTGGAACGGCATGGTGGGCAAAAAAACGATGGATTTAGGCCCAGATCTCTGTACTGGGGTGAATGTATGACATTGTTCTGCATTCTGTCCATCAATAGTTCTTTTTGCATTTGTACCTCCTCAATCAGGCAGCATTTTTTATTCATCTACATCCGTCATAAGGGCTGTTTCTGTGCTGTGTTTCAGACAAAACGCTGTCTGGGTGGGGTGAAGAACATTGTTTACCTGTAGGAAATGTGAAAGGTACTAGTTTATGGGTTTTTCTAGTACTTTACTCAGTCCAGGAAGAAGAAAGATCAGTCTATAGTTTCCTAGGAAAAGAGGATCTAGATTGGGTTTTTTCAAGAGGGCTTTTACCAAGGCATGTTAACACGCTGGTGGTACTTATCCCTCTGCACAGGAAAGATTAACGAGTTCTAACATGCTGGGAAAAATGCTATCAGCCACTTTAGAGAGAACATGCGGCAGAGCTGGGTCCCAAGGGGATCTGGATTTGACTTTGCTCAATAGGGTTGCAGCGTTCTCTGGGGTTAGGAGGGGGGAGTCTGTGAAAGTGCTTACCTCCATTCCCTGCTTACCATTAGTTGAACTGGGGGCTGAGTCTGTATCTAACTTGTGGAATGCTGAATAAATGCAATTGACTTTTCTTTTTTTTTTATTTGCTAATTCATTACAGCCAGTTTGTGTGGGCCCAGGGGAGGAGCTGTCTGAGGCGATCTCCCATAGTGATTTCACTATTTGAAACATTTCTCATGGGGAGTTGTATGCACCATTAATTTTAGTTTCATTATATGCTGCTTGGGCTTTTTTTTTATTTCAGAGTTGTAACCCCTCAGGGACTCTCAGTACTGTATTTTACTAGCTTCCCTAAACTCTTTAGTCCACCTCCTTTCTGCTTTTTTGCCCTCTTTTTATATAGTTAGGAGGTGAAGGGTATAGCAGGGGCCAGATTTATTTTTATTACGTTAAATTAAGGTTTTTATGGGAATAGCTAGGTCAACATCGTACCATACCTCTTTTGACAGTGTGGTAAACTGAGAGCTTAAATCTACCACCATCTCATTTTTTACCCCAGCAATAGTCACACTACAAACCACAGTCTTTTTCATGCTTCCTTCTCTTCCACATTTAATAAAACATTTCCACTATCACTTTCCATGGAGATAAATATTGATCTAGAATTTTGCACTTTTCAATCTCTGTCACTCCTGCAGCCGTTTACTAAATGTCTACCATTTTTATGTGGATGGCATTGCACCTTACTCTAAGGACATATTTTACTATTTGCCATATAATGCATTCTTTCACACTAATAGCACAATCACTTGTTCTCACACTGCTCCTTTATTCTTACTTCTCTTCCTACTTTTCTATTATTCCTTTAATCTATTTTTTGGGATTACAAGCTATTTTCTCCAAAATTCCTTAGGAATCTTTCTTAGCTCAGTGGGTAACATTGTCTTAATGCAAGTTCAGAAGTAAATTTTTATATACGTACAGACAAAATGGGGAGAAACTTTATCATAATCCGTAAAGAGCTTCACTGCGGTCCCACTCCCCATCAGTAGAGTAGGTTTGTTTTAAAATATTGATTTTGTGATGATTACACCAGTGTCAACTGCCATTGTTAGTTGCAGCCCAGTTCTTTTGAGGATAACAAGATTCTTTACAATGTGTTAAGTGTAAACAAATTTAAATTTGAAGTAAAACATTATACAGTTCTGAAATTTCTCTGAAGATGAACAGAAGTAGTTCTATAAAGCATCAGTGATGTTCAGTAACTTTAATTGTCATTTGTCTACTATTCTGTAATTCGTTTTTTTTTTTTTAGATCCAGCTCAAATGAAATGCCTCTGAAATTGAGAGAGTTTGTACCTTCGGAGGAATTCCAGAAACACTTTTCCAACACAGATTGTCTTTACAAAACATTGTTGTGCTTTGGATTGAAGACAGATAACAGGCAATTATGGAATGTGTGGGGCTTTGCCTATAACAACCTACAAGGAGAACATGCAGAACATCTTGTTTTAAAAGAATTGCAACAGTATGTCAATGTAAACATTCCTAATCCAGGAGCAAAATTCAAGGTCTCTTTTTACATCTCGTATAGTCCCTGCGACAGTTGCTGCAAAGAAATATCTGAGTTTATTTCTAAGAACGGGAACCATGTTGAGTTGGGTATAAACTGTGCAAAGGTTTACAAATGGAATGATGAAAAGATTCCAGTAGGCCTGAGGAGGCTTACTAAAAATGGAGTCTCTATTAAGATAATGGACAAAACTGATTATGAAGAAGGTTTTTATTTGTTTGTTGACCCGCATGACAGCTTTGCGCCATGGTCTGGCTCAGAACTCATCAGTAAGAAATATACAGAATGGCTTTGTGTTCAGCTTACAGAGGTATGGTATTTCTTCCAATTATGCAAAATTAGTTGTAGGAAAGAAAGAGGGAAGCTTCTTGTAGATCTTACGTGACACATAAATGCACATGCTGGTTCTATTATGTTACAGCTCTAGGGGTAAATAGGTATTTTAATGTAATAAACTGTTGTGGAAGAGATTGAGGCGACCCAGAGCTATGGTGAGCTACAATCTAGTTGGTTCTCAACTGATGAACACGAGAAAATCAAGAAAAACCTGTAGACATGTATTCTATGTGATCATTTGCTCTAACTGTAGATCACGGTAGCATTGTGAAGAGTTCAGTAAAATGGTGAGGAGGTCACACCAACTGCTCGCATGCCATAAAAGGGTTCCAGAAGTTTAAATGAGTCACAAAATTGAGGGCACATAAGTCAATTTGCAATAATTTATCCATCCACATGTTCAACAAAATGATCATAGACGTTATTATCAATTTGTCAAATGTGTGGATGGCCCTGTGCATGTCCCGCAGTTTGTTGACTCATTAAGTAACATCTTTCGAGACATCTTTAGGAGACCTCTTTCAATTGTAATGGGACCGGCAAAATTTGCATGTTATTCCCCAAAAGGCCCTAAGCTACAGTACTTTTACTCTGTGGTGAGATCAATGAGAGCCCGTACGAAAACAATTTTACAATTAGATGTAGAGCATGATAATGTTCTCAAGACATTTTTAAGAAAAAGAAATAGGACAGCTGACTATCTTTGGCTAGTCTTCATAAAAAGAGTGGAAATATTTCCTATTTCAATAATAAAGGACAGCACTGTGGATTGCCACACGTGAATTCTTTTACTTATAAATCTAAATCTCTTTGTGATCACCATAGCTTCTGAGTGCTATCTTTTGCTTGAAATTTTTTTTTTGTATGAACCTTGTCACAATGGACCCACATTTTTGGCATTATTCTAATCATATTAAATTGGATTATTTCATTCACTCGATTGTAGCTCTTGAGCACATGCATGTTTGGGTATCAAGTTGTCATTGGCATTCAATTTACCTTTGCAGGAGCTCATTTGTCTTTTTCTTTCGCAGTTGACTCTCTGCTCTTGGATTTCCCCTTAAACCACTAACTAATTTGTTTTAGGTAACGTAGTCTGAATTAAATTCAGGACTATGTAGACTGAACTAGTGTTATTTGAGTTTATGGTTTAGGGCGAGCTTAACTCTTGAATGCAAAGACTGAGGTGGAGAAGTATAGGAATAATTAAACTAATGGTACTTCTGGTGCAGCCTGTTGTGTAGTTGGCTCTGCCCAAAGCACTGCAATAGATCATAACCCAAGAGCTTGTAATGACCTACAGGAGGATAGAGAAAGAGATGAGGTAAGATGGCCCCTTTGTGTGACCCTGTAACTTTCTCCATTATCAAACCAAGAGCTGACGTGAAGGTTTAGGGAGATGATGCCTTGGCTTCAGCAGTATTCGAGATTACAGGGATGTTTTATACTTAGACTTTTTTCCCCTAAAAGGAGGTCCGTAGCACCCTAACACTGTTCTGGTGTGGCTATTGTTTCCCTTAACTGAGATAAGGTGGCAAAAATATTTTCCCATTCACTGGGTATCTAGGTCTGCCTGTCTGTATGGCAGGGTGCAGGGGATTATCGAGGCTGAAGCTGTCTGGTGTGTCTAAGGATGGACGGCCAGCCATGCACTGGGTCACCTTCCAACACCTTTACGTACCTGCTGATGTAAGGCAGGCTATACGTCCTGGGTGCAGGTTTGGAATACAGGAAGTTAGATGGATCAATTGCTCTCTGAACCTGTGCGTGGTAAGCACATTTGCCTCCATCAAATTGCTTTAAATACTTCATCATGTACCATTGCCAGTGGTAAATCGGGGATATGCAATTTGCACTCTAACTGGTTTGCAAATGGGAATGCAATTTGTGATGTGACCTATGAACAAATAGGTTGTATTGCAAAATTTCTATTTGCAGGGTGTCGCAAAATAACGTCCCCAATTAATCATAATTAGGCAGGTCGTAATTTGCAACCACGTGTGAATAGCTGTCATGGCAGGGATACTTGCTTGCAAGAGACAACATTTGTTTTCTGAAACGGGCAACATTTCAGACTGTGCCCAATAAAGGCACAAAGAATGGTTTAAAAAATGTGTGAAGACAGCAGGGGAGGGCAGACAAATAGGCAGAATGTATACTAACTAAAGTTGCAAAAAGAGTAGTAAAACTGTCATAAAAAGACTAAGGGGCATATTATCAAGGGGTGGCAATACAATTTTCGCCGCTTTAGTGTCCGTTTTCCTGCGAAAAGCGGCTATAATTTTATCGCATTATTTACAAGGACAAGCTAGCGCGTGTTTATATTACTTAGCGCCTGTTTATGGCATGCCTCGCATTGTATCGTTAATGAGATGCAAAGGAGGCGTGCCTCACAAAACATCATGGAATAATATCGCTAATGGGGCATCGCGATATTTACAACGAGGCCCAGTCCGGCATAGCGATAATCATATTCGCGCTAACTCGGCCTTAACGCTGCTTTCTAACGTCTGCAAAAATCATGACTTATGTATACATTACATGGGGGGTGGATTATGGTGATACGACCACAGGGTCGTATCAGCAAGGTTATCGCCGTTTTTCATGCAACATCGATGGTTTTTCAGCGATGATGGCCCAATTCCCCCGCTATCGCTGGAATATTTATGGCCATTGCGCTATGCGTTGTTAATACAGCACTGGCATGGCGATAAATTCCAGCGATATGAAAATTCGCGCTAAGCGCGGCCAGTGATAATTATCACTGCTGCTTGATAATATGCCCCTCAATATTTAGTGGCTCAAAGGTCACCTTAATTGCACTTGTCCACTTTATGCTGGAATTAGGAATCTTTGAAAATATCAGATTCAGTTACTGGTGGGGTGATGTATGCTATTAAAAGTTGTGAATTGGTCACATCTTTACTGTATAATTTAGTTACAGCAATCAGCAACACAGTTCTTAGAAAGATATTTGAAAAGTAGCGACCTATGGCTGTTTAGAGGTGTGAATGAGTGTCCATGGGGGAACTTCTTCAGGTGTCAATGAACAGTTGAGATTACTAGCCCAAATTTATCAACCCGACCACTTACCACTGGTGCCCAACACTTTAACCTTACTCTTGGACCCAAAACTGACCACCAAGCACACCTCTTTAGCACACAACTCTCAGGGTAGCAAAGTCAAACAGTTCAAAGTTTACTCAGGGGGGTGGGGTGGAGCTACTGTCTCAGCACACAATAATCATTGGGGCAACAAGTAATAAACCACTTTGCAGACAGAATTTTCTTTGTAGGAAAGAAAGCACTTTAATTTTATCACGGGCAATAAAGAAGAAGGAACAGGTACACAGTGTAGCAGAGGGTGGTTAAGGGAAAACCAATGTGAGCAGAAAGCTCGGTATGTTCTGGATCCGTTTTTTAGGTCTCGCCTGACCCAGCGCATGCGCTGGTCTGGCGAGACTTATTGAAAGGGCTTCAAAAAGTGCTACCAGGCCAGCCTAGACCTACAGTGCATGTGCGCGGGCGCGCGCGCCGCGCTTTACCGCGATTACTTTCACTTTCGCGGCAGCACGGCCGCTTTGATGTTTGATCGCGATGGCGATCACTTTTGCGCCCGCACGCCCGCTTGGCATAGCCAATAGGTCTCGCTTTTGGGACCTTATAAGTATTTAGTTATGCAACTGTTGCATGGCTAAATACTTATAAGGTCCCAAAGGCGAGACCTATTGGCTATGCCAATGCTTGTTTCTGATGCAGTGCCTTGGCCCTTGTCCTGTGTGTTGGGAGCTATACCGGGACAGGAAGGGGATATTGCATAGTGCTCTGGTTGCTCTCAGAAATAGCCAAATCTCTCAGTTAGACCCTACTTGAGAACACTCTCCTCTTCCCCTCAGAAAACAATGCTAGTTACCTTACTTTTTCCAACAGTGAAGTTCATTAAGTGGTTTCACAGGCATTGCCTCTGTTCACCTCTGTTACTGGAGGGAGACCCTTTCTGATGGTGTGCACTCGGCACGGCCCACAAAGCAAATATACTTCATGCGGGCCTCAGCCCTAATGGTGGAGTTTGCCCTTCATATTGTACACCACCTGTAACAAAAGGTAGGTCAAGGCATGACAAGCATAAGACTGATGGAGGTGCACAGGTGGCAGCATAGGTCAGGGTTGCAGAGATCTTGCTTCTTGAGTCTTTCTCGGACACAATATCAACACCCCCCCCTCCCCCTCCCAATCAAGCAGGTGCACACCCGAGGTTGCAGCAGGGACACTCCTTCAGACCTTGTTGGGTTTCCCTCTGCACTCAGAGATTCTAGAAAGTCCAGCCATACTGTCATTCTCAGTTGCCTCTGTGCTTCAGTCCTTCTAGGCGATAAGTCTTACGATTACATTTTTTTCAGGATGAATTTTGGAACACCCTCAGTCATAGGTGTTGATGCAGACTTCAAAAGGGAGACACACCCAGGCTTCTAGATATCGATCACAGCCTCGTAAGAGAAGTCACAACTTGTGTCATTGTGTTGCCGTCTCCTTGCCTGCCCTCGGCTACTTGCAGCCTCTGCTTCTTCTGAGCAGCATCTTCTTCATGCTAGGACACCTCTAGTGTCGTTCCTGAGCAGTCAGTCAGCTATATTCCTCAAAGCAGGGTGCATGCAGCCCTCCTAGCAAGTTCAACAAGTCTTCCCCAGGTTATTGGTGCAGAACCTGGCTTGGAGAATTGCTGGCCAGTAGCCCAACCCTGGAGCTCGGCAAAAGCTCCTGGTCATCACGTGTGTAGGACCTAAGGATTCTGGTCAGGAAATCTTGGTACACTGACGGAAAATGTCTTCCTCATCTTCTTACCCAAGATGCAGAGAGGTCTTGTGTATTCCATCCAGTAGTCCAGCTTTGTGAGCAGTCCTGGGCAGTTCTACACTGTAGGGAATTCCTCACAGGCTGGTCCAGCCATGGTCTTTGTGACAAGTGTGAGCAAGAAGAAAAGGAATAGTTAGGACTCTTCTCTCAGGAACAACTCAAAACAAGAGCGCACCGGCAAACGAGGCTCTCCAGTTTAACTTCCAGTGAACCAGTTGGGGATCGCCTCAACTCAGGGAACAGTGGGCCAGGAAAGGGCTACAAGGTTACCCTCTGTCTCCTGCCTCAGTTCAAAACTCTACTGTCAGACCTTCTGAGAGAGATCCCTGGAACATTCTGGGGAGAAGCCCTGCAATATACATTTGCCATCAGGTCTCTTCCCCCAAGCCTTCATCTTAGGTAGTATATTTAGTATGCCCGATAGAAAATGGAACCCACTGCAGCTGTAGCTTCATGCGCTGTCCCACTCTCCACATACATTTCATAACACGTAGGCAACATACGTACATGCAACATCCACACGTCGGCAGTGTGTGCACATGTAACATCTATTCTTCCTATGAATGGGAAAAGGACCCAAATATAGGGAACAGGCAGAACAGTTTTAAACAAGGAGAGGACAATAGGTTGCACTCCCAAAGCTGGCAACAGGAACCAAGGTCTGACCTGCACAATGATCAATCCTTTGCACCACTGCCTGACCTCTACAGCCGTGGTAGATGACACTAGTCACTCTGCTAAAAGTGGGAGGGGCACTCGGTGTGCCCTCCCGACCACAAAGCCCTGCTTGGGTCTCATTCCACATCCCAGAAAGGCCTTAGTGTACATGCATGGCCGTCATGTGTGCTGATTTGGGGGGTCAGAAAAACTAAAGCATGCTATGGGAACTTCAAGGCAGGGATGGCGCTCTCCAGAGCCATACTACATCCCAATATTCAATTTTAGTGTTTTTTGTAGTTTTGAATTCATTATACTGAAAAACAATATACCCTCTGACCCAAACAAGTACAGAATTCCTTGCCTGAGGTGATAATACATTACATAAAACTAGGCTAATAGAAATCAATAAATGTGTCTAATTTTTCTCCTTTTTCATTAAATAAAAAGAAATTATTTTTTAAATTAAATAAATAAAGTAATTATCTAATTTGCTTATCAATGTTACTCTTTAAGTGTTGCTCCTCCAGTATATCTATCAACATAAGCCCGCTCATGTATTTCAACATCACCACTATTTCCTCTCTTTGGATAACAGGGGCAAAATTACCTGATATCCCAGCAGTCAGTGCAGGCGAGACCTGCATTGCCTAAAGACAGTGCTGTGGAAACATGTTCTGTATGCCTGCTCGTTGTTGTGTCGTCACTGGGTCTCTTACCATTGGACATGTGCTATGGCAGTGACCTCTGCTGAAATTGCTTTCCTCCAGTTTGGAGTTCTTACCCCTGGTGACAACGATGGAAGAGGCCTCTTCAAATGTTTGTACTTCACACCATTAATGATTAGTTTTATGTAGTCGTGTCTGGCTCCGTAGACTAATCATGGTCACAGGTTCAAATCCAGGCTGGTCCACTCAGCCTTTCATCCATCTGAGGACGATAAAATGAGTACCGTTGGGTAACATTAAACATCTGTTATTCAGCGCCAAGCAGTGGTTAATTTGTAAAATAAAAAGTGCCGGGGCTCTCCTCAGGAGGCAGCGCTAACAGGAGAAATGTGCTGGTGCAAACTGTCTCCTGACTAGAGCCCCGGTACTTATTAACCCTTGAGAGTACTTGGCCTAATGGGTAAAGCTGCCGATTTAGGAGCTGGAGAACCCGGTTCGACTCTTGGCATGGCTCAACATCCTGTGAGTCTGGGGAAAATCATGTGCGTTCTAAGTGTGTCCTTAACTGGTGCTAAAAGCCCTGGTGCCGAGGATTATGTGCCGGTGCTGAGCACCGGAAAGCACCGGCTCAAATTAAGCACTGTCGCCAAGAGCCCAATGGGGTAAATGTGAGCTTTACAAATACACATATTATGTTATGTAGTGCTGCATAGTACACTGTAAATACCAATTGCTACTGTTTCTCAGATTTAATGGCTTTCAGTTTACGGACCTCGGAAGGCTGAAATGTCCTTGGCAGGATTCTCACTTGTGATCTGCAGATCACAGCAGCTATTAGCAACAAGCTTTAGCTCGCTAAGCCATCTGTTAGAAAGATTTAGAAGCAGGTGCGTGTTGCCATACAAATGGGATGATTCACTATAGACCGTTATACCAAGGGAGTCACTCTCATATAAACAACGCCTACAGGATTTTACATTTTTTAATATTGACAGTAAGGTATAAGTAGGACTCCAGGTTTCATGGTATTTATTTTTATAACATTTCCATCTGTGTTTATCAATATTTATTTTTTGGCCATCTTATTAGTATTTATCCATATATATTCTGTGAACAAATGAGGTTATAACTTGGATATTTCCGCATTTATTTAACGGATAAACATGCACTCAGTATTTGATGCCTGTCAAGTTTTAGAACATTACACAGCCACAAATAATAATATAACTAACCCACATTAAAAAAGCAAATACACGTTGAGATATGCAGTAATTTAAGCAAATCTCATTGAGCTCTGTACCTCCCCATGCTGTCTATATGTGCAGCTATTGGCCTGAAAGTCATTAACCCTCAGCATGGAGAGTCACTCAAAAGAAGTCAAATCATCTGTATTTTTCCTCTTTTAAAGACATATACAGATAAGGAACATATTGTTTTCTGCCTGTATTTATCTGTAAAAATCAGTAAAAATGGAAAAAGTAGAGCCCTAGTTATAAACCATGAAGATGGAAAGAATTTGCACCAAATGCACAAGAATAAAAAATGTTTCAGGGTCGCGAATAAATAGATCAGGCCTTAACTATTTTAGCATATTGCCACTTATCCAGGCAGAGATAGTCGAAGCTCTTCAGATAGATAGATATGAAGAGATTTTTAGGTCTCGGCTAGACAGCGCATGCGCTGTCTCTTCGAGACATTTTGTTTACAGCTAGTGGGCTACAGTTCAACCATAGGCTTACCATTTGTTAGCTTCAATGTCGCTCTCATATTATTTGCTCCCATTTGTCATGGCAAGCATGCGTCATGCCTCTTCTTATGTTTGGCCCTCCCCTAGAGCATGGGCCAATTACTTGTCTCCATCCTCTGCTCCCGTTGTTAGAGCTACTTTTTTGTTTGTGTCTAAGCAGTCCATATGAGTGCTTGTGATTTAAGTCAACCCTTTCCCCATCCCTGTTGCTTCTTTTCCCTCTCACCCCCTGCCCCTGTCTGTTTCTTCTTTAACAATCGCCCCCTCACACTTGTTCGCCTTTTCCCCTGTCCGTCTCCTTTCTGCTCTCGGCCCCCTCTGCGTTTTCTGCGGCCATGCCCAGCAGGAACAGTGAGGAGCTCCACGTTTAATTTTTTGCAGTTTTCTGTAGTCCAACTCAGCCTGAAGGTGTTGGAGCGCTTTACAAGAGCAACAGTTACATTACACAAGGAAACATTCATTTCAGGTCTCAGCTGCACAGCGCATGTGCTGTCTCTTCACCCCACCCTGTTGGATTCCTTATCCCGCCTCTCCTGCCACACAAAAAAGCGCTATGACGTGGCCAGCGCTGCCTCGTCATAGCACTTTTTTCCAGGACTTTCAGCTGTGCTGGACAGCACAGGGGCTGCTATACACCTTGGTTAAAGACATTTACATTGACAACGCCAGTAATTCTCATATTGCCTAGAGTCTACCTATTGGCTTTGCCAATGTTTGAAACAGAAAAAGGGCAAGACACAGTTTTCTTCTGGGTTGAAGTTCTGAATTCATAAATATAATCAATGAATTGTAAATGTACACTCAGTAAAGAAAAAAACACAGAGAAACGGATGTCAACATCGGAAGCCCAATAATTATCATTTAATAACCAAATAATCTCCCTCAAAAATTGATCTCGTCCCCATGAATAGAATGTTGCATATAATTCGTGATTGATAGATTTCCCCCATTCAACTAAGGATAAACAACTGGGTCTTAGCATTCAGATCCATTTTTACAAAGACTGTAGTTTACATTGCCTATGTCAAGCTTTTGAAAACTATGTCCGCTATAAGGCCTGCTGTTCCTTGAAAACATGTTTTTAAGTCTTTTCCATTTATTTTCGATGGGAGAACTGCATCTTCTCTGCACTTTACTCTTTCCACGTACCTCACGCAACCCTTTTGCAAACTTCCCCCCAGTATTGGTGCTTGCTTTCCTCTTGTGCCCCTCTTTTTTTCTGTCCTGTATCACTCTTTTTACATCTTCCTGATTCTTCCTTCTCTTCCATTTGGAATGCCCCCATTTTCATTTCAGGTTCCCACACTCTTTATTTCATTCCCATACCCTGCAAATTTTACTTTCTGCTCTCCCCTTCTCTCCCTCCCTCTCACCTTCCATTGGGTGTCGCTCACATTAGTGCAGCAGGTGCAGTGGCACTGAACCTGAGGGGTCCACTGCACCCCATGTATGTCTGTCTTTTACTTCCCAGCTGGGAAGAAGGTGGGTCCTGAGTTATAATAGGGCTGCAAGTACCCATCTTATGTCATTTACTCTTTCCCTGAAGTGCTGTGCTTTTATCGTTTGACTATGTTTTCCCAAACCCTTTTACCCTACATCCATCTTCCCCTTCGCCTTTTCCTCCCTAGATTTTGCTCCATCATGCACTTCTCTTTCTCCTCCATTGCTCCTCTTTGCAGATTCATTCAGCTCTAGTCAAAGTAAAAGTTAAACAAGCATTTGCAATGCAATAGGTCTCGCATTTACGCGAGTTTAAGCTATTGGCATTGGAAATGGCAATGCCTTTTATTTATGTTTTAAAAACCAAACCATAAAAAAGGCATTGTCATTTACAATGCCAATAGCTCAAACTTACGTAAATGCGAGGCCTATTGCATTGCAAATGCTTGTTCTCTCTGGAAGCCGTGGAGATAATTATTTTTTGCGCAGGATATGAATGTGCCGCACCGAGAGAAGGGCGGACATTAAACGGGAGGGGCACAGAAACCGTGATGGCGAGAAAGGTTTTGCTGATTAGAGAGAGACGAAGTGAGAGGAGTGAAAGGACACGAGGAAGTGGAAAGATCACGTGAAAATAAAAAGAGGTTTAGAGACGTGCACAGAAGGGAGTTACAAGGAGAAAGAAGAGTTGCAAGAGAAAGCCAAAGAGGAGAGTGAGGGGAGGCAGGTTAGCGAGTTATGGGTGTGATCACAGTGGTGAAGCCAATGCAATCACATGAGAAGGCGAACAGCAAATACATCATCGGCAGGAACAGGAGAGGGTGGATGTGGTGAGCCGATGGCTGGGGCTGCAGTGGTGAAAGCAAGAGAAGGGGCAGCAGAGGTGAGAGCAGGGGGGAGCTACAGTGGGGAGAACAGAGGGGGCTGCAGAGGTGAGAGCAAGGGGAGGGGCTGCAGAGGTGAGGGGAAAGGGCTGCAGAGGTGAAAGTAATGGGAGGGGCTGCAGTCGTGAAAGCACAGTGAGAGGCTGCAGTGGTTAGAGCAAGGGGGCTGCAGTAGTGGGAGCTAGGGGAGGAGGGACTGCAGTGGCTGAGAGCAAGGGGAGGAGCTGCAGTGGTGAGAGTGAGGGGAGGGGCTGCAGTGGTGAAAGTGAGGGGAGGGGCTGCAGTGGTGAGAGTGAGGGGAGGGGCTGCAGTGGTGAGAGTGAGGGGAGGGGCTGCAGTGGTTAGAGCAAGGGGAGGGGCTGCAGTGGTTAGAGCAAGGGGAGGGGCTGCAGTGGAGAGAGCAACAGGGAGGGACTGCAGTGGTGAGAGCATAGTGAGAAGCTGCACTGGTGAGAGCAAGGGGCGGGGCTGTAGTAGTGAGATTAAGTTAATGGTTGCAGTACAAGTGTAAGTAAATATGCAACATAAAACAAGCTGATCGCAACAAAAAGAAGTGGATGCATGTTTGTTTTTGCTGTCAGTTCCCCCGGGGCCCAAGCAGGCATCCACTTCTGTCAGGACAGCTGATCACAGCAAAAAAGACAGAAGTGGATGCCTGCTTGTGCCCAGGGACTGAGTCGGTGCTGAGCGATTGGTGTTTCTGTATTATTTTTTTTGCAGGTCGTGTCGGTTTTCGTCTCGTTTCTTACGCATGTCCAGTAACATTGCGATTTTCTCTCCACATTGCTAGGATGTGTGCTGTTTTGTAATCGTAGTTCTGATTTTCAAGGAGCTCACTTTGTGAAAACCAGTGCACGCACATTCTGCTCAATTTGTTGTATTTAAAAAATTGTATTCTTAAATTAGATGGAAGACTGTTTAAACTTGCGCCATCTTAAAATCCTCTTTATTTCAAATAACTTTTATTTTTATATAGCGCTTGCTACCGCAGATTGTGAAGTTTCTTGCACCTATAAATAACCCTTACGGTTAACTGAAGGATAATCAATTTAGCAACTTTTGTTTGAAGAGCAAGGTTGAATTCGTTCGTCCAGGGATTGATGAATGTAACGTGCAGCTGAGTCTAAACTACTTTGCATGTAAAACAAGCAGGAAGGGGGTGGCAAATGGTGTGCACTTTCACGGCGGCTTTGATGTCCTCAGTGGCCGCACGGCTCACTGAGGACATCAAAGAGGCCGTGAGTGAAAGTGATCACGCAGTGCTTTTCAGGCTGCCAAATGGTGTGCGCGCCCGGCGCACATGCACTGTATTTGGAGGCCTGAAAAGCACTAGTTTGCACTTCCAGATCTCCCTTTAACAAAAGCTCTCGCGAGAGCAGCGCTAAAGCGCTGGCTCAGACGAGACCTAAAAACACAAAATGTAGATCCTGTTTTTTTTTATTATTCTGAAATATCTTTTATATTTAAGAATATTGTTTAATTTCAACGTCCTATTCTTCAAGTAGTGTTAGATATTTTCTTATAGTTTTATTTTATTTTACTTTTAATCAGGCCCAGTATTTATTTATTTTTACGTAGTTTTATATAGCGTAAACTTGACCCGAATCGGGTATCAGAGCGGCGGGTGTGGTTTTAAATAATTCGTTGAAATCTCGTCGATGTAGCATCACCTCAGCAAATTGAAGATTCTGCAGTCTGATTTGAGCAGACTGAGCTCCTCCAACTCAGATTTTTGTTTTTCTGTTAATTCAAGTTAACGAAACATCTTGTGTTTGTATTTTGCCATTAGATTGATTGGTTCATTGTCTCATTAACAAAATGCCGTGATAGTTATGCTATTATGGTGCCTGATACAGTGCTTCATTTGTAAAATATTAAGTGCCAGGGCTCTGACCGGGAGGCCACTGCAGCTTGCACAACCCATCGCCCTTGTCATCGCTGCCAAAACATCTACTAATCATCTTGAATGTAAATACGACTGTTAAGATTATTCCAGGTCCCAAAGCTAAAGGAATGGCTAGGAGGCAGGTAATTAGCAATTTTAATGTATATTGTATTTCTAAACAACCGTTGTTCTGCTCATCTCTAAATTAGATGAGCAGCGCCACCATGTAGTAGACTGTTACTGTTCTATGTATGGTGTTGACAATTAGGTGCCGGAAAGCACCGGCTCAATTTAAGCACTGTCAGTATAGGATAATGGGGTGACCCAGTTACGCGCAGAACCTGGGGATTTGTACAATTAAAGGAACAGTGGTTCCTCCACCTAATCGCTTCAAGGGAGCGTGTAACCTTTTTACAATTTTATTAAAGAGGGACAAAAATTGTAAAAAGGTTTCACGCTTCCTTGAAGCGATTAGGTGGCAGAACCCCAAATTAAGCACTGGCCTGATGTACTTTAAATTGTTTTTCCATGCGTTGTTATCATGGACCACTGGAGGCAAATGCTTCAGTGGCATCTCTGTGAAGGTGGTTTACTCCATAGAAGCAACTGTGTTTTGTGAAAGAACTATGGTTTTGGCCTGAACAGGCATATTTGAGTTAGTGAAGTATAAGTAAAAAATTGCTGTACTCTGTAAGAGGGCTAAATATTCCAGCAAGAAGCGTACATTTTTCAAATAACTCCAACCGCTGAAGCAGAATTTTATTATATAAAACAACAAACACACTGTTCTCAGATGATAAGATATTCAAAGGCAGAAAAATTGACACAAAATTCAAATATCAAACCAACAAGGGAACGCTTAAACAAAATAACAGTTTCAATAATCCTGCTCCAACACAGTTCATAATCAATGCAGCTGATGAATAAATATTCAACGTGTCCTCATACATTAAGTGCAAGGGCTCTCTATACACCTGGGGCCTTATTATGAAAGCACCCCGGGGGCGCAACCGGCATTTGCACCTTCTTTGTGCGCCCCCGGGGCACTTTGGTATTACAAATGGGGCCGCAGACACTTGTGTGTTCCCTTCAGTAATACCGACAGTGCTGGCATATATAAAGCGCCAATGCTATCTTCAGAGGGCATGCCCTCATTTGCATGGGGATGTGGCTGCATGCAAATGAGGGAATCCTTGTGCCTCTGCGCCTGCACCGTGTTATAAATGCAAAAGACACACAACTGATGGACGGAATGCAGAACAAATCAAAACATTCACCCCTAGTCAAGAGATCTGGGTTAAATCCATCATTCTTTTGCTCACCATGCCACCCCAGTTTATACCTGGCCATATGCAAATCAGTCTTGACCCTGTGCCTCATGGGAACAGTCCAGCCCGAACTGCCAAGCCAGGTCGGCCTAACGGCTACGGCGGTCGACCCCTAATATGGGGAACTGGGTTCGAGTCTCCGCAATGACGCTGAACATCCTGTGATCCTGGGCAAATCACTTAATCTCCCGGTGCCCAACAAAGATGAATGTGTCCTCATGTAATGCAACTGGTGCTATGTAAAGTGCTCTGATACCCGATTCAGGTCAAGTTCGCGCTATATAAAACTCTGTAAAAAAAAAAAAGGTCCTCTCTGGACGGGAAACAAGCGTCCTAGGACCGGTTCCAGGGTTTCAACCCTCATCAGCCAGGATAGCTTGATTCCAGTGGCACAGTGAGCCCAGGACCCACGTCTGGGCATACCTGGCACACTTACGGCGAGAAAGCAAAAGAAACACAATTTATGGACGGAATGCAGAACAAATCAAAACATTCTCCCCCAGTCAAGAGATGTAAGTTAAATCCATCATTCTTTTGCTCACCATGCCACTCCAGTTTAGACCTGGCAATATGCAAATCAGTCTTGACCCCGTGCCTCATGGGAACAGTCCATCCCGAACTGCCAAGCCAGGTCCTCCCTGGACTGGAGA
The DNA here is from genome assembly GCF_964204655.1 of Triturus cristatus. Lineage (NCBI taxonomy): Eukaryota > Metazoa > Chordata > Amphibia > Caudata > Salamandridae > Triturus > Triturus cristatus. The sequence goes on from NC_140591.1 coordinate 694,967,633, forward strand.
CAAGCATCCAAGGACCGGTTTCGGGGTTTCACTCCTCATCAGCCAGGATAGCTTGATTCCAGTGGCACAGTGAGCCCAGGACCCACATCTGGGCATACCTGGGGCACTTAGGGCGAGAAAGCAAAAAACACACAATTGATGGACGGAATACAGAACAAATCAAAATATTCACCCCCAGTCAAGAGATCTGGGTTAAATCCATCATTCTTTTGCTCACCATGTCACCCCAGTTTAGACCTGGCCATATGCAAATCAGTCTTGACCCCGTGCCTCATGGGAACAGTCCAGCCCGAACTCCCAAACCAGGTCCTCCCTTTCCCCTGAGGAAAACCATGAAGCCAGGCACATGGATTGCAGTCCTGGATATAATGGGGCTTAGGGATGTTACTGTACTTGCCTGCGGTTCTACCCCATGGAAATGTGGCTATATCGACCACCCTGCTACCCACTGCCCTCCGATGGCCAACAACAGATTATCACAGTTTTTTGCCTCGTTTTGACCTCTATTAGAAAGTTTACATGACCTTGCAGTTTGAACTCTAGAAATGTGACTGTAAGATTCTAGATAATAAACTAACCAGTATAAATGGATACTGGCAATACAGAAGAAGAATCGAGTGCAATGGGGCACAAACCTTTTAGAGCAGTTGGATTGTACCGCAATGGTACAGATAAAACGGCCAGCCACCGGACACCACTTCCGGTCAGGGAAGGGGCTGGGGACAGTGCCAGGCAAGCAGTGAGGAAGGAGGATGTGCCTGCGAGCACACGAGACAAAAGCAAGAATAAAGAAATAGACAACTATACCTGTGTCCTGGTCTTACTTGGGGGCTGAGGATTATGCGACACACGACACACCCTTCATGCCATATTGTGCTTACAACTTTCCTGGCCCAAATTGGAGGTTCCAACAGTGCGGCACGTCCATCTATCAACAAGTGTTGCCCAATGCGGTTTCTCACCCATTTGTGGCAATTCTGTTCAACGTGGGCAAATCCACATCGGCAGCCAGTATACCCGAAATCCCCACATCTCTCACCATATGTCTGGGTTCCTGCTCCACTCTGCTCAGATGTGACAATTAGTTACTTTGTTTGACTTGCCTAGTGACCCCCATATCTTTCCCTACAGTTGGCGTGTTGGGAAAAGTTACTGACATGTTTGTGTAAAAATGCACAATTAAAACTCGCTAAGTTGAAATGCTTCTTTAATAAGAGTCCAGCAACAGCGGTCAGAGTGATGCCAAATATGAATATGGACTGACCAACCAAAATCAGGCATTTCACACATACAACTAGTAGTTTTTTAAAAACATAGGGCCAAATTCACAGAACTAACTTAAGACAAAATCCTAAACTTACTACTTTTGGTATTCACATAAGTTAGGATTTCGTCTTAAGTTTGTCTTAAGACAAACTTAAGACAGACTTACGACAGACTTAAGACAAATTTAAGACAGACTTAAGACAGACTTAAGACAGACTTAAGTTTAGGATTTTGTCTTAAGTTAGTTCTGTGGATCGGCCCCATATAGCTTGCTTGTCTGTTTGACTAATACGCTAAGAAGAAAGGTTTACATAGGATAATGAGACTACCATGTGATGTGAAGCCTACTGAAAATACAATTGCAAAGCAAATACAGCACTTTTTTTTCCTTTCATGTATTACTTATATTCATGGAAATTAACTTTTTTTTAAACTATTTTACCAGGCTTTCTTATGTTCCTTTCTTCTGCTTTTTCTCCTTTTGACCGACCCAATGACACTTAAATTGTGCTCCGCTCCTTGCCCTGTTTTTACCACAACTGTTGATGTGCTCACATCTGGAGCCTTCAACAACTCAACAAAGGTCATTTTCCATAAACTCTCCAGGTAAAGAATCAGGACTCTTGTTACACCTACAGTCCCCTCAGGAAATAAATGGCATGCTTTTGCCCATTAACACGCATGAGCCCCGGCTCCAGCACAACTGATCAGGGCCTACACTTATGCATCTTGACCATTTACCCAGGCCACACCAGCTATAAATGCAGGCAAACTGCCTTGCATAAGACCGTTTTTCCTTTCTTTCGTAGGAAAACAGCTATCAAAAAAAGCATTTTTATTATTTATTCGTGTACATTTATTTATCCATTTCAAGGGAAATTGAGAATATGGCTTTAGGCCCGAGTGTCTAGTTTTGCCCCATCATCAAGCTGCAATACGTATTAAGATGTTTTCCAAGCAAACTCCATTTTAGAATTCTCTGACCTCACCACGCACTGTAATATGTACGCAGCTGACTGTGTGGACACTGCATCCATCGGCTGGGGGAATGACAGCTGAAGTCACAGAGGGCGTTTGTGCTAGAAAGACATTCTTATGCTCTGTTTTCCTCCGTTCCTCTCAGTTGCGGCCTTGTTTCTCGGTATTGGCACAGCGCCTAGCTGCTTCCCTAGGGCTGACATTTGATTAAATACATTTGCGGCTTGGCGACTCTCCTAGCGCCCTGGGAGAAGCCCGAAACACGGGGTCACGGAGCTCCCAGCCGGGCTGAGGGATGCAACATTTTAAAGCTATTCTCAGCGGAGTCATCAGTGCGTTTCTTAAACGGAAAACAGTTAAAGACTCCAAAAATTCCTTGTGAAGTTTTCTCACTGAAGTTAACGACGCCCTTGGGCCTGGTGCTATCATGTCATTGAATCTTATTAACGTTACACGCTCTAACCGTGTTGGTAAATTAGTATCATAAAACACTTTTTACTCTGCACAAAGTCCATCGACTTATCTGGACATCAAAACCAAATAACTGAAGAACAAGGAAATGGACAAGAAAAAAAACGTCATCCCATGCAAAGTGGCGCCAGCTCTGAACGTGAGACTCAAGAGTGGGCATCGCTCAGTTAAGGAAACTGACGTGTATGCCGTGATGACGTACAAGTGCCACGCAAATTCCACCTTCACCAGCTCAGGTGCCTGAGGAAAAGCAGGCCACAGCAGTGCTTAATTTGAGCCGGTGGTTTCCGGCACCGGCGCTTAATTGTTTACACCGACATTTGTGACAGTCTGCCACAAGGTGGCGCTGTCAGGGATGACCACAACAATAGTTTACTATTAATTCAATATACATTAAAAATTACTATTACCTGCCGCTCAAGCCATTCTTATAGCCTTGGGGCCCTGGAGTAATCCTGATTGTCACAGTTGTACTATGATGGTTAGTAGTTCTGTTGTTGCCAGGGTTTTAACTGGAATGAAAAAACTGTGTGGGGGCTCTCAAAGGGGTGTAGCCAATGTAATTAAGGGTGTGGCTTAAAAACACCTAAGCCAAAAATCTGTGCTTTCCATAGTGTGTCACCCGACTTGTATTTTTGCTGTTTCCATCATTGCATCCTGATATATGATACAACAAGTAACATCATACCTACAACAATTCAGGGCTATTGGCTTTGTCAATGGTTGTTAGTTGCATAGGATAAATAAGCAGCAACAAAGGCTTGTATATGAAATTGAAAAAGCTTCCACTTATAGCCCTGGTGGCACCACGACAATGTTGCTGCTCCTGAGTTTCAAAAAGAGAAGGGAAATCCAGGGAGAAAATGACTCTCTTTAAAGGATTTCCCTTCCCCTACAACGCTCACCTGGCATGACGTCAGGCCGTAACTTCTCCACTTGTGAGAAGTGAGCAGTGTGAGCAGCGCACAACGATGCGCCTGCTGTCACTGCAATCCTGAAAAAAATGGACCGCCTGTGCCAGGGCACAAAACAGAGCCCGATAGAGACCCGTTTCGAGGCCCCCTTTAAAAAACTGCCGGTGCTTAACACCGGTGAGACCCGGCCCACTTAAAGCCCTGGTTGTTACTATTATTGGCTGTGTGGAAGGGGCAATGTATGGTTTAAGCTGCAGTGGCCTCCTGACGAAGAGCCCTGGCACTTATTGTTTTACAAATTAAGCACTGGGCCACAGGGAGAACGACTGTTGTTGCCCGAGAAAAGGGCAAACCTGAAAAGGTCAGTCCAGCAACATCTAAGCCCTGCCATTCTTCCTACCACAAGGCAGTGAGGCATGAACAGTTGGACTCCCTCTTACAGTCTAGATGTGACAAAACGGCACTGTATAATTAATACAAATAGACACAAGAAGGCTGAATATATTTGTCTGTCCTTTCTACCTACCCACCCTAGTCTTTTTCCCTCCCCGTGGCTCCACCCAGTCCTAGATGTTACCCCACTCCCCTCCCTGGGTAACGTTTGCCTGGTTTTTCACATCTGTCCTGGCAAATTTAGCACATGTCCTGTTTTTTAGAGAGGGCCTATGGAACGCTCAGGAAAGCTAGATTTAATGTGTTCCTGTACAAAACTTAGTTAGCTGCCCCCAACAGAAAGCAATTTATTTACACAGATTATACTGTGTGCAAAGGTTACCCTTGATTTCCCATTTAGTCATCACTGTCTGGGTTTTCTATGTTGGTCATTCTATGTCCCTCGGTCGATGCTCATTTGTTATCTTGCTTCAAGGCTGGTGAAATATTCTGCTTTTTGTTTTTCAACATTTGTTCATCCTTTCTCTAGAGAGACGTGATGGAGGAATTATCAAATCGTTTGGATTTTTCTATGTGCAGAAGTGCATACCCCTCAACTCATGAACCTCTCGAGGGTGCCATATGACCTGGAGAGGAGTCTCACACCCTTTCACTCGCCAGCCTCCCTTCTTCACCACCTGGGTCACCTTGTTGTTTTTTGCTGCACAGTGCTTAATTTGATCCAGTGGTTAACGGTGTGACTCGCACTGTAGATCTGAGGCTCTGACATGTCAGGCCAGACTGCCAAATGACTGACAGTTTTAGTTTTGGGCCTTATTTAGATCTCGGCAGATCAAATACTCCGCCACAAACATGACTGATATCCCATCCGCCGTATTCCGATCTCTATAGGATATAATGGGATCGTAAAATAGCAGACGGGATACCCGTCAATTTTGTGACAAGTATTCTCCTCCATCTCACAAAAGGAAGAGACAAGGGAATGAGCCTTCTTTGACTCCCCTACCAAAACTACAAACTCACTCAGGAGAGAAGGACTGAAAATAACTAAAAGTTACCCACCGAGGACGGGGAAGGAAATTCGTCCGTTGTCAGACCTTCCAATAGGATAACTCCAAAATTAAATACAAGAGGCAAAAGGAGAAGGAAAAGACATAGCTAATCTTAATACTGCCCTCACACACTTTGCAGTGTCATGCTTCATCATAGGGCCGCATCAAACGTCCAGGCGCAGACCAACACACTGTACGGAGCGCGATTTTTTTATGAAGAAGAGTGGTGAGGGAAGTGAGAGAGGAAAAAAAAAATAATACAGAGGAAAGAGTGTTCCCTCAAAAAGGGAGCAAGAGGTGCAAATATATGTGGTTAAAACTATCTAAGGGGATAACCACAATTTGCCTTTATTCATGTGTGCCCTTGATAGGGTTAAAACTTTAGAATTGGGATATTAAGGGGAGGTAAATGCCCCTATATCCCCACTGCAGGAACCAACATGTTTCGGCCCGTGCTACGTTCCCATCCGGGTCACAATGGCCTTCGTCAGGGTTTGGATCCCTTGTCTTTCTGGTTTTCACCCCCATTCGGGTGTTTACATCAATTAAAAGATGGAAATTCTCTGATTATCCGCTCTCCACTAATTGCAGAGAGGAATCCTTTTTACGAGTTCAAAAGTACTTCTCTGAACCCGGGACCTTTGTGGAAACGTGGTCTTGTAGATCATCGGTCGACTGGCGTGCGAAAACGGACACTGGTGGTTCTTTGGAGTAAGTGTGACTACAAGACCAGGTCTGATAACGGACGAATTCCCTTCCCCATCCTGGGTGGGTAACTTTTTGTTATTTTCAGTCCTTCTCTCCTGAGTGAGTTTGAAGTATTCTCCTCCACCAAGATCTAAATCAGGCTCTTAGTTTATGCAACGTGGAAGCCTGAGAACCGCAGCCAAGGGTCTTGGATCAAAACAGTGGTACTTTCGCAACCTCCCTACGAAATATCTTTAGCAAAGGCCTGTGCGCTTTAAGCACACAGCTTTAAAAATAATTACAAAGGTAAGATAATGTCATATTAGATTTAAAAAAAGTTTTTAAATATTGGGATTCTCCCACCTTAAGACAGTACTGGCTAGACGAGAACACATCCTGAAAGCTCACCTGCCAAGCTGCTACAAAACGTTGAGAGCTGGCGTATGGAAGTACAGACCACACCCCTACAAATGAGTGTGACCTTTTCTCCATTTGGATCATCAGAACTTGCTAAGTTTGATTAAACAGCGTCTCTTGCAAAACATGCTGGACGGGGACAGGGTGGCAGGGGAGATGAAAAATTATGGCATGGGCACCATCTGGGTGGGGAAAGCCGGTATGGAGTTTGGTGTTACCTGGAGGGGCGTAACCCAGGCAAGGAGGAGGCAAGATTGAGGTCCCCCGGGGCACAAGTTGGAGGTGGAAATGGATTTATGGTGACGGAACGCCCTTACCCGAGGCTGAAGGAGGCTTATAGGTGCCACCTTGTGCCCCAGCAATGCAGCTGTTTGCATTTTCAAACACTGTATGTGTGAAACCTGGTGTCAGGGTGATTTAAACCCAGTAGCGGCCAGTATTAGGGCATAGTGGCAGTGCGGGCAGGGGGGGTTAGGTAGATAGACAACAATACAAAAACAAAAAAAGAGAACTTACCTGCTCTGCTGCCCGCCATATCGCCGCTCTTCAGCTCCTCACTGCAGCACAGGCTCCCATCCTCCCCTGCGGCCAATCCTGACACTGCTCTCATGTAAAACGCTCTGATACCTGATATCTTCGGGTATAGATTGCGCTATATAAAACTCTAAAACAAAAAAATTATGATGTCACAAGTGCAACAATGCAGTAGATCGATAGGGCATGTTTGAACATTTAAATAGCGTGCAGAGAAAGTACTTATTCAGAGTTAATTCTAGAATGGAGACTACATTCAAACATGCCCGCGAGACAAGGGTGTGGAAAAGAGTTCTACCCTTCTCGGTCAAGGTTTATCTTGCAAGTTGGTGTTAGGAAAGCGGAATAAACCTTAGATGCATCTCCAATTTCCCCTGTTAAAGAAGGTGCGTGGAAGGATCAAAGCCTTCATGAAGGAGCTGTAGAGGCAAGAGATACAATTACAAATTGTCATCTTTTTCCCATTTTAGCAAAGGAAGACGCCAGAGGAAAGGAATCAGGTCCCAAGGCTAGGCATGTGCTTTACGCGAGGTTGGATTATGGGACATGTCGGAGAGAACATAAGATTCCCCGCAACAGGGGAAGACCTCATACAGGGAGGCGAGCTATTTCGTCAGTACGATCAGCGGCATCCTAACAAATTCAAGTTCATAAATCAGTAATGAAGGTGGCCACAAGAAAGAAGCAGATTCCTAAATAGACTATTCTTGCAATATTTATAAAAAGAGGCCCCTGGCTGAACATTGGAAATCTGGCTGGTCAGAAATGAATCAAGGGAGCCAACTTTTTTCAAACTTGTCAGGCATGCCATCGATGGACACAGCAGATGTATGTATTGCATGAAGATTCAGTAGACAAGAAAATAAATTTGACTTTGCAAACCACATTTGGGGCCTTATGTAGGTGGCCTGGCATTTACCACTTCATAAATACCGAATCATACCGATTCGGTATTCATGAAGTGGTAAATGCTATGTAGGTATTTATGCGGTAAAAATTACCGATTCGTAGAAATTCGGTAATTACCGAATCGGTATTTACCGATTCGGTAATGAGGCATACCTTCCCATTGATGGGAAGGTATGCCTCATTACCGATTCGGTAAATACCGATTCGGTAATGGGGGGAGCACATTAAAGGGTGGCAGGGTGTCACATTGACACCCTGTTGCACCCCTGATACGTCCATGTGTGCACATGTGGCGTACATACATGCCCTAGGGGCATGTATGTCTGCCACATTGCACACCTCACAGTGCACAAAAATGCATTTTCACACATATTCGTCATTTACAGGCCCGGACTGGCAATGCCGGGCACCGGGCAATCCCCCGGTAGGCTGCCAGGGGTGGGGGCCGGTTTTTGGGCCGGGGGCCGGTTTTTGGGCCGGGGGCCGGTTTTGTTGCTCACTGTTTGCTCTGTACTGTCTCTGCTGCGTGACTGCGTCTCCCTCGCTCGGTGCGGAAAAAAGCAAAATTTATGAACACAATTAATGAATTTAGTGCTGACTGTAGGTCAGTGCTGGATAAATAGCGCGGTGCGCTGAAGTCTCCACCGCCGCGTCTGCGCTGCCTGCTCTTAGTCGCAGACTCGCAGTTCACCCACCTTAGGGGGGTGGGGCGGGTGCGGCTGTTGGTGGTGAGTTGACACATGCGCATTGGAGCTCACGCAATAAAAAGTGCGCGTGATCCCCAGGTTCCAGAACGCAGGCTGCAGCAGAGACTGAGACCTTGACGAGTCGACCAGAGGCCCTCTCTCGCCACCCCATAATTTAATTTATTTATAGCCCCCTAGCCCCTGCCTGTCCCAGTGTGTCCCAGTGCCGCCCGCCGCCAAGTGAGTGTTGTTTTTGCATTTTTGCTAATTGCATTTTCAATCAGATAATGCACAGCAGTAGGAGCGCGGGGTCAACGGGTAGGGATCGACCTGGTATTCTCTGATTGTCGTGTTCACCGAGCTCAGGTTTGTGTATGTAAGTTACGTAACAGAGCAACAGGAGAATCCAGATCAGAGTCTGATCTGGATTTTCCTTTTGCTCTGTTACATAACTTACATACACAAACCTGAGCTCGGTGAACACGACATATGGGCAACTGCGTGCATTGTTCCGTCCTATGGTGTGGTGGCACTGTAGTGTCAGGGCAGTGTTCCTGGTGCGGGGGAGTCGCGACTCAAGACCGGGCTGGAGCGGGCCAGAAATTTCAAAAGCAAAAGGGGCCTAAGGAAGTAAGGGGCAAGGGGGCTACTACTAGGCACAGGGAGCGAGGTGGTGGCTGGCCTCAGGCCTGGCACTGCAGCCAGCACGGGTTTAGGATTATCGCCTACTGCCTGACACGCGACGCTGCTCCCTGACACTAAAAGCCGCAGGACTGGGTGACTGTCCAGCGCTGATTGACAGTCTAGTTCACGGTGCGATGTGCGTCCCCTGTCTCATTCCTCTCCTTTCTTTTATGTGCTCCCCTGTGAAATGGATCCAAAAAAAAAAACACTTTTGTTGGAAATGTCGTATTTTTCTGTTATTTTATTTCCAAGGTGCAGCTTCGGGAATAAAAGGTTAAAATATGATAAAATAACTAAATAAAGTAAGACAGAGTGGTAGCAAGCTGGCCAGATTGATTTTATTAACACCCAAACACATTAGCGTCACTTTTACAGAGTTTGCCAGTGAAGCGCTATTTTTGTTTTCTTGTCTTTGTTTTTCCTGGGCTTGCACCTAGTGCACCAATCCTGGAGGTGCTGCAATGTGTGGATTGGAGAAAAGAAATGTGTACTGCGGCTCTGCGTCCAGGGATGTGGTCTTTTTTACCCTACTACTGCTTACATTTTGTAAGGATATAAGCAATGGACGTTAAAATGGGTCCATTCAGGGCCTTGTTGTCATGTCCTCAACTTTTCAGGCAAAAGCACTCACTGATTTCTGAATAGTGAGTGTAAAAGCGCTAAGCTAACCATGTTGTTCCTGCTTACATTTCACATGGTTTGCTAATTTTGCATTCCCTTTGAGTGTTTGCTTTTCCAGGATGTTGTTACTATTTTTTGTAGGCCACATATTGCTCTTGTCTAGTGCGTCATTTAAATTGAGCCACATCCAGGTGTTTATAGCCGGCAACAATTGGGTTGTAATTGAAGGTAGTGTGAGTTTTTCTCAGTGGGGCAGTATGGTTTTCAGTGGGGGAGAGGATGTGGCACTATGGCCAGAGCTGCTGAATTTGGAACTGGTGAACCAGGTTCAGCCTTAATAACCAGTCCATTAGACCACTCTCCTGAGTGAGCACAACCCATGCTAGACCTTAGAAGGCTTCGCAAGACCTTAGAAACTCTGGTGTCTTAGCACCAGCAGGCGGATCCTAGCAGTGGCAAGTGTGGTTTAACCTTCAAGGCTTGTCCACCACAATCCATACTGAAGTTCACCTCCAGTCTTGCGGGCAGGCCTATGAAGCAGCACACCCTAGAACAGTGACTGTCATTGAGGTCACAGGACCCTTGAAGGGCCAGCTCTAGGGCAGTGCAACCGGTGTGACCGCACCGGGTGCTGACTTTGGGTGGAGGCATTATGTTTGCAAGTATATTAAGATTTTAAAAGCGCTTGCTGCCTCCTTCCTGGCCTCCAGCAATTTTCGGCATCAATAAAAATGGCATGATGAATCTGGTGTTGAATGTTCTTCCTAGAGAGAGATCTGCATATTGTTTAGTGGAAGTTTTGACTTATGGAAAGGTAGCTCAGAGTGTTAATGTGCCTGCTGCAAAGAACATGTACCATGCAGATCACAAAGTGCACATAATGTAAATAGGTCAGTGGGCTACTGCTTTTGTCAGAGAGATCCTATTGTTACTTGCAGTTAATAAGTTAAAATCCTAACATAGAACAGTGAGCTATTAATGCAAAGGGCACCACCAGTGCTAAGGCCGTCCCTGGCCTTGAGGGCAGTCTTCCTCACTGACCTGCCTGTGCCTGAGGCTGCGAGCAAGACTCCGGCTATGCTAGCAGGCTGCACCACTACCTACCAGGCCCGGTTCTAGAGGGTGGGCCAGGCCCACCAAACATGAGCCTCCTTAGCCCTCGCAGTCGCAGTGAATCTGCCACCGATGTACAACAACAATAAAAACTGTTAACTTGTGATTTACGATCCTGCTGCAGAGCAACCATTTGTCGGTTGGTAGTTCGTAAATGCAGATAAACTGAATTTTATGGGAATAGCTCAGTGGGTTACTACCTCTGTCACAGATATCCTTGTGTTACTTGCAGTTCAGAAGTTAACATAAGACAGTGACCAATGAACTGTCATAAAAAAACTGCATACAAACTTCGCTTTTTTGTGTTGTGATGTAGTTAGAACTTCTCCATTCTTTCATTATTCTAATGTTACTAATAAGAGTTTGTTTGGGCAGTTATACATTTTTATCAGTAAAGCCAACCCTGACCACTGGAGTACTCTTTAAATCCTGACTTTGTGCTTCTCCGAGTCCCGACCAAACCCCTGTAAAATATACTGCCCACCAGAATGGATGAAGTGATTTCTACACCTTGTAATCCTCATTAGCTTATGTGACATTTCGCGTAAACTGATTTTGATTTATTGTCTCTGTATAATGTGTGCTGCTGTTATGTAAAGTACTGTGACACCTTACACTGATATGAGTAGTGCTATACAACGAATGGAATGGGTATGAGAGGGGCAACGGAGAGATAAGGGGCACTAGTGGAGGGTGGCAGTGAGGGAATACCAGGAAGAGGTCATGGGGTGGGGGGAGCTACAGAGAGATGAAGGGTGTGGGTGGCAGACAGTGAGGGAGGGTGGCAGTGAGGGAGTCAGAGGAGGAGGTCCCGGGGTGGGGGGGAACTACAGAGAGCTGAGGGGCACTAGTGGAGAGTGGGAGTGAGGGAAACCGAGGTGGAGGTCATGAGGTGGGGGAACTACAGGAGAGATGAGGGGTACTAATGGAGGGTGGCAGTGAGGGAAGCCAACGAGGATGTCATGGGGCAGGGGGAACTACAGAGCGATGAGGGGCAATAGTGGAGGGTGGCAGTGAGGGAATCTTATGAGGAGGTGGGTCACAGGCTGGAAGGGAACTACAGAGAGATGAGGGGCACTGGTGGGGGTGGCAGTGAGGGAATCCGAGGAGGAGGTCACGGGGTAGGGGGGGAACTACAGACAGATGAGGGGCGCTGGTGGAGGGAGCGGTGAGGGAATCTGAGTAGGTCATGGGGTGGGGGGCTACAGAGAAATGAGGGGCACTAGTGGAGGATGGAAGTGAGGGAATCTGAGGAGGAGGTCATGGGGTGGGGGGGCTACAGAGAAATGAGGGGCACTAGTGGAGGATGGCAGTGAGGGAATCCGATGAGGGGGTCATGGGGTGGGGGGAAACTACGGAGTGATGAGGGGTGCTGGTGAAGGTTGGCAGTGAGGGAATCTGAGGAGGAGGTCATGGGGTGTGGGAGCTACGGAGAGATGAGGGGCACTGGTGGAGGGTGGTAGTTAGGGTGTCTGAGGAGGAGGCCATGAGGGGGAGTGGCTACGGAGAGATGCTTTATTTTAGCACTATTTACAAAACTCAGGATATAAAAATCATTTAATGTTTGCACATTGTCTTGTACACTTTTTACTCTGAACCTTTGCACAATTGTTTGAAGTTAAGTGCGTTTTTAAATGTCTTTATGCTATTTTATATGAAGAATAAATTGTTTATATTTATATTCATGTTTTGTGCTCGACATTTCATTTTTTAGTGTTCTCTGTAGGAATGTCTATGTTTTATGACTGTGTATCTTGGTGCTCCTTAAGGTAATCATTTACTATGCTTTAAAAGTTAATACAATCCAATATAATATGTAATGAAAAATGTGTTGAAAAATACTTTTTTTTTTTGGCCTTTCTGTCTCCCAAATTTCTTGTGTGGGGGGGACAAGTTCAACCCCCCCAAACTCCCCCTAATAGTGGTTGCTCACTGCGCTTGCTCGTTACACACCATGTGGGGGCTGGTCTCACTTTTATTTCTCTCTGATTTACTACTCGTGCCTATTTTTGGTGCTCTCTGAAAGAATGTCTATGGGTACATATGACTGGGTGGGTAACCTGGTGCTCTTGAAGGTCATCATCTACTATTTACTGTGGTTTGAAAGTTGATACAATTGAATATGTAATGAAAAATGTGCTGTAAAATTCACCATTTTGGTCGGTTGTTTTCCAAAATTTTCTTGGGGGGAGAACCCCCCCAAACCCCCCTAGTAGCGGTCGGGCTCGCTCGCTGCGCTCGCTCGCTACGCGCTGGACGGAGGCTGGTCTGCAAAATTTGACGGGGGCTGGTCTGCCAAATTTTGCCAGGGCTGATTTCAGTTCCCAGTCCGGCCCTGGTCATTTACCACCAACTATTAGTTGGTGGTAAATAACGAATCCCCACACCCACCACACAGTCCCCCTACATCTCATTTCTGTATTCGGAATTTACCGAATCGGTAAAATTACCGATTCGGTAATTTTACCGATTCGGTAAATTACCGAATACAGAAATGAGCCCCCTACATGTCAACAGCCTAAATACCGGTCGGTAACGGTATAATTACCGAAAATCGGCCGTTACCGACTGGTATTGGGCTACGTACATGAGGCCCTTGGTGGCTTATCATTGATTTTGAGATCCACTCTTATGCTGCGTACATGCAATTGCGATCCTTCAAGAACATTGTATAGAAGTATTATGTGTAACTGAAACCTGGCTTAAACCATGTATGGAATCTTTTATAAATAAAGCAACCCCTCTTTTTTTAAATACACATGGTCGGATAGAGAACTGAATAAACACATGGAGGAGTAGCTACTATTTTTGCAAGCTCCAGATTCCGGGTGTCAGAACCCCTTTCTGAGGGCCTCGTGATAAGCAGGGGTTACTGGTTCCAACCATAGGGAATGTGGCCTTTTACTCCTGCTGTCTCTGGGCCCAACCTACCATGGGTGCTGAGGCACTTGAGTTTAGTGTCATCAGAGGTTAGGAAGTCCAGGCTTTATGAGGGGAGAGTTAGACGTATAGCATACAAAGGCATAAGCTTCGAACAGTAACAGCTATAAAATGATTGTGCAGTCAAATACTTGTTTTTATGGAAAAAAGGAGTAATGTAACCACAAAACATCGAAACAACAACAACACACTAAATAACCCCCACGGCCTCTTAAGGTCGGCGCACTAGAATTGTCCTGGGTGAAATCTTCAAGCCACTCTTTCCAGTTTAATAAGGTTGGTTATTCCCCATTCGACGATGAAGGCAACTTCCAGATGCAGCCCACGCTAGTCCTCATGTGACAAAGTCTAGGTTTGGCCCTAAGAGTCAATGTTAACATTGCTAGATGATACGTTTTTGCAAGTCCACAGCGGGCCTGACAGACTAGTACGGTCCTAACTAATCCAATGGCTGCCAGCAAGCACAGGAGGACTAAAGTGCTTCTTTGCGGGCCCGGTCTCCCGATGCTAAGGGCTTGTGAGCTTTCATGGTCTTTCCCCAATGATGCATCAGGATCAGTATAAGATGGCCGAAATCTGTGTCAGATGGCCTCTCTCAGCTCCTACGGCAATCGGCAAATATTCTCTACAGGATCCTACGCACAATCCAGGGAGATAGCCTTATCTTCACTGTGGCCTCCTCCCGGTCACACACGGATCACCGACTTCAGCTCACACACAGCGACAGACTTATCTTCATGGTGGCCAACCCTGGCATACAGGGGTCGCCAATTTTAGCATGCACGTGGGCATCTGCCCTGCCTTCACTGCGGCCAACTGCAGCCATACGGGGCAAGCCAACTTCAGCGAGCACATGGGCAGCAGCCCTAGCTTCACAATGCCCCCATCCTGTCACACGGGGGTCACTGATCTCAGCTCTCACAAAGGTGACAGCCCTAGCTTCCGCAAGGGCAGACAGACGACCTGCACTCTTGCAATGGTCCCAACCGGGTCAGATGTCTCACACTTCGCTCACTGGGATCCACTCAGCAGGATCCCTGCCTGGCCTCTCGCTCTCCAGGCACTCTCCTCCTCCTTACAGGATCCACTGGTCTTGGCAGGCAGGCAGAAGGATTGTGCTCCAGGCTCAGGGTAAGTGGTCTTGATTTCCTGAGAAATGGCTCTTCACCCAGGAAGGAGACTAGCAGACCTTGGTCCAGCAACTATAAGTCTTGGTGATCTTCTCTCCAGTTGAACTCGGCTGTAGAACAGTGCTGTTGAACAATTTGTGAGACTCATGCTCCCCCATTTATAGACCAAATCCAGACATGGATGGGATTTAGTATCTAGTCCTTTGAAATTTCTGTTGTGATTGTTGACTTCTTTAAAGGGCCCTCTTTCCTGAGTAACCGGGTATCACATCTGGCTTTCGGCTTCCACGGAAATATGCCTCATAAAGGTTCCCAGGCCTAAGCCTTCCCCTCTTTCACTATTCCACAGAACCTCAAGTCCCAGAATTCAAAGAAAAAACCTGAAATGGAGAAACACATCACACATGGACCTGGGAAACTTGACATCTAGCCTACTGACCAGTAATTCTTCATGGAATCAAAGAGACATTTGATTTGCTCAGAGGAAGCTCTCCTCTCCTTGCTCCGGTGTCTGTGTGTCCTCCCCAGCCCCCAGGAATGTCAGCGGTCCACATCACCTGTCTGGGGTTGCAGTCCAAGCCTCCTCTGTCCTTTTCAGGCCCTGTGCTTCCAAAATGGAACCCATACCAGTGCTTAATTTGTAAATTAACAAGCGCTGGGGCTGCAGATTTTGCTCAGGAGGGCACTCCAGGTTGCATCTTTGATTGGAACGGCTATCACTGCCACATGCCAGTATTAACGCTCCCCGCTAAACATCATACTCCTTTAAATGTGACCGCTTGGACAATTCTCAGCCACCCAAAGCATTAAAAATTGCCTGGAATTTGCTGTAGGAATATTTTTTTGAATGTCTTTTTCATTGTTAAACTGATGTGCTGTGTACAGAAGTAGACAGTGCCACCATGTGGTGGACTCTCATAAGTAAGTGTTGTTTTTAACAACTAAGTGCAGTGCTGAGTATCGAAAAAGACAAATGAAACACTGACCCACAGGCCTCCATGTTGTGTGCCTTGCAGAGGCACACACACATCACATCATGCATACACAAGTATCAAGTTGGCGGCCTCCCTTGGACTCTCACGCTGTAATATTAAGAAGAAATCAAGCAGAGTGTTATAAACACTTAGACAATACAAGAACTAGCTCAGTTTCAAAAGTTCACTTTCTCACAGGATTCTTACTGCTCCCTACCTGCAAAACAAATTCTTTAAATTATTAAAGAACTAATGCAGACCTCTCCAGCCATTACTCCCTCTCCCATGTTTCTGGTGAAGTGCTCGGTAACTTCTTTTTATCACTAAAGAGGGTAAACTTAGAAACACTTGGGCTTACGTACAAGCCCCATGTGCTGCCAGTACGTCTCATTTTCCCATATTAAAAGTGGCGTAAGGGACTTGTAAATAAGCCCCTCTGTCTCCTAATCTACCTATTCTGGGCATTATGGCAATGGCAATTTAACAACTATGTCAGCGCTTAAATGGTAGGAGTTTGCTCCCATTCCTAGTGATGATGTGGCATTGTGTGGTAAAAAGACTGAAGTGGACGCGGTGAGTAGTTCTGGAAACCTTTATTGTAGGCACAGATGAGACTAAAGCGCACTCTTCCAAGCAGGAGAGAACAGTAACTGCTTTGGAACAGAATGCTCATAAGCAAGTACAAGCATGGCATGAGAATGCAGGTACATTCTTAGAAACACGAGGCTGAGTAGCAAGCAAGGAATGTACTGCACATTGCTTATTGGTAAGGCTCCCAGTTTTCCGTTTTTACTGATCTTTACAGATAAATACAGACACAAAACAGTGCGTTTCCTGTCTGTATTTATTTTTTAAAGCAGAAAAATACAGAAAATTGTGTGTAAATGTCAATGTACTTATAGAGCGCACTGTCACCAGACAGCCACCTTGCGGTGTCGCCTTTTGCGGTTTCCTGGCGCTGATACTCATACCGTTGTGGAACCCCTCCTGGCTTTCCCTGTGAAGTGTCCACTCCTGGGAACCCCGAGGTTGAAGCCAAGCATCCTTAGCACTGTTGGGGCCGGTGTGGAGGCTAAGCAAGATATTGCCCAGAGTTGCAGCGTGGGGCCCGTGATTAGAATAGGCACCGAGGCGAGAATAGACAGGTCCGAGGAAATTTAGCCCGAGCCCCGCCCTGCTTCAGGGTCTGCTGCTCTAACCATTGAGCCACACTCCTCCACTGGCGAGTGACTTTCGAAGCTGTCCTTCATGAATTCCAAGCCAACATCTGAGCAGATAGATAGCATGAAAAGTTAAAAAACAGGATGAGATTTACTTAAATGTAGGCACGTGTCAACATATATTTGTATATATTGCTAATATGTACATGTGGGTGTAGTGTTCTGCTATATTGGCTGCTGAATTTGCTAAAACACAACAGGCATCAAGGTATGAGTGCATATTTTCCAGTTCAGGAAGTGTGGAAATACCCCATGTTACCATTCTATTTATTCTTAAACACAAAATAAATATGCATAAATACAAATAAGATGGCCCAAAAATACATATAGATAAATACAGGAAAAATACAAATTAAAAAAAATCCCAGAAAAAAGGAGGTCTACTTATCGACCAATGTAGATCAGGGTCTCCAATAGATCCTATTCCTATCAGGTTTTTCTCCAGACTCGTGGTTCTGGCTATGCTACAGTAGTGGGTAATGGAATCTTGGGCTGTCAAACAATTGGCTCTTTTCCTAGAATCACACGCCATCTTAGACGATTCTCTGGTTGGGTTCCATTCCATTAGAAGCACAGAACTAACCCTTGTGGCTGTTTTGGACAATCTATGGTTGTGTGCAGATGAAAACATCTCTTCTGTCCTGAAATCATTAGACCTTTCCACGGTATTCAACGCCATCGATTATTACATCTTGCTTCAACAGTTGCAGCAGATTGGTATTGGTGGGCCAATTGTTAAGTGCGTTTTGTATCTTATAATCAGTATTTCTTAGTGAATGCTAATTGACCAACAGCTGTTGATGCCAAAATAAATCAAATACAGTGATTATCTGTTCTCCCATACTTGTTTAATGTTTACTTGTCTCCTCTTGCAGCTCTGGTTCATTTCTGAACTAGAGCCGTGCACTTAAGCCAAAGACATCCACTACTTTAAAAGCTGAGTGCCCCACCCGCCATCCTTCATCCATTCAGAGCTGCCTATTGGCAGTATCCTCCTAGAGGAGCCACAAATGGCTCAAATTAAACATGGATAAAACCTAGATCCTTATTGCTGACCCTTGGGCTATTGCAGTTACAATGGCCATCTACCTGTGGCGCCTGCCCTCCTGTCTCTGTCAAAAGCCTTGGGGTGAAGAATGATGCCGCTCTTCATATGGTCGCTCAAGTTGCTTTAGTTACCTTATCTTGCACCTTCCATCTTCGGCAGCTTCAGCCAATTTTTCCCTACTTATCACCTGAGGGAAAGATGAAGTCACTCTGATATGGTGGGCTTTATACTTGAGTACTGTAACAGCCTCTATCCATCTCAATATCAAGACATCTTTGTTAGATCTGCTGCAATCAATCCAAACTCAAGGAGCTAGAATGGCAGAAGGAGCTCCAAAAAGTACTTCACCCTCTAGTATTTTGAAGACCCTTCACTGGCTCCCCATCTGTAAAAATGTTATCATTAGGGTCTTGTTAGTTGGTCATTATTCGATGTACGGATCTTCTCCATCCATTTCCCAAAGACTTGTCGACCTCTTTACGAAGAGGACTCTTAGCTCCTTGGAACGTTTTCTGTCGCAGATTCCCAGATTTCGCAAGCTCCAGCTGGACAGCCGCAGTTTATCTGTGGCTTCTTCTAAACCCTGGAACAATCTTCCATAACATCTTCAATGTTGGCCAAACCATTTGTCTTTTAAAAAGCAACTGAAGACAGATTTGTTTTGTAATTCTGCTCCTAATCAATTAGATTTTTATTATGTTTGTTGCTATATCATAAATGTCTAGTAAATCATTTGTTATGAATTACTGGACATTTATGATTTCAGTGAAATGGCATGAGCGGATGTACACGCAGTTTATATATTCAATTGAATTTCTCTTGTTCAGCAAATTGAAGTTTACTGGGGGCATACTACATATACATAAATCACATATTATCAGCAAGTAGATGGGCAGCACTGTGGAGGATTTTGTTGTAATATATGACAGATTCTTCATCTATTAATTAAATTCCTATTTTTTCCTCTAGGGGGAGAATAATTGCAATGGCTCCAATGTAAATGAAACAAAAGCACAACCCTCAGGTAAGATTATCACTTGGAAGCTGGCTATGTGGCAGTGATTCACCCAAAAAATGCCCCGAATGATTAAATGCCCCGGATGATACTAAAAACGTGTAAGCAAAGTGCAGCGAAGGTCATGTCGCCCCCCCCCTGGTGAAAAGGCCCCTTCTGAAATGGAACGCGATGTCACTGAAGTAGCTAAGTAACTTTATTTCAATTATTCTAGCATACATGCCAACATTTCGAAACAGGAAAGAAGGAGATATTGAGGATAAAATCTGGGGAATTTGTTTTCCCCATTGACTAATATTGAAATGTTGCACTTTTTATCAGGGGACAGCTCAAATAAAGGCATTTTGATCTTTAAAAATGATTATTCATCATTTATTTTACACTGTGCCCCTCGGGCACAACGGGCATGCACACCCGCTTTGTGCACCCCCGGGGCGCAATGGTATCACTGAATGAGCCGCACATGCTTGTGCATCCCCTTCAATAATATTGATAGTGCTGGCGCACATGCAGCACCGGCGCTATCATGAGAGTGCATTCCTTCATTTGCATGGGAACGTGGCACCAAGCAAATAAGGGAATCTATTTGCCTATGCGCTCATGCCATATTATAGATGTGGGTGGCGATGCAAACAGGCCCTAAGGAGATGCGCTGACAGTGTGCCAAATAAAGGGTGGCGCACTGTCAGTGGTCCTTCTAATGGCAAACCCTAATGATGGGTTTAAGGGGATACCATGAACTCCTCAGACTGCCCCTACAGACAGATGCAGTCACTCACTACACCCGTCTGCAGGGGGATATCTAAACCCTTTGTAGAGTGCAAGCGAGTTGCTACCTGCAGAGAAAAACACGGGTCAGCTTTGAAGCAGCTGCTCTGCATTTCACTGAATGCGCTGCCCTCAGGGCAGCTTGAGTTCGCAGCTGCCCTTGGGGCAGCCCATTCATTATATTAGGCTGCACTTCTTTTGTTTGCACCTTTTGAAAAGTGTTTTGTGGCACAAACAGGGAAATTGTGCCTTGTTCATAATAAGCACCTTGGAGTCTTGCACCTGAATCATGTATGATATAATAAATTCACAAGCTGTATATTATTTCAGAATTATATTTTACATACTGAGGCAAAGAACAGTTAATTTATTTTATGAGAATTAAGATGTTTAACTGTGTGCCAAGACAGGGGTTCGAAGCCAGGTCCATTGGTTCAAAGTCAGCTGTTCAGTCTGGAGATGCCACAGAATGATGTAACTTTGTGTGACATTTAGCACAGTATATCACTAAAATGCTTTTGGCAGTCTGTTTCAGTGTCAAATAGGAATTCAAATAAATGCTCAGGACTAAGAGACATGTTGTTGCCAAGCGACCTGTTGGTGTACGTGCGCTTTATAAATACTCCCTAACATAACATAACATATAGAAAGAATAGATGAAAAATCACCAACATGAAGATATACATGAAGATATACATGAAATGCATAATGTGCCACCTCTAAGTAGAGTGCTGTGCTGCAGTCTATGACTAGATGGCACCTGTGGTAATGGGGCCCGTCTTCTTTACCCCCTCAACAGAGGGGAGCTGTAGCCTGAATCATGGGTTATGTCATGTAACTCATTCTCTCCCTCTTCTTGCCTATCTGACAGGGATGTACTCATTTGTAACCTAGCCGTATTTTTACCACCATAACCAGTACTGTAATGCCCTGGAGGGTACAAAACATAGGAAAATCACCTAAAGCCATATTTAAAATAGCAAACATAAGCAGATAGCACTTTAAAATGTGTTTTAGAGGTGCCTTAATGATCCTTGGCAGATAGTTAAAGTAAACAAAGAAAGCAAAGCCATGTTAACAATAAATAAGGAAGATTTTGTATAAAGTCCTAATTCGGTATCAAGCTCAGGCCTTTGAAAAATCTTAAACAATTTGCAAATGGCTGGTATTTTTTTTTGAGAAAGGTGGCTCCTCTACTCAGGTAATAGGTAAGGCCTCAATGAAATAGTGAGAAAAATAGGACCATAGGTGCCCCCTAGGTCCCACAGCGGAGGGCCTGGGGGAGAGGGACTGTGCTAGGGGCCTCCAAAGTCATCTTCGGACTGCCTTTCCATATCAGAAAGACCGACATGGAAAGGCTGTCAGAAAATGACATCATAATCCGACGGCGGAGCCGAGGCTGGGTCTGCCGCCATTAAGGGATCATGAGCATTTCCGATGCTCCGACGAGCTCTTTCAGCAGCGGACGGTACATCCACCTGGTGACTCCGCCCGCCGCATTGTTATGCGGCAGGAGGACCTCAGGGGCAGATGTCGGGCGGGCTGCAACCGACAGTTGATCGGTTTGTGGTCCGCCCGACATCATAATCAGCCCCTTAGTCTCCAAAGAGATATCAAGACTCCACATTCCACCACCCTCCATTCACTGACCTTTGCACTTTGTTCTGCTCCCAAAGTGATGCAGGCTGAAGAGTATGGGGCACAGACACGAGGCCATTAGATCTGCTCCTCAGAGCTAATGTCAGCCAGACTGTTTATGCCCTAGCCACATCTACAGGTCTAGGACCATGTCTGCATGTATGTATATAATCTGGAATTCTGCCACTTGGGTCTAAGATGCTATGTTGAGTTCTTATGTCAGAGAGACCAGGTTGAGTGTTTAAAAAATCTGGGTAACTGTATGATAGCGTGCAAGGGGTTTGAATGCTAACTCGGGGGGAGTGGGGGGGGGGGCATTTTAAATCAGAGCCTGAAATGACAATGTTGTCTCAACTAAAGACAACACAGTAGCTTGGATTTGCTGGTGACAGAGCTTACTTCTACGGAGGATGGCATTATTAGGGGTTCATTTGTTATGTTTGTGTCATTGTTTTTACAAACATGTCTGAATCACTCAATAAGATGCACAACTGTCAGGTGGTTGATTCCATGACTGTAGTCCCCGCTGCCTATT
Source organism: Triturus cristatus (assembly GCF_964204655.1). Lineage (NCBI taxonomy): Eukaryota > Metazoa > Chordata > Amphibia > Caudata > Salamandridae > Triturus > Triturus cristatus. The sequence continues at coordinate 694,989,626 of NC_140591.1, forward strand.
GCTCTGTTCAGGGGACTATTCTTGTTTTTGTTTAACTGCCTGGTCACTGCTCCCATGTCATAAAATGCAGTTTAAATTCCTTGGTCGCATGAACATTCATGCTCAAGTCATGAAAGGCCAAAAGTAGTCAGAAGAAAAGAAAAACACACATAATGCAAGTTAACCAAAAGGTAGAAAGCTTGAGTCCGGGAGAAGTTTATAATGTGCTCGAGTTTTTATGTATTTACCCATTTTTTAGCAGCTTTTGTTTAGCAATTATTGGTCGATGTGTTGATCCCATGATATACTCCCTTCCTTCCCACTGGCACCATGTGATTGGTCGTATGACTTTTGAATGAATGTGGTTATTGACAAACGACCAGCACGCTGTCCAAATAGCTCCAGAGGCTAAATACCCCCCCCCCACCCCCCTCTTCACTCCCTTACATGAAGTATAAGCAGGAAATACATGACTATGTTAAAGATCTGTAGGCATAGGTGAACATACTGAAAGTTCCACCCACAATCTATATAGCATCACAGATCACACTATATGTCTGATCACAAAACTAACAGTTATTGGCGCGAGACCTGTCCTGTGCAAGTTGTCCAAGTTATATGTGTTTTTTTTGGACAGATATATCTGTGTCACATATGCAAAATGCTCAAAGCATTCCCCAGCAGGCACCAGCCAATCATTCTTTCAGCATAAACCAGAACCACTGAAATTATGCGATTTTGTAGCATTTCCCACTTAATTTTAGTTTTACTGCATTCGCACATACTCCGTCATCTGATACATAATCTGCAGTTTTTAATAAAAAATGTGGTGTTTATAGCTCAAACGGATCAAAAATCACTAAAAATGCTGGAACATATGTTGCAGCGCAGTAGAAGTCCCTGCGCAAAAGTTGATAGGTCATCTTTCAGTGCTTGTTGCTGTATTTGGTTCTTAAACGGGTTCTAATGAGGTGAAATCTTTGCCCGGACAATGTTATGTGTAAAAGTGGGGAAATATTGAAGTGTACTATCACAAAATGTGCCGCGTTGTGCCGCATAATTTACTTTTTCTTGACGCATAATTTAGTCAACCGTGTCGCACAATTTGGTCCTACCCTGCCACATAATTTCACTGAGCCTGGTATAAACTCAATGTACGGCAAATTGGGCTTCAACGGGAGAAGCTAGAATTATCAGACAGACCTTGGGTTTGCAGTTAACAAATTAACCACTGACACATATCTGCCTTGAGAAGCGAGCTTTAGCTATAGCGTGATAAATGCATGCACCTTGTCTATCCAAAATATGTACCAGGTCTGGAATGATTTGATATTTTAATTTCTTTCTTTCCTTTCAGGGGATGTCGCACCCCCGCCTCCCTGTGAGACGGGTGATAAGGCTGAAAGAACTCCCTCCAGGAGCCCTGAGTGCACACTGCTGGCAAAGAGAGAGGGTGAATCAGGGCCCGAGACACCTCAGAAACCCAGCCCTGATGGGGATAGAGCCCGGCCGACAGCCGGCGTGAAGAGAAAGCTGTTGCTCCCCGACGACTGCTGTTCATGAGGTTTCGCGCGCATTGTTCCAAAGACTGTGGGCCCGATTCACAGAACTAACTTAAGACAAAATCCTAAACTTACTACTTTTGGTATTCACAGAAGGCATTTAGTAGTAGTAAAGTTAGGATTTTGCCTTAAATCTGTCTTAAGTCTGTCTTAAGTCTGTCTTAAGTCTGTCCTGAGTTTGTCTTAAGTCTGTCCTGAGTTTGTCCTAAGATTGTCTTAAGTTTGTCTTAAGACTGTCTTAAGTCTGTCTTAAGTCTGTCTTAAGTCAAACTTAAGACAAAATCCTAACTTCACTACTACTAAATGCCTTCTGTGAATACCAAAAGTAGTAAGTTTAGGATTTCGTTTTAAGTTAGTTCTGTGAATCTGGGCAATGTGTAGAATGCTGGTCTTAAAGGAGCCACGCAACGTAGAGAAAAAAACCTGTTTTTTTTACCCAGTCCTGCATCTTTAACAATTATCAACAAGAAGCATTCTTGAGAGTTACTTTGATGATGTCAGCTCTGGGGGTTTGATACATATTGTGACATCATTCACCAGATGGCCCCTTTAATATTAATCACGCAGAAAGTTCCAGATTAGTGTAAATCATGACAGGAGACTCAAGGCACTGCTTAGTTAGCAATCTGTTCACCCAGCAGCCTTTGCTTAAAACTTAGTAAAACAAAGCAAATTTCATGCTAGTGTATCACGGCTGGTGGTAGACCAAATCTTGGAAAACATATATGAAATTTTACTGAAATGCTTTCACATTTCTGAGGGGGCTATATTCTGCAGGAAAAATCTCAGAAATCTCTAGAAACAACAAATACAATGTTGACGAATATTTCTCAGTTTGGTTTAAAAAATAAGTACACCCACCAGTTCTCACAGTTCTTCTTCCTTGAGTGCTTTGAAAAAAAGCGAATTGAAATACATAAGGCCTCGGTCCCCCACACCGTCATCTGTCTTATGCCCCTCTTTATGCGTCCTGATGTCAGTGTCTCTGTTCCTCGCCCACCCACACCTGTTGTCTCACTCTGTGCTGATGCCCTGGCCTTCTAAGCCCTTACAGACCTCGACTCTGCTCCCAACCCCCGCCCCTCCCCCACTCAGGGCCTGTGCCTCTATGTGCCATATTCATTCAGTGGTCTGAAAGGTTTCCCTGCTAGAACTCACTATGCAGGTGCCTGCTACTTTCTCAGCCTGGCTGAGCTGCCATTACAATAAATCTGTACTTCCAGTACTCAGTTTCTGCAGTGTAACTAGTTTTTAGGTTGCACAGCGCTTATGCTGTGCTTGCGAAATCTCTTGTATAAAAATAATAATCTTTAAAGGGGCTTACAGCCCGCCCAATACTTACCAATGGTTGGCTTTGAGGCCACTCTAATTTTCTTGCTTCTCATTGGTCAGAAGCATCAGATTCACTTCCTCTTCCTGGAGTTCGTCTGTTTCCTGGAGCATGGTCTAAGTACAGTTTCCTGTTGGCAGGCAGTGTCCTTCCACTGGCCGCACGCTTCTGGAGGTACTTTTTTTTTTAGTTAAGTTCTAGCACTCCATAAGACTACACCTATTTTCAAACCATCTCCCCTCCTCCCCAACAACCCTCCCGAGGCATTGCTTGCACCCAGACCCCACCTCCTTCACATCACTGCTTGCACCCTCCCCCTGTCCAGGTCGTTTCTGGCACCAGCCCCCACGCCCAAGTAATGCGAACGCTTGCGACTGCTGCGGATGTTTACAAGCATTATGCAAATATCACCCTACTTTTTGTCTAGAAAATGTGACCGATGTGGGACTGCAGCGTGACTATGAATTTTAGGAGCTAACATTGTACGCATTTTACACAAGTCTCTCTAGTGTGTTCAATGTATTTTATTGGGTTGAGTTTCTACTCTCCGTTTTGCCAATCACCCAAAGCTGGTGCTCACTGTGCAATGCCGTTTCGTCTCTAGCTACTGAACTACAATTCCCAAACTGCTGCTTACGCATGTGCGACAAACTGTATCAAGATGACAAGAGGCAGAGTCTCTCACACTCCTTACTGTCTTCCCCCGTGTTGCTTGGCGCCCGCACCCCTGTTTTTAGGTCTCGCCTGACCCAGCGCTTGCGCTGGTCTGGCGAGACTTTTTGTGAGGGCTCAAAAAAGTGCTACCCCTGTAGCCTAGAGCTACAGTGCATGTGCGCGGTCGCGCCTCACTTTTGCGGCCGCAATGCCGCTTTGATGTTTGAACGCGATCACTTTCACTTTCGCGGCCGCACGGCCGCTTTGATGTTCTCCATGAGCCAGGTTTTTTTCCTCCGGTTTATTACTTCTATGTAGTAATGGTGACACCCGTGCGCCGCCATTACTACAGAGCAGTAATAAACAAAAACTAGCATTGGCATAGCCAATAGGTCTCGCTTTTGGGACCTTATAAGTATTTAGTTATGCAACTGTTGCATGGCTAAACACTTATAAGGTCCCAAAAGCGAGACCTATTGGCTATGCCAATGCTTGTTTTATTGTTTACCTTGTTGCACAGGAGCACCGGCTGCTGTGCAACATGGCTAAAAGAAAAAAAAGCACAATGCTGGCTGTGTGATAGCAGTTTTTTTTTTACTTTAAGCCATGTTGCCTAACAGCTCTCAGTCCTGTGGAACCTTTTTAAAAAACAACGACAAAGCCATTTGATCTCGCATACGCGAAACCTAATATCTTTGCCAATGCTTTTTGTTAGTGGCGGCACAGTGGCCCCACTTCTCTGCCCAACTATTTATCGTTCCTCTCTAATGATTCTGCACACTTTCTCTCAGCCTGGAAAATCAGGCAGAGAAAAAAACCTGTAGAACATTTTTAAAATGTAAAAAAATCTTCAGTAAAGTAAGAAACTAGACTTTCACGTCCCTATATCCTTACATTCCACTCAGGCTTGCCTTCTGCAACCTGATTCTCCCCTTTATTTCGTTTTTGTTTGTACTTTTGAAAGGGTTGTAAGACAGCCTAATATGTAACTTATGGTTTTATGCAAAAAGTGATCCAATTACCTCTGGATTGACATAGATTTTCATTTTGTGCAATCACACAATTCATTTACTCACATAGGTCCTGTACACAATGTAGGCCAGGGCCTGCCACTGCCGAGCCTTAGCAAAGTAAAAATAAAAGTGCATTAATCCAGGGCCTTTCGGGCCTTCTATTTCAGTCATTCACTTGCCGAAGACAAAAAGCATCTGTTTGTCACATGTCGACCTGCAACGCAGCTTTACCGGAAGTCTCTCTTGTGACTAGGAGGCAAAATGCCATGGAGGATATTGGTGTTTACCATTTGGGTCCCGGGGCCTAAGATGCTATTTCACTCCGATTGAAAAGCCGAGTTATGGCTTCTAGCTTGGTGTTTAGATTTACCTCAAGTGTGTTATTGCTTGCAGGCCAGGATAATGGTGCTATGTAAACTCTTAAATGAAAATCTTGTTCCTGCTGTTCTTGGTTCTCCTTTGTCCAGTAAGAGTCTATGAATTTGTACAGCATATTTTTCTACTTCACATATATTGGCCTTGCCTATATGGAGTTTCCTTAGATCCACTGCCTAACCATACATCCTTGCCAAACCTCCTGTACCCTTTTGAATCAGAGGCCGACTGGCTATTAACATACTAGCACCAGTGGTTTGCTCACTGAGGCCCGCGTGGAAGTAGATATGAATTGAGTTTTAAAGTCAGTTCAGACACGGATCCCTCCAATGGTTGTTGGTGGCCCCCCTGTGTGCCCCCGACCATGACTGACTGGTCAGCCTTGGTGCTTTTCTACATTCTCACTCAAAACAGTGGTGGATGTTGAGTTAGTGAATGGACCAATTAAATACAGACCCTTTACACCCGGACTGGCCTTAGCGGGCACTGGGCGTTTCCCCGGTGGGCCGCCAGGGTGGGGTCCCGTTTTTTGGCCCCTGGGGGCCGTTTATGTTACCAGGGACCGGCAAAATCGGCCCCGGTAACAAAATCGTCCGAAACCGGCCATAGCAAACAGCTCGGCCGCACCCCGCCTCCTGGGCATTGGTGGTTAACAAAAGAAATATCAGTAAGGTATTTATAGATGTTTCCTTCACACCAAAAAAACCCCTCACTTCAAGTAGTAATGGTATGAGTAGCACAAACACGATACACTTCAAACTCAACCTATAAAATAAAGAGAAATGCATCATTTCTGTAATCTTACACTCTGAGTAAGAAAAAAAGAATCCTCCTTTAGGAAAAAAAACATATTTGTTACTGGTGTTAACAGTGTGCTGGAACGGAGATTAAATTAGAGAACATTTATTTGGACGTAGAAAACAAAAAAATGTAAACATCTTTGCAGCCGATGGATTGGTTGCCGGGTTATTTATTTATTATGTTGGTATTGAAAGACTCCCAATGTCGCCAAAGGCAAAGCACATGGAAGTGGTGTCAAATCGTATAGCGACACGACAATATAAAAGATAAAATTGCAAACAGCACTACACATATATACAATATAAATTGTCTCAGACATAATCGCCATATAAAACAAGTATTGGCATAGCCAATAGGTCTCGGTTTTGGGACCTTATAAGTGTTTAGCCATGCAACAGTTGCATAACTAAATACTTATAAGGTCCCAAAAGCGAGACCTATTGGCTATGCCAAGCGGCCGTGCGGCCGCGAAAGTTAAAGTGATCGCGATCATGATCAAACATCAAAGAGGTCGCCCGGCCGCGAAAGTGAAAGTAATCGCGGTAAAGCGCGGCGCGCGCGCCCGCGCACACGCACTGTAGCTCTAGGCTGGCCTGGTAGCACTTTTTGGAGCCCTCTCAATAAGTCTCGCCAGACCAGCGCATGCGCTGGGTCAGGCGAGCCCTAAAAAGTTAATTAGGGATCTCGGATAAACAAGTTGGTGCTATTGTGTGTTCACCACTGTATGAAAGGGAGAGACAAGGCAAAGACGATGGGACCAATTCACAAAAGTATTTATGAGTATGGGAAGTAGTACCGCGGGAGTAATATTTTACATACTCTTACCTCCCTTTGCTAATCAGCCCCTACCAATTGAACTAGTACATAGTAAAAGAGCTTAGATAGAATAATCCTTTATATTTGTTCTAATTGTCTATAAATATTCTCTAACTATTCCCATTGTTTTACAATGTTAAATATTTTGGGACTAATTCACAACGACATATAAGAGTACTTAACAGAATACTACAGGAGTACTACCTTTGCACCATCTAGATTTTAAGATAGTTTATTTAAAAATATTTAGAGATTAGTATAGCTTAAAAGAGGAGATTTAACGTCTCTGAATGAGGAGGGAGCAAACATTAAATGCATTTTATCAAGATGAGAATAAAAAACAGGACTCAAGTAAGAAATGGCTAGATAACATGAAATATTTAGTAAGAACGCTACTTATGTGCAGGTATATAACAAATCATCCATGAAACCTGGTCACATAGAAATGTCCACTTGTAAATAAGAAAAGGAAAATTTATTAATTGTAAATGCCTTATTCTGTATGACAAAGGGAAAAAAAATAATGGCCTATGTTGGATGAGCTCCACGAATGAGTGAAAGTAAGTAATTTTTACCACACATACAATGTGCAATTTCAATGAAATATTATGCAAATTACATTCTGCAGATTTCTGTGTCACAGATTATGCTAAATATGCTATTTCCTACAAAAGTCAGGAGATACCTGCTCATTTTGTTTTTAAATGCAGTTCTAAACTCATAAGACAAACATCGCTAGTGCATCACTTGCCTTCGTGGGGCACGTCCCATGCTCTCCGTAGCCATTTTCTGCTCAAATGAATCTCCTGCAAGTGAAAATCAGACATAAAGCTTAAGAGGCAGAAACAAACATTGGGTCACATATACTAAACACCCCATTGAAAAAGGTAAACTGAGATGAAATTCTAACTTTACGGCTTTCGATATTCACAAAGGGCATTTACGAGTAGTAAAGTTAGACTTTTGTCTCAGTTAAACTTAAGTTTTGGTCTTAAGTTTAACTGAGACCAAAAGTCTAACTTTACTACTCGTGAATGCCCTTTGGGAATACCAAAAGTAGTAAAGTTAGACTTTCGTCTCAGTTTACCTTTGTGAATCAGGGCCTACGTTTTCATGCAATGCAGTGCAGTCACTTTGGTTGCTGCACTGCATTGCGTGAAAGGGAGAGAGCAGAACAGAGCCATATCTACTAAGATAAGGCACTTTTAATGTCTTCCCTAGGACTGGCTCACTTTAGCCTGCCTTGAGGCAATGCAGACACTCACTTATTCACCAGTGTTCAAGGGTGTGTGCATGATGTCAAACATAGGTTTTGTACTGGAAAGGTACCCTTGCAGAACAAACTACTCTGCGTTGACAAGATACCATTGCAGTACAAACTACTATGCATTGACAAAGTTTAACACTTCCCACTTTGTATGTGTGCTGTACAGTATTGAACTCATACAAAGTTGGAAAAGTTTGGGCATAAAGGCAACTTTTTTCCAACGTTACACCTGCGTCAAGGAGGTGCATTTTAATGCAAATCTCTGTTTACCAATGCTAGTAGGTAGGGCTTTGCGTCAAAACCCCTGGATGGCTGCATGGGAACACAGATGTGTCAGCCATGGTACGCCTTCTTGACGGAGAATAACTTTGCATTGCTTTATGGCTGCTTTCCAGCACAAAACAAGTTTTGCGCTGGAAAGTAAATACCTAAGCAACACTTTTAAGACACAAACGCATGCAGCGTATTAGTACATTTTGGCCATTATCCAAAATTGGTGGACCCAATAATCAGGAATTCAGCAAGATTACACTTGCCTAGACCTACTGTGCTCCAAGATCGAAGGGCCGTGGAAGGCTGACATAGATTGCATTATCTGAGGAGTCTCCACTAGACTGTCCAGCACAAACCACCTCTGTGTTGTAGTACACTCAAGCAATATTTTAGGCCTGCATTAAGATGTGCAGGCATTAAACATGTAGTAATCCAACTTCTTAAGTCAGGGAAAGATAGAGCTATTGTACTGGGTCTCCTCGATCATACTAGAGCTGCTGAATGCACACAACATGGTCGTTTTAGGGGATGTCACTGTCTTAGGCGGGATCACTGTTATAAATTGATGGCTAGGTGTAAATGTAAAAATGTACTACTTTTACATTTTGTATCACTTTTTTAAATTAATCAATAAATTATGTAATTCGTGATTTTCTCAAACCTTGATGTGTTTTATGATATGTTTATTGTGGAGTTTTTTGTGAAATCAACAAAGATGCTGAACGTATACAGTTTAACTTATAAAATAGAAACATTTAATCTGTATTTTGAATGATAAGATTGAGTGATCAATGAAGAAATCGGCTATCTTTTCTGGTAGTTTACGTAAAAATGCTTAAATAATGATAGGCCTTAATTGGACCAGCTCAGAATAACTGTGGTTCTATTTGCTTTAGCCCTAGTGTTGATATACAACACTTTGAAAGTTCTTCCATGTTGTTTCTACGCTAAACTATAATGTGTGCAATGACTACTTATAACCTTTCTGCAGGCTGAAGTGACACAGCCTCCAGGAAGTGGCAGTCAGAGCACAATGCCTTGTTCCATGATTTCTTACAAGTTTTCTTGAATTAAAATAATAAAACAAGGAGCCCTGGTGAGAACTGGCTGTTATGCACTAAATGTATGAAGAGAACAAATATTTTTAACTAGATTTCAGAATTTGAAAGAAACATGTTTCCTGTTGTTGTCTTTAATTATTAAACACAATGAGGGGGGACCTGGGACAAAAAAAGGTCCAGCGTATGTGCCCCCAAGCAGACACTTATTCAGCAAGAGATATGTAGTTCCTATAGAGAGAAGGAGGTTTCTACCAGGTAGAAACTAGAGGGGAGTGCTCCATTTAGGAGCAAGGGCCCTCACACACCGTGTAGGGTGTCATGCTTTATCATCGGGCAGCTCCTCGTTAGGTCGGCATTGCAATGTCCAACCAAATGTCTCTTTGCTGGAGTTCTTTTTTTTGCCGATGATGAGTTTGGGGTGTGATTTGAAGGGAGTGTGTGAGTGGTCTGTAGAGTGGAGGGAATGTTCTATATAAATAACTATAAGAACCCAATAACCCTGATTTAATCGTTGGGTGCCTATGTTATGATTAAACACCTTCAATTATCGCGAGAAATGGATCTAATGGTCCAATCTGGCGCAATCTAAGTAAGGATGTGGGTCGACATGTTTCATACCTAATACTGTCTAATAATACTGGGAATGCAGGGTAGGTTTGGCCGCAAATACCGAGCATCGACAACTAATATCAGAACGCCAGTGAGAGTTTGTTCACGCGGGGGTGACTGGTCCCCTCTAGATCCTAGTGTGTGGGTCTTTACCCTGAAGGTACACTACAGATCTTTGTGTGTTTTTGAGAGGGTATGGCTTTAGATACTTGCACTAACCACCCCTCTGTGAGTAGATAGGGATAATTGCCCTGAAGAAATACCACAATCACATAGACAGTATTAGGCATGAAACTTGTCAACCCACATCCTTACTTAGATTGCGCCAGATTGGACCATTACATCCACACGCTAGTTTTTAAGGAGGCCAGGAGCAATAACCCACGCTTCCTACACGCTGGGAGAAAATAAAGCACTCACTAAACGCTAGATGTGAAAATGAATTGAAAGTATAAAGTGCTCACCATGCGCTAGTTGTGAGGCCTGCAAGGGCCGACCTCAGATTTCCACTGCCAACTCCTGGGGCGGCCCAGTCCCAGCAGAACACGTGGGGGGGTCAGAAAGCATGCGGCAGTAGGCAGGCAGACCAGCACAACCAAACCAGTATTTCTAATGGCGATCTCTCCTGGCAGCACCACAGTGCCTTGGCAGTCAGGGGGCAGCTGGCAGCAGGGCAACAACAGAACAGCAATCCAGTGAGTCCTTTAGGCCACCCAGCAAGTAGCAAGCAGCAGGGAAACTGCAAAAGAGCAGTCCAGATGAGCCATTTAAGCAGTGCAGCAGTCCTTCTGACAGAGATTCAGTTCTATATCCAAAAGTGGTCTGAAAACATGGGGTCAGAGCTCTTGAACTTATACTCAAAACTGCCTTTGTTCAAGGATGAACTTCAAAGGAAACCTTGGAAGTACGCAGCAAAACCTTTCAACCCCATCAAGACCATCAGTGTGCAAATAAATGCAGATGTAACCCTGTGACACCCACCCCTTCCTGTGTGACAGCTGTCTGGAAAGTATGCACAAAGTGTAGCTGTCACCCAGGCCTAGACGTGGATTGGATTCAGGCTGCAAAGCACAAAGAGTCATCAGCACAGAGAAAAGGCCACTTTCTAAAATTGGCATTTCTAAAATAGTAATATAAAAGCCATCTACACCAGTAAGAATAATTTATCACTATCATTCTAAACATACCAAACATGGCAATGCTACTCCTTTCAGACATGGAATTACCACTTAAAAAATATAAGGGAATTCCCAATGCGAGCCTCGGAGGCGAAGAGGAGGCCTCGGAGCAGGGAGAAACCAAATAGTCTGTTTGTCACTAACAGGACCTGCCACACAATAAGGGCATATATCCTACCTTTTACGTACACAGCACCTTGCCTATAGGGCTAACTATGGTGAACCTTAGGGGTGACCTTTATGCAATAATGAGGGAGTTTTAAGGCTTGGAAAGTATTTTTTAAATGCCAAGTCAAAGTGGCAGTAAACTGCACATGCAGGCCCCTGCAGTGGCAGGCCTGAGATAGGTTTGAAAGGCTACTTCTGTGGGCGGCACAAGAAGTGCTCTAGGCCCACTAGTAGCATTTAATTAACAGGCCCTGGGTAAATGGGATGCCACTTTACAAGGAACTTACAAGTAAAATAAGTATGCCAAACAGGTGTAAACCAATCACACCTTGTTTTAGGAGAGAGGGCACATGCACTTTAGCACTGTTTAGCAGTGGTAAAATGCCTACAGTTTGAAGGCCAACACAAAGAAGGTCGGGCAACTAGGAGGAAGAAGGCAAACAATTTGGGAAAACCCTGGTGAAAGGCCAGGGTCCAACAGGCTGTTTGTCACTACCAGGACATGCAAAACATAAAGGCGCATGTCCTACCTTTTACGTACATAGCACCCTGTCCTTAGAGCTACCTAGGGTCTAACCTACAGGTGACTTATATGTGCTAAAAGGAGAGTTTAAGGCTTGGCAAGTAGGTTTGTTTTAAATGACAAGTCGAATTGGCAGTACACTGTGCACACAGGTCCTGCAATGGCAGGCCTGAGACAGGTTTGAACAGATACTTCTGTGGGTGGTACAATCAGTGCTGCAAGCCCACTAGTAACATTTAACTTAAAGGCCCTAGGTACATGGGGTACCATTTTACAAGGGACCTACAAGTAAATTGAATAGGGCAATCAGGTATACACCAATCACAAGCATGTTTAGGGAAGAAGCACATGCACTTTAGCACTGTTTAGCAGTGGTAAAGTTCTTGGAGTCCTAAAGCCAACAAAAACATGGAGCTTCAAAGCAAAACGTTTGGGGGAAGACCACCCCAAGGCTTACAGGTGTGACACATGTCTTCCCCCCAGCTGAAAGTGGGTTGAGCTACCCAGTGTCTAGGGAGTTCTCTTCACTAAGGCAGAACAACCTAGATAGGTAATCAGCATTGGTGTGGTCTACCCCTGGTCAATGTTCCACCCTGAGGTCCATACCCTGTAGGGAAATGGACCACCTCAACAGTTTTGGATTCTCACACCTCATTTGCATGAGCCACCTGAGGGGCCTGTGGTCAGTCTGAATCGGGAAGTGAGTGCTAAACAAGTATGGCCTCAGCTTCTTCAACACCCAAACTACAACAAAAGCTTCTCTTTCTATAGCACTCCACCTTTGTTTCCTGGGGGGATAACCTCCTGGAGATAAAGTCTACAGGTTGGTCTAGGCTCTCCTCATTAAGATGAGATAGTGCCACCCCATGCCATGCTCTGAGGCATCAGTCTGCACGATGCCCTCCTTAGGGAAGTCAGGAGCCCTGAGCACAGGAGCTGTGCACTCGGCTTGCTTCAGAGAATCAAATGCAACTTGGCATGCCTCTGTCCAATTTACATTCCTGGGCTGCTTCTTGGAAGTCAGCTCAATCAAGGGGGGCACAATGGTGCCATAGCCCTTGACAAACCTCCTATAGTACCCGGTAAGGCCCAAAAGGCTCTGACCTCAGTCTGGGTTTTGGGGGGCAACCAGGCCATGATGGTTTGTATCTTGGCCTGAAGGGGTTGCCCCTTTCCCCTGCCCAACAGGTGTCCTAAGTGCACCACTGACTCGTGCCCTATCAGGCACTTACTTGCCTAGTGAGGCCAGCCTGTTGCAGAGCCTGCAGCACTTCCTGGAGGTAAAAAAGGTGGTCCTTCCAGCTGCTACTGAAGACAGCTGTGTCATCCGGATAAGCAGCAAAGGCCTCATTACCAGCAAGGACCTGATTAATAAGCATGTAGAAGGTGGCGGAAGCATTAATCCAAAGGGCATCACCCTAAACTGATGCTGACCTCTCCTTGGTTCCTCTCCTCTCCGTTAGGTCCCTCACCTCTCTGTTAGGGCAATTTATTAGTACCCTGATGTAAGATCAATTGTACTGAGATACTGGGCAGCCCCTAACCGGCCAATCAGCTCATCTGCCCTAGGGATGGGATAAGCATTTGTTTTAGACACAGAAGTTAGTCCTCTATAATCCACACTGTACCTCAGTTCCCACCGGGGCAGCTTTTGGTACTAGAACACAGGACTGGACTATGGAATACTGGAGGGTTCTATCACCCCCAACCATTTGGACACTTTAGCCATAATGCTGGGCCTCACCTATCTGATGACCTGTAAGACTTATTCTTAACAGGGAGAATGCCCCCTGTGTCCATATCATGGGTACAAATGTGGGTAGTCCCAGGGGTAAGGAAGAACAATGAGGTGTACTGTACCAACACTTAGTAGCAGTCTCTCTGTTGTTCTGGAGTTTGAGTGGGAGAAAGGATTACTCCCTCCACAGACCCATCTTTCTCCTTACAGGCTAAGAGGTCAGGGAGAGGTTCACTCTCCTCTTCCTTCTCACTATCCATCACCAGCAGCATGGTGACCTCGGACTTCTCAATGTAGGGGTGAGGCAACTGACTTGCAGCACCCAATAGGGTAGCCTAGGGGTCTTGATATCCACAAAGGCGGTGGTCTCCCCCTTCCTCTCAATTCCATCATATGGGTCACTCCAGCAGTCCTGGGGAGCTCTGGGCTCCACTGGCTCCATTACCAACAATTTCTGACCAGGCTGCAAATCCAGAGTGGTAGAATGTTTGTCATACCACCCCTTCATGAGAGCTTGGCTGGCTTCTAGGTTGCTAGTAGCTAACTTCTACAAAACTTAGCCATTTTGCTCCCGAAGGCTGGCATGTTGTTCACTACATCCTAGAGATATTTCCTGGGAGATTTTTCCCAGCCTTCCTTGACCAAACTCAGGGGTCCTCTAACAGGGTGCCCAAACAGACGTTTAAATGGGCTAAAGCCCACTCCCTTCTCTGGTACCTCCCAGTAGACAAACATCAGGCATGGTAGGAGGATATCCCACTTTTTCCCCAAGACCTAAGGTAGGCCTCTAATCATGCCTTTAAGGGTCTTGTTGAACCTCTCAACAAGCACATTGGTTTGTGGGTTGTAAGGGGAGGAGTACTTGTAAGTAACTCCACACTCCTTCCACAATGTCTGCATAAATACAGCCATGATGTGTGTGCCACTGTCAGCCACAACTTCCTTGGGAATCCCACTAAGGAAAAAATCAACATCAGGGCCTCTGCCACTGGCAGTGCAGTCACGGTTCTCAGAGGGATTGCCTCTGGATACCTAGTGCAAAAAGAACAATTGATTGACAGAATGATGAACAATGTCAAACATCCACCCCAGTACAAAGATCTGGGCCTAAATCCATAGTTGTTTTGCTCCCCATGCCATTCCAGTTTGAACCCAACGCTATGCAAATCAGTCTTGAACCTGCTCCCCATGAGAACAGTCCAGCCCAAACTGCCAGGCCAGGTCCTCCCTGGACCGGAAACAAGCTTCCTGGGACTGGTTTCAGGGTTTTATCCCTCATCAGCCAGGCAAGCTTGACTCCAGTGGCATAGAGAGCACGGGACCCATGTCTGGGCTTGCCCGTCCCACTCAGGGTGACAAATGCAAAAAGAAATATTTAAGGAAAGAATGCTGAACAATGTCAAATATTCACCCCAGTAAAGAGATCTGGGCCTACATCCATGTTTTTTTTGGCTACCTAGTGGCATGATCCACCAGAACCAGGATGAACCTGTTGCTTGAAGCAGTCTGGTGATCCATTGGTGCTAAAATGTTGATGCCCACCCTCTCAAAGGGTGTGCCAACCACTGGCAATGGGTTAATGGGGGCTTGAAGTCTCTGTCCTGTATACCAAATAGCCTGTCAGGTCACACAGGTTCTACAGAATGTATCTGAGGAAGCCTTGAGCCTGGGCCAATAATAGTGGGGGGCAAGCCTTCCAAATGTCTTGTCTTGGCCCAGGTGTCCTGCCAGGGGAATCCCATGAGCCAGCTCCAGTAGGAAGGCCCTGTAGCATTGAGGGTTCACTAGGACCCTTGTTGTCCCAGGCACAGGAACATTAGGTTCACTGTAAAGGAAGTTGTCCTCTCGGTAAATATAGAAACTCGGGCTTCAGCCTGTTGCATCAGTCCTTCCAGGGCTGGACACTCTCTGTGTGCCCTACAGAACTTCTCTTTGGTGAGTCTTCCTTACACATGCCATCCAGCAAGGACAGGCAGGTTACCAAGGGGAGCGGTGCCCTCTTCTGTGGACTCCGAGGGGGCAACTGCAGGTGCCCCATCCATCTCACTAGAGGCACATTCAGGGGCATGCTTCCCATGCACCCTGCCTTTCCCCTTCATAGCAGCTGGTTGGGACATTTTTCCAGGCTCCAACTCTTTCTGACTCCCATCTTGGGGAGCCAGGCACTTTGTCGTAGCAGAGATCCAATCAGGTAATCCTAGCATCTACACATAAGCCTTGACCTCCATTTCCTTCCAGGCAGTGTTCTACAGGTCATTACCTAACAAACAGTCCACAGGCATGGCAGGGCTTAAAGCAACTTTCAGAAGATCTGAACCCCCCCCGCTTCCCCACTGAAATGGAACCAGAGCCACAGGATATTAGCCCTCTCTGTTGTTAGCCACCACAACCTGGTGGGATGCATTTGGGAATTGCCTGCAGTGGGGAAACCAGCTGACTTCTTCCCATAGTCATACTGGCTTCTGTATCCCTCGGAGCATCCACTCTTTCCCATTAAGGGTGACGCATTGCCTCCTCTACTTTCCACTATTAGAGGGCACATGGATCTCAGGAACAATCTCTCTGTCACCCAGGTACACTAGAGTAACCTCACTAAACTGCCCCACATTAACTAGGACAAACTTCTCCCCCAACACAACACTGCCATCACTGGAACCTTTCCTCTAGTGGGAGGTTGCGCTCTTTTTGGACACTTGGAATTCCCCTTGTAGTGTCCATACTCGTAGCAGTCATAGCACTTAACAGGCTTGGGCTGCTGACTCTTGTCAGGGTAGTTTTTTTTGGTGGCCAGACAGGCAAAGAGAACCAGTCCCTTTCTCCTGTGAGTTGTTTTGGGGGCCTTTAGAGAACTCTGTCTTTTTATCTTCCCCCTCCTTCTTCTGCTTGGAACCCTGACCACCTTTTTGGGAGTCCCGCCCCCCGCTCCCCCACCTGCCAGATGTTTTCTTGGACACTCTGATGTCCGCCTCCTCAGCATGCTTCCTGGGATCAGTAAGCTTACTAACCACTAGGTGTTGGCGAACTCTGTAAAACAAATATCAAGCATATGCTCTTTCAAAATGAAGTTGAAAATTCCTATATAATCATTTATTTTGATGCCCTCACCCAGCCCTTCTGTGCCTTACCAGCATAGTCAAAACAATCAACTCAGTTCTGTGTGGATAACTTGTGACTTACAGAAGGAAACACAAGCCCTTACACTTGATACAATGCAACAGAGCAGTATTTCTGATCCAGCTCCTGGGACACATCAGGGGGCTGCTGGAAACACATTTTCCTTCTTCTTACACTATCTTTCTATTGCTCCTGTAGAAATATAGTTGAGACTTGACAGGGGGTAACCGATGTTGGAAGCGTTACCGCTGTGATGCACTCGATCTTTCAGTCATGCTAGGTCGGAGCAGAGTTGTCGCCAATCGATCCCAGCAAAGCGCTTGGAGTTGAGCCATGCCAGATGGCGAACCGGCTCAGGAAAGTTGTAGATACGGGATTAATGCCAGACTCCTTGTAGAGTGGAGCACCACAGCAGGAATTCTAAGTCTTCGATGGCCATGAGACTTCAGGGAACAGGGAGCAAGCCAACAGGCCCTTAGTGAGCACTTTGGACGGTAACAAAGCAAAAATGTAGCAAGCTGGCACAGCAAGGCAGGTCGCAAAGTTGCAGTCCCTCTTGCGGCTCAGCAAGCAGAAGGCCAACACAGCAGAGCAGTTAGCAGAACAGCCATTTTTCCTGGCAGCACAGCAAACCTTCTGGCAACTGTGCCGATGTAGAGCCAACGATGTCTGGATAAAGGTCCAAAAATGTCTGATTAGATGGGGTCAGAGACCCATTACTTATACCCAAAAGTGCCTTTGATCTGGGGGTGACATCAAAAGAACTCTCTGACGTGCAAAGGTCTCCATTCAGCCCAGTCTTGTCTGCCAGCCTAGCTATGGGGGGGGGGATGGGGGGGGGGGGGGTAAATCAGCTCCTTGTGTGGAGACAGGGCACTGCCTATTCAGGTGACGTGTTACCTCCTCTCCTTCCTCCTGCCCAGGATGACCTATCAATATGCAGATGGATGCAGATGCATTTGAGTTGTGTTTTGGCTGTCTTGAGGGAATGCACAAATGTAGCTGTCACCAAGCCCAGCCCAAATGTGCACTTGAGACAGGCTGCCAGGCACACAGGGCAGCAAGTGCAGATACTTGTCCACTTTCTAAAAGTGGCATTTCAAAATAGTAAAGTTAAATCCAACCTCACCAGTAAGTGGAATTTATCAATACCATGCCAAACATATGGAACATCAAAAAGCTACTCCTCTCTGATCAGGAATTACAGCTTAACCCCTTCAGTGCCACGCCCTTTCCCCGCCCTGTGCCGGGCGTTACATTAGCGGGCGGGGTTCATGACGAGATAGTCTCGTCATGGGCACAGCGCAACCGTGCTCCATGACGAGACTATCTCGTCATGGGCACAGAAGAGGTTAAAAGCTTATTAAGGAATTTTCAATGCTACCCTATTAGAGGGGGAGGCCTCACAATAGTGAAAAACGAAGTAGGCTGTTTGTCACTACCAGGACATGCAAAACATAAAGGTGCATGTCCTACCTTTTACTTTCATAAATCCTGTCATTAGGGCTACCTAGGGCCTAACTTAGACGTGACTGATATATACTAACAGGGGCGTTTAAAGCTTGGCAAGTAAGTTTTAAATGGTACGTCAAAGTGGCAGTAAACTGTGCACACAGGTGCTGCGATGGCAGGCCTGAAGAAGGTTTGAAAGGCTACTTTTGTGGGTGGCACAATCAATACCGCAAGCCCACTAGTAACATTTAACTTACAGGCCCTAGGTTCACGTAAAATAAAATAGGTAAATTAAATAGGCCAGTTAGGTATATACCGATCACAAGCATGTTTAGGGAAGAAGCAAGTTCACTGTAGCACTGGTTAGCAGTGGTAAAGTGCTCATAGTCCTAAGGCCAACAAAAAGATACAACAAAAATGTGGAGGTCCAAAGCAAAAGGTTTGGGGGCAGACCACCCTAAGGCTGACAGTGTGGATTATTTGAAGATCGACACAGATCAATCAAACTGGTCTGATCCAGCAGGAAGTGTGAAGAGCCCATCTATCTTCTATTTGTGTTGATCCAAACCAGGCACACAATAAAATAGCTACAACACCATGTGCAGGGGTCAGTGCTGGGAATGGTCAATGGAGCCACCTTAGCTATTAATCAGCTTCCGCCAGTCATATCCAGGCTAGGCATTTGTGGACGGATTTCATTCATTTAGGTGTTCTTTGGATGAACTCCATCTCCAAACGTAACCAGCTCCAAAACAGTATAGTACTTCCTAGGGTGATTCAGAAACATTGAAATGAGGAGCAGGGTGCTACGGGGCTACTACACCAGGCATTTTCCATCACACTGCCCTGATGAACTCAATCCTATTGAAGAAATCAAGGTGGATTTAGGGCATTCACTGATAACTCAATGGTTTTGAGGTTAAGAACTAAGCCATACTAAGCTTCCTCAGTTGACGTAGCTCGAATGAGACAATTGTCCAACTAGTGGTAGTAGTGGATCCTTTGCTGCCACTGGAGTCAGAAGCTTTGTAAAGACATGGGGTCTGTACTGGGACAAAAACGGCAGTGTCCTGTACTTGTAGTGTTAGATTCCAGCATCAAACAGAAATCTTCCAGTGTTCCTCCAGGGAAGGTGTGTGGAAGTAAGCATCCATCAGATCCAACAACTACAGTCAGTTGTATTTTTTTTACATTTTGAGCATCTAGGCCAAAGTCAGCATTTTAACTTCTGTAGAGGGAGACCTGGTTTTCATCATAGACAAGGAAATGGTAGGAGTAGTATTGCTGCTTTGTTTTTTGGAGTTGTTTAACTGAAGAGCATAGCCAGTTTTTACATTTCAAGGAACCATGTGTCTATAGTAATGGTAGATAAGATAAACTTGTTCTATCTCAAGCAAAGTGAGTCTCCAAGGATGGTGCCTAGGAGGGCAGCTGGTTACTGGGTCAGTCATTGAGACTTCTTTGCCTTTGAGCCTGGGAATGCAATCTTGTAATTCTCAATGGAGTGCTCTTGTTTGGCTCCTGTTTGTGTATTGAGGAGGAAAAGATTCCTGATGGTGGTGTGGAGTGAAAGGAACCCCAAACCTTAAAAACTGGATGAGGCTGGAAGCGGAGAGTTGCAGTGGCAGTACTGCTTTGATTAAACTCACTGAATTACCAATGGCCATCCTCTACTGCTGTGGGGCCTTGTTCTTTTTGAGATCAAGGTAGTTGTTTAATCAAAAGTAGGTAAATGACGTTTTCCTAAAATCTGGCATATGGCTCAAAGATTTAAGCCACCTTTGCTGCACACGGACAGACCGGAATTCCTGGTTATGGAGACAGTATCAATGTTATCCTGATGATGCTGCAGTTTTTGTTCTGCAGCTTCTTTGCTTGACTGACCATTCATGTATACTCCTCTTAGGAATAGTCTGGATAAAAGGATGTGTACCTGTCAAACATGTACTAAAGATAAAGCCCTTAGCTGCCGATGATGGTGTTGTCTTGTTTCGAGGAGAGACCATAGGTCTGTACATATTCTTGCAATATGTGTCAGGACATTTAGCCTCCTTGTCCTTGTTTGAGGATGAAGCCTTACCCTCAAGATTTTTATTATTTGTTTATTGAGATTTACAAACAAAAGGAACAGAACAAATGATTACAATAAAAAGAAAGAAACAATAGAATTCAGTCACAGTATGCATAGATAAGATTCAAGGAACATGCATGCTCTCAGTGTACAAAGGCAAAGGGCTTTACAGTGAGGTGGGCGGCAAACAGCCTAAGGAGGTCCTTTACAATCATAGTTGGGGAGGCCTGGTGATAATACAGGGTTAACTGTATGGAGACAAATTCCGGGATAGGGCCCCAGTAGCGACTTACAGCAACAATGAACCTAGACAGCGCTTGGAACCAAAACCCCTAAGGGGAAACCGATACTACCTTACCATTGCCCCCTGATGAAACCCCGCAGTGAGGAGGGGGAACCAGTTCCTCAGATACCCAATTTACTCCTTACCCGCTAAGTAATCCTGGTATAGGCTCCAGAAATTCTTGGGGCGGATTTGGGGGGGGGGGGGAAGTAGTTCACTGTATAATTCGGACTTCATGTTACAATATAACATGTCATGAGACCATTGCACTATGATAGGGGGGGTCCTCTGGCCCAACGTACTGCAACCACCCGTTTAGCTATTAATAGTCCCATCACGACAAGGCACCTAATGCCTTTGCGTAGGTTTGGAAAAGCCAAGAAGAGTCAACAAAGGGTCCAGGTTCAGAGATTCTCCGGTAATATCACAAAGTTTCCGAAAAATGACTATCCAAAAGTTGGCTACGTCTGGGCACAGCCAGGCCATGTGAATAAACCCTGCAGGTTCCATACCACATCTCTCACATCTCGCTGTGTCTCGGAGGCCATATTTGTGTAAGAGGATCGTGGTATAATATACTCTATTTATAAATGTGAAATGTATAAGACGGTGTTGTCAGTTCAGGGAGACATGCCGTGTAGCCTCACAACAATAACGCCATGTGTCATCGTCTAATACGATGTCTAGATCGGTTTGGCAGTCGAGCCTGGCTTTAGTGAAGTGATTCTTCCTATAGTCTTGAGCTAGAGTGTAAATACTGGAGATTATCTTCCGGGTAGACTCTGCTCGCAACAGGAGGGAGAAGGGAGCAACCTCTGGTGGCTCAGTCAGTTCATCTCCCAACATATCGCGGAGGGCGTGTCTGACCCTATAATAATGAAACGTCACCAGAGGGGTGACTCTTGCCCGTCCGAAACAAAGTCTTCCCATGCCCGTCCCACTCCATCCTCAGGTCGCCTATGCCAGAAATATTAAGTGTCGAAAGTGCGCGTAGGACCTCCGGCTCGGTAAGCTCTGGCAACCAAAAACACAGTTCGACTGGAGTAAGTGGAGAATATAGGATAGAGGCCACCTGCCGCTTCAGAATATTGTACCATGCTTGTGTAGGGGCATTAATGGAGTCAAGTGTGCAAGCGCGTCTATGTGGGGCTCGAAACAGAAATGTAGCCAATGGAGAGGGCGCCGCGGAGACTTTCTCTATATGCAGATGGGGAGGGGGTGTTTGTTGATGCAGCCAATAAAAAGTAGGCAGACATTGCCCTGCGTAGTAATAGAGTTCCATGTCCAGGGCACCTAGGCCACCCATGGAGTATGGAAGTGTCAGAATATCCCATCGGACCCGGGGTTGTTTACCGGCCCAGGCTAAGTGAATCAACAGGGGCCTAATACGCTTAAAGAAAGGAGCAGGGGGAGCCATCGGTATGTTACAAAACAAGAATAAAAACCGTGGGAGGACCACCATTTTCATTAAAGAGATGTGACTCATGAGGGATAGTGGTAAGCGCACCCATCTGTTGACATCGTCTTCAAGTTTAGCCATCGCCCTGCCGTACTTCTCAGTAAACACCACTTCAGAATTAGTGTGCACCTGATGCCCAAATACCGCACAGAGTCAGTAGTCCATTGTAGCGGGAACTCTAGCTCGATAGGCTCCAATGCTGGCGTGAGTGGAAAAGTTTCGGATTTGATCCAGTAGATCCGAAGACCAGAGAACTCGCCGTAACGCACCACCTCCCTCAGGACCGGGGACAGGTTGGTCTTGAAACCTGACAAATCCCCAAAGCATGCTCTTCGTACAGGCCTATCGCACTATTAAAGTGTGATGTGAAACTTTATGCGTTGATACTCGTGGCTTGGTGCCAGCATATCTGGCCTGTCCTCATCACTCCAGTAATCGGGCTTACTCCGTAATAGACAGGCTAACGGCAATACAGGAATGGCAGTCGCACTTATGGAGGCGGCAGAACGGCAACGGCAGCCGATGGCCCTCCTCTCCCTCGATTCCGAGAAGGCGTTTGACTGAGGGGACTAGGCATACCTGCCGAAGGTACTAGATAGAGCTCACCTAGGCCCCAAGATGAACATTTTCATCCAGGTAAACTTTAAAAACCTGTCCGCCAAAATCAAAATTAATGCCACCTTTTTGCCTGCCATTACACCCACCAGGGGTATGCGGCAGGGGTGTCCTTCCTTGTTTTCACCCTGACTAAGGAACCCTTAGTGGCCAGGATCCAGAACCACCCCGTAATTCATGGCATGAGGGTTGATGGCAAGGAGCACAATCTGGCTCTTTTCGCCGACGACATATTATGTTTTGTCACTGATCCACACACAACCATCCCAGCATTGATACGGATGTTAGACCATTTTGCCCAAGCTACAGGCTTCAAAATCAATTTCTTCAAATCACGGGGCACAGGGGTGGCAGACCCACAGGACAGTCTCTGGGAACCTATTCGAGGGGCGGTTTCAAATGCGTTACATCCCCGATAACAAACCTAGCGGTCCAACTTCTGCCATGCACAAGCGCCCTCTACGATAGCAATATCCCTCCCTCTTCAAAGATTTCTATAGGTGGGGCAAGCTGGAGATTTCCTGGTTGAGTCTGAATAACTTCCTTAAAATTAACTTCATGCCCCAATTACTATATGTCCTCCAGCCCTCCCCGTCGCCCTCCCCGTCGCCATCCCCAAACCGACACAGACACTGATTTGCAACAAAATGCTCAGCTTTGTGTGGGAGGGTAAATCCCCGAGGGTGGCGAGGGCATCTCTCTTTCAATCCACGGCCGAGGGAGGCTTGGGCTCTCCCGATGTCATTACATATATCCTAACAGCACAACTCCGTCCCTCACTTGATTAGAATCATGACCCCGATGGCAAGTCTTGGGCACCAGTGGAACAAGCCTTTTTACCGTTCCTCCTGGACGGGCTTCTGTGGCTACCTGTAGCGGACTGGGCGTGCACCCCCCACCCCCCACCCCCGCAATTGACGGCCACACTTTTAGCTCACTTGCGAGTCATGCATGAGAGATGAGCATTTCCGAGATACCATTTTCCACTCACTGCCCTGGCTTAGAATCCAGATTGCTCCCCGGGCGTGACAAACCAAGGTTCCTGTAGTTGGGACCAGGGCCTATCACCCACTTTGAGGAACTTCTACAGAGATGGGGACCTTTGGGCAAGGGGGGATCTTATTGAGAAATACTCCCTGGCCAGAGGGGACACCTACAGGATCAGCCAGGCATTACATTAGGTCGGAAGACCACCAGCTCGCTTAGCTATGCAAAGGGAGGAAACACCAATCGAAACCTTATACCTCAACAATACTCCCCATAAAGGCATCTCACGATTGTATCAATACATCCTGAACCTCACCACCCTAAAAAACATACTCATGAGACACAATGCGAGAGAGAATTGGCCATAGACATCTCAGACAAAACATGGGAAGCTATCTGGCAGAGGGCCTCTAAGTCTTCTATCTGCCTCCGATATAAAGAGAATGCCTAAAAAATTCCGATACACTGGTACATCACACCCATACGACTCAACAAGATGCTCGGGGGCTAAGAGTTGTGCTGAAAGGGGTGCAGGGAAGGTGGCACCTTCCTACACACATGGTGGACGTGCCCGCTGATACAATCATTCTGGAATGAGGTCCCCCCTTTAAACTGAATCACTAGTGTCTCACTGCCACACAACCCACTCTTGGCCCTCCTGGGAGACCCGGGGAAGATATACTCTTCCCCGTGACGACTCCTCAGAGGCAGCGGCGACTCCTCCATTAGGGCGGAGCATTACCGCCCCCAATGCCACCAGCCGCAAATAAAATGATAATGAAACGGGTTTATAACCGGTTTTCTTATCGTTTTCTTATAATCCTCCTGAACCCGCCCCCAGGACTCTGACGAGTCTTGGGGTGGGTCCAGGGGATAACAATGTGGTGGGGGGGGGGGAATAGGAACGTTTTTTCATATATTGTGGGACTGCCCCAAGATTCAAACATTCGGGAACAGGTGGCCAAGGTAATGGCAACTGTGGTGGGTGAGCAAGTCCTGGTAGATGCAAGATGGCATATTTTGGGGGTAATGGGGGAGATAGTCTGGCCTACATGGACCAAAACATGGCTAGCCCTTGCGGGAGCTGTGGCAAAGCGCAATATTGCCCAAGCATAGGGCGCCGAGACACCCCGATGGTGCACGCCTGGACGAGTGATTTGGACTGGTGCCAGCGGGCCGAGCAGAGAGTATACCAGAGTAGGTGGCGCCCGTGCAAATGGGAGAAGATTTGGAGGGCATGGATGGCCTACGGATTGATCCGCCCACACCATAATGTGAACATTGTTGATGTCCTGCGAGATAGGGTTTATGGTAGTGGCCTCGATCACCTGGTGGGAGGAAGGGACAATAGGGGGGTCTGAACTGCTCTGCTCTCAATGCATCTATATATGTTGATTTAAATGCTATGTATGCTGCAAAAGATCTTTGAAGCAAATGTTATGTTTTTGTTTCTTTTGGTTAATAAAAAGAATTTTTAAAAAAAGAATGTGGTGGGGGCGTACACTGCGCATGAGGTGTTTGGCCGGCCGTTTCAGGCTGGCCAAACACCTCATGCACAGTGAAGCTCTCACCAGCCCCAGCTGCCTTGCCTGGGCTGGAGAAAGCAGGCACAGGCTCCCAGTCTGCCTGGGAATTGTAGCTCTCGGACCAATCATGATGCTGCTTTCCTGCAGCGTCATGATTGGCCACAGTGCAGTCTGGAAGCCTGTCCCAGAATCAGGAAGAGCGGGATGGAGCGGACTGCGGAGGCGGCGGCAATCAGGTACGTTTATTTCTTTTTTTAAATGTATTATTCTGTCACCCATGAGTCCCCCCCCCCTCCCTCCTCCGGCCCGACCACTTTGTCAGGGGACGGGCCGCCACTGCTCAGAGGTGGCTATTCTCCCATCTCCTATTGGCCACGAGATTGAGCATGGCCCGATGTGGAAACAGCCACGGGCACCATCACTTAACATGTGGCGGGCGAAGGTGTGGCCGATTTATGCCATGGAAAAACTTAATGCAATTGTTCGAGACAGAGTTGCCAAATTCAACACAATATGACAACCATTCACCACCTACATGCGGAGACAACAGAGAACAGGGGGGTTGCATTTGATGATGTCCAAAACACTTAGGGCGCCAGAGATATGTGTAAAGACCTCCTCTGACACACCGGGCAGCTCACCATGAGCTGCACATTCGTATTGAATGTTACTGTTTGTTATGGGTCCTAAGAGGGGGGAACCGAGAGCACCAACAGAGAGTGTGTTGGGGGGACACGTTGCGACATCTGGTGTTACTAACTTGGAGGTGTGCGTAGGTTCTGTTACCCATATTGTAGTATCCAGCAATATTCAAGACAAATATGTTATGTGTGTCATGCTTCTTCTTTAAAAATGCAAAATAAAGGGGCATATTATCAAACGGCGGTACTGGGCTTGATAATATGCTCTATGGAATTCCAATTGAAGCCCATGTTAGATGTGAAGGACATCTAACATGGGCTTCAATTGGAATTCCATAGAGCATATTATCAAGCCCATTATCGCCGTTTTAGCGGCAGTTTTCTGCCGCTAAAGCGGTGATAATTTTATCGCCTGGCTTGATAATATGCCCCTAAGTTGTTAAAAAAAGAAGAGAAGGTGATGGCATGAGGAGAAGTTCAGGGCGCTCTTCTGTACATCTCCAAAAGCATGCATTTCTTCTTCTTTCAATAAAATCTGCATTTTTTTAAAGTAAAAAGATTCAAGAACAGGTATGCTTGAAGCACTGAGATAGCCACACTCCAAGTAGTCAACAGCACCCCGGGGCATATTATCAAGAACGGCGTTAAAATTATCGCCTCTTTAGAGGCAGGAAACTGCTGCTAAAGCGGCGATAATGGGCTTGATAATATGCCCTTGAGAATTCCAATAGAAGCCCATGTTCACACCAGAACATTGGCCTATTATCAAGCCCATTATCGCCGCTTTAGCGGCAGTTTCTTGCCTCTAAAGCAGAGATCATTTTAACGCTGTTTCTTGATGATATGCCCTCCTTAACGACAGGGGAGACCCCTGCCTTCTGATCCTACTTGACCGATCTATCTATCTAGAGAACTGATACCTCTCAGACGCTTTTGTGCCCTTTTAATCATTCAACCTGTAATTCCCCATCATGTTCTTTTTTACGATACTTTTGATTTTTCTTTTAGCTGGATCCGTGAGTTTTGGAATTATCCCCTTGTTGTTCATCTTGCTTTTTTCATGTTTCCCTCATTTACTGTTTTAGATTTCAACTGATTTTGAGGCAATTTAGGGCCTAATTTATGACAGGCAGGTCGCAAGAAGTGGGTGAAAATTGTGGATTGGCTTTTGTGGCTTGCTTGTATTTTTGCAATGCGATCAATCTACTGATAAGTCCCGTTAGAAAATGCAAAGTCCCAGGGGGTCACATTATTTAGGTAGGTCACTATTTGTGGCCTCCTGCAAGTGGCTGCCCACAAAGTGATGGTGGCCTGCACGGGACTGCAGTCCTCCATCACTGTTTTCGCATTCCCACAGGAAATATGATTTTAAAGGAGCAGTGTACCTTAACGAAGCAGGTGCTGCTTTTAAAAGGGCCACTACTTGCTTACCCAAAGGCCATCTGACATGATTCCCATAGGGGAAGCTATCCTGTGGGGACAGTTTCCACTTTCACATCAATTATCAACCCTCTTAAGGTGTCAGTAACTTTCCAATGCTTTGTTACTGCAATTTGGGCCACAAACCATTGTTACCTATCACTGCGAATCTTTTATACATTTTGAGGGAGTATATTGAGGAAAATGTGTTGAACAGGAAACCTAAAATGGTCAAATTGTGTGAGGTAGGCTACTTAATAGAGAGGAATTTTATTAATGGCCCCTACTCAAGATATCAAAAACAGGTGGGTCTGTATGTCATACCCTGCATGTCTTGCTCGGCAACATGTTTCAGTGCCTTGTATGATTAACTTGCTTACATCACAACTGACCCTCGCTCAGGATGCCTCACAGTGTAAGCTGGCAGACCAGATGACGAAGGATGGCACATTAGGTGGGTGGTGATCTATCATTCTATGGTTATTATTATCATAAACTAGCCATGGGATCAGTGGGCAGCTCACTCTCTGAAGCACTTTGGGGAAAAAAGGCACTCTGGATATTGCTATGATATGTCAAAAAGCGGGTTGGCTATAACTGTTTATACGCCTTTGTATATGGGGGAGGGTATTCGGGGGAGGTGGGTCTTCATGCTGTTGTCCAATGCCATGCTTGAATGCTCATAATGCTTTTGTCATCTGGAAAACTCCTCTATGTAGATGTACACTCATGCTCTGTTGTATTGCATGCACTGGAACCAATTGCTGGTATTGATTGTATAATGGATAAAACAATTAAAAAAAAAAAAATTAAATATCCATGCGATGAATGGGTATTTATGAGACATAGGTAACTGAACTTGTGTATCTTGTTGCTTTTCACAGTGACAAGAACAATCTTAGCAGTGGTGTCTATATTCCCAAATAATGTAATACCAGGTTCCATTGCAGGGAAGGCAACAGCCTCCTCTTGAATCTGTCATCTCCAATATGATATTAGTGAGTGACTGCAAGTCTAGGCATCCATGGCCCCTGGGTGCCCTGAGCAGACAGGTCCCACACCGATTTACAGTGTTGTGCGGTATGCTCCTTTTTGGGGACACCGCAGTGAGATAATTTGCCCTAGAAACATGTATATAGCCTTGATCTTAGTGGAAAAAAGGACACCAGACAGTTTCTCATCAATAAGAAATAGTATGAGAATTAACCAATTGTAAACCTCAAATATTAGTTATCAAATATTTGCCAAATACCCCAATGTGTCCTTTGTTTTTTTTTCAACCAGATTTTATTGGGTTTTCAAATCATCATCAACATACATAGATATTATTCACGTCATATCAAGTACATATTACACAGTGCTGAAACTCTCTGGTACGCTTATCTCAACACCCTTTTAACAAAACAGTCCCCCCTCCCCCCTTGAGTTGCACTTAAATGGACTTAATCTAATCCCTAGATGTTATTGGGTTCTCGTGGGTCAAGCTTTGCTTGTAACGTGATGGGGTTCCTAGTGCCCCTGATCCAAGTGTTCATCTACTCCACTCTCCTGTTCCAGTGCCACTGGTTGTGGGGAGCCCGTTCCACTATTGTCCTGCCTATCCGCTGTCAGTTCGCCTACTAGATTTTCCCACGCCCTGGCCCTATCTATTTTACCTATCCCTCAGCTAGCTTCCCTGAGCAGCAGTCTACCCTCTGCCCCTGGCCATTTCTCGAGTTCTTTTTTCCAGGAAGGGATCCGTGGCCCACCTGGTGCCTTCCAATTCCTGGCTATCTCTCTTTTGGCTAGGACATAGGCCAGGTCCTGAAACTTCCCATTCGTCTTCTGTTTTTGGCCGTGTGTGGGAACCACCCTAGCAGGAAATGCTCTGGGGTATACGAGAGCTTTTTATCAAGCAAAATGCCTATCGCTTGCCTTATCTCTCCCCAAAAGGTTTGTAGCGTGGGGCAGCTCCAAAACATGTGGATTATGTGTGTCTCCCTCTCCCCACATATTGGGCATGCTGCTGTGTCCATTCCAAAGAATCTCCTAATGCGGGACGGGGTTAAGTATGCTCTATGCAATATGTAGAAATTAATTAATTTGAATCGAACATTCCTGGATGCTTCCGGGGTTCACTCTAGGATCTTATCCCTTTCTGTCTCTGGGATCTGTTTGCCCAAATCTTCTTCCCACTGTAATCGCACGCGCTCTAGTGGCCTCTGCATGTCTTGCGTCATTGCCTTGTAAAGGCAAGAGACCGTCTTGATTCTCCCTGCTGATAGCACTACGTACCTACATTTTGCTAGCGCTCGCGGTTCCGTGCCTCAAACGCCCCAGTGTTTCCTAATTCTTCTAGTGAGGGCCCCATGCTTCAGGAAGTGACTTCCCGGTAAATCGTATGCCGCTCGCAGTTCTTCGAATGAGAGCAGTGTGGAATCTTGGTACAAGTCCCCCATCACTGTCAGTCCTGCCTCTTCCCAGTCCTCTAGCCCCGCCCATCGTTCTCCCTGCGGCAAGCATCGTAGTAGTGTGATGGGTAAGTCTGGGGAGTAGGGCACCTTAGCACCTACCCGTCTTCGGTATCTAGCCCAGCAGCGTGCTACCACCCTGGTTTCCATTGTGTCTTCTGACACATTCTGTTGGACGCATAGGATGATCTTTGCCAGGGTAATGGCATCTGGCACGGCTGGGTATTGTTCTCTTTCCGGGTTGCATTCCACCGCCAACCACTGGATCAGCCAGCACAACTGTGCAGTGATATAATAGCCCTCGAAGTCTGGGAACGCTAGACCACCCTCCACTGTAGGGCGCTGTAAGGAGGTCAACGCTACTCTTCTGCACCCCGCTCCCCAGAGAAACAACGTGATCATTCAGTCAAGATCTTTGAAGGTTGCCCTCGGGATCCACACCGGGAGGGTCCCATAGTAATATAATAGGTGTGGGAGTGCTACCATCTTCAGGATTGCTACTCTCCCAGCCACTGACAGAGGCAGTGTTCCCCAGAATTCCATCGCAGTCTTCACTGTTCGTATCGGTCTACCCACATTGTCCTCTAGTAACTCTGCTGATTCATGGTATATTTTGATTCCTAGATACTGCAGGCAGCGAGGCTCCCATTTCAGATGTTCCAGGTCAGGCATTGGGAGGGCGTTGGACACCATAGGCTATAGGCTGGATTTCCTCCAGTTGATTTGGAGGCCAGATATGGCACCGAACCTGGCTAGCATAACCCGCGCCCCTCTCAGTTCACCCGCTGTGTCGCTGAGGAATATTAAGAGACCATCTGCATATAGAGCAATAAATTGCTGAACCGCTCTTGTTCTCAGACCCGTGTAGGCTTGCCCGCTCCTTGCCCTGCGCACAAGTGGCTCCATTGCCAGTGAAAACAGGAGCCGGGAGAGGGGCATCCCTGTCTTGTACCCCTCTCCACCCTCTGCCTGCGTGAGATGGTCCTTCCGGTGCGCACCCGGGCTGTGGGGGACGTATACAATAGCAGTTCCCATGCAAAAAAGCCCCCTCCCAGTCCCATCCCGGACAGGATTCATAGAAATAGGGCCATTCAAGGCTATCAAAGGCCTTCTCGATGTCTACTGTGAACACTGCCGCCTCATGCTTGTCGTACCCATTGGAGCCCATGACAGCCAGGAGTCGCCTAATATTTATGGATGTGTTCCACCCAGGGATAAACCAAACTTGGTCTGCATGGACCAGGTCTGGCATATGGGGGAGAAGACGCGTTGCCAGGATTTTGCTTAGGATTTTATAATCCATGTTCAGCATGGCTAAGGGCCTGTAGGCCGTATAGTCATGCTGCTCTTTCCCATGTTTAGGCACCGGGACAATAAGGGCCTCCCTAGCACTTTCTGGCAGTATTCCCGCTCCACGGACCTCCTGGTACATGGTGACCAGTCAGGGGGCCAGCTCCTCCACATATGCTGCATAGAACTCAGCCGGTAGGCCGTCCGTGCCCGGGTTTTTATTTCTTGCCATACCTTTGATGGCAGCTCGTATCTCCTGTTGCGTAATTTCCACTCCCAACTCTTCCGCCTCCTCAGGGTTCAGCCTCGTTATCCGCAGGTCTGCAAGGTACTCCCTTGCTTCTGCATGTTCCGCTTCCCGCGACCTTCTGCATAGTTGCACATAATAGCGGGCGAAGACTTTGTTAATCCACGCCTGCGTAAAGTGCCTGACCCCTTCTACATCCTCTATTTGCCACCAGCGGTGTGCCCCTGCTCACCTGGTATTCCAGCCATGCTAGGAACAATCCCGACTTGTCCCACTCTGGGTGGGTGCGCTCTAGGTATTTCTTGTAGTCGAAGCATCTAAGCCTCTCTGTCTGCCTTGCCACCTCCTCTTTGGCCTCTAAGAGTGCCTGCTGAAGCTCCGGATGTTCTGGCCTTCTGCATTCCAACCCCATAAGGGTTGCATCTGCTCCCTCCACTTCTCACAGGATGACACGCCTGACACCCGTGGTACGTGTTATGCATTGGCCCGCAGGACCACCTAAAGGCGTCCCACTCTGCGTTCAGTGAGGAGGCTGTCACCGCGTTGGCCTCAAAGTAGTGCACTATTACCCCCTAATCTCTTCTCGGCAGACCTGGTCTTCCAGGGTGTACGGGCGGAGCCTCCATGTGGGGATCACTGATACAGAGTGTATCCATCTCAGCAACAGGACCAATGGATTATGGTCCGATATCATGTGCGCATGAAATTCTGTGGCAGTGACATGGTGCTGCGTGTCTGCGGAGCATAGGAAGGTGTCTAGTCGCGCATGCACCTCATGGACTGCGGAGGAGTAGGAGTAATTCCTATCTTGGGGGTGTAAAGTTCTCCAGGTGTCTATCAGTCCCCAGCTCTGTCTCCAGGCAGTGAATGCATGTGATGCAGGTGCTGCATAGGAGTTTCGCAATAGGGCGTGAGATCTGTCCAGGAGCGTGTTGTCCACACTATTAAAGTCGCCTCCCACTAGGGTAGTGTCGGTCAAGTATTGCGTCAGGCAGTCGCTCAGTCTCGCGAAGAAGGCTGGTTGCTCTGCATTGGGGGCGTAGATGCTAATTATACTAATCTCTCGGCCCTCTAGTCGCCCCTTTATAGCTACGTACCGACCCTCTGGGTCTATTATTGAGTCCGTCAGCTGGAATGCGACCCCCGCTTGGATCCATATTAGAGCCCCCCGTGCATACGCCAAGTAGGTAGTGTAAAAGAGCTGACCCCTCCATCGCCTCTGCAAGGCTTGTCCCTCTTTCTGTGTGAGGTGCGTCTCTTGCAACGGGGCTCTCTGGACTCCCCGCCGTTGTATATATGAATGGACTTTGTGGCGTTTTGTCATTGTGTATTATGTGAATATATATGCACCCATGTGTGTGCTGTTATTTTTATTTTTATTTGAAGTGTTTAATCATACGTGAAAGATGGATCAGAGCTCTTTCTCTCAATTTGTGGGAAGGGCAATGTTTCAAAAATTGTAAAATACCCCTCACACACTGAAACCTGATTCTGTTTCATGCTTCATCATTGGGATCTTCCCTCTCCTCTACGGGACGGGCGTTCTACGACTTACGTAGACGCAGGAACACTTTATTCAGTGATTGGTGAGTATGTGTAGTGCGCTAATGACCGATCGTTTTTTCAAATCTTGTCATGTTGAAAAATGTATGGTTCATTTCTTACTATTAGCCCATTAGGTGCCGCATTGCCTTTAAGATTTTCAGTCATGAGGAGACCGTGGAGGGCTGTTTTTATCTGGGTGCGCCTTAGTTGTTCTATCTCGTCCCAGTCATTCTTTGTAGGTATTGGATCTGGTGTATTTAGCCCCTCGAAGTTGTTCAGTGAGTCTATGATGCTGTCTATCTCTTCTTCCGAGAAGGTTAGGCCTGTGTTTTCTGCCATACTTGTGGTCGGTCTGTTGTAACCTGGTGTGTATTTTCTGTTTGTGTGATCTGGGTTAAGGGTGTTCTTTCAAAGATGAGAGGGGATGTTTTATCTCTCTAGAAAAATGAAGTTTAGATTCAGCGGTGAACCAAACTCCCACAGCTGTACGCTGTCATGAATAATCAAAAAATCAAAGGAGGAGGAGGAGGAGCCTAGCGCGCATCTAAGATGGTCGCGTGAGCACAGGGCTCCCCGGACCCTTTCTGCTCCTCGGAATATATCCTGAGATTATCCTGATTTGGTTTATGGAATCTGAGAGATGAAGACCAGCTGATCATATATCTCTTTTTAAAACTTTAATCGGACCTGGGAATCCTGAGTTGTCGTCGTCGGAACTTTTGGGACCCCCCCGACGGAGGTGGCCGGGGTGAAGGTGACCCGTGGGGCCGGGCTGCAATTGAACAACAGCGGCCTCAGCGCGGTGCCAGTTGCCGAGTCAGCACTTTCGGTTTCGATTTTGGCCTTCAGGAGATCGGCTGGCGTGCGTGCTCAAGGTGGCGAGGTGCCTCCTGGGCCTCTGCCCGAGGCTTGCTTCCATCTGCTACTGGTGGGCCTGACGCCTCCGACCCCCACATCGGCAGTTTGTGGTCCTTTTGCTGGCGCCCGCACACCTCTTGATCGGAGGTCCCATTGAGAGACTGCGCTCGCATGGCGGGCAAAGGGGGTCCGGAGGGGCGCAAGGCCAAGGCTTCTCTGCGCGGGGGTGCGGTCCAGAGCAACAACATGGACCGCTACACCCAGGGCAGGGGGCCCCCTGGCGCTACTGGCCTCTCCCCGGATGCTGCAGGGGGAGGCACGACCGTCTCTGCGGAACGTTCCCTGCAGGACATTATGGGCGCCATCGAGGGCATCAGGGAAACCATCGCGACGCAATATGAGGCCCTGGCCCGTAAGATCGACACTGTCGCAATCGATGTCACCCTGATTCGGGCCGACCTCTCCAAAACCAACGAGAAGGTCCAGGCCCTTGATACACGGACCTCCACCCTGGGGGCGGAGGTGTCGGATCTGCGGGCCGCGCTTGGGGACATTAGAGTGGTCAACGACCATATGGCCCGGCGGCTTGAGGACTTCGAGGGACGGGCCCGACGCAACAACATCCGCATCATTGGTGTACCGGAGTCCTCCGACGGCCGCCCGGTGGACCTCGTGGTCGAGGAACTTATCCTGCAACAGCTGTCCCCGGTTGGCCTAAGCAAATTCTTTGCCGTGGAGCGGGCCCATCGAGTTCCGGGCGGCCGGCCGCGGCCGGGGGCCCCCCCCGAGTCCTATCGTGGCTAAACTGTTCCACTACAGGGACCGCGACGCTATTCTGCAGGCTTCACGGACCCGTGGCCCGGTCCGCTATGAGAACTCGACCATCAATTTTTATCCGGACTTCACGCAACTGGTCCAGAAACAGCGGATGGGATTCCAAGGGGTGAAGCGCCGTCTCCGCGAGCTGGGCCTGAAGTATTCGATGATCTACCCGGCGAAACTCCGAGTGGAGCATGGAGAGCGGACGGCCTTTTTTGACTCTCCTGTGGCCGCAAGTGACTGGCTGGACTCGCTGCCGGACGGGGGTGGCCGGCCCGGGCCCTCTGGGGGCACCGCAGGTGCCGGGTCCCCTTAGACTGACATTTGGTCCTTGCTTTTGCGGTTTTGCACTGTACAGTTGGGTCTTACTTCTTTTGCATACTGTGTCTTACCAGGACCCGTGAGGGGTGCGGGCGGGTTCGGGTCCCTTTCCTCCTCCGGGGTCTTTTTGTAGAATGGGGTTAGGGGGGCGACAGGCACACTGCAAGTTGGGGGGGGTCATTGGCCCGCAGGGGTGCAGGGTGGGGGGAGTTGGATTTGGGGTGGGGTTGGGGGGGAAGAGGGGTTGTTTTGTTGTGTGTTTTTTGTTTACAGGGCGAGGTATTGATTTTTGTCCATATTTGGGAACCGTGCTGCGGGCTGGGGGCCTCTTGACCTATTGGAGGGGATGGGGGGAGACGGGTTGAGGCTTATGTCATGGAACGTCAATGGGTTGGGGGATCGTATTAAGCGGGGTGTTGTACTGCAATATTTGCGTCGTGTGACTCCTGATGTGGTGTTTCTCCAGGAGACGCACTTGGTCGGCAATGTCTGCCATGCGATGAACAGGGGGGGATACCGCCTCGTAGCCCATTCTGGTTTCACAACGGGCTCCAGGGGGGTGGGCATTCTCCTGCGAACCTCCCTTCCGGTGGAGATCACGAGGATAGTCTCGGATGACAGAGGGCGCTATGTGTGTTTGATTGGGAGGTGGGAGGGGCAGCCCCTTGCCCTGGTTTCAGTCTACGTCCCCCCGGGCCTCCAGAACTCCACCTTTACTGACTTGGGTCGAATGCTGCTTGACCTTCCGGACGGCCTCCTGCTCATGGGCGGGGACTTTAATTCTGTGGTTTCGGGTGAACTGGATCGTCACCCACCGAGGACCCTCCCCGCTGCCCAGTCGTGGCTGGGTGGGATGTTGGAGACCTTCGGCTTGGTGGATAGTTGGAGACTAATGCATCCGACCCAGTGTCAGTTCACCTTTCATTCGGGGGCGCATGGGAGTCTCTCCAGGCTGGACTACTTCCTTATGCCCGCGGCGCAGACTGGTCGGATTCGAGAGGTCAGACACTTGGCGCGTGGTATCTCCGACCATTCTCCGCTGTGGCTTCTCTTTGACACCGGGTCGCGGTCCGCAGGGCGGATAGCTCCTATTAACCCCTGGTACCTGCGGGACCCTGCGACCCGTGACAGCCTGGTTAAGGCCATGGACCAATACTTCAGTGAAAACGAGGGGTCGGTGTCGTCTGCGTTGTCCCTTTGGGAAGCCTTTAAAACTGTGATACGCGGACACGCCCTCGCCCAGATAGTGGTGGCCAAGAAGGTTAGGAGCGAGGCGGTGGTGAAGCTGGAGACTGACATCTCGGGGTTGGAGTCGGCCTTAGAGGCGAATGTTACTCCGGACGGGCTACATGCCCTTAGCCTGAAACAGTTCGAATATAGGTCCCTGGTCACTGACGCGGCCAAAACTATGTATAGGGAGCAGCAGGGCCGAGTGTATGACGCGGGGGACAAGGCGGGAAAGTTGATTGCGTGGCTGGACAAAAAGGAGAGAGTGAATCGTGTGGTCCCCGAGTTGCGTGCTGCTGATGGTGTGTGTGTGACTGAGCCGGATGAGATTGTGGAATGTTTCGCTGACCACCTCCGGGCGGTGTACTCCCCGGTGACTGACAGGGATGAGGATGACTCTCGCCTCCTACTGAGAGATATTGCTCTGCCCGGCCTGTCCGTTGAGGACCGGGAGCGGCTGGACGCTCCCTTGTCGTCGGATGAAATAGCGACCGCGATCCGTTCCCTTCGCTCGGGCAAGGCTATGGGCCCTAACGGTCTGCCCATTGAACTATACAAATTGCGTCCTGATAAGCTTGCACCCTTCCTCAGCCGCATGTTCCGCGACTCTCTTGCGGCGGGCTCCCTTCCGGCCGACCAGCGCTTGGCCACTATAGTCGTTATCCCCAAGGAGGGCAAGCCGCGAGACCGCTGTACTTCTTACCGGCCCATTTCACTGCTCAACGCGGAGCCTAAAATCCTGGCGAAAGTCCTGGCCAATCGATTGTTGAGTGTCGTGTGCGACCTTATTCATCCGGACCAATGCGGCTTTATCCCGCACCGCAACACCGCTCTTAACCTGCGGCGTCTTCACGGTGCCCTTGCTAGGGCGGAGTTCCTCTCCGAACCGGCCGTGCTGGTCTCTTTGGATGCTACGATGGCCTTTGATACTATTGAGTGGCCATTCCTTTGGGCCGTCTTGGATAAATTCGGCTTTGGAGAGGGATTTATTGGCTGGGTGAGGCTCCTTTACACGGGACCCATGGCTCAAGTGGTGGTGAATGGGCGGGTCTCTCGGCCCTTTGCCCTCGGCAGGGGCACGAGGCAGGGGTGCCCGTTGTCCCCGTTGCATTTTGCTCTCGCCCTGGAGCCACTCGCTGCCTGGCTCCGTTGGGAGCCCTCGCTTAGAGGGATCCGGTGGGGCCCGGGCTTCGAAGATCGGGTCTCGCTGTATGCGGACGACATTCTCCTGTATCTCACCTCACCGCGGCAGTCACTCAACGTCCTCTTTGACGTTCTGACCTCCTTTGGGAACAATTCGGGTCTCACGATCAATTGGTCTAAATCCTGCGTTTATCCCATCTCTGGTGGTCCTCCTCTCCTGCCGCCTCGGCTCCCGATTCAGATATCTCTGAGCGGCTTTAAGTACCTGGGGATATACGTTTCGCTGGACCCGGTGGCTCGCTATGAGCAGAATCTCCTGCGTCCACTTCGGCGACTGCGGAAGGACACGGCCCTGTGGTGCAGGCTCCCCCTGTCCCCGCTGGGTCGGGCCGCGCTGTTTAAAATGATGTCCCTTCCCAGGTTCCTCTATGCACTCCAGAACTCCTTCGACGTTATCCCAGTGGCCTATTTTCGGGAGGTGGAGAGTCTGCAGAGGAGACTGGTGTGGGACGGGCGGGCGCGTATTGCTCTTGCCAAGCTCACTCTCCCCTGGTATGACGGGGGCATCGCGCTTCCTGACATTCGCAGGTACTATTGGGCCTCGCAGCTATCTGCCATTAACCATGCCACGTATGCGCCCGGCTTGACTCCGGCGTACGAGATGGACAAGTTCCTGCTTCCCGGCGGGAACTACAACAGGGCACTTTATTCCCGCCTGGCTGGCCGGACCCTTACGGGTCCTACTAAGATTGCGGTGCGGACCTGGAGGGCTGCCACTGCGGCCATGGGCTGGAGTGAGCGTTTAACATGTGCTACTCCCTTGTTTGCCTCCGACCGCCTGGGCAGCTTGTGGACCACGAAGGGGTTTGACCAGTGGGACACGATTGGTATCAGCAAAGTGGGAGACCTGTGGCACAAGGGCGCGGTAAAGACTTTCGCGGTGCTCCAGGCCGAATACGAGCTGACTGACAGGGAGTTCTTCCGCTACGCCCAGGTTCGACACGCCCTGCTCTCGGTCTTCGGGGAGGGGACCAAGATCCCTGTTTCCTCGCCCCTCGAGGACCGCATACTTGACGGACATGTCCCTGATAGTACTATTTCTTTAATTTATAAAAAATTAATTAATCACCGGGCGGACCTTCTTGTGCGCCTTCGGGAGGCTTGGACTGGGGACGGGGTGGAATTGGACGACGAAGATTGGCAGTCTGCACTGTCGTCCCCCAAGGAGGTTGCCATTCCGGCTCGTCTCCGGTTGGTACAGCTCAAGATTCTCCACCGGGTGTATGTGACGGGTCCGCGCTTGGTCTCGATGGGATTTTCCGGCGACGGGCTCTGTAAGCGAGGCTGTGGGCTCAGCGCCACCTTTCTTCATATCCTTTGGGAGTGCCGCGAGGTGGCGGACTACTGGCGCCGGGTCCACACGGTTATGGGACAGGTCACTGGGGTTGTGCTGCTGCCGGAGGTGCGTCGCTGTGTCCTGAATGTGTGGGAGCCCAATGACTACAGCGCGGCTCAGACTCGGTGGGCGGCCCTAGGGAACATGATTGCCAAGAGGGACATAGCGCAACTTTGGGGCGCTCAACGGCCGCCCACCGTGTCAGTATGGAAGGAGAATATGGACTGGTGTATGTTTAGGGAGAAGACTGTGTATGTGGCCCGTGGCAAGCCGGGGGCATGGGGTAGAATTTGGGGGCAATGGAACGCGTATCGCGGAGGCATCTGTACGCCCCCCCTGGTAGATACTGATATCGCCATGTCCCCCTGACCCTTGATGGTTCCTGGCGCCTTTTGGAACAACTACATATGGACGTTCATCTCCCTTGACCCCCTCCCCCCCCCCCTCCGTCCCCGGCCTCCCGGCACTCCTCTCTTTAGCGGTTTGCTCAATTGTCCTGACTGGAGTTTCCCGGGGGGAGCCTGATCCGCACTGGTTTCCCTCATAACTCGCCTTATGTTTTTTTTTTTTTTTATTGTTTGTCCTTTTGTTTTTGTGATTGTTGGACTTACGCTTCCTGTTCCTCGAGAACTATCTGGAGCCACTGCGGGGCAGTGCCCTGGGAACTGATTGTAGCCTTGATATGTGTAGATTTCCTTCTGTACCTAGCGGCCGGCCCGGGTGGTTGTAGGCCCGTACTTGTAACCGAATTGTTGCTCAATAAAAACTTTTTCAAAAAAAAAAAAAAAAAAAAAAAATCAAAGGAGGGACTGAAGAGGAAAACGGTAGAATCGTCCTTCTCTTGATATTTTTATCCAACATAGGGATTCTACCATGTATTATGTGAATATATATGCACCCATGTGTGTGCTGCTATTTTTATTTTTATTTGAAGTGTTTAATCATACGTGACAGATGGTGGGAAAGGATCAGAGCACCTTCAATCAATTTGTGGGAAGGGCAATGTTTCAAAAATTGTAAACTTCATCACGTGATGGTGATGTGAATTGAAAAAGTGATAAATGATGAAAGCCATGATTTATCCAGAATATTTTTCTTTTTCAGGTTCTTAAGATATACAAGTGGTATATTTTTCTACCCCCAAAACAGGGAACAAAGTACAGTGTTTGTGACTATCAGGTATATGCACATTGATTCTATCACCCATTGATGTGATACAGGGATCGTTTTTGGTCCTGAGGAAGAAAGCCAAGGGGATGGCTTCTGAAACATGTCGACCTTGTAGGCAGTGACTCATTATAGTACACCATCTACACCTCCCCATTTTTACTATTCTCAGCCAGGGAAGACAATAAAGTATTTTCGTTCCACTAGCCAGAGAATTTTTAACCATCTCACATTTTCTTTTTACGATCCCACGCACTACACATACTCACCAATCACTGAATAAAGTGCTCCTGTGTCTACGTAAGTCGTAGCACGCCCCATCCCGTAGAGGGGCGGGAAGACCCCAATGATGAAGCATGACACTGAATCAGGTTTCAGTGTGTGAGGGTTATTTTACAATTTTTTAAACATTGCCCTTCCCACAAATTGAGAGAAGGAGCACTGATCCTTTCGCATCATCTTTCACGTATGATTAAACACTTCAAATAAAAATAAAAATAGCAGCACCCACATGGGTGCATATATATTCACATAATACATGGTAGAATCCCTATGTTGGATAACAATATCA
This sequence comes from Triturus cristatus, assembly GCF_964204655.1. Lineage (NCBI taxonomy): Eukaryota > Metazoa > Chordata > Amphibia > Caudata > Salamandridae > Triturus > Triturus cristatus. Next base: position 695,029,574 of record NC_140591.1, read on the forward strand.
AGAGGAGGACGATTCTACCTTTTTCCTCTGCACTCCCTCCTTTGATTTTTTGGGTTTCGTCATTGTGTGCATACCTCTGATATTCCAAGTCATGCATCTGTACTTTAGATTATCCGCCATTGGGAGATGTTAATATTCGCAGCCCGCTGCCCACCTCATGAACCGTCTTCCATCTGCTCTCCCCACTCGATCCCTCGTATTTCTCTGTGTGCTGCAACGCAAGGTGTCCCCACCCATGTCAATGTTAAACATTGCCCCCAACTCCCACTCCCCAGGATAAGCAGGAAAACACCTCCCATCCAAACTAAGGTCATAGGTCCACAAGTGACTGCTTGCAGTTCGATCAGTCAATCGCAAGAGGGGAATGCTGCTCGTCCGCTGCTCCCCCAGTCTCTGCAGCCGCCTCTCAGTTCCATGGTTCCAGCGGGGCCCCCACAGTGCCCTACCTCCATCAATCCTTGTACCTTATTGCTGGGTCAAGCGCGTCCAGTGTTACTCCAGACCTGCTCATCGTAGATCACTGCTCTCCCCATCATTTCTTCCACTGTCTGTGGTGTTAGGTCTGGGAGTACCACACTCTGTGCCTCGGAGTCACTGGACCCATGCCTCAAACCGGAATCCACTGCTGTCTCACTGCCCTCAGGGGGAATGTGACTGCTCCCTTTGCCGCTGATCAGTGCCACTACCTGCATTGTGTTCTGGCGCTCAAGCTGTGCCTCTTCCTGCGTAGGGGCTAGAATCACCCTCAGGGTCCGCCAACCCCTAGAGCGGTTCTCTCTTCTCCTCTACGGGTCCCTAAGTGGCACCATCCCATTGTGCTTCTCCAGCCAATCCGACGCCTCTTGCGAGGTCCTGAAGAACTCTGTGCCCTTTTCCGTGGTGACTCGTAGCGTGGCCGGGTATTGCGTCGTATATTTGTAGTTCAGTTTCCGCAGCCTTGGCTTCACATCTCAATAGGACCCTCTTTGCCTTTGTACCTCCCGAAAAAATTTGGGAAGATTCGCACCATTGAGTTGTCCACCTCTATGTCCCCTTTGAGGCGCGCTGGGTGAGGATGTGATCCCTGTCGCTATAATGGAGGAGCTTCGCTATCATCACTCGTGGCGGCGCTCCTGGTATAGTTAGCTTCGCTGGGACTTGGTGCGCCCGCTCTATGGCCAAAAAGTTTGATAAGCCATCTGGCGCTACTTCCTCCCGTTGCCATTTTTCCAGGTAGTCTATCATGTTGCGGCCTTCTGTTTTCTCCGGCAGGCCTATGATTCTGAGGTTGTTCCTGCGCTATCTATTTTCGGGGTCTTTGGCACGAGTTTCCAATGTCCGCACCTATGTCTCGACGTCGCTACTCACTGTTTCATTCGTAACCTGTCCGGTAGAGTTTCAGAGAGTTGGCCCTCAGTTGTCTTGACACGGTCCGCCAACTTTTTGTGGTCTTCCCTAAGTAGGCCCAGATCCTGACCTAACGAGTCAATTTTGGTTTCCAGGTGCTCGCTGGAGGAGGTGATGGCCTGTAGAATGTCTTGCAGCGTGGGGTCGCCGGGGCATTCCGCCTGCGATTGTGCCTTTTCTGCCCTCCATCGCTTTGTCCGCTGGGGCCTCTTCTCTGTCCTTCTTTTTGGGGATCTTCCCATTGTTATCTTCTTGATCTGCGGCACTTCCAGTGCTGCGTGTGCTCATGGGGCGCTCCTGATAGCCCTCGCCACACGTGGGGCCTTCCCTTCAGGCAGGCGCTCTTCGGTCTGGTGCATGTTCCCACTCACTATTAGGCCTGGCACGTCCACCTCCTCCTCGGCTTCCCGTCATTGTTCGCCTGCCCCTTCCGAGCCAGGGGGCTCTGGTTTACACCTTGTTCAGGCCCTGTGTGCCGTTAGCTACTGTGAGGGCTATTGTGGACTCTCAGGTCTCAATCTGCTGGTCCTATGGACTTACGGCTTGGTCCCCTAATCTGTGTATGTTGGGGGGGTCTCTCTCCTGGTCTGTATGCTGGGTAGGGATGCAGGTCGTCTCAGGGTCTTTTCTTCGGCCGCAGCAGCGTTGGTGGGCCCACTCACCTGTGCTAGGTCTCACTCCAGAGGCAGTTATCTCTCTTCCCTGCCCTTCTGGCCCCGACACTCAGGCTGCCACTCTGCGCTTGTTAGCTTGCTTGGGGTGGCTCCTGTGCCCCGTTGCTTCTCCGGCTACCCTATGCTGCTCTTCGCCAGTTGCCTCCCCCGAGGCTTGTTCTCCAGCCGCAGCCGCGGCGCTGGGCCTACTCATCCGCAGCTAGCCCTCTTCTCCTCCCTTCAGGACCCGATGCTCAGGCTGCCGCTCTCCATTTGTCCTCTTACTTGGGGAGGTCTCGTTGCCCCTTTGCTCCGCCTGCTCCGCCTTGCCCCTCTGTGCCAGTCGCCTTCCTTGAGGCTCTGGTCACGCTACCTGGGTCTCCGCCGGGCTCCACTGACATGGGGCCCCCGGGGCCTAGTAATCGGCATGATACGCCGGGCTGTTTGCAGCATGGCCGGATCTCCTTCCTCCGCCGCTCTCCCATGGCCCCGCGTAGTTGCCCTCTCCCTCGGGCGCATGCCGCCAGCCTCAGGCCTGTGCTCACCTTGTCTTGCTGGATGTAAGGGGGCCCTTCTCCTCCTCCGTCTCGGCGGCCAGACACTGCCCCAACCAAGCTTCACCGCCTTCGCTGCAGTCCACTCACCTCGTGGGGGTCAGCGAAGCTTTCTGCAGCGGATGTCAGGCCGTCTCCCCTATTGCGCTCACCCTCACCTGCGGCCACTCGGCTTTGCACTCGGGCCCGCTACGTGGGGTCCCCGGCAGGTCCACGTCTGCCACTGCCCTGCTTGTCCGATTCAGCCTCAGGAGGGTCTGTTTCCGGGTCTTGCGATGGGGCGGGGGGGGGGGAGAGACATCCCCAGTCCAGTCCGCGGCAGCCCGGTCAGCGCCGTCGGTTGGGTTTTCCCTCCCAGCTCCGTCACCTCCTGCTGGGTGCCGCCATCTTGGCTCGCCTCTCGGCCGCGATCGGCTCCTCCAATTTCGCCGTTTTCAGTTGCTCAGACGGGGTTTCTCCATCGCTGGCATGCACTTCTCCTCCTGTATGGTTGTAGGAAGGGGCGTCAGTCCCATTCAGGGCAGCAGGATGGTGGTTGATGGCGGCTGGCCGACCGGAGCTCACGAACTGTGCTGCTCACTCCATCAGCGCCAATGTGTCCTTCGGTATTTCATTCTTATGCGCCTGGTTGCTGATCTGCGTAAGGCCTTCCCACGTACCTGCTGTAGACTCCATTGTCTCCAGTGTAATGTTCCAACAGGAAACAAGTCTACCATCATCTCATGTCTTACTCCTCACTAACTGAAGGAAGCATATATACCATATATATCATAGGATCCTCTTGGACAACAATGCAGGGCAAATCATGTGTAGCATTTGTCGGACATCATAATTTCTTTCAAAGTATCAGAAGTTGTACTGTATGTTGCAATCAAGATTGGTAGTATGGAATACTGAGACCTAGCAAAGACTTTGAAAGGTAAGGTTTACCTCGCTGTTACTGGTAATAATAAGAAGTGGAGAAGCGGAAAGTTCTACCTTCAAGCTGCAGACAATAACAATGAATGTCAAAATAGAAGGCATGAGGAAATATGAACGCAAAATAAATTAGATTATTATGCATTATTCTGTAGAAGCTTTATGCATTATTCTGTAGTGACCTTGAATTAAGTGAATGTACATGGTTACCAGTATTATGTTAAGGTCTAATGCTTACATTAATGTATATTAACATCAGAGCACATACATAACATGTTGTAAAAGCTTTAAACGTAAAATCAGCCTGAAGAAAGTGGTTTTGACAAAATGTTTTCGTCGAACCAATCTTGACAAATATTTGTATCAAGAATAGGTGTCACCAGTTTAAATAAACTGTCCTGGTTAACCCCGTGTTTTTTCCTTTTATATAGAAGGGGAATTCCCCTTTTCCCACTCCTAAACCCCTCCCAACCCTTCAACTTTTCCCCTGCCTTCCATGCCCCTTTTTGCTACTCTCTTACCCAAGTCCCTGGGCCCGATTCACAGAACAAACTTAAGACTAAATCCTAAACTTAGTACCATTCTGGTATTCACAGAATGCACCTAGTACTTCTGGTATTCACAGAATGAACTTACTACTTTTGCTATTCACAGAATGAACTTAGTACTTTTGCTATTCACAGAATGGATTTACGACTCCTAAACTTACGTCCGCACTCGGGCCGGAAATTCCGGCCCGGAGGCGGAGCTTCCGGGCCGGAGGCGGGGCTTCCGGCCCGGAGGCGGAGCTTCCGGGCCGGAGGCGGAGCTTCCGGCCCGGAGGTGGAGATTTCGGCCATAGCTAAATCGGCCGGAATCCCCACCTCCGGGCCGGAAGCTCCGCCTCCGGCCCGGAAGCTCCGCCTCCGGCCCGGAAGCCCCGCCTCCGGCCCGGAAGCTCCGCCTCCGGGCCGGAATTTCCGGCCCGAGTGCGGACGTAAGTTTAGTAGTCGTAAATCCATTCTGTGAATAGCAAAAGTACTAAGTTCATTCTGTGAATAGCAAAAGTAGTAAGTTCATTCTGTGAATAGCAGAAGTACTAGGTGCATTCTGTGAATACCAGAATGGTACTAAGTTTAGGATTTAGTCTTAAGTTTGTTCTGTGAATCGGGCCCCCTAACTACCTCTCCGACCCCATCTACGCCTCTATCCTTCCCTATACCCACCCCTATTCCCTTTCTTACCTCTTCTTCATGGTGTCCTCTGCTTTCTTCCTAGAATAGTTTTATTAGTTTTTAAGTAGTGTCATTGTAGAAATAAAAGACAGACTGCTACAACCCTTTTTTTTTAAATGTCCATTTACCTTTTACGCCTGACCCCTTTTACCTCACCCAAAGTTATCTAGATTGTGAAGTACCCAAGGGATCTTTCTTGTATCCACATCTCTTTAATCTGTATATACACCCTCCATTCCACACCCTCAAAAAAATTAACGTCAAAATTCATAATTATGCAGATGACATGCAGCTAAGCTACTCTTTAGCATTGACAACTCCACTGAATCAAAGGAGGTTTCCCAAAAAATGATGCTGTTCGATGATGCTGTTCGTCCATGACTGGATGAACAGCAACCATCTCAAATTAAACTCAGATAAAGCTGAGATTTCCATCACCAGGTGTAAGCTCTTTTGGAATGCATCGTTCTGGCCTTCTGTGATATTGGGTGCCTCTCCCTCCCCCAAGAAATCAGTAAAACATGTAGGGGTCTGTCCACATTGATGAGGAACTCTCTATGAAACCCCAACTCGGAGTGATAATCTCTTCCTGCTTTTTACTACTTCGTAGAATAAGGAACATTTGAAAAATCCCCATCCCTGAGGCCCCTATTCGAGCTATAATTGCCCTAGTCTAATGCAGAATAGATAATGCCACTTCCCTCTATGTAGGCCTTTCACAATGCCTCAATCGCAGGCTTCAAATAGTTCAGAACCAAGTAGCCGAGTTAATCTTCCAACAACCCAGACGTTGTCACATCACCCCTTTTATGAAAAAAGCTCCACTTATTTCCAGTGGAACAAAGGACTATTTTTTAAACTGGCTACATTATTTTCAAAACCCTCAATGGAAAAGCCCAGCCTTTATCACAGCCCGAATTCAAAAGTACACCCCTAAATGAACCCTAAGATTAGCTCATGTGAGCTACCTGAGAATAACCAAGTTCAAAAAGAAGAGAATGGGTGATTCCAGATTCTCAGTAACTGCCCCCTGCATCTAGTACTCCTTTTCCCTCGAGATTAGAACAGCTCCCAGCTATATGAAATTCAGACAACTCCTAAAAACATGGCTTTTCAGACAAGTTTGCGACTAAATCCCTGCCAGCAGCTCAATCAGTTTCTATTACCCCAGTGCCAAGAAACTGACTGGTGAATGTTCACTCAACAAATATCAGTAACATACCATTTTCCACAAACATATTTTCGTGGAAAAGGTATTTAGTCATTTTTACTTTTTTCTAACATGAAGTTTCGTCAGCCTGATTTCATCAAGCTGACTTTCTTCAGTTTAGAAATTGATCAAAATCAACCACATCTTAGCCACCCAACATCCTGATAACACAAGTAAATTGTTATAGCTTGATGTCTTCCCTTCTTTCTTTACATTGATATTCTCCCTTCTGTTCAGCCTGAATGACTGTAGAGCGTAGGATGATGTCACGGAATGTTTGAGTGCTTGGTCTTGGCGAGAGTGTCAGTTGAAGATTGTAGGCTGAGCAGTAGGGAGGCTGCTCCTGGTGGGGCTACATTACCATCTTACTTCATTTATAACTGGAACTTAATACATCAACTACTTGGAACTTATTACCTGTCTTCATGTGGATTCTCTTACTTCAACATTTTGGCGACGATTTGGACTCAAAACCTACAAATTTTGTCTATCTTGTACAAGGAACTTGGAAACTGGAATTAAGAAACCTACAAAAGAAACTGCAACATACTGGAAGTCAACCTTGAAGTATCTACACGTATTCTATTTTAAGAAACTGGCAGCCCCCAGCCCCACCAGTGACCTTAATATCAGTCAGCCTTAATTTGGGCATGCTAGATCCTACCTGCTTGTGCGCAGCTCCGTGGGATCCTTTGTGACGATCGTTTCTTCCCCTGCCTCTCTGCCTGCTCTGGGATGTTTTGGTGCACAAGCGCACCGAGAGCCACCCTGCAAGCACGTCGATGGCGTGCCACCATCTTTTGGTTGGCAGGAAGAAGAACTTTTCACCATGTACTGCGCACATGAAGCGCAGGTACCACCGAATGAGTTTATTCTTTGCCAACCACGTTTGGACATCCAATCTGTGCTGCGGATCCTCGTTTTATTTGCTTCCTTGGTTCGTGAACCACGCTCCAGTAAGTGCATTTGTCATGTGGCTCATTCGAATGGCGCAGTGATTTCCACAAGCTGCCCGCGCTTCCCCAAGTGTTTTGAAGGACATGTTTTTAGAGATTCACCAGGTGCCCGATTGGAGAGTTTTCGCAACCTTGTGGAGCAGACAACAAGCTTCCGATATGACAGAGTGGGGCAAGAGTTGCCTCAGAGTATGGGTATTGACTTTTGATGAGGGAGCGTCTCCGTAGTTAACACAGACACTGTAGAAGTTGGAAGCTGCTTCTGGTTCCTAATATACAAGCGCTTCAAGAGGTCGCTCAATGATAGTCAACACCTTATGACTTATGCTGTGCTTTATATTTATACTTGTAGATATTACTATGTGAATGCTTGATATTTATTTTTATTTTTTACTGAGTCATATAGTTATTTATTTACAACGCAGTGTATGTTATCTTATCTGGTTTCTTTGCCTGCGCAGCCCTAGCATTTTGGGTTGTCTACAGTGTTTTCCACCGTCCTTTATCAGCCTTTGCGTGATTGGGTTTCATTCTGTGGTTGTGCCTGTGGAATTTATTTACAGGTTACAGGTGCCATTTTGTTCTGTTTCTTGGGTGAGTGCATCCCAGTACATTTTATTCTGTTTCATGGGTGAGTGCATCCCAGTTCACTTAATTCTATTTTCGTGGGTGAGTGTATCCCAGCTACTGGCTCCGTTTCCTTTCTTGTGTGGGGGTGCTGTGTATTTTCGTATCACAGTGCTTGTTGCTTAGTGAGTATGCTTGAGACAGCTATGTGTCGAGTACGTATTTTTCTATGTTCCGTGTTTGGGTTCTGTCATGTTTGCAGAGCTGGTTCGCTGTTTACTTCAGGGCTCATCCTTGTCCACACCTATTTTGTGTTGTCAGTGATGGGATCTACGGATTGTAGGGGTGCCTGAGACGTCAGGCGTACGGGTATTGCACGTGTTTTGCTTACCATGCTTTCTCGTTCTCCATTCGGTTTTGTGTGATTGCTTCTTGGTTTATTTATTTGCTTTGTCCGTATATATGTTGCTTTTAGTAGTATTTTGGAGCATACGTTCTACTTTGTGTGTTGTGTGCTTTACAGCATAGCCTTAAGTTTCTACCATTGGTTTATTTCATGTTTTGCCTGAGACTGTAGGTCCTTTCAGGTGTGCGTATTTCATGGCTTACGTTTTGTTTTCTGGGTGGTGCCTTTCCTTTGTGAGAAAAGGGGATGGTGTGTGTGTGTTTTATTTATTTGGTGTCTGTCTATTTTTCATGCCATTGTATAATTGTATTTTTATGCCATTGTTTTATTGCATTTCCATGCCATTGTACTTTTGCGTTTAGGATAGTACTTCTTGCTATCTTTTACCCTGTTTCATTTTCTTTCAATTGTTGAATTTTTCATCTTCGACTTTCTTCAGTCACTGTTCCTTTCTTCAGTACATTTCTTTTGTTGATGTAAAGAAAGAGGATATGTTATAGCTTGATTGATTCCCTTCTTTCTTTACATTGATATTCTCCCTTCTGTCCAGCCTGAATGACTGTAGAACGTAGGATGATGTCACTGAATGTTTGAGTGCTTGGTCTTTGTGAGAGTGTCATTTGAAGATTGTAGGCTGAACAGCAGGGAGGCTGCTCCTGGTGGGGCTATATTGCCATCTTACTTCCCATCCTATTTACCATCTTACTTCATTTATAACTGGAACTTAATAAATCAACTACTTGGAACTTATACCTGTCTTCATGTGGATTCTCTTACTTCAACATAAACACAAAGAAAACAATCCAATAAAATGGAGGGAAGGCAGCTGTATTTCAGAAGGAAGAACATGTCAAATTCTAACCCACAACTGGTGGAATGCGTCATGAAGGTACAGGGCATGGCACATAACAAAGAAGATGTACCATGAGGCACTAGGCAGAGAAACCCCTTTAAAAACTGTTGCATCACCTTCAATGCTTTAAGAGGTAAAGGCCCCAGATATCATTGGCAAAAACTCAGGGATTTAAGTGGGCCAGGTCGCGCCGGTGCTGAGCACCAGCCGTTCTAAAAAGCAGGTGTCAAGACGGGTCCCTATCGGGCTCTCCATTTTTGCCCTCACCTTCAGGGTGAAAAAATAATCTTAACTCTGCAGCAGTACCACCCTTCACTGCCTTTGAGGTAACTTCAAAGAGACTCGTTATAGTTCTTTCACAGTCTCATCATTTCAGAACTGAAGGACTGTCATATTATATTCAACAAAGTCTTAGTTGTTGCTTATGCAACTAACAACCATTGACAAAGCCAATAGTTCTGGCTTGCTGTAGCATACATGCCAATAGACCAGATTCAGGCGGGAGACTCACGATTTTTAAAGCAAAAAATTGCTTTATTTTAGCTGTCTCCCGCCTGAAATGAGATTTTCTTTAATAGAAGTTAATGGGGAAATAACATTCTCCCTATTTCTGTTTCAAAATCTCCCACTTCCCTGTCTTAAAATGTTGGCATGTATGCTGTAGGTGTAATGTTACTTGTTGTATCATATATCTGGATGCAATGACAGAAGCAGCAAAATATCAATCGGGCAACACACTATGCTAAGCACAAATGTTTCGCTTACGCGTTTTAAGCCATGCCCTTAATTACATTGGCCACGCCCCTTTGAGAGACTGAGAGACCCCCAGTTTTTTCATCCCACTTAAAGCCCTGCAAAAACTTAAATGCTATTTACACACCAGAAATGTAAGTTCTATGGATAAAGCATTGCTGAGCGTACCCCGTATCCTTTTGACTAGATGTGCTGGTAGAGCCTTTTCGTACTTGGTCTGCAGGACCACTGCATGTGAAAATAAGCATTGGTAAAAATTGCAAGTATCGCAAATCTAAAGAAGCAATGACATTCACATTTCATGACCTTCAAAGGCTGCAAGGGGCTGTGCCTAAGGCCATTAACAAAATTCACAGATGCATAAAATGCCCCTTTTCACGAACCCACCACCTTAGAGCAGGCATAAGATAAAAGCGCTAAAGAGGTGGAGGTACGTTAAGTATGGTAAGTTAGGTATGGTAGGTTTGGATGATAGGTTAGGTGTGGTTGCTTAGGTATCAGCTGCGGCCTGTGCAGGTAAAAGTGGTGGGGTCCAGTGGGGGGGAGGGGGGATTTTGACGGGCGACGAGGGAAAATTAATTATTTATTTAATTTTCCCTTGTCGTTGTCTATCATAATCCCACCCCCACTTGGCCCACCAATCTTACCTACACGGGCCGCGGCTGTTAGGCATAGTTGGTAGGTATAGTAGGTTATTTATGGTAGTTAGGCATTATAAGTAGGTAAGTTATGATTGATAAGGTACTTCAGGTATGGTATGTAGGTATGATAGGTTTTATTTATATAGGTAAGTTTGTAAGGTAGGTATGATAGGTTAGGACTAGTAAAGCAGGTTCTGTAGGAAGGTTCAGTAGTACTGGTTAGGTATGGTAAGTAGATATGAAAGTTATAATAGGTTAGTTATGGATCGCATAGGTTAGATAAGTATGGTGAGTATGCTATGTAGGTAAGATATAGTATGTAGGTATGATATGTAAGTATTGTTGATATGTGGGAATGATATGTAGGTATTTATTGTTGGTAGGTTTTGTAAGTAAGGCAGTGAGAATGAATAATTTGGTACAGTAGGTATGTAAGTTAAGTTAAGTATGGTCGATAGGTGTAGTAAATATAGCAGGTTAGGTATGGTAGGGTATTGTGATCGGTTAGGTATGCTAGAAAAAAACAAAATGTTTGTCTAATATTTCAAAACTTTCACCATTAAATCATTTTCTAAAATTTCCTTTTAAATCGTTGCACTGTTAATAGGAAGTATAAACACTTATGCTATTGATAAAACACTTGTTTGCATATAGACAAGTACATTTTTTTTTATATTTGATGCTGCCAATTGTTTATGCTGGTATTATGATCAGGGCTACTGGAATTATGTGGTGGCAGGGGAGATACAAAATAATGCTGTAGTGCTGACAAAATTATGCGGCAAAAAAAGCCAAGTTATGCCACGTAGTATACCACACTTTGTGATAATCTTAATTCATTATTTTGTTATTTTTGCACATGAATACTGTCTGTTCAAAGGTTTCATCTCATTAGTACTAGTTTAACACCCAAATACAGCAATAAGGAACTGAAAGGTTACCAGGCAATCTTTGAGGAGGGCCTTCCACTCTGCAGGAACACAAGTCGCTACATTTTAGGAACTCTTGAGCTAGAATTGTTTTTTTGTTAAAATCTGAAAATTATGCAGTAGGTGATGGATTAAATGGCAAATGTGCCAAATTCATAATTATGTGGAAAATGCCACAGCCACAGAATCGCATAATTCCGGTAGACTTGCTTATAATTCAGAGCATGAAATATATAAAAATCCAGTCATTTAGGAGATGGAAAATGCAATTGCATCTTTGATGGTTTTCACTATTATTATAATCATAGGTGTAATAATGAGGATAGTAATAATTAAAAAGGGGCCATTTGCTGAACATACTTATGGGTAAGCTGTATCTTGAAAGAAGAGCGTTATGACACCAAGAGAGAAGATTAATTTTAGCGTTGTGGTTGGTGAATTTAAAAGGCATACACAACAAAATATTGCCTAGTACATACTTTTAAAAAGGATCCTTATTTTTGTTGCATCTTTAAGAAAGCCTGCCTGCACAGCTGCACTTTGTGAACAAAAAAAGCAGTTAGTCCAAGGAACTTGAATCATTACAGCTAAGAAAAACAAATGAACGTTGGTGGGCGATTAGTGCGTCGCACTGTGCCTTTATTTTAAGACTGACTTAAATTAGCAACAGAAATGTTGTAAATACATCGCACAGTACACACTGCTCTACTCTTAAGACCTATTTGTTTAGCGAAGCCTTGGCTACAGTATAATTCTGCATGTTCCTGGGACTCTTGTGGCTACCTGAGTTTTCTATACAAGCGCTAAGGGACCTGCAGGTGATTACGCGCTATATAAGCTACAATTAACATAACATAACACTGAGCACCTGGCGGTCTGAGGGGTGTCTGAAGGGACTTTGTTGAGCACGGGGGGCCATTGGAAGATTTGAAGTCCCCTGAGGGAGCTGCCTGACTCTGCATCTGACCTTAAGATGATGCCTGGACTCCCCCCATCGCAGCACACGCTAGGGGATTTGTTTCAGTCTTTGCTTGGGCAGAACGCTGCAGACGTCTTGGGAATTAGCGGGTGAAAGCAGAAGGAGGGGGAACATCTGTAAAACAAACTATGAAGAGGTGAGCCCTCCCTCCGCCCTCCCTATTACTACCTGTTAATCCCTTGCCTGACCCCAAGATGGCTGCCACTGGGTTCCCTTCCACATCGTGCTACTCTGAAAAAAAGGGAAAAAATGGACTTCGACCAGACCTCGAACACATCCCCCACCCTTCAGGATACCGAATCTGCGAACCTACCCCTGACCATGGAGACCTAGCTTTTTGGCCGATGCCTGGTCAAGCTACTTGATAGCTATAGAGGAGATGGGCTGTGGACTACCCCCTCGGCCGTCACCTACCCAGCCGGACATTGGGCAGACACTACTTCTTCTCTCCGTCGTACTCTCCCTCCTACCCCTTTACTCCACCCACTTTCCCCTTTATGCTCCATGTATCCCTCCTCTTTGATCTCTAATTGTTTTCTCATTGAGACCTAGCCGCTTGACCGATGTCCGGTGGAGCTACCTGATAGCTATAGAGGAGATGGGCTGTGTACTTCCCCCTCGGCCGTCACCTACCCAGCCGGACCTTGGGCAGACTCTCCTTCGTATCTCCATCCATCCTTTCTCCCTCCTATACCTTTACCCCACCCCCTTACCCTTCTAAGCTCCATTTATTCTGTCTTCCGACGCTCTTGAAATGTTTTTTTGTAACCAATGTAACTTGTAACTGATGAAATTTTGTGGATCCGTATGTAAAGCGCTCTGATACCCCCGGGTCTAGCCAGCGCTATATAAAACTCAAATAAATAAATAAAATAAAAACACCGGCTCTCAATTTCAAGTTGCAGGTCAATTTGCATCAGACTTTTAACTAAAGGACTTCTTGATCCCATTACCAAAATCTGATGATCAGAGCGATGGTACACTGTGTCCACCCTCAAAATGCCAGGATCTTGACCCATAAAAGCATGGCGAATCATACCAAGGGCTGATTGAAAGTCCACTTTATATGCTATTGCTTCTTTTGATGAGAAGAGTTCTCTCAGCTGTCTGTTGCAAGGCCTAAAATCCTACTGTTTACTATGGCATCTGGGCCACTGGTTGTCTAGGTATGTGCTGCTAAAGATACGGAAGAAGATGTGCCCTAACGGACAGAGCTGGCGACTTTGGAGGTGGGAAACCAGGTGTGAGTCTCGGCGTCGGCTCTGCATGCTGTTATTCTGGGCAAAGCACTTAATCTCCTTGTTCCTACAAAAAAAATGAATGTGTCCCTGTGTGACGTAACTGATGCTCATGTGAAGCTCTCCAATTCCTTCGGGTCGCCTTCGCGCTTTATTTATTTATTTATTTATTTTAAAGGGTGCTAGCGGTCCAGTCAGGAGCAACCTATGATATGCCCCGTGACGCCGATTTAAGGCTTATTAATGTAGCATAAGTGCCGCTTTGTGAAACTATTCGTGGTATGAACAGTTGCCTATATTTGAATATACATTTTAGATCACGTGATTATTTGATGGAATCAGAAGATTTCAGTCCACGATGCAAACGTAAAGCAATGAAAATTAAGTAGTGAAAATATAGGATATAAGAACGTGAAAAACTCCCGAGAAGAGCTTGGCTTGGAGGGGCGACCATAATATCCCAATGCCAGGGGAGCTGACCCAGCCCTTGAATGCTTTTTGACGCGATTAATTTCATATATAGTTCTCAGTTGATGCGAACACGAATGATGAGGAGGATTTAGGCTGGAGTAGGGAGACACCCAGTGGTTAAAGTTGATTACTGCTCCAAAAGTTACATTTCAAACTTATAAATCAATGGATACGTTAAAAGACATTTTCTGTCGTTATCGTTTGTTATTGGTATTTCTATAACGCACAGCATCCTATCTGAATGGCATTGTGGAGCTGTCAGCTGTTTGTAGACTCAGCATGCGGTTACATACAGCGTCAAACCACTGGAAGAGAAAGTACATCTATTGAGGCATATAGGCGATAAAGCAGTTGTGCGGAATCAAAGTTAGTTCTCGAAATCTGATTTACACCTTCCTCTTTAAAGTGAAAGTAACGTTATAGTTACTTGAAAACGTCAGTTAAAAAATAAAATTTTAAACTACAAAAATTAAGGAAATTCACCTTTTATAGTTTACGGAGCTAATTATAACATGGGCCCTTGACATGTAGCGCTTGTGACCTCACATATTACATCACTCATGATATGTTCAATGACATCATTAATGACATCACATCAAGGTATGTAGGCAAGCCTATTGGCTTTGTCAAGGGGTCATCGACGCAATAAAACATCAATCATGTTAAGATTAAACATTAAAACCAATACAATTTAATATAATATTCAAAAGCATTCATTATTAATGACAAGCATTGTAATGTTTGTCAGTAAACCTTTAAACAAAGCATGTGTATTCAAAACATCAAAGAGTGCCAGAGTCTTTCTTTCACACTCCACAGGCCACTGAAGGAAGCCATAAGAGCAACCGCAAGGGTTCCCTACAATACTCAGTCGAAGAGCAAAAGCTTTGGCTCTGGCTATTAGAAACACCATAAACTTGTCCTGTGGTCACATAGTGAATAATAAATGAGCGGCTCCGGCCGCTTAGTTAATATTTCTTTGGGCATTCTTTACTTTTTTTGAGGGCCTTGGTCACTGGTGTAACGAAACTTGAGGGAGCCCCCCTGCAAAGTACGTGGAGGGGCTCCCTACAGACTCAATCAAGAGCTCTCCGGCCGGAGTACTGTGCTGAGGGGCCCCACTGAAGCCTGGGGACCACCCGCACCGCGTGGGCTGAGGGGGCCTGTGTTATGCCACTGGTCTTGGTCCTACCCAGGGCTGCCACAGCTTGCCATATTCTTGGGGATCTATGGAGGGAGCCCCAAAGTCGGCACAGCCCCTAGCCATCACCTATTCTAGGGGGCATGTGAGAGCTGGCCACACTTAATTGTGTATTTTTTTTTGGCGAGGTCTGAGCCGGGCACCAACAACTGAGCCATCTGTTGGGGGCCCGGAAGGAATACCAAAGCCCACACAGGCTTGCCAGCAACCATCTTTAGGTGCTGGTGGGAGATTGCCACAATTCTATGTGTTCCTACCTCGAGGGATCAATCTTTCTTTCTGCTCCTACTGATGGCTTCATTCCAGTGTCTGTTGCCCGCGCTCTTGTGGGCAGGGAAAAAGGCACATGCCTCGTTATTGCCCCAGGGATGGAATTCCATGGAGTCCATATTTGCGTTGGATGCTGGGCAGTGGGGTCCCTGGACCCATTAAATGGGTCGGGAAGTTTGGCCACTCTCATGGCTGTAGGAGAGTAGGATCTGCTTCACATGGGTACCCCCACTTTTTGCTGGTGTTTCACTGTTTTTCGACCTTAGTCTGGCTGTGGCACTGCTAATCAGGACCCCAGCCTAGCTGCTTCTTCTCTAAAATGGTTTCCATGTACATTAGGTACATTTCTAATTGGATTCTGGAGTGCCTTTAAGCCCCTAGTATATGGTATACTATGTACCTAGGGCATAGGTAACTCAGAGGCCTACCAGGGGCTGAAGCATGTATTATGCTACCCCTGGGAAGCACTCCAAAATGGCACCACAGGTCTGCTACTGCAGCCTGGGTAAGGGTGTGCTTGCACTCCTTACAGTGGTATAGGCTACCTATATCACTACCATTGCACACACATATAAAACCTATAAGTCACTCCTATGGCAGGCCTTAACAATCCTGAAGGCAGAGTGCTTGGTTTTTATGTGAGAGGGTGCCCACGCATTAGCAGAGCCCCTCTGCAGCGTTCGGAGTACCTCCTCTGATGCTGTTTGTGGTGCAGCCTGACCATATACTCTTAAGTGCATTATAACCTCGCGGTAATTGCTAACTTTGGGATGGCTGCACGGAAACATGTCGTGTTTGGTGTCAAACGCTTTGGAAAACTACCCCCCCCCTGCCAGTCCTGGCGGCGGGGGTAGCATTCCACCCTTCTAGAGGGAGAGACATGTTCACACTGGTCTAACCCGGTAGGACTTTCTACAGCCCTGGCATCACAAAATGGATGCCTCTGCCACAGACACGGGTCTGGTCTCCTGCTGCTGACCGAAACTCCGGCAGGGGAGGCCTTGAAAATAGGTTTCCTGTCGCAGGGAGGTGTAACCACCTCCCCAGACAGGCAGATGTGTATTGGGGCTGGGCGGGAGCACTCTCTGGTGCTTTGAAGTCCTGCACTGGGGGCACACTTGGTGTCCCTGTGCATAGTCCAGTTCAAACCGGTTGCAGGGGCTACCTGCCCCTGCTCTGGTGTGAAACTGGACAAAGGAAATGGGTGTAACCACCCCTCTTTCCAAACCCTCCCATAAGTGGGTCCCTAGAGTATGTCCTACCCCCAAACTTTGTATGAGTATGGGAACCAAGTCCTTGCGACTTTAGATTACCCTGGACGAAACTCTGCAATATATATCCTGGACCTTCGACGTTCTATCCTGACTAGAAGACTGAAGAAATCTCCTTCGGAGTCAAGGAGTGACTCCCCTGCTTGGCAGGCACCAAAGAAGCAACTGTCTGGTCTGCAATTCCAAAGCTGCCGCTGGACGCCGAAGTCTCTGCATCACCAGAGGTAGATTTCCTGACTTCCCTGAGGCTACCCTCAGGCTCTTCTCATCAAAAGAAGCAATAGCATATAAAGTGGACTTTCAATCAGCCCTTGGTATGATTGAAAGGGTCCACAGCAAAGCTGAGGCCCGTGGCTATCGTGGGTGACTAGGAACCAAGACCCCTGGGCACCGCGTACTATTGCTGGTACATCGACTTCCTGTTTATCCTTGAAGTTCTGCTTTGGGCTCCAAGTAGCCCCAGCCTTGAGCACTGACTGCACTGAAGATCTCTGGCCTCCACTCCACGAATGACCCGTGGGCCGGGTTCCAGTGCGACCGCTTGAGGCTCCTTCGCGATTGCTAGCCCGTTGGCTAGTGGGTCCCCACGAAGGCAACTCCTCTTCTGCTTGGGCTTCCTTGGTTGCTCCAGACGTGCCCTGGAAGCAATAGCATATAAAGTGGACTTTCAATCAGCCCTTGGTATGATTGAAAGGGTCCACAGCAAAGCTGAGGCCCGTGGCTATCGTGGGTGACTAGGAACCAAGACCCCTGGGCACCGCGTACTATTGCTGGTACATCGACTTCCTGTTTATCCTTGAAGTTCTGCTTTGGGCTCCAAGTAGCCCCAGCCTTGAGCACTGACTGCACTGAAGATCTCTGGCCTCCACTCCACGAATGACCCGTGGGCCGGGTTCCAGTGCGACCGCTTGAGGCTCCTTCGCGATCGCTAGCCCGTTGGCTAGTGGGTCCCCACGAAGGCAACTCCTCTTCTGCTTGGGCTTCCTTGGTTGCTCCAGACGTGCCCTGACTTACCCTCGCTGGGTGAGTCCCTCAGACCCTGCTGGTCTGCACCGACGTCCTTCTTCTCTATCCACAAGACTTGCCGTTACCAAGGCTGGTTGGGTCCATTCTGGTCGCCGACACCGCAGCACTCAACATACTTTGTGGGGCAGCTCGAATCCAGCTCATGGACTTCGTCGACGCCTCCTGGACCTCGTGGCTGAAGAGTCAAGACACCCATCAACTCACCTGAAGCACCCTACATCTGTGGGCATTGGTCCATCCTGCCCTCGGTCACTGACAAATGACCCAGACTCTGTCCCCTCTGCTTTCAGGTTCCTTCCATCCTAGATCCAGGCTTGGATCCCTTCAAACACTTCTTCTCTTCACGGCAGCAGCAGTTCTTCGCCAGTTTCAATTGTAATCGATGACGCGACGCGACACCAAAAGACACCTAAACACCCGGCTTCCCTGGGTGAGGTAACACAAGTACTCCGCTGCTCCCATGCGTGCTAGCCCTAGAACTTCTTAAGTCCAAAAGGGTTTGGTCCTAACTCGATTCTAAGGTTCCCTAATCTTTACATTTCCAACTGTGACATTGCCCATAGAATATCCCCCGTGGGTCCCCTGTGTCACTACCTTGGGTGGTTCCTTGGGGTCCCAGCAATTCTACAGGCTCTAGGCCTTGTGTCTAGTTCAGTCGTGGTTTTTATACCACTTTATTGGTATATGGTTTGGTACGCCCTTAGGGCCCAAACGTGTATTTGTGCTATTACTGTTGATTGCTAACTTGTAAATTAAGTACTTCAAACTCCAGACTCATAAAGAGACTAGAGGGGTGTGTTTTATCTTAAAAACATATATTTTAAATATATACCTGGTGTGGTTGTCCTTTCATTTGATCATTCAAGAGATTATAGACTGGTAAAACAAGCTGCTTTACATTCCTTCAAGACTTAGCCTGAATGCTGCTCTCCATAGCTACCACTAGGATACCTTTCAATAAAGGTTGTCTTTAACATATTCACCATAAGGGGTTGTTTGGACTGATACAAGGTGCCCACTATAATTAGTGGAAAGCATATATCAGGCCAACTTCTCACAATGGCCCCCTCTACTTTAATTTATTAAAAAAACAAAATGTGCTGATCCCTCTGGCCTGGTTCACCTCGGAGGAGACTTTAATGGAAAAGGGCACCTGGGCTTTAAACAAAATGTTTGCTAGTCCCATGGGAGTACCACAGGACTGTGAAACAATTAAAAAATAATACTTTTGCCCCCAGGGGCATCCCCGAGACGGGCTAAGTCAGGTGTCTCCAACCAGTAGATCGTGAGCTACCAGTAGCTCACTGACACCTTCAGAGTAGTTTAAAGCCTTAATTTAAAGAAAAAGCACAGGGTCACATTTTTTTTTAAAGTTAAGGGAAGGCTGTGTTTATTTTACATTATTATCTTCAGGCTGGAGATAGCAGGGCCTGATAATGACCATTGCTAGAGTAAGATTTATGACCCAGGGCATAGAGGTGAAGAACTAAAGGACTGATGTATTTAACTCTTCAATAAGTACCTGTCAACTTAATATTTGAGAGTTGGAACAAAATGATGTTTCTGAATGCTTTTAAATGGTAGAAAATTAAAATGAAAAGTAACCTTAATGATTAAGTTAATTCTTCGTTTCAATTTTCTCCTATTTTAAAGTTTTGCATTTACAAACAGAAGGTCTCTTGCTCCCAGTAGCCACTTTGCCATATTTAAAACTTAAAAATACAGTCCTCTTTTTTTAAATGGGAGAAGTGTAAAGTGAAGAAAAATATTTCTATGAAACATTAAGGGGCCGATTACGATGTTGTCTGGATACTCTTCTGATCAAATCGGGTTCTGCGAGTTCGATAGACCCATTACAATGCTTCCGGACATTTGTTCGGTCAGAGTCGCATTGACTTCAATGGGAGCCTGTGTTCCGAAAGAGAACACAGCCTCCCATTGAAAAAAGGGGTGGTTGGGGAAAACATTGCACCCTGTGGCGGGCACCCCATGGTGCTTGCCACACTGTGCATGCATGGAAAGGGGGGACCCATGGGTACCCCCAAGGGCCTGATTCGGAGGGTCCCGGGTAAAGGGGTGCCTGCTACGGGGCCCAGAAGTCAGATTCCGAAGCCGATCCATGTCACAACAACCGTTTCGGAAAGGCTGTCCAAATCCGACATCCTAATCGCTCGTTCAGAAACGCAACCTGTAGACCTATACGAGTCTGCTTCAACCAACTCGGTTACTCCAAATGCAGTTCGGAACCAAGTCAGGCGTTCCAAATGGTTTCCGGACATCATAATCAGTCGTTCGGAAATTTTTCCGAGTCGGTCGGAAATAAGGCTTCCAAATCGAATTCAAACAGATCGAATGCCGTTTGGAGCCTTTCCAAACAACATCGTAATCAACCCCTAAGTCTTAATGTTTTTGTCCACTTTCAATTAAGCCAATTATGTCTTAATGTTTTATGATTTTTAAACAGAATGATGCCTCAGAAACCACGGATTCAATTTTTACTTTGTACCACAGAAGTTTTTATTATTTAAATCTGGGTTACCTTACTTTGTAAATTCTTTTCAATGTTATTTTACAGTTAAGGTTCCTATTGTCGACTATCTTTTAGATGAACCCTGATAATTTTCTTTATAACAAAGCAACATATACAATATTTACAATACCAACATATAGAAAGACATAAACCATACAATACATTTTATTCACATAAATCCACATATATCCATACAGGCAAAATGTATTACAAATCCAAACACTTTGCAACACAATAGTGTTCTGTTAGGAACTCTAAAGGTCCTACTTTTTTAAATCTAGTAAGGGGACATGTATTTCTTTGTCCTCAATACCCACTTGTCCATAGGTCCTATAGGGGTCAGAGACTATTTGTGCATTTCCGATTTGAGCTTATGCTTTCAGCTCAAATGTGCATCAATTATTTGGCATAACTTCTAGTTCTTATTAACTCTTGACCTCATATAAATGTAATCACCAACGCGTTTTGACCTTCACGATGAGTGGACAGAAGATTTTTTTAAATGGAAGGTCTTCATCAGGGCAGGACTATTTTTCATGTAGGACATCTAATTCCTGTGTCAAATAAAAACATGATTGTAATATGAGCATATCCTTTCTACAAGTATTGTTAGAACACAATTTTATTGGGCTCTTTTACTCACGTACTTGGTGTCCCAAACTTCCTTAAATGCGATTAATCACAACCTATATGAATAAAGTCATATGTCATGATGACTAATATTTCTACAGCTATTATGAGTTTGTTTATTAAGATGTTTGTTCATCAACCACCTACCGGGACTTACTGCATTTTGTGCTTTTCATAGCCATGAGCGCCTTATTTCTTCTTGTTTTCTCCTGTGTCTCCACAATCTAGAAATGAATGAATGGTGTGAGAAGCCTTACGCTTCTACAGGTTACGCTATCTATCTATTGGGACTGGCATGCATTGTTATTTATATTCTCACTTGAGATATTCGTATTTTTCATATTGTGAAGGGTGAACACTGTGCAATAGCAG
Organism: Triturus cristatus; assembly: GCF_964204655.1. Lineage (NCBI taxonomy): Eukaryota > Metazoa > Chordata > Amphibia > Caudata > Salamandridae > Triturus > Triturus cristatus. Next base: position 695,050,602 of record NC_140591.1, read on the forward strand.
ATATGTCCTCATTAGGAATATTTTAATGTTTAACATGTTGTGTGGAGTGACCGTTGTAATGTGCCAATCTGAATATTTTTTAACTTTACTTGTTTCGCGGGGAAAGTTGCATTAACTGCGCTTACTGCTTGCCCTTCATACCTCTGTGCAGTTTCCCTTGTGCGTTTTCAAACCTTCACCTTTGTGCGTTCCCATACGCATGCATCTTTGAAATGCCTTCATTCAGGCGAGTGTAACGCTTTTCGTACCTTACTGGTAGGTTCTTGTATTCTATATGGTTCTCGGCGAAGCCACTTCCTCGCGTCCGGGTTCCTTCTTTTGGTATCTCTCGGCGTTTACTTCCATGTTTTTGTATGTTTTTCATTTGCTCAACATCTTCGGTCGGCGTGTGACGTCACTCCATTTCAGGCATTCAACTTAATGTTTTATGAAGCATAAGTTTTCCCTTTAAATTCCTGCCATTTAAACAAACTGATATATTTTTCTGTTATAAATATGTCACCTTGTCTACAGGCCACTGGGAGCAACATGTATTGTGTTTGTAAATGTGACAATTAGAAATGGGATTACATTTAAATGATGAGTTTTTTGGAATCCTTATAAACATAAAGTTAACTCTTGCTCATCGCCTGGACGAACTGTGGCATCACTGAGATGGAGTCCCTTTTCGAGGACGGACAGCTGAGACCGTTTTTAAAGCCTTATGGACGACTACGGTCTTCCCCCAGGTCAGTTCCTACTCCACCGTCAACTTCTTGAAAGTTACCGACCGTACCACGACCTCTCGCTAGGGGAACCGAGCACACACCCAGTCATCCACACGGTTTTACATATGGGAATGGGGCGACACTTAACCACTTGGCTGTATAAAGCCATACGAGAACTTACTAATAAACCATTAGTGACCCTGCATACCACTTGGGAGGAAGAAATCGGATGCCCACTACATGAGAAAGAATGGGAGAGGGCCCTGAAATACCCCAAGAAGGTATCTAGAAACGCACGCTTTAAAAATATACAATTCTACATACTCCATAGAGCGTATCTGACACCGGCACGCCTTCAGCGATTCTATCCAGACACACAGTTTCTTTGCCCCAGATGCCAATCGCAGGACGCAGACTTTTACCACATGTTTTGGAGTTGCCCCACAATCCGATCATACTGGCAAAACATTCACGCCTCTCTAAGGGACCTCACAGGACTCACATACATGAATACATGGGAGGCCAGTGCAATAGGTATCTTCCGAAAACAAAAACAATATAAAGTGCAAACTCGATTTGTTTCACTGGCCGTGTTGCTAGCTAAGCGGAATGTGGCCATGCACTGGCGTTCCCCCACTGGTTCCCCGCGGCCTGGGTGGGAGCAACACAAAAATGAGCTGCAGCAGAAGAGGAAACGTTGCGGGAGGAGGAGGTGAGAAGGATACGCAAGCACCCCATTTCTATGGAATGGGCCCTACTACTACATCGCTTCAAGCAATCGATTCCTGGCGAGGACCCAGGCGGCGGCCTACATACACCAACGGTCCCACAACCACAGGTTCAGACCATAACCGACCATACCAGACCCTCCCCGGTGGCGTGATCATACCACTGGCAGTAGTATCGTGCACTATGTCACTTTAGCCGACGGAATTTGAGAGTTAGACCGAACAAAATCCACCTTCAATAGCACACAACTATATCGACCACCGAGACACGTAACACCCACACGCCTATTCCGACGTCCGACATTGATGCCCGGGAATAAAATTCCATGACCATTCCCCAGTTCTTTTTGTGTTATACCCCAGTTTAAGTGGCATGCACACAACCGGAGACCCCAGGGTTAACAAAATATCTATTGACCAGCCCTCTTTTTATGACTAGCGTTTATTGTGGTATGAGCTGTAACATGCAGTTCAACTGAATGTATCTTATTATTGCTATTTGTCATGATAACCTATAAATGCCAATAAAACTATGTTACAAAAAAAAAAAACATAAAGTTAACTCTTCAGTTTAATTTCTCCCATTTCAAAGTGTTACCTTCACAAACAGCAGGCATCGAGCTCTCAGTGGCTGGTAGACATGGTGCTATATTCATAACTGAAAAATACAGCCATTATTTTAAGTGGGAGAAATTTAAAGTGCAGAAAAATGTTCATATCGTGAACATTTTTGCAGAACATTTTCTAGATTTTAAACTTCTCCTAATTAAAAAAATAATGTTTATATATATATATATATATTCTACATGCAGCAGTGCCACATATGATGAAAGGTATTCCGGTGGCACAAATATATACAGCTGTCAGTCACCCATACACATTTTTCTCATGTATATGCACACATGTTGGATGAGAGGTGATTGACCCCATTCTAGACCGACCGTAGGAGTGCATTATAATCTCAGGTAGTCTGCACTCGCATATGTCCTCTATGACTAATGTACCAAAAGAAAAAAGGGAGTATGGTATATCTAATGTAGCCCCACAACTAATGCAAATCACATGTGTGCTTTAAAGATGTAGCTAACTAAATATTTGGTGTTCTGTATTAAAATTTATAGTAGGGGTTAACAAGTGTGCTTATGAACATGATCTAGTGTTATACTTATCACAATAATATTGTAGGGTTTAAATATACGCAAATATTAGAGCATATGTTAAACTCAGGGTTTTTTTTTGCATGTAGAATGCCATAATAATGTAACTTGTGCGTTGTTAATTAAGCTTAATTGTAGGCCTGAAATGCATTTTCTAATTCACGTTCCAGCTAACATTTGAATTCGTATTTTGCTGAACCGTAGAATGTTGCATGTATCTTGTGTTCCCACTGCAGGTAGACTACATTTCATTAGTTGAGAGAAAGAGCTATTGTTTTAGTAGATAGAGAGGCCTGGGAAGAATAAACGCAATAATGAATGTGAGATGAGTTCTCGTGGGAGGAGATGACACCAAGGACGGCCAAAATAACTAATCATGTGAACGGAGAGGCGGAGAAGGAGCTGGAGAGTTTTGGAATAATGGAAATGTACTAGTGGAGTTGTGTGAGGTGTTTTGATTCAACAATTGCTTATGTTGTAACGTAGACAGGGACAGCTGACACTTTGCTTTAGGACACCCTGAGGTACAGACCTCGTTCTTGGCTATTGTGGCTTTATGCTACCTGACCCATGTTGGAGTTACTTCTATGGAAGACTCTGTCGGCTGACACCTTTTTTTTTCTTTTAAACATATTTTATTAGATTTTGAAAGTACCACAAGGGCAAAGGCCCAACAAAATCCACATGGAGACAAATTGTTACATTTTTTACAGATGTGGAGATATCAATGGGTACAATTTGAATACATAACAAAATATAATACACTGAAAACTGCGCACAGTCTTTCCCACCCCACCCACAATGGCAATCTGCAAACCTCCTATAGGACTACTATTACGGGGATTGTGATGAAAGAGGAGGGAGATCAATACCCCAGTATGCGGTCCAACGAGACCAAATTTTCCTAGTTTTTTGGGGGCAACCCCTCGCTTGAAAAACTGCCATCTCAGCACCCATGCATTTATCTAGTTCTCTTTGCCACTTTCCCATTGTCAGCGAGGTGCCCTTCCATAGTTGGACTATGTCCCGTTTGGCGAGTGTAAGGGCGAGAAAGAGAAGATGCTGCTTATATTGGTTCCCACCTATATCTTCCATGCTATGAAGTAAAAACAGACGTGGATCGTGCGGGACGTCCCACATCAACACATCTTTAAGGCAAGTCGATACCCTATGCCAGAAGGGCTGTAGGGCCACACAGCCCCACACCGTATGGAGAAATGTCCCTTCCTCCCTGTCACATCATATGCACTGGAGGGATGCTACAACCCCCATCCTCCAAAGACGTACACGAGTATAGTACACGTGGTGCACATACTTAAACTGTATGAGACGGCAACTGGAAGCAACCGTAGTACCACGGGGACTAGCTATCTCCCCCGCCCAGTCATCATCCGTCAAGTCTGGAATGTCATCCTGCCATGCCCTCCTCATTTTGTGTAGGGTCGTGTTGGAGTGTGATGTCAGCGCCTGGTATATCTGTCTTATTTTGTGTGCTCCTAAATCCCCCATAAGGAGTCGGCCTTCTAGCGGATGGAATTCAGGGAGATCGGGTATATTTGCAAGCGAGGGAGTCAAGGCATGACGCTGTTGGAGGTACCTATTGAACTGGGTTTTGTGAAGATGGAACTCCTCCTGCAGTCGCTGAAATGATTTGAGGCCGGTGCCCTGCATAATGTCCTCCAAGGTGGAGATACCAATCAGGTTCCATTGCCGGAACCCTTTCAGTGCAACCACCTGCTGCAAGTAATTACTGTGCCATAAATGCGTCACCTGCATCAGCCGCATGTGCCAATCCATTCGTCGAACCGTGTACTGACTCAACCTGATCGTTGTTGGGCTGGATTGTGTCAAAAAGTCAAGACTCTGCGCACTGTAAAGGAGCTGTAGGAGGGGAGTCCTCCCCATGGCGGTGTGTTCTAGTGTGAACGCCGGGTCCATAGTCGAATTATACCACCAGTCGTTAATAATTAACAAATGAGCCACCACATAGTAGGAGTATACATCTGCAGCAGCGATACCACCGCAATAAGTGGACTGCGTACAGGTCTGGAGTGCCCATCCAATCACCCCTCCCCCCATAAACATTTATTGTGTAGGGCGTTAATTTGTGCAAACCACGCCCGTGTTATGTGGTACGGGAAATTCTGAAGATGGTAGAGAACCCTGGGGAGAGAGACCATTTAAAAAATGGCAGACCGCCCGTATAGCGAAAGCTGTAGGGATGACCAGACAGCTGTCTCCTCACGGAGATTGGAAAGGAGTGGGTTTATATTGCATGTCCACGAAATCTGCGGACAGGGGGACACAAATACCCCCAGATATTGAAACCCCTCCGTAGAGTGTTTTAACTGGGATGCCCAGGTGCCTCTGCCCTGATGGCCACATACTGGGAACATCACTGATTTAGCGGGGTTAGTGTGAAGCCCAGCATTCTGGCCGAAGACCCGGCCTCATGCCAGTCTCGAGGCAGTAGTCACTGCTCAAGGGCCTCGTGAATCGTACCCAATAAATGCGGACCCAGCACGGTCATGTGGGAGCAAAGGAACTCCATAGGGAACCCATTAGGACCTGGAGCACGACCCGGGCGCATCACATTGACTGTGGCTGTTAATTAGTCAATGGTTATGGGGGCATCTAATTGATCCCTCATTTGAGCCAATAGTCGCTGGGGGAAACATTTCGTAGGAACTCCGCAATGGTATCTCCCGAGACCTGTTCCCTTCAGGTATACAGCGTAGAAAAATTACTCGCGAATTTCTCCACCACCTCCGTGGGGGACTGTACGCAAGGCACCATCGCCACCTCTGATGGTAGGGACCGTGGCCGGGCCCTGCCTAGCTTGACATAGTCTATGTAGCATTTTACTAGATTTGTCCCCCCACTGATATATCTGATATTGGGACACCAACCAGATGTCCTTCGCCTCCTCTGTCAGATGATGGTGCAGCTGCTGTTGCGCCAGGGATAAGCTCCCTCTAAGAGTCGGGATGGGCTCCAGCGAGCACCTCGTTTCCAAGGAAATGCACTGGGCCTCAAGGTCAGACCTCTGGGCGGAGCGCTTATGCTTGTCATTAGTCCTATAGCTAATGTCCACCCCTCTAATGGTGGGCTTCAGGGTCTCCCACAGGGTAACTCTTGAGGGGGCGGAGTCAACGTTCAGGGAGTGATAATCGTGGATCGCCGCGTGGTGACACTCTTGGTAGGATCACGCAGATGCCACGGGGACAACCGTCATCTGAGCGGGGCCTTTTGAAAATTTAGGAGGAGTGTCACAGTGACAGGGGAGTGATCAGACAACCCTCTCGGAAGATGGGAGACCTGGGAGAACCTGTGGACACAACTCTGTGGCGTGAACAGGTAGTCTAATTGGGAAATGGAGCCATATACCGCCGACATGTATGTGTACCCTATCTCGGCAGGATGATATGCCCGCCATAAATCTGCCCAACCCAGGGCCCCAGCGAGTGATGACACAACGTCATTCCAATCGCCCCCCAACAGGGACAGACCTTCAGGGAGCTCACCCCATAGCCATGTCAGACCTTCCACGAACGTAGCCCCGAGGGGCGGGAGAGCATACACACTGCCCAGCATGAGCGGTTTACCATAAAGCGTTCCCGTCAGGAAAACGTACCTACCCCCAGGGTCAACCCAATGTTTAGTATGGAGGAAGGGGACACGAACATGAATAAGAATGGCGGTCCCGTGGCAGCCACTAGTGAAACCTGAATGGAATATTAGTTGGAATCCGAACCTAGCCAGATACGGGGCCTTATTACCCAGGAGATGAGTCTCCTGCAATAGGAGAATGTCTGCACCATAACATTGGGCTTGCCTGAGGATGGCCCCCCATTTAACCTTGTTGAGCAGCCCCCAGACGTTCCACGTCACCACCGTCAGTTTACCTATATGGGAGGCTGTTGCTGGAAGGGCCATATATCTAATCTGGGTCCAAGAGTAGTGGTCTGCCAAGTGAAGAGTGGGATGTGCGTCCCCGTGTATTAACAACAAAAAACATAAACTTACAATCCTGAAACCCCCAGTTAATGTCCCCCCTCCCCCCTCCCGATACTGCTAAGAATTAGGAGCATCTGTCGCTGTGAGGGGAACCTCAGGACCTAAACCACGTAGACCAAGGACCCCCAACCAATGGATCCCAACCACCCCAAAAACATGAACCTTGGGGAGCTAGTGGCTGTGCAGGCTAACCACCATGCGTAATGTCCAACTCTACTCGGTGCAGAATGATCGGGGTAAGTCCAACCCATGAACAATCAGTTATGATAAGAATATCACAGGTCATGGATCGGTCAAGATGCTCGCACAGGACTAGAGGATCGACGGTCAGAGCTAGAACGATGCCGCCTCTTAGACTTCGTTCTGCGAGATCGATTCCGCTGCGAGCCCAGAGAGGAGTCTGACTCCAGTGGGTGCAGGGAATGCGGCTTCAGGTGGACCTTTCATCAGACCATGCGAAGGCCGCTTCAGGCGAGTCGAGGAAGAATGTTTTGGAGTTATAGATCACATGGAGTCTGGCAGGATACAATAACATATAAGAGATGTTGAGTTCACGTAGCCACCGCTTTGCTGCAGTGAAAGACTGTTGTTGTTCTTGCACCAGGCGGGTGTAGTCTGGAAAGATCATGATGGGCCTGGAGTCGAAGATGAGTTTATCCTTATTCAGGTGAGCATATTGCAGCACTGCGTCTCTGTCTGCATAATTTAACAGCTTTGCAATGACCGGCCGTGGATTTTCTCCAGGAGGTGGCTTTCTTGTAAGCGCCCGATGAGCCCTCTCGACCACAAAGCATGCAGAGATCTTGTTCGCCGGCAGCAGATCCTTAAGCCATGACGTGAGAAAACGATTCATGGAGCTGCCTTCGCAACTCTCCGGAAAACCAACAAAGCGGAGCTTATTGAGCCTGGCACGGTCTTCTGCATCTTCGGCACAGGTAGCAAGCTCCTGGGAGATCACAGTCAATATATTGACCTGTTGTTGGAGGGTCTGCACGGTATCCTCCACAGAGGACATCCACATCTCGGCTTCAGTAATACGGTCAACAGCCTTGCACAGGTCCTGCCGCAAGTATGAGACCTCGGTACCCACTGCGTCAATCTTAGCCTTCAGCATGTCCCTTGCATCCGTGATGACCACAAGCAAGGCGGCATTATATGGAATGGGGCCAGAGAGAGGGCCCCCACTTGCAGACATTGCAAACTGGTCCAGGGTGCTCTGTTGCAGACCCGTGGCATTAGGTTTGTCCTTCCCCATGTTAAGATCCTCCAGGGAACAGTTCCGGATGCTTCTGGGAGAGATCTCAATCCGGCGAGGTATACAAGATCGCAAGGCCACCGATCCACCTCCTCAAGGGACTCTCCAAGGAGTGCCCCGCGGCCAGTCCTCACGGACTCTGTCCACCACTAGGTCGCAAGCCACACTGGATCTAATCCAGCCGCTTCTGCAACCAGCGGCAAACAGTCAAGCAGGCCCCTCTAATAAAACCTAGCTCGCCGGAACACCCCCAATACCCCGACGTCCAGGAGCAGCGTCCTCTCTGGCAGTGTGGAATGCCGGTCACAGTGTGTCGCCAAAGTCCAGGTGGCCCCGCATGGGGGTAACCCACCTCCCGAGCCTCCACCACAGGGCACAAATCAGCAGTTGAGGACAAATGCACAAGTCTATGGCGCCAATGCCTCCTCTCCGGAGGCCCCGAGATTAACCAAAATGGGGGGCTGTAGCGTAATCTCATCCCCGGGCCCAGGATTGGGCCCCATGACAGCCACCAGCTCTTGCGGGCGGACACCTCGTCACGCACCAGCTGCAGCAATGCTCCTGAATGTGGCTCTGCCGCCGGCGAGCAATCGCGCCTGGTGCCCAAGTATCCCCCCCCATGAGGGAGATCGCATCCTGCGGCGCCGGCGGGGCACCGCAGACACGGCACATGGTACCGTGGCGAGAAAGCCAGTCAGGCCCTCAAGGCCTCCCTACAGCCCAGGCCTCAGCCGGCGACCAGACACGTCACCCAGGAAGGCCGGAAGGGGCAAGGATGTGCGGCAACCGGCCACCCCTGCTGAACACCCCTGCCCTCCCTCTCACCTCAATACAGGGCGGAACCCGGTCCACGCCCCAGACACAGCCACGGCCTCGCAGAAGCAGAAGGCTAGCGAGGGGACGCCGAGTTCTAGCCACAGCGCGCTCCTCGCAGCCCTTGCACTCACCCTCAATCCACCAGTGAAAGTCTCTCCTTGACTTCGCTGGCACGCCAAAAAACTCCTCTATCCTGCGCACCGAGGATTTTCTGCCCAAGAGTCAGATTGAGAAGGATAAACGATGGATTAAGGTGGCGGGCACACGGAGCTTATTCAAGCTGAGTCCACCTTTTTATCTTTTACTAAATTCTGCCTTAGTTAGGACTGACACCTTAGAATAGTGTAGGGACGGTTAGGGATTTGTAGGGGTTCCTGAATGGATGCAATATAACATGTATTTTTGTCTCCTTATTACCTATGCTGCTGTAATTGAATTAGACGTTTTCTTTTTTCTTTTTGCTGTATAGCAGTGGTTAATTTGTAAAAAAAATAAGTGCCGGGACTCTCATCAGGAGGCAGCTTGAACAGCCCATTTCTCCTGTTAACGCCGCCTAAAACCGAACCACCTACTAACCATGAAAGTGGGGAGAGGAGGTGGAGTAATGGCCAGAGTTGCCAACTTCGGAGCTAGGGAACTTGATCTGAGTCTCAGTGTCGGCTCAAAATGCAGGGATCCTGGGCAACTCACTTAATCTCCACATGCCTACCATAAATGAAAGTATCCTTAACTGGCGCTAATGAAAAGCATCGGTGTTGATGATTAAGGGCTGCTGCTGAGCACCCGAAACCACTGGCTCAAATTAGGCACTGCTGTAAAGGGTGAATCACTTTTGAAGATTTGCCTTTATCCTATTTACTTTGTATTTCTATAAAACTACGTTTAGATTGATGTATTTTAATCTGATTAAGAGTTGGCAATAAACTAACTAATCTGAGTTTAGTTGTCAAACTGTGAGACGGCAGGCTGTGCCCGGTGTGTGGACTAAGAGTGCTACCTCGTCGATCAGTGAAGCGGTGGGCGCCTGGTGGGTTTGCTGCCTCTGTAAGCTCTTGTGCCACGCGGCGCGACAGAGAATACCTGGCAAGAAAGAACAAAACTCTGAAAAATGGGGTAGCCCTATAAACACCAGCCTCGTCTCAACTTTGAATCACGCAAGTCGAGTAAGGTGACGCAGGGCGCGCCATCGGATGCGGAGATGGACGCGACGGAGCAGGTCCCCACAGCGTTGGAGAAGACTCTGGAGGCAATTTAGACTAGCTTGGAATCAATAGACGGCAAGATTGAGTCGCTCACCAGCCGCATGTACAGTATATCAGCAAAATTGGATAAGCAGGGAGCGAGATTGGGGGCGGCTGAGCAGAGGATCTCGGATGCTGAGGATGGATTACAGCACTTGGCTGCCAAAGCGACAGACATGGAATTTTTCTGGGCGCTAATCAAGAACAAGAATGAGGATATTGAAGCGCGCTCGAGGCGTAATAACATACGCATTCTAGGCCTGCCGGAATCAACAAATGTGGGCCGGCTGGATGTGTACATCGAAACTCTCCTGCGGGACGTATGTGGACTGGAAACCCTCTCCAATATGCTGGTGGTCGAGCGGGCGCACAGATCTATGGCGGCGCGCCTGCCTCCAGGTGCCCCACCGCGACCCATTATAGCACGCCTTCTCAATTTTAGGGACAGGGATGCGGTGTTGCGTGTGACACGTCATAAGGGAAAGCTACTCTATCAGGAAAATGAACTCTCGTTCTACCCGGACTTCATAGCTTCAATCCAGGCGGCGAGAAAAGAGTTCCAAGGTGTAAAAAAAGTGCTGATTCAGGAGCAAGTGCCATATGCTATGCTGTATCCTGCAAGACTACGGATTGGCGAGGATAGAGCAGCAAAGATTTTTAATAATCCAAAACTAGCTATGGAGTATGCACGGACTCTGCGGCGCAAAAAACAGACACCTGAACACACTTCTGATGTTGAATAGTACTTATGTATTAGATGTCCAGTGTGGTTTCTTTTTTTCCCTGCTCACTTGGCTCATGAAACTGTGGAGGTATAGTTGAGGACAGGTCTTCTGAGGGGCGGGTTGGCACATGCCGATTGCCCGCTATTTATCACATGATGTAGATAATGACGATGTAGATGTTAGAGGTTTTGTGATTTTGCTGCATTGTGTGGTTGCGGGCGTGCTGTGGTCCTTGATGGGGATACATGGGTAGGCGCTGTGCTGCCGCGCGATGTGGTACACTATGCGATGCTGGGCGATGGGGTATTCCTTAGGCCCAATATGTTGTCGCTGGGTGTGGATCGACGAGGAACCCTGGGTACTAGGATAATGTTATGATCCATATGGGCGATGAAGGTCGCGGGGGAGTGCGCCAGCGGTGATAGTCTGTTGGCGGCCCTCTCCCTTTCAATAGGGGAGAGAAATGCGCACCACTCTGACTCCCCCCATGGGAATACCCCAACACAATTTTGCGGTGTGTAGTTCTTTGGTTGGTGGGACAGTTATAGTAGGGATTGTCTTTGGCGTATTGGGGTTGCCGAAGTTTTCCACGTATGCCAGGGGGGTACTAATACTGATAAAGAAGGGCATTCCATTCTCCCCCATACGGACACAGACTGACTGCGACGTGAGATGGGCCTTAGTGCATGGCAAGCTAGGAAATACACTGATTCTACTTATCAATATGTATGGACCAGTGGGGGGGTGTGGCCAAGCAGCCCACAATGGCGGACAGGACCTGCTGAGGCTCCGCGATCGGGCCCCCAGACTGGCCGTTTTTGAGCGTCGCCCGACCCGCCCAGACACCAGTCGGGCGTCGGAGCGCATGTAGCGCAAAGCGGTGCGACAAAGCCACACCTGGGTGCACTCCTGACGGCAGAACGGCGAGATGCGGCCGGAGTGTTTTTTCAGCGGCAAGATGGCGCCCGCCAGAGCGCGAACGCGGGCCCCGTGAGCCCGGACCGGAGCCCCGTGCCCTGCATCGAGAGGGGCATGACCACACGACCACAGCCACTATAGAGGTGTGGGAACCCTCTGACACCACAGCTGCTGCCTGCGAGCCTCCGGACACCCCACACAGAGGCGGGTCGCGACGCCTATGATTAGTGAAGGCTGCCACCGGGGCCACCACACCTGCTGTTCCGCCACTTCACAGCCCTGGGACCCGAGCGAGGTGGTGGCGCTGCCAGACAAGAGGGAGACAGCTGGCCGCTGTGAAGCACGGAATAGCCCCCATTCGGTAATCGCCGCCTGACCTCAATATGGCGCCCGAGATGGGGAACAGACGTCGGAACCACATCAGTGGCTCCACAGAATCCTGAGGGCGTTCAACATCATCGGGACGGAGGTGAGAGGCGGCTTGAGCGTATTCAGGGACACATGCACAGAGAACCCCCCCTGCGCTCACGATGGTGATTGCCTGACCTTAAAATGGCGGCCTCACGATCCTGATTCTTTCGACCTTGACCTCTTCGCCGGAACATTGGTGGGGCACACGACCAGGCAACTAGATCACCGGGGGCCCTGCAGGAGGATTCATCCATCCCTCGACGGCCAGAACACAACGCACCCGTGACGGCGGCCGTCGGGCCCTGAAGAAGCAACCCTACACTGCTGCCCGTCCCAACCTTAAGCCCCTGGGGAGCACCCACTGGGACCTCTTCTCCTTGACGACGTGCGGGCTGCGCCACACCGGTCTCTGTGGTGCCCGCCTCTCCCCCGCTGCAGCGAAGAGGGAAACGCACTGCTGGGGGGAACAGAGTGAGGGTTCCCCCCCATACGTCCGGAACTCCACTGAGTGAGTGAGCTCCGTCCTTTGCCGGGAGGACGCCCTTTCCCCGGCAGGTCTACTCAACCCAACATTGACGCATACACGCAGGGGGCCCCGCCTCTTCGGCCACCACAACGGGGAAACCAAGAGCGACACAGCACACCACGGTCCCTGAGACTGCTCCGGAGAACATGCCAAAGACCCAGGCATGGGTCACAACTACGGCGCCCCCGCCCGACATGTCGATCTCGGCCAAACTGGACAAGGTCTTAATGGCCATTGAACTTTCTCAGCTATCCATGAAAGAACGGCTTGGCACTCTTGCGACGGATATCAGCCTTATCCGGGATGACCACCGCAAACTGGCAGACAAAGTGAGTGACGGCGAGAAGACACTGGACGACATGCAGCCCACTGTTAAGGCACATCAGAAGATGCTGCAGGAAGTCCTGGGTCGCCTATCAGCCGTGGAGGAACGCGTGGATGATTTAGAAGGACGCTCGAGGCGCTGCAACATCCGCGTGCTGGGTCTCCCGGAGGGAATTAAAGGAGCACACCCGCTGGAGTACCTAGAGGCCTGGGTGAAAACCTTCACCCCTGCGGCTGACTGCACAGCATTCTTCTCCATTGAACGCGCCCACAGAATACCAGCCCGCAGACCGCCACCGTGATCCGCTTCCAGACCGCTGCTGGCAAAGTTCCTACACTTCTGAGACCGGGATGCGGTGCTACGAGCAGCCAGACAAGCGGCCCCCTACGGGTGGACAACAAACAGATAATGATTCTCCCTGATTATGCACGAGCGGTGCAGCAAAAACAATCTTCATTTCTGGAGGTAAAACGGCACTTGCGAGCGAACAACATCCAATACTCACTGCTCTGTCCAGCCCGCCTCAGGGTTCTCCATAATGGCCCCGCTATTTTTTTCGCAACTGCCGAAGATGCGCACCAATGGGCAGAACAACACTGTGCGCAGTAGCCCAAAACTGAAGCAGCACGAGGATCCTCTTTCAATGCGCCACGCTCCAGAAGAGGCAACCTGAATGTGAAACGTGGTGGGACGAACAAAGCTGCTGGCACAATGAAGGAACGACGGGAGGCATTGCAGGCGGTGATTGACCTGCAGGCCTCTCCTCTCACGGAAGACATAAACCGGCCCCCGCACATATTTTCATCGGAGGGAGAGGATGACAGTGACGGAACACGGTCCGGAGCGGACTCAATCACACCTCCCCTAGTCACCCCCCAGACTGCGGATGCCATGCTAGACGGCCAATCGCCCATCCTTTCGTCATGAGATGGTCTTACGGCGAACACAGTATGGACTTGCTCCACCCAGGTTCGCCCGTTGAGCTCATACCACATTGACATGTCCTGACACACCGCAGGCGATGCTCAATAATCCTATTAAGGCCCGATCAGTGCCTAGCCCGGCACGTATGCACGACCACCCCCATTGCATTATATAATGTTGTGCTCCCTCCCCTATTCCTCTCGAGGGAGCCAGTTTGGACGCATCGCCACCAACGATGGGTCCTCCGTATTGGGACTGTTTCCCGACCCCACTGTTTATCACCCCTGTGCAGAAGCGCCCCATTCCCCCATGGACTATTACATAATAGGGTACCCAAACTGTCCGCATAGGCCACAGCATACAACACGTAGGGGCTTTATGCTACTTGGGAGTCACTGGTCACTACGCTCTGGCAGACACTGGCCACATAAGCGCGCGTTACCACCCATACAAAGCTATGACAATGCTGAACACTGACATCAATATCCTCACGCTCAACGCCAGGGGCCTTCACATGCCGAGCAAACATTACGCTATATATTCCTAAGCAAAGCGCCAGAATGCTCGGATCGTGTTTCTACAGGAGACGCACCTTACCACAGCTGAGATAGGCAAACTACAGGCTAAATCGCGCGGTACCATTTGCGCAACGTCATATTCAGCATACGCTCGTGGGGCACTAATCTGGGTCCGTCCCAGGACTCCATTTCAGGAAATACAGCGGGTGGTAGACAAGGAAGGTAGATACGCCCTGTTGGAGGGACTCTTGGATGGGCAGTCAGTATTACTGGGAAGCATATACGCCCCGAACATCGAGCAGGACAAATTCTGGGACCGCCTTACAAAGGTTCTGGCCCAATTCACCCCCATTCCATGGATCTTGGGAGGAGATTACAACTGCATATTGGACCCCATTTTGGACCGGTCCCAGCCCCCACCCCGTATTCCCCTCACATAGGCAAACTGACCGGTTTAAGGCTTGGGTCACACAATGGGCACTCACAGACGCTTGGAGACTACACAATCCACAGACACGACTGTACTCATTTCACTCTATCCCACATAACCTGTGGGTCCGTTTAGAAAGATTCCTATGTTCGACGACGATATTACCCAAAATCTGCCACTCGGATTACCTGGGTAGGATTATTTCAGACCATGACGCCCATAAACTGCGTCTCAATTGGTGGCCCCCACGCCCCCCAGTCCCTACCTGGCGCCTACCACGGGACTGCCTCACAGATCAAGCCTTCAAGCACGAACAGGGACAAAGTATTCAGGACTACTTCGCCAATAACACAGGGACGGCGTCTTCAACATTAGTGGAGTGGGACGCTTTCAAAGTAGTGGCCCGGGGAGAATGTACTAAACAAACGACCGGGGTGAAACGGACGCTAGAACAGGCGCTCATTAAATCTGAACAACAGCTCGCTACTGCCACTAAACAGGATGATACCTCCGCTGAAACGGCGACGGTAGTGGCGAACGCCAAGACAGAATACCAAGCAGCCTGCGCAGACCTCCGGCGTTATAATTTTAGAACGTACGCGGCCCGGATGCATAAAGAACGGGATAAAGCCGGTACACTGCTGGCATGGTTAGCCAAACAGGATACCGACGTGCGGCCCATAACGGAAATACTGGACCCCCTCGGAAACCTTGTGCGGTCCCAGGATGAGATCCTTGTGGTCTTTCACCAATATTACTCGACGGTTTATCATAATCCGGAACCGACCGAGCAGGGCATACTTGACCAGTTCCTTGACCCCCTGACACTCCCCAAAATTATGGAAGCGGACAGGACGACACTAGACGCGACGATACACTCTACCGACATCATCCAAGCCCTACACGCCCTAGCCCGCAACAAGGCCCCGGGACTCGATGGATTCCCTCTCGAATATTACGCCACCTTCTCCCCTTTATTGGTCCCCCGTTTGTCGGCAATGTTCGCGGCTGCACTGAAGATGGGAGAATTGCCAAGATCCCTTCAGGAGTCTGTTATTGTGACATTCCTGAAACCACACCGCGACCTTCAGCAAATGGCCTCCTACCATCCCATCACGCTTCTGTCCGCCGACTGTAAGATTCTGGGAAAGATACTGGCAGACAGGTACTCACAAATTATACGTTCGCTGGTGCATCTGGACCAATGCGGTTTGGTCCCGGGCAGGAACACATCCCAAAATATACGCCAGCTGTTCCACGTTCAGGATCAAGTCGGTGACGCATATCCTCGAGCGGCCTGCCTCATCCTCGACCAGGAGAAGGCCTTTGATACCCTCACATGGCAGTTCCTGTTCTCGGTCCTACAACGAACGGGACTGGATCCCACCCTTCTGGCGTACACACGGCTCCTCTACACCAAACTTACCTCGCGCGTTCGCATCGGGCGGTACATCTCGCCGGCATTCGAGGTGCACAGAGGCACGAGGCAGGGCTGCCCACTTTCGCCTCTGCTCTTCGCCCTCGCGGTAGAACCTTTAGCTGTACGGCTACGTCAGGAGGGACAACACTGGGGCATTCCCATAGCGGACGCCGTACACAGTGTATCTATGTACGCCGACGACCTTCTTCTATACGTTCGTGACATCACTGCAGACCTTACCCCCATCTGGGCGACGCTCACAGAATTTGCTGAAGTCTCAGGGCTGCGAGTGAATTGGGATAAATCCACGGTATACCCATTACATCCGAATCTCCCTCCCCGGGACATTTGGATAGGGGACCGGCAAGTGACTCTATCACTCCACCACCGACATCTTCGAAGGCAATCACCGTAGGGCATTGGCTGGAATCAGGTCGGCGGTCGGATTTTGGCGGAATCTCCCGCTAGCCCCAATCGGCCAGGTGGCTCTCGCCAAAATGATAATAGTCCCGAGGCTCCTGTACCATTTCACGAATCTGCCGGTGATCCCACCCAAGACCTTTTTCAGAGACCTAGACATGCTCCTAGGCTCGCTCATATGGGGAAAGGGTAGGCACAGGAAAGCACTGGCAAAGCTAAAACTACCCACTACGCAAGGAGGGTTAGGTGCTCCGTCCTTCGAATCATATTTCCTGGCGGCACAACTGCAGTGGTTATCCTACTGGACAGCAGGCAGACACTTAGGCGAGACGAACACTGTAACCGGCCGGGTACCCATCCCGGAACTATGCCATCTATTAGTGCCAGGCACCTCACCAAGACGGACCTACCCCCTACAAGTAGCGATGGCCTGCAAGTGCAAGCAAAGGATACACCGCATGTCACTGGGGAAGCCCCCATACTCCCGGTTGCTACCACTGGTTGGGTGGCCCAAACACGAACACTATTACACACTCACCATGCTACACACATGGACGTCCTGCGGTATTACCGAAGCAGAGTCGCTATTCGAGGATGGACAACTAAGGCCCTTCCGAAGCCTCATAGACGATCACGACCTTCCCCCTGGCCAGTTTTTACTTCATCGCCAACTACTGGAGAGTTATCGTCAATATCATGATTCATCGACGGGGGAACCACCCACACATCCGGTCATCCACACAATCCTGTATATGGGGGCGGGACGACACCTAACCACATGGCTCTATAAAGCTATACGGGAGCTTACATATAGACCCCTAGAGTCTCTACGGACCACTTGGGAGGAGGAAATAGGCCACCCCCTACATGAAAAAGAATGGGAGAGGGCTCTAGAATTCCCCAAGAAAGTATCCCGAAACGCACGCTTTAAAAACATACAATTCTACGTCTTACACAGGGCATACCTGACGCCGGCCCGCCTCCATAGATTTTATCCTGACACTCAATTTCCATGCCCCAGATGTCACTCACCGGAAGCAGACTTTTATCATATGTTTTGGAGCTGTCCTCGTATCCGAGCATACTGGCACTATAGTCACAAATCACTCCGAGAGCTCACCGGGCTCGCACATTTGACCACCTGGGAATCCTGTGTACTGGGTATTTTCCGTAAACAAAAGCAACACAAAGTGCCCACCAGGTTTGCCTCATTGGCCATATTATTAGCCAAACGCGGCATAGCTATGCACTGGCGCTCCCCCACAGGCCCCCCACTAGCGGCATGGGTGGGAGCAGTACTTAAATGGGTGGCAGCGGAGGAGGAAACACTACGTGAGGAGGAAGTGAAAGGGTTACGCAAACTTCCTATTTCCATGGAATGGGCCCTATTATTGCACCAATTTAAACAGTCCCCGCCCCCGATGACTCAGATCAAGGCTCAGACGTATCCATAATTCTGCAGCCGTCAGACCGCCTCCCAGTACACACTCCAGATCTCCCCACATGGCGTCTCCGCAGAATCGCTAGTGCATGGCACCATACCCCACACCGCACCTGTCGACCAGTTGTCAGACTGCCTCAGTCTGGCTGTCTCCCATGCTCCCAAATAATGTACAATTGCTCTGATCAATGTGTATGCCTCGCCCCGAACCATTACCTGACAACAGCACCCAGAAGTCCACACCCACCTTCCCAGTTTGGTACCCCAGTTTTAGCAATCACGGATTTTGGCGCCTCACGGTTGCCTGAACAATGGACTACTCGGAGTACGACTAAAATTGTATCATTTGGTAAACAGAGAATAGTACAATCAATTTTTCTGTATTCAAATGTACTTTGTTAATGTAACCTTAAAATGCCAATAAAAATATGTTTAAAAAAAAAATAAATCAATATGTATGGACCAGTGGTTGACGACCCACAACCTTATGTACAGCTGCTGGATGTGCTCCGGACGTGGCCGGATGCGGCGACGCTATGGGGGGGTGTTTTTAATACTCACCTCGACCAGGCCCTTGATAGGTCTAATCCACAAGGGGCACATACAGTAAAGTGGCGCAATGTGTGCGGAATGCTATGGCGGAGATGGACTTCATAGATGTATGGAGGTCACGAAATTCTGCTGAGAGAGTGGGTACGCATGTGACGCCGTCGCATCACAGTTGGTCCAGGCTAGACTACTGGCTACTGAATAAAGGTGCTAACTGTTGGGCTATAAATGTGCGCAACTTACCACGCACACTCTCAGGCCCTAACCCAATACTGCTTACAATCCTTATACCAACTAACATCCACTTTCCTTTTACCTGAAGATTCAGAGCTGAGGCATTACTAGATCCGATATATGACGATACCATAAGACAGGCAATCACACAATATTTC
This sequence comes from Triturus cristatus, assembly GCF_964204655.1. NCBI lineage: Eukaryota > Metazoa > Chordata > Amphibia > Caudata > Salamandridae > Triturus > Triturus cristatus. The sequence continues at coordinate 695,069,522 of NC_140591.1, forward strand.
ACACAAAATGTGGGGTCAGTGGATAGTTTTGCAATACTGTGGGAAGCATTCAAGGTCACAATTCGGGGGGTATGTATGAGTACCTCTTCAGGGATATTGAGGGACCTCAGACGACAGTTGTCGAAGATCGAAGCGCAGTTGGGTGAACTTGAAGGGCAATATATTGCTAACCCGACAACCACTCCACTTGACAGGATTCATGCTCTGCTGAAAGAACACGATGATTTAACGAGCACCGGGATACGTTATATATCGAAGCGACAGGTGGCCAGGGCTTATGGTGAGGCTGGGCGCCCAGGTAGGAGGCTTGCTGAGACTATTCGGGCTCGAGCTAATTACCAGTATATTCACAAGATAGTAGACGAGAATGGCGGAGAACACTATCAACCCCAGGACATAGTGGAACAATTCAAAACTTTTTATGGTGAATTATACGCTTCTAGGGGCGTGTGTGATGACGTGGCTCACTTCGACAGGCTCTTATTATCACTCTTTTAAAAAAAGATAAAGACCCGGCTGTGTGCGAATCGTATCGACCCTTGTCATTAATAAACCTAGATGCCAAAATTCTTGCGAAAATATTAGCTCTTAGACTGCAACCATTGCTCTCTGTCATGGTGCTTCCGGATCAGGCTGGCTTTGTCCCGGGGCGTTCTACTTCCAATAACCTACGCACGATATTTGCCATGTATCACATCCTTAACCCTGATCTCCAGGCTGCTGCGGTCATGCTTGACGCAGCTAAGGCCTTCGATTCCATCGAATGGGGGTATATGTTTCACATATTGAGGAGAATGGGCCTTCCAAATGTTTTCTTGAGCTGGCTGCAAATCCTCTATACGGACACCTCGGCGAGGGTGAGGGGTGGTGGCCTTACCTCAGACCCTCTCCGTATAGATAGAGGCACCAGGCAGGGGTGCCCATTGTCGCCTCTCCTGTTTGCTCTTGTGCTCGAACCACTGACCTGTATAATACGTCAGCGCCACAGACAGGCTGCGCTTAATTTTAATCAACGCCCGGTCGGGATATCTATGTACGTGGATGATATGGTCCTCTTTATACGAGAACCGCAGACCCACCTATCGCAGGTGCTGCGTGAGTACATTAGGTTTGGTCTGTTTTCTGGCCTCATGATCAATTGGGGGAAGTCAGTGATTATTCCATTAACATCAAATACGCGTCCCCCCCCTTAGAATATCCTTTAATCTGGACGACTGAACCAGACAAATATTTAGGTGTCTGGGTACATCGGGACCCTGAGGTGGTTATCAAGGAGAACTACGGCAGGGCGATGCATTGACTGGAGGAGCAGGTTGAGGGGTGGGTGCATCTCCCTCTATCTCTGACAGATAGGGTTGCGACACTCAAAATGGTAGTTCTGCCTCGCATTTTTTACTTGTTCTGCAATATTCCCATTCCGTGAATCAGGCATTTTTTCGCAATGGTCAGGACTCAACTTTTAAAATTGATGTGGGGAGGGAAGCAGGTGAGAATCAGCTGGGCCACGCTAACACTCCCATATGCCAAGGGGGGGTTCGGTACACCCGATTTATACATTTATTATTTATGTGCCCAGGCTCACTACGCTTATTATTGGTACCGACCACATGACTTTACCCCTCACTTGGCGGTGGAGGACGGAGATGCGTATCCCATACCACTGTCGGGAATACTTACTCATGCAAAAAGAGGTACACCCCAACAAGAAATTAACTCAATAGATGCGACGGTGGGGGCATGGCAGGCAATTGGCAGGATGGCAGGGAAGCTCCCTCTATACGCGCCGGCATTATCGCTTGCAGGGCACGCGGCGTTATCTGTTATGCAGGAGACTGGTCCTATTAGGGCACTAAAAGAAGTAGGAATAACGCATATGCGCGATGTATATTCAGAGGGCAAGTGCGTGATAGACACTGAAATGGAATTCATTAGCAATCCCACGCCGCTATTCACATACGCTACACACCGACTAAAGAGTTACTATTCGGAGTTTCCATCCGAGCCGCTGACGCTTCTCTCCCTGCAGCTGCTGCTAGTGGTTCCCGTCAGGAAAAAAATAATTACAAAATCATATAAATCAATACAGGAAGAGGCGCGAAGGGGGGTGGATAGCAGTCTAGAGCGTTGGAACTCTGCGCTAGAGATCCCCTTGACAGCGAAAGACTAGGAACAAATATGCACCCTTACAGGGATATTATCGCTCAATGGTAATCTGCGTATCATAAATTGTACAAAATGGGTCTCCGAGACTCCGCGTAGTGTTGGAGATGTGGGCACAACAATGTGGACTTCTGCCATCTTGCGTGGGACTGCATAGCGGTGTACACATACTGGAAGGAGGTTCTCAGTCATATACGTAAGATGACGGGAGTTATGATACAGTGCACGCCGACGGTGTGCTTGCTTTGTCATGTACCACAGTTAAAGGGGGTGCTAGGTAGATTTACACGTGTTGCTCTTTTGTTAGCCAAAAGGCGAGTTGCTATGACCTGGGATGGTCGCCTCAGCCCTCGGATACCGGATTGGATTAAAGATTTAATATATTGTAGGGAGACTCTTGCAATTTATGCAGAGGAATTACCTACTGCATCTAGGCCTAATGATATTTGGGAGCCACTTCGGCAGTATTTGCAAGCTACTACTATTATTGATGATACTGAATCTTAAAATGTTTACGGTTGTTTGCTCTGTTCATGAGTCCTGTTATGTCTGGTTGCATGGCAATGCTTGGACTGTGGATGGAGAATTGAAGGTGTACAGTCAAAATTGGAATTGTTTCATTTTCTTTTGAAATATGCGCCCTGCGTGGCGCAAATGTGTGTTGCTGCCATTGACTTCTTTTGAAATTTAATAAAAAGATTAAAAAGATGGTTATATGTTTGTATTATACATGTAATGGTGCCGCATATGATGAAAGGTATTTCTGTGCCACAAGTACATACGACATAGGCTCTCAGTCACCTATACACATTTATCCCATTCATACGCACACTTGTTCATACATCCCCAAAGACCACACTGTGAATGACACACATGGCAGTCCTATCACATTGCCCCCAATCAAAGTATTTTGTTCAAACCATAGTATCTGGTTCTATGGACATTAAGTTGAAAGTCAATGGAGCTGGACTTGAGGGTGTCTGATAACAATGTGCGAGTTGCGTTGCCTTCAGTAGCTCACAGTGATTTGAATGAATGATCAGAAGTAGTTCTCACTACAGAAAAGGTTGGAGACCTCTGTTCTACACCTAACTCAAAACCATGTTGGAGGAAAACTAGTTATGCACCAAACTGAGTCATTTTAAGCGGCAGGGTATACACCAATATCTGATGTTTTCACCAATCATGTGTGAAGTGCCTCTTAAAGGAATATCTTTCGAACAAGTGGAAGTTTATTTGGTAGGTCAGTTTTTTCCTCTGTATAAATAACTCCAGGACTGTGCCACAAGATATCTGAAACGCCAATGTTGGATCATGAAGGGCTCTACCATGCACACAGTGTCTATGTATGTAGATGATTCACTCACATACCTATGTCTCCTTGGGGTCTCTGTGGAAGTGCTACTGGGGGACCTAGAAAACCTTGAGACAGTATGAGACTTGCATACTAATCGGGATAAGTTGAGTTGTTCCCGCTGACGGGACTGACTAGGATGGGATCTGAGGTGTACCCAATCTGGGAGTTCAATGGGAAGTGGATAGTCTCTGATATATGGGTGTACAGGTGGCACATAAAGCAGATAAACAGTACACATATAACACTGAAAAGGTGTTAGCAGGCTTGAGATGCTCTGTACAGTTCTGAACTAGGCCCGTGCAGAAAATGTCTTTCCGCTTACGGAATCAGCGAAATTTGGCCATTCCATATTACTCTTGTAACACGGAGTTCCAGCTAAATTCCACAAATGACAGCGTGGCAGAATTTTGTTTGAACAACGTGATGACAACAGGAATGATGCAGGGCTCCAGCTAGCAAGCTGGCGAGGTCGAGTGAGATTTGGCGTCCACTAGCGCGATTTCCAGTAGCTAGGAACTCTTCAGTTGCCATTTTCTAATGCAGGCTGTCGCGTTCAGAGGGCTGCTTCTTGAGTAGATTTGGTAGTTGAGAAGCAGCAATGTCAACTCAAAATTGGGTTTTCGAGTAACTATTTACATGAATGGTTTTATTTTAACTTTTTCAACAGAAAGGAAGTGCCACAGCAACTCCAACTTCCTCTTCCTGTCCAGAAGGCTCCTCCAAGTGCTTTGTCCATCCCTTGGTCACTTTTCATTTGGATTTTGAGGGGAAAGTATCACTCTATTCTTTGTCTGCAATCCCTGCTGTATATACAATTGGATTTTAAGGATTTTGTTGTGAGAAATATAGTTAACCACAAGGGTGCTAAGGGCGAAACGGTTAGGTCCTCAGACACGGTGCTCATGTGTTGAAGACATAACATTTAAGTCCTGGCACCCACCCACAGGGAAAGCACTAGTGCTCCCCGTGGTCCCTCCATCTACAAACCCCTATTGGAGGTAGCGGAGGAAATGCTTCCACTGTCACCCCAGACCCCCCTCGGCAATCTGACGACGTCGGCACGCTCACGGTGCACCAAAGTCATCAGCCATATGCTTCCAGCATGTCTCAAGAGAGGACATGTTTTAGGTACATCCTTCTCATGGGTGGATTAATGAGGGGAAAAACAGACATGGGGGAAAGGAAAGAGTTTTTCCTTTCTCCCTGTGCCTGTTTTGAATGGATTCCTGCTCCACGATCACGGGTGAGGCTCGCGATCATGGAGCAGGAATCCATCCACTGGAGCAACAGGGATTTGTTTCTTTGGTTTTGGGGATTGACCCCTTAGGCAAGGGTCACTACCCTGTGTGCATGGTTGGCCTTATTTCGGATCCCCATGAAGGCTGATCCGGCAGTTTTTTAGGTCGATCAGCCCCCTGGGGCCGAAAACCACTAGAAGCCAGGGATTCTTTCTTATGGCAATTATTACGGGGAGTGACCTCTTAGGAAAGGGTCACTTCCCTTAGGGGCTATTTTATTTTTAATTCCGCCCCCTCAAAGGGCTTATTGGCCATTTTTTAGGCCGATCTGCCTTCTAGGGGTTGAAAGCACACTAGACACCAGGGACTGCATGTTTTGTATGTCGGGGAGTGGTCCCTTAGGCAAGGGTCAATCCCCTTTTCTGGGGAAATGTTTTGGCCATTTTGGGGCCAGATCAGCCATATTTGCAGGTGCATTTGCCCACAAAAGCCACTAGACACCAGGGATCTTATTCCTATATATGTTGGAGCGCGGCCCCTTTGGCAAGGGTCACAACCCTTTTGGGGATTAATATTCTGGCTGTTTCTGCCCCCCTTTGAGGTAGATCGGCCTAATATTTGAGGCCTATCTGTCCCCAAGTGGGCCAGAATCCACTAGACCACCAGGGATTTTATTGTAGATCACGCAAAATGTTTTGGGCAGTGGCCCCCTGGGAAAGGTTTTCTCCCCTTTTGGGGGTGAATATTCTGGACGTTTCTGCTCCCCTTGGGGGCAGATTGGCCATATATTTTTTGAAGCTACTAGACACCAAGGAAAGTTTGTGTGTGAAATGTAGTTCGGATGATGGCCTGCATGTTCTGACATTTGGCTGGCATGTGTGTGGCTGCCATTTGGATGTTGATGGGTAAACTTTATAGTGTTTGATAATGTTAACTATTTTATTTCTCGTCATAATTTGCATTTGTGATCATAATATTTTATTTCTCCTTTTTATTCTAGTGCTAAGCTTTTGTTTACAATTGTGTCTTCTGCTTGCGGTTTTGTCACAGGTTGATTTACAGTTTGAGTAGTTGCATCTGTTTGGTAAGAACAATTTATTTGTACTGTTTTCTCCAAATGAGTATTATTGCCCTGCATGAATGTGTTTTTTGTAAATGGTGTGATAGCAGAATATTTAGCTTCTGTTTTGTTGTGTGTTAAATTCTCATTGTATTTGTGCACAATGTGTATTGTGTTGTCTTATGTGCATTTATTTTGTTTTTCCTTTCTAGTGGGATATCATTGGTGCTTGCTGTGTCTGTGCAGAGTAGGTGCTGGTGAGTCTAGCTGTCTCTGGCAAGTGAGTGGTGTTTTTCCAAAATATAGGTCTTTATGTGGTTTATATTGGTTGACTTGTCCTTTTAGGCTACCAGTAGTTTTACTTTTCGGTTGGTAAAGCCAATGAGTATTTTTAATAAAATTTTCAGGTTTGCAAGGTATTCTAGGTAACAGCACATGTTAACAGTCACACAAGTCACCCCATCCTATATTTCCCTGGGTGTCTAGTTTTCAAAAATGTACAGGTTTGCTAGGTTTTCCTAGGTGCCGGCTGAGCTAGGGCCCAAAATCCACAACCAAGCAAAAGGGTCAGTTTTCTGTGGAAAAATGTGATGTGTCCATGTTGCATTTTAGGCCATTTTCTGTTGCAGGCACTTGGCCTACCCACAGAAGTGAGGTACCATTTTTATTTCGAGACTTGCGGAAATTCTGGGTGAATGGAAGTTTGTGGCTCCCTTCATATTTCAGAACTTTCCATCACAAAAATGGGAGGAAAATGTGTTTTAGACATATTTTCAGTTTTGCAAGGAATTTCGGGTGAGAGCCACACAAGTCACCCCACCCCGGATTTCCCTGAGTGTCTAGCTTTGCAAAATGTACAGATTTGCTAGGTTTCCCTAGGTGCTGGATGAGCTAGGGCCCAAAATCCACAGCTAGGCACATTGCAAAAAGAGTTGGTTTTCCATTGAAAAATGTGATGTGTCCATGTTGTATTTTGATCCATTTCCTGCTGCGGGCACTAGGTATACCCACACAAGTAAGCTACCATTTTTATTGGGAGACTTAGGGAAATGCTGTGTGGGTGGAAGTTTGTTGCTCCCCGCAGATTCCAGAACTTTCCATCACAGAAATGTGAGGACAATGAGTATTTTTAGTCAACTTTTTAGGTTTGCAAGGTATTCTAGGTAACAGCACATGTTAACAGCCACACAAGTCACCCCATCCTGGATTTCCCTGGGTGTCTAGTTTTCAAAAATATACAGGTGTGCTAGGTTTTCCTGGTGCAGGCTGTGCTAGGGTCCAAAATCCACACCTAGGCACATTGCAAAAAAGGGTCAGTTTTCCGTGGAAAAATGTGTTGTGTCCACGTTGCGTTTGGGGCCGTTTCCTGTCGCAAGCACTAGACCTACCCACACAAGTGAGGTACCATTTTTATTCAGGAGACATGGTGGAACACAGAATAGTCAAACCAGTGTTATTACCAATGGTCTTTCTATTCAATTCTGCCTTCCACATGTAATAGTGTGTAAAAAAGAAGCATGCTGGCTGAGCTAAGGCCCAAAATCCACAGCTAGACACATTGCAAAAAAAGGGTCAGTTTTCCATGGAAAAATGTAATGTATCCGATACTTTGACTCATGTCCTTAGAGGTGTAGCCCTGATTGCCAAACGCTACCTGCTAATCTGCTCCAAGCCCCGTTACCTTAACAAGAAAAGTAACCTGTTCGCTGCCGGTGCGTGTCTCTCTTTGAAATACTTTCTCCTGGACTGCCACATGAGAGGAGACACGTCTACGCGGTTGGGAATACCCCTTTCATTGTCTTCCGAGGCTGTTTGACAAATTTGAGCAACGCGGATAAAAACTTTGAACTATCACCCTGGGTAGTAATCCGGTGTTATTAAGCTTCCATCAGCCTTTTTGTGTGTTATATTGGAAATACTGCTCCTGTGTCCACGCCTTACCAATATTCCCGAAGTTGACGGATGGCTCATTCAGGTCTCTGCACTCCCTAGATATATCGTTCTTGTGGACAAGTACTTCAAACCTACCAAAGAAGATGTAGGTAAGGAAAACTCATTGGAGAAACGCAGGGCCGAGCGGCGGCGCTCCATTGATTCCATGAAGAATACGCCCCTGCCAGAGATCATCCCGTATCCCATTACCCAAGAGGATGGCACGCCCCCACTTAGTCCAAAACCTCTGAACCCTGAGGATTTCCCTCTCTTATTACGGGACATCCCCACTTCCCCTGAGTTGGTCCCTGGAAAACCTCTAGATATAACCCCTTCTGGGACTTGTCCTACTCCTGTTAATCTGGTTACTCAACCCCCACCTCCGCATGCAGCTAAGAAAAGCAAGCCTAAACAAAGAGTTGAGGTAGAGTTGCACAGGCCCCCACCGAGTAAACGCAGTAAAAAGTCAATGGGGGGCAGGGGGAAAGCCAAACCGTCACATCTAGATTTCGGCAAAAAACACACACTTGCACCCCAACCTGGGAGGGATAATATGATTGTCCCCACTGCTCTTCTCTCAAAGGCCCCTAGTCCAACTAGAGCTACTATTCTAAACGTCCCAGTGGCTGACACACTTAACCCTTTTACAGCTATAGGGAGCCTAGAATCGCTACTGCGTTCTCTTCTACAGCCCATTAGCGATAGTTTGATAAAAGTAGAGAGCAGGCTCACTTTATTGGAAACATCTCTTACTAATCTGAACACCTTAGTTAGTAAGCAATCCAGTAACACGGGACCTTATCCCTCCGCAGGAAACCTTACTAAAAAAGGAATTACGAAGGGCAATAACAAAGTCTCCCCCCAGAGTGCGACTACTGCCCCTCCTTTGCAACCATTAATGGCTGTCTTAGACCAGGCACCGCGCTGCAATGCATCTAATAGGCCCAGAGAGACAAGGTACTCGGCCCCTCAAAGTTCCCATTCGGGGACTATTGACGGCAATCTAGAAGTTGGTGGTACCCCTCTACCCTCCCCGGGTCGGCCGGCTCCAAGTCCACGGAGACCAGACTTGCCGCCAGAGGCTAATAGCCTAACGGTGGTCCTAGCAGGCGTCCCCCGCTTAAGACTAGGGGAGAATGAAGATTACCAATCACTAAAATACAAGGTCATTAAATGGCTACATTGGAATCGACCCTTACCGTCCCATTTTAACAATGAGATTATTATGGTAAGAAGGGTCCCCTGGTTAGGTAAAACTAGGAAATCAATAATAGGGGACTGTATCCTGACAAGCTTTAAGGACCCGGGCACTGTGCGGCACATTTGCAAAGGAACAAACAGGTCACTGGATTCTACTATCCAGACCATGCCAGTATCCTTTTTTTTCCCCCCTACCCATATGCATCACATTCCGACACAAGATGAGTGGGTGAGGGTGGATCAGAGACATAGACACAAGGATCATGTACAACGTTCAAGTCTTCAAGTGCAGGACAGGCCCTACTTCCATTTTAATCGTTTTAATTGCCTGAACAGTTTGGATGGGGTTGATTGACTCTCTAGTCACAAGCCAATGGCTTTGGATTGCGGTGTTTGCAGTTCTCCCAAGCTACCTGCCTCGACTGATGTTAAGTTGGATGGGCCACTGAACAATCTGGCGGTCTTGGACAATTCATTGGCCCATAATGTTCCCAATGCCTTTGGAACTCCGATTGACCCATCACTGGTGGAGAATGACCACAGTAGACCTTTTGATTTACCGGCCCCTACTGCTAGTAGTACGTTAGAACCCCAAATTTTAGTGGAGCCCGGAATTACACTTCTTAATTCTCCTGGTCCGGCACCCAACACCCCTGGATTTTTGAGGCTAATCTGTTGGAATATCGCTGGCCTCGCTAACAAACTGGAGGACTCGGACTGGGCAAATTACATCGAGTCGGGGGACATATGTATGTTCCAGGAGACCTGGGCCAGAGAGGAACATGGCCATCAAGGCTACATGTCATTCTCCATTCCAGCGAGATGGGAGGGCAAAGGCCGGCCGTCAGGAGGACTCACGACTTGGGTTGCATCCCATCTGGGTTGTGTGGCAACTCGGATGCCGACCAACTCTGAGGACATCCTTGCAATTTCTCTATTATGGCCCAACCAAGTTAAACTGGTGTTTATTAACATTTATTCCAGGCCAATGGGGAATGCAAAGGAATCGCCGACCATAGATGAACTCTCCAATTTTCTAACTGACCTATCGAGTGACTCATATTATGTCGTGGGAGGGGATTTTAATTCTCACTTTGAGCCACTCCCTGGTCTATTGGATGGGTTATCACCTGATGAAGAAGTTAAATGGGCAGTTCCTATGGTGGAAGCCCCACCTCCAAAGGCATGGACCCCTTTAGCGGTGCAAATCACAGCCCTCACCCTGAAGTTTGGACTCAGAGCTTGTAATGGGCGAATAAAATCTGACATACCCAGAAAAACCACCTACAACAGGCTGGGAAGAGAGTCCCGCCTGGATTATGTCTTGGCTCAAATAGTGAAGTGGCCGACAATCCAGGACTTCAGGGTGATGGAAAGGTCTGATAGTGACCATAATGCACTTGAGCTCGACCTTGCCCATCCTGGCCCCCAAGCTCCTCTGAATAATGTGGTAGAAAATACCCCTGCACTTCTCCTTGACAACAACCGCAGAAGGATCAGGTGGGAGCACTTGGCCACGAGCAAGAATAAACTCCCTAGGCTCTATGATGGGATAATTCCCATTTTGGAAACTGTGGGTTGCTTGGACGTCGAACCATTTAACAAAGACACCCAGGGTAAATTATTCAAAGCCCATGAGGATCTTATAAAAGCTGCGGCACCCCATCTCACTTGTAGCCCGCGAATGGCAAAAGGGGGGCGTCCAGGAAAAACACTATGGTACAACCTGGCCTGCAGAAGGGCAAAAACAGAGCTCCTCAAATTAATCAAGGAGGGTCTTGGTGGGGATACCCTAAAACAAAGCAGGCGAGCTTATAAGAAACTCACTGCCCACGCTAAGGCAGAATGGGAGGAAGAACAGTGGGAAAAACTCACTAAGGCACTAGCAACCCAAGACCATAGGTTGTTCTGGAGGATTGTGAATGGGGGGTCGGGGAACTTAAAATCGGCACTAGAGCCCAATATTGCTCCTGGGGTATGGCAGGGTCACTTCCAGACTCTATATAGCCCTGACTCGGAAGAATCCCCTGTTGCTGATGCGGTAGGCCTCCCGGACTACGAAGGGGAGCTGATAACGCTTGGTGAAGTGATTGCTGCCATTTCAGGACTTGCCCCTGGAAAGGCGCCGGGACTGGACGGACTACCAGGGGATATGTTTAAGCAGGAACCTGTTGTATGGGCCCCTTATCTTACCGCCCTCTTCAATGGAGTTATTGGTGGTATGGAGATCCCTAGTACTTGGCTGGGGGCTGAGGTGGTCCCCATCTTTAAAAAGGGCTCACCTCTCCTCCCAGCCAACTATAGATCAATCAGCTTGATCGACGTGACGCAGAAGCTGTTTGGTAGGGTGATGTTGAATAGGCTACAGGACTGGATTGAGGAGGTGGGAGCCCTTAGCCCTTACCAGGCGGGATTCAGGAGGGGGGTATCCACAGTGGACCAGGTTTATAGATTGAATCTGGTCTACTGGCGGGTAGCGAAAATCGAGGGCGGTAGTTTGTACACAATTTTTGTGGACTTACGTGCCGCTTTTGATTTGGTGCCCCGGGGGAAACTTTGGAGCATCTTGGCAGAGATGGGCGTCCCCCCGGACATCCTCTTGATCTTACAGAGATTGCATCACAACAACTATGCCCGAGTGAGGTGTGGGAGGGCGGGGGAACTGACCGACAGATTCCCCGTTGACCGGGGGGTAAGGCAGGGCTGTGTATTGGCACCGACCCTGTTCTGCCTCTTTGTCAACGGGGTAATCGCCCATTTGAATGCCACTGAATACACTGACGCCCCGAAATTGAATGGCAGCAGGGTGCCCGCAATCATGTTTGCGGACGACACCCTGCTGCTGTCCAAAACCCCCATGGGTATTCAGAGGATTCTTGACTCCTTCGTGGCCTTCTGTAGCGATAGGGTGCTCGAAATTAACGCGGCAAAAACCAAATATATGGTTCTGAACCCGAGGCAAAAACTTCGCCCAAACCCGCAATTGGGAGTTGGACGGCTGGAGAGAGTGACTACTTTTGAATACCTTGGTGTGACCATCAACGAGACCATGACTTGGGGATCCCACCAGAGCAGGGCAAGCCTCAAACTCACGCAGATCACTGGGGGTATTGCTCGTATGATGAAGGGTTCATCATATCGTCCATTGGGGGCATTGATCCAGATATACAAAGCCCAGGCTCGGGGAGCAATAATGTATGGGGCGGAAATATGGGGCCACACATCTTGTAAGAGTCTGTCATTAGTGGAAAACAAGTTTTTTAGACAGATAGCCGCACTCCCTCCCAGTACTCCGCTCCTCCCCTTGAGGCTAGATCTGGGCCTACGACCATTAGCTGACGAAATAGGCCTGAGACCTCTAGCATTTTGGCGTAGGCTGTGGAGCAGTATTGATCTCGTAGAATATAGGGCGGAATTGGCTGAACTTTTGAAAGAACCAATGGCGCTCAGTATTCCCTGGGTCAAAAACATCCAAGCCATTTGTGTGGGAATAGGGCTCCCTGACCTATGGAATGACCCGGCGAGAGCCGCACCGAAAATATCCAAAAGGTCCCTGGCTAAGGTTTACCATGAATATAAAATAGACAGGGCTCAAGCTACCCAGACAGAAGGGTCCCTAGCTTCTGTGTTCATGCAGAGCAAGGATGTCTATAGACTGGAGAGGGTGCTGGATTCCATCTCCCCCGCACTCACCAGGAAGCTGTTCCTCCAATGGAGATACGGCACATTGCCGTTCAGATTTTTTACAAGTACCTGGTCATCGGATTCCACCCAAAAGCAGTGCCCGGCTTGTGACGCCATGGAAGAAACTGATTTGCACGTGGTTTTCTTCTGCCCTGCATATAAAACAGCACGAAAATACTGGCTCCTCCCGTTGATAAGGAACATGGGTTGTAGGGAATACGCACCAATGTACAGAATCTTAAAAACTGACCTCTCTGGCCCAATTGTTTTCGCAGTAGCAAAATTTTTGACCAATGTTTGGCACACGCGCAACCGGATTTTAAAGGCGTTAGGACCCCTATAAATGTTTTTACTTCTTACTAGAGATCGAATATGTATATTGTACTCTTGATTGTTTTCACTTTGATAACTGTTGTTTAATAACTTTTTATCTTAAATTCTGAATTATTTATGTATTTTATGCTTGTATATATTTTACCTGTGCTTTTATGGTCATCTGACCGAAATGAAGCTATCAAAGTAAAAAGTAAGTAATGTATCCACGTTGCATTTTGGGCCGTTTCCTGTCAAAAACACTAGACCTACCCACACAAGTGAGGTACCATTTTTATCGGGAGACTTGGTGGAACACAGAATAGTCAAACCAGTGTTATTACCAATTGTCTTTCTATTCAGTTCTGCCTTCCACATGTAAGATAATGTGTAAAAAAGAAGAAGCATGCTAGAAGTATGCTAGCGTGGGTACTCACAAATTCAGAGATGTGCAAATAACCACTGCTTCTAAACTCCATATCTTCTTCCCATTTGGGGAATATATAGGTTTCCTTGATACCTATTTTACACTCTTCATATTTCACCAAATTAAATGGTGTATACCCGGTACACAATAAAAACAAACATTGCAAAGTTCAGCTCAGTTATTGGCTCTGGGTACCTCAAGTTCTTGGGGAACCTACAAGCCCTGTATATCCCCACAACGAGAAGGGTCCAGGCGAATATCTGCCATAGTTAGAAGAAGTTACTGGTGAAAATGTAGGCACAAAGGGCTGTTTTTTTCAACTCAATTTCAATATTCTTTTTATTTCAACTGTTATTTTCGATAGGAAACCCTTGAGGGATCTACACAAATGACCCCTTGCTGCATTCAGAATGTTGTCTACTTTTCAGAAATGTAAACTTTTATTGGTTTCACACCCATTTCTACCAATAACTGGAAGTAGGCTAAAAGCACATAAAATAGGAAAAATAGGCTCTATCCAAGTAAAATGCCAAAACTGTGTAGAAAATGTTGGTTTTCTGACTAAAGTCTGTCTGTTCCTGAAAGCTGGTTAGATGGTGATTTTTGCACCACAAGCCCTTCATTGATGTCAATTGCAGAGAAAAAACATACACTTATCAGGATTTTGGAAGAAAGGTTAGAAAATTTGGCGTGGATACCTTATGTGGACAAAAAGTTACGGGGGCCTAAGCGCAAACTACCCCAAATGGCCAAAAAAGGCTTATCACAGGGGTTAGCAGCAAAGGAGTTAGAGAACTTTTGGATATGTTTGTTGTATGATGGAGGGTATGCACCAATAATTTTTTGCCGTTCTTGTTTTTTCTTCAAATTTTAAATTTAGTTTAAATTTTGTTTAAATTTACCTAGAAATGTGCATTCCCCTAGAGTGGGCCAAGAAATTAGCCAAGATACAGCAAATGCTGCAGAAGAAAGTGTATCTTATTTTATTCTTGCCCTACTCTTTGTATAATTTATGTCCTTCCCCCCTACTCTCTATATTAAATCCAATTGCATTCAGTTCATTTCATTCTTACTATCTCCCTCCCAGCGCTGTGTTTATGAACGTGCAAAAGCTGGTACAAGAGCTGTAGGTCAGATATGCGTTCTAAAGAGCATGTGCAGGCAAGTTTGAAAACTGGTATGTATCAAGTTCCCTTTTTAAAGTGGGCTTTGTTTTTGCCATAGGCCTGCATGTGTTCATTGTTGTCAATGCCTTCGCCCTTTGTGGCCATGTGCTATGGCAGCCATTTTGTGTAGCCAGAATGCTTTGCTTTTGCCCTAGGCCAGCATGTGTTCTTTGTTGTCCATACCTTCATGCTTGGTGGCCATGTGCCAAGGCATCCATTCTGTTTTGCCAGTATGTTTTGCTTTTGCCATAGGCCTGCATGTGTTCTTTGTTGTCAGTACCTTCGCCCTTTGTGGCCATGTGCTATGGTAGCCATGTTGTGTAGCCAGAATGCTTTGCTTTTTACCCAGGCCTGCATGTGTTCTTTGTTGCCCATCGCTTCATGCTTGGTGGCCATGTGCCAAGGCGTTCATTCAGTGTAGCCAGTGTGTTTTGTTTTTGCCATAGGCCTGCATGTGTTCTTTGTTGTCAGTACCTTCGTCCTTTGTGGCCATGTGCTATGGCAGCCATTTTGTGTAGCCAGAATGCTTTGCTTTTGCCCCAGGCCTGCATGTGTTCTTTGTTTCCCATGGCTTCATGCTTGGTGGCCATGTGCCAAGGCGTTCATTCAGTGTAGCCAGTGTATTTTTCTTTTGCCATAGGCCTGCACGTGTTCTTTGTTGTCAGTGCCTTCACCCTTGGTGGCAAAGTGCCAGGGTGGACATTTTTTGTAGCCAGTCTGTTCCTTTTACTCTACTATTCAAATCCATTTTCTAGGAACATTGAAGAGGCCTATGTCTTTTTGTTTTTTGTTATTTTTTTGTTATTTTCTTGATATGAGTTTAATGTGCTTGAGGATGATTGTAGTATGTACGTACAGTGTTTTTTAATGCATTTTTTTCTTTTTTCTCTGTACTTCCTTGCCTACCATAGGATTTTGCATAGTGCCTAGGGAGACACCAGCAATATATTTCTTTCAATATTTGATTTTTCACTGCACCCCCTGTCTGTCATAGGCCATAGGCACACACCAGCAATAATTTTTTTAAGGGTTACTCCATTTTCCTCTGCACCTTCTGCCTACCATAGGTGTCTTATATGAGTAAACTAGCAATAATGTTTATGGTTTAAATATTTTTATTTAAGTAAATGGCAAGCATTGTACATTAGCAAATAAGCAGTGCAACCAATTGGGCCACGCAGGGCTCCAGTGTAGACGAGTGACATATGAAATTACAAGATAAAACGATCCAGAGAAATGAGAACAGAAATACAGCCCCCCACCCTAACCCAGAAGTAGAGAGAAAGAAAAAAGAAGGGAATAGGATAGTGCTCTCCTCCACTCCCCACCGCCCCCCCCAGCCCAGCCCATCTATGAGTAAGCGGCAAACTATCCTGAGTGGCTACTCCGTGGGAGTATTCGACTGTGCCAATCGCAGAAGGCGTAGGTAACTCGGGCATTTTAATTCCCTAAAGTCCTGTGCCAGGAGAGCTAGGAAAGATTGCCATAATTCACTAAAGCCTAAGCCTTTGCCAGCCATAGTGAGCGAGATCTTTTCCATGCCTAATATATGCCACAGGCGGTAAAACCACCCAGTGAGTGTTGGAATACGTGTAGATATCCAATGTGTGAGAATGTTTTGTGTGGCAGTGCCCAGCGCAAGCGCTATTTGTTTCCCCCTCGTGGATTTCAGAGGATAGGTGAGCGGTTTAGGAACCCCCAATAGCACGTACTCCGGAAGCCGAGGAAGCTCTGTGTCTAAATACTTGTCTATGTCATCAAGGACTTGAGTCCAGTAGGGTGTCAGATGTTCACATTCCCATAGTAGATGGACAAGTGTACCCACCTTCCCACACCCTCGCCAGCAATCCGGACTATATGCGCTGTCAAAGTGGTGCATGCGCTCGGGGGTGTAATACCTGTAATATGCGAGTTTAGTAAAGGTTTCCGTAAGACCTACGTGAGTCGCAGTGTGTCGCGCCCTATAGCTGTTCCCCTCCCATTTCTTGCTAGTGAGATTGCGACCCAGGTCTCTTTCCCATCTGGCCTGCCCCGCATGGAAGGTATGTGTATAGCGGGATAGAAGCATTCTATACAGGTCTGAAATTAACTTCTCGTCTAAGGAGCGTGTCATCAGCCATCTCTCATATTGGGTAAGAAGTCTATGGGCCTGCAATCTATTGTCCGGGTGGGAGGCCCAGTGTCGCAGCTGTAGATAATGCAAGCGCTCAGATTCAGGGAGACCATAATCAGTTCGTAGCTGTGCGAAGGGCACGACTCCATCAGCGTCGTAGAGAGTACCTAGCACGCGGCATCGGTAGTTCTCAAATGAGGGAAGGAGGTCTTGCTGGAGCGGGTAATGCAAAATTTTTGTATACCCTCCCCATTTTGCATGTTTACTAATTAGATTAATTAATTAATTATAATCAAACTAATGAATTGAAGTGGAAATAATTAATCAACCTTATTAATGACTGAAATACACCTAGGATTGCTTTGCATGACTTTATTAAATTGTAAACTAAAATATGTACGCATACTAAAGATAGACAATTTGAATATTGCATGATATATGTCGCTTTTGTGATGTATTTGTGATTTGTGCTTTATTTTGTAAGTATAAAATCGCTTGAGTGTTGCTTATTGCTAGATAAATACACACACATATGGGTATTAGTGAGGGAATAACATTTATTTAGTCATTTCTATGTATTAATTACGTTTTGTCTTTCTTTTGCTTAAGTTGACCATTTGGGCCTGCCACAAAATGGCTGCCTCTGGTACCTAACCCGACTGTCGATGCTGTATGAGGCTTGGGTGAAGTGCGCCTGCGCTGACGCCAGCTACAGTGGCCTCGTCATGACCCTAACCAGACTGTACCCTTCAAGGTTATCCTGGGAAGCAATCCAGCTTTTCAGAAAGAACAATAATGGGCTTCTAAAAACCGGAACAAGCAAGATTGATGACATCAGAGACATTATTTTGGTGTGAATCCTGTCAGACGATTTCGATTGACCAATCAGAAGAACTGAAGACCCGTTTTTGTTACAATTTGTCAATGATTTTTACTATAAATTATGGCAGAATAGAGAGGTTGGTGCGGGTTCGTTTCTGGCCTTTCTCGATTTCTTGACGTTATGCTGACGGAGAGGACGGTGACACTGCAGGACAGCTGTTTCCCTGAATCTTTGACGGACTGAATTAATGCCCAAACTCCTGATGAACTGAATTTACTAAAATTTGATGGGCATAGATTTGTGAGACTGCCAGATTTGACATAGAGGACGACAATTAGCCAGAATAGGTAAATATGAATGGTGACTTGATTAAATGAATGATTTAATTTGCATTAATTAGATAAAGATTGAAATTGAATAACTACAGCAGTGAGTTGGGTTGTTTATTCATTGAAAATGTGTTAACGAAAAGGTTAATTAGAGAATTAGAAATAAACCTAAACCTGCAACTAACTGATCCATCCCGATTTATGAGAGGAATGCTAAAGGTGAAGTTCAGGGCCTAATGAGTATCAGAAGGTCGTGTAGACTTGTCACTCATTAGGGTAAAAAGTGGTATTTCCTTTCATGCCAGCGTTTGGAAGATAATCGCCACCTAAGAAACACAGATTGATGGTGAGTGAATGTTGGTGTTATGGGCCCCACCAGCAAACGTATGGATAGTGTGTGTATGTGAGATCTTTGGTCTGTGACGGAGGGAGGGATTTTGCACTCCACGCTGGAGCAGTTTTTCTGGTAGCAAGATGATCGTTGTTATTGTATTGGTTTGGTGATTATTGCTTTTACATTGCTTATTGATTTTTGGTTATTGATTGGTATTGATTTATGTACTAACACTCTATGTTGAGTTGCGTTGAGTTATATGTTGTTTGCACGGATTCTGGGATGTAGGAAGTCGGAAGTTTGTAACGGTTCCGTAATAGAGCAGAGGTAAGCGCTGCTCTCGGGAAAGACGGAATTGTTGTTGCCCTGTAGGTACACAGGGGAAACGTGTGACAATTGAAGTTGCACGACGCATTGTCTGGGTTCTATTCTGTAGCATCGTCGTGTTTTGCCATTAGAGACATTTTTTGTGTGAGAGAAGTGTGTATGATAGCGAAGGTTACCTGTGAAGTTCTGGTCTTAGGTACCAGGGATCCAACTGGCATTCCGATAACGCTTATCACTGGAAAGGTAATAGGTACTCTCTGAGCTTGTTAGAAGGACAAAGGAGAGGTAAGCGCTGCTTTGTTAACGTATGTCATAATTCTGTAGTAGAACAGACTGTTCGCTGATCTCGGGAAAGACAGGATTCTGTGTGAATGTACATCATTTTTCTTGTGTGAACAAGCGTGAATGTAAAGGCATTCGGGTTAATGGCGAAACTCTGGGTTCATTTCTCAGGAGCATTGGGTCTCCAACTATGTGTCTTAAATACTAGAGAAACAATTAGCTAATGCTTGTTAGAAGGGTGAAGTAGAGGGATGTGCTACTTTATCAACGGAAGTAACGATTCCGTAGTAGGGCAGAGGTAAGCGCTGCTCTCGGGAAAGACGGAATTCTCGTGAAAAAGGTCTTTTGCTGTTCTTTGGTTAGCGAAGCGGACAATGGAGATGTTTCTATGTTGTTACTAACAGAACTGTAGAAATTGAAACAAAAACTTACGGAGCAGATTTGTAAAGGAGGGGTAGACAGGAGCAGGAGCTGCCGCAGCGGCTGCTGACGTCAGAACGACCGTGCTGGGATTGGGCAGTCGGTCAGAACTGTGAAACGCTCTGGATTGGTGTGTTAGTGTATGCCGCACTAGGAGTGGAGAAATACAGGGTGACGTAGACCCTCCTTATTGGTGCGTTAGTGTGAGTCGCGGTGGGATTTGAGGATTGTGACAGTGAAGTAGACGCTCTGAATTGGTGCGTTAGTGTGAGTCGCGCTGTGATTGGATAGACTAGCGGTACAGTTGTAAAGCGAGACTAGCGATACACGAAAGGCAAGAAAATTTATTACGATCCACCAGAAAAAGAGAAAAAGTCATGGTTAGGAAGAATCAAGAAGTGGTTTAAGAAGGACAAACCAGTTAAAACTAGGGAAGGACAGTTACTTCCTCCACCGAAAACCCCCACATCCTTTATGATTGCGAAATATGGGTATCATACTTGTATTTGGTTAGATAACTGGGTGAGATATACGAAAGAAGACGGAGTATTAGCTTTTCCAGAACATGGTTCATTTAATTTGGCTGTTTTGAGAAATTTGAGAGAGAAAATGATGAATTTAGAACCAAGACCTAGACCGACGCAGTTTGAGGCTTTGACGGAATGGGAAGACGAAATGCATGAACGAGAGAGACAAAGAAATGGTAGAGGATGTAGGTACCTGTTTGGAAGACCATACGGACATGAAACGCATAATGATCGAATGAGAAGATGGCGGGATGCGAGTATGACTGTGGGTGTGTTCCCTGTAAGAACTGTAGGAGAGAATGAAGGACAAAAGTGTGTAGAAAAAAGGCATAATGTGGAGTTGAGAGGGTACGGAGTGAATGAGTCCGAGGATGATGTTCTTGATGATATGTTCTATAAAAATCCACCACCGTATCGACCAGAACCAGAAATATTAACTCCAAGTGCCCCAATGAGAGAAACAATGCGAATTATAAAATCGGAACCAGAATCCCTATGTTTGGGGAAAAACAATGCTACTAGAGAAGTAGAAAAGAGGTCGCAAGAGAAAACAGATGGAGAAAATTCTGTAGAATTAGCGAACACGACCCTAGAATTAACTGAGAAAATAGGAGAATTTACTAAGAATCTAGAAGCGGTAACTGTTCCAGTAACGATAGGTCCAGTAATGCCTATTTTTGACAAACAGAAGAACAGTGAGCATTGTTTGACAGTCCCTTACAGAAGTAATAAACCGGTAGAACAACCAAGAGTGAGTCAGAATGAGAATCCGTGGAGACAGACTATTAGTGTAATTGAACCGAATTTTTCAAATAACCCGTTTGTAGGTCAGAATTGTGCAGAGAGACGTATGCCAATGATAGAGACAGTGTCAGAAACACAAAAAGATTTTGGACAAGGAAGTGTAGAAAAACCAGTAGGACCATCGACAGAGGAAAGACAAAGAATCCCAATCAATTGATGTGGCCAAGTTACGAATGGTATTGGAAGAATTAATAGTAGGGACTATCCCAACAGAAAAATTGAAAACCTATCAGGATGAAGAATTATTATTTTTGTGCAAAAGTGTGACCTGGAGAGCAAAAAACTTACATGAAAGGTTAGAAGAAGTGGCAAATGAGATGGGCATTGATATTGAAAAGGTAAAAGCCTTACAGAAACCATATCAAGTAGATTTCACCGAAAAGGATATTGAAAATATGAACATCACAGGACGAATAGGTCAAATTAAGGACATAATCATTTTGCTGAGAAAATGGGGAGACGTGGATAAATGGAGAAGCAGGTGGTATAGAAAACGCGATGATGTCTCAGATAAGACATTTTCAGCATTTCCTATAAGAGAAAAGGAGAAGGTAGTGACAGAATGCCCTATGAGAGAGATTCCAGGAGGAGGATATGTACATGTCCCATGGACAAGACAGGATATTTTGTCTTTTACAAATGATTTCCCTCGACTGCGTGAGAAGCCCGTCGAGTGGTACAGGCAGGTAGACAGATTTGTGAAATTGTCTAAAGTATTATGGATTGATTTGAATAGTCTGTTTGACATAATTGTACCAGCAGAACTATGGACAGAGTGCAAACTTATGATTAATTGGCCAACCCAGGAATATCGTAGGGATCCTAAAACAGGAGCTCCAGATCCCGAGGTAATGAAGAAATATGAGCAGGTTATGGTATTTTTGAAAAACAAAGTGCCCCCTAAAGAGACAGATTGGGTAAAAATTGATCGAACACACCAGGAAAGTAAAGAGTCAGTACATGCATACTATGAGAGGCTAATACTAGTTTTTAAGCAGTTTAGCGGAGATGAGAATCTGAGTGAAAAGGATTTGAGTCATTTTGTATATAGATTTGTATATGGTTTACGTCCAGAAATTGGTGAAATGATTAAACAGCATACGGTAGATTGGCAAAACAAGAAAATAGATGAAGTATTGAGACATGCTAAATATTTCAGTGATGAAATTGAAGCAAAACAGTGGAAACTAAAAGAGAAGGCAATGTGGGCACAGGTAAAGGTAGCAGAGAGACAAGAAGCACAATTAGTGGAACAAGCAGGGTCAAAGCCGAAATTTAATCCTGGGAAGTATAAAGGGAATATTGAAGAAGCTAAAAAGAAATTTCCGTGTCATAATTGCAGTAGGGTAGGGCATTGGAAATCCGAGTGTAAGTTTCCCCCGAGTACTAACAAGGAAAATCCATCATTGAACCCACAGGTGCAGCATGAGGTGAGTGGTCAACTGCAGCAACAGCAGCAAGTTGTTCCCCCACAGAATCAGGTGCCAAAACCGCCTTTCCACAGAGCAGAAACTCACAGAAGTATAGTAGTGAATCGGGATTCTACAATGAAGAACAGGCAAATAAGCTGCCACGCGCTAACGCTGTCTCGCAGTATTGGCTGCAACGCGATGAGAGTGACTCAGAAGAGAGCTATTGATGGTGCCGAAGGGAGGAAGGAGAGTGCGTACTTGGCGCAACTCTAGAAGTAGACCAGACAGGACCTTTTGTAGATGGGAAGGTTAATGATGAAAATATTACTTTCCTAGTGGATACTGGTGCTACTCGATCAACTGTTAGATCAGATGATGTTAAGAATCTTCCTCTCTCGGATGAAACGATCCAAGTAGTTGGTGTGTCCAACAGACAGATTAAAACATATCTTACAGAACCAGTGAAAGTTAGCATAGGGAAATTTTCAGAAATGCACCGCTTTGTGGTGTGTGACACCAGTCCTGTGAATTTATTAGGTAGGGACCTGTTGTGCAAAATGAATTGCACTATATTTTGTACTCCGGATGGAATAGCTTTTGAAACACCGGATGATGATGTACTGTATAAGATGACCATAGCTAACAGAGAAAATGAAGTTACTGAAACATATGCTGTATTCAACCCTGATGAATTACCTAAAGAATTGAGACAATCTGTTAAAGCAGAAGTTTGGGATTCCACTGGAGAGGATGTAGGGCTAATGAGAAATGTAGATCCAATTAAAATAACAGTAAAAGATGGAGTAACATATCCAAATGTTCCGCAATACAAATTGACACCTGAAATAATTGAAGGAGTAACTCCTGTAATAGAGAAAATGATCAGGCAAGGAATTTTGAGAGAAATAATGAGTAGTCCATGTATGTAATTCACCGATAATGGAACTGGAAAAGCCTAATGGGAAATTCAGCATAGTGCAAGATCTGAGAAAGGTGAATAAAATTGTGGTATCATGTTGTCCCATTGTACCAAATCCATCAGTGATTTTATATCAGATTCCCCATGATGCAGAATGGTATACAGTGATACATCTGTGTCATGCTTTCTTTTCCATCCCATTGCACCACGACAGTCAGCAAATTTTTGCATTTCGTTTTGGTGAGCGTATTTTGGCATGGTGCCAAATTCCACAGGGTATACAGAAAGCCCTCAATATTCAATCAGCTATTAAAGAAGTCTTTGGAGAGTCTAGAAATGCCTGAAAGCTCTGTATTAGTTCAATACATTGACGACCTTTTGGTAGCGTCAAAAACACGTGAAGCCTGTGAGGTAGACACAATAGCCTTGCTGAATCATTTGGCAGATGGAGGACTTAAAGTGTCACCATCTAAATTACAGTTTTGTAAGAAAGAAGTACAGTATTTGGGACATAACATTGAGAAAGGACTAAGGAAAATAACCATAGACAGGATCAGAATAATAAAAGGAATGAAAGCTCCTATGACTCAAAGAGAGGTGAGAATGTTTTTGGGAATGGTTGGATACTGTCGTCAGTGGATCAGCAACTTCTCCTTGATCGCAAAACCTTTGGTGCGATTAACGAGAAGTGATGTGAAAGATCCCATCGAATTGAACAAAGAGGAATTGGCAGCGTTTAGAAAATTGAGAGATGGTTTGTGTGAAGCACCTGCATTAGGTATGCCTGACTATGAGAAAGAATTCGAGTTGTATTGCAGTGAGAGAAATGGATGTGCACTTTCTGTGTTGATCCAGAAGCATGGAAAACTGAGGAGACCAATTGCATATTTTTCATCAATGCTTGATCAAGTAGCTGTAGCTTTACCTGGATGTTTGAAAGCGGTGGCTGCAGCATGTCGAAGTTTGGAGCAGATTGAAGGAATTGTGATGGGATATCCATTGAAAGTGTTTGTACCTCATGATGTAGCGATCCTGTTAACAAGGAGTCGTACTCAGTATATGACACACAGTCGGCTGACTAAGTATGAAAAGGTCATATTAGGTGCAACTAATGTGAGTCTTGCAAGATGTTTGAATGTAAATCCTGCAACTTTGTTGCCTGATGCCGAGATTGTGGAAGTAAGAGATGAAGTAGATCATGATTGCTTGGATGTACTTGACTTTTGTACAAAACCACGACCAGATATAAAAGATGTACCTTTGCCCGAAAGTGATTTTGTGATGTTCGTTGATGGGTCATGTGTGAGAACAGATGAAGGAGTGCTGAGTGCAGCGTATGCAGTATGCACAGTCGCAGCAGTAATAGATGTGTCCTATCTGAAAGGAGTGAAATCGGTCCAAGTAGCAGAACTCGTGGCTTTGACTAGAGCATGCAAGATTGGGAAGAGTGTGAGAGTGACTGTGATAACTGACAGCCAGTATGGCTTTGGAGTGGTCCATGACTTTGGCCAACTATGGCTACAAAGAGGTTTCCTGACCTCGAGTGGAACTCCTATTAAGAATGCTGAAGTGGTTGGAAAATTTCTTGAGGCGATACAGCTGCCTAGACAACTGGCTGTTGTAAAATGTGCTGCTCATAGCCAAGGTGGTGATTATATCGCCACAGGAAATCGATACGCCAATGACATGGCACAGTATTGTGCACGTAATCAGAATTCGGTCAATCGGGCTAAGGAAAGAGAAATGTCTTCTTGCTCATTGATGTTTACTAACATTGTAGGAACTTGGGAAGAGGTAAGACAATTGCAGGAAGAGGCAGGAGATGAGGAAATGAGACAGTGGGTAAAAGCAGGATGTGCCCCAAGGGAAAAGGATCATGTGTGGGTCTATCGAGATGGAAGCCCAGTTATGCCTGATAGCATGATGTCTACCATGGCACGGATGTATCATGGCCAGGGACACATTGGGAAAGATGCCATGATCAGGTCATTTAAGCAGACCTGGTACAATGCAAAATTCAGACTTGTAGCAGAAAGTCTTTGTCAAACATGCCTAATATGACAGCAATACAATCCTGGGAGGATGACAGTAGTGAGTCTGGGAACAATAGGTCGAGAAGGAGGGCCTTTCACCAGAATGCAATTAGATTTTATTGAAATGCCTCCCTGTAACAGACTGAGGTATGTTTTGGTTGTGGTCTGCCTATTCTCTAGGTGGGTGGAAGCATTCCCAACAAGGAGAAATGATGGGATGACAGTAGCCAAGCTACTACTGAGAGAGTTCATCCCTAGGTTCGGGTTCCCAGTGACAATTGAATCAGACCAAGGAGGACATTTCCATAATGAGATTGTAGTATTAATTTGTGAAGCATTGAATGTACAACAAAAACTACATTGTGCCTACCGGCCAGAGGCTTCTGGTGTGGTTGAACAGATGAATGGTACTATCAAAAATAGAATAGGAAAAATGTGTTTGGCCACAGGTATGAAATGGCCTGATGTCTTGCCTCTGGTACTCATGACTATTAGATCAATTCCAGACAGAACTACAGGATTAAGTTCTCATGAAATAATCATGGGACGAGCAATGAGACCCGTGTTTATACCAGTCAACAAGCTGATGACTATAACTGATGACATGGTGTTGGAATACTGTTAAGGCCTGGCTGACGCAGTTCATTCTGTGATTCATCAGGTTGGAGCGGATGCCACCACACTTGAAAAGAAGCCAGCCCATGATCTGAGCCCAGGTGACTGGGTAAGGATAAAGGTCCACAGAAGAAAAAATTGTTTGGTTCCAAGGTGGGGAAAATCAAGACAAGTCATTCTGACCACGACAACAGCTGTGAAGTGTGCTGGACTGAAAAACTGAATCCACGCAAGTCACACATTGAGAATTCCAAATCCGGTGGACAACACAGGAAAAGAATATTTTGATGAATCAGAATCAAGTACTGAGTCAGATGACGAAGGGTCGAAGACACGAGAAAACTCTGAAAGGGGGGAAACAGAACCAAGTCTAGCTTTGGTCCCCAGAAGTAGCTCTCTGAGAAGAAGATTGCAGATTTCTGAATCCAGCGATTCTGGAAATGAGCAAGAAGCGCAGGGTTCTAAAAAAGAACACAGAAAGAAAAGAGGAACGAGTACTGAAGAAACAATAAAAGAAATTTGTAAAAAGGAAGTACCAGATGAGAGACTGAGAGAAATTCCACCTGAAATAACAAATTTAAGTGAACAAGGGACAGGTACAGAGAGAGAGGGACAGATTTCTGTGGAAGACTCCCGAGGAGGTGTAGGGAACTGCAACATCCAGTTAGGTGAAGGGACAAGTAGCCAGCAGGAAGGTTGCGTGTCGGAGATCCGAGGAGGGACAGAAGTAGGGAAAACATAACAAGTGGTGGAAGAAGAAATCGTTGAAAAGACAAAGCAAGTTGAGACAGAGTCTGAAGAGAGTGAAAATGAAATACCTGAAGGTCGAGTTCTAAGAAAGAGAGCTTGGAGGAATGAAAAGAATGACAAAGGAAGTAAAGTAAAAAGAGTTGCAAAAGATGACGTCTGGCCCAATAAAATAAGGAAATTGAGATATCGACTGACACGAGTGAATTCACCAAGAGCTGAACAGGTGAATGAAGTGACAAGTCAAGAAAAATCAAAAGAAGACGAAATAACTGAGGATAAAGAGACTAAAAGAACAAGGAAACCTAACCAGAAGTATAAGTCACAGGAATGGACGTACGTGGCTCTGCCTGAAAAGGGAGAAGAGGCAGATAGTCAAGGAAATCCAGAGGAGGCTGTACTGAAAGTGGTTGAAGAAGAAGTAGAATCGGAAATCCTGAGAGTTCTCTTGTCCGACATTGGAGAAGATGACATGGAAGTTCAGGAAATTCTGTATTTGGATGACGAGAGGAAAGTGAAGAATGATGAGATGCCAAACTGAATAAATCAAGAAAACTGTTGATGAAGAGAACAAGAAATTAAATCAAAAGATAGATACTGGTAGAACCAAATAGGTGTTAGAGCCTTAGGTTAGAAAACTAGTTGTGAAGTGAAAGAGGCTAAGTCCAAAAACACGGTCCATTTTAACAAAGATGGCTAACATAGATAGTAACAAAGGTAGATGTACATTCATGAAAAGATGGTGTAAAATGTGTTGTTGTTGTACAGGATTATTAATGCTTTTATGGAGCATCCTTGCTCTTGTCATTTCTTTTAAGGTCACTATAGATACATTAGAAGGACATAGTGAGAACAAAACTAATATAGGGAAGATTCCAAAGGTAGTTCCAACTAGAATAGATAATAATTATTTGCATAAAGACAGGTCAATAACAGATTTTTCTAATAATGTGTTTTCAAAATTATTGTATGAATATGTAAAGACAATGGACATACGGGACTGCTACCTATGCATGCAGTTACCTGCATCTGTTTCTGAAGGAGTGACTTATCATCACCTTCCAGCAACGTATGGAATAACATGTAGTGTAATAGCTAGTTTATCTTATCAGACAGGGAAATTAGAATATTATTTTTCAGATGTAGATAACATTTTTGCGAAAATGCCTTCTTTTAATAAACTAAACAAAGTAAAACCTGCTAGGGTATTAGGTGAATTTTTCTTAGAAACTAAAGAACTAACATTAGAATATATTTTTAGAAACAATTTGACATGCAGTTTGAAGAAGGAGAAAAGGACATTCTTAGACATGGTTGGAGAAAGGAGATTGAAAATGCAAAGAAAGGCAGCAGAAGGGAAAGTGGAGAAAACAGTCTGGGATGTAGAAAGAGAAAAACACTTGAAAGGAGAAGCTAGTCCAACTATAGCTTTAGATTTGCCTCAGAAAGGAACATTTTGTATTCAAAGGAATCAAACTGTGTATGATAATTATTTTCTAGGTAATAGTGAGTGCCATGATACATATTGAATCATGGGTGGATGGGGATTTAAAGGTGGAAAAGATCCAGTCTTTCCTGGATTATATTTTATTTGTGGGAACAGGGCATATTATCGTTTGCCAGACCATTGGTATGGCACATGTTACGTATCTCTGGTCTTTCCGAAAAAGTTTCATATGGATAGAGGAGAAAATGGTGTACATAGTTTAAGTAATCATTTAGTGCGTAGTAAGAGAGAATCTTGGGCAGAAATTGTAGGTGACATTTTTGGAGCATTGATACCAGCAGTGGGAATATCTCTGAATGCAAACAAAATTAGAAGACTTTCAACAGTAGTGGATCGCTTGTCAACAAGCACCGCTGGAGGATTCTTATTGGTAGACACTGAAGTGGTTGCCATGCGTGCTATGGTAATGCAAAATTGACTTGCCCTTGATATATTATTGGCAAAAGAGGGTGGAGTCTGTGGAATGCTGAAAGTTCAACATTGTTGTACTTACATTCCTGACGAAAGCAAAGATTTAAAAATTTATATTAGAAATATTACTGAATTGCATGATGAAATAGTACCACTGGAGGTTGAAGGTGTTTGGGAAAAGATTGGAAAGAAAATAGATGCTATTAAAAATTTCTTAGTAAAGCTTGGTAGTACATTTGTAGGCAAAATATTGTTTCCATTAACATGTGTAATTTGCATAATATTAGTGATAAGAATAGGCTGTATTTGTTGTAAAAATAATAAAAACAAGAAAAGAGTAAAGAGCGAAAAATTAAAAAGAAAAGATAAGAAACAAGAAAGGGAAATTGAGGAGATAGAATTGGAGCAGTGGAAGGAGAGTATGTACGAATCAGCAAAAAGAGAAGACGTAGGTGAAACTGAATTATGATTAAGAGCAAGAAAACATTTTAAAGATTCTGTAAAGACAGAACAAAATTTGTGGGTGGTATGGTGATAAAATCACCAAAGGGGTGATTGCTGGAGCGGGTAATGCAAAATTTTTATATACCCTCCCCATTTTGCATGTTTACTAATTAGATTAATTAATTAATTATCATCGAACTAATGGATTGAAGTGGAAATAATTAATCACCCTTATTAATGACTGAAATACACGTGGGATTACTTTGCATGACTTTATTAAATTGTAAACTAAAATATGTACGCATACTACAGATAGACAATTTGAATATTGCATAATATATGTCGCTTTTGTGATGTATTTGTGATTTGTGCTTCATTTTGTAAGTATAAAATCGCTTGAGTGTTGCTTATTGCTAGATAAATACACACACATATGGGTATTAGTGAGGGAATAACATTTATTTAGTCATTTCTATGTATTAATTACGTTTTGTCTTTCTTTTGCTTAAGTTGACCATTTGGGCCTGCCACAAAATGGCTGCCTCTGGTACCTAGCCCGACTGTCGACGCTGTATGAGGCTTGGGTGAAGTGTGCCTGCGCTGACGCCAGCTACAGTGGCCTCGTCATGACCCTAACCAGACTGTACCCTTCAAGGTTATCCTGGGAAGCAAGCCAGCTTTTCAGAAAGAACAATAATGTGCTTCTAAAAACCGAAACAAGCAAGATTGATGACATCAGAGACATTATTTTGGTGTGAATCCTGTCAGACGATTTCGATTGACCAATCAGAAGAACTGAAGACCCGCTTTTGTTACAATTTGTCAATGATTTTTGCTATAAATTATGGTAGAATAGAGAGGTTGGTGCGGGTTCGTTTCTGGCCTTTCTCGATTTCCTGACGTTATGCTGACGGAGAGGACGGTGACACTGCAGGACAGCTGCTTCCCTGAATCTTTGACAGACTGAATTAATGCCCAAACTCCTGATGAACTGAAATTACTAAACTTTGATGGGCATAGATTTGCGAGACTGAAAGATTTGACATAGAGGACGACAATTAGCCAGAATAGGTAAATATGAATGGCGACTTGATTAAATGAATGATTCAATTTGCATTAATTAGATAAAGATTGAAATTGAATAACTACAGCAATGAGTTGGGTTGTTTATTCATTGAAAATGTGTTAACGAAAAGGTTAATTAGAGAATTAGAAATAAACCTAAACCGGCAACTAACTGATCCATCCCGATTCATGAGAGGAATGCTAAATGTGAGTTCAGGGCCTAATGAGTATCAGAAGGACGTGTAGACTTGTCACTCATTAGGATAAAAAGTGGTATTTCCTTTCATTCCAGCGTTTGGAAGATAATCGCCTCCTAAGAAACACAGATTGATGGTGAGTGAATGTTGGTGTTATGGGCCCCACCAGCAAACGTATGGATAGTGTGTGTATGTGAGATCTTTGGTCTGTGACGGAGGGAGGGATTTTGCACTCCACGCTGGAGCAGTCTCACCCATCACGGGCCCGAAGTCAGAGTTACCAAAGATAGGAGTGAGTGGGAAACGAAAAGTCGTCAGTCCATGTCGTCTGTTTGTCTGATCCCAGACCAACATTGTAGCGCAAGTCTTCCAAAGGAAAGGGATCTTCATCAAAGAAGTGCCCGCTATCGTGCGATCTTGGAAAAGCCAGTGTTTCTCTGACTAGGCCTGGCTCCACTAAGTGTCGTAGCTGTGTGGCTTTATATTAAAGCGTAAGATCAGGTATTCCTAGACCCCCTTCATCGGGAGGGAGGAAACTGACCAGCCGCTTCATCCTCGGCTTGCGACCCTGCCAAATGAACTGAGAGAGCTCTGACTGCACCTGCTGGAGCCAACCGGTGGGAGGCTGTAGAGGGAGCATTTGAAAAAGATAAAGGAGTTTGGGAAGGATCACCATCTTGACTGCGGCAATGCGACCCAGCCAAGAGATAGGGTAATGTTTCCAACGCCGCAGGTCCACAAGAATGTGAGAATGCAAGATACTGTAGTTAACCACCCTTGTCGCCTGTAGTGTGGGGGCTAGCTGGATTCCCAGATAAAGGACCGTGTCAGAAGACCAATGTACGGAATGACGTGCCTGTAGTTCCGCCAGCATCTGAGGTGGTAAGGAGAGGTTTAAAGCAGTGGACTTCGTGATATTGACTTTGAACCCGGACGCCCTCCTGAAGGAGTCCAGCTCCTCTAGAAAGGTGCCCAGAGCCGTTGCAAGGTCCGTCCGGGTGACCAAGACGTCGTCCGCGTATAAGCTAATGGTATGAGTATCACTGCCAAAGTGCATACCCAAAATTTGCGGGTGCTCATGAACTCTTTGCGCCAGGGGCTCCATGTATAAGGCAAAGTGCAGGGGCGACAGAGGACACCCCTGTCTAGTGCCTCTGTGGATGTAAAAGGGAGTTGACGCATATCCATTCACCCGTACTGCGGCCGCAGGGCCACAATAGCAGTTGAGGATACGGGTCCTCATCTTTTCCCCTAGGCCAAAACGGATCAACACTTGCTCCAAGTAGGGCCAGTGCATGCGATCGAACGCCTTTCCGGCATCGATGGTCAGGAGCATATAGTCTCCCGGGATGCAAGAAACGTTATCAATGAGATGGAGCACTCGCTTCGTGTAATCACGGATCTGCCTTTGGGGTATAAATGCCGCCTGGTCAGGGTCGATTAACCCAGGCATATAGAGGGTCAGGCGAGCCGCAAGGATACTGGTATAGAGCTTCAGGTCAAGGTTTAAAAGAGAGATAGGCCTCTACGCAGCGCAGTGCGTCTTATCCCTGCTGGGCTTGTGAATGACCACTATAGCCGCCTCGAGCATGGAAGGAGGGATCGCCCCCGAAGAAGCAAAAGAATTAAAGAGGTAATCTGCTTCCGCCCCTGCAGCGCCTGTGACGGGATGTTGCGGCCTGGGGAGCGCTTCCACTCTCGATACTAGGATGCGCTGCTCTCTTTAAAATTATGTCACTCCCCCGCTTCCTTTATGCTCTTCAGAACTACCCCTTCCCAGTTCCAGCTCGTTATTTTAAAGAGATCGAGGGCCTACAGAGTAAGCTACTGTGGAACGGGAGACAGAGAATTACGCTCCATAAGCTGACTCTCAACTGGTACGATGGTGGTATCAGTCTTCCCGAAACTAAAAAATATTACTGGGCGGCCCATCTTGCAGCCATCAATCAGGGTACATATCGGACCCCCGGAGATCCGGGCTATACCATGGATAAGTGGCAATTACTGAGCCCTATATAGTAATCCCAAAACCCTATGCCTTACTGGGCCCACGTCCCACTCGGTCCCGGTGTGGCATAAAGTTAACAAAAGCCTCGGATGGGAACGCAGGTTGACGCTCGCCACCCCCCTATGGGACACGGCTCAGCAGGGTGGACTTCATTCATCTAAGGGTTTCGACCACTGGGACCTCATTGGTATCTCCAGGGAGGGTGACCTGTGGATGAAAGGACAGATGCTCAGTTTTGTCCAACTACAACACCAATACGAACTCACTTCCGCTATCTCCAGATCCACCATGCCTTGACAACCGCCATTAAAGGAGGGTCCCTCTCCCTGACTCTTCCCCACTGGAAGATAGATTATTGGATGGGCTCCTCCCTCAGAAAGCCATCTCCTTGACCTACAAGAAACTTGTCAATAACGCACCAGACCCCCTACCCAAATTACGTGAGGCGTGGGATGCTGACGGGCTACTTGTAGATGACGAGGAATGGAGTGAAGCAATGGCTTCTCCCAGAGAAGTTGCAATCTCTGCACGCCTCCGCCTGGTGCAACTGAAAATACTCCACAGAGTCTACATTACGGGGCCACAGCTGGCCCACATGGGGCGGGGAGACAATATTAACTGTAGGCGTCACTGTGGACAGGTAGCCACGTTTATGCATATTCTATGGGAATGTGGGCACATTCAGAGATTCTGGAGGGGAATTTACAGGGTTATGAGTTAAGTCCTGCGCAAAACTGTCAACCCTGAGGCCAAGAGATGCTTGCTTAATGTGTGGGAAGCAACAGACCTGGTAGGGTCAGAGAAACTATGGGTCACACTTGGAACCACAGTCGCCAAAAGGGACATAGCCCAGATGTGGGGAGGGATGGCAGCCCCCACTATCACAAGTTGGAAGCGTAACATGGACTGGTGCATGTTCCGGGAGAAGACTAGTCATGTGGCACCGGGGTGCCCTCAGAAATGGTCACGAGTGTGGGCAAGTTGGAATTCATATAGGGGGGATATCTGTGTTGCACCGATCGTCCCTACAGATGAGGACCCAGCATCACCAATGAATATATGACATGTATTAGTACTGACTCACATGCCTGTTACTTAAACTCAATGTATCTGCCATACTCAATCATGTCTGCAAGAAAATACTGATGCCAATTTTTTTGTATGTGTTTATTTTAAAAATCAATAAAAAGATAATTTAAAAAAGAATTAAAGAGGCGAGTGAGAAGAGGGGTAAGCGTGTGGCAGAACTGCTTATAGAATGCCGCTGTGTAGCCGTCTGGACCAGGAGATTTAGCCAATTTTAGGCGGGAGATGGCTGAGACCACTTCTTCCGGGCAAATCTCCCTCTCTATATGGTCGGCCTGCGCTTGGGACAAGCTGGGAAGAGTAACCTGGTCCAAATACGCATCTAAGTTCGACGACTCTAGATGCTGTGCATTGTACAGTTGTGCATAAAAGTCACGGAATGTCTCGGCTATGTCAGAGTCTTCTGTGTGTGTGCGGCCTGCATGATCTGTGATCTCCTGAACCCCGTCAAGCAACCGGGTTTCCCTCAGTTTGTGTGCTAGTAACCGACCGCATTTGTCAAGGCAGAAGACGGCTGAAATGCCAGAAACCGGTCCTAGGAAGCTTGTTTCCGGTCCAGGGAAGGCATGGCTTGGCTGTTTGGGCTGGACTGTTCCCATGAGGCACAGGGTCAGACTGATTTGCATATGGCCATGTCTGAACTGGGGTGGCAGAGTGGGCTAAAGAACGGTGATGGATTAAACCCAGATCTGTTGACTGGGTGTGAGTGTTTGATTGGTTCTGATGCTCCGTCCATCACCACCCCCTTTTGTACCGCTTTGTTCGCCATAAGTTGGCAGGGTATGCTCAGACGTGAGTCCCTTGCTCACTTTGCCACTAGATTCAAGCAAGCCTGGCTGAAGACGGCTGAAATGCCAGAAACCGGTCCTAGGAAGCTTGTTTCCGGTCCAGGGAAGGCATGGCTTGGCAGTTCGGGCTGGACTGTTCCCATGAGGCACAGGGTCAGACTGATTTGCATATGGCCATGCCTGAACTGGGGTGGCAGAGTGGGCTAAAGATCGGTGATGGATTAAACCCAGATCTGTTGACTGGCTGTGAGTGTTTGATTGGTTCTGATGCTCCGTCCATCACCACCCCCTTTTGTACCGCTTTGTTCGCCATAAGTTGGCAGGGTATGCTCAGAGGTGAGTCCCTTGCTCACTTTGCCACTGGATTCAAGCAAGCCTGGCTGTAGACGGCTGAAATGCCAGAAACCGGTCCTAGGAAGCTTGTTTCCGGTCCAGGGAAGGCATGGCTTGGCAGTTCGGGCTGGACTGTTCCCATGAGGCACAGGGTCAGATTGATTTGCATATGGCCATGTCTGAACTGGGGTGGCAGAGTGGGCTAAAGAACGCTGATGGATTAAACCCAGATCTGTTGACTGGGTGTGAGTGTTTGATTGGTTCTGATGCTCCGTCCATCACCACCCCCTTTTGTACCGCTTTGTTCGCCATAAGTTGGCAGGGTATGCTCAGACGTGAGTCCCTTGCTCACTTTGCCACTGGATTCAAGCAAGCATGGCTGAAGACGGCTGAAATGCCAGAAACCGGTCCTAGGAAGCTTGTTTCCGGTCCAGGGAAGGCATGGCTTGGCAGTTCGGGCTGGACTGTTCCCATGAGGCACAGGGTCAGACTGATTTGCATATGGCCATGTCTGAACTGGGGTGGCAGAGTGGGCTAAAGAACGGTGATGGATTAAACCCAGATCTGTTGACTGGGTGTGAGTGTTTGATTGGTTCTGATGCTCCGTCCATCACCACCCCCTTTTGTACCGCTTTGTTCGCCATAAGTTGGCAGGGTATGCTCAGACGTGAGTCCCTTGCTCACTTTGCCACTAGATTCAAGCAAGCCTGGCTGAAGACGGCTGAAATGCCAGAAACCGGTCCTAGGAAGCTTGTTTCCGGTCCAGGGAAGGCATGGCTTGGCAGTTCGGGCTGGACTGTTCCCATGAGGCACAGGGTCAGACTGATTTGCATATGGCCATGCCTGAACTGGGGTGGCAGAGTGGGCTAAAGATCGGTGATGGATTAAACCCAGATCTGTTGACTGGCTGTGAGTGTATGATTGGTTCTGATGCTCCGTCCATCACCACCCCCTTTTGTACCGCTTTGTTCGCCATAAGTTGGCAGGGTATGCTCAGAGGTGAGTCCCTTGCTCACTTTGCCACTGGATTCAAGCAAGCCTGGCTGTAGACGGCTGAAATGCCAGAAACCGGTCCTAGGAAGCTTGTTTCCGGTCCAGGGAAGGCATGGCTTGGCAGTTCGGGCTGGACTGTTCCCATGAGGCACAGGGTCAGACTGATTTGCATATGGCCATGTCTGAACTGGGGTGGCAGAGTGGGCTAAAGAACGCTGATGGATTAAACCCAGATCTGTTGACTGGGTGTGAGTGTTTGATTGGTTCTGATGCTCCGTCCATCACCACCCCCTTTTGTACCGCATTTGTCATCGCTAGCATAAAAAGAATGGCGCAGACGTACTCGGCTTTATCACAATCTATGGCAGCCAACTGCAACCTACCTTGAATTGACGCCAGATGCGCGGCGCTCCAGTTCGTTGATGTATCTGTTCTAACTTGCGCACTCTCTTGGTGAGGTCCTCCCTCTTGCGTTTACGTTCCACATTATCTGCAAAGGAGAGAGCAATAATCTCTCCCCGAACTACAGCCTTCAAGGCATTCCATCTAGTGGAGATAGGCGTGTCAGCGATGTCGTTATAGGATAGATAGTCATCGAGCGCGTGCTGAATCTGGGTGACGGAGTGTGCGCTGTGTAAGAGGGTATCTCGGAAGCGCCACCGTCGGGTAGGGAGCCGGATGGGGGGCAAAGTTAGGGTGATCACTACAGGAGCATGGTCCGATAAGGCAGCAACTAACATGTCGGTGGAGGTCGTTATGTTCCTGATCATCTTGGTGCCTATGAAGTAGTCCAACCTAGCGTAGGTCTTGTGAGCGCTAGAGTAATAAGAATATTCCCTGGAGTGTGGGTGGAGGTCCCTCGACAGATCTATCAAGCCCAAGTCTCCCGATCTAGCAAGTCCGGCACGGGAAAGGGCACCCATTTGGCCAAAGCGTTGCACCAACCTATCTAGCTCATTATTAAAGACTAGGTTAAGGTCTCCCCCCAGAAGTAGCCTGCGCTCTGTGCTGGCTGTGGCCTCGAGCAGCGCCTCATGGAGAAACCACTCCTGTCCATCATTAGGGGTATAGATAAACCCTAAGATCAACATGTGGCCCCCAATCATGAATTGGTAGGTGAGAAGCCTATCTTTGATTTCAGCCTCCTTCTGCACCACTTTCCCCTTAAAAGCCCTAGAGATCAGAATCGTCACCCCCGCAGATTTAGAGGATCCAGAGGAGAAGAGTTGGGTTGGAAAGGCACATGACCGGAGTCTGTGACAGTCTTTAGCCAACAAATGTGCTTCTTGTTATAGGCATACATCAGCCCCGGAGCTCTCCAGATAAGCCAAGGATCGCCCAGCGCTTGATGGGATTATTAAGTCCCCGCACATTGAGTGTGAGGACTATTGTGCGTTGGAAAGCATGCGCGTCCAAGGCAGGATAGAATGCTCAGCTGTAACTGCATAGGGAGGTCTGTGGACACATGTCACCAGCTCGGAGAACTATATCCAGCAGCACTGGGAGACCGATGAGAAGCGCAGGAGGGAGGAGAGGAGAAAGACAGCCCCTGAGAGGGATAGAAAAAGCCCCAGCACAACAGGTGCCAACATGAATCAAGAGTCCTGGTGACAGTCCATCTTCCGCGGAAGATCAGGTAAAACATTACTACGGGAGTGACGTGGCCATTTGCATCCCTCTTCCCCTCCCCCAGACCGCCCAAGAACAGAAAAGCTAAGAAACGTTACGTGATTTAGGCTCGTTATGAGGGCAATGTCTTAGCAAGTGTTCCAGGTAAGGCCTCCAAAGCATCCTGCTGGCCCTTTGCGATCTCTTTGGGGTCTGGGCACCGCGGGCGGTTGGGGTGGCGTCTGCGTCGCTGCTGTCTCCATCGCGGTTGTGTGTCGCTGGGCCCTTGGTCTTGTGTGTCACTGCTGTCGTCCTCTTCCGGTATTTCAATCCCCTGTCCCCCGCTGGCCTCCGTTAGAGAGCGAAGTTGGTAGAGATTGCCATCGGAGTGAAATACAAGACGAAATGGGTGACCCCAGGAGTATGCAATGTTGCGTTGGCATAGGACAGCAGTGATGGGGTGAAATGTCTTACGTTTTTGGAATGTGAGGGCAGCGAGATCTTGGTAGAGAACTGGAGTCTGATCCGGAAACGTGATAGGATGCTGTGCCCTGGCCTTCTGCAGAATCTCTTCCTTGGTGCGGAAGTCGGGAACACAGACTAGTATATCCGCCGGTGGGGCATTGTCGGCCCGAAGGGGACCCACACAACGTGCCCTATCAATCTGGAGCTTAGAGTCCAGGGGATTGCCCAGGATGTGATTAAACAGTTCACGCACAAAGGTAAAGATATCGTCAGCTTCTGCTTTGGGCCTCACTCCCGGGTCCGTACGTTATGACATCTGGAGCGGGTCTCCAAGTCCTCTAATTGGGTCTGAAGGTCCACCTGCTGGTCATGTATGCGGAGAAGTTCCTGTTGTAAGAAGGAAATCTCACTGTCTCGCTTGTCACTTTTGTCTTCCAGAGCTACTACACCCTCTCCAATACTATCGAGGTCCTTTCGGACGTCTTTAAGCTCCGCGGTGAGGTCTGTTTCACTGCGTGTAAATCATCATGGCGGGCCAAAAATAGAGATTCCAAAAAGACCAGTGTGACTGGTTCCTCTCCAGTGCCACCCACATGTGTTGAGGCGGCATTGTACTGCTTGGCAGAGTATGATGTCGCGCCTTCCTGTGGGCGCACAAAGAGCTCCTGGAGTTACTCTTTTTACCCTGTGTGGGAGATATAGTTCTGCCCAAACTGTGAGGAGACGTAGAATGTGACGTCAGCCGAATGCCACCACGCCGCCCCCACTAGCGCCTGGGAGAGGCGTTGAGTTCTCTATGAAGTGTCCACTTGTAGAAACATCACCAATCAAGAAAGACGCTGGGCAGGTAGATTCGGCAGATCCACCGGCAGACTACACACCACTCGGACCAGCGGAGCATGGGCGCAGGAGGAAGGTCTCTCAAAGCAGGGCCCTCCAAGTGTCAACAGCAGTAGGGGGACACTCCAACCTCGATGTGTTGATGCCCTACTATGAGGCAGTGGGGCAAGCCACCGCGCTATACAGTCAGTGCAAGGGATAAGTATCACCAGCAATAACTTGTTTAAGGATTATTCTATTTCTCCTGCACCCCCTTCCTGACACTTCCATCTCATAGGCTGTAGAGCCACATAAAGTAAACTTTTCAATCTGTATGTTATTGAAAGATTATGTTATGGTTTGGAATGGATAAACTATTGCTAATTATTTATGTTGTTATCTCACTAAATTACATTGTCTATAGATTCAAACTGCAAGTGTCACGTTTCAATGAATTGTTTTCTAGCTTGTTTTTGCTTTTAGGTGCACAAGAGACATCACACACTGTACTGCCAGCAAGAAGGCCGACACTAACATCACAGGAGTCCTCCTCTGCTTCAACTCATGCAGCTAAGTGACATCTGCCAGAGCCAAGAAAGAACGTGACGGCCCCAAAGAAGGGTGGCCACCAAGGAAGTGGCCAGTGAGGAGGAGAAGAAGAAGGATATTGCAACCACTGATGTGATGCCCTCTACCTTTTTCATGAAATGTGGAGAATCTGCTGCACCCTCTTCTGGGCAGAAAAAGGTGGGGGCAGTACTCCTGTATCATCAACAGCACCACCCCCAAGGCTAAGCCCAAGCCCATGTCTCTCAGCAATGCAGCCCCTGCAGTCATGGCAACGAGCAGTGAGTCTTGACCGCATTTGTCTCAGCAACAGAGTAACCCATTGTCGCATGAAAGTGGACAAAAGGAATTGCAGCCAGCAACAGTTCTTCTTGAAGTAGGAGCACAACACGAGGTTGCGCTTCCTGCTGAGCAAGATGTTATTCTTCAACCATTGGCTTCATGATCTCCAGCAAAAAAAGAAAGTGCACTCTCCCATCTTCTCCAAGCCTCCCTTCGGAAGATCTAGACATGGATTGAACCCCAGCCGAGTCAGAGACCTGCCCGGAGACAAGGGAAAAGGAAAGTTCCTGAAAGCCTTATAGTTATGGAAAGTAACAGTGATGGCAATGAGCCAGTGATTGTCAGTATGGAGGGTGGCTCAGAAGACACCGAGACGACCCATGCTATTCAACCTGCTCAGAGGGATGAGGTTCCACCATCATCACCACCGGCTACCATATTTGTAAGACCCCTGTTGAGATCTGCATCCATCACTACCACAGGCAAAGTACACCCAACAGAGAGGTAAACAACACAACCACCTACCTCCAAGTTTTCAGGCATTCACAGTAGCACACTTTAAAAGTTATCCTCCCCAGTTTGGGACTTCCTTACGATTAGCAAGCAGAAGGATAACATTGCAATCTGCTCCATTTGCCACAGGATTGTTCTCACTATGATACTGAAAAAACATCACACAATCTGGTGGGAGGAGCACCTTAAAAAGATAGGTGTCGGTGGTGATGAGAGAGGGGAAGCAGATCAGTGCATAGTGACAGATGAAGAAGGTAGTCATGAGGAAGAAGTGCATGAGAGCATTACACAAAGAAGCCCTGTCCCATGTAGTGTGCCAGTATCACCTCCATCAGCAACCTCCAAATGGCACAAGACTCAGATGCAGGCACCTCTACCACATCCAGTGATTTCCCAAAACGCACATTGAGTCTACCACCTCCTGGTTCTCCTTGGACGTCTCCTGTGTCAGTGGCACGACAAAAGAAAAAAATCCAAGCTACTATTTTGGCATGTTTAGGCAGGAAGGGCCCTACGAACATAAGCACCCAATGGCAAATTTGTACAACGGGAAGCTGGCGAAAATGTTAGCACTGGACTGCCTCCCTTTTTCTTTTGTGGAAGGAGTGGGAGTTTTAGAATTTGTGGTGGCCATCTGCCTGAAATAGAAGGTTCCCACCCAGATCTCTTTTGCCAGAGTTGCTGTTCCAATGCCCCATCATGATGTGCTGCAATTGGTTGGCCAAGCTGGGTAGCAGAGTGCTATCCACACTATCCATCTAATGACAGACATGTAGATCGGTTGTCAAGCAACTTATTACAGGTGCATTACTGCACACTTGATCTCTTTTCTGTGGATTAGGCAACAGCTATCTGCCGGTCTCAGCATGGGAGCATGCAACAGTAGTGATGTTTGCCCTGGAGAAATCCTTACAGCTGTAAACATATTGGAAGA
The DNA here is from genome assembly GCF_964204655.1 of Triturus cristatus. Classification (NCBI taxonomy): domain Eukaryota; kingdom Metazoa; phylum Chordata; class Amphibia; order Caudata; family Salamandridae; genus Triturus; species Triturus cristatus. The sequence continues at coordinate 695,109,763 of NC_140591.1, forward strand.
GCTTAACAGAAAGATGTTTGAATTGATTCGACCAAGAGATCTCAGAAATGGATTTCATGCCATGGACAATGGCGGTACTATAGTCAAGGCCATGACAGATGGTAGATATTTCAGGGTCCTGTGTTTGGGGCACTGCATCAACCTGATTGTGAGGACCTTCTAAAAAAAGAAGACATAGGGCCTGATTTATATGTTGGCAAATCTGGTCACGCCATCACTTCTCCGATGGTTTTCCCGCCCACCAGCTTGGCTGTCCGCCCACTGTGTTTAGATGTTTGTGGGTCTTTGGAGGGAAGACTGTCAGAGTCCCGCCGACTCCCCCAGAATCTTCCTTCCGCGTAGATGGCATCATAGTTAGAAGCAGCTGTCGGAGGAAGTCCCACCAAGAATACCGACGAGCCGATTATAATGTGCCTTTCTGTCGAGGCAACTGTAGTGGGGAAACTTCCAAATTGGTTTGATAGAAACGAAGAAAAAGAGGTGAAAAGAAAACTTCGCTTTTTTCTGGTTTTCACTACCTATTCGAACCCCATCGTCCAGGTCCTTCCTGGGCTGGTGCTACTTGACCACGATGCTCAGCAACCCCATTGTTGCTGGAATCTAAGGTATGCTTCTCTGTCACTTGCCTTACTATGTATTGTACGTTAACATTAGCTTTCGCCTTGTGTATTTTTACATTACTCTTACATGGGATTGCTTATTCTTTGTGCTCTATTAACTCAACTGCACCCTAATTCTGCTCTGCATTCCTGCAAAGCATTGGAGTAGCACTTGCGTCGCCCGCATTATTGTATTGTTAGCATTTGCCACCAATATCCCAGGGAGATGCTACTGAAACTGGCCAAAGCACAGCAAGATAATACAGAACCCTGTGTGAAAACGTCTGGGGATACGGAGGCAAGCCTCCACTGTAAATGGGGCTGCCAAGTAATAGCTGAACAGCATACTAGGAAAGCTATCAGCTTGGATGGCCTTCAGCTTACATGTATTTCTTTTAACTCCAGATCAATGCCTAAACATTGTCTTCAGATCTGGGACACCCTAGCAGATATAAAACCTGACCTAGCATTTATTACAGAAACTTGGCTAGATGATAACAACTCCCCTTACCTTCTTGAGTACAGAAGTCAGCATACCCCGGCACGAAGGTGATGAATGATTATCCTGGATACAATAATTGGAGCACACCGGTGGGAGGGGATAGGGAGTAGGGGGAGGGAGGGGTAGGAACGCATAGGGGGCATCAAGGTTGAGAGTACTGAGTTAGTCAGAAGTAATCGAAGGCACATATTGATGGTAAAGGCACCGGGAACAGAGGACGAGGGATAGTCAATTGTAAGTTGACATGTGTGGAGGACAGAGTTCAACTGTGCAACAACATAAAATCTGGCAATGTAACAAAGGGAATGTCTCCAACTGATGAAGTGCACGATATGCGGGGGTTTGAAGGTGTTGAAAATTTAATAAAAACATTTAAAAAAAAAAAAAAAATGATAACTACTCCCCTGGGTTGGGAAAAAAAATTGGTCTATACGCCGACGATCTCATGATTCTGACAGGGGACCTAGAACAGGCACTTCCAGAGATCTGGGAACAGTTGGAGATTTTTGGGAAAATGTCTGGTTACTCTATAAACCAGCAGAAAACTGAGCTCATGTTACGGAATTCCCCTTATAAAAGCGGTCTTGAAAAACAGCAAATAAGATATCTCGGGGTTCAAATCACTAAGAATATAGATATGATAGCCAAGTTAAATTTCAATAAAACCATGGCTAGTGTTCATCAGCAATTACAAGCTTGGGAGTCTCTTCCTCTCTCTATTATTGGTAGATCCAACCTGTTGAAAATGTGCATCTTACCCAAGTTCACTTTCTTATTTGATATTATTCCTCTGGAATTTTCCAAAATTTGGTTCAAGACAGTTCAAGGGCTATACTCTTCATTTATTTTGGGCAGGAAAAATCCCAGAATTTCTCAGAAAAAACTCAGGAGGAGAAAACCTAATGGCGGTCTAGCTACTCCTGATCTATATCTATATTATTGTGCTTTCCATCTCAAAAACTTTCGTCAACTTTTAAACAACAGCCAGGCTTATCCACCTCTTTTTAACGCCCTAACACAGGCATATAAAACGCAAGCTGTCTCCTTCCTTCTTAAATTTGGTCACCCCAAATTTTAAAAAAAGTAAGGCTGAAGATCCTTAAAGCTGCCATTAGAGCCTGGGTTCAAGCAAGGACATTACTAAGCATACCTTATTATAATGAAGAAATGCCGATTTGGGACTCCCCGGGTACCCCGGCATGTTTACAAGATGCTTTGGCCCTTCCTCTACGCAGAGCCGGGATAGTAAGATGGGGAGAGCTAATAGTAGAAAATGAGCTAATTCCTTGGCAATGCCTTTCCGCTTTAACCAACAACTCAATATCAAAATTTTAAGTATTTGCAAATCCTCGGCTGGACCAAATCAATCAGTCACGAAACAGTTTAGAATGGGGACTTGGCAAAAGCAATCCATATAAGATCAACACAAAAGGAAGTAGCAGCATGGTACTGGCAAATGATTGAGACCAGAGACAAAAAATCGAATCCATTTACAGAGAACTGGAAGAAGGACATGCCGGGAGTTGACCTCGAAACCCTCGGGCAAGTATCAATGTCTATTCTTTGGTCGTATGTGAAAGCTGCCCACTCCAGAAGAGAGGAGAGCGATAAAACAACTAAAAGACAGGAAAGACCTGATAGTGAAAGAGGCTGACAAAGGAGGTAACCCAGTCACAATACACATTGATGACTACATACTAGAAGCAAATCGACAACTTGGGGATAACACCTGTTACGAACTTCTCACGAATGATCCCACCGCAGATATCCTCAAATCCATCAAAACCAGACTTGACAAATGGTATACCTTGGGACTTATATCCCAATCAGAAAAATCATTCCTGTACATACCGTACCCCACCATGCCAACCCTCTACCTCCTTCCCAAAATACATAAAGGCACCTACCCTCCACCGGGAAGACCTATCATAGCAGGAATTAATTCCCCCTGCTCAAGAATAGGAGAGTACGTGGACAGAAAACTACAGGGACTAATGAAAGAAATACCGTCTTTCATCCAAGACACAAAAGACATTCTGAACAAACTCCAAGATATAACTTGGGAACCAGATTTCATACTAGTCTCTATTGACATTGTTAGCCTGTACACATCCATCGAACACCGCGATGGATTAACTGCAGCACAACTCTCATTATGGACACAATCAGCCAACCTACTGGAAAGCAACAAAATGACTCTTGAAATGCTGAACTTCTGCTTGGAAAACAATGTCTTCAGTTTCAATGGGAAGATATACAGACAGAGACGCGGTACAGCTATGGGAGCCAAATTCGCGCCGCCGTACGCATGTATCTTCATGAGCCACGTGGAAAAATTCTGGCTGTGGGACCATAACTTCGCCAATTTTACCTCACACATAATACTCTGGCGACGATACATCGATGACATTTTATGCATCTGGCAAGGAGATGAAACACTTCTAAAAAGATTTCTGGAAAAACTCGACCAAAACCCCTGGGGAATCAAAACGACTCACACTTTCTCCAAGAAGGAGGTCAATTTCCTGGACGTTACTCTTTATGTCAAAGATAACACGTTACAAAGCAAACTTTACAGAAAGGACACTGCAGCCAATTCCATCCTGCGAGCTGATAGTTTCCACCCACGTCACAACATCAAAAATATCCCTAAAGGAGAACTTCTGAGGACCCGCAGAAACTGTAGCGAGGATGAAGTCTTCGAAACCAAAGGGAATGAGATCATATCAAGACTATCCGAAAGAGGATATGAGAAGTCCACACTAAAAAACACCATGACCACAGTATCAAAGTTAGATCGCAAACAGATGTTTACAACTGATGGAAAAGGAAAAAATAAGAATGACTCAGCAATAAGATTTATTACAGACTACAGCATTGGCCATCACCAAATCAGGCAAAGCCTGAAAAGACACTGGCACCTGCTACAACACACTCCAAATCTAGCTGATGAAATCAAAACTCATCCGGAGATAACCTTCAGACGTGCCCCGAACCTAAAAGACATACTGTGCAAATCAGAATTTGAGGACAAACGCAAACAAGTTACCACTTTTCTAGACAGACCGCCAGGATACCACACCTGCAAAAACTGTAGTGTCTGTAAACTGAGCCGCAACAAAACCAAAAAGATACTAATGACACAAGGAAAAGAATTCACCATAAAAGAATGGATTGATTGCAATAGCAAATTCTGCATTTATGTGATCCTCTGTCCATGCAACCTACCATACATCGGGAGTACAATCCGACCGCTGCGTATCCGGATACAAGAACACTACCGTAATATCCATAAATACACATCCGGTCACCCCCTGACGGAACATTTTGCCGACAAACATCAACATAAAAAGGATTTCATTTTCTATGGACTGGAGATTGTACACCAGACCAAAAGAGGAGGAAACCGAGAACTGAGACTTCGCAGACGCGAAAGTGAGCTGATCATGAACTTCAAAACAACTGAACTAGGACTTAACAAAGATGCAGAAATGCATGTATGGTTGGGAGATGATTAATTCTATTAACTGAGTGTCCACCTTTTCTGATTGTTTTTTCTCCCTAGGGTGTGATACCATTATGATTAACATCCCTATTTGAATTCTAGAACTTCCTCTCATCCCCCTGGGAATGTGTCTGAAAAGTATTTTTTTAAAAAAATCCACACCATATATCCAGAACCATTCCATAGTCCGACCTTTGGCATCCCCTAGAATTTCGCTTTATATTTCTACGCACTTTCTTGAATGGCCAACGAACCATTGGTCCCTTAACTCAAAAAAATCCCTATAATTTTTCAAACTGGAACTTTATTTGTCTTTTGTCTGACTAACATGACAATTGGCAGCCAATCAACCTCCCCCGTCCCCTTCCCTATCCAAAATGGCGCCCCCGCACGAACCAGGCCACTTCCGGGTCTCGACCCGGATGTCCTTCCCTGAGCCCCGCTATTTACGCGGCCTCCGCAGAGCGCACACACAGAACTGAATCAAACAGAACGCTCGTACCAGGCATTTGCCAAGACTTGAGGTAAGCATTGCAACATAGCTGATATTCCCGTCGGCTTTACCTCCTTCCATGAGCTAAGGATATCTTATTCTCCTTTTTGATCCCCTCCCCTTAGAATCCTACGCTATTTTTCTAGCACATCGTTGATACTTCTATTTCCAGAAATACCCGGTAAGCTCTACTCTGCCCGCCTTTGCCTCTAACGCTTAAATACCTCACTCGTCACGAATACCATCACTGTAAATTATAAATCTGCACGACCACATTACTCGTATCCTGTTATACCTTTTAAATTAAACACGCCCAGTTAAAACGCCTCTCTGATCACGTCTTGCTGTTATCACGTCAAGTCTTGTCACCACTGTATTATCAGTTTTTACTTAACCTCAACAAACAAGAGCACGCTAAACCTTTAATATATGTCCTCTCAATACCGCGCCACGTTAATTTCAATACGTCTATCCCGTATGGGACCACAAATTGCCGCGCTGCCGACCTCAACTTTTTGACGATCACTTTATCAGTTCACGCATGGAACTACCTAGTGCACGTTAATGAACTCTTTCAAATGGATACGACCCCTGTAAATCCCTCCTTGATTACTTGATTCACGATCACGCGTACAACCAACCAAGATACTCACCTCGAGCATGTTATTGCCCAACAACCACGCCACCTAACTTTACCTGATCGCTGATCACGACCACTTGACTTTAAGCTTTTTCACTTTTCTCGTCGAGCATCGAGATATCACCAGACCCGCCTTGCATGCGCAACGACCAGTTCCATTATAAAGACTAATTTAAATCCTCTCTCTCGTGACAAACCTTACCAACGCAATATCAACTCATCACCTTGATGCCCGTGATCCGGTACAAACCTGTAAATATATAACCTTTACTTATCTACATACCATACATTAATGTTTTGTTGGCCCACAATGTGTCATATACGTTTCGTCATTGCCGTTATTTCACTAATGTGCCACTTATACGCTTTGCCACTGTTTTTTCTTCACTCTCGTGTTCCATGCTCTATGACTTGTCGAAAATTCATACCGTTACGCATATGTGGATCACATTACATTTACCTTGTATATTGCTACAAACCACGTGTTTAATTTCTGTTTATGACCCTTACTGACATACCAACTGTATATGACAATGTCTCTCTTTATACACTCAAATGACTTGTGGCCTATGGAACCTTTTGATTTCTCTGGTCTTGATGACCTCCAATCACGTCCTGCGATTCTCCTTTTTTCAATATGGACATGTACTAAAATCAATATTGTATTGTATCCTATAATATGTCACACATTGTACCTTAAACTTACTTATATTGATACCTACTGTATCCTCCATACTAACCCTCACGTGACCTCTCCAAATTATTCAACCCCCCCCTTTTTCCTTGGCTTTTTCCTCTAAAACGCACTATCCATTTCCCTACTAATTCCCCGCTGTCAACCATTACTTCTAAATGTCTATCACACTGTTCTTTCTGCTTTCTTCTCCCAATACGTTTCCACATCTTGACTCACTGGCCTGTTTTCTCTTTAACTCTTGTGCTCAACACCTCACATGCATTCGCATATCCCAAATGTTTTTTATCTACCCTCAAATGTACAGCCCTGAAGAAGCCCCAGGCCTATAGGCCATGTAGGGGGTGAAACACGTGTTGGCTGTGCCACCCCTTGGCTTTTTCTCATACCCACTCCTATGTGTGAGTGCGAATAAAGGACTAGTTCACGTTTAGATCAACTTGTTTTGAATTGGAATTTGTTCCTCCAAGAATCAGAATATACTAATCTTGCCTAGACAACCCATCAGAACTTTTGCTAAAATTAGGGGGATAGGGGTTTCCCCCTGTCATCGGGCAAGAACCAGTACCTCTCGACCAACGCTTAATACCTGGCGAGTAAGGGATAGGGGCCTTTCTCCCCTCTTTTGAAGAAAAACTTTACCATAAGGCCATATCCTTGAAAACCGATAAGCTTGAACTTCTGTGAATAGATATTAACAAACACCACCTATTAGGTGACACCGGAAAACTTGTAATATACATCTAATATAGAGCCCATGGCATCGTGCCAAGACCGACGAGCACAACGTTCAACAAGGATTGAGGAAACTTTTTCAACTGAACCTCTAACCAATAGGAGCACAACGTCCAAACCAAACCCTACATCGGCAAGAAATACATTCCAAAACTTGGAACGCGCAGTAAAAAGAGAAACCAGCAAATGGTGGGAAGCAGAATCCTTAAAAAAATACCTTGAAGCTGACCGAATCCCACGGGGATTAAGAATACTAATCTTTCCCCCTTCAGACTCCACCAATCCTCAATACATGAAGAAATGGGAGGAGAACCTTAAAGAATGTTCTAATAACATGATCAGACAACTCATAGATCATGCAGAAGAGGAATACAATATAGCAAAAACTGAAGTTGACTCATTAAGCAAACACATAGAGGATTCTAACTGGGGAGAACTCATAAAGAAGAACTACGAGATCCTTAATCAAATCATTGACGAATACGAAGAGGATATCATAAAAAGAAAGAATCGTAAATTCAGGAGAGACCAACTTGACTACCAGTTCGGAAGAGTGTACACTTTTGCCAAAAAGTACGACACGAAACCACAAGATACTCCAAACACTAATAATTCTGAGCAATACCCAGGAACCACTACTAGCTCTGACATCGACTCACCTGCACCTGCATCGGAAGGTGAAAATCCAAGATGCAAGGTCAATTTTTTAGAGGAAGTACTACGTTACCGACTCGGTATGAAAGCCTCAAACACCACAAATACTACAACCATGGGAGGTTCCCAACAATTTGGACGCCAACAGACACCAACAATCGGCGTAACTACGAGATCCAGAAAAAAGGAGATGGAAAGAAGAACATAATGTCCAGCAACCTAATAAAAAATCTATCCCACATCCAACTATCCGAAAACGAAACCAGTATACTCAATAAGGGACTCTCATTCTGCCCAACTGCCCAATGGTATTTGACCAAAACACAAATAGATCTGTTCAAATTCATTCGCAAACTAAAACTTAAGGTTTTCTTTGCAGACAGGGACATGAGACAGGAAGCGCCACTCATAGCTACTACTTCGGAACTATCAATCCAAGAACTAGAAAATGTGGATTTACTAACTCACCTGAGCGAGGAAGAAAATGACTCAGATACACTGACCACAACTGCGCTGGAACTAGGAATAGAAACCAACATTTCCATAGACAGCAAATTAACCAAAAAATCCACCTTCTTACCACAACTACCGGCAGGGAACAACATAGATGCCTTCCACTTAGCAGTTACACGCGATCTGGAAAAAGAATACACTAAACACCAACGAAAATTAAAATACCTCCCACATAACACCACTCCAGAAGAGAGGAGAGCGATAAAACAACTAAAAGACAGGAAAGACCTGATAGTGAAAGAGGCTGACAAAGGAGGTAACCCAGTCACAATACACATTGATGACTACATACTAGAAGCAAATCGACAACTTGGGGATAACACCTGTTACGAACTTCTCACGAATGATCCCACCGCAGATATCCTCAAATCCATCAAAACCAGACTTGACAAATGGTATACCTTGGGACTTATATCCCAATCAGAAAAATCATTCCTGTACATACCGTACCCCACCATGCCAACCCTCTACCTCCTTCCCAAAATACATAAAGGCACCTACCCTCCACCGGGAAGACCTATCATAGCAGGAATTAATTCCCCCTGCTCAAGAATAGGAGAGTACGTGGACAGAAAACTACAGGGACTAATGAAAGAAATACCGTCTTTCATCCAAGACACAAAAGACATTCTGAACAAACTCCAAGATATAACTTGGGAACCAGATTTCATACTAGTCTCTATTGACATTGTTAGCCTGTACACATCCATCGAACACCGCGATGGATTAACTGCAGCACAACTCTCATTATGGACACAATCAGCCAACCTACTGGAAAGCAACAAAATGACTCTTGAAATGCTGAACTTCTGCTTGGAAAACAATGTCTTCAGTTTCAATGGGAAGATATACAGACAGAGACGCGGTACAGCTATGGGAGCCAAATTCGCGCCGCCGTACGCATGTATCTTCATGAGCCACGTGGAAAAATTCTGGCTGTGGGACCATAACTTCGCCAATTTTACCTCACACATAATACTCTGGCGACGATACATCGATGACATTTTATGCATCTGGCAAGGAGATGAAACACTTCTAAAAAGATTTCTGGAAAAACTCGACCAAAACCCCTGGGGAATCAAAACGACTCACACTTTCTCCAAGAAGGAGGTCAATTTCCTGGACGTTACTCTTTATGTCAAAGATAACACGTTACAAAGCAAACTTTACAGAAAGGACACTGCAGCCAATTCCATCCTGCGAGCTGATAGTTTCCACCCACGTCACAACATCAAAAATATCCCTAAAGGAGAACTTCTGAGGACCCGCAGAAACTGTAGCGAGGATGAAGTCTTCGAAACCAAAGGGAATGAGATCATATCAAGACTATCCGAAAGAGGATATGAGAAGTCCACACTAAAAAACACCATGACCACAGTATCAAAGTTAGATCGCAAACAGATGTTTACAACTGATGGAAAAGGAAAAAATAAGAATGACTCAGCAATAAGATTTATTACAGACTACAGCATTGGCCATCACCAAATCAGGCAAAGCCTGAAAAGACACTGGCACCTGCTACAACACACTCCAAATCTAGCTGATGAAATCAAAACTCATCCGGAGATAACCTTCAGACGTGCCCCGAACCTAAAAGACATACTGTGCAAATCAGAATTTGAGGACAAACGCAAACAAGTTACCACTTTTCTAGACAGACCGCCAGGATACCACACCTGCAAAAACTGTAGTGTCTGTAAACTGAGCCGCAACAAAACCAAAAAGATACTAATGACACAAGGAAAAGAATTCACCATAAAAGAATGGATTGATTGCAATAGCAAATTCTGCATTTATGTGATCCTCTGTCCATGCAACCTACCATACATCGGGAGTACAATCCGACCGCTGCGTATCCGGATACAAGAACACTACCGTAATATCCATAAATACACATCCGGTCACCCCCTGACGGAACATTTTGCCGACAAACATCAACATAAAAAGGATTTCATTTTCTATGGACTGGAGATTGTACACCAGACCAAAAGAGGAGGAAACCGAGAACTGAGACTTCGCAGACGCGAAAGTGAGCTGATCATGAACTTCAAAACAACTGAACTAGGACTTAACAAAGATGCAGAAATGCATGTATGGTTGGGAGATGATTAATTCTATTAACTGAGTGTCCACCTTTTCTGATTGTTTTTTCTCCCTAGGGTGTGATACCATTATGATTAACATCCCTATTTGAATTCTAGAACTTCCTCTCACCCCCTGGCAATGTGTCTGAAAAGTATTTTTTTAAAAACATCCACACCATATATCCAGAACCATTCCATAGTCCGACCTTTGGCATCCCCTAGAATTTCGCTTTATATTTCTACGCACTTTCTTGAATGGCCAACGAACCATTGGTCCCTTAACTCAAAAAAATCCCTATAATTTTTCAAACTGGAACTTTATTTGTCTTTTGTCTGACTAACATGACAATTGGCAGCCAATCAACCTCCCCCGTCCCCTTCCCTATCCAAAATGGCGCCCCCGCACGAACCAGGCCACTTCCGGGTCTCGACCCGGATGTCCTTCCCTGAGCCCCGCTATTTACGCGGCCTCCGCAGAGCGCACACACAGAACTGAATCAAACAGAACGCTCGTACCAGGCATTTGCCAAGACTTGAGGTAAGCATTGCAACATAGCTGATATTCCCGTCGGCTTTACCTCCTTCCATGAGCTAAGGATATCTTATTCTCCTTTTTGATCCCCTCCCCTTAGAATCCTACGCTATTTTTCTAGCACATCGTTGATACTTCTATTTCCAGAAATACCCGGTAAGCTCTACTCTGCCCGCCTTTGCCTCTAACGCTTAAATACCTCACTCGTCACGAATACCATCACTGTAAATTATAAATCTGCACGACCACATTACTCGTATCCTGTTATACCTTTTAAATTAAACACGCCCAGTTAAAACGCCTCTCTGATCACGTCTTGCTGTTATCACGTCAAGTCTTGTCACCACTGTATTATCAGTTTTTACTTAACCTCAACAAACAAGAGCACGCTAAACCTTTAATATATGTCCTCTCAATACCGCGCCACGTTAATTTCAATACGTCTATCCCGTATGGGACCACAAATTGCCGCGCTGCCGACCTCAACTTTTTGACGATCACTTTATCAGTTCACGCATGGAACTACCTAGTGCACGTTAATGAACTCTTTCAAATGGATACGACCCCTGTAAATCCCTCCTTGATTACTTGATTCACGATCACGCGTACAACCAACCAAGATACTCACCTCGAGCATGTTATTGCCCAACAACCACGCCACCTAACTTTACCTGATCGCTGATCACGACCACTTGACTTTAAGCTTTTTCACTTTTCTCGTCGAGCATCGAGATATCACCAGACCCGCCTTGCATGCGCAACGACCAGTTCCATTATAAAGACTAATTTAAATCCTCTCTCTCGTGACAAACCTTACCAACGCAATATCAACTCATCACCTTGATGCCCGTGATCCGGTACAAACCTGTAAATATATAACCTTTACTTATCTACATACCATACATTAATGTTTTGTTGGCCCACAATGTGTCATATACGTTTCGTCATTGCCGTTATTTCACTAATGTGCCACTTATACGCTTTGCCACTGTTTTTTCTTCACTCTCGTGTTCCATGCTCTATGACTTGTCGAAAATTCATACCGTTACGCATATGTGGATCACATTACATTTACCTTGTATATTGCTACAAACCACGTGTTTAATTTCTGTTTATGACCCTTACTGACATACCAACTGTATATGACAATGTCTCTCTTTATACACTCAAATGACTTGTGGCCTATGGAACCTTTTGATTTCTCTGGTCTTGATGACCTCCAATCACGTCCTGCGATTCTCCTTTTTTCAATATGGACATGTACTAAAATCAATATTGTATTGTATCCTATAATATGTCACACATTGTACCTTAAACTTACTTATATTGATACCTACTGTATCCTCCATACTAACCCTCACGTGACCTCTCCAAATTATTCAACCCCCCCCTTTTTCCTTGGCTTTTTCCTCTAAAACGCACTATCCATTTCCCTACTAATTCCCCGCTGTCAACCATTACTTCTAAATGTCTATCACACTGTTCTTTCTGCTTTCTTCTCCCAATACGTTTCCACATCTTGACTCACTGGCCTGTTTTCTCTTTAACTCTTGTGCTCAACACCTCACATGCATTCGCATATCCCAAATGTTTTTTATCTACCCTCAAATGTACAGCCCTGAAGAAGCCCCAGGCCTATAGGCCATGTAGGGGGCGAAACACGTGTTGGCTGTGCCACCCCTTGGCTTTTTCTCATACCCACTCCTATGTGTGAGTGCGAATAAAGGACTAGTTCACGTTTAGATCAACTTGTTTTGAATTGGAATTTGTTCCTCCAAGAATCAGAATATACTAATCTTGCCTAGACAACCCATCAGAACCCCTTAAAAAGAAACCATCTTTTTACTGTCCATAAGGCATACTGGACACCATTGAAACTTTCCAAACTGGGGTATGGAGCGACAAAGAAATGCCCGAAATGTGATGACATCAACTTAAACGAGGTACATATGTTCTGGCAATGTCCTTCGATCGAGCTCTTCTGGGATCACGTGAGTAATATTATTTCTGAAATTTTGGGCAGTAGGGTTGGGCTGACAGCATCCATAGTTATCCTTGGGACTGCTGAAAGTGAAACAGTAAATTTAGTTCTCACAAGAAACCAAAAGGTACTCCTCTTTGTTCTGATTCTTCTGGCACGAAGAGAGATCTGTATTAAATGGATCATACCCGTCCCACCCACTAAATCAGAATGGATTAATTCAGTCCAACATATTTCAACTCTTTATCGAGCCGGTAAAAGGGTTAAAAAAACAAAAGTCTGAGACCTATGGGATAGCTGGTTTACAGTTTTTGCTTCAAACCCCTCGGTGCCAATCTAGTTTGGATTAATACCTCTTTTTTCACTCAGAAATCTATACAGTTATATTTATTTTTTCATGGTCAGAAACACATTTATTTACTCAGTGGTCCAATGATTACGATTATGCTCGCCTGGTCGAAACGATGGGAAACCAGCTATGGCTAGTTGTGAACGGCCTATAGAAGAGGATGAGCTTTGAATAATTCCGATAAGCCCTATTGAAAATAGTGCCCGGGGGTCTGATCCACCTACCCTTCAATGAGAAGAGACCGGGTTTTCTCTTGTTTCATATCAGGCTACCGTTTTTGGCTTGACCAGCTTTATATTCTTGAATTAAAGCATATTTTGTAGGAAAAAAAAGAAGAAAAAAAAAAGATAATACAGAACCCTGTGTGAAAACGTCTGGGGATACGGAGGCAAGCCTCCACTGTAAATGGGGCTGCCAAGTAATATCTGAAGAGCATACTAGGAAAGCTATCAGCTTGGATGGCCTTCAGCTTTCATGTATTTATTTCAACTCCAGATCAATGCCTAAACATTGTCTTCAGATCTGGGACACCCTAGCAGATATAAAACCTGACCTAGCATTTATTACAGAAACTTGGCTAGATGATAACAACTACCCTAACATTTCTACTGCCCTATCGAGCGGTTATAAGGTACTAAAACGGGACAGGAAGGGCCGGAAGGGAGGGGGTATAGCTGTCCTATTTAAAGACAGTCTTATCTGTGTTCCAGAATCAATGGCCCAGCTGGGTGAACACGAGATCTTGGCTTTTTCAGTGTCCAAGGGCGAGCAAAAACTACCCGGGGGGCAGTGATTTATAATCCTCCTGGATACAAGCCAGATTTTAGCACCAAATTGTTGTCCCAACTATTCCCTACTTGCCTAAAACGTAAACACTTTCTAGTTATTGGCGACTTCAACGTTCACTTCGAAAACTCCATGGACCCGGTGGTGAAACAGTTAGAAAGTGACATGCAGATACTGTCAGGCGCGGATCTAGGGCGCCTACCGCATATACAGTCAAAGGAGGACTACATCCCCCAGAATCCCCGGCTGTAAGGAGGCGTGGCCAAGAAAGGGTAAATACGAGCGAAGCGAGCCAATCGAGGCGCGTAATACTGGAAGGTGGTTTGATGCTGATCAGGAAGATCATCGGAGAGAAGGACGACGCGGGTGTTCGCGTCTACTACCATTGTGGAAGCAAGTACCTGGCCGTGGCAGAGGTTAGCCGCGAGGCACGCGGCTTCGGGAAGTCAGTTCCGACTTCTAGAAAACTTCACGCGGGACGCTGACGTAAGCGTCGCCGCGTTTCTCAATCGCTGGAAGCAACGAGGTTAGGAGCAGGAGCGTTCCTTCGGACGGCAAAGGAGACGCATTGGGAACCGGGAAGGAATCAGGTATCTCTGGAACCCGGGAAGGGAGTCTCATTGCGGGACAGTATTGTTTGGCCAGAGGAGCGAGGAGGAAATATGGAATAGGATTACGAGACATTTGTTTATCTATTACTTACGTTCAGTCGAGAGCAGGGGAAGCCCATATACAACTCTACATGAATTCAATAGTGGAGTAGTGACGTTGGGATTAGAGCTCAGGTGTATAATCAGATTGGCGCTTAGTAGCGTTAAGGGGAAGCTGATAAGGAAACGAAGGGGAGAGAACGGTCCGACAGAGCTTGCTGGTATGTGAGAGGGCTGGTCCTCTCGAGTCTGAGGTTAAGGCTCCTGAAATACAGAGTGCATGGTGTGCCTGAAGAGACACTTGGTTCAAACACTTAGTGAGACTTAACTGAGAGTAGGTTACCTTGTGATTGGTTGTAATTTCTTTCATGTAATTACTTTGCAGGACTCCCACTAAATCAACTGTACCCCTTATAGTCCTAGTCCCTCGCCTGATTGCCCTGGTACTCTGTGTGTCTTTGAACCAGAGCCGGGGACGTCGGGAGGTGGAACCCTTGTGCTTCATTCGAATCTGCCGGAGCCACAGTGGAACGTGACAGAATTACGCGCCTAAGAAAACACTCCGGTGGGTTCGAATAAAGCACGAGCAGGGATTGGTCCGACCATCATTTGATTTCATTTCTCCTTCCTATCCTTCCCCCAGCTATGCCCCCCCGACCCAAAAACATCTGGGTCCGATCATGGGGCCGAGTCAACCTTGAGAATCTCTCCTCTCTCCTTGCTGGCTCTCTCCCGCCTCTTCAGGGCCTCACCACCGTCTCCCAGTCTGACGCTATAGTCCAGTGGCTTTCCCGCAGCTGAGACTCCGTTGCCCCGCTCAAGCGCATTACCTCTAAACGCGACAAAGACGCCAACCGGTGGTTTAACCAAGAGCTTAAAGCCACCAAACTAATTGTTCGCCGCGCAGAGCGGGCTTGGAGGAGAAACTACTGCCCCATTTTGAAACTGGAATATATCAATATCCTTAACCAGTACAAAAAAAGCATCCTGGAGGCCAAAACAGCTTATTTCTCCTCCAAAATCTTAGCAGCGGAGAACCAGTCTAAGGAGATCTTCTCCATCGTTCACAATCTGGCATTCTCGGACAGAACAACGCTTAAACCTGCCCCGTCTAATGACCTCTGCCTTTCTCTTAATAATTATTTCATCCAGAAAATTATCACCATTAAGGCCAACATCCCCCCACCCCCCCCCTCTTTTGTTGATCCCCAATGTCCCCCTCCCAAAGGCAAACTAACCACCTTTCCCCCTATCACTCGGGAAAACCTGACTTCATTGGTGCCTCTGATCAAATCTGGCTCCCCTCTTGATCCCTGTCCTGCCCATATCCTCCACCACATCTTTGTCTCCTGTCCAGATCCCCCCCTTCACCTCCTCAACAGCTCCCTCGCGCAAGGCATAGTTCCTAGTTCCATGAAGTCTGCGGTAATTGTGCCCATCTTGAAAAAACCTGGGGCAGATCCTTCTGTCCCTGCCAATTTCCGCCCCATCTCCCTCCTGCCATTTCTAGCTAAAGTGCTAGAGCGCCACGTCACCTGCGCTCTGAGCTCCTTTGTGGAGAAACATGGAGCCCTTGCCCCCCGCCAAGCTGGTTTCCGCCCCGCACACTCCACGGAGTCCGTGGTCATGTCGGTCCTCGACACCCTCAGGGAGGGCATGGACACTAATCATCACCAGGCCCTTGTGCTCCTCGACCTCTCAGCCGCCTTTGACACGGTGGACGGCGGGGGTGACCCACTTGTGGGACACCCCCGCGCCGCACGGCCACCAGCTGCTGCGTGTGCCCCTTGCCTGCCCTCTGCCTCGCTGCCCTCTGCCTCGTCTGCCGGCTGCCGCCGCTGCAGTTGTTTTTGCCCTTGTTTTAACGTGATTTTGTGCCTGCTTGGTCTAACTCTCTTTTTTTTTTTTTCCCTTGTTTATCGTTATTTGTGCCTGTTCTGCTGTTATTTCATTTTCCCCGTGTTTGCTTCCTTCCTTGCTGTCCGCCTACCTCGCCGCCCTCCGCCCTCCCTTCCCGCCACCGCCGCTTGTCCCCGCCCCTTTTTGCCTTCTGTAACCCTCCCCGCTCCCGCCACCGCCGCTTGTCCCCGCCCCTTTTGCCTTCTGTAACCCTCCCCGCTCCCGCCTCCCAGCTGCTCCGCCCACCCGCGCACTTGGCCTTAAATGGCGACCGTGCGACGCAGGTGAGTGTGACCCACTTGTGGGACACCCCCGCGCCGCACGGCCACCAGCTGCTGCGTGTGCCCCTTGCCTGCCCTCTGCCTCGCTGCCCTCTGCCTCGTCTGCCGGCTGCCGCCGCTGCAGTTGTTTTTGCCCTTGTTTTAACGTGATTTTGTGCCTGCTTGGTCTAACTCTCTTTTTTTTTCCCTTGTTTATCGTTATTTGTGCCTGTTCTGCTGTTATTTCATTTTCCCCGTGTTTGCTTCCTTCCTTGCTGTCCGCCTACCTCGCCGCCCTCCGCCCTCCCTTCCCGCCACCGCCGCTTGTCCCCGCCCCTTTTTGCCTTCTGTAACCCTCCCCGCTCCCGCCACCGCCGCTTGTCCCCGCCCCTTTTGCCTTCTGTAACCCTCCCCGCTCCCGCCTCCCAGCTGCTCCGCCCACCCGCGCACTTCGCCTTAAATGGCGACCGTGCGAACGCGCAGCGGCCACGCGCAGCGGGTGCGCCGATTGAGCGCCGAAGGTGCGCCAAAGGTAAGCCCGTCTGCGCCCGTCCGCGACCGGATCGCGTCCAGCGCCAGGACCCCTGGCCCACGAAGACCCCGACCTACCCGCCTGACGTACTCCGCCGCCACCCTCATCGCTCTCAACACCGGCCGACTCCAAGATTGCCACCAAGCCACACCACGACACACCCACGGACCTTTCAGCTGCCACGCCTGCAAGTTCTCCTGCATCCAGACCAGCCCCGCACCAGCACCCGCCAAGTCGAACACCAGCAGCACCCACCTCAAGTGCATCCTGCTCAACACCCGCTCCGTCCACAGACACGCCATCGAACTCTGGAACCTCCTAGACGCCACAGCCCCTGACGTTGCCTTCCTCACGGAGACCTGGATGAACGCCTCTTCAGCTCCCGACATCGCCATCGCTATCCCAGAGGGCTACAAGATCGTCCGGAGGGACCGAAACGCCAACCAGATGGGAGGAGGCATCGCCATCATCCACAGGAACGCCATCCGTCTCACGACCAGCACCGACAACACCCTGACCAGCGCCGAACACCTGCACTTCCAGATCCACACCAACCCGAACACCACCCTCAGAGGCACCCTGATCTACCGACCCCCTGGACCACGCACGCAATTCAGCGAGGACATCGCCGACTTCGTCAGCCCGCATGCCCTCCCCTCCGCTGACTACATCCTCCTGGGAGACCTCAACTTCCATCTGGAGAACAACAACGACCACAACACCAGCACCCTGCTCGACAACCTCGCCAACCTGGGACTCAAGCAACTGGTGTCCACCCCCACCCACCTCGCCGGACACACACTCGACGCCGTCTTCTCATCCAGCACAGACATCGACTTCAGCCACGCCACAGAGCTTCAATGGACGGACCACAGCTGCGTCCACTTCACCTTTAAGAGAACGACGACTCACCATCACCAGCAACAGGCCGCCCGCAGAAGCTGGAACAAGATCACAGCAGACCAGCTCGCCACCTCCCTGAGCCAGCACCCTCCTGCCAGCTCAGCAAACCCCAGCCAGGCCGCCGACAACCTCACGAAGTGGATCAGCAACTGCGCGGACGAACTCGCCCCGCTGAGGACCCCGCCTAGCAGACCCGGCAGCAAGAAGGCCCCATGGTTCACCGACGAACTCAAGAGCTCCAAGAAGAACTGCCGAGCCCTCGAGAAAGTCTGGAAAAGGGAACCGACACCGGACAACAGAACCTCCTACAAACTTGCTACCCGGAAACACCACCAGCTGATCCGCGCCGCCAAGAAAACAGCATTCAAGGACCGGTTGGACAACAACGCACACAACGGCAAGGAACTCTTCAACATCGTGAAAGAGCTTTCCAACCCCAGCGCAGGAAACAACGACATCACCCCATCGCAAGACCTCTGCAACTCCCTCGCCTCATACTTCCACAACAAGATCACGGACATACACAGTAGCTTCAACAACCAACCAACGCACACCATGACCGACCAACCACCCCCACCCACCACCACCCTCCACGCCTGGACCCCGATCAGCACCGAAGACACCATCCGCACGATGAACTCCATCCACTCCGGATCACCGACCGACCCCTGCCCTCACCACGTCTTCAACAAGGCCGACGCTGTCATCGCACCCCACCTGCGAGACATCATCAACACATCCTTCGACACCGCCACCTTCCCCGAGAGCTGGAAACACGCCGAACTCAGCGCTCTACTCAAGAAACCAACAGCGGACCCCACCGACCTCAAGAATTACCGCCCCATCTCGCTTCTCCCGTTTCCAGCCAAAGTCATCGAGAAGACCGTCAACAAGCAGATGGCGGCCTTCCTCGAGACGAACGGATCCCTCGACCCCTCACAGTCCGGCTTCCGAGCCAAACACAGCACCGAGACCGCCCTCATCGCCGCCACCGATGACATCCGAGCCCTGATGGACAATGGAGAAACAGCGGCCCTCATCCTCCTAGACCTCTACGCGGCTTTCGACACGGTCTGCCACCGCACCCTAGTACGGCGCCTCAGCAACATCGGAATCAAGGACAAGGCGCTGGAATGGATCATCTCCTTCCTCGACGGAAGAACACAGAGAGTCCGCCTACCACCGTACAAGTCAGAGGCCTCCGAAGTCATCTGCGGCGTCCCCCAAGGATCATCTCTGAGCCCCACCCTCTTCAACGTCTACATGAGCCCCCTCGCGGCCATCGTACGCAAACACAACCTCAGCATAATCTCCTACGCCGACGACACCCAGCTGATCCTCTCCCTGACCAACGACCCCGCCGCCGCCAGAGCCAACCTGCACGAAGGGATGAAAGAGGTAGCCGAGTGGATGACGACCAGCCGCCTGAAACTGAACTCGGACAAGACGGAGGTCCTCATCCTGGGCTCTTCACCCTCCGCCTGGGACGACTCCTGGTGGCCTCCCGCCCTGGGCACCGCACCCAAACCGACAGACCATGCACGTAACCTGGGCTTCATCCTGGACTCCTCCCTCTCCATGACCAGGCAGGTCAACAACGTCTCCTCGGCGTGCTTCAACATCCTACGCATACTACGGAAGATCTTCTGGTGGATCCCCACAGAGACCAGGAAGACCGTCACCCAGGCCCTCGTCACCAGCCGACTGGACTACGGTAACGCCCTCTACGCCGGTACCACCGCAAAGCTCCAGAAGAGACTCCAGCGGATCCAGAACGCCTCAGCCAGACTCATCCTCGACATCCCACGATCCAGCCACATCTCCGGACATCTGAGAGACCTTCACTGGCTCCCCGTCAACAAGAGAATCACCTTCCGCCTCCTCACCCACGCACACAAAGCCCTACACGACCAAGGCCCGAGCTACCTCAACAGCCGAGTCAACTTCTACGCTCCCACACGCCACCTCCGATCAGCCAACCACGCCCTCGCCGCCGTCCCCCGCATCCGAAGAGCGACTACAGGAGGAAGGTCCTTCTCCTACCTGGCCGCCAAGACCTGGAACTCCCTCCCTCCCGACCTACGCCTGACCCAAGACCACCTCTCCTTCAGGAAGAAGCTGAAGACCTGGCTATTCGAGCAGTAGCGGCACCCCCCCCCCCCCCAGCGCCTTGAGACCCTACGGGTATGTAGCGCGCTTTATAAGTGTCACTGATTGATTGATTGATTGGTGGACCACAACATCTTACTTTCCCGCGTCAGGGCGGCGGGGATCGAGGGGACTGCCCTGGTCTGGTTGTCCTCCTTCCTGAGCGACCGCACCCAGGCTGTTCGCCTGGGTGACTTCACTGCGGACTTCAGGAAAGTCCAGTGCGGGGTTCCTCAAGGTTCATCTCTCTCCCCTCTTTTGTTCAATCTATATATCGCCCCACTTATCTTTTCTCTCCAACAGATGGAGGTCGCCGTATTTAACTATGCGGATGACCTCCAGCTGGTCTTTGATCTTTCCTCTCCTTCTTCTGTCCTCAACTTTCACACTGTCATGTTTCACATCAGGGACTGGATGAGCCACAATCACCTCAAACTTAACCCGGACAAAACCGAGTTGGTATTGACGGGCGGTTCTTCCAGCCCCTGGTCCCCCCTTTGCTGGCCTCCCTCTCTTGGTTCCCCTCCTGTCCCCTCCTCCTCTGTTAAAACACTAGGCATTAAGCTCAATTCTCAACTCACCCTTCACTCCCAGGTTAGCTCTGTGGTATCTTCTTCTTTTCTCTCACTGCGTACTATTCGCAAGGTGTCCCGTTTCTTCACTTTCTCCGCTCTCAAACTTATTATTCTGGCCATGGTGGTGTCTCGCCTGGACTACGGGAACGCTCTGTATGCCGGCATCCCTGCATACAGCTTGCGCCGCCTACAACAGATCCAAAACCAGGCGGCCCGCCTAGCCTTCAACCTTCCTAAATTCCACCACTCCACCCCACTTCTAAAAACTCTTCACTGGCTCCCAGTGCGGGCTAGAATCCAATTCAAACTCGCATCCATCACTTTCCTGGCCCGATCGGACCTGGCACCTGCCTTCATCTCCTCTGAGATTGTTCCCTATGTCCCCTCTAGGGACCTACGTTCTTCTTCTCAGTCCCTCCTCACCATCCCTCGCTTCCTGAGAAAGAAGTGGGGCGGCTCCAAATTTGCCATTCTAGCACCAACCCTTTGGAATTCCCTCCCCCTTCATCTTCGTGCCAGCACCCTCTATCCCCAATTCCGCAAAAATCTTAAAACCTACCTATTCACAAAATCCTTTGAATAAATGCCCATTCCTTCTCCCTGTTTCTTAACCCTCAGTCCCCACTAGCTACAGCGCCAAGAAACCGCCGGTATACGTGCGCTTTAAAAGTGCTTTTAAACTCAAACTCAAACTCATGGCGTCGTTAGACGACGTGTTGCAGGCTCTCCTGCAACAGGAATTGGCCGCCTCAAAAGCAGGGTAGAAATCCGTTTGACGCCACTCTGTCTTCATCGCCTATACAGGTGAACGTGTCTCCTCCCATACCCCTGGCTAGCCCGGAGAGGTTCTCGGGGGATCCCCTCAAGATCCAAACCTTTCTGACGCAAATAGCCTTGCATTTCTCTTGCAAACCCGCTTCCTTTCCCTCTAACCATTCACGAGTGGCTTTTGCGATTTCGTATATGACGGGGGACGCCGCCAATTGGGCGGTGCCCTTGGTCAAATACTACGACCCTCTGTTATCGGATTGGAACGCATTCCGTAGCGAGTTCGAGCGGGTGTTTGATCGACGGGCTACCACTTTCTCGGCTGACCGAGAATTGTTAACTCTCCGCCAGGGTAAACAAGATTTGGTATCATATCTGACCCATTTTAATCGGCTCATAGCTGAAATCGCATGGCCCGAGGAAAAAAGAATGTCCCTCTATTACCAAGGCTTGTGCGATGACATGAAGGACGTGGTGGCCCAGATAGATCCGCAGCCCTCCACGTACACGGATTTGATGAATCTCACGTTGCGTCTAGATCATAGACTGTCGGAACGAAGGGGAGAGAGAGTGTATGCCCATGTAGAGAGACCAGAGAAGGGCAACAGACACGCTGGAACCCCTTCTGAGGTCCAGCCGGAACCCATGGAGGTGGGGGCTATCCGGGCCCCATTATCTAGGGCAGAAAGAGAATCCCGCAGACTAGCAGGGTTATGCATGTACTGCGGCAAGAAGGGACACTATGTCAGGGACTGCCCCATAAAACCCAAGAAGAGCGGGTTCGCGGGTATGAAGAAAGTGGCGGTGACCACGATGCATTCCTCCCTCCCAGACGCTCTGGCTCCAGAACAGAGCGTACAGGTATCCGAACCCAGAGCGTTACAGTTGCCTTCTTTGGCGGTCATAGAATCAGTCGCTTCTGAATCACACGTTCTGTTAGCCATGCGATTGTCTGTGGGAACGCAAGACCATGAGGTCAGAGTGATGGTTGACTCAGGGGCCACCGGGAATTTCGTGGATAGCGGGTCGGTGAAGAGGCTGGGGTTGAGGCGCATCCCGAGAATTAGTCCCGAAACGGTATGGGCGGTTGATGGGAAACCTCTCATTTCTGGGCCTATCACGGAGGTTACAGAAGCACTGACCCTGACCAAACCGGGACCTCTTTGGGATCATGTGGAAGAAGTAGCCCTGAATATCATCGAGGCTCCCCAGTATGAGGTGATTCTAGGGATGCCTTGGTTAAGAACTCATAATCCCAAGATAGATTGGAAGAGAAAAACGGTGGACTTCGAAACAGAGTTTTGTAAAGGGGAATGCGCTAACGCGCACCGAACCCATCTCCTTGCCCTCACCCATGGGTATCACATTCTCACGGCAGCTGAGAAGGAGAAGGAACTTCCCGCAGTATATTCCCAGTTTAGAGACGTATTCAGCGAGAGTAAGGCGGAAGATTTGCCACCACACCGCATTTATGACTGCCAAATAGAGCTAATCCCTGGGGCTATCATGCCCTCGTGTAGAGTGTATGCTTTATCAGAGCCAGAAACAGAACATCTGCGAAAGTACTTAGAACACTTTGTAGAAATAAGGTTCATTAGACCTTCCCGCTCCCCTGCAGCGTCGCCCCTTTTCTTTATCAAGAAGTCTAATGGCGACTTGAGGACGTGCATCGATTATCGCGTCTTGAATAAAAACACGGTTCGCAACCGTTACCCTCTTCCACTCATCCCGGTCTTGCTGGACCAGGTGAAGGAGGCAACCATTTATACAAGATTGGACTTGAGGGGGGCCTATCACCTGGTCCGGATACGGGAGGGGGATGAGTGGAAGACGGCGTTCAAGACGCGATACGGTCTCTTTGAGTATAGAGTAATGCCGTTTGGGCTGTGTAACGCCCCGGCGGCATTCCAATTCTTTCTCGATGACGTTCTCAAGGAGTATATCGACAAAACAGCTGTGGTATACATAGACGATATACTGATATATTCCACAGAACGAAGAACCCATAGCACACATGTTTCGCAGATACTACAGAAGTTGAGAGAGAACAATCTGTTTTGCAAGTTGAGCAAATGCGAATTTCATGTTGAGAAAGTGGAGTTCCTGGGAGTGATCCTGAGTCCTTCAGGATTTAGTATGGCTGAGAGGAAGGTGTCCGCTGTACAGGAGTGGCCTATACCAAAGACAGTGAGAGATGTACAGTGTTTCCTGGGCTTTTCTAACTATTACAGGCGATTTATCTCTCACTTCTCACAGCTCGTCTCTCCTCTTACCCGGTTGCTCCGAAAAGGTCACCAGTTTTCATGGACTCAAGAGGCTATGCAGGCGTTCTGTGAGCTAAAACAAGCTTTCACCACCGCACCGATTCTACAGCATCCCAGATCCGATTCACCGTTCATAGTAGAAGCGGACGCTTCTGACATAGCAGTGGGGGCGGTTCTTTCGCAACGGGAAGCGCTGTCCGGCCAACTGCACCCCATAGCCTTTCTGTCTCGGAAACTGTCCCCGGCTGAAACACACTACACGATCGCCGAGAAGGAGTTGCTAGCTGTGAGAAAGGCGTTTCAGGAATGGAGGCACTACCTGTGGGGGGCTATGCACCCAGTAACGGTGTATACGGACCATCGCAATTTGCAATACCTGAAAACAGCCCGGCACCTCACGCAAAGGCAGATGCGGTGGATGCTGTTTTTTGCAGGGTTTGACTTTGTCATCACTTTCAGACCGGGTTCGGAGAACCGAAAAGCTGATTCGCTATCTCGACAAAATGGGGACCATCCGGCTCGTAGGGAAGTCCTAGAGGCCATCATTCCCCCAGAAAAGGTGATATGTGGGATCAGAGCGGACACATTCTTGAACACCGTAAGAAAACAACGTACCCTGGTGCAATGGCTACAATGGGAGGAACAAGGTTCGGATCGGCGAATGAAGGGAGGATTGCCTTTTGTTAGAGACCGGTTATTTGCTCCGTCTGTGGCGCTGCAGCACCAGGCTTTCGAATGGTGTCATGAGTCGCTGATAGCGGGTCATCCAGGGTGTACGAAGACTCTTCATCTCCTACAACGTTACTTCTGGTGGGAACACATGAACGAGGACGTCCGACGGTGGATACAACAGTGCGACGTGTGCGCCCGAGCCAAGGGCGACCGCTCGAAAGCCAAGGGCAAGCTGGTTCCCATGCCAACTCCAGCAGGGCCCTGGCAGCACATCAGTATCGACTTCGTCGTGGGGCTACCGATGGACCAGGGATGCAATGCGATCATGGTGGTAGTGGACAGCCTCACCAAGCTGGGTCATTTCGTGCCGTGCAAAAACCTACCCTCGGCCAGTCAAACAGCGCAGTTATTGCTGTCTCATGTGGTGAGACTTCACGGAGTTCCTGGGGTCATCGTTTCGGACAGAGGCCCGCAGTTCATTGCATGCTTCTGGAAAACATGGTGTACGGCCCTGCAGGTGGAGGTAGCCACGTCAACCAGCTTCCACCCACAGACGGATGGCCAGACCGAGCGTCTTAATCAAACACTCAAGACGTATCTCCGTTGCTACTCCAACGAAGCATGCGCTTCATGGGTATCGCTCCTCTGGTTGGCTGAACTCTCCTACAATAATGCGTGGCATAGCTCCATCAAGGAATCACCCTTTAGGGCTACCTACGGATATCACGCCAAGATTCTTCCGTTGTCTTTCCCAGCGGAGGTGCGGGACCAGCCCGCTCTGGCTGCCCAGCTGCGGGTTCTGGGGAACTTGCATAGACACCTCAAGAAGAATCTGGAGAGAGCGAAGGGCCTTTATAAGGCATGGGCTGACCACCGTCGACAGGACGGCCCGTCCTATCTACCGGGCGACAAAGTGTGGTTATCCACGAAATACCTCCGCTTCAAACTGCGCAGCATCTTTCATCCTCGCTTCATCGGCCCATACCCAGTGGTTCGTCGCGTGGGTTTGGTGGCGTATCGATTGGCTTTACCTGTCTCTTTGCGCATCCACCCGGCTTTGCTGAAGCCGGCGGTGGGGACCAGGAGGGTGGCAGCCCCGCCGATATATCGGGATGGCCAGTTGGAGTACGAGGTACGGAAGGTGTTGGATTCCAAATTGAGGAGGGGTCGTCTGTGGTATCTTCTGTCCTGGAAGGGGTACTCGGCGGAGGAGGATTCCTGGGTCCCGGCCTCGGACGTCCACGCTCCGGAGGCGGTCCGTTCCTTTCACGCCCGCTGCCCGGGCAAGCCTGGTCATAGGAGGCGCACGGCGAGGGGGGCATACTGTCAGGCGCGGATCTAGGGCGCCTACCGCATATACAGTCAAAGGAGGACTACATCCCCCAGAATCCCCGGCTGTAAGGAGGCGTGGCCAAGAAAGGGTAAATACGAGCGAAGCGAGCCAATCGAGGCGCGTAATACTGGAAGGTGGTTTGATGCTGATCAGGAAGATCATCGGAGAGAAGGACGACGCGGGTGTTCGCGTCTACTACCATTGTGGAAGCAAGTACCTGGCCGTGGCAGAGGTTAGCCGCAAGGTACGCGGCTTCGGGAAGTCAGTTCCGACTTCTAGAAAACTTCACGTGGGACGCTGACGTAAGCGTCGCCGCGTTTCTCAATCGCTGGAAGCAACGAGGTTAGGAGCAGGAGCGTTCCTTCGGACGGCAAAGGAGACGCATTGGGAACCGGGAAGGAATCAGGTATCTCTGGAACCCGGGAAGGGAGTCTCATTGCGGGACAGTATTGTTTGGCCAGAGGAGCGAGGAGGAAATATGGAATAGGATTACGAGACATTTGTTTATCTATTACTTACGTTCAGTCGAGAGCAGGGGAAGCCCATATACAACTCTACATGAATTCAATAGTGGAGTAGTGACGTTGGGATTAGAGCTCAGGTGTATAATCAGATTGGCGCTTAGTAGCGTTAAGGGGAAGCTGATAAGGGAACGAAGGGGAGAGAACGGTCCGACAGAGCTTGCTGGTATGTGAGAGGGCTGGTCCTCTCGAGTCTGAGGTTAAGGCTCCTGAAATACAGAGTGCATGGTGTGCCTGAAGAGACACTTGGTTCAAACACTTAGTGAGACTTAACTGAGAGTAGGTTACCTTGTGATTGGTTGTAATTTCTTTCATGTAATTACTTTGCAGGACTCCCACTAAATCAACTGTACCCCTTATAGTCCTAGTCCCTCGCCTGATTGCCCTGGTACTCTGTGTGTCTTCGAACCAGAGCCGGGGACGTCGGGAGGTGGAACCCTTGTGCTTCATTCGAATCTGCCGGAGCCACAGTGGAACGTGACAGATACTGCAATTAAAACAATGGATCAAAGGGTCAACCCATATGGCTGGGCATACATTGGATCTTCTATTTTCTAACATAGAGGCTAACAACATCTCCGAGGTCACACCCCTGCCATGGACTGACCACTCCCTAATCTGCTTTTCCCTCAACTTGCCAATTAAAATAACCAAGGTGGCCACACAATTAACAACAGTAAAAAGATGATGGGATCTTATCACCCCTGCATGTGACCCAAACAGTGCGGAAACACTCTCCGCTCAGGCTGAGGCTGAACTCCTGCAAGATGAAATCACCAAAGCATTGGACCTTCTGTGCCCCTAGACTAGTAAGCAAATCTAATAGGAAAACACCATCAGAGAAATGGTACTCATTAGATTTAAAACTACTAAAAAGGAGATGTAAATCCCTGGAACACAAATGGAGCCTATCCAAAGAAAACAATGATAGACAGCTCTAAAAAGAGGATTTGAAAATCTACCATAATGCCCTCAAAAGTACAAAAAAAACTCTACTTACTATGCAAAATGAATTGAAGGTAATTGCAATTCATCTAAAGAACTATATAAAATAGTGAAGGAACTCTGCAAACCTGATAGTATGTCTCATACTATGACTCCTGCTGACAATTGAGAGATAATTATCAACTTCTTCACTGATAAGGTCTCCAAAATATAGTCCTCTTTCAATAGCCAACTCACTGTTTACAAATTGGACAGTGAGACATTAGTGCCACACCCCAAAGCACAGGATTATTTAAGCAACCTGGCCCCTTTTTCAGAAGAACAAGTTCGCAAAAGCTATAACTGACGCTAAAGCAGGATCCCCACTCAACCCTTACCCATTTATTTTCTCAAGACTCGCTGCAGTCCTGAGCCTGCATGTCACTTGAGTTTTTTAACAAATACTTGGACTCAGCATCATTCCCGGACAGATGGAAAGAAACCATTGTTTTTCCATTATTAAAAAAAGCTGGTCTAGAAATCTATAATCCTGCAAGCTACTGACCAATATCTCAATTACCATACCTGTCTATGGTGTTGGAGAAAATGGTCAACTTCCTAGATAATAATGATCTGCTAGATCCTTCTCAGACCGGTTTCAGAGCTGACAACAATACAGAAGCCACCTTACTTGCAGTATCAGATCCTTGGTGGACCAAGGTAAAGCCGTTGCATTGATCCTCTTGGACCTAACGGCAGCTTTAGATACTGTTTCCCATGACCACCTGCTACATATTTTATACGAAAAAGGAATCTATTCAAAAGCCCTTCAGTGGTTCGCCTCTTTTCTATCCAAAAGAACACAAAAAATTCAAATGGGCCCTTTTTCTTCCAGCCCAAGAACTATCAGATACTGAGTCCCACAGGGGGCCTCCTTGAGCCCCACTCTCTTTAACGCTTATGTCTCCTCCCTAACAGAGATCAGCAGGAAATGGGGCTTCAATATCTGCTCCTATGCAGATGATACACAGTTGCTAATTACCTTTGAAGAAAGGCATGAAAATAAAACAATCTACTTAACTGTCTCACAGAAACAGCAACCTGGATGACGGAACACAGCCTGAAATTAAACACCGAAAAGTCTAAGATCTTTCTTTTTGGTGGAGCACACTTAATCTGGGACAATACCTGGTGGCCCCACCGACCCCAAGCGGGTCACAAGAAACCTGGGCATTCTCATTGATAATGCCCTAACAATGCAAGACCAAGTCCGAGCGCAATGTGGAAAACGTTTCGCCTTGATTAAACTATATCGCGAACTTTTGTCGTTGATCCCCTTAAACTGTAGAAAGTCCATTACCCAGGCACTACTTTCTAGCAGACTTGATTACGGGAATTTGCTTTATGTGGGCATGCCTGAATAGCCTTTTCTCCCAATTATAGGTGGTCCAGAATTCTGCTGCTAGACTGGTTTGCAACAAGAGCAAATATAGCTCAGCATCTTAAAGTCTGAGAGAACTGCACTGGCTGCCCGTACGCCAAAGAGCTAAGTTCAAGCTCCTGTGCTATGCTCACAGAGCACTACATAAGATTGGCCCTCGAACCTTAAGAGATAAAATCGATTTTTATATGCGCACAAGAAACCTGAGAACTCACCATCAGGCCATGACCACGACCAAATGGGTCAAGAAGGTTAGAGCTGGATGGTGGTCCTTTTCTAACCTGGCGCCCCTCCACTGGAATGAGCTACCCTTAGACCTTCGCCTAACGGATGAATATTTGGCCTTAAGGAAAAAAACTGAAAACATGGCTGTTCCCCAAAACATAGCCAAGGCCACTTACTAACTTTTTGACCGAAGTCTCAATCCCTAAATAGTCGGGTCAATCAACATTCTCATACCAGAATAACGCTTTCTAGCGCCGTGATGTCCCTTAGGATGAATGTTGCACTTAATAAACATAAATACAAATACAAATACATGCATAAGAGTTTATCTTACGACTTATCATGGTTAAATGTACGCACCTGAGGGCGACATCACAAGAAGGGAGCAAGTGGTCTGGACCACCTGGCCGTAAAGACTACTACTCTTATTCATATTGGCTTAGTGCTGGTACCGAAGTGACTTAATTCCGTCATCAGTAAATTGGCGGTTCATTTTTTGCAATCCATGTAGAGAAAAGTAGAGTACAGGCATTATTTCACTGAATTTTAGAGTGTATTTATGGTTAACAGTTGATTTTAAATCTGTGATATATTTCTTGGTGTATTTGATTGTTGAATAATTTTAACTTTTGTTTGATTTTTGTTATGGTTTTGATTAACTAAACAATATATTTTACATTCATACACACCTGTAGCGACACATTTGTTTTAATAACATATTTTATTAGTCATTTCAAATGATATCATTACAAGTGCATACATTTGTATTACGTAGTTAATGGCTTCAACAGTCACATTTTATAATGCTTCGCTCATGCTGTGAGGTACATTTCCAGTATGTTTTTCATGGTACATACAGAAGTATTTTACAACAGCAGTATGAGTGGCCGCTATCACACCTGTAGTTACACATAAAAACATATTTATGTGGTGGTGATGATGGTTGTGAGTGTTGTGCTTGTGCTGACTGTGAGTCTACATACAATAGTGTGTATACGATGTTGGTGTGTAATGCTACATGCAAAATAAATGTCATCATGCATTACCTACATATACATACTGACAGATTAACAACATATATGTGTAGTGAGATAGTGATAAGTAGTAGTAACCAGTCTCCATCCACACCACCAGCCCTCACTCCATCAGGTCTCTGCCACCAGGACACCGCCAGCACAACGGGAACATCCGAAACAGCTTGGCGCAAACCCGCCGGCACGACGGTGACAGAGTACCGTTAGCGAGCTGAGATGACGGTCGCAAAGGCAGGAATCAGTCTTTTGATGCCACATCTAAATACGGGGGGCAGACCACTGGCAGCTTAACAGAGAACTTGGAACTGCAGCAGGAGGACGGTAGTTCCGCAGTAAGAAATGGGGTATCTAGTTGGCAGTGCTTTGCACCCTGTTCAAGTAGGGACCCACAATCCTAGTCAGGGTAAGTGTAGTACACACTAACTTACCTGTGCTCACCCTTCGGTAGCTTGACTCAGAGCAGTCAGGCTAAACTAAAGAGGCTATGTGTAAAGCATTTATACACAAGCACACAGTTATACAGTGAAAACACCACAAAAGTACTCCACACCAGTTTAGAAAAAAAGTCAATATTTATCTGAGTAAAACAAGACCAAAGCGACAAAAATCCAACATACACAAGTCAAGATACGAATTCTTCAATATTAAATGCAGTTCTATCACTTAGAAATACAGTAGCTCCGGCTAGGGCTATAACGACGTGATTGACGAAGTTGAATCTCTAAGTTCAACGCCGACTTCGATGAAGCACATGTCGGCTATGGAGTCATACAGACCTCGGTTACAGTACCTTGGAAACGATGACAAAACAAAGCCGTTGCAAGGCGCCGGGGAGGCATGACATCGCTGAGGTCGTAGCGGCATCGGTTCCTTACTATCGGTGCAGGTTGTTGGAATGACCGTGCTCAGGACGGTGCATTGCACAACGGAGATGAATGGTCACTAAAGCCAGTGAGGCGTCTGTTCCTGGAGGTGATGCAGTTGACACCCGGGACGTGGCAAGGCACAGGGGAAGTGATGCGGTGTTGGCAGCGAGGAATCAGTTCCGCTGGCGGTTAGGAGTTGATGAAGCATAGAGGGTCAAGCCACAAGGTGTCGACTTTGCGGTGTCGATGCCACACCACGAGGACACAGGTGCTGTGGCGGAGTCAGGCACCACGGACTTCAGTAACACATTGCTCAAGACTCATGCTGTGGCAGATCTTCTGAAGCATTTAGTTGGGGCTTGTGGAGCAAGTCGCGGTCTTTGCATTGTGCGGGGACCACGGCTCTGGTGCAGGCAACAGCGGGGTGTCAAAGAACGGCACCGGCTCCGAAGTCACACTCGAAGTGGAGCGATACCAAAGGGGATGATGGACGGAGCGTTTGAGCAAATCAAACACTCACCCCCAGTCAAATGATCTGGGTTTAATCCATCATCATTCTTTAGCTCACTCCACCAACCCAGTTCAGACATGGCCATATGCAAATCAGTCTGACCCTGTGCATCATGGGAAGAGTCCAGCCCGAACTGCCAAGCCATGTCTTCCCTGGACCGGAACCAAGCATCCTGGGACCAGTTTTGGATTCATAACCCTCATCAGCCACGCTATCTTGAATCCAGTGGCAAAGTGAGCAAGGGACCCACGTCTGGGCATACCCTGCCAACTTAGGGCGAACAAAGCGATACCAAAGCGGATGATGGACGGAGCGTTTGAGCAAATCAAACACTCACCCCAAGTCAAATGATCTGGGTTTAATCCATCATCATTCTTTACCTCACTCCACCACCCCAGTTCAGACATGGCCATATGCAAATCACACTGACCCTGTGCCTCATGGGAACAGTCCAGCCCGAACTGCCAAGCCATGTCTTCCCTGGACCGGAAACAAGCATCCTGGGACCGGTTTCGGGTTCATAACCCTCATCAGCCAGGCTATCTTGAATCCAGTGGCAAAGTGAGCAAGGGACCCACGTCTGGGCATACCCTGCCAACTTATCGAACAAAGCGATACCAGAGGGGATGATGGACAGAGCGTTTGAGCAAATTAAACACTCAACCCAGTCAAATGATCTGGGTTTAATCCATCATCATTCTTTAACTCACTCCACCACCCCAGTTCAGACATGGCCATATGCAAATCTGTCTGACCCTGTGCCTCATGGGAACAGTCCAGCCCGAACTGCCAAGCCATGTCTTCCCTGGACCGGAAACAAGCATCCTGGGACCGGTTTCGGGTTCATAACCCTCATCAGCCAGGCTATCTTGAATCCAGTGGCAAAGTGAGCAAGGGACTCACGTCTGGGCATACCCTGCCAAGTAAGGGCGAACAAAGCGATACCAAAGGGGATGATGGACGGAGCGTTTGAGCAAATCAAACACTCACCCCCAGTCAAATGATCTGGGTTTAATCCATCATCATTCTTTAGCTCACTCCACCACCCCAGCTCATACAGTAGCTCCGGCTAGGGCTATAACGACGTGATTGACGAAGTTGAATCTATAAGTTCAACGCCGACTTCGATGAAGCACATGTCGGCTATGGAGTCATACAGACCTCGGTTACAGTATCTTGGAGACGATGACAAAACAAAGCCGTTGCAAGGCGCCGGGGAGGCATGACATCGCTGAGGTCGTTGCGGCATCGGTTCCTTACTATCGGTGCAGGTTGTTGGAATGACCGTGCTCAGGACGGTGCATTGCACATCGGAGATGAGGGGTCACTGAAGCCAGTGAGGCGTCTGTTCCTGGAGGTGGTGCAGTTGACACCCGGGACGTGGCAAGGCACAGGGGAAGTGATGCGGTGTTGGCCGCCAGGAATCAGTTCCGCTGGCGGTTAGGAGTTGATGAAGCATAGAGGGTCAAGCCACAAGGTGTCGACTTTGCGGTGTCGATGCCACACCACGAGGACACAGGTGCTGTGGCGGAGTCAGGCACCACGGACTTCAATAACACGATGCTCAAGACTCATGCTGTGGCAGATCTTCGGAAGCATTTAGTTGGGGCTTGTGGAGCAAGTCGCGGTCTTTGCATTGTGCGGGGACCACGGCTCTGGTGCAGGCAACAGCGGAGTGTCAAAGAACGGCACCGGCTCCTAAGTCACACTCGAAGTGGAGCGATACCAAAGGGGATGATGGACGGAGCGTTTGAGCAAATCAAACACTCACCCCCAGTCAAATGATCTGGGTTTAATCCATCATCATTCTTTAGCTCACTCCACCAACCCAGTTCAGACATGGCCATATGCAAATCAGTCTGACCCTGTGCATCATGGGAAGAGTCCAGCCCGAACTGCCAAGCCATGTCTTCCCTGGACCGGAACCAAGCATCCTGGGACCAGTTTCGGATTCATAACCCTCATCAGCCACGCTATCTTGAATCCAGTGGCAAAGTGAGCAAGGGACCCACGTCTGGGCATACCCTGCCAACTTAGGGCGAACAAAGCGATACCAAAGCGGATGATGGACGGAGCGTTTGAGCAAATCAAACACTCACCCCAAGTCAAATGATCTGGGTTTAATCCATCATCATTCTTTACCTCACTCCACCACCCCAGTTCAGACATGGCCATATGCAAATCACACTGACCCTGTGCCTCATGGGAACAGTCCAGCCCGAACTGCCAAGCCATGTCTTCCCTGGACCGGAAACAAGCATCCTGGGACCGGTTTCGGGTTCATAACCCTCATCAGCCAGGCTATCTTGAATCCAGTGGCAAAGTGAGCAAGGGACCCACGTCTGGGCATACCCTGCCAACTTATCGAACAAAGCGATACCAGAGGGAATGATGGACAGAGCGTTTGAGCAAATTAAACACTCAACCCAGTCAAATGATCTGGGTTTAATCCATCATCATTCTTTAACTCACTCCACCACCCCAGTTCAGACATGGCCATATGCAAATCTGTCTGACCCTGTGCCTCATGGGAACAGTCCAGCCCGAACTGCCAAGCCATGTCTTCCCTGGACCGGAAACAAGCATCCTGGGACCGGTTTCGGGTTCATAACCCTCATCAGCCAGGCTATCTTGAATCCAGTGGCAAAGTGAGCAAGGGACTCACGTCTGGGCATACCCTGCCAACTAAGGGCGAACAAAGCGATACCAAAGGGGATGATGGACGGAGCGTTTGAGCAAATCAAACACTCACCCCCAGTCAAATGATCTGGGTTTAATCCATCATCATTCTTTAGCTCACTCCACCACCTCAGCTCATACAGTAGCTCCGGCTAGGGCTATAACGACGTGATTGACGAAGTTGAATCTCTAAGTTCAACGCCGACTTCGATGAAGCACATGTCGGCTATGGAGTCATACAGACCTCGGTTACAGTATCTTGGAGACGATGACAAAACAAAGCCGTTGCAAGGCGCCGGGGAGGCATGACATCGCTGAGGTCGTTGCGGCATCGGTTCCTTACTATCGGTGCAGGTTGTTGGAATGACCGTGCTCAGGACGGTGCATTGCACATCGGAGATGAGGGGTCACTGAAGCCATTGAGGCGTCTGTTCCTGGCGGTGGTGCAGTTGACACCCGGGACGTGGCAAGGCACAGGGGAAGTGATGCGGTGTTGGCAGCGAGGAATCAGTTCCGCTGGCGGTTAGGAGTTGATGAAGCATAGAGGGTCAAGCCACAAGGTGTCGACTTTGCGGTGTCGATGCCACACCACGAGGACACAGGTGCTGTGGCGGAGTCAGGCACCACGGACTTCAGTAACACGATGCTCAAGACTCATGCTGTGGCAGATCTTCGGAAGCATTTAGTTGGGGCTTGTGGAGCAAGTCGCAGTCTTTGCATTGTGCGGGGACCACGGCTCTGGTGCAGGCAACAGCGGGGTGTCAAAGAACGGCACCGGCTCCGAAGTCACACTCGAAGTGGAGCGATACCAAAGGGGATGATGGACGGAGCGTTTGAGCAAATCAAACACTCACCCCCAGTCAAATGATCTGGGTTTAATCCATCATCATTCTTTAGCTCACTCCACCAACCCAGTTCAGACATGGCCATATGCAAATCAGTCTGACCCTGTGCATCATGGGAAGAGTCCAGCCCTAACTGCCAAGCCATGTCTTCCCTGGACCGGAAACAAGCATCCAAGGACCGGTTTCGGGTTCATAAACCTCATCAGCCACGCTATCTTGAATCCAGTGGCAAAGTGAGCAAGGGACCCACGTCTAGGCATACCCTGCCAACTTAGGGCGAACAAAGCGATACCAAAGGGGATGATGGACGGAGCGTTTGAGCAAATCAAACACTCACCCCAAGTCAAATGATCTGGGTTTAATCCATCATCATTCTTTACCTCACTCCACCACCACAGTTCAGACATGGCCATATGCAAATCAGTCTGACCCTGTGCCTCATGGGAACAGTCCAGCCCGAACTGCCAAGCCATGTCTTCCCTGGACCAGAAACAAGCATCCTGGGACCGGTTTCGGGTTCATAACCCTCATCAGCCAGACTATCTTGAATCCAGTGGCAAAGTGAGCAAGGGACCCACGTCTGGGCATACCCTGCCAACTTAGGGCAAACAAAGCAATACCAAAGAGGATGATGGACGGAGCGTTTGAGCAAATCAAACCCTCACCCGAAGTCAAATGATCTGGGTTTAATCCATCATCATTCTTTAGCTCACTCCACCACCCCAGTTCAGACATGGCCATATGCAAATCACACTGACCCTGTGCCTCATGGGAACAGTCCAGCCCGAACTGCCAAGCCATGTCTTCCCTGGACCGGAAACAAGCATCCTGGGACCGGTTTCGGGTTCATAACCCTCATCAGCCAGGCTATCTTGAATCCAGTGGCAAAGTGAGCAAGGGACCCACGTCTGGGCATACCCTGCCAACTTATCGAACAAAGCGATACCAGAGGGGATGATGGACAGAGCGTTTGAGCAAATTAAACACTCAACCCAGTCAAATGATCTGGGTTTAATCCATCATCATTCTTTAACTCACTCCACCACCCCAGTTCAGATATGGCCATATGCAAATCTGTCTGACCCTGTGCCTCATGGGAACAGTCCAGCCCGAACTGCCAAGCCATGTCTTCCCTGGACCGGAAACAAGCATCCTGGGACCGGTTTCGGGTTCATAACCCTCATCAGCCAGGCTATCTTGAATCCAGTGGCAAAGTGAGCAAGGGACTCACGTCTGGGCATACCCTGCCAACTAAGGGCAAACAAAGCGATACCAAAGGGGATGATGGACTGAGCGTTTGAGCAAATCAAACACTCACCCCCAGTCAAATGATCCGGGTTTAATCCATCATCATTCTTTAGCTCACTCCACCACCCCAGTTCATACAGTAGCTCCGGCTAGGGCTATAACGACGTGATTGACGAAGTTGAATCTCTAAGTTCAACGCCGACTTCGATGAAGCACATGTCGGCTATGGAGTCATACAGACCTCGGTTACAGTACCTTGGAGACGATGACAAAACAAAGCCGTTGCAAGGCGCCGGGGAGGCATGACATCGCTGAGGTCGTTGCGGCATCGGTTCCTTACTATCGGTGCAGGTTGTTGGAATGACCGTGCTCAGGACGGTGCATTGCACATCGGAGATGAGGGGTCACTGAAGCCAGTGAGGCGTCTGTTCCTGGAGGTTGTGCAGTTGACACCCGGGACGTGGCAAGGCACAGGGGAAGTGATGCAGTGTTGGCAGCGAGGAATCAGTTCCGCTGGCGGTTAGGAGTTGATGAAGCATAGAGGGTCAAGCCACAAGGTGTCGACTTTGCGGTGTCGATGCCACACCACGAGGACACAGGTGCTGTGGCGGAGTCAGGCACCAAGGACTTCAGTAACACGATGCTCATGACTCATGCTGTGGCAGATCTTCGGAAGCATTTAGTTGGGGCTTGTGGAGCAAGTCGCGGTCTTTGCATTGTGCGGAGACCACGGCTCTGGTGCAGGCAACAGCGGGGTGTCAAAGAACGGCACCGGCTCCGAAGTCACACTCGAAGTGGAGCGATACCAAAGGGGATGATGGACGAAGCGTTTGAGCAAATCAAACACTCACCCCCAGTCAAATGATCTGGGTTTAATCCATCATCATTCTTTAGCTCACTCCACCACCCCAGTTCAGACATGGCCATATGCAAATCAGTCTAACCCTGTGCCTCATGGGAAGAGTCCAGCCCGAACTGCCAATACATGTCTTCCCTGGACCGGAAACAAGCATCCTGGGACCGATTTCGGGTTCATAACCCTCATCAGCCACGCTATCTTGAATCCAGTGGCAAAGTGAGCAAGGGACCCACGTCTGGGCATACCCTGCCAACTTAGGGCAAACAAAGCGATACCAAAGGGGATGATGGATGGAGCGTTTGAGCAAATCAAACACTCACCCCCAGTCAAATGATCTGGGTTTAATCCATCATCATTCTTTAGCTCATCCACCACCCCAGTTCAGACATGGCCATATGCAAATCAGTCTGACCCTGTGCCTCATGGGAACAGTCCAGCCCGAACTGCCAAGCCATGTCTTCTCTAGACCGGAAACAAGCATCCTGGGACCGGTTTCAGGTTCATAACCCTCATCAGCCACGCTATCTTGAATCCAGTGGCAAAGTGAGCAAGGGACCCACGTCTGGGCATACCCTGCCAACGTAGGGCGAAAAAAGCGATACCAAAGGGGATGATGGACGGAGCGTTTGAGCAAATCAAACACTCACCTCAAGTCAAATGATCTGGGTTTAATCCATCATCATTCTTTAGCTCACCCCACCACCCCAGTTTAGACATGGCCATATGCAAATCAGTCTAACCCTGTGCCTCATGGGAAGAGTCCAGCCCGAACTGCCAATACATGTCTTCCCTGGACCGGAAACAAGCATCCTGGGACCGATTTCGGGTTCATAACCCTCATCAGCCAGGTTATCTTGAATCCAGTGGCAAAGTGAGCAAGGGACTCACGTCTGGGCATACCCTGCCAACTAAGGGCGAACAAAGCGATACCAAAGGGGATGATGGACGGACCGTTTGAGCAAATCAAACACTCACCCCCATTCTAATCATCTGGGTTTAATCCATCATCATTCTTTAGCTCACTCCACCACCCCAGTTCAGACATGGCCATATGCATATCTGTCTGACCCTGTGCCTCATGGGAACAGTGCAGCCCCAACTGCCAAGCCATGTCTTCCCTGGACCGGAAACAAGCATCATGGGACCGGTTTCGGGTTCATAACCCTCATCAGCCAGGCTATCTTGAATCCAGTTGCAAAATGAGCAAGGGACTCACGTCTGGGCATACCCTGCCAACTAAGGGCGAACAAAGCGATACCAAAGGGGATGATGGACGGAGCGTTTGAGCAAATCAAACACTCACCCCCAGTCAATTGATCTGGGTTTAAGCCATCATCATTCTTTAGCTCACTCCACCACCCCACTTCAGACATGGCCATATGCAAATCAGTCTGACCCTGTGCCTCATGCGAACAGTCCAGCCCGAACTGCCAAGCCATGTCTTCCCTGGACCGGATACAAGCATCATGGGACCGGTTTCGGGTTCATAACACTCATCAGCCAGGCTATCTTGAATCCAGTGGCAAAGTGAGCAAGGGACCCACGTCTGGGCATACCCTGCCAACTTAGGGCGAACAAAGCGATACCAGAGGGGATGATGGACGGATAGTTTGAGCAAATCAAACACTCACCGCCAGTCAAATGACCTGGGTTTAATCCATCATCATTCTTTAGATCACTCCACCACCCCAGTTCAGACATAGCCATATGCAAATCAGTCTGACCCTGTGCCTCATGGGACAGTCCAGCCCGAACTGCCAAGCCATGTCTTCCCTGGACCGGAAACAAGCATCGTGGGACCGGTTTCGGGTTCATAACCCTCATCAGCCAGGCTATCTTGAATCCAGTGGCAAAGTGAGCAAAGGACCCATGTCTGGGCATACCCTGCCAACTAAGGGCGAACAAAGCGATACCAAAGGGGATGATGGACGGAGCGTTTGAGCAAATCAAACACTCACCCCCAGTCAAATGATCTGGGTTTAATCCATCATCATTCTTTAGCTCACTCCACCACCCCAGTTCAGACATGGCCATATGCAAATCAGTCTGACCCTGTGCCTCATGGGAACAGTCCAGCCCGAACTGACAAGCCATGTCTTCCCTGGACTGGAAACAAGCATCTTGGGACCGGTTTCGGGTTCATAACCCTCATCAGCCAGGCTATCTTGAATCCAGTGACAAAGTGAGCAAGGGACCCACGTCTGGGCATACCCTGCCAACTTAGGGCGAACAAAGCGATGCCAAAGGGGATGATGGACGGAGCGTTTGAGCAAATCAAACACTCACCCCCAGTCAAATGATCTGGGCTTAATCCATCATCATTATTTAGCTCACTCCACCACCCCAGTTCAGACATGGCCATATGCAAATCAGTCTGACCCTGTGCCTCATGGGAAGAGTCCAGCCCGAACGGCCAAGCCATGTCTTCCCTGGACCGGAAACAAGCATCCTGGGACCGGTTTCGGGTTCATAACCCTCATCAGCCAGGCTATCTTGAATCCAGTGGCAAAGTGAGCAACGGACCCACGTCTGGGCATACCCTACCAACTAAGGGCGAACAAAGCGATACCAAAGGGGATGATGGATGGAGCGTTTGAGCAAATCAAACACTCACCCCCAGTTAAATGATCTGGGTTTAATCCATCATCATTCTTTAGCTCACTCCACCACCCCAGTTCAGACATGGCCATATGCAACTCAGTCTGACCCTGTTCCTCATGGCAACAGTCCAGTCCGAACTGCCACGCCATGTCTTCCCTGGACCGGAAACAAGCATCCTGGGACCGGTTTCGGGTTCATAACCCTCATCAGCCAGGCTATCTTGAATCCAGTGGCAAAGTGAGCAAGGGACACACGTTTGGGCATACCCTGCCAACTTAGGGCAAACAAAGCGATACCAAAGGGGATGATGGACGGAGCGTTTGAGCAAGGCAAACACTCACCCCCTGTCAAATGATCTGGGTTTAATCCATCATCATTCTTTAGCTCACTCCACCACCCCAGTTCAGACATGGCCATATGCAAATCAGTCTGACCCTGTGCATCATGGGAAGAGTCCAGCCCGAACTGCCAAGCCATGTCTTCCCTGGACCGGAACCAAGCATCCTGGGACCAGTTTCGGATTCATAACCCTCATCAGCCACGCTATCTTGAATCCAGTGGCAAAGTGAGCAAGGGACCCACGTCTGGGCATACCCTGCCAACTTAGGGCGAACAAAGCGATACCAAAGGGGATGATGGACGGAGCGTTTGAGCAAATCAAACACTCACCCCAAGTCAAATGATCTGGGTTTATTCCATCATCATTCTTTACCTCACTCCACCACCCCAGTTCAGACATGGCCATATGCAAATCACACTGACCCTGTGCCTCATGGGAACAGTCCAGCCCGAACTGCCAAGCCATGTCTTCCCT
This sequence comes from Triturus cristatus, assembly GCF_964204655.1. NCBI lineage: Eukaryota > Metazoa > Chordata > Amphibia > Caudata > Salamandridae > Triturus > Triturus cristatus. Next base: position 695,150,402 of record NC_140591.1, read on the forward strand.
GGACCGGAAACAAGCATCCTGGGACCGGTTTCGGGTTCATAACCCTCATCAGCCAGGCTATCTTGAATCCAGTGGCAAAGTGAGCAAGGGACCCACGTCTGGGCATACCCTGCCAACTTATCGAACAAAGCGATACCAGAGGGGATGATGGACAGAGCGTTTGAGCAAATCAAACACTCAACCCAGTCAAATGATCTGGGTTTAATCCATCATCATTCTTTAACTCACTCCACCACCCCAGTTCAGACATGGCCATATGCAAATCTGTCTGACCCTGTGCCTCATGGGAACAGTCCAGCCCGAACTGCCAAGCCATGTCTTCCCTGGACCGGAAACAAGCATCCTGGGACCGGTTTCGGGTTCATAACCCTCATCAGCCAGGCTATCTTGAATCCAGTGGCAAAGTGAGCAAGGGACTCACGTCTGGGCATACCCTGCCAACTAAGGGCAAACAAAGCGATACCAAAGGGGATGATGGACGGAGCGTTTGAGCAAATCAAACACTCACCCCCAGTCAAATGATCTGGGTTTAATCCATCATCATTCTTTAGCTCACTCCACCACCTCAGCTCATACAGTAGCTCCGGCTAGGGCTATAACGACGTGATTGACGAAGTTGAATCTCTAAGTTCAACGCCGACTTCGATGAAGCACATGTCGGCTATGGAGTCATACAGACCTCGGTTACAGTATCTTGGAGACGATGACAAAACAAAGCCGTTGCAAGGCGCCGGGGAGGCATGACATCGCTGAGGTCGTTGCGGCATCGGTTCCTTACTATCGGTGCAGGTTGTTGGAATGACCGTGCTCAGGACGGTGCATTACACATCGGAGATGAGGGGTCACTGAAGCCAGTGAGGCGTCTGTTCCTGGCGGTGGTGCAGTTGACACCCGGGACGTGGCAAGGCACAGGGGAAGTGATGCGGTGTTGGCAGCGAGGAATCAGTTCCGCTGGCGGTTAGGAGTTGATGAAGCATAGAGGGTCAAGCCACAAGGTGTCGACTTTGCGGTGTCGATGCCACACCACGAGGACACAGGTGCTGTGGCGGAGTCAGGCACCACGGACTTCAGTAACACGATGCTCAAGACTCATGGTGTGGCAGATCTTCGGAAGCATTTAGTTGGGGCTTGTGGAGCAAGTCGCAGTCTTTGCATTGTGCGGGGACCACGGCTCTGGTGCAGGCAACAGCGGGGTGTCAAAGAACGGCACCGGCTCCGAAGTCACACTCGAAGTGGAGCGATACCAAAGGGGATGATGGACGGAGCGTTTGAGCAAATCAAACACTCACCCCCAGTCAAATGATCTGGGTTTAATCCATCATCATTCTTTAGCTCACTCCACCAACCCAGTTCAGACATGGCCATATGCAAATCAGTCTGACCCTGTGCATCATGGGAAGAGTCCAGCCCGAACTGCCAAGCCATGTCTTCCCTGGACCGGAAACAAGCATCCAAGGACCGGTTTCGGGTTCATAAACCTCATCAGCCACGCTATCTTGAATCCAGTGGCAAAGTGAGCAAGGGACCCACGTCTAGGCATACCCTGCCAACTTAGGGCGAACAAAGCGATACCAAAGGGGATGATGGACGGAGCGTTTGAGCAAATCAAACACTCACCCCAAGTCAAATGATCTGGGTTTAATCCATCATCATTCTTTACCTCACTCCACCACCCCAGTTCAGACATGGCCATATGCAAATCAGTCTGACCCTGTGCCTCATGGGAACAGTCCAGCCCGAACTGCCAAGCCATGTCTTCCCTGGACCAGAAACAAGCATCCTGGGACCGGTTTCGGGTTCATAACCCTCATCAGCCAGACTATCTTGAATCCAGTGGCAAAGTGAGCAAGGGACCCACGTCTGGGCATACCCTGCCAACTTAGGGCAAACAAAGCAATACCAAAGAGGATGATGGACGGAGCGTTTGAGCAAATCAAACACTCACCCGAAGTCAAATGATCTGGGTTTAATCCATCATCATTCTTTAGCTCACTCCACCACCCCAGTTCAGACATGGCCATATGCAAATCACACTGACCCTGTGCCTCATGGGAACAGTCCAGCCCGAACTGCCAAGCCATGTCTTCCCTGGACCGGAAACAAGCATCCTGGGACCGGTTTCGGGTTCATAACCCTCATCAGCCAGGCTATCTTGAATCCAGTGGCAAAGTGAGCAAGGGACCCACGTCTGGGCATACCCTGCCAACTTATCGAACAAAGCGATACCAGAGGGGATGATGGACAGAGCGTTTGAGCAAATTAAACACTCAACCCAGTCAAATGATCTGGGTTTAATCCATCATCATTCTTTAACTCACTCCACCACCCCAGTTCAGACATGGCCATATGCAAATCTGTGTGACCCTGTGCCTCATGGGAACAGTCCAGCCCGAACTGCCAAGCCATGTCTTCCCTGGACCGGAAACAAGCATCCTGGGACCGGTTTTGGGTTCATAACCCTCATCAGCCAGGCTATCTTGAATCCAGTGGCAAAGTGAGCAAGGGACTCACGTCTGGGCATACCCTGCCAAGTAAGGGCAAACAAAGCGATACCAAAGGGGATGATGGACTGAGCGTTTGAGCAAATCAAACACTCACCCCCAGTCAAATGATCCGGGTTTAATCCATCATCATTCTTTAGCTCACTCCACCACCCCAGTTCATACAGTAGCTCCGGCTAGGGCTATAACAACGTGATTGACGAAGTTGAATCTCTAAGTTCAACGCCGACTTCGATGAAGCACATGTCGGCTATGGAGTCATACAGACCTCGGTTACAGTACCTTGGAGACGATGACAAAACAAAGCCGTTGCAAGGCGCCGGGGAGGCATGACATCGCTGAGGTCGTTGCGGCATCGGTTCCTTACTATCGGTGCAGGTTGTTGGAATGACCGTGCTCAGGACGGTGCATTGCACATCGGAGATGAGGGGTCACTGAAGCCAGTGAGGCATCTGTTCCTGGAGGTGGTGCAGTTGACACCCGGGACGTGGCAAGACACAGGGGAAGTGATGCAGTGTTGGCAGCGAGGAATCAGTTCCACTGGCGGTTAGGAGTTGATGAAGCAAAGAGGGTCAAGCCACAAGGTGTCGACTTTGCGGTGTCGATGCCACACCACGAGGACACAGGTGCTGTGGCGGAGTCAGGCACCACGGACTTCAGTAACACGATGCTCATGACTCATGCTGTGGCAGATCTTCGGAAGCATTTAGTTGGGGCTTGTGGAGCAAGTCGCGGTCTTTGCATTGTGCGGAGACCACGGCTCTGGTGCAGGCAACAGCGGGGTGTCAAAGAACGGCACCGGCTCCGAAGTCACACTCGAAGTGGAGCAATACCAAAGGGGATGATGGACGGAGCGTTTGAGCAAATCAAACACTCACCCCCAGTCAAATGATCTGGGTTTAATCCATCATCATTCTTTAGCACACTCCACCACCCCAGTTCAGACATGGCCATATGCAAATCAGTCTAACCCTGTGCCTCATGGGAAGAGTCCAGCCCGAACTGCCAATACATGTCTTCCCTGGACCGGAAACAAGCATCCTGGGACCGATTTCGGGTTCATAACCCTCATCAGCCACGCTATCTTGAATCCAGTGGCAAAGTGAGCAAGGGACCCACGTCTGGGCATACCCTGCCAACTTAGGGCAAACAAAGCGATACCAAAGGGGATGATGGATGGAGCGTTTGAGCAAATCAAACACTCACCCCCAGTCAAATGATCTGGGTTTAATCCATCATCATTCTTTAGCTCATCCACCACCCCAGTTCAGACATGGCCATATGCAAATCAGTCTGACCCTGTGCCTCATGGGAACAGTCCAGCCCGAACTGCCAAGCCATGTCTTCTCTGGACCGGAAACAAGCATCCTGGGACCGGTTTCAGGTTCATAACCCTCATCAGCCACGCTCTCTTGAATCCAGTGGCAAAGTGAGCAAGGGACCCACGTCTGGGCATACCCTGCCAACTTAGGGCGAAAAAAGCGATACCAAAGGGGATGATGGACGGAGCGTTTGAGCAAATCAAACACTCACCCCAAGTCAAATGATCTGGGTTTAATCCATCATCATTCTTTAGCTCACTCCACCACCCCAGTTCAGACATGGCCATATGCAAATCAGTCTGACCTTGTGCCTCATGGGAACAGTCCAGCCCGAACTGCCAAGCCATGTCTTCCCTGGACCGGGAACAAGCATCCTGGGACCAGTTTCGGGTTCATAACCCTCATCAGCCAGGCTATCTTGAATTCAGTGACAAAGTGAGCAAGGGACCCACGTCTGGGCATACCCTGCCAACTTAGGGCGAATAAAGCGATACCAAAGGGGATGATGGACGGAGCGTTTGAGCAAATCAAACACTCACCCCCATTCTAATCATCTGGGTTTAATCCATCATCATTCTTTAGCTCACTCCACCACCACAGTTCAGACATGGCCATATGCAAATCAGTCTGACCCTGTACCTCATGGGAACAGTCCAGCCCGAACTGCCAAGCCATGTCTTCCCTGGACCGGAAACAAGCATCCTGGGACCGGTTTCGGGTTCATAACCCTCATCAGCCAGGTTATCTTGAATCCAGTGGCAAAGTGAGCAAGGGACTCACGTCTGGGCATACCCTGCCAACTAAGGGCGAACAAAGCGATACCAAAGGGGATGATGGACGGAGCGTTTGAGCAAATCAAACACTCACCCCCATTCTAATCATCTGGGTTTAATCCATCATCATTCTTTAGCTCACTCCACCGCCCCAGTTCAGACATGGCCATATGCAAATCTGTCTGACCCTGTGCCTCATGGGAACAGTCCAGCCCGAACTGCCAAGCCATGTCTTCCCTGGACCGGAAACAAGCATCATGGGACCGGTTTCGGGTTCATAACCCTCATCAGCCAGGCTATCTTGAATCCAGTGGCAAAATGAGCAAGGGACTCACGTCTGGGCATACCCTGCCAACTAAGGGCGAACAAAGCGATACCAAAGGGGATGATGGACGGAGCGTTTGAGCAAATCAAACACTCACCCCCAGTCAAATGATCTGGGTTTAAGCCATCATCATTCTTTAGCTCACTCCACCACCCCAGTTCAGACATGGCCATATGCAAATCAGTCTGACCCTGTGCCTCATGCGAACAGTCCAGCCCGAACTGCCAAGCCATGTCTTCCCTGGACCGGAAACAAGCATCATGGGACCGGTTTCGGGTTCATAACACTCATCAGCCAGGCTATCTTGAATCCAGTGGCAAAGTGAGCAAGGGACCCACGTCTGGGCATACCCTGCCAACTTAGGGCGAACAAAGCGATACCAGAGGGGATGATGGACGGATAGTTTGAGCAAATCAAACACTCACCGCCAGTCAAATGACCTGGGTTTAATCCATCATCATTCTTTAGATCACTCCACCACCCCAGGTCAGACATAGCCATATGCAAATCAGTCTGACCCTGTGCCTCATGGGACAGTCCAGCCCGAACTGCCAAGCCATGTCTTCCCTGGACCGGAAACAAGCATCGTGGGACCGGTTTCGGGTTCATAACCCTCATCAGCCAGGCTATCTTGAATCCAGTGGCAAAGTGAGCAAAGGACCCATGTCTGGGCATACCCTGCCAACTAAGGGCGAACAAAGCGATACCAAAGGGGATGATGGACGGAGCGTTTGAGCAAATCAAACACTCACCCCCAGTCAAATGATCTGGGTTTAATCCATCATCATTCTTTAGCTCACTCCACCACCCCAGTTCAGACATGGCCATATGCAAATCAGTCTGACCCTGTGCCTCATGGGAACAGTCCAGCCCGAACTGACAAGCCATGTCTTCCCTGGACCGGAAACAAGCATCTTGGGACCGGTTTCGGGTTCATAACCCTCATCAGCCAGGCTATCTTGAATCCAGTGACAAAGTGAGCAAGGGACCCACGTCTGGGCATACCCTGCCAACTTAGGGCGAACAAAGCGATGCCAAAGGGGATGATGGACGGAGCGTTTGAGCAAATCAAACACTCACCCCCAGTCAAATGATCTGGGCTTAATCCATCATCATTATTTAGCTCACTCCACCACCCCAGTTCAGACATGGCCATATGCAAATCAGTCTGACCCTGTGCCTCATGGGAAGAGTCCAGCCCGAACTGCCAAGCCATGTCTTCCCTGGACCGGAAACAAGCATCCTGGGACCGGTTTCGGGTTCATAACCCTCATCAGCCAGGCTATCTTGAATCCAGTGGCAAAGTGAGCAACGGACCCACGTCTGGGCATACCCTACCAACTAAGGGCGAACAAAGCGATACCAAAGGGGATGATGGATGGAGCGTTTGAGCAAATCAAACACTCACCCCCAGTCAAATGATCTGGGTTTAATCCATCATCATTCTTTAGCTCACTCCACCACCCCAGTTCAGACATGGCCATATGCAAATCAGTCTGACCCTGTTCCTCATGGCAACAGTCCAGTCCGAACTGCCACGCCATGTCTTCCCTGGACCGTAAACAAGCATCCTGGGACCGGTTTCGGGTTCATAACCCTCATCAGCCAGGCTATCTTGAATCCAGTGGCAAAGTGAGCAAGGGACACACGTTTGGGCATACCCTGCCAACTTAGGGCAAACAAAGCGATACCAAAGGGGATGATGGACGGAGCGTTTGAGCAAGGCAAACACTCACCCCCTGTCAAATGATCTGGGTTTAATCCATCATCATTCTTTAGCTCACTCCACCACCCCAGTTCAGACATGGCCAAATGCAAATCAGTCTGACCCTGTGCCTCATGGGAACAGTCCAGTCCGAACTGCCAAGCCATGTCTTCCCTGGACCGGAAACAAGCATCCTGGGACCGGTTTCGGGTTCATAACCCTCATCAGCCAGGCTATCTTGAATCCAGTGGCAAAGTGAGCAAGGGACCCACGTCTGGGCATACCCTACCAACTTAGGGCAAACAAAGCGATACCAAAAGGGATGATGGACGGAGCGTTTGAGCAAATCATACACTCACCCCCAGTCAAATGATCTGGCTTTAATCCATCATCATTCTTTAGCTCACTCCACCACCCCAGTTCATACAGTAGCTCCGGCTAGGGCTATAACGACGTGATTGACGAAGGTAAATCTCTAAGTTCAACGCCGACTTCGATGAAGCACATGTCGGCTATGGAGTCATACAGAACTCGGTTACAGTACCTTGGAAACGATGACAAAACAAAGCTGTTGCAAGGCGCCGGGGAGGCGTGACATCGCTGAGGTCGTTGCAGCATCGGTTCCTTACTATCGGTGCAGGTTGTTGGAATGACCGTGCTCAGGACGGTGCATTGCACAACGGAGATGAGGGGTCACTGAAGCCAGTGAGGCATCTGTTCCTGGAGGTGGTGCAGTTGACACCCGGGATGTGGCAAGGCACAGGGGAAGTGATGCGGTGTTGGCAGCGAGGAATCAGTTCCGCTGGTGGTTAGGAGTTGATGAGGCATAGAGGGTCAAGCCACAAGTCGTCGACTTTGCGGTGTCGATGCCACACCACGAGGACACAGGTGGTGTGGCGGAGTCAGGCACCACGGACTTCAGTAACACGATGCTCAAGACTCATGCTGTGGCAGATCTTCGGAAGCCTTTAGTTGGGGCTTGTGGAGCAAGTCGCAGTCTTTGCATTGTGCGGGGACCACGGCTCTGGTGCAGGCAACAGCGGGGTGTCAAAGAGCAGCACCGGCTCCTAAGTCACACTCGAAGTGGATGCATTGATTTCTTCTTGTTTAGCAAAGCAAACTCACTTCCAAGGGCCCGGGAACTCGATTTGGCACCAATTGGCAGAGTAGGGCTTCCAGCAGGGAAGCTCAGCTGCTGCAGGTAAAGTCTTTGATGGCCCTGAGACTTCCAACAGGAGGCATTCTCAACTCAAACCCTTGGAAAGCCTTAGAGAGCAGGATGCAGATAGAAAAGTCCAGTCCTCTCACTTACAAGACAGAAGCAGCAGGCCAAAGCAAGCAGCAAAATGGCAGTCCCTCCTGGCAGCACACCAGCTCATTTTCTTGGTAGAATGTCCTCAGTCCAGAAGTGTTCTGAGTATGTGCCATCAGAGGTCCAATACTTATACTCATTTTAGCTTTTGAAGTCAGGAGACGTCAAAGAAAGGTCTTTGTAGTTCACAAGACCCTGCTCCTGCTGGCCCTGGCTCCAGACAAACTACAAGGGGATAGGCAGCTCTTTGTGTGGGGGCGGGCATAGTCCTATTCAGGTGCAAGTGTCAACTCCTCCCACCACTCTAGCTCAAGAAGACCCATCAGCCAGGTGATATGCAGGGCACACCTCAGCTCCCTTTGTGTGTGACTGTCTAGAGTGAATTCACAAAGCCCAACTGTCATCTAACCCAGATGTGTATTCTAGGGACCGGCAGAGGAACAGAATGGTAAAGTAAGAAAACGCCAACTTTCTAATAGTGGCATTTTCAGACCTTCAATTCAAAAACCAACTTCACTAAAAGATGTGTTTTTAAATTGTGAGTCCAGAGACACCAAACTCAAATTTTCCATCTGTTCCCAATTAGAAGATACACTTGTAGAGTGTTATAAGGCAGCTCCAATACTAACCAATGGTAGAGATAGGCCTTGCTGTAGTAAAAATCTAATTTAGCAGTGTTTCACTACCAGGACATGTAAAACTTCATACCACATGTCCCACTTTTTAAATACACTGCACCCTGCCCATGGAGCTACCTATGACAAATGACGCCGACTGGATGAAGAACAACTGCCTGCAGCTGAACACAGACAAGCCAAAAGTACTTTTCTTTCGCAACAGCAGGAACACATGGAATGACTCCTGGCGGCCATCAGACTTAGGACCGGTATCGATTCCCGCTGACCTTGTCAGAAACCTCAGGCTGATCATTGACAACAAGCTCGCCATGAAATCATAGATCAACGCTGTCTCCTCCACCTGCTTCCTCACTCTGTGCATGCTATGTAAAATCTTTAAGGGAATACTCCTACACACGAGACGCACTGTGACATAGGCCCTCATCACCAGCCGACTGGACAACGGCAACGCCCTCTACGTACGAATCGCCGCACACCTCCTACAGAGACTTCAGACCAGAGCACCGCTGCCAGACTCATCCTCTGCCTTCCCCGATGAACCAACATCACACCCCACCTCGGGCATCTCCACTGGCTCCCCATGCAGAAGAGATGCCAATTCAAGCTGCTGACCCACGCACACAAGGCTCTACACAACCAAGGACCAGCATATATTAACCACCGCCTGAAGTTCCACCAATCAGCAAAAAGACTACGATCCGCCTCCCTTTCACTTGCACATACTCCCTGCATCTACCAAAGCAGAAGTGGAGGACACACCTACTCCCACATAACAGCAAAGACCTGGATCAGCCTCCCTACGCACTCCCGGACCATCACCTCACTTTCAGAATTCCGAATGGCCTTCAAGACCTGGCAGTTCAAATATGCCCCTGAGGCTTGCAAGTACCTGGATACCCTATCGGGTGATTAGCCACACTTTATAATTCCTGATTGATTGTTTGATTGATAGGGCCTACCTTATGTGTGCCTTACATGTAATAAAAGGGAAGGTTTGGGCCTGCCAAGTAAGTGTTTTGACGAGGTCGGCATGGCAGTAAAAACTGTTCACACAGTGTGATGGTGTACGACCATCCGACGGCGGTGGCGACCAATCCAAGATGGCCGCCGCCGACACACCAGGAAGTGGAGTCAGCGGTCTAGCTAACTCGGGAGACTGGGCGGACGTGACTGCTAAAGAGGACTGCCGGGAGGAGGACGTGGTGCGTGGAGTATGGGAGCACGGACGGACCAGAGAGCGGGAAGGAAGAAAACGGCGCCGGCTACGGAGGACACATCCAGCCTGACTGACCGCCTGATCGGGTGGAAGAGGAGGAAGACAGCGACAGCTCGAGGAGCACTGCCCACGGGACCACTGCTCTCCCGGACAACGAGGAGACTGGGTCTTCCCACGCCACGGCCCAAGGGGGTCGTGGAAGCAGGCAAGTGCCGGGCATTTGTTCCTCTTTGATACAGGGGCTGTGGACACGCATGAAGGGCACCCACGCATAGCGCACAAACGTCCCCTGCACCTTAGGCACGACACCGACAGTAGGGCTTTGGTGACGGTGTGCACTTCCCCCCCCCCCCCTTTTTTCGTTCTGAGCCTTAGAAACAGCCTAAGTGTCTCCTATTTTGTTTGTTTTCCCTTATTTGGGTCCTCGAGTGCCTGACACTGGGAGAAGAAGGAACCTGACACCCCGAGAAGTCGACTGTAGCCGAACAAGACGCTTCCAGTCCTCTCCCGGTGGCCTTCACCAGACTGATTCCGTTTCTTTCATGCAGCGCATGTGATGCTAACCTACGCCAAACAATAAAACAGAGATTATCACGTCCTAAAGTAGTGTGAATCCTTCTTAGAAACAAAAGGGAGAAGAACCGGACCAAGGGTCCCATAACACACAGGCTCTGCAATGGCAGGCCTGAGACATGTTTGCAGGGCTACTTTAAACTTGGGTGCTGCAGGCCCACTAGTAGCATTTAGTTTACAGGCTCTGGGCACACACATTGCACTGTACTAGAGACTTATTAGTAAATCAAATATGCCAATGATGGAGAAACCAAATGCCAAAAGATGCCAGGTCTAACACCATCCAAGATCTAAATCAGGGACATAGTCAGCAACATACTGGCCACCTGCCGAATAATCTGTAGTCATTTCAGTCATTCATTTAAAGCCTGGAAGCAGTTGAGGGTTACTTGGTGTGCTAATAGAGAACTGGTTAAAACCCTCATATGGGAGATGCCAACTCATTGGAACTCGACCTACATGTTGCAAAGTCTGTTTGTGCAGTACAGACTGATCACTGACTATGTCCTTCAAAGAGGAGGGTATAAAACTGGGAAAAGCATGATAATTGGAGATAGACAAATGGGGGCTAGTCAAATGCCTGACACAAATGCTACTTCCTTTTGAGGTTTTCACACGGGAAGTCAGCATGGAGGACAATACGATGAGCCAAGCAATCCCATTGTTGTATCTGCTACTGGACCAATTGAAAAAGGTGTTGCCAAGTTTCGCCGATGTGAATGAAGAAGCGTATGAGTTGGTTCAGAGCTTAATCCTTCACTTGGCTATTAATCCAAGGCTGCAAAGAGAGATTGTGTCTTCCAAAGAGAACATAGGTGCCAGAATACTTTATCCACAGCACCAAAATATCTGGCCACTTTCATTCGTTTTTCAAAAGGGGTGTTTTACTTTACAAGACCTTGATTGTTGATTAAGCGAGAGACGTAAAGAAGGACGGCTGAAAGTTAGAGGCCCAGTGGCATAGCAAGGGCGGCAGAGGGTGAGGTCTACCCCAGGCAGCACGGGTTTTGGGGGGCAGCGCTCTCGCTCTTATCTGCGATTGTCATGGGGCGGCAAAGACAGGGATCGCCAGCAAACACCCCCCCACCCCGGCTCGTACATGAGGCCTCCGTAGGCGGCAAACGTAGGGACCACTCCGGGTGACAAAATGTCTAGCTACGTCACTGTAGAACCCGGGCAGAGGTTCTGGCATACAGCCTTCAACTTCCAGAGAAGACAGTGCTGTTGTCTCACAGACTTCACCATCATCACCAGCAACACCAGAAACAGAAGAATCAGATCCAATCCCTGCAATGACTTGGCTGACGGAGCTGACGGCTGCACCTTTCATCACACCAGATTCACCATACGCTGGCCCTTATCAAGGAGGCCCATGCAGCCACATGGCACATATTCATTCTTTCCTAGGACCAGACATCACTTTATGCCCTGAAGAAGTTCATTGCGTATGAACGAAACACGTTGGCTGGCAATTTTCTGTATTTGGACTCTCACGAAAATAAAAACAAATCCATTAGGAAAACCTAACCGAGACTATATGACTTATTGAAAAACTATTTTTACTTAACGGGTGGTGCACCACTCCATATCTTGGGCTCATCAAGTGGCAGGATGTAATTCAACTGCAGACGTGAAGGCAACAGGGGTCTTTTTCAGGCAGAAGCAAACAAGAACGTCTGATCTCAAGAGATTGAAAACAGGCATCTGAATCTAACTAGCTCAGCAATGCACAATTCAGTGTACAGATCTCAGTGAAAACTAACTCCCTATGGTTTTAATTATGAGAACCAATCAGGATCGAACAGTCTCCAATAAGTTAGCTTCAGCCTTATTACCTGCTATCACCCAATGGAAGTCTCTCCTGCAAGTCCTTTGTGAGAAAGTGCCATCTTTATTGCATGGTATGCCCCCACTTTTTGCCGAATGTACTTTGAATGAGTGTGCCCTGGACTCCTGCCAATCAGGTGCCCAGGGCCTATGTTCCTTCTCTAAAAACCTCGAACCCAAATTGGCAAACCCTGGCCACATGTCAGCCCCTGGTAAATGGTACCCTAGGTACCAAGGGCAATGTGACCAGGGAAGGCCTCTAAGGGCTGCAGCACTCATTGGGCCACCCTTAGGGGCCCTGTACCCTAACACACACACACTGCCCTTGCAGGCTGAGTGTCTGGGTACAAGACAAAACAAAGAGTCGACATGGCACACATCCCTGTGTGCCATGCCCACCACCTACTCTGCCCTGGCATATATCAGCCACCCCTCTAGCTGGGTGCCCTATGCCAGTGGTGTGGGCACAGGAGCATGAGCCCTGGGCCCCTACAGTACTCAGGTCCATTCCTGGGCACTGTAAGTGCAGTGCTGCCATTTAAGAGTACATGGTGCTGAGAGCTCGTCAAACACGAGCTCCACAGCACCATAATGGCAACACTAAAGACTGAGAAGTTTGGTATCAAACTTCTCAGCACATTAAACCCACACTGATGCCAGTGTGAGATTTAATGTACCAAGCACCACAGAGGGCATCTTAGAGATGCCCCCTGAAACCTAACCTACAATCCACGTCTGGTCTGGGAGGCTGCCTAGGCTGCCACACAGTAGACATGTTACTGGACACCTGGGTAGGAGAGCCCCTGCTCTCCTGGGCCTGCAACAATGCACATCCTGGGCGAGGTGCTAGGTCTCCTCCCCCAGGATGGACAGGGGGAAGCTTCAAAGGCTCCTGTGAGCTTCCCCAGGCCACTTGCAGCCCCTACTCTGGCGGGAAGCCTGGCCGGAAACTCCAAATAAGGACAGGGGATGTGCCAGCCTGCCAACCCCACCCCTCAGGTGGAGGAGGCGAGGTGAAGCACATCTCCGGGCACTCGCCATCTTGAAGATGGGAGGCCCTACCCAATCAGGAATAGGCTACTGCCCCCCTCCCACAGGAGAGTGGCAGAATAGGGGGTGTACCCACCCCAGGACAGGGACCCATTGGTCCCTGCCCTTTACCTACCTGTAACGCCCCTAAATCTAGTATTTAGGGGCACCCTGAACCTTCCTTCCTCAGATTCCAGATTCCAAAATACAAGAAGAGCAAGAAGAAAGAAGACCTGCCGTGCAGCTGCTAAGAAGAGGAAGACACCAACTGCTTTGGCCCCAGCCCTACCGGCCTGTCGACCCTTGAACCTGCTCCTGCTACATCGCGGCACCTCTTGTGGCCAGCAACCTCACAAACCCCGGAGGACTTGACTACCTTTTGGCTCTAAGCACCTGGGACTCCCATGAGCAGAGGCTCTGCTCAAAATCAGCTTCTAATACCTGGCATCAGCCCGGAACCGCGAACCCTGCACACTCTGCACCCGCCAATCCTGGCCTGTGCCAGATGTGAACAAAGACCACGAGGACGACCCCCCGGCGATTGTGACCCCGAGTCCAGCACCCAAGGACTTCCCTCGACGCTCCTGATGACGCCTGCAGCCTCAGAACCAGGTACCCCCCCAACCACGATCAACAGAGGGTAAGATTTCCCAACACCAAAAGGCACCCCTGCACCCGGTGCCCTGCGGCCCCCTGTGCCCAACTCCTGGGTATCTACCTATCCTCCAACTACCCAACTTACCTCTCGAAGTGGTGGTGGCACCTGAAGAATCTTCGTCCCCGAGCTTGCAGCCTTTTTCCAACCAGGAGCTTTCCCATTGAAATCAATTGAGCGCCCGAAGGCTCAAAAGCACCCTGAACCCAGCCGCCCGAGTGGCCCTGGCAGTGTAACCTCTGCACCTATCTACTTCCCCATTTGCCCTGAGCAAGTGACCAGGAGCCCAGCTCCCACAGCCGCGTGGCCTGCTAGTCAGCAGCCACCAACCAAGGCCCCCCTGCCTCCCATAGGATAACATTGGGCCTAAATCACTCTGCACCCGGCTGCCCCTGTGCCGCTGAGGGTGTAACAACTGTACTTACCTGACCCTGGGAGACCCCTGAGTCTGTGCCCAGAACCTTAACTTTGCCAGTCGAGTACTTACCCAAAAAACGATAACTCAATTTTCTCCATAGGGTAACATTGACTGGTTTCTTCTGAAATTTCTTCTAAGTGTGGAGTTTCTAAAACTTAAAATATTCAGCAAAAATCAGCCGAGCAACGAAAAAGAAAATACTCACCTGCTATTAGGAGAGATCCCAGTGCTGGATCTTGGTGCCCAGCACTGACCCTGAAAAATATTCACAACCGTACTTACCAGTAACCCAATTTTCTTCCATAGGAAATCATTGACTGATTTTCTGTGCAATTTCTTCTAAGTGTCGATTTTTGCAAACTTCAAATATTCTTTAAAAATCGAACCAACTGTGAAAACGTAATTACTTACCTGTTTTAGATAGAGGTCCCAGTAGTGAGTCTAGGCACCCAGTACTGGATTACAAAAGTAACGAGAACATACTATAGCTGCAACTTGAATTTTCCTCCATAGGGAATCATTGACTGTTTTCTATGAAATTTCTTCTGTGTCAACTTTTAAAATAGCAAAATATTGCCTAAAAATCATAACAGTAACTAAGTCGACTTTTATCACTTGTTTCTCAGAACTGTCCCAGGACTTAATCTAGGATCCAGTCCTGGAATTACAAAAGTAATCCTGAAAGTAATCTATTGTAAATAACTTAAAACTTCCATTGAACTCAATGCATTATTGTGTTTAAAATTGTGTTGCCTATTGCAACAACCTGTAACTTTCTACAAAAGCCAATTGTATATTGCAACACCTCATATACCAGCTGCATGTACAAGTGTAAGAAGCATTCAGGGTAGAACAAGGTCAACCCAAGTGCAATTCGGAACACTTTCTCCTGCCGATTTTTTAAGAGTTGAAACAAAAATGCTAAGGGTGCAGGAAAAACAACATAAAGCCCTATGTCACATTAGTCGCAAGGTTGGTGGCTTAAAAGACACTGTGTACGAAGGCTTTGTAGCAGTGGCTCAGGGCATAAATTAAATGTTGCAGGCCAAAAGCACTTTGATTCTGTCAATAAGGTATTTGTTCAGACCAGACAAGAGCTACACCATTGCAAGCAGCTATGTCTTACTATGTGGATCGACTTGCAAGTGCAACACATATTCTGTGTCGACGTACAACCAAATTGCAGGTTGATGTTGAAAACCAAAGTGTGGATTCGTAAAGTAGTTTCTGCCACATTAAAAATGCTCCTGATCAAGAGTGGGGGGGCATGGCCTAGCCGCAGACCGAGATGGCCGTGCGGCGTTGAAGCTCCGCCAGCCGACCGACGACATACGAGTTATCCCCCACATTCTGAACGGCTCTGACGGCGGAATGGGCGTTGTTGCGCCCCCGAAGTGATGCCGCACAGACTGCGATGAAAACGAGACAGAGCAAAGCCTCCATATCGGCGCTGTAGGGGCCTGCGCCTGCGGGGCGATCAAAGGGAAAATGGCGGCCTGAGACGCTGGTGCGGCGGAGCGAAGGATCTACAGGCACTGGAGCAGCTTCTTTTCCGAGTCGGGACCTTCGTTGCCGGTAAGTGACCTGGGTGCCTGTCTGGTTTGCCTCTACTCCCCCCCGCTCCTATTCCGGGCGCATCGTCTCACTTGAGACTGGGCCTGATTGGCTCTCCTGCGAGTCTGCGGCCGCACTACCCCCTAGCCCCTGTAGCCAAACCCGAAATTGGGGCGGTGGGACGGCCCGCATGACGGCAACGCGAGTGATGCCTTACGGGAGGGAGTTAGAGGCTGCCTGTTGCCCCCGGCGCCCAGTGCTACTCCCGCGCTGTCCTCAAAGCCTACCAACTCTGCTTTCCGGGGCCTCCGCTGCCCTGCCGGCGTGAGTGCCCTCAGCCTGGTTACTGGCCCCAGCTACCTTCACCTACGATGCTGTGCTGCTCCTCACGGCCACCCACGCTCACCCTGAAACTGGGGTGTCTCTCCATCTGCGACCTCTGGACCCCCCAGCATTGCTGGCCCCAGGGCCCCCATTGTACTACACCACAAGACCCTTGCCCCTGGTACTTCTCCCTCGGCCCACCGACTGCATGCCGGACCGGCATAACAGTTTCACCCGACGGCCTTCGCGCTGTATCAAGTGGGACGCACTATACCAGCACGACGCCTGGGGCACGGTTCTGCTGTTCAGGGGGCTGGGGTGGTGCAGGCGCCTTAACAACTGCTGTGGTGACCTGGGGAACCCGTGTACCTGCGGCGGCCCCATTGCGTCCTCTCCGCCTTGGCCTTAGCAACTCTCCCTGCTACAATCTTGTGGCATTTGTGGCTAGCCGACCAGACTCGGTGCCTTTTCCAACAGCATGGGTCGCAAGGATCCGAAGTAAAGGACGCTCCAGTTCGAGAAAGTTGCTGAGACGGTCATGAAGGAGGGTCCCGATATGGCGGAAAGTGGCCCAAGCTCTGATCATGATGATACCACCACGACCCCTCCAGCTGCATGGCCCCAGGAGATGAGAGCTATCTTTCGGTCACTGGATGGCCGCTTTGACTCCCTCGACAAAACTCTCGAATCGATGGGGGCCAAGATCCAGGCCCATGATAGGCGTCTTGACGTGGCGGGGGCGCGGATCTCCGACATTGAAGATGGCACTGCGCAATCAGCTAAAAAACTGGAAAGAATGGAGCGTATACTAAAAGAAGTGGCCATAAAGAATGAGGACCTTGAAGCGCGCAGCCAGCGCAATAACGTCTGTATCCTTGGAATGCCGGAGTCCATCGCCACTGGTTGCCTTGACCTCTTTGTAGAAACCCTGCTATCCAATCTGTTCGGGAGGGAGTCTTTCACACCTGGATTCATGGTAGAGCAGGCCCACCGCACCTTGGGGCCACGGCCTAACCCGGGAATACCTCCTCGCCCTCTCATTGCCCGCATCAAGAACTTTGGAGACCGTGACACAGCCCTTCGCTTGGCAAGAGAACGTGGGGACACTATCTGGCAGGGTTCTAAGGTCGCTCTTTACCCAGACTTCACTGTTATGGTGCAGGAGGCCAGGCGCAAGTTTACTGGAATGAAGGCCACCCTCTGAAACCCTGGTCTCAAATACGGCATGCTATATCCTGCACGGCTCATTGTGGAGGTTGGAGGCTGGGTGCGCATCTTTGACAATCCTAACGAGGTCTAAGAATTCTGTCGCACCTATAAACGCAACAATAACTAGGCAACTGATGACGGGGGCAGTCCATCTACTCCACATAGTGGTTCTGTTGCGAGTTTGGAACTGTTTTCAGGTTCCGGTGTCGGGTGACATTGATGTCCTGCTTTCATTTACTTTCATTAGACTTCATGGGGATTGTACTATGTTCTGGTTCAATATGTAATTCACAGTTGGTCGTCTGACGTGGCGTTGGCACCCCCCTTGGTTGATACCTTGGGTTTGTTTTGGTCGGTCCTGATGTACCTCTTAAAAGTACTGCTGTTCCATTGTAAAGTCGATTGGTACTCTGTTTCTTGCTCTCAGATTGGGGTATGCCTTACGTTTCTTGCAGTAAGGCTGGGTGGAGGGTGGGGGGGGGTTGTTCACATGTTTTATCATCGATTATCGCTACTGTTGCTCACTGTCTTGGTACACTGCTTGCAAATTGATGCTCGATCCTTTTAGACTCCTCAAAGACCTCAGATGGCGCAGCCAGGTTTGATTGATAGACCCTCCAATTTGTCTTTGCTATCATGGAATGTCCGAGGTCTCAATAACAATCGTAAATGGCGGCAGGTGGTGCATTACTTGATCGGGCATAATATAGAGATTGCCTTCCTGCAAGAAACACATTTACCGGTTTCAGACCCTGCTCACTTTGCTTCGAGCTGGGGTGCACACAGGTATTTCGCTAATTTTAGTAATTATGCGAGAGGAACAGCAGTTCTTATACACAAGCGGGTTCCCTTTAGCTGCCAGCTAATAGTCAATGATAAAGAGGGCAGGTGCACCATTGTCATGGGGATGTGTGTCTACGCTCCAAACACTGATTCCCCGGAATTCTTCCATACACTGCACACACAGCTCTCCAAATTAGAACCCAGTCTGATTCTGGTAGGTGGGAATTTCAATCTCCTTCTGAATACCGACCTAGATAGTACATCCACCTCACCAGATACAAAACCTCGAGCACGCTGCGCTCTCCTTGAACTGTGCGACCAGTTTTCGTTGATAGACATATGGCGCAGGCGCAACCCTACTCTTACCAATTTCACACACTACTCAGGACAACACCACACATGGACCAGAATTTATCTCTGGTTACTCTCCCCCGGAGTGTCCTCTTGGTATCAGGCGCTGAATACGTTTCCTAGAATGTACTCGGACCATTCTCCGGTCCAGCTTTGTCTCCGTGTCCCTCGCACAGAGGGGTTTGAAAGACAGTGGTGCTTCCCTAGTCATGCTCTCCTCGACGACCTTTTCTGTCATGAGGTCAGAGAGGCCATAGAAGGCTACTTCACTATTAACACTGGCTCGGTGGACACCTGGGCTGTGCTGTGGGAGGGGTTCAAGGCTTACATCCGCGTTGTATGCATTTCCAAACATGCAGGGGTGCTTAA
Source organism: Triturus cristatus (assembly GCF_964204655.1). NCBI lineage: Eukaryota > Metazoa > Chordata > Amphibia > Caudata > Salamandridae > Triturus > Triturus cristatus. Next base: position 695,169,286 of record NC_140591.1, read on the forward strand.
GCTTTACGTGCAACACTGACAAGACTAGAGGGTGAACTCACGGGTCTGGACAACGAGTCTCAATGTGCCCCCTCACCTTCCTCGCAGAGGAGGAGGCTTGCCCTCCTCTCGGAATACAGAGATACAGCGGATCGCGAGAACCTATACTTGGGCAAATATCAAACTGCCCGCCGTTACGGAGAGGGAGACCGCCCAGGTCGTACGCTGGCTCAAATGCTCAGGCCACCCTACAGCAAAGCGTACATCACTGAGCTCCGCAACTCAAACGGGACTCTACTTACCTCCCCCACTGATATCCGGGATGAATTCCAGTCGTACTACACCACGTTATATGCCTCTAGACTGGGCCGTGACCCTACCACACAGGAGTCTTATCTCTCAGAAATTGCTCTTGTCTACCTAGAAAAAGATATGCAGGACTTCCTGGCAGAACCTATCACTGAGAACGAGGTACTTGGCGCCTTTAAAGTGAGCCGTGGCTCCTCCGCCCCTGGCCTGGACGGCTTTACTGGGGAGTTTTTTAAGGCCTTCTCAGACCTGTTGGCACCCCAGTTGATTGAAGTATGTGCTGAAGCGGTTATTACTCTCCTCCCCAAACCGGGTAGGGACCCCCCCTTTGCAGATCATACAGGCCACTTTCTCTGCTTAATGTAGACTATAAAATGCTTGCAAAAAATATTGCCCATCGACTTTCACAATAAATGGCATTCATCATCCCCCCAGCACAGTCTGGTTTTGTCCCACATCGTTCGACCTTCATGAATTTGTGGACCTTGTTCGCGATACTTCGTAGGATCAGCTCTGAGGTTCCTGCTGCAGCAACTCCCCTTGACACCGAAAAAGCCTTTGACACGCTTGAGTGGTCCTTCTTTGTGTCCATCATGTGTCGCATGGGCATGCCGGCTGGCTTTATAGCCACTACAGCCTTACTGTATAGTCGACCAACAGCAAGACTTCGCATAAACGGCACACTCTCTAGCTCATTCTCACTATCTCGCGGCACACGCCAAGGGTGCCCTCTGTCACCCCTTTTGTTCATTCTCGCAATGGATCCATTAATACGACACTTTCAAGAACTGCACCTCCACAGGGGGCTGCAGTTTAATACAGGCCCCATTCTGGTTTCATTCTACGTTGATGATACTATTCTATATGTCACGGAGCCCGACTTGAATCTCGACCCGCTTCTCCGGGAGATCCTCCATTTCGGTCAGCACTCCGGATTAGGCATTAATTGGTGCAAATCAATTATTTTTCCCTTAATCGCCTGCACGACCCCTTGGGCTTGTGAATTCCCTTTGGAATGGTGCTCTGACTCAATCTGGGTATACACGTGCACTTAGACCCGGTCCACATTATTCGACTTAATTATGGACAAGCGGTGGCAGCCTTGGAAACTCAAGTGGTGAAGTGACTGCGTCTCCCACTGTCCATTGCAGGCAGAATTGTCATAATTAAGTTGATGGTCCTACCTAAATTTTTATATCTTTTTAATAACATCCCCATTCCCCTCACAAATAGTTTTTTTTAATCATTGCAATCCCATCTTATCCGGCTGATCTGGGGTGGAAAAAAGCCATGTGTTCGTTGGAAGATACTTACTTATGATAGGGGCGGATTTGGGGTACCGGATTTTTACTATACTATCTAGTAGCACAATGTAGTTTTGCCTTTGCCTGGTACCACCCAGACGCCAGGATTCTGTTTCTGCGCCCTGAGGCTGACTTTGTCCTCCCTGAACGGCTTGATACCATCTTGCCCAAAGGCGAACCAAGGGACCCTGTCGACATACAAACGGTCTCGACCACTAGTTGGGCATGGAGCAAACTACAGCGATATACTGGCACTTCGGTATTGTACTCGTCGGACCTCCCCCTCCTTAACACACGCTGGCTCCCCATTACAGGCGAGAGACTTGTGCAACGCACATTGACTAAGTTTAACATTTTAACAATAGGCGACTTGTACCCAGGCGATCACATCTTCTTGGCCACAGAGGAAGCTTGCTTCCAAGAAGCCACGTTCATGGACAAATGTGTTCTTCGAGGTCTGTATTCAGCATTGCGGGCCACGATAAATGGCTTTCCTTTAGAACCTGACTCGTTCGCTCCTCTGTCCCTCCTCATTGAGAATGAGAGCGGAGTGCACATCGTATCCAAACTTTACAAAGTTTGTTCCGCGCAAATCCCTATCATAGACGACAAGCTGCATGTGGAATGGGAGACTGATTTGGGTCACCCGATCACGGACGACCAATGGGCCATTTGCTGTAGACCCACAAAAGACATCTCATTGAACAGCCGCCAAAAATTATTACACTACAAGTTTCTGCGTAGAATTTACATGACTCCGGCTAAGATGCATAAAATAGACCCCGGTAGACCACATGCATGCCGGAAATGCGGTGCCCAGCACGCCAATTTTGCACACCTGACTTGGACATGCCCCTACATACGCTCCTACTGGGAACTAGTGCACTCAACATTAGGAGACATTCTTGGACTCACCCTTGTTCCTACTCTGGAAGTGGTGCTTCTGGGTTACACGGTGAACTTCCCTAAGTCAGTCCGGAAACTTCCATCCCTTAGCCTACTGTTAGCAAACGCATTACACTGGGGCAACAGGGTTTCTCCCACGTCACAAGGCTGGTTGACCAGCTTAGCCTACTGCAACACAAATAGTGAGATCTACTCCAGCATGTTACCCAGCACCGCACGCCCCAAGGATATCTGGGGCCCATACAAAGTATACATCGATGCCCTTTGCAACTCCACCACTTCTCAGGCAAACTCAGGTATAGTGCCCACAGGTGTGGGATAAGTAATCAGACTCACACACTGACAAGTCATTTCAAGAGACATCCTGCACTACAGGGTTCAATACCGGCGCTCTCACGCCACTCACTCACAGTTATGATTTTGGCATGAGGACACAACCAGCTCTGCAGTCACAGACTGTTTCCTCAATAGACCTGGAGAAGTCCTTCGGAAACATACTTAGCCAACTACTTATTACAATCAAGTATGTTCTGTTAGCCACTGTTTTGAGATCGAGTACTGTCAAATTTCTTCATGTATGTCAATATGATATTTTCATGCCTAATATGTCAATGTTTTGCAGTGAACAATACCGATAGTACCAGAAGCTTCTACTTTGATAATCAATAAAAAGAGAGTTAAAAAAAAAATGCCCCGGATGACTTACAAAGCACCAATGTCACTATGTAAAGTTCAATTTCACCATGCACAATTGAGGATGTGTCCAATATGTACAGCACAGCAGCGGCAGAGATTACTGTTGCAAGGCCAACAAGGGGCAGAAGTAGTGACATCGATTTCAGGCAAACACATCAAACCACTGCTATGTAGTGAAGAATTGAGCAGGTAGCTATAATTTTAACCTTGTTTCAGGTGTGTACTCCAATGCTCCTCCATGTTTATGAAGGTGACAATAACCCCCCCTCAGAATTCCAAAAGTGCAGTCTATTACTGATCTCATTCGCCATGTGCGCTGTTGTATCAATCTTCCCTTGAAGTGCCTGCATTTAGGTGAAGGGTTATAACCCATGGCGAATGGCATAGGCACTGTTGCCTACATTTAGAGAAAAAGATCATAACACTTTAAGGACACATAATGCATACTTTATCTAAAGGTTCAATAGTCATGACACTTATCAAGAAGATAACCCTCTCCAAACTCTCCCCTTGCCAGCTAGTTGTAAAAGCCTGAATGATGAAGAATTCATGTGTGATACCTGGGTATTGTTCAACTAAGGGCCTGATTCCGATTCGGTTAGGAAGGCCTTCTAACGGCATTTGCTCCGTCCAAATCGGATCGGGAACGTGTCTTTCCGACTGACTCGGAAAGGTTTCTGACCGACAGAGTACGAATATCCCAATCCGAACCCGACGGCATTTGGAATGACTGAGCCTTACCAAGCAGAATCGTACGTCTCTAGGGGCCATGTTTCAGAACGACTATGTACGATGCTCGAGTTGGACAGCCTTTCCGAATTGTGCCGTCCGACTCAAATCAGCTGTCTGAATCAGATTTTGGGGGCCTGTAGTGGGCCCTCCTGCATCCAGAGCCTTCCCAATCTGGCCCGTGAGGGTACCCATGGGTCCCCCTTACCAGCCATGCACAGTGTGGCAGGCACTAGGGATGCCTCCCGCAGGGTGCCCGATTTTCCCAAGCCACCACTTTCTTCAAAGGGAGCCTATGCATTTGGTTGGAACAAAGGCTCCTGCTGAAGTCAACGGGAGTCCAACCAAATTGTATCTGGAAGCATCCTAAAGCATCGTACTCGGTCGGTTGGACTCTCGCGATCGGATTCGGTCGGAAACCGTTTCCAAACCCATTCGGTCGGGAAACTTTCCAAACCGCATCAGAATCGGGCCCTAAATCTGTAATAATACAGCATTGCAAACTATTTGAATATTCAGTTAATTGTGATTTTTTTGTATTTGATACAAATACTCAGTTTCTGAAGGAGGTCATATTTGAATGTGAGTGTCATCCACACATCCTCTTATGTGCGGAACCTGAGCAATAGCATAAAAATCTGCCTTAGCGGCATTAATTTCTGCTGGACTGCTTAGAAAATAAATTTTAAAATGGATTTCAGAAACATGGCATTTAAAAAACTACGGAAAACCCTTGAAAGGCTACTTTGTAATTTCCCCCCAGCAACTGACACTATCCCCTGATAGCTACATGAGGCTAGAAGGGGGAGTGAACAAAGCGCCAGATTGTGTCTTGGTATGGCCTAGGTATGTCGTATTGGCCTTCCTAAAATTGGATGACGTTAATCAAAAACATCCTTAATGACCTGCCTGCTCAACCCTATTTAGAACAGACCCCCTTCTCTGGCTGGTGCTGCTCAATTAAAGTAACACTTATCCTAAAAATCCTTTCCGTTCTCTCCCGTTGCCCTTGTTGTGCAGCCAGGCTGCGTATTCGCCTCATCAGAGCATACAGTGCAGCCATTTTAAAAGATTGAAATGTGAGTATCACCCCCCCCCCCTCTTTTATATTGTGCACCTGGTTACTGCCTGTTTCAAATTGATTGTATTTTGCCTATGCAATTTCCATCTTTTGAGACTATTGGCTAATTGTTGCTTAATACCTAAAAATTGCATTTCTCTAATACAGAATCTATATTTAGGATTCGCTAACACGCAAAATAAAGATTCAGTGATATTTCGGTTTGTTGTGCTGCTTTAAGAAATCCTTCCTTAGAAGCCTTTACTACATTGAAAATGATATTTTTAGCAGGCGTAAACCATTTGCGACTGATTACTGACTCCTAAATCGTTCATACCTCAGGCCCATAGTCTGAATAGAGTGCCAGTAGGCATCTATTGGTTATTAGTATGGACGTGGGCTCATTATTATGTATGGTTTTTAATGCTAGTTACAACTCACGATATGTTCCCTATTTTTGGAGTTAAGACATTGTTAACCCATACATAAGAAAGGCAATTTCTTAAATTGCGCAAATTACAACTTGATATCACTATTAGACCTGTAGGCAAAATATATGTAAAATTACTAATAAATGAATGGCAAGGCTGGATTGAAAGGGACAACAAACTCTCTAAAGCCCCAGCAAGGCTCAGAGCAGGCATAAGTATAATTGATCAGACTGTGATCCTAACACAGAAGTCTCAATTGAAACCAATGTTTACTATAAATGTTGCACCACTAGAAAGAGTCAAATATTTTGGCTACCTGGGAGAAAAGTTGTAATTAGAAGAATCATTTCAACAAGCCACAAACAAATACCATTGTTGTCAATGAGACTGTACTAATATCAATAAATGTACAACATTGATATTACCTGCATTGTATATATTGTTTTTGATCTAAGTTTGTTATAGTTTGCCCTCTGAGCTTTGATTGATTATGCAAATGATGAATGAATGTAAAGCCATGGGAAGTTTTGTCTAATGATATATTGCATAAATTTTTTTTTATATCCATTGTATATTTTTTGATAAACTTATATAATAATAAATACAAGAATATCACCTTTGAATATATTTTATTCTCCTTTTCTTCACATACACTGTGTGCCTAGTTTTATCACAACTATTTCATATATAATTTCCACTGTGTGTTTTGTGTCTACTGTCTGTATATTCAAGAGTAGCCCTAAGTTGTTCTATATTGATAACATTGTCCTGCCCTAGGTACTCATAGTATTTTGCAGGGGGTCCCTTTGCTTTACACTACCTAACCCAGAAGTCTCCATTGAAACCAATGTTTACTGTCAATGGGGAACCACTAGAAAGAGTCAAATTTTTTGGGTACATGGGAGTAAGGTCTTACACTCAACTTCAAAAAAACAAAATAACACAGTCCGCACCATGAAGCAAAATGTGGGAGCAGCACTACTCTGCAAACTAAATATTTGGAGAGACTCAGTAAATAAGTTAGAACCCTACCTTGATATAATAACTCCAGAAGCACAACAGTCTATGTACTTATTATTTAGATTTGTAATCGAACCGTGCCACTACAAGCCTTCACATCAAATGGTCATCTCATGGGTATATCAATGGGCTATGCAACTGCAACTTGAGCAGTCCAGAAAGAATAGCCCATTTTCATATTTTCTGCACAAATTCTGCAGCACCAAGAAAATACATACTGGTTCCTCTAATTTAAACAATTGGCCTAAGTCCATCAAGGAAGAATCAGCTTTAAGCTCTCGGATAGATTGGGAAGGGACATAGTTGAATTTGTTATTCTTGTTAACTGGAAAAAGTAATAACACTATGCTACTCATTTATTTGCCATTATTGCAGTGGGCAGCTATACGAGAGGTCACCATACCTTATTAATACCCCTTTTTCAGCCTAACGGAGAGAGGGGGAAAAAGATGGTAATTTTGTGAAGTAGTTATGCTGTATCCATTGTACGAGGAAAATGACTGACTCTATGTAAATTTTCATTACATTGGATTTGATATGATGGTCTCTAAATAAAGTATGTTACTAAAAAAAAAAAAGCTCTCGGATAGGCATTGCTGCTGTGTTCCTTTCAGTAGTTGCAGCCTATATTGCTATAGCTTGAAGTGCACTGACAATGAACACTAAAGTAATACATGCCGCCTTGTTTTAAAAAGATTTTTATGAACTCTCTTGCTTGCAGTTTAACATGCATGTTAGGATTTGAGCTCCCTTTTTCACCATCACCACCGTATGTATGAAACAATAAACTTGACTTGACATTAACATATGAAAGGACAGTGACAACTTGAAGAGTGTTTCTCTGTTGCCTCTAAATCAAGCAAGGGAAAAGCCAATAGATCTATATTTACTATGTTAACCTATATCAACCACATTAACACATTCTTCCATTGCGATTAATGACCAGTGAAAAGTTTAAAATTCAATTCTGAATAGATCAGATTTAGGGTTAATAAATGTTAGAGGGGAACTGCACCACAGTCCCCCCCCCCTCCCCCCCCAGCGCCTTGAGACCCTCTTGGGTGAGTAGTTGTGCTTAACAAACCCATGATTGATTGATTGATTGATACATAGTTGGGTGTGCTCCTGATGAGGTTGAAGGCTGAAGTGTAATGTCAAGCAGGTTTTACCAGCTATTCTAGGTGCTTTCCCAGTAGGTCTCATGGACAGTGCAGAGAACATTGAGTTTACTCTACTGGAAGCCAGTGGTGGGCTTTCAGTGCAGGCTTGCCGTGGCCGCATTTACAGAGGTCTAGGCACAGTTTGGGTGCTTGGTTCTCCAGCTTTGCAATTTCTTAGTGACACCAGTGTAGATGTGTTAAAGTAGACCACGTATGTTTCATATGCCACGTAGTCCAAGTATGACAAAGGCTGTTGTCAAAGCCACAGAATGGTTGATTTGGAGTGGTGGGAAGATTTCTAAAAGCAGGGTGAGCTGGAGACTGATGCCATTGACCACAGAATGGATAGCGGAGCCAATAGGAATTGAAAGTCAAAAATCACCCCAAGTTCCTAGCATTCACAATGGCTGAAAAGGGGGTTACTAGACAACAAACAGTCGAAGAGTAATTTGACAGTATCAGTTACTCCCATAACAGCGATCACAGTTTGGCTCCAGTTATGCAGAATGAGCTTTTCTTTTTCAGTAGAGCACAAGCTCCAAGCCATGGATGAAGAAGGTAGTTTATTTGTTCTGTTATATAGCTGCAGGTCAATATACGTGTCATTAGCATACATTTAAAAATTCACTTGGCACTGTTCAAATAACTGCACCAGGGGCATACGTAAATATTGAAAGACAGGAGCGGGATGATTCTGAGGAAAGTCACAGGACTACAGGCATGAGAACAATTCAAATTGCCTGATTCTAATTTTTTGTCGGTGGTGGAAGAGAAGGCTCCATGAAACAGCAGTTACAGATAGACTCATGCAATGTTCTAACTGCTCCAGTAGTATTATGTGTTAATAGAGTGCTAAGAGGTCACGGAGAGTAAGGGCTGTTTTCTTGTCTTCTGCCAGAAGGAGGTCCTCCCTTACTAATTTCAGCTGTATAGTTCAGACCAAGGCACAAAGGCAACTGAGTGCTTCACATAAAATGAGTATACCATGAAAGCCGAAGGGGGAAAAGAAAAGGGGAGAATAGACTTAGGGTCTGATTTAGATCTTGGTGGGACTCCCGTTGTCTTCTGCCAAGCTGACGGAATCCCACCCTCCGTATTTCGGTGTGCTGGCTGAACAGAGTGTTTTCTGTCACGTATGCGGTTCACCACGGCCGACACGGCAGACTCCTCTGCTGTTGAACATTACTCCGCCGCCATCAGGATGGCTGGATTGAACTGAGCATATTTAAATTTCACAGTTGTGCTGGTGTTGTCCTAACGCAGGATTCCCGACAAAACGACGCATTCAACATTAAACTATTCCTGAGGCTTTTGGATGGATACTAGCATTACACACCTGATGTGTTTTGGCTAATTGTGTTCACCAGCGTACCACACTATAGACACTCCATTTCAGACCATGATCTTTTGCCATTTCACTACACCACAACATTTTCACGCTGAACTTTTGCCAGTCGGGTTTATTTTTTGGCTTGTCCCTTAATTTTTATTTCCTTTCTTTTCTTGTAGGTCATACCATCAGTAGAATTTTTGTTTTTTTTTATAATGGCTGGGAGGAGAAATCCCTGTTTTACAGAGGGAGAATTGTCAGTCATAGTAGATGAAATTATCAAGAGTACAGCCACAATTGTTAAATACAACCATATCTCCAAAAAAGCAAATAGGGGCTAGAATATTTCACAGAGCGAATGCTGTAGCAAGCAATCTGCATACACAGCAGGAAATTAGGATGAGCCGTAATGAACTGCGGGGGAGAGTGCGTTCCATGGCCTCCAAGCGTCACCTTGAGGCCCAGAGGACTGGTGGTGTTTCTCCCAGCCCCCTTACAACTTTTTCCCTGGGAAGAGAAGGCCTTGCAGATCCTACATCCTGAAGGCTTGACAGGAATCCCTGGTGGAGTGGGGACATGTAAGTTACACTTCTAAATGTGTCATTAAACCTAAATGTTGTTTTTGATTATCATTTAGCTGTTGCTAAAGTGTTTTGCACCTTTTGGAAACATACAAACATGTATACCTTGATGCCTTGTTTTTGTTTTGTGAAATTAATATTGCATTGTTATCTTGCTCAATCTCTATTTCAAGCTATATTTTGAAATGTTTTGGGTTTAATTCTTAGATATGTAATTTTGTATGCGGAATATAAGTGGCTATTTTTGTGAAAATTAACTCTGCAATGTTCATCTGATCATTACTGCTATATATCCTTCTAAGTTGTGCAAATGTCAACCGATAGGCCGTGGAATGGATTATTTCACATTGTGTCTCTCTACTGTGTTTTGTTAAATGTTTGGTATATTTTATGTATACTTTCTAATCATCTCTTTGCATTTCAGGACATCTTTTCACCTGCTTTTTTTAAGTACTTTTGTGTGTCATTAAACTGTTTGTATAACATCTTATATTACCACTGAAAGGTACAATCATTATAACCTCTTTCTTTTTACTTTGCTTCATATTTTAGCTTCACAATAATTTGATGTATTATTCTGACTTTTACTTTTTTATTTTTTTAAATAATTTATAATAGGTCCAACAGCCAGAGTATATGAACAAGCATCTACCACTGAGGATACCTCCACTCCAGACCTGTATCAAGCCTTCAGTGAGGACTCCACTCCTGCAAGTTGATGAGGAGCCACCCGGTCCATATGATCTGCCTGGATGGACAGCTCCAGTGAGTCTTACTCTGCCCACACCTACACCTCCCACCCCAGCTGTTACCACATTTCAACCTATTGATACCTCCAATTCCTGTGTCTAAACCAACATCACACAAATATAGCACCTACATAGAGGCATCCAGTTCAAAACAGGCCCACTTCTAGTCTCATTTTACTCGGACGATATTGTATTATATGACCGCCGTCCCAAGGTAAACCTAGATCAACTCATCAGAGAGATAATATGGTTCGGTAGCTTTTAGGGACTGGATATAAATAGGAGTAAATCCGAGATTTTCCCTCTAACGACTGGTACCTAAGGTGGGATTGTGAATGGAGTCAGTCAGGTATCTAGGAATCCAGATTCAGAGAGACACAAATCAGATTATACTGCGGAATTATGGACCAGCTCTATATAATCCAGAAGCGCAGATTGAACGTTGGTTGAAACTACTGCTATCGCTGGCAGGTAGAATCGCATTAATGAAGATGATTGTGCTTCCAAGGTTCTTGTATCTATTTCATAATATCCTTATTCCACTCCCAAATAGGTTTTTTGACACCCTCAGGACACACCTCACTAGCCTGGCATGGGGTGGTAAGAGACCGAGAGTCCGTTGGGAAACAATGACCTTACCATATGAAAAGAGAGGATTTGGCGCACCTGATTTTAGGCTTTATTATATAGTTGCACAGTGCAGCTTCACACACTCCTGGTATCACCCAGATGCTCGTATTCCTTAAAGCAATCCAGAGACTGATCTGGCACTCCCGACCCCTCTGCATGCTCTCCTGCCTTAGGGGTTCCCACGGGACCCCCACGACATTCAAACTGTCAGCAACGAGCTGGGCTTGGCCTAAAGTGTCACGTGTCACGAGAGGCTCTGCTCTCTACTCTTCAGAAATACCTATGACAAATAATCCAAGGCTTCCCATCACCGAGGAGAAACTAGTCCAGCGCACATTAACATCTTATTCCATGACTTAGTTCGGTGACCTGTTTCCGGACGGACATGTATTCACCAGTACTGAGGTGGGCGAAATTTAGTGGCGTGCCTTTTATGGACCAATTTGTGTTTAATAGAGTCCGCAGAGAGCTCCGTGCCAGAGTGCCAGAATATCCGCTTGTGCCCGAGTCCTTTCCTCCTCTGACACTTTTAATTGCTAGCGCAAACAGGGACCAATTAATTTCAAAGCTTTATAGGACTTGCGTAGCCCTTATCCCTCGTCACGACGATAAGATTCGGGAAGCATGGGAGCGGGATTTAGGACACCCAATTCAAGACGACCACTAGACTTTTTGCTGCACACAGACTAGAGAGGTGTCCCTCAACAGCAGGCACAAACTAATAAATTTGAAGTACTTATGGAGGGCTTATATGACATCTGCAAAGCTCCACGTCATAGACCCCAATCGCCCTCACATTTGCCTAAAATGTGGAAGTCCTCAGGCTGATTTTGCCCACCTGACGTGGAACTGTCCTAAGATTGGGAACTTTTGGAGGGCTATTTTTGGGCAAATTTCCCAGATGACACACTTGGAGATCGATCCCACTCCTGAGGTTGCTCTGCTGGGTTATGTTTATAACATGCCGAAGAACCTATGCAAGTTTACCGCTCTTGCTCTCTTGTTAGCTAAGCGGGAAATTGCACTCAAATGGGGCAGCAGAGTTTCCCCTACGGTTAACACATGGTTATCTAGTCTCACTTTCTGCAACATACATAGTGAAATTTATGCTACGATGCAGCCCCCTACCTCCCGGCCAAAAGACATTTGGGGTCCGTTTAAAGAATACCTGCTTGGCATAGACACACCTTCTCCCACGCAACAACCTGCAGGTATAGTGCCGACCGGGTTGGGCTGAATAAGACACATCAAATAGATTACTAAATAGACACCCGTAAACACATTGTAGATGAAGAAATGATGTATAAGACATGGCTTGATGTGAGGGACAAGGTCATGGGACAATTAGCAATGTATGTTTCAGGCACCACCTGTCTCCAATCCTTGAATATGTATGTGCACAATGTCATTGCGCAGATATGTTTTGTGCTATTTGATTCATTATTGCAGTGAATTATCATATAAAATTGTGTATATGTCAGAAAATTATAAATAAAGGTTTAAAAAAAAACATCACACCAATCTTGTGCCCCCAGCCCCACCAGTCCTGGCTGCTGTTGATACACCACCACCTCCAGTTCAGCCAAGAACCAGTGGGATGGGGCACACTGGATCAAGGGCACAGTGTAGCGGTAATAGTGGTCATGGGAGGGAATCTGTGGGTCAGCAAAGTGAGGCCACTAGGTTCACTGTCACCCAGGCCTTCACTATTCACGTCTTGGGATCCCTCCATCAGTCCCAAGACATGATGGGCCAGGTCCTGACAGCGCTCCAGGAGATGAAGCAGTTGCAGAGGGAGCACAATGTAAAATTCGGGCTCCCTGACTGGTGCGTTGCATGATATTTTCACCCATATATGCAGGCTTTTCTATCAACATCCTTCCCTTTCTGTGGTCTAACTCCAACTGGCCCAACTACATCTGCCTCAGCCACAGAAAAGGAGGTCCTGCCACAAGAGAAAACAGCAGCACCCACCTCAGTCCCTTCAACTGTGGTTCCACCCTCCCCCCCTCAGGAAAGGACATGCATCCAGACCACTAGGAGAGGATGGCAAGACCTCCTCCACCACCAGCAAGAGACACATAATCTAATTTCCTCCAGTGTGTGACTACCATTCACTCTGTGGACTATTTTCTGGACACATTTACCTTTCTGATGCCAGCTGAATTTTGAACATTGGAACTCAACAATTGGGGCTCTGTAACAATAGTTTCATTCACCATGAGTTGCTTTTTAATTTGTTGTTTGCTTTTTGATTCCACCTTGTGTTATTTCTTCTTGGAAAATCAAAATTAACAAAGTCGAAGACTGTTGTTGTATTTCATTTCTCAATCGGTCAATTGTTTTATTTCCATCATACTTTCAAATGTCAACATTAAAATGAATGTTTAGTCATAAATAATTTCCATGTAGGTGGTGTGTCCCACATCTTTTTATAATGACCAAAAATACACAAAAACCACAAATCAATAACTAGTAGCTTATTAAATTGGAAGAAAAAAATCTTTGTCATGTTTCTCAAAAACATTACAACCCATGCATAACCCAAATACTTTCCTTTTTCTCATTTACAGTTCCAGACCTTGCCGCCATGGAAAAATGGGATATAATCAAATACATCAGATTAAATAGGCTGTTATTGATGTATGTCTTCAGCTGGAGCCAGATCTCCTGGCCCATAATAGGAATCCCACATCAATAACAACAATAGTCTAAATCATGCCATTTGGTGGCCACAGCATCATTCCAATACAGGGTTACATTATCTAGTGCAAGATGAAAAAAACTTGTAAGTGTTGTGACACTAGAAGTTATATTTACAATGATAACACACATCAACAGCCTCATAAGCTGAACACAAATGAGGATTTTTCAAATGTGAAGTAAGATTAGTATGCTTTGTGTCAACTACCACATGTTGTTTAGAGAAATGCAAACAGCACCTATTGGCCTGGTGTCACCATTCCACAGAAAACAAGTCTAACGCAATCTTAAAAACTTCAATACAATCTCTGTGCAAGTTGTCATTGTACAAGGAATGTACACCCAAGGTCTGTATGTGTCTTTCACAGGATAAACCCATGTTCCCTTTGTACTTCGTAACAACAGCATATAACTGCAAATGTCACAACTTTGGGATGTCCGAAGGAAGATGACATGGTGAAGGAGCCTAAAATAGATTACAAACAAAATAAATTAGTTTATTACATTACAAACTTTTCACATAATAAATTATTAATTTTGAGGACACATATTATAAGAGCAATCAAAGATAAACAATGTAAATGAACACAGCAGTCAATGTGTCAAAACTTTGATCAACACACAACTTTGCCCTGGATTTTCCTTAACCTGCCCTTTCTAAACAATTTCCAACACAGACTGTCATCCTCATTAGAAAAAAAGTTTGTTTAACATTTAATGTAATAAACTGTAAATATATTCTCTTACTCATGCGCAGAAGTTGTCAATAACATCTTGAAGTTATTCAATTATTTTCTCTTCACCACTATCATCTTCAATTGGAATTTCAACATCCTCACCTGATAGCTCTTCGTGGTCTCCACCCACTGCAATGTATGGGATGTTCCGTCGCAGGGCTATGTTATGTAACATGCAGCAGACCATGGTGATTTGGCACACCTTATCGGGTTAGTAGAAGAGAGCTCTAACAGTCTTATCAAGACATCAAATTCTGGCCTTCAGGAGCCCAAAAGTCCGCTCCACTGGCCTCTGTGTTCTTCCATTGACCTCATTGAAGAGGACGTCTCTTGGTGTTCTTGGATTCCTCAGCAGTGCTAACAACCATAATCGGTTAGGATAAGCTGAGCCACATATATGAAAGGAAAAAAAAAAAAATTTAACACTATTTTAGACCATTAAACTTGAAATTAACCAAACAAAATATTGACAGGTTGTACTTACCAATAAGACAGGCCCTCTCAGGTCAAGGTTGTGACATTTGCATGGGTATGCTGCTGTTTCATAGTACAAAGGAAACATGGGTTGATCCTGGGAAACGTGCCCACATGCTACAAATCTGGTAAGCAGTAGACTTGTTCTCTGGCGTGTGGTGGCACTAAGGCAATATGTGTGTCATCAATTGCTCCAACCACATGTGTAGGTGACCTGAAGCATAAAAATCTCCCTTCACATTAGCAAAATCCTCATTTCGTGGGATCTGGATAAAGCTGTTGATGTGTCTCATCATTGAGAAGAAAGAACTTCTTGTAGCACACCACTGAAAGTTGGTTGTGACAATCCACCAGATACTGCCACAGTGTATTGGAATGATTCGATTCTGTGGACACAAAATGTAGTACTTCCATGATTTTGACTATTGGTGTTGTTGCTGTGAGATTCCTATTGTGAAGCAGAAGATCTGGCTCCAGCTGATGACATAAATCAGGACTTGTTTGCCTATTCAATCAGATGTTTTAATAATATCCCATTCTTCTGTGGTGGCAAGGTCTGGAAATGGTCTGAACATTTGAGGCTGTTGTCTCCTCACTCTCCCTGGGTTCATATGTCTGTATTTAAAGTAATAAATTGTTGTCAATTTTTGCTAACATATTTTTAAATACAAACACATTTCATCTAGTTTTCTAAATAAATACATTTTTCTACATAATTATACAGAAAATTAATTTTTCGTTTATGTTTTTAAAATGAAATATTTTTAAATTTGTAATTTCATTTTTTTAAATGTGTAAATAAAACATTTTAAGTGTATTATTTACACAATCCTTTTTTTCAATTTTGTGATAAAAAATTCCATTAACTGAAGTATAAACAAAACTGCTCTGATATTGCATTTAACCACATAAGCACACTACATAACACTTTTTTGTGAAAACAAATGAACAAAATTAGCATTTTTTTATATGTAAACAAAGTAGCCACGATTTTGAGTGGTGGTGAAGCATTTAGCATTCAAAATTCAAATTCAAAATGCCAGGACATTTGCTATTTGATGGCCGCAGAGGAAGTTGACTGAGTAGTAAGTGTGAAACTCCATGGCAGACACAGCCATAGGCAAACTTGTGTGATAGCAATGTACTAAATGAAATGGATGTGTCCGTCTCCTTTGACGATCATGTACGTCATGTACATGTACGCGATGCTTCAAAAAAAGCTCACTTGCCTCCTAACACTGCAGCCAACAACACCTCTTCAACTTTTGCTGCTGTTTCCGACCTCTGGGAGCCAAAATGCCCAGGAAAGCAGATGACAGGCTCCAGCCTTCTCGCCAAAAGAGCTGCAGTTGCTGGCTACGGAGGTCCTGTCCCTGTACAGCCAGCTTTATGGCTCACCAGAGTAACAGGTACATGTTTAAAATGAATGTGTACTTCTGACTAACTTTTTTTTTTTAACACAGGCTAAAATGTCCCCTTTAGTTCTTGAGTGAAGTTTCGGTTCTGTTTAAATTACAAAGAACAATGATGGTGTGTATTTTAAACACATTATAATTAGACAACACCACAACATTAGTATGTGTTATGTGTTTGATGCCCTGTATTGTATTTGGTGTGTGTGTGTGTGTGTGTGTATTTGTGTATAGATTTTATAATTTCCTATGAATTCTACAAAATTAACATCATGCTAATTTAGAAAACACCTATGTTTAGTACAAATTTATATATATATATATATATATATATATATATATATATATATATATATATATATATATATATATGTATTACCTACTGGCGGTCGCCAGTAGGTAGTTATAGTTAGGACCCTGTTTCCATAGGAAATCCGCAACATTCTATTTTGAATAACTTTGGCGCCGGTCGACGAATCCTCGCGAATTTTTCAAAATAGGTGGGGCGCTACGCTCCGCTCCTACCCTGAAAGTCTCTGGGGGATTCGTCAAGCGGGGGCTGAGATAAAAGGGGGGTCCCAAAACACGTTTTTCCCATGCATTTTTCCATAGGACCTTTAGACACAGCTACAGCCCGAACGGCTGAACAGAATTACTTGAAATTTGGCAGAGAGCTAGTCCTCAGGTCAAGGAAGTGCCTTTTGTAGGTTTGGTGTAAATCTGTTCAGTAGATTCTGAGAAAATAGCCTTTAAATCTATATATATATCTGAGCCAGCTTACGGTGCGCTTACGGTGCGCTTACCGTACGCGTACGGTGGCGTGCGCGAGCGCGATTCTGATTGGCTCTTAGATCTTAGTAAACATTCGAATCGGTCGAAACCAGGAAGCGGCGGCCGCCATTTTCTCTCTCGCTCTCTGAGTTGGGCAGCAAAAACGAAGCCAAAAAATGGCTAAAGAGGCAGTTTCGTCACATCCTAACCACCCAGCATTGATATAGGGGTCCCCAAACAACCCTCAAGCCCAAAAAAAAAAATTTTTTTTTTTTCGGAAATTCGCCGATTACGCTTACCGTACGCGTACGGTAAAAATTATAAAAAAAAAAAATTATCCACTTTCTCCCCACCCCGTGTGCAAATTGTGCCCGAAGGGCACCATTTGTGCATGGCATATTACACATATCAAATTAACAAAGAATACATTTCAAAAAGATGCGCATAATATGTCCCCCATGTGCGCACGGTGCCACCCCGTGTACAAATGGTGCCCGAAGGGCACCATTTGTGCATGGCATATAACAACAATAAAATTAACAAAGAATACATTTCAAAAAGATGCGCATAATATGTCCCCCATGTGCGCACGGTGCGCGAAGCGCATCGTGCGTACATTGCCCATCCCGCATAATGTGGGCACGCGGTGCGCGCAGCGCACCGCGTGACCACCGTGTGTGCACGGCACTAACTGCGTAAAGTGGGCGCGCACGGTGCGCGAAGCGCACCGTGCGCGCACGGAACGAACTGCGTTAACTGGGCGCGCAACGCCACGAATGGCGTAAAGTAACTTAGCATTTAAAAAACCGTACAAATTCACTGAAAAAACCATAGGTTTCACACACGTTATAGTTAGGAATTAGCATTTAAAAAACCTTGCAAATTCACTGAAAAAACCATAGGTTTCACACATGTTATAGTTAGCTGGACATTTTACTGATAAAAAACCAATGAAATTCCCCCGTTATAGTTAGTGCAGGCAACTATAACTCACGCGACCGCAATCTTCTGCTGATGACATATGTGTCTTTATGAAAAAAAAATATTTGTAATATATGTATAGCTAAAAATTAATGGAAGAAGACATGGGCAAATAAGTGTCTAAATACAGTATTCGCATCAGCAGAGGATTGCGGTCGCGTGAGTTATAGTTGCCTGCACTAACTATAACGGGGGAATTTCATTGGTTTTTTATCAGTAAAATGTCCAGCTAACTATAACATGTGTGAAACCTATGGTTTTTTCAGTGAATATATATATATATATATTTCTTTTTTAATACCAAAATAGAATTGATATTTGTTATTTGGATTATTCCACAAATCACTCAGCCTAGATCAGGTATCTCAAACCAGTCGATGGTGAGCTACCAGTAGCTCCCAAATACCTTCAAAGTAGCTCTCAGCCTTGAGTTAATTTGTGTAATAGCACAAGGTCATATTTTCCTTTTAAATTTAAGGTAAGGCTGTGTTCATTTTACATTATTATTATCATGCGGAGGATAGCAGTGCCTGATAATGAGCAATGCGCAGTCAGATACATGCCCAACCCTGGGGCTGGCTCACAGAGGTAAACAACTAAAGCACTGAGGTATTCAACTCTGAAAGAACAGTCCTTGTCTACTCAGTATTGGAGCTGTGAACAAAAGGATGGTTCTGAATGCTTTTAAATGGGAGGAAATGAAAACGGAAAGTTACCTTAATGAGTAAGTCAACTCTTCATTTAAATTTTCTCCCATTTCAAAGCATCGTAGTTACAAACAGCAGGCACCTCCCTTCCAGTGGCCAGTAGACACTGTGCCTAAGTATAATGGAAAAATACAGCCATTTTTATAATGAGAGAAATTTAAAATGCAGATTTATTTTTCATATTATGAACTTTTTGGCAGAATATGTTTCTGCACTTTACTTTTCTTCCATTTGAAAAAATACAAAGTGCCACATTTGCCAAAAGGTATGTCCTGTGCTGCAAGTACATACAACACAGGCTCACAGTCACCTGTCCCTTTATGTCCAATTCATAATTCATATGCACACATGTTCATACATCCCACAAAGACGGGGCTCTCATTGACACACATGGCAGCCCTTTCATAGTGCCCTTAGTCATAGTCTGTTGTTCAAACCATAGTATCTGGCTCCATGGACCTTAGGCTTAAGTCAATGAAGTTGGGTGTTGGAATGTCTGGTAACAATACACAAGTTGTTTAGCCTTCAGAAGCTCATGATGATTTTTACTGATCATAAGTAGCTTTCACTAAAGAAAATGTTGGAGACCCCTGGCCTAGACAATGTCACTGGCCTGGATTAGTATTCTAAGGACATGACCAGGGATAAGGGTGGTCAACAAGTTACCACAATTTTTCAAAACCATAAAATATGCTGTTGTAACTTTTTACAAATGTTTGTGATTGATTTCTCAAAATAGTGTTACATCAATACACACAAACAAAAAGTCACAAAACATTTTTTTTATTTCTCTTTTTGTATCCATACAGGTCAATGCCCATCAAAGGAAGTCAATCTGGAAGGCCATTGCAAAGAAATGTGGACCCTGGGTGTCTCCAAGCAGCGCCACATCCATTGCAGGAAGAGGGGGGAGGACTGATGACGCTGGACCAAAACGTTGACTTAAGTCCAGCTCGGCCAGTCCTCTCAACATGGGAAGTGTGTGTGCCGCACCCTGACCCCCTAATGGCCCACATACCTGTGATAGCCTATCCCTAGCTTGATGGGCAGTTGAGAGCCCAACAACAGCAGTAAGGGCGTACGTTTTGTTAGGAGTTTGTTTTATGTTAAATAACTATTTTTAGTTACAGCAACAAATTCTGACATCGACATAAAGGCTGACACATGTTCAACACACAAGAAGAGTTGTTGAAGGTTTAAGTTTTGCACAAGTTGTATAAAAATGTGTTTTGTATATTAATTTGTGAAACCTGATACCACTATATTTCTCTTCACTACCGTAGGACTGTTTTGAGCAGACACATTCTGCCTAAACAACAAATATACATGAGTTTGTTTGATGTTATAAGGGACAGTTGGACCAAACAGGCCACAAGTTATTACTATGTCCAGTGTGATGCTCCGTCACAATTGTGAAGAATGTTACTTTAGCCCTATTACAGGGGACATAGCATAAAATTCACTTATGAGAGAGTGAATGTTCCAAATGTCACATTGGTGATTTGGTATTATAAACAAACAATAGTGAGCATGTTAGCCAAAATGACTAGAAACATATAATTAAATGGCTACATTTTTTATTAAAAACATCTTGCATATGGGATACGGTGATGAGTCAAGTTGTAAACAACGGTGTGGCAAAGAAGGCACCTTTTTTCACATACTATGGCAATGCCCTCATGTTGCTAAATACTGGAGAGCGGTTACCTCATGTATGGGGAAAGTTATGGAGCAGACGATAACAATGGAGACCAAGCGGTGTCTATTAAATATATGGGAGCCAACAGACTTGGGTAGCAAAGATAAAATGTGGGTGACATTAGGATTGATGGTCGCCAAGAGGAATATTGCAAAGAAATGGGAAGTACACGCAGCCCTGACACTGAGGGAATGGGAGGGTGACATGAATTGGTGCATGTTTTGTGAAAAAACTGTATATGTATCAAGAGGATGCCCTAGAAAATGAATGCAAATTTGGGGGAAATCGAACGAATATAGGGGTAATATATGTGAACCACCCACGCTACCGACACTGCCGCCCTCGGAGGGCCCAACAACCTAATACGCTAAAGTTCACTGTAAAATAATTTGATCATAATAATACGGATCTGTATGTATTGTGTCGCCGGACCTCATGCCATTACTGCTATACTGTCTGTAAGCTGTGATGTTGTTTTGGGTTAACAATAAAAAGAAATTCAAAAAACAAAACATCTTGCAAATATGTCTTGAATCAAAAATACTATTTAATTTATGTGAAAAGTAAGAGGTTAACATAATGTTTTACTCCTTCACAAATGTGCTAGAAAGACAGTCTGTTTTTTAGATTAATAGGCATACATTCTTTTTTAAAACAGACAGGAATGTGTACACACTGGTGACAGAGTAACACATACCCCAAAACATTTTTTTAATGTCCTTTGTTATGTCCAGATGATAGATCAATAATGAACAAAAATCGGATACTTAAAAGGACTTTTGCAGATGGAATGTTCTGTTACATATATGCTGGGGTATCTCATGCAGAAAACTCAAAATCAGGCACAACTTATGACTCATTAAGAAACTGTAGATATGCTTCCAGGTTTAATCTTTTGCATATTGTGATTTGCAATTTAATGTTTGATTAAAAAAATTAAATATGAACCAGTGTATGAAATATTTACTGTGATGTTGTACCAATTTTTTCCTAAAGTGAAAGCCAGCATATTGTTTTTTCACAATGGTAAAACAAACTGAAAATTATTTTTGTTCTGTACTAAAGTGGATTTGAAATGTATCAAGCCCTATATATTTACTTAAGCTGTAAAAGTCATTAGTAAATCCCCCCAAAATATTTCTTAATTTCTTCAACAACATAAGTAAATACATAGGGCGTGAAACATTAATAAGCAACTTCAATACTGAATCCATATCATATTTATTACATTTTAAAAATACTTAAGTTACTTTAAGTAAGTGTTACCATTATGAAAAATCCAAACAAAGGCGATCAGGCTTTCTGTTTATCCAAATATTGGTACGCATTGCAGTAATTGTTAACACACATTGATTCATATTTTAATTGTTATTAATAAATATAATTCAGCTTTTTTCCTTGTACACAAATTGTACAAAGATATGTTTGCTTTATATTATTTACTGTGACATAAGTTTACCGTTCAAAACAACAAATCAGAACCATTCAGAGGTGTTAAACAGTTCCTGGAGAGAATTGAAAATGGATAAGAGAAATTATCATGAAAGACATAGGAGAAATAATGGGAAATTACAAAACCGTGACCAAATGGTTTCTGAAGATGTTCCCTACATGCATGAGACACTGATGAAAATGAACCAAAGTTTGTAAGCCTTGTGGCAGGTGAAATCTAAAAGGTTGGAAAATGTTTTGAGAAAAAACTTCATGATCAGTTCTATTTACATAGATACAATTAAACTATTGTCTATGTCTTTGCAGCATCTTCAGGAGCAGGTGATGTGGGCATTGGCCACGAAGGTGGGGAAGCAGCTGGCCACTGTGTTTTGGGTTCTGAGACCATGGACAGCGATTGACACAGTGGCATGGAGGGTGAGGGGGATGGGCTACCAGCTTATCAACATCTTCCGAGGCCTCCACACGTGACCAGTTCCTAGTGGTGGCAGAGTCTACAGGAACTGTATCAACTGCATCCTTGTCCACCACCCAGAGACCTATCTCCACCCTACTTCTTGCTCAGTACTCAGTTGGCGAAACTCACCCCCTAAAAGGACTGGAGTCTTCTACGCCACAGGCGCTTCACTCCCAGCCCCAGTAACCCCGGCTGCGCTGAATGAGAAGGCTATTGACGTCTTACACAGCATCTCTGTAGGCTAGACTGCAATCATGAATGGCATCCAGAGCCTTAGTTGCCAAATGCAACAAATGGTTGCCTTTCTGGATGCCATTCAAAGTTGCTAAAATAGCATCCCCACTGACCGCAGCCTCCAAACCAGCCCAACCTTGTGCCCCAACTCAGGTCCCTTCCTCATCATAAGTCTCATCCCTATCCAAAGCACACCCACTTCTTTGCAAGCATCCACTACAACAGACACAAGCAGAAAAATCACACATGCACACATAAACACAAACACACAAAGAAACACAAACAACCAACCAACATACATACACTATTGACCCACACCCACAAGCACCCCAACAACCAGCATACCCACAAGCACCACCACAAGCACCACACAAACAACTACCACCACACCCACAACTACCACCACACCCACATGCACCACAACTACCACCACACACACAACCACCATAACCACCACCACACCCATAAGCACCTCCCCACCCATGAGCACCACAACCACACCAAGTACCTCAACAGCAAACGCATCCAAAGGCACACCTACACACAAAACAACACCAATCAAATACAAACGCACACTCTCTAAATACAAAACACCTGCCAAACCACACACATCCAAGCATACACCAGACCCACATGCAGCTGCAAATCATACACCCACATGCACTACAACAACCACCTCAACAGCTCATTCATCCAAACCAACACCCTCAAACACAAGACCACCTACACGCAAAACAACACCCACCAAACACACCCACTCACCTGACAAACATACACCTGCCAAAAAACAAACACTCAAACCTACAACATAAACAACATACACCAGACCCACATGCAACTGCCAAACACACAGACAAATGCACATTATCCACTCCAGCGCCCTGTACCTCCAAATGCCAATCCTCTCCCACCCCTCCTACCCTTACGCCTTGAGAGGAATTTACATCTTACCCGTCCCTAACCCCTGCCAAACCCAAACCCACTATATATATATATATGTACATATATATATATATATTATCTACTGGCGGTCACCAGTAGATAGTTATAGTTAGGACCGAGTTTCCATAGGAAATCTAAAAATTCTATTTTGAATAACTTTGGCGCCGGTTGATGAATCCTCGCGAAATTTTCAAAACTAATGGGGCACTCCGCTCAGCTCCTACCCTGAAAGTCTCGTGGTGATTCGTCAAGCGGGGGCCGAGAAAAAAGGGGGGTCCCAAAACGTGTTTTCTCCATGCATTTTCCCATAGGACCTTTAGTCGAAGGTACAGCCCGAACGGCTGAACAGAATTACTTGAAATTTGGCAGAGAGGTAGTCCTCAGGTCAGGCATGTGCCTTTTGAATATATGGAGTCAATCTGTTCAGTAGTTCCTGAGAAAATTGCAGTTAAAAGTACATAAATATCTATAGCTGCGCACCGTGCGCGCACCGTGCGCGAACCCTTACGTGCGCGAGCGTAATTCTGATTGGTGGTTACATGTCAGTCAGCGTTCGAATCGGTCGAAATCAGGAAGTGTCGGCCGTCATTTTGTTTGTTTTGGGTGTGACACTGAAAAGGGGGCAGGGTAGAGAGTTCCTGACCCCCTAGCCTCTGTCAGGGGGTCCCTGAAGGACCCCGAAGGGTGAAAAACCTTAACAAAAAATATATATAATAATACATACATAACTTAGCATTTAAAAAACCGTACAAATTCACTTAAAAAACCATAGGTTTCACACACGTTATAGTTAGGAAATAGCATTTAAAAAACCTTGCAAATTCACTTTAAAAAACCATAGGTTTCACACGTTATAGTTAGGTGGACATTTCACTTGTAAAAAACCAATGAAATTCCCCCGTTATAGTTAGTTCAGATAACTATAACTCGAGTGCCCGCAATCCACTGCTCATGACGTCACATATTACATCACTCATGACATGGTCAGTGGCATCACTCATGACATCACTGATGACATCATCCTTGTGATAGAGTGGCGGTCGCGCGAGTTATAGTTATCTGAACTAACTATAACGGAGGAATTTCGTTTGGTTTTTTACGAGTGAGATGTCCACCTAACTATAACATGTGTGAAACCTATGGTTTTTTAAGAGAATTTGCAAGGTTTTTTAAATGCTAATTCCTAACTATAACGTGTGTGAAACCTATGGTTTTTTAAGTGAATATATATATGCCAGTAGGTTTTTTGTTTTCCCAATAACTTTGGCGCCGGTTCTTCACAAAATTTTCAAAACTTATGGCCCGCTCCGGTCAGCTCCTATCCTGAAAGGTTCGGGGGGATTTGCTAAGCGGGGGCCGAGAAAAAAGGGGGGTCCCAAAACGTGTTTTCTCCATGTTATTTCCCATAGGAAACTTTAGATACGACTACAGCCCGAACTGCTGAATGAAATTACACTACGTTTGGCAAAAAGGTATCTCTTGGTTCAGAAAGAGACCTTTTTTTTAAATGGTGTAAATCTGTTCAGTAGTTCCTGAGAAATTAAAAATATAGAGGTAAAAAAATCAATTTCCAATAGGAAACTTTAGACACGGTTACAGCCAAAACTGCTGAACGGAATTACACCAAATTTGGCAAAAAGGTAGTGCTTGGTTCAAATCAAAAAATAAAAGTTTCGATATCTATGGCCGCGGTGGATCCGCGCACCCTGCCGATCACGAGCTGCATTCTAATTGGCTGTCAACACTCCAAACCAGGAAGTGTTGGCAGCCATCTTGTGCCTTGGTAGAACCGAGGCACAAGAAAACAGTAAAACTAGCGCAAAAAACAAGAACAGGGGGCATGGTAGAAACACCCTGACCCCCTAGGCCTGCTCAGGGCCAAAAAAAAACATTTAAAAAAAAGAATAAATCCGTGAAATTCGCGCAGGGTCCGCGAATCCCGCCGAAATTTTTAAAATATGTAATTGAGGCCCCTGGGTGGGCCAGGTCCCGGGGACAGTGAACAAAATGTTCCGGGGACCGCCACCTCCCCGGGGCTTGAATAAATAGTTGCGGGGGGGGCACGCAGCCCCCCCAGCCCCAGGGACCGCCAACCCCCGGGGCTAATTTTAAAATGTGTGGGGGCCTTAAAGGCCCCCCAAACCCTGGGGACCGCCACCCCCCGGGGCTTTCATTAATTATTTGCGGGGGACACACGCAGCCCCCCTCCTTGGTAAATAATTAAAAATATATATATATAGTGGCCATGCCCTTGGAATGGGGTCTCCAGGCCGAAAATGACCTCGGGAGGGGGACCGCGCGGCCCCATACCATTTTAAAATAATAAAATAGAGAAATTTGGAGTCAGGCCCTGGGCCCTGGGGGATGGGGTCCCCAGGGCCCAAAAACAGGAAAGGAAGGGGGGCCACACAGCCCCTCCCAGCAACACTATGCAAGGTTTTTTAAATGCTAATTCCTAACTATAACGTGTGTGAAACCTATGGTTTTTTCAGTGAATTTGTACGGTTTTTTAAATGCTAAGTTACTTTACGCCATTCGTGGCGTGCGCGCCCACTTAACGCAGTTCGTTCCGTGCGCGCACGGTGCGCTGCGCGCACCGTGCGCGCACAGTGAGCATGCGGTGCGCTTCGCGCACCGCGCGCCCACTTTACGCAGTTAGTGGCGTGCACGCACGGTGGGCACGCGGTGCGCTACGCGCACCGCGTGCCCACGTTACGCTAGATGGGCCATGTACTTACTTGTAGGTACCAAAAAACAAACAATAAACACAAGGGCTCTTTTTAGAGCCACCTTATATCTAAACACTTAAATGCGTTTTTTTTTAAATTTGTTTTATTAAGTTTTTTTCCGGGTGCGCGCTGGGTGCGCGCACTCGGCGCTATTTTTTAACAAAATATTAATCTTTTTTTTTGCCCTACAAGGTCCTACTTTGACCCCCTTACAATGCCTACTGGGTCTATTTCTACCCACTCTGCCCCCTTTTCAAGTTCTCCCCCTTTGTTTATCACCCCCTCTTTATGCGATAGACAAAATGGCAGCCGCCGCTTCCTGATTTCCACCGATTCGAATGTTTACTAAGATCTAACAAACAATCAGAATTGCGCTCGCGCACGGCGAGGTGCGCGCACCCAGCGCGCACGGAGCGCGCTTAGATATATATATATTGATTTAAAGGCTATTTTCTCAGAATCTACTGAACAGATTTACACCAAACCTACAAAAGGCACTTCCTTGACCTGGGGACTACCTCTCAAGTAACTCTGTTCAGCCGTTCGGGCTGTAGCCCTGTCTAAAGGTCCTATGGAAAAATGCATGGGGAAAACGCGTTTTGGGACCCCCCTTTTTTCTCAGCCCCCGCTTGACGAATCCCCCCGAGACTT
The DNA here is from genome assembly GCF_964204655.1 of Triturus cristatus. NCBI lineage: Eukaryota > Metazoa > Chordata > Amphibia > Caudata > Salamandridae > Triturus > Triturus cristatus. Next base: position 695,196,119 of record NC_140591.1, read on the forward strand.
TCAGGGTAGGAGCGGAGCGGAGCGCCCCACCTATTTTGAAAAATTCGCGAGGATTCGTCGACCGGCGCCAAAGTTATTCAAAATAGAATGTTGAGGTTTTCCTATGGAAAAGGGGTCCTAACTATAACTACCTACTGGCGACCGCCAGTAGGTAATATATATATATATATATATATATATATATATATATATATATATATATATATATATATATATATATATATATATATATATATATATATATATATATATATATATATATATATAAAAATATAATACAAATCCATTTTCTTTTCAGCACATTTGTCCTGAGCTTCTTTTACATTTACAAATCTTTGATTCCTAGAACTATTAATGATGAATATGTGTATTGTATATTTTAACTTTCAATTATGACAATAAATACAACAGTATTTTCAAATTTCTAATTGTTAAAGTCCATACACTAGTAAATGAAGAATGTGATGGTCATTTAATTTTTGGTGCAGGCATTCCTCATGATAATAGACCATCAAACGGATTTAAAATTAACATTAAGGGGTCGATTCCAAATCCTGTAAAAAGACCCTATGAATAGCCGTACGGAGCGTGCTCTCCGTACGACTCGTACCAGGTAAACTCATTTCACAACCTAGGAAGTACGATTCGTACAGAAAGCCTTTTTCTGTACGAATTGTACAAAAGACCGTACAGCAAAAAAATACCCACGATTCCGAATCCTGAAATGCTTGTACGCGACGTCCGTACGTATTTCACCAGCGCTCTCCGGCCCAGCAAGTACGATTCGTACCGATGTCACTCCGTACGGCTCTTTGTTTACGGGAGCCAAACACAGCTGGAAAAGCAGAGTACCACGCGAACCGCCATGCCACGGAGCCCCGGTACGCGACGTACAGCCATAAACCCCATCGTACGTGTCATCCCGGTCCTCTTGGCCTACGACCTGGTGCACCGCACCCGATGCACACGCCGCAGAAGGTGAGAATAACATGCGTGGGTACGGTGCGTACCACATGTACCCCTACGATGCCATGACAACAGTGGTACGGACCGTACCCACGCATGAATGTGTGGGTACGGTGCATACCACACGTACCCCTACGGCGCCATGACAACAGTGGTACGGACCGTACCCACGCATTAATACGTGGGTACGGTGCGTACCCCTAAGGCCCCATGAGTACCCAGGTACGGACCATACCCACGCATGAATGCGTGGGTACGGTGCATACCATACATACCCCTACGGCACCATGCCAACAGTGGTACGGACCGTACCCACGCATGAATACGTGGGTACGGTGCGTACCTCTACGGCCCCATGAGTACTCAGGTACGGACCGTACCCACGCATGAATGCGTGGGTACGGTGCGTACCCCTACGGCCCCATGATTAATCAGGTACGGACCGTACCCACGCATGTATGCGTGGGTACAGTCCGTACCACACGTACCCCGTTACGGCAGCAGGAAAATTTGGATACGAGGCGTACACACGCCAGGAATGTGGGCATAGAGCACTGGCCCAGCATGTTACCTACAAATTGTGTGTGTAGGTCCTGGCCAGCAGTGTACAGCTCCAAGGGGGTGCGTGGGTGGGTGCAGAGGCCTCCCAGCAGTGGACAGACATATGAGGGGTGGGTGCAGAGGACTCCCAGCAGTGGACAGACATATGAGGGGTGGGTGCATATCACTACCAGCAGTGCCCAGACATATGAGGGGTGGGTGCAGAGGACTCCCAGCAGTGCCCAGACACATGAGGGGTGGGTGCATATCACTACCAGCAGTGCCCAGACATATGGGGGTGGGTGCAGAGGACTCCCAGCAGTGCCCAGACATATGAGGGGTGGGTGCAGATGACTCCCAGCAGTGGACAGACATATGAGGGTGTTGGACAGGCCACACAGAGGGCTTGCTCCCTCCCCGCACGACAGGGCCCGAGCTCCGGCCCACCAGGCATACCCCCGCGACAAGCACCTGTACCCCGTCTCCCGACGGATCTTCTGCCCTCGGACCACTACTCATCACGGGGTCTAGCCCCACCGGCTTCCCCGGCCGGGTCAAGCCTCCATCTTGGGCCCTGCACCACGCGGCCGCGTGGCCTCACCCCGACCCCAACCCCGGGCCTGGCCGGCCCCAACATCCCGGCACCACCATCCACCCAGGAGGTGAGCGGATCACTTGGCAGGTCAATGGGAGAACGAGGTGTCAAAGGCTCTCCCTCGCCAGGTGCCGATCGCCCCCCGCTCCCCCAGGCACTGGCTCCACCCCCTGCTGGGTGTCTGGACACCTTCATCCCGGACCCCCCGACCTCCAAGTGCGAGGGTCCGGACATCAAAGGGCACCAGCCCTATAACTGGGGCAGCTCCGGAGCAGGAAGGCAGTTGTATCCTGGAGTCGAGAGACACCGAGTGAACTCAGCCTTGACGGCCTACTGGCGCTGCCGTAGCCCGCTCTTGTGACCCATCGTTCTGCCTGCTGGCGCTGCCGCGGCCTTCTGCAACCTCCATCTTCACCGGGACCTGCTGGCGCTGCCGCGGACCGTACCTCGACCATCTTCCTGGGACCTGCTGGCGCTGCCGCGGCCCGTTGTAACAACCATCTTCACCGGGACCTGCTGGCGCTGCCGCGGACCGTACCTCGACCATCTTCCTGGGACCTGCTGGCGCTGCCGCGGCCCGTTGTAACAACCATCTTCACCGGGACCTGCTGGCGCTGCCGCGGACCGTACCTCGACCATCTTCCTGGGACCTGCTGGCGCTGCCGCGGCCCGTTGTAACAACCACCTTCACCGGGACCTGCTGGCGCTGCCGCGGACCGTACATCGACCATCTTCCTGGGACCTGCTGGCGCTGCCGCGGCCCTTTGTAACGACCATCATCACCGGGGCCTGCTGGCGCTGCCGCGGCCCGTACCACCTAACCACCAAGCTCGAGGATTGTGAGCTCATCATCTCATCCGAACTACCTGACTGGTAGACAGACTGTCCCGCTACCCCCTTTCCTACCTTGCGAGACTCGAATCGAGGGGACCCCTGAGTCCAGACCTCATTGTACCATTCAACCGTACCTTTAAGAAGTGCTTATAAAGAACACTGAACCTTATCCGTGTGTGGTATCTGTCTGTGGGGGGGAAGTTACTTGTCTATACGATCGCTGGAGACGGTTCTCCCCGGAGACCTCTCCTCCTGACCCCGGCCGACCCTCCCGGTCCGTCTACCTTTTCTAACATTGGTGGCCAGCGGCGCGATCCGAATCAACGCGTAATCGTACAGAGAGTAGCTCACCCCACGACAGAAACACGATGTCGACCAAAGATAGCAGCCCCACCGAGAAATTCCAAATGGAGAAATTAGAGGAATACAACCACCGCGAACTGAGACAATTTTGCATAGAACTTGGCATTGCTACCACCGGCCTAAGTACCAAGGATGATCTAAAGCGCGCCCTTGAGTCATGGACAGAAACAGGGGTCGCAGGACCCTCCGACCAAAGCAGCGTCGCACCAGACCAAAACAGCATCACACCAGAGGGGAACGCCACGGCTCCCGAGGAGCGGGGAACGGGCCTCTCACAGGAGGAGATCCGAGAAAGAGACAGAATCAGATTACACGAGTTGGAGATGGCACGACTCAAGATGGATGGGGAACTCAAGTTAGCAGAACAGAAACTCAACCTCGAGCACATGCGGCTCCGAGATGAACGAGAAGAGAAGCAGAGACAGAGAGAGCTGGAGGAGAAAAAAATAACGCTCGAGCACGAGCGCCGACTAGCGGAGATAGAACTGCGAAAACAGAATAAGGAACTGGGGGTGCCTGAGCGACCGCACACCCCGGGGCCAATTGAGAAAAAAGTCCATATCCCCAAGGATGTTGTCCGCGAATATGTCCGAGAAGACGACATACAGCAATGGTTTAAAGCCTATGAGATCGCCATGACCTCCCACCGGATCGACCGGAGTGATTGGGGAGCCGGACTTTGGGGGAGGTTTATCAACGAGGGTCGCGATGCCCTACTGCAGCTCCCAGATCACCAAATGTCGTCCTACGACCACATGAAGGCTGCCCTCCTCACCCGCTACGGCCTCACACCCGAGATGTACCGCCAGAGGTTCAGAGATTGCACCCGGATCCCAGGTACAACTTGGGTAGAATATGTGAACTATTTCAGCCGTGCCTTCGAGGGTTGGATCAAGGGGAGTCAGGTCACCACCTACGACCAACTCTTCAACCTTATGGTATGGGAGCACCTGTCAAACAACTGTTTCGTCGAGCTCAGGCAGCACCTCCTCGACAGTAAGCTGACTGACCCCCGGCAGCTCGCCGCCGAAGCTGACCGATGGGAAAGCACCCGAGTGAACCGGAAAGGGCCACACGACCAGAACAGAAGCAGCCAAGGCCAGCACCGTCCTCGGGGAGGAGGAGGGGGCCAGGGTCGAGGGAGAGACGCCTTGCCAGCAACACCCGTGGCCAGCACCTCGCCCCCGGCCGGCCGGGGCAACCCCCCGTTGCGGCCCGGGTTCCGAGCCAACGTCACGTGCCACCGGTGCCAGCGACTAGGCCACTACGCCAATGACCCGAGCTGCCCGCTAAACCAAACACCCAAGCCCCGCCAGGTAGCGGCCGCCGCCCTGGGGGAAGAGCGATTATCGGAGGAACCCGAAGAGTATGAGCCGGCCCAGCAAGGGTGGGAACCGGCCGCCATGGTCCTGGCGTGCTTAGGGGGAAGAGACATGGTCCCGCGGGCTCCCCTACCCGCCAACACCAGGAAATACGGTCAGTGGGTGACCATTAATGGACAGAGGGCCGAGGCCCTGCGTGACACCGGCGCCAGTGTGACGGCCGTCCGCTGTCACCTGGTGAAGCCCGAGCAGATCCTGCCGAACATTCTCTGCCCCGTCCGCTCGGCAGATAACTCTGAGAGTATGTGTAAAATGGCCTGCGTCCCATTCGAATGGGGAGGGGTCTCCGGCCTGCTGAAAGTGACGGTCCGGGACGATGCCCCCGTGGACTGCCTCCTGGGGAATGATCTCGAGAGTTCCCCGTGGGCCACCGTCGAGAGAAGAGAGCACCTGGGGATGCTGGGCCTCCCAGACTGGGCCTGCATAACCACCCGGTCCATGGCCGCCCGTGCCGCTCCCCGATCAGAAGAACCCGAATGGCCAGCACCGCCGCCCCCGGTCGCCCCAGTAGAGGGCAACGGCGAGGCCGGCCTCCCGGACCCGACGACCGAAGAGGACGCGCAACCCCAGGACCTTCCGGATCTGGCTCAGTGGCGTCAGGAAGGGGGGCCCACCCAAGAACAGTTCCGCCAGGAACAAAAGACCTGTCCCTCCCTCGAGGGACTCCGCCAACAAGCCAGCGCCCAAAACGCAGGGGACGCCACCGGAACTCACTGGGTCTACTGGGATAACGACCTGCTCTACAGCGAGCAACGAATCGCCGAGCTGGGGGCCGGTCGGGTTCTGGTGGTACCTCTCCGCTTCAGAGACTTTCTACTCAACTTAGCCCACGATGTCCCCCTGGCTGGACACCTGGGCCAGGACAAAACGTACAGTCGCCTAGTGACTCACTTTTTCTGGCCAAAAATGAGGAATGACGTCCTGAACCACTGCCGATCTTGCCCCACATGCCAAGCCAGCGGGAAGAGTGGTCGGAAGCTGAAAGCCCCTCTGCAACCCTTCCCTGTGGTCACCACCCCGTTCGAGAGGGTGGGGATAGACATTGTGGGGCCTCTGGACCCCCGCACGGCACAAGGACACAGGTTCATCTTAGTGCTAGTGGACCATGCCACCCGCTACCCCGAGGCGGTGCCCCTACGGACCGTGACAGCTCCGGTGGTTGGCCGGGCCCTCATGGGGATCTTCTCCCGGGTAGGCTTCCCCAGAGAAGTCGTCAGCGACCGAGGCACAAATTTCATATCCAAATACATGAAGTCCCTCTGGCAACAATGCGGGGTCACCTACAGATTCACGACCCCCTATCACCCCCAAGGGAACGGACTAGTGGAGCGTTTCAACCGCACTCTCAAGGGGATGATTGGGGGATTGGAAGAGCCCCTCCGTCGCCAGTGGGATGTACTACTCCCGTGCCTCCTCTTCGCCTACCGGGAAGTTCCCCAGAAGTCCCTCGGTTTTAGCCCTTTCGAACTCCTGTACGGGCACCCTGTGCGAGGGCCCCTCAGCCTAGTCAAGGAAGGTTGGGAGATGGCCCCCCTAACAACCCCTCCAGACGTCTTCAAATACATCCTGGCCCTACGAAACCAGACCCGGCGCTTCAGGGAGATGGCCAAGGCGAACCTCGAGGCCAGCCAGGAGGACATGAAGAGGTGGTATGATCACAACGCCTCCTCCGTTGAATTCGAGCCTGGTCAGCAGGTATGGGTGATGTCCCCCACCGAACCATGTGCCTTGCAAGATAAGTGGATGGGGCCCTTCAAAGTGGTCGAGCGCAAAAGCCCCGTCACTTACCTCATCGACCTGGGGACCTCCCGGAACCCCCTTCGGGTCCTCCACACCAACCGGCTCAAACCACACTTTGTGCGCTCAGAACTCAGCCTCCTGATGGCTACGGACAGCGGGGCAGAGGAAGACTCCGAACCCCTCCCGGATCTTCTGAAGGCTCAGGAGAACGACGGCTCCGTGGACGGGGTCCGGCTCTCTGACGCCCTCACTTCGGAGCAACGCCAGGACTGCCGGAACCTCCTGCTGCAATTCGCTGCCCTGTTCTCCCTCACCCCCGGGGTCACCCCTTGGTGTTTGCACGACGTAGACACCGGGGACAGTCCCCCTGTCCGACACCGGGCCTACCGCGTACCAGATCGGGTACGGGCCTGCATACAAGAGGAAGTGGCCAAGATGCTCACGATCGGGGTCATCGAGCCCTCGGACAGTCCCTGGGCCAGTCCGGTTGTATTGGTTCCCAAAGCCGCTGCCCCCGGCACCGCACCTGAACTGAGATTCTGCGTCGACTACCGGGGCTTGAACGCTGTCACCCGGACCGACGCTCATCCCATCCCCCGAGCAGACGAGCTGATCGACCGGCTGGGGGCCGCCCGCTACCTTAGTATCTTCGACCTAACAGCCGGCTACTGGCAGATCGGCCTCACACCCAGGGCTCAGGAGCGGTCAGCCTTCTCTACCCCCGATGGCCACTATCAATTCAAGGTCATGCCCTTTGGCATGAAGAATGCCCCCGCCACGTTTCAACGCCTTGTGAACCAGGTCTTGGCGGGGCTCGAAGAGTTCAGTGCTGCCTACCTGGACGATATCGCTGTATACAGCCGCCACTGGTCCGACCACCTCCGTCACCTCCAAGAGGTCTTACAAGCCCTCCAGCGGGCCGGCCTCACCATTAAGGCCGGCAAGTGCCAGATTGGCCAAGGGTCTGTGACCTACCTTGGGCACCAAGTGGGGAGCGGGCTGGTGGCCCCCCTACAACTTAAGATTGCGGCCATCCAGTCCTGGCAGCCCCCCGCCACCCAGACCGAGGTCCGAGCCTTCTTGGGGCTCACCGGCAACTACAGGCGGTTCGTGAAGAACTACGGCAGCATCGTGGGGCCCCTCACGGGTCTCACGTCCAAGAACCACCCGAAGCGGATTGAATGGACTCCTGATTGTCAAGCGGCCTTCGAGAAGCTGAAGGCCGCCCTGTGCACCCCCCCTGTGCTCCAGGCCCCCGATTACAGTCGGGAATTTGTGGTGCAGACCGACGCCTCCGACCACGGCATCGGGGCCGTCCTCTCTCAGTTGAACCCCGAAGGTCATGACCAGCCGGTGGCCTTCATCAGTCGGCGCCTCCTGGCTCGAGAACAGCGCTGGAGCACCATCGAGAGGGAGGCCTTTGCAGTAGTGTGGGCCCTCAAAAAGCTCCGACCCTATCTCTTCGGTACCCACTTCCGGGTACAAACCGACCATCGACCCCTGCAATGGCTGATGCAGATGCGGGGGGAGAACCCAAAACTCTTGCGCTGGTCCATTTCCCTGCAGGGAATGGACTTCACCGTGGAGCACCGACCAGGCCAAGACCACGCCAACGCGGATGGCCTGTCCCGCTTTTTCCGCCTCGACGGAGAGAGTCCCCAAGAAGATGGGTGACTCTCCCCGCCTTCAGCTGGGGGGGACGCATGTTGGACAGGCCACACAGAGGGCTTGCTCCCTCCCCGCACGACAGGGCCCGAGCTCCGGCCCACCAGGCATACCCCCGCGACAAGCACCTGTACCCCGTCTCCCGACGGATCTTCTGCCCTCGGACCACTACTCATCACGGGGTCTAGCCCCACCGGCTTCCCCGGCCGGGTCAAGCCTCCATCTTGGGCCCTGCACCACGCGGCCGCGTGGCCTCACCCCGACCCCAACCCCGGGCCTGGCCGGCCCCAACATCCCGGCACCACCATCCACCCAGGAGGTGAGCGTATCACTTGGCAGGTCAATGGGAGAACGAGGTGTCAAAGGCTCTCCCTCGCCAGGTGCCGATCGCCCCCCGCTCCCCCAGGCACTGGCTCCACCCCCTGCTGGGTGTCTGGACACCTTCATCCCGGACCCCCCGACCTCCAAGTGCGAGGGTCCGGACATCAAAGGGCACCAGCCCTATAACTGGGGCAGCTCCGGAGCAGGAAGGCAGTTGTATCCTGGAGTCGAGAGACACCGAGTGAACTCAGCCTTGACGGCCTACTGGCGCTGCCGTAGCCCGCTCTTGTGACCCATCGTTCTGCCTGCTGGCGCTGCCGCGGCCTTCTGCAACCTCCATCTTCACCGGGACCTGCTGGCGCTGCCGCGGACCGTACCTCGACCATCTTCCTGGGACCTGCTGGCGCTGCCGCGGCCCGATGTAACAACCATCTTCACCGGGACCTGCTGGCGCTGCCGCGGACCGTACCTCGACCATCTTCCTGGGACCTGCTGGCGCTGCCGCGGCCCGTTGTAACAACCATCTTCACCGGGACCTGCTGGCGCTGCCGCGGACCGTACCTCGACCATCTTCCTGGGACCTGCTGGCGCTGCCGCGGCCCGTTGTAACAACCACCTTCACCGGGACCTGCTGGCGCTGCCGCGGACCGTACATCGACCATCTTCCTGGGACCTGCTGGCGCTGCCGCGGCCCGTTGTAACGACCATCATCACCGGGGCCTGCTGGCGCTGCCGCGGCCCGTACCACCTAACCACCAAGCTCGAGGATTGTGAGCTCATCATCTCATCCGAACTACCTGACTGGTAGACAGACTGTCCCGCTACCCCCTTTCCTACCTTGCGAGACTCGAATCGAGGGGACCCCTGAGTCCAGACCTCCTTGTACCATTCAACCGTACCTTTAAGAAGTGCTTATAAAGAACACTGAACCTTATCCGTGTGTGGTATCTGTCTGTGGGGGGGAAGTTACTTGTCTGTACGATCGCTGGAGACGGTTCTCCCCGGAGACCTCTCCTCCTGACCCCAGCCGACCCTCCCGGTCCGTCTACCTTTTCTAACAGAGGGGTGGATGCATATCACTACCAGCAGTGCCCAGACATATGGGGGGGGTGCAGAGGACTCCCAGCAGTGCCCAGACATATGAGGTGTGGGTGCAGAGGCGTCTCAGCAGCGGACAGACATATGAGGGGTGGGTGCATATCACTACCAGCAAAGCCCAGACATATGAGGGGTGGGTGCATATCACTACCAGCAGTGTCCAGACATATGAGGGGTGGGTGCAGAGGACTCCCAGCAGTGTACAGAGATATGGGGGAGGGTGCAGAGGACTCCCAGCAGTGCCAGACATATGAGGGGTGGGTGCAGAGAACTCCCAGCAGTGTCCAGACATATGAGGGGTGGGTGCAGAGGACTCCCAGCAGTGCCCAGACATATGAGGGGTGGGTGCAGAGGACTCCCAGCAGCGGACAGACATATGAGGGGTGGGTGCATATCACTACCAGCAAAGCCCAGACATATGAGGGGTGGGTGCATATCACTACCAGCAGTGTCCAGACATATGAGGGGTGGGTGCAGAGAACTCCCAGCAGTGTCCAGACATATGAGGGGTGGGTGCAGAGGACTCCCAGCAGTGCCCAGACATATGAGGGGTGGGTGCAGAGGACTCCCAGCAGTGGACAGACATATGAGGGGTGGGTGAATATCACTACCAGCAGTGCCCAGACATATGAGGGGTGGGCGCATATCACTACCAGCAGTGCTCAGACATATGAGGGGTGGCTGCAGAGGACTCCTAGCAGTGCCCAGACATAAGAGTAGTGGGTGCATATCACTACCAGCAGTGCCCGGACATATGAGGGGTGGGTGCAGAGGACTCCCAGCAGTGCTCAGACATATGAGGGGTGGGTGCAGAGGACTCCCAGCAGTGCCCAGACATATGAGGGGTGAGTGCATATCACTACCAGCAGTGCCCAGACATATGAGGGGTGGGTGCAGATGACTCCCAGCAGTGGACAGAGATATGGGGGTGGGTGCAGAAGACTTCCAGCAGTGCCCAGACATATGAGGGGTGAGTGCAGAGGACTCCCAGCAGTGCCCAGACATATTAGGGGTGGGTGCAGAGGCCTCCCAGCAGTGCCCAGACATATGAGGGGTGGGTGCAGAGGACTCCCAGCAGTGGACAGACATATGAGGGGGTGGCTGCAGAGGACTCCCAGCAGTGCCCAGACATATGAGGGGTGGGTGCATATCACTACCAGCAGTGCCCAGACATATGAGGGGTGGGTGCATATCACTACCAGCAGTGCCCAGACATATGAGGGGTGGGTGCAGAGGACTCCCAACAGTGGACAGACATATGAGGGGTGGGTGCAGAGGACTCCCAGCAGTGCCCAGGCATATGAGGGGTGGGTGCATATCACTACCAGCAGTGCCCAGACATATGAGGGGTGGGTGCATATCACTACCAGCAGTGGACAGAGATATGGGGGTGGGTGCAGAGGACTCCCAGCAGTGCCCAGACATATGAGGGGTGGGTGCACAGGACTCCCAGCAGTGCCCAGACATATGAAGGGTGGATGCAGAGGACTCCCAGCAGTGCTCAGACATATGAGGGGTGGGTGCAGAGGACTCCTAGCAGTGCCCAGACATATGAGGGGTGGGTGCATATCACTACCAGCAGTGCCCGGACATATGAGGGGTGGGTGCAGAGGACTCCCAGCAGTGCTCAGACATATGAGGGGTGGGTGCAGAGGACTCCCAGCAGTGCTCAGACATATGAGGGGTGAGTGCATATCACTACCAGCAGTGCCCAGACATATGAGGGGTGGGTGCAGATGACTCCCAGCAGTGGACAGAGATATGGGGGTGGGTGCAGAGGACTCCCAGCAGTGCCCAGACATATATGGGGTGGGTGCAGAGGACTCCCAGCAGTGGACAGACATATGAGGGGGTGGGTGCAGAGGACTCCCAGCAGTGCCCAGACATATGAGGGGTGGGTGCATATCACTACCAGCAGTGCCCAGACATATGAGGGGTGGGTGCAGAGGACTCCCAGCAGTGCCCAGACATGAGGGGTGGGTGCATATCACTACCAGCAGTGCCCAGACATATGAGGGGTGGGTGCATATCACTACCAGTAGTGCCCAGACATATGAGGGGTGGGTGCAGAGGACTCCCAACAGTGGACAGACATATGAGGGGTGGGTGCAGAGGACTCCCAGCAGTGCCCAGGCATATGAGGGGTGGGTGCATATCACTACCAGCAGTGGACAGAGATATAGGGGTGGGTGCAGAGGACTCCCAGCAGTGCCCAGACATATGAGGGGTGGGTGCACAGGACTCCCAGCAGTGCCCTGACATATGAAGGGTGGGTGCAGAGGACTCCCAGCAGTGCACAGACATATGAGGGGTGGGTGCATATCACTACCAGTAGTACCCAGACATATGAGGGGTGGGTGCAGAGGACTACCAGCAGTGGACAGACATATGAGGGGTGGGTGCATATCACTACCAGCAGTGCCCAGACATATGAGGGGTGGGTGCAGAGGACTCCCAGCAGTGCCCAGACACATGAGGGGTGGGTGCATATCACTACCAGCAGTGCCCAGGCATATGAGGGGTGGGTGCAGAGGACTCCCAGCAGTGGACAGACATATGAGGGGTGGGTGTAGAGGACTCCCAGCAGTGCCCAGACATATGAGGGGTGGGTGCATATCACTACCAGCAGTGCCCAGATGTTAGACCTGGCACCTTGGCGTGAGTCTCCCTTCCTCTTTTTGTCGCTGTGCCTCATGTGCTTTTATGGTGTTGGCCGCTCAGCGCGCTGTGCCACCGCCAACCAGTGTCGCGGTGCGAGTGCTCCCTATGTAAATTATATATGTTGGTTGGATTCCATGATTGGATTGTTTGGTTTACTGTCAGACCCCAGTAAAGTGCGCCAGGAGCGCCAGGGCATGTAAATGCAAACACCGCTAGTGGGCTTTCAGCACTGGTTGTGCCACCCACAGAAGCGGCCGGTAAAATATGTCTAAGGTCTGCCAGCGCAGAACCTGCGTGCAGTCTGGTACTGACATGCTGATTGGCAAGTGCCCACACTTGCCTGTCCCTAAACCTTCCCTTAACTTCATGTTAGTCACCCCTCTGGTAGGCCCACGGGCAGGGTGCGTTGTAAGCATAAGGTAGGACAAGCCTGGATGCGTGGCATGTCCTAGTAGTGAATGACCGCCATCCTGTTGTTCACTACTGTAAGGCTACCCTGGTCTCATAGGCCAGCATGGGCGGCTAGGATTGTTACATTCTATGATCCTAAACCGACCCAGGGAACATGGTAGAAGATCGAGTTTAGTATGCCTGAACTCGGAATAATAAGGTACATCTTTTCGCAAGGTTTATTTTAATATTCCGCGTTTGCAAATGCCTCTTTTAGAAAGCTGGCCTTTGCTTGCCTAAACATTTCAGCCCGCCTCTGCGTGATGTGTATCTGATGTCTGGCTGGTGTGAGTGACAGGGCTGGGAGAACCCAGATGGGCAGGGCTAGGTAGCCTGGTGGTGAATAGGACGATCGACAGGTAGATGGGTGGGAGGAGTACTCCTAGGCTCTGAATAGGACAGTGCTCTGCCACCACAATGCCGGCTCCGCCCCCTGTGGAACGTCTGATGACTCTGCCCTGCACTCTGAAAGAAGAAGCCTGCATCGCGTAAACAAAGTGCTCAGAAACCGGACTGGACTAGGCAAGGGCCCCCCTGGCCTGGGAAAACAAAAGATTTGCTGTATAAATGTAGGAGCCCTGCTCTTAAGAAACTAGATCCGCTTTTGACCAAGAAGAATCTCTGTCTGAGGAGGAGGCACCGGGAAAGCTGTAAGGAGGAAGACTGTCCCTATCCTGGGGGACTGGCCTGCAGTGGTGACCTTGATGCCAAAGGAGAGAAGAGAAACCTTTGCTAAAGACTTTGCTTTATTTTTACTTTCAAGACTTGTGCTTTTAAAAACGATCTCCAAGGGCCTGAAACGAGCTTGCCCCCTGAACTGAGCCCCAGGACCATTGGGCTCTACCTGATCTTCACTCGCCTGCCGCTGGACTGTGGTGTCCTTTCCCTCGCCGGAGCTGTGACCCTCGTGCCCCAGTCCCTCCCCGAGCCGTGACCAGGACTGCTTAGCCGCCCCCGCCTTGGGAAGAGCCTCGCTCAATCTGTGCCGCTCCCCCTACGCTGTGCTGGGCTGCCCCTGTCACCTCGCTCGCCAGAGGCTCGCTGCGCACCTTCACCCTCCCGCCGGAATCGGCGTTGTGAGCATCTCCAAGCCTCGGACGGCCCGGACGTAACCTGCGTGCCCGGCTGCCCCGCTTTGTTCCCTCGCCACCTGCAACACCCCGCTCTTGTCGTGAGCCTGAAGATCAGACCCCCATTGTGAAGTGTGGGAGCCCCGGATGCCGCCTCGCCCTTCTGTCGAAGAGCCGCTGAAATCCCGCACCCGCCTTTGCGTCAAGAAACAAGGTACTGTACTTACGAACTCGACCGCGAGCTCGCATCGGATCCAGGGTCCGCAACGTTCTGATTTCCCTGTCATCTGCCGTGTGCTTCCCGGTTGCCGCCTCAGCACGAAGTGCGCTGAGGCCCACAGATACCTTGTGCCCGCCTAAGAACTTTCCGTAACAAAGAGAACTTTACCGTATTCCTAAGAGTTGTGGCCCCATCAGTTTAACGTCACTGGGCCTTGTATTGAATCTGCTGAATCTACATAAAAGCTTATTTTTATATACTTCCTGATTGGTGTCCGTTTGTGGTGCATGCAAGGGGTTTACTGTATGTATAATTGCACTTGCTTAACCGTGTATGCCTGAGACTTAGCCTAGACTGCTCGCGCCACGCACCTAGAGGGTGAGCAGGGGTTATTCTGGGGAGTCATCCTTCGCCCTGACAAGAAGTAAAGGGTCCCTGCTTGTTGTGGGTACACACCTGCGCCAACCAGAGCCCCCTCATTTCTTACATTGGTGGCAGCGGTTAGGATTTACGGATTTTCATTTGTGGTTTGCGTATAGTGAACCACTGATCACCACGTAGTGAGAGCAGACCAGTGTCCCTGCTTGTTGTGGGTACACACCTGCGCCAACCAGAGCCCCCTCATTTCTAACACCAGACATATGAGGGGTGGGTGTATATCACTACCAGCAGTGGACAGAGATATGGGGGTGGGTGCAGAGGACTCCCAGCAGTGCCCAGACATATGAGGGGTGGGTGCAGAGGACTCCCAGCAGTGCCCAGACATATGAGGGGTGGGTGCAGAGGACTCCCAGCAGTGCACCGACATATGAGGGGTGGGTGCATATCACTACCAGCAGTGCCCAGACATATGAAGGGTGGGTGCAGAGGACTCCCAGCAGTGGACAGACATATGAGGGGTGGGTGCATATCACTACCAGCAGTGCCCAGACATATGAGGGGTGGGTGCAGAGGACTCCCAGCAGTGCCCAGACACATGAGGGGTGGGTGCATATCACTACCAGCAGTGCCCAGACATATGGGGGTGGGTGCATATGACTCCCAGCAGTGCCCAGACATATGAGGGGTGGGTGCAGATGACTCCCAGCAGTGGACAGACATATGAGGGGTGGATGCATATCACTACCAGCAGTGCCCAGACATATGGGGGGGGTGCAGAGGACTCCCAGCAGTGCCCAGACATATGAGGTGTGGGTGCAGAGGCGTCTCAGCAGCGGACAGACATATGAGGGGTGGGTGCATATCACTACCAGCAAAGCCCAGACATATGAGGGGTGGGTGCATATCACTACCAGCAGTGTCCAGACATATGAGGGGTGGGTGCAGAGGACTCCCAGCAGTGTACAGAGATATGGGGGAGGGTGCAGAGGACTCCCAGCAGTGCCAGACATATGAGGGGTGGGTGCAGAGAACTCCCAGCAGTGTCCAGACATATGAGGGGTGGGTGCAGAGGACTCCCAGCAGTGCCCAGACATATGAGGGGTGGGTGCAGAGGACTCCCAGCAGCGGACAGACATATGAGGGGTGGGTGCATATCACTACCAGCAAAGCCCAGACATATGAGGGGTGGGTGCATATCACTACCAGCAGTGTCCAGACATATGAGGGGTGGGTGCAGAGAACTCCCAGCAGTGTCCAGACATATGAGGGGTGGGTGCAGAGGACTCCCAGCAGTGCCCAGACATATGAGGGGTGGGTGCAGAGGACTCCCAGCAGTGGACAGACATATGAGGGGTGGGTGAATATCACTACCAGCAGTGCCCAGACATATGAGGGGTGGGCGCATATCACTACCAGCAGTGCTCAGACATATGAGGGGTGGCTGCAGAGGACTCCTAGCAGTGCCCAGACATATGAGTAGTGGGTGCATATCACTACCAGCAGTGCCCGGACATATGAGGGGTGGGTGCAGAGGACTCCCAGCAGTGCTCAGACATATGAGGGGTGGGTGCAGAGGACTCCCAGCAGTGCCCAGACATATGAGGGGTGAGTGCATATCACTACCAGCAGTGCCCAGACATATGAGGGGTGGGTGCAGATGACTCCCAGCAGTGGACAGAGATATGGGGGTGGGTGCAGAAGACTTCCAGCAGTGCCCAGACATATGAGGGGTGAGTGCAGAGGACTCCCAGCAGTGCCCAGACATATTAGGGGTGGGTGCAGAGGCCTCCCAGCAGTGCCCAGACATATGAGGGGTGGGTGCAGAGGACTCCCAGCAGTGGACAGACATATGAGGGGGTGGCTGCAGAGGACTCCCAGCAGTGCCCAGACATATGAGGGGTGGGTGCATATCACTACCAGCAGTGCCCAGACATATGAGGGGTGGGTGCATATCACTACCAGCAGTGCCCAGACATATGAGGGGTGGGTGCAGAGGACTCCCAACAGTGGACAGACATATGAGGGGTGGGTGCAGAGGACTCCCAGCAGTGCCCAGGCATATGAGGGGTGGTTGCATATCACTACCAGCAGTGCCCAGACATATGGGGGTGGGTGCATATCACTACCAGCAGTGGACAGAGATATGGGGGTGGGTGCAGAGGACTCCCAGCAGTGCCCAGACATATGAGGGGTGGGTGCACAGGACTCCCAGCAGTGCCCAGACATATGAAGGGTGGATGCAGAGGACTCCCAGCAGTGCTCAGACATATGAGGGGTGGGTGCAGAGGACTCCTAGCAGTGCCCAGACATATGAGGGGTGGGTGCATATCACTACCAGCAGTGCCCGGACATATGAGGGGTGGGTGCAGAGGACTCCCAGCAGTGCTCAGACATATGAGGGGTGGGTGCAGAGGACTCCCAGCAGTGCTCAGACATATGAGGGGTGAGTGCATATCACTACCAGCAGTGCCCAGACATATGAGGGGTGGGTGCAGATGACTCCCAGCAGTGGACAGAGATATGGGGGTGGGTGCAGAGGACTCCCAGCAGTGCCCAGACATATATGGGGTGGGTGCAGAGGACTCCCAGCAGTGGACAGACATATGAGGGGGTGGGTGCAGAGGACTCCCAGCAGTGCCCAGACATATGAGGGGTGGGTGCATATCACTACCAGCAGTGCCCAGACATATGAGGGGTGGGTGCAGAGGACTCCCAGCAGTGCCCAGACATGAGGGGTGGGTGCATATCACTACCAGTAGTGCCCAGACATATGAGGGGTGGGTGCAGAGGACTCCCAACAGTGGACAGACATATGAGGGGTGGGTGCAGAGGACTCCCAGCAGTGCCCAGGCATATGAGGGGTGGGTGCATATCACTACCAGCAGTGGACAGAGATATAGGGGTGGGTGCAGAGGACTCCCAGCAGTGCCCAGACATATGAGGGGTGGGTGCACAGGACTCCCAGCAGTGCCCTGGCATATGAAGGGTGGGTGCAGAGGACTCCCAGCAGTGCACAGACATATGAGGGGTGGGTGCATATCACTACCAGTAGTACCCAGACATATGAGGGGTGGGTGCAGAGGACTCCCAGCAGTGGACAGACATATGAGGGGTGGGTGCATATCACTACCAGCAGTGCCCAGACATATGAGGGGTGGGTGCAGAGGACTCCCAGCAGTGCCCAGACACATGAGGGGTGGGTGCATATCACTAACAGCAGTGCCCAGGCATATGAGGGGTGGGTGCAGAGGACTCCCAGCAGTGGACAGACATAAGAGGGGTGGGTGCATATCACTACCAGCAGTGCCCAGACATATGAGGGGGGTGCAGAGGACTCCCAGCAGTGCCCAGACATATGAGGGGTGGGTGCATATCACTACCAGCAGTGCCCAGACATATGAGGGGTGGGTGCAGAGGATGCCCAGCAGTGCCCAGACACATGAGGGGTGGGTGCATATCACTACCAGCAGTGCCCAGACATGTGAGGGGTGGGTGCAGAGGACTCCCAGCAGTGCCCAGGCATATGAGGGGTGGGTGCATATCACTACCAGCAGTGCCCAGACATATGAGGGGTGGGTGCATATCACTACCAGCAGTGGAAAGAGATATGGGGGTGGGTGCAGAGGACTCCCAGCAGTGCCCAGACATATGAGGGGTGGGTGCACAGGACTCCCAGCAGTGCCCAGACATATGAAGGGTGGGTGCAGAGGACTCCCAGCAGTGCAGAGACATATGAGGGGTGGGTGCATATCACTACCAGCAGTGCCCAGACATATGAGGGGTGGGTGCAGAGGACTCCCAGCAGTGCCCAGACACATGAGGGGTGGGTGCAGAGGACTCCCAGCAGTGGACAGACATATGAGGGGTGGGTGCATATCACTACCAGCAGTGCCCAGACATATGAGGGGCGGTGCAGAGGACTCCCAGCAGTGCCCAGACATATGAGGGGTGGGTGCAGAGGCGTCCCAGCAGTGGACAGACTTATGAGGGGTGGGTGCATATCACTACCAGCAGTGCCCAGACATATGAGGGGTGGGTGCATATCACTACCAGCAGTGCCCAGACATATGAGGGGTGGGTGCAGAGGACTCCCAGCAGTGGACAGATATATGGGGGTGGGTGCAGAGGACTCCCAGCAGTGCCCAGACATGTGAGTGGTGGGTGTAGAGGACTCCCAGCAGTGTCCAGACATATGCAGGGTGGGTGCAGAGGACTCCCAGCAGTGCCCAGACATATGAGGGGTGGGTGCAGAGGACTCCCAGCAGTGGACAGACATATGAGGGGTGGGTGCATATCACTACCAGCAGTGCCCAGACATATGAGGGGTGGGCGCATATCACTACCAGCAGTGCTCAGACATATGAGGGGTGGCTGCAGAGGACTCCTAGCAGTGCCCAGACATATGAGGGGTGGGTGCATATCACTACCAGCAGTGCCCGGACATATGAGGGGTGGGTGCAGAGGACTCCCAGCAGTGCTCAGACATATGAGGGGTGGGTGCAGAGGACTCCCAGCAGTGCCCAGACATATGAGGGGTGAGTGCATATCACTACCAGCAGTGCCCAGACATATGAGGGGTGGGTGCAGATGACTCCCAGCAGTGGACAGAGATATGGGGGTGGGTGCAGAAGACTTCCAGCAGTGCCCAGACATATGAGGGGTGAGTGCAGAGGACTCCCAGCAGTGCCCAGACATATTAGGGGTGGGTGCAGAGGCCTCCCAGCAGTGCCCAGACATATGAGGGGTGGGTGCAGAGGACTCCCAGCAGTGGACAGACATATGAGGGGGTGGCTGCAGAGGACTCCCAGCAGTGCCCAGACATATGAGGGGTGGGTGCATATCACTACCAGCAGTGCCCAGACATATGAGGGGTGGGTGCATATCACTACCAGCAGTGCCCAGACATATGAGGGGTGGGTGCAGAGGACTCCCAACAGTGGACAGACATATGAGGGGTGGGTGCAGAGGACTCTCAGCAGTGCCCAGGCATATGAGGGGTGGGTGCATATCACTACCAGCAGTGCCCAGACATATGAGGGGTGGGTGCATATCACTACCAGCAGTGGACAGAGATATGGGGGTGGGTGCAGAGGACTCCCAGCAGTGCCCAGACATATGAGGGGTGGGTGCACAGGACTCCCAGCAGTGCCCAGACATATGAGGGGTGGGTGCAGAGGACTCCTAGCAGTGCCCAGATGTTAGAAAAGGTAGACGGACCGGGAGGGCCGGCCGGGGTCAGGGGGAGAGGTCTCCAGGGAGAGCCGTCTCCAGCGATCGTACAGACAAGTAACTTCCCCCCCACAGACAGATATCACACACGGATAAGGTTCAGTGTTCTTTATAGGTACTTATTTACGATACGGTAGAATGGTACAAGGAGGTCTGGACTCAGGGGTCCCCTCGATTAGAGTCTCGTAAGGTAGGGAAGGGGGTAGCGGGTCAGTCTATTTACCAATCAGGTAGTTCGGATGAGATGATGATGAGCTCACAATCCTCGAGCTTGGTGGTTAGGTGGTACGGTCCGCGGCAGCGCCAGCAGGTCCCGGTGAGGATGGTCGTTACAACGGGCCGCGGCAGCGCCAGCAGGTCCCAGGAAGATGTATGGTCCGCGGCAGCGCCAGCAGGTCCCGGTGAGGATGGTCGTTACAACGGGCCGCGGCAGCGCCAGCAGGTCCCAGGAAGATGAACGGTCCGCGGCAGCGCCAGCAGGTCCCGGTGAGGATGGTCGTTACAACGGGCCGCGGCAGCGCCAGCAGGTCCCAGGAAGATAAAGATTGCAGAAGGCCGCGGCAGCGCCAGCAGGCAGGACGATGGTTCACAAGAGCGGGCTACGGCAGCGCCAGTAGACCGTCAGGGTTGAGTTCACTCGGTGTCTCTCGACTCCAGGATACAACTGCCTTCCTGCTCTGGAGCTGCCTCAGTTATAGGGCTGGTGCCCTTTGATGTCCGGGCCCTCGCACTTGGGGGTCAGAGGGTCCGGGATGAAGGTGTCCAGACACCCAGCAGGGGGTGGAGCCAGCGCCTGGGGGAGCTGGAGGCGATCGGCACCTGGCGGGGGGAAGAGCCCTTGACACTTCGTTCTCCCATTGACCTGCCAAGTGGTCCGCTCACCTCCTGGGTGGATGGTGGTGCCGGGATGTCGGGGCCGGCCAGGCCCGGGGTTAGGGTCGAGGGGAGGCCATGCGGCCGCGTGGTGCAGGGCCCAAGATGGCGGCTTGACCCGGCCGGGGAAGCCGGTGGGGCTGGACCCCGTGATGAGTAGGGGTCCGAGGGCAGAGGGTCCGTCGGGAGACGGGGTACAGGTGCTTGCCGCGGGGATACGCCAGGTGGGCCGGAGTTCGGGCCCTGTCGAGCGGGGAGGGAGCAAGCCGTCTGTGAGGCCTGTCCAACATGCGTCCCCCCCAGCTGAAGGCGGGGAGAGTCACCCATCTCCTTGGGGACTCTCTTCGTCGAGGCGGAAAAAGCGGGACAGGCCATCCGAGTTGGCGTGGTCTCGGCCTGGTCGGTGCTCCACAGTGAAGTCCATTCCCTGCAGGGAAATGGACCAGCGCAAGAGTTTTGGGTTCTCCCCCCGCATCTGCATCAGCCATTGCAGGGGTCGATGGTCGGTTTGTACCCGGAAGTGGGTACCGAAGAGATAGGGTCGGAGCTTTTTGAGGGCCCACACTACTGCGAATGCCTCTCTCTCGATGGTGCTCCAACGCTGTTCTCGGGCCAGGAGACGTCGACTGATGAAGGCCACCGGCTGGTCATGACCTTCGGGGTTCAACTGAGAGAGGACGGCTCCGATGCCGTGGTCGGAGGCGTCGGTCTGCACCACAAATTCCCGACTGTAATCGGGGGCCTGGAGCACCGGGGCGGTGCACAGGGCGGCCTTCAGCTCCTCGAAGGCCGCTTGACAATCAGGAGTCCAGTTGACCCGCTTCGGTTGATTCTTGGATGTGAGACCCGTGAGGGGCCCCACGATGCTGCCGTAGTCCTTCACGAACCGCCGGTAGTAGCCGGTGAGCCCCAAGAATGCTCGGACCTCGGTCTGGGTGACGGGGGGCTGCCAGGACTGGATGGCAGCAATCTTAAGTTGTAGTGGGGCCACCAGCCCGCTTCCCACTTGGTGCCCAAGGTAGGTCACAGACCCTTGGCCAATTTGGCACTTGCCGGCCTTAATGGTGAGGCCGGCCCGCTGGAGGGCTTGGAGGACCTCTTGGAGGTGACGGAGGTGGTCGGACCAGTGGCGGCTGTATACAGCGATATCGTCCAGGTAGGCAGCGCTGAATTCTTCGAGCCCCGCCAAGACCTGGTTCACAAGACGTTGGAACGTGGCGGGGGCATTCTTCATGCCAAAGGGCATGACCTTAAATTGATAGTGGCCATCGGGGGTGGAGAAGGCTGACCGTTCCTGAGCCCTGGGTGTGAGGCCGATCTGCCAGTAGCCCGCCGTTAGGTCGAAGATACTAAGGTAGCGGGCGGCCCCCAGCCGGTCGATCAGCTCGTCTGCTCGGGGGATGGGATGAGCGTCGGTCCGGGTGACAGCGTTCAAGCCCCGGTAGTCGACGCAGAATCTCAGTTCAGGGGCGGTGCCGGGGGCAGCGGCCTTGGGAACTAATACAACCGGACTGGCCCAGGGACTGTCCGAGGGCTCGATGACCCCGATCGTGAGCATCTTGGCCACTTCCTCCTGTATGCAGGCCCGTACCCGATCTGGTACGCGGTAGGCCCGGTGCCGGACAGGGGGACTGTCCCCGGTGTCTACGTCGTGCAAACACCAAGGGGTGACCCCGGGGGTGAGGGAGAACAGGGCAGCGAACTGCAGCAGGAGGTCCCGGCAGTCCTGGCGTTGCTCCGAAGTGAGGGCGTCAGAGAGCCGGACCCCATCCACGGAGCCGTCCTTCTCCTGAGTCTTTAGGAGATCCGGGAGGGGCTCGGAGTCTTCTTCTGTACCACTGTCTGTAGCCATCAAGAGGCTAAGTTCGGAGCGCACAAAGTGTGGCTTGAGCCGGTTGGTGTGGAGGACCCGCAGGGGGTTCCGGGGGGACCCCATGTCGATGAGGTAAGTGACGGGGCTTTTACGTTCGACCACTTTGAAGGGCCCCGTCCACTTGTCTTGCAGGGCACATGGTTCGGTGGGGGACATCAACCATACTTGCTGCCCAGGCTCGAATTCAACGGAGGAGGCATTGTGATCATACCACCTCTTCATGTCCTCCTGGCTGGCCTCGAGGTTCGCCTTGGCCATCTCCCGGAAGCGCCGGGTCTGGTTTCGTAGGGCCAGGATGTATTTGAAGACGTCTGGAGGGGTCGTTAAGGGGGCCATCTCCCAACCTTCCTTGACTAGGCTGAGGGGCCCTCGCACAGGGTGCCCGTACAGGAGTTCGAAAGGGCTAAAGCCGAGGGACTTCTGGGGGACCTCTCGGTAGGCGAAGAAGAGGCACGGGAGTAGGACATCCCACTGGCGACGGAGAGGCTCTTCCAATCCCCCAATCATCCCCTTGAGAGTGCGGTTAAAACGCTCCACTAGTCCGTTCCCTTGGGGGTGATAGGGGGTCGTGAATCTGTAGGTGACCCCGCATTGTTGCCAGAGGGACTTCATGTATTAAGATATGAAATTCGTACCTCGGTCGCTGACGACTTCTCGGGGGAAGCCTACCCGGGAGAAGATCCCCATCAGGGCCCGGCCAACCACCGGAGCTGTCACTGTCCGTAGGGGCACCGCCTCGGGGTAGCGGGTGGCATGGTCCACTAGTACCAAGATGAACCTGTGTCCTTGTGCCGTGCGGGGGTCCAGAGGCCCCACAATGTCTATCCCCACCCTCTCGAACGGGGTGGTGACCACAGGGAAGGGTTGCAGAGGGGCCTTCAGCTTCCGACCACTCTTCCCGCTGGCTTGGCACGTGGGGCAAGATCGGCAGTGGTTCAGGACGTCATTCCTCATTTTCGGCCAGAAAAAGTGGGTCACCAGGCGACTGTATGTTTTGTCCTGGCCCAGGTGTCCAGCCAGGGGGACATCGTGGGCCAAGTTGAGCAGAAAGTCTCGGAAGCGGAGCGGTACCACCAGAACTCGACCGGCCCCCAGCTCGGCGATTCTTTGCTCGCTGTAGAGCAGGTCGTTGTCCCAGTAGACCCAGTGGGTGCCGGTGGTGTCCCCGGCGTTTTGGGTATTGGCTTGTTGGCGGAGTCCCTCGAGGGAGGGACAGGTCTTTTGTTCCTGGCGGAACTGTTCTGGGTGGGCCCCCCCTCTTGACGCCACTGAGCCAGATCCGGGAGGTCCTGGTGCTGCGCGTCTTCTTCGATAGTCGGGTCCGGGAGGTCGGACTCGCCGTTGTCCTCTACGGGGGCAACCGGGGGCGGAGGTGCTGGCCATTCGGTTTCTTCTGATCGGGGGGCGGCACGGGCGGCCATGGATCGGGTGGTTATGCAGGCCCAGTCCGGGAGGCCCAGCATCCCCAGGTGCTCTCTTCTCTCGACGGTGGCCCACGGGGAACTCTCGAGGTCATTCCCCAGGAGGCAGTCCACGGGGGCATCGTCCCGGACCGTCACCTTCAGTAGGCCGGAGACCCCTCCCCATTCAAACGGGACGCAGGCCATCTTACACATACTCTCAGAGTTATCTGCCGAGCGGACGGGGCAGAGAATGTTCGTCAGGATCTGTTCGGGCTTCACCAGATGACAGCGGACGGCCGTCACGCTGGCGCCGGTGTCACGCAAGGCCTCGGCTCTCTGTCCATTAATGGTCACCCACTGACCGTATTTTCTGGTGTTGGCGGGTAGGGGAGCCCGCGGAACCATGTCTCTTCCCCCTAGGCATGCCAGGACCATGGCGGCCGGTTCCCACCCTTGCTGGGCCGGCTCGTACTCTTCGGGTCCCTCCGATGATTGCTCTTCCCCTAGGGCAGCGGTCGCTACCTGGCGGGGCTTGGGTGTTTGGTTTAGCGGGCAGGTCGGGTCGTTGGCGTAGTGGCCTAGTCGCTGGCACCGGTGGCACGTGACGTTGGCTCGGTACCCAGGCCGCAACGGGGGGTTGCCCCGGCCGGCCGGAGGCGGGGTGCTGGCCACGGGTGTTGCTGGTAAGTCGTCTCTCCCTCGCCCCTGGCCCCCTCCTCCTCCCCGAGGACGGTGCTGGCCTTGGTTGCCTCTGTTCTGGTCGTGGGGCCCTCTCCGGCCCACTCGGGTGCTTTCCCACCGGTCAGCTTCGGCGGCGAGCTGCCGGGGGTCAGTCAGCTTACTGTCGAGTAGGTGCTGCCTGAGCTCGACGAAACAGTTGTTTGACAGGTGCTCCCATACCATAAGGTTGAAGAGTTGTTCGTAGGTGGTGACCTGACTTCCCTTGATCCAACCTTCGAATGCCCGGCTGAAATAGTTCACGTATTCTACCCAAGTTGTACCTGGGATCCTGGTGCAATCTCTGAACCTCTGGCGGTACATCTCGGGCGTGAGGCCGTAGCGGGTGAGGAGGGCAGCCTTCATGTGGTCGTAGGACGACATTTGGTGATCGGGGAGCTGCAGCAGGGCATCGCGACCCTCGTTGATAAATCTCCCCCAAAGTCCGGCTCCCCAATCACTCCGGTCGATCCGGTGGGAGGTCATTGCGATCTCATAGGCTTTAAACCACTGTTGTATGTCGTCTTCTCGGACATATTCGCGGACAACATCCTTGGGGATGTGAACTTTTTTCTCACTTGGCCCCGGGGTGTGTGGTCGCTCAGGCACCCCCAGTTCCTTATTCTGTTTGCGCAGTTCTATTTCCGCTAGTTGGCGCTCGTGCTCGAGTGTTATTTTTTTCTCTTCCAGCTCTCTCTGTCTCTGCTTTTCTTCTCGTTCCTCTCGAAGCCGCATATGCTCGAGGTTGAGTTTCTGTTCAGCTAACTTGAGTTCCCCATCCATCTTGAGTCGTGCCATCTCCAACTCGTGTAATCTGACTCTGTCTCTTTCTCGGATCTCCTCTTGCGGGAGGCCCGTTCCCCGCTCCTCGGGAGCCGTGGCGTTCCCCTCTGGTGTGACGCTGGTTTGGTCTGGTGTGACGCTGCTTTGGTCGGAGGGTCCTGTGACCCCCGTTTCTGTCCATGACTCTAGAGCGCGCTTTAGATCATCCTTGGTACTCAGGCCGGTGGTAGCAATGCCAAGTTCTATGCAAAATTGTCTCAGTTCGCGGTGGTTGTATTCTTCTAACTTCTCCATTTGGAATTTCTCGGTGGAGCTGCTATCTTTGGTCGACATCGTGCTTATGTCGTGGGGTGAGCTACTTTCTGTACGATTACGCGTTGATTCGGATCGCGCCGCTGGCCACCAATGTTAGAAAAGGTAGACGGACCGGGAGGGCCGGCCGGGGTCAGGGGGAGAGGTCTCCAGGGAGAGCCGTCTCCAGCGATCGTACAGACAAGTAACTTCCCCCCCACAGACAGATATCACACACGGATAAGGTTCAGTGTTCTTTATAGGTACTTATTTACGATACGGTAGAATGGTACAAGGAGGTCTGGACTCAGGGGTCCCCTCGATTAGAGTCTCGTAAGGTAGGGAAGGGGGTAGCGGGTCAGTCTATTTACCAATCAGGTAGTTCGGATGAGATGATGATGAGCTCACAATCCTCGAGCTTGGTGGTTAGGTGGTACGGTCCGCGGCAGCGCCAGCAGGTCCCGGTGAGGATGGTCGTTACAACGGGCCGCGGCAGCGCCAGCAGGTCCCAGGAAGATGTATGGTCCGTGGCAGCGCCAGCAGGTCCCGGTGAGGATGGTCGTTACAACGGGCCGCGGCAGCGCCAGCAGGTCCCAGGAAGATGAACGGTCCGCGGCAGCGCCAGCAGGTCCCGGTGAGGATGGTCGTTACAACGGGCCGCGGCAGCGCCAGCAGGTCCCAGGAAGATAAAGATTGCAGAAGGCCGCGGCAGCGCCAGCAGGCAGGACGATGGTTCACAAGAGCGGGCTACGGCAGCGCCAGTAGACCGTCAGGGTTGAGTTCACTCGGTGTCTCTCGACTCCAGGATACAACTGCCTTCCTGCTCTGGAGCTGCCTCAGTTATAGGGCTGGTGCCCTTTGATGTCCGGGCCCTCGCACTTGGGGGTCAGAGGGTCCGGGATGAAGGTGTCCAGACACCCAGCAGGGGGTGGAGCCAGCGCCTGGGGGAGCTGGAGGCGATCGGCACCTGGCGGGGGGAAGAGCCCTTGACACTTCGTTCTCCCATTGACCTGCCAAGTGGTCCGCTCACCTCCTGGGTGGATGGTGGTGCCGGGATGTCGGGGCCGGCCAGGCCCGGGGTTAGGGTCGAGGGGAGGCCATGCGGCCGCGTGGTGCAGGGCCCAAGATGGCGGCTTGACCCGGCCGGGGAAGCCGGTGGGGCTGGACCCCGTGATGAGTAGGGGTCCGAGGGCAGAGGGTCCGTCGGGAGACGGGGTACAGGTGCTTGCCGCGGGGATACGCCAGGTGGGCCGGAGTTCGGGCCCTGTCGAGCGGGGAGGGAGCAAGCCGTCTGTGAGGCCTGTCCAACACCAGACATATGAGGGGTGGGTGCATATCACTACCAGCAGTGCCCGGACATATGAGGGGTGGGTGCAGAGGACTCCCAGCAGTGCTCAGACATATGAGGGGTGGGTGCAGAGGACTCCCAGCAGTGCTCAGACATATGAGGGGTGAGTGCATATCACTACCAGCAGTGCCCAGACATATGAGGGGTGGGTGCAGATGACTCCCAGCAGTGGACAGAGATATGGGGGTGGGTGCAGAGGACTCCCAGCAGTGCCCAGACATATATGGGGTGGGTGCAGAGGACTCCCAGCAGTGGACAGACATATGAGGGGGTGGGTGCAGAGGACTCCCAGCAGTGCCCAGACATATGAGGGGTGGGTGCATATCACTACCAGCAGTGCCCAGACATATGAGGGGTGGGTGCAGAGGACTCCCAGCAGTGCCCAGACATGAGGGGTGGGTGCATATCACTACCAGCAGTGCCCAGACATATGAGGGGTGGGTGCATATCACTACCAGCAGTGCCCAGACATATGAGGGGTGGGTGCAGAGGACTCCCAACAGTGGACAGACATATGAGGGGTGGGCGCAGAGGACTCCCAGCAGTGCCCAGGCATATAAGGGGTGGGTGCATATCACTACCAGCAGTGCCCAGACATATGAGGGGTGGGTGCATATCACTACCAGCAGTGGACAGAGATATAGGGGTGGGTGCAGAGGACTCCCAGCAGTGCCCAGACATATGAGGGGTGGGTGCACAGGACTCCCAGCAGTGCCCTGACATATGAAGGGTGGGTGCAGAGGACTCCCAGCAGTGCACAGACATATGAGGGGTGGGTGCATATCACTACCAGTAGTGCCCAGACATATGAGGGGTGGGTGCAGAGGACTCCCAGCAGTGGACAGACATATGAGGGGTGGGTGCATTTCACTACCAGCAGTGCCCAGACATATGAGGGGTGGGTGCAGAGGACTCCCAGCAGTGCCCAGACACATGAGGGGTGGGTGCATATCACTACCAGCAGTGCCCAGGCATATGAGGGGTGGGTGCAGAGGACTCCCAGCAGTGGACAGATGTTAGACGGACCGGGAGGGTCGGCCGAGGACAAGGGGAGAGGTCTCCGGGGAGAGCCGTCTCCAGCGATCGTACAGACAAATAACTTCCCCCCCACAGACAGATACCACACAAGGAGATGAGTTAGCGTTCTTTATAAGCCCTTCTTAAGGTACGATGAAAAGGTACAAGGAGGTCTGGACTCAGGGGTCCCCTCGGTTCACGATTCTCAAGATGGGAAAGGGGGGTAGCGGGACAGTCTGGTTACCAGTCTGGTAGTTGAGATGGTATGGTGGGTAGCTCACAATCCTCGAGCTTGGTGGTCTAGCTAGTATGGGCCGCGGCAGCGCCAGCAGGTCCCGGTGAAGATGGTCACTATACGGTCCGCGGCAGCGCCAGCAGGTCCCAGTGAAGATGGTCGTTACAACGGTCCGCGGCAGCGCCAGCAGGTCCCAATGAAGATGGTCGTTACAACGGGCCGCGGCAGCGCCAGCAGGTCCCGACGAGGATGGATGTTGCAGAAGGCCGCGGCAGCGCCAGCAGGCAGGACGATAGTTCACAAGATAGGGCTACGGCAGCGCCAGTAGTCCGTCAAGGCTGTGTTCTCTCGGTGTCTCTCGACTCCAGGATACAACTGCCTTCCTGCTCCGGAGCTGCTCCAGTTATAGGGCAGGCGCCCTTTGATGTCCGGACCCTCGCACTTGGAGGTCGGAGGGTCCGGGATGAAGGTGTCCAGACTCCCAGCGGGGGGTGGAGCCGGTGCCTGGGGGAGCTGGAGGCGATCGTCACCTGGCGGGGGAGAGTCCTTGGTGCTCCGTTCTCCCATTGACCTGCCAAGTGGTCCGCTCACCTCCTGGGTGGATGGTGGTGCCGGGATGTCGGGGCCGGCCAGGCCCAGGGTTAGGGTCGGGTGGAGGCCGCGCGGCCTCGTGGCGCAGGGCCCAAGATGGCGGCTTGACCCGGCCGAGGGAGCCGGGGGTGGCTTGGGCCCGTGATACATGGAGGTCCGAGGGCAGAAGTTCCGTCGGGAGACGGGGTGCGGGTGATTCTCGTGGGTCACGCCTGGCGGGCCGGGGCTTGGGCCCTGTCATGTGGGGAGGGAGCAAGCCCTTCGTGTGGCCTGTCCAACATGCGTCCCCCCCAGCTGAAGGTGGGGAGAGTCACCCATCTTATTGGGGACTCTCCTCGTCGAGGCGGAAGAAGCGTAACAGGCCATCTGCGTTGGCGTGGTCCTGGCCCGGTCGGTGCTCCACGGTGAAGTCCATTCCCTGCAGGGAGATGGACCAGCGCAATAGTTTTGGGTTCTCCCCCCGCATCTGCATCAGCCACTGCAGGGGTCTGTGGTCGGTTTGTACCCGGAAGTGGGTACCGAAGAGATAGGGCCGGAGCTTTTTGAGGGCCCACACCACTGCGAAGGCCTCCCTCTCGATTGTGCTCCAGCGCTGTTCTCGGGCCAGGAGACGTCGGCTGATGAAGGCCACCGGCTGGTCATGACCCTCGGGGTTCACTTGGGAAAGAACCGCTCCGATGCCGTGGTCGGAGGCGTCTGTCTGTACCACGAATTCCCGACTGTAATCGGGGGCCTGGAGCACAGGGGCGGTGCACAGGGCGGCCTTCAGCTTTTCGTAGGCCGCTTGACAATCGGGGGTCCAGTTAATCCGCTTTGGTTGGTTCTTGGACGTGAGACCCGTGAGGGGCCCCACAATGCTGCCGTAGTCCCTCACGAACCGCCGGTAGTAGCCGGTGAGCCCCAAGAAGGCTCGGACTTCGGTCTGGGTGACGGGGGGCTGCCAGGACTGAATGGCAGCAATTTTAAGTTGCAATGGGGCCACCAGCCCGCTTCCCACCTGGTGCCCCAGGTAGGTCGCAGACCCTTGACCAATTTGGCATTTGCCGGCCTTAATCGTGAGGCCGGCCCGCTGGAGGGCCTGTAGGACCTCCTGGAGGTGGAGGAGGTGGTCGGACCAGTGGCGGCTGTATACAGCGATATCGTCCAGGTAGGCCGCGCTGAACTCTTCGAGCCCCGCCAAGACCTGGTTCACAAGACGTTGAAATGTAGCGGGGGCGTTCTTCATGCCGAAGGGCATGACCTTGAAGTGGTAGTGGCCATCGGGGGTAGAGAAGGCGGACCGTTCTTGAGCCCGGGGTGTGAGACCGATCTGCCAGTAGCCCGCTGTTAGGTCGAAGATACTGAGGTAGCGGGCGGCCCCCAGCCGGTCGATCAATTCATCCGCTCGGGGGATAGGATGAGCGTCGGTTCGAGTGACAGCGTTCAAGCCCCGGTAGTCGACGCAGAATCTCAGTTCAGGTGTGGTGCCGGGGGCAGCGGCTTTGGGGACCAATACAACCGGGCTGGCCCAGGGACTGTCCGAGGGCTCGATGACCCCGATTGTGAGCATTTTGGCCACTTCCTCTTGTATGCAGGCCCGTACCCGATCTGGTACGCGGTAGGCCCGGTGTCGGATAGGGGGACTGTCTCCGGTGTCCACGTCGTGCAAGCACCAAGGGGTGACCCAGGGAGTGAGGGAGAACAGTGAAGCGAACCGCAGCAGGAGGTCCCGGCAGCCCTGGCGTTGCTCTGGGGTGAGGGCATCGGAGAGCCGGACCCCGTCCACGGAACCGTCGTTCTCCTGAGTCTTCAGGAGATCCGGGAGGGGTTCGGAGTCCTCCTCTGTCCCACTGTCCGTAGCCATCAGGAGGCTGAGTTCTGAGCGCACAAAGTGTGGTTTGAGTCTGTTGGTGTGGAGGACCCGAAGGGGGTTCCGGGGGGTCCCCATGTCGATGAGGTAAGTGACGGGGCTTTTGCGCTCGACCACCTTGAAGGGCCCCGTCCACTTATCTTGCAAGGCACATGGTTCGGTGGGGGACATCACCCACACTTGTTGACCAGGTTCGAACTCGACGGAGGAGGCATTGTGATCATACCATCTCTTCATGTCTTCCTGGCTGGCCTCGAGGTTCGCCTTGGCCATCTCCCTGAAGCGCCGGGTCTGATTGCGTAGGGCCAGGAGGTACTTGAAGACATCTGGAGGGGTCTTTAGGGGGGCCATCTCCCAACCTTCTTTGATTAGGCTGAGGGGCCCTCGCACAGGGTGCCCGTACAGGAGTTCGAAAGGGCTAAAACCGAGGGACTTCTGGGGAACTTCTCGGTAGGCGAAGAGGAGGCACGGGAGTAGTACATCCCACTAGCGACGGAGGGGCTCTTCCAATCCCCCAATCATCCCCTTGAGAGTGCGGTTGAATCGCTCCACTAGTCCGTTCCCTTGGGGGTGATAGGGGGTCGTGAATCGGTAGGTGACCCCGCACTGTTGCCAGAGGGACTTCATGTATTTTGAGATGAAGTTCGTGCCTCGGTCGCTGACGACTTCTCGGGGGAAGCCCACCCGGGAGAAGATCCCCATTAGGGCCCGGCCAACCACCGGAGCTGTTACAGTTCGTAGAGGCACCGCCTCGGGGTAGCGGGTGGCGTGATCCACCAGTACCAGGATAAACCTATGTCCTTGTGCCGTGCGGGGGTCCAGGGGCCCCACAATGTCTATTCCTACCCTCTCGAACGGGGTGGTGACCACTGGGAAGGGTTGTAGAGGGGCTTTCAGCTTACAGCCACTCTTCCCGCTGGCCTGGCACGTGGGGCAGGACCGGCAGTGGTTCAGGACGTCGTTCTGCATCTTCGGCCAGAAAAAGTGGGTCACTAGGCGACTGTAAGTTTTGTCTTGGCCCAGGTGTCCAGCCAGGGGGACATCGTGGGCCAGGTTGAGCAGGAAGTCTCTGAAGCGGAGAGGTACCACCAGCACTCGACCGGCCCCTAGCTCTGCGATTCTCTGTTCGCTGTATAGCAGGTCGTTCTCCCAGTAGACCCAGTGAGTTCCGGTGGAGTCCCCTGCGCTCTGGGCGCTGGCTTGTTGGCGGAGTCCCTCGAGGGAGGGGCAGGTTTTTTGCTCCTGGCGGAACTGTTCTTGGGTGGGCCCCCCTTCTTGACGCCACTGAGCCAGGCCGGGGAAGTCCTGGGATTGCGCGTCCCCTTCGGTCGTTGGTTCCGGGGGGTTGGCCTCGTCGTTGTCTTCTACTGGGGCGACCGGGGGCGGAGGTGCTGGCCATTCCGGTTCTTCCGGTCGGGGGACGGCACGGGCGGCCATGGACCGGGTGGTTACGCAGGCCCAGCCCGGGAGGCCCAGCATCCCCAGGTGCTCTCTTCTCTCGACGGTGGCCCACGGGGAACTCTCAAGGTCATTCCCCAGGAGGCAGTCCACGGGGGCATCATCCCGGACCGTCACTTTCAACAGGCCGGAGACCCCTCCCCATTCGAAGGGGACGCAGGCCATTTGACACAGACTTTCGGAATTGTCGGCTGAGCGGACGGGGCAGAGAATGTTCGGCAGGATCTGCTCGGGTTTCACCAGGTGACAGCGGACGGCCGTCACACTGGCGCCTGTGTCACGTAAGGCCTCGGCCCGATGCCCATTAATGGTCACCCACTGACCGTATTTCCTGGTGTTGGCGGGTAGGGGAGCCCGCGGGACTATGTCTTTTCCCCCTAGGCACGCTAGAACCATGGCGGCCGGTTCCCACTCTTGCTGGGCCGGCTCATACTCTTCCTGTTCCTCTGATAGTCGTTCTTCCCCCAGGGCGGCGGCAGCTACCTGGCGGGGCTTGGGCGTTTGGTTCTGCGGGCAGCTCGGGTCATTGGCGTAATGGCCGACTCGCTGGCATCGGTGGCACGTGACATTGGCCCGGAACCCTGGACGCATCGGGGGGTTTCCCCGGCCGGCCGGGGACGGGGTGCTGGCCACGGGTGTTGCCGGGAGGGTGTCTCTCCCTCGCCCCTGGACTCCTCCTCCTCCCCGAGGACGGTGCTGGCCTTGGTTGCTTCGGTTCTGCTCGTGTGGTCCTCTCCGGCCCACTCGGGTGCTTTCCCATCGGTCAGCTTCAGCGGCGAGCTGCCGGGGGTCAGTCAATTTACTGTCGAGGAGGTGCTGTCTGAGCTCGACGAAACAGTTGTTCGACAGGTGTTCCCATACCATAAGGTTAAAGAGTTGTTCGTAGGTCGTTACATGGCTCCCCTTGATCCAACCCTCGAAGGCTCGGCTGAAATAGTTTACGTACTCCACCCAGGTTGTACCCGGGATCCGGGTGCAATCTCTGAACCTCTGGCGGTACATCTCGGGTGTGAGGCCGTAGCGGGTGAGGAGGGCAGCCTTCATGTGGTCGTAGGACGACATTTGGTGATCTGGGAGCTGCAACAGGGCATCGCGACCTTCGTTGACGAACCTCCCCCATAGTTCGGCTCCCCAATCACTCCGGTCGATCCGGTGGGAGGTCATGGCGATCTCGTAGGCTTTGAACCACTGCTGTATGTCGTCTTCTCGGACATACTCTCGGACAACATCCTTGGGGATGTGGACTTTTTTCTCAGGCACCCCCGGTTCTTTATTCTGTTTCCGAAGTTCTATTTCCGCCAGTTTGCGCTCGTGTTCGAGTGTTATTCTTTTTTCCTCAAGCTCTCTCTGTCTCTGATTTTCTTCTCGTTCCTCTCGGAGCCGCAGATGCTCTAGATTTAGTTTCTGCTCGGCTAACTTTAGTTCACCGTCCATCTTGAGTCGTGCCATTTCCAACTCGTGTAATCTGGACCTTTCTCTTTCCTGGATCTCCTCCTGCGAGAGGCCCGTTCCCCGCTCCTCGGGAGCCGTGGCGTTCCCCTCTGGCGCGACACTGTTTTGGTCAGAGGATCCGGCGATCCCAGTTTCTGGCCACGACTCAAGGGCGCGCTTCAAATCATCTTTGGTACTCAGGCCGGTGGTAGCAATGCCTAGTTCCATGCAGAATTGTTTAAGTTCGCGGTGGCTATATTCTTCCAACTTATCCATTTGGAACTTTTCAGTGGAACCGCTCTCTTTGGCTGACATCGTGGTTTTGTCGTGGGGTGAGCTACTCTCTGTACGATTACGCGTTGATTCGGATCGCGCCGCTGGCCACCAATGTTAGACGGACCGGGAGGGTCGGCCGAGGACAAGGGGAGAGGTCTCCGGGGAGAGCCGTCTCCAGCGATCGTACAGACAAATAACTTCCCCCCCACAGACAGATACCACACAAGGAGATGAGTTAGCGTTCTTTATAAGCCCTTCTTAAGGTACGATGAAAAGGTACAAGGAGGTCTGGACTCAGGGGTCCCCTCGGTTCACGATTCTCAAGATGGGAAAGGGGGGTAGCGGGACAGTCTGGTTACCAGTCTGGTAGTTGAGATGGTATGGTGGGTAGCTCACAATCCTCGAGCTTGGTGGTCTAGCTAGTACGGGCCGCGGCAGCGCCAGCAGGTCCCGGTGAAGATGGTCACTATACGGTCCGCGGCAGCGCCAGCAGGTCCCAGTGAAGATGGTCATTACAACGGTCCGCGGCAGCGCCAGCAGGTCCCAGTGAAGATGGTCGTTACAACGGGCCGCGGCAGCGCCAGCAGGTCCCGACGAGGATGGATGTTGCAGAAGGCCGCGGCAGCGCCAGCAGGCAGGACGATAGTTTACAAGATAGGGCTACGGCAGCGCCAGTAGTCCGTCAAGGCTGAGTTCTCTCGGTGTCTCTCGACTCCAGGATACAACTGCCTTCCTGCTCCGGAGCTGCTCCAGTTATAGGGCAGGCGCCCTTTGATGTCCGGACCCTCGCACTTGGAGGTCGGAGGGTCCGGGATGAAGGTGTCCAGACACCCAGCGGGGGTGGAGCCGGTGCCTGGGGGAGCTGGAGGCGATCGTCACCTGGCGGGGGAGAGTCCTTGGTGCTCCGTTCTCCCATTGACCTGCCAAGTGGTCCGCTCACCTCCTGGGTGGATGGTGGTGCCGGGATGTCGGGGCCGGCCAGGCCCAGGGTTAGGGTCGGGTGGAGGCCGCGCGGCCTCGTGGCGCAGGGCCCAAGATGGCGGCTTGACCCGGCCGAGGGAGCCGGGGGTGGCTTGGGCCCGTGATACATGGAGGTCCGAGGGCAGAAGTTCCGTCGGGAGACGGGGTGCGGGTGATTCTCGTGGGTCACGCCTGGCGGGCCAGGGCTTGGGCCCTGTCATGTGGGGAGGGAGCAAGCCCTTCGTGTGGCCTGTCCAACAACAGACATAAGAGGGGTGGGTGCATATCACTACCAGCAGTGCCCAGACATATGAGGGGGGTGCAGAGGACTCCCAGCAGTGCCCAGACATATGAGGGGTGGGTGCATATCACTACCAGCAGTGCCCAGACATATGAGGGGTGGGTGCAGAGGATGCCCAGCAGTGCCCAGACACATGAGGGGTGGGTGCATATCACTACCAGCAGTGCCCAGACATATGAGGGGTGGGTGCAGAGGACTCCCAGCAGTGCCCAGGCATATGAGGGGTGGGTGCATATCACTACCAGCAGTGCCCAGACATATGATGGGTGGGTGCATATCACTACCAGCAGTGGACAGAGATATGGGGGTGGGTGCAGAGGACTCCCAGCAGTGCCCAGACATATGAGGGGTGGGTGCACAGGACTCCCAGCAGTGCCCAGACATATGAAGGGTGGGTGCAGAGGACTCCCAGCAGTGCAGAGACATATGAGGGGTGGGTGCATATCACTACCAGCAGTGCCCAGACATATGAGGGGTGGGTGCAGAGGACTCCCAGCAGTGCCCAGACACATGAGGGGTGGGTGCAGAGGACTCCCAGCAGTGGACAGACATATGAGGGGTGGGTGCATATCACTACCAGCAGTGCCCAGACATATGAGGGGGGGTGCAGAGGACTCCCAGCAGTGCCCAGACATATGAGGGGTGGGTGCAGAGGCGTCCCAGCAGTGGACAGACTTATGAGGGGTGGGTGCATATCACTACCAGCAGTGCCCAGACATATGAGGGGTGGGTGCATATCACTACCAGCAGTGCCCAGACATATGAGGGGTGGGTGCAGAGGACTCCCAGCAGTGGACAGAGATATGGGGGTGGGTGCAGAGGACTCCCAGCAGTGCCCAGACATGTGAGTGGTGGGTGCAGAGGACTCCCAGCAGTGTCCAGACATATGCAGGGTGGGTGCAGAGGACTCCCAGCAGTGCCCAGACATATGAGGGGTGGGTGCAGAGGACTCCCAGCAATGGACAGACATATGAGGGGTGGGTGCATATCACTACCAGCAGTGCCCAGACATATGAGGGGTGGGTGCATATCACTACCAGCAGTGCCCAGACATATGAGGGGTGGGTGCAGAGGACTCCCAGCAGTGGACAGAGATATGGGGGTGGGTGCAGAGGACTCCCAGCAGTGCCCAGACATATGAGGGGTGGGTACAGAGGACTCCCAGCAGTGGACAGACATATGACGGGGTGGGTGCAGAGGACTCCCAGCAGTGCCCAGACATATGAGGGGTGAGTGCAAATCACTACCAGCAGTGCCCAGACATATGAGGGGTGGGTGCAGAGGACTCCCAGCAGTGCCCAGACATATGAGGGGTGGGTGCATATCACTACCAGCAGTGCCCAGACATATGAGGGGTGGGTGCAGAGGACTCCCAGCAGTGGACAGACATATGAGGGGTGGGTGCATATCACTGCCAGCAGTGCCCAGACATATGAGGGGTGGGTGCAGAGGACTCCCAGCAGTGCCCCACTCCCAGGAGGATGGATGTCATTCACATACTGCATGACACACCACATGTGGGTGTGAGGACATACAACACATGTATACCCACCCATGGCGGATGCCCCACAATACACACCCGGATGTAATGCCAACAGACTGTATAGTCATAGAAATGCATACTAAAATAAGTTAGCCAAGGGGAACACACACTGTCACGCACATCACAGGAGTGATAGGAATGTCCAGGTGCTGGTCCAGCCACCCAGATGTTGTCTCTCATGTAAGGAATAGGGTTCACTGTGACTAGATACAATGCCCACAATTGTGAGTCAGGTGCCCAAATACCCTGCATGACATGTGCCATTTGTGTGTTAGGCCGTGATTACACACATGCATTGTGCTGAAAAGGGGCAATTGGTCACTGATGCCATTCCTACATACACAAAACACAAGTACAGTGACTGGCAAGGATGGCACAGGCGATTCAGCAGGAGACATCGGTGAGCATGCATGGCCATTGTTGAAGGGATCCGTCACCAACAAAGGATATGTTGACACAGGTCAGCACAACAATTGTGCAACTGTTTGCAGGGAACATGTGAGGTGCCACAGGGGAAGGAACACTTCCTAGGACAATGTCTCACAATCCAAAGGAACACACACTACCAATTAATATTTTCACTGACATTGAGATGGCACACATATACCACGGGCCACCTCATGACCATCATACTAAAACATTTCTCAGAACCCTAACACATTACCAGAACACCAACTTCATGGGCCTCATCACCAACATCAAATACCTGCCTGAAATGCAATAGTGTGGAAGCTAAAAGAAAAGGCTTTATTCAGCACACAAAAAACAAAATTGTTAAAAAACACTATTTACAAAGGCCAATGGCCAGTCCATAGTTCGAGTCCAAGGGTGGACGTATGCGACTGTGTCCACCCCTACCTTGCCTGTGCAAAGTCACCTCAAGGGTTGTTGACCGGGGGGGGGGGCATCATCAGTGGGAGTACCAGGCAACCGCAAGGACAGGAGTGGGTTGGGTAGGTGTGGTGGGTGCAGGGCTGGACGTATCCACCACAGGGGGTGGTGCAGCACCAAAGGTGGTGGTGAGCAGCTCGCTGCACACTGCTGCCAGGGCGTCCTGAGGAACCCCTGAACCGGAACGAACACCAGGGCCAACGGAGGGGGGGTGTCCGAGGGATGGGGTGCAGTGCTTTCGGGGGAGGTGGTGGACATGGGGGGGACTCAACTCCCCTGGCCGGAGACTTCCTCAACCGCTTGCGGGGTGGTGTCACAGTGGGGCTGAAGGACTGACTAGCCATGTCGGTCACTTTGGGTGATGTCTTGGCAGGGGAGCTAAGGGGAGTGGATTTGGAGGAAGTGGGTTGTGAGGACTGCGGACTCTGACTGTGGCTGCGTGTCTGCCGTTTCCCCCAGTCCCTGTGGGTGTGACTACATCCCCCTGAGTGTGCGTGCCAGAAGGTGTGCGCTGTGCCTTAGTTGGGTGTGTGCTGGATGTTTCTGTTGTGGTGTGTGCCTGTGACTGTCTGTGTGTGCTTTAGACAGGCATGGGAGAGGGCAGTGTGGATGGGTCCGCGGTAGGGTGGGAACGGAGCGCCACAGAAGAGATGCTGCTTCCGTCAGTTAAGAGTCCATGGACCGCAGAAACCTGCGTTGCTCATTCATCGTTGATGACATGCCCTCCACGAACGACATCAACTGTGTGAGCAGTCTAGTGTGTTCATGGAGGACATGCAGCATCGATGCCTGACCAACCTGCAACTGGTGCAGTGTGTCAACAGACTCTTCACTGAGGGCAGCAGGGTTGACAGGGGCGGGGGCTGCGATGCCTGGTCTGAAGGAGACAAGGTGGGACCGTGCACGGACAGAAGGGACGGGAGTAACTGGAAGGGCAGAGATGGCAATGGAGGAGGCGGGTACAGATGGTGGGATGCTGCCAGATGTTGTTGCATCCTCCGTCTCCTCAAGGATGTCAGCCTGGGACCCGTCGGTGTCGTACATGCTCTCGCCTCCGGACAGGTCCTCCGACTGACTCCCCTCGCCCTCCGTGCCACTGTCTCCTGCTGACTCCACAGCACTGGTGGCACTGTCGCTGGGTCCCTCCTCAAGGTCCATTCCGGTGTCTCCCTCGCGTGTGGATGATGATGCTGTGGGCAAGGAGAAGAAACCAGAAAGCATCAGTCACCTGTATACATCTGACACATGAGCACAAGAACAATTGGTCACAGTGCATATCATGCAATGCATCATGAGTAACAGCTGGATTACTCCGCACATATGTAAGCACTGTACTGCCCAGTTGGTAGACCCACCATGCCACTTTGACACCAAGAAACTCAATACACAAAAGGCCACAACTTGAATGAGCAATACACTGAGAAGCTAGTGTCTGTGAACCGGTGAGCACAGCAATACAATGAAGTCATGACACCTCTTGTTTACCCTGAAAGAAACAGGAGTGGTGCACTCAAGGTTAATTAACACACCTCAATACTCAAGGTGTCACCACACCTGTAAGTCCCTTGGAACGCAAAACGAACAAATGTTGGTACCTTGGGACTCACACAACTTCAACCAATCTACATGTTTGGGATGTGCCAATTGGCCATTTTGCAAAAAGAACACTGATGTGCCTGCATGCAAGATGTTGCATAAGGCAGTGCACACAAAAGTACATTGACACTGTTATGTTGTGGAGAAGTGTGGCTCACTGGTTAGAGGAGGCAGACCTGGAAGCAGAGGTCAGCCCGGGACCAGGGTTCAATTCCTGGCTCGGCTGGGTCTTGAGTCCATAATTGTCCATGGACTCAATAATTCTCGCTCCAGTGCATACTCAATTCATGGGTTCACACTCTGCGACTCTGGGCAATAGCTTGCTTAATCTCCACATGGGCCCCTCGCGGTGGGATGCCTGGCTTTCACCTTGTGGATGCCCTGCCGGGTTATCTCACAGGGGAATACCAGGACGGGTTCCCTAAGCAAGCGCTTAGAGACTGCTTGGTGATTTGCGCTATATAAATTCCTGTACATGTATATGTACACTGTACCAATGTTATTGAAGAAGCTGGCACCTTTTCGGAGGAGCCACTGTTAGAAATAGATGGTGTTGCAGAAAGTACATATAATGTGCCCACCGAGGTCTGGACATCTTGGCACTCGTTAGTTTGTATCACCGACAACTAATGAGTCTCACAAAATCAAGACCACCATGGGCACATGTAGATGGAGAATCTGCGACAACATTTATTTATAACAGTGGCTTCATTGAAAATGTGCCAGTTCATTCCATGACAGTGTCAATGTACTGTTGTGTGCACTGCCTTGTACAACATATTGCATGCAGGCACATTAGTGTTCTTAACACAAATCAACAAATTTCCACATGTGAAACATGAACAACTGTTGACAAGTGCTGTGAGTGCCAAGGTACAAATCATGAAGAGTAACAACTTGAATTATGTCAGTTGTCACCAGGCCATCCGTCACCTGATTACACTGTTGGCTACACATATGACCTACTGCCTGTCATCTGGAGTGGCACCCATGTCCACACCCAGGAAAATGCATAAGCTAATGGGCCTGCAATTGGGTGATAAAAAAAGGCCAGCTGTACTGTGGGGACAGTCCAAACTGCGTTGCATCTGAACCACACACATGCCAATAATGTATGAGCAGGATTCTTGTTGGTTAAAAAAAATGACACAGGCTGCAAAGCACATACATTAAGCACTGGCCAGCATCACAGGGGAACTGCCCAGTGTATTTTAGGCCAGGCAATTCTCACACACAAGTCAGACCTGCCACTGAAAAATCAGAGTTGCACATGTATGCCTCTCCCGCACCCCCCTCACCCAATACCTATGTGATTTATACAGATCAAGAAGTGACACCTCTTATTCAGGGTTACAACAACTGTGCTTGCAAAATTGCTTCATTGACACCACATCACCTCGTGGGGCTGATAACACATATTTGTGACAAACAACCATCAACAGATTGTTGTGAATAGCCGCACAGGCACTGGCCAGTGTGAGTATGCACAAGCAAAATGTTGTATCCCTGTTCAGTGGACGCATGTAGCACACATTAACCAAATAAAACTAGGCCAGGGAACAATGCCAAAGAGGCAGACCTATGCAGCACACACAGAGAATGTGCACAGTGTTGGATGACACAATGAAAAAACAGAATATGCGCACTCGAATGTTCGGCGGGTAAACAATTGTAAAGGATAAGTAGTTGGTGCAGACGAGTATATCCCCCCGAGTTGGGAATTCGAATATGGAAAAGTCAGCACGATCCTGTGAAGGAAGTGTCACTCGTGTTGCACTCGTAATGAGAAATGGCTTCTCTTTGTTCGTAAAATAAATTCCACAAAAAGCTGTATCCGAGATTGGTTTAATTTAGTAGACCTTTTCTTCAAATGGTAGTGTAGAATTGTATTCATTCATATACAAATCAATAAACAACGAAGCCAGTGTATAATAAGGGGGCACTCAAATCAATGTGGTACATCAATCAATCGAGCCTCAAGCCTCAGATTCCCTGTGAACCGTTATGTTCATTTGGAATATGCTTGGCAACAACAGAATAATACCCAGTGGGTATGAAAAGCCCTCACTCACCAACCTGGTCGGTGACATGCTTCATCATCGGGCTTCCACTGGGACGACCGAATGTCATCCCAGTGTGCTGCGACGCCAGGTTACTGCGGAGCTGGGTTGGTTGTGTGGGGAAAGTGAATTTAAAATAACCAATTAAGTCAAAAAAGAAACTTTATTAATTTTGCTTAAAAGGCAAGGAATAAAAAGGAGTGAGGGTCAAAAAAATAAAAGACCTGGTTCACTCCGTGGCGGTCAACATGTTTCTGCCTCAGAGATTGTTAATCGGGCATTCGTCAGGACCAGGGGGGGATGTGCGTAGACCCGGTGGTGTGCACGCTCTAAGGTACACCCAACCGTGGGCTAATGTGTGAAAAATCAAAAAAAGCACACTAAATAGTGTGACCTCCGCCAGATAGGTTAATATGGGGAGAGGAACGAGTTTACTCTGATGGTTACAATTGACAAACAAACAAAAAGACAAAACATAAAAGAATTATTAATGTCTGTCACACAAAACGGGCTCAATGGATCAGCACAATAAAACTGATGTGCTCAAAGGACAAGTGAGTGCCTTTAGGTCTACCACAGGTGCAGTAAATTGTGAGAAATTGTGCACCTAGGTATAGTAGAATATCGGTGTAAGGACAACGGTTCGTCGTCCTCTCAGTAGTGACTAGTAGTCAATGATCGGAACGCAGGTGAAATGTAGTGGTGACACTCAATGCGTAAAATCGCGCTAGGGATAGAGTTGACTGCACGCGATGCTTATATGCAGAAGAAAAGGGGACGGGTCTTACAACGAGGCCTGGCCGTTGGAAGCCTCATGGGTCCCGGTAGGGGGGTAGGAGCAAAATGGCACACCCTGCATCAAAGAGGAGAAGGAAGAAAGACAGAGTTCGTGTCAGTATCACGAACGAGTGAGAAAGCGGAAAATCGCTTACCTTGTTGGTTGAGGAGCGGTTTAGTATTACTTACGCCCTTGCTGCTCTCAACCCACGTTAAGCCTAAACAGCCTCTTGCTGCCGGGCCCGGAGAGTAATGCACCCTGAGCGGGCGTGTTCTTAAAAGGGACTTCGAGATGAATCCCCGGTGGAGTGGAGAGATGAGAGCTTGACCCTGATAGGGTGAGTAGCTCAGGCTCGCTAGCTGATTGGCCCTTAGGGAGCCAATCAGAGCGGCGAAAACGAAAAAGGCAAGAGAGTTCGTTGCGCTTAGTTGCGATGGCAACGAAGGGATCGGAGTGTGAAGTACCGTCAAACTTTATTGACACCAGCGCTATGGGGGTCTGAACAGACCGAGAGCAAAACCCCGTGCGTGTGCAGCTTAGCTTAAGTAAAGAAACGGATACCATAGACCGTTATTGGCACAGGAACTGGGGAGTCTAAACGGACCAGAAACAAAGCCCCGTGTGTGTGCAACTCAGCTTAAGTACAGAAACGGAGGTGAAATTGACTGGAGTGATGTTATGGGCACGCGCAGGAATTCA
Source organism: Triturus cristatus (assembly GCF_964204655.1). Lineage (NCBI taxonomy): Eukaryota > Metazoa > Chordata > Amphibia > Caudata > Salamandridae > Triturus > Triturus cristatus. The sequence continues at coordinate 695,238,607 of NC_140591.1, forward strand.
GAGATATCTAGTAATGCGTGCATGGACAACCAGTGGTGAATAATATTTAGCAATGGAACAAAAAGATTACCAATTCGTAATCAATTAAGAAGTCATCAATTAAGACGACATATACCCCTAGGCCAAATGGTGTTGGCAGATGGTGGAGAATGTTGGTAAAAATAGGGGGTATTTTTTATAGTGAGTGGTGATAAACAAGAAAGTGGGGGACATTAAAGGATATTACCCCAAGGGACATTGTCATTGAGTCCGTGGAGGCTAGTCCCCAAACGGTACACCCACCTCTGTTCCCTTTCAAACAGCACTTTGGGGATATTATAACCGCTTGATATCTCTTCTATCACTGTCCATCTCAGATCGTTGGTAGTGTGGTTTGCAGAGAGAAAATGTTCGCTCATTCTGGTTGTGGTGCGTTTGCACCTAATGTTACTGCGGTGTTCACATATCCGGAGTCGCACCTTTCGTGTCGTCATCCCTACATATCGTAGGTCGCAGGGGCAGGTAATGAGGTAGACCACATTCATAGTGTTGCAATTTGTGTGACCCCTTTGGGTCCAGGTCTTGTTAGGTTCTAGCTCAAGGGTTTTGCTATGTGTGGTCAGGTGGCATACACTGCAGTCAGAGCAGGGGAAATGCCCAGTGACCTTAGGGAGGCCCCAAGCTTCCGTTATAGATCTCATTGGGGTCTCACGTGGCAGCAGTGGTCGTGTGTGTACTAGATTGTTGCGGAGGCTTTGTGCGCGTTTAAATGAGAAGAGGGGTTTGTCCCAGTTGCGGTTTGCGCTGTTGATTATACCCCAATGTTTGTTGATGGTCTTTTTGAGTTGATTAGAAAGGGAACAGTATGTGGTGACACACGTAAGTGGGATAGAGGTAGTATCCTTTGTGTAGTCTGTTAGGAGTACATCCCTCGGTTGGTTTCTTGCACGTTTGTAGCTTCTGGATAGGAGGGGTGAGGGATACCCTCTCATACTCAGTTTAGTAGTTAAATCCTGAGATTGGCTCTTGAAATCACTCAGGGTGGTGCAATTCCGACGTAAGCGGAGATATTGTCCGTAGGGTAGATTTTCCCTTAGTGGACGCGGGTGAAAACTGGTGAAATCGAGGAGATTGTTTCTTGAGGTGGGTTTGTAATAGGTCCTGGTTTGAAAGGACCCTCGTACTTTTGTTATCACCACGTCCAGAAATACAACCTCAGTGTCGTCATATGTATGGGTGAACCTCAGATGTGGGTTCAGGGTATTGATCCATTGTAGGAAGGATTGGAGGGTATTGTCACTACCTTGCCAGATCAGGAGCACATCATCAATGTAGCGCTTCCATAGGGCTATGGAAGAGCGATAGGGGTTTGAATTAGGGAGGATGAACTTCTGTTCAAAAGCATAGACGTACAGTCCCGCTACACTTGGAGCAAAGGTACTCCCCATGGAAGTACCCGTGGTTTGGAGGAAGAGTTGACCCTTGAACTCAAAGAAGTTTCTCTTCAAGGCTAGAGTGGCACACTGTAACACGAACTCTTTAGTTGTGTGGTATTCCCAGGGAATCGAGTCTAGAGATTCTTCCAGGACCCTGATGGTTTCGTCCTGGGGAATGCTTGTGTATAAGCTCTCTATGTCCAACGTTGCCAGTATAGTGTGTTCTGAACATGTCGTGTTATTGAGTAATTTCAGAAGGTCCTTTGTATCCTTTAGATAGGTGGTCGATTTCTGGACCAAAGGTTTTAGAAAATGGTCACAGAACTGGGAAAGAGGTTCAAGCAGAGAGTCGATCCCCGAGACAATGGGGCGTCCGGGTGGGGGGACTCTCTCTTTATGAATTTTAGGGAGTGTATAAAAGTAGGGGGTCTTCCCCGGGCCTTCTGTAAGGAATCGTGCTTCGGCTCTGGTAATGACACCCTGTGTTTGTGCCTCTTCGACCACATTAAAGATCTCTCTTTTTAGCCCCTCAGATGGATCATTGGGCAGTGGTGTATAGTTGAGGCGGTCGTTCAATAGGCGGAGGCATTCCTGATCGTAATCGGTAGAATTGAGGAGCACCACCGCGCCTCCCTTGTCTGCTGGTTTTATAGTCAAGGTTTTGTCCGCACGGAGAGAGGTGATCGCTCTATACTCTTCCGCTCTCAAATTTTTAAAGGTAGTTGGGCTGATAGTATTCTCAATATCAGTAAAGACTGCTCTTTCGAAGGTAGTGATCTCCACAGGGATGGTGTGTGGAGGGGGATTGAAAGTCGACGGTGGTCGGAAGGGGGTATCCCCTACGTCCAGGTCGTTATCATTGTTCACTCGACTTTCGAAAAAAGCTTTGAGTTTGAGCTTCCTAAAAAATGCTGCCAATTCGCAGTGAAGGCGAAATTTGTCAGGGCGGGCTGAAGGAACAAAACCCAATCCCTTTTCCAAAACCGACCTCTCAGGGTCTGTCAAAGTCTTGTTTGACAAATTGACGATCAGGCTGTTGAAGTGCTCGGTCCCGAGGCCAGCAGTTCCTGGGCTTGTTTGCTCCGTGTGTGGTTTCCCACTGGATCGTCTTGTACCCAGTGTACTCTTTGGTTGTTCCCTCTCCGCCGGCCTTTTCCCCTTTGGCCCCTCTCTAAAAAATGGGGCTGTGGAAAGGGGTTGGGGGGGTACATTGGGGAAGTAAACCCTGGATTCCAACCCATCTGCGGGCCAAATGGGTAATTGAAAGGTATGGGTTGTGGGCCCATAGGACCTTGTTGTTGGGGGAAGCTTACCCAGGGCGCTTGATTAGGGAAGGGACGTGACCTTCCTCTTTGTCTACCCCTTCTTGATGGTCTGATGCTGCCGCTGCTTGAGCCACTGCTGTTTGAGGAATCATCGTCTGTCCCGTAGGAGTTCATTTCGGTCCTACGTGTGGACACAAAGGCCGGGTCAGCATAGGGGTATACTTTGTTAAATTCAAATTTTTTGAGGTCTTTCTGAAATTGGTTAATCTTACTTTGTGTGAGGTTGTCTTTGTACTCGTTGATGTCTTTGTTAAGTTCATCAAGTCTTTTTTTGAAACCAGTGAGTGTGGCTTTGAATTGTGTTTCAGTTTGAGTAATCTCAATCATAATCGCCTCAGAAAGTCGGACGGCTGTTTTAATGATTAAGACTAACCAGTCTCTAGTACAGTGCCATGCTATCATAGCCCAGTCTTTTCTGAATGTGGGATCTTCCAGAAAGATGCGTGGGGCGTTGGTAACTAGTAGGCCCCTTGGGGCTGTGTTGGTCCGTAAGTACTCCGTCAGGATCGTACCATGAAGAATTGTGCGGATTCGGTTTTTCTTCAACTCAGAGAGTTGTTCCCATTCACTAGCATGTGTCACTGTTTGTGATATGGATGGGTCCGCGAAAAGTGAGGGGCGTGCTAGAATAGCATCCACCTCAGAGTCAGAGAAAGTCAGGCCAAGGGAGGCCATACTGTCTGAATTCAAGGGGAATGATGCAGTGAGGAAGAAACCCACCTCAGATTTAGGGAGGGCGAGGAAATAAAAAATAAAAATTAAAGTCTCTCACAGCTGTGCGCTGCTGAACTATCAAAAACAACAGGAGAGGAAGGGATCAACACGGCTAGTCCCCTCGGTTAAATATCAATAAACAACGAAGCCAGTGTATAATAAGGGGGCACTCAAATCAATGTGGTACATCAATCAATCGAGCCTCAAGCCTCAGATTCCCTGTGAACCGTTATGTTCATTTGGAATATGCTTGGCAACAACAGAATAATACCCAGTGGGTATGAAAAGCCCTCACTCACCAACCTGGTCGGTGACATGCTTCATCATCGGGCTTCCACTGGGACGACCGAATGTCATCCCAGTGTGCTGCGACGCCAGGTTACTGCGGAGCTGGGTTGGTTGTGTGGGGAAAGTGAATTTAAAATAACCAATTAAGTCAAAAAAGAAACTTTATTAATTTTGCTTAAAAGGCAAGGAATAAAAAGGAGTGAGGGTCAAAAAAATAAAAGACCTGGTTCACTCCGTGGCGGTCAACATGTTTCTGCCTCAGAGATTGTTAATCGGGCATTCGTCAGGACCAGGGGGGGATGTGCGTAGACCCGGTGGTGTGCACGCTCTAAGGTACACCCAACCGTGGGCTAATGTGTGAAAAATCAAAAAAAGCACACTAAATAGTGTGACCTCCGCCAGATAGGTTAATATGGGGAGAGGAACGAGTTTACTCTGATGGTTACAATTGACAAACAAACAAAAAGACAAAACATAAAAGAATTATTAATGTCTGTCACACAAAACGGGCTCAATGGATCAGCACAATAAAACTGATGTGCTCAAAGGACAAGTGAGTGCCTTTAGGTCTACCACAGGTGCAGTAAATTGTGAGAAATTGTGCACCTAGGTATAGTAGAATATCGGTGTAAGGACAACGGTTCGTCGTCCTCTCAGTAGTGACTAGTAGTCAATGATCGGAACGCAGGTGAAATGTAGTGGTGACACTCAATGCGTAAAATCGCGCTAGGGATAGAGTTGACTGCACGCGATGCTTATATGCAGAAGAAAAGGGGACGGGTCTTACAACGAGGCCTGTCCGTTGGAAGCCTCATGGGTCCCGGTAGGGGGTAGGAGCAAAATGGCACACCCTGCATCAAAGAGGAGAAGGAAGAAAGACAGAGTTCGTGTCAGTATCACGAACGAGTGAGAAAGCGGAAAATCGCTTACCTTGTTGGTTGAGGAGCGGTTTAGTATTACTTACGCCCTTGCTGCTCTCAACCCACGTTAAGCCTAAACAGCCTCTTGCTGCCGGGCCCGGAGAGTAATGCACCCTGAGCGGGCGTGTTCTTAAAAGGGACTTCGAGATGAATCCCCGGTGGAGTGGAGAGATGAGAGCTTGACCCTGATAGGGTGAGTAGCTCAGGCTCGCTAGCTGATTGGCCCTTAGGGAGCCAATCAGAGCGGCGAAAACGAAAAAGGCAAGAGAGTTCGTTGCGCTTAGTTGCGATGGCAACGAAGGGATCGGAGTGTGAAGTACCGTCAAACTTTATTGACACCAGCGCTATGGGGGTCTGAACAGACCGAGAGCAAAACCCCGTGCGTGTGCAGCTTAGCTTAAGTAAAGAAACGGATACCATAGACCGTTATTGGCACAGGAACTGGGGAGTCTAAACGGACCAGAAACAAAGCCCCGTGTGTGTGCAACTCAGCTTAAGTACAGAAACGGAGGTGAAATTGACTGGAGTGATGTTATGGGCACGCGCAGGAATTCAGAGATATCTAGTAATGCGTGCATGGACAACCAGTGGTGAATAATATTTAGCAATGGAACAAAAAGATTACCAATTCGTAATCAATTAAGAAGTCATCAATTAAGACGACATATACCCCTAGGCCAAATGGTGTTGGCAGATGGTGGAGAATGTTGGTAAAAATAGGGGGTATTTTTTATAGTGAGTGGTGATAAACAAGAAAGTGGGGGACATTAAAGGATATTACCCCAAGGGACATTGTCATTGAGTCCGTGGAGGCTAGTCCCCAAACGGTACACCCACCTCTGTTCCCTTTCAAACAGCACTTTGGGGATATTATAACCGCTTGATATCTCTTCTATCACTGTCCATCTCAGATCGTTGGTAGTGTGGTTTGCAGAGAGAAAATGTTCGCTCATTCTGGTTGTGGTGCGTTTGCACCTAATGTTACTGCGGTGTTCACATATCCGGAGTCGCACCTTTCGTGTCGTCATCCCTACATATCGTAGGTCGCAGGGGCAGGTAATGAGGTAGACCACATTCATAGTGTTGCAATTTGTGTGACCCCTTTGGGTCCAGGTCTTGTTAGGTTCTAGCTCAAGGGTTTTGCTATGTGTGGTCAGGTGGCATACACTGCAGTCAGAGCAGGGGAAATGCCCAGTGACCTTAGGGAGGCCCCAAGCTTCCGTTATAGATCTCATTGGGGTCTCACGTGGCAGCAGTGGTCGTGTGTGTACTAGATTGTTGCGGAGGCTTTGTGCGCGTTTAAATGAGAAGAGGGGTTTGTCCCAGTTGCGGTTTGCGCTGTTGATTATACCCCAATGTTTGTTGATGGTCTTTTTGAGTTGATTAGAAAGGGAACAGTATGTGGTGACACACGTAAGTGGGATAGAGGTAGTATCCTTTGTGTAGTCTGTTAGGAGTACATCCCTCGGTTGGTTTCTTGCACGTTTGTAGCTTCTGGATAGGAGGGGTGAGGGATACCCTCTCTTACTCAGTTTAGTAGTTAAATCCTGAGATTGGCTCTTGAAATCACTCAGGGTGGTGCAATTCCGACGTAAGCGGAGATATTGTCCGTAGGGTAGATTTTCCCTTAGTGGACGCGGGTGAAAACTGGTGAAATCGAGGAGATTGTTTCTTGAGGTGGGTTTGTAATAGGTCCTGGTTTGAAAGGACCCTCGTACTTTTGTTATCACCACGTCCAGAAATACAACCTCAGTGTCGTCATATGTATGGGTGAACCTCAGATGTGGGTTCAGGGTATTGATCCATTGTAGGAAGGATTGGAGGGTATTGTCACTACCTTGCCAGATCAGGAGCACATCATCAATGTAGCGCTTCCATAGGGCTATGGAAGAGCGATAGGGGTTTGAATTAGGGAGGATGAACTTCTGTTCAAAAGCATAGACGTACAGTCCCGCTACACTTGGAGCAAAGGTACTCCCCATGGAAGTACCCGTGGTTTGGAGGAAGAGTTGACCCTTGTATATGATTCATTCATATACAATCAACCATTACTCCGGATGCCCAATGCATTTCGGGCTGTTCGAGCCCTTCATCAGGGGCGGCACTGATGGAGGGAAAAGTCAGGAGTCAGCAACAATATCCAGACTTGTTGTAGCAAATAATACAGGTTAGTTAACAAACGAATAGAGTGATGTGGTGGTACTATAGAGGAAAATTACCCAAACGAGAATGTGAAAGTAAAAAAGAAGGCGTGAAGGTTTCCGAGGAATTCTGTGCTCCCAGTCGCTCATGGTAACCTGAAAACGGGTAGATGGAGGATAGTAGTGCTCACGAAAGGGTAACGCGAAGGTGTTCCGCTCAAGCAATGTGAATCGGTAGTTGGGTCAATTCTACACTACCATTTGAAGAAAAGGTCTAATAAATTAAACCGATCTCGGATACAGCTTTTTGTGGAATTTATTTTACGAACAAAGAGAAGCCATTTCTCATTACGAGTGCAACACGAGTTACACTTCCTTCACAGGATCGTGCTGACTTTTCCACAGTGTTGGATGACACACATGATTAGGAGGCCAGGGTGTCTCAGGGGACTGTAGTGGGCACACTGCTCCATGGTCCTGGAATGAGCTGACTCTACCATGTACAACCGTCATGGCACTATGCATATCTCACACTCATGCACATCATGTCTGAGGCCACAACATTGCACATACATGCTGCAAGGGTGTCCAGTTGAAAGCTCACACTCCTATGTTGAGAATCAGCATTAGTGACAACAACTATGGACCCCCTACATAGTGAACAGGTCATGGCACAGGCAAGGTACCGACACAAGTCACAGACCACCCTCCCACATGATGCAGAAAGCAATGTGCACTTAGATGTACTGGCACCCTAGATGACCATGTGCAAATGTGATTACACACACACCAGGGGACACATGTCAAGGAGAGGAAGGGATGAAAAAGATCCCCAGGTGACATTTGGAAACAGAAAATGCACTGCACATATGAACTCTGGGAGTGTATTCATGCAAAATAGCACTTCCTAAAGCTGGCGACACATAACACAACAAGAAGCCATGTACCTACCCCCTCCTTGCTGCAGTCCCTCCTCTAACTGCCTATCGAGGTCAGGGAAGACCACTGCCAGGACACGTTTCATGTTGTGGGTCAGGTGTCGGCGCCGGCCGTGGTGGCGAGGTGGAGAGAGCTTGAGCTGGACCCGGGAAATCCGCCGGGTACAGCACCGGATGTCCTGCCACCTCTTGCAGACCTGGGCCAGCTGCCGATCACGCCACCCCCCCCGCAGTCCTCACGGCACTGACGACGTTGGTCCAGATGACCCCCTTCTCGTAGGCAGTTACCTGTCAGGATGACAAAGTGACACAACATCAATACACCTGCTCCAAGTCCCAGAAACACATCAGAACATCTTAGAAATGTTGAAGAAGGCATAGGATGCTGACAGGAATAGCCTCATTCACAACATGCAAGTGGCCTGTGTGCAAGCGCCAATGCAGTACATGGCATTGAAAGTCTACAGGTGGCATGAGGGGTGCAAAACAGTCAATGAACATGCCACACACTGTGCAGCACATGCAACAGCAGGCTGATGTGCAGCACGTGCCATGCAGTCACATGTCCCACTCCACTGACGCACCCTCGGCAGACTAGACAGACACACCCAGCCACTGATCACTGGCCTGTCATTGACTACAGCGGATACAACCCTCACTCTGCACATGTGCCATTTGCCAGGGGGGAGTCACAGATGTCGTGCCAGCTCTGCAAGTCAGACACAAAGCACGGCTCACTTGTCACATCATATGGTTAGATCAGTAGCCTTCAACATGCAGCTGTGGTGCAACACTTCACATAGACACTCACCCACATGACAAGGAACATTCACACATGTCAATGTCCATGAGGTCGTACACGTCATTTGGACACTCTCACCACAGGTCCACCCAACTCATACACATCTGTGGGTACAGTCACCTGTCACACCGGGGGGACCACAGAATCACCTCAGGACAACAGGAATAAAAGCCCCCAAAGATAATCCAGGCTGAATGTCTCATGCACTATGCAGTGAAAGTCACTGTAAGCACCATGCAAGTGAGGAGTGCACACAGGAACTACATGATGCACTGCATGAGTGACATAAGCATGCCCCCCCCCCGGGACACACTCTGAACAACATTGCATGTCAGTCCCACCTGGACACAATATTGACAGTCACACAACAGGTGCATTGGCAAAGGTAGTGAACTCAGCACTCACGTGCTCCCCTGGTCTCCCATTTAGGCTGGTGTACTGTGGGAGGAGGACGTCCAGCAGGGCCTGATTCTCCTCCAGGGTGAATGGCTGGGCCCTCTCCACAGCACGAGACATGGTCCAGGGAAGCAGAGACAGCAGCAATGTTGTTGACAGGAAAGTTGTGCAGGCAAGTGCCCTCTCATGGCTTCTGGCTGCCTTATATCTGTCTTGCTGAGGGGCATTCATTTTGAGGAGTACATAGTGATTGGTCTGAATCATTTGCATCTTACGTTTACTCCAATCCCTTTAAACATACACCAGTGACAGCATTTGCATCGTTCAAATTTAGAGCATCATGTCAAGTCAACAACCACTTGGCAACATTGTATTTTGTGGCCAACTGACTTTTCCAGGACACCTGCTGGAAAAATTTGAAGAGAAAACTCGGTATCCATGGCAACCTGCATGCATTTAGGGCCTAATACCTGTCCCTTATGTGTCCCCTATGTAAATTTGAAAGCCACACACAGGTACGGTGCGTTTCACACGTACCCCTATGGCACCAGTTGCACAGTGCATTTGACACGTATGTTTAGGCACTGGTAGTACACGTACGTGTACCACCAGTGCCTACACGTATGTGTACAGGTACGTGTAGGCACTGGCAGTACGCGTACGTGTAGGCACTGGCTGTACACATACGTGTAGGCACTGGTAGTACACGTACGTGTACTACCAGTGCCTACAAGTACGTGTACTACCAGTGCCTACACGTATGTGTACTACCATGGTGTACACGTACTTGTACATGTACGTGTACGCACTAGTTGTACACGTACGTGTACTACCAGTGCCTACACGTACGTGTCCTACCAGTGCCTACACGTACATGTACTACCATGGCATACACGTACTTGTACACGTACGTGTATGCACTAGTAGTACACGTACGTGTAGGCACTGGTAGTACACGTACGTGTACTACCAGTGCCTACACATACGTGTACTACCATGGCGTTCACGTACGAGTACGCACTAGTAGTACACGTACGTGTAGGCACTGGTAGTACATGTACGTGTACTACCAGTGCCTACACGTACGTGTACCACCAGTACACACATACACGTACAGGTACGTGTAGGCACTGGTAGTACATGTACGTGTACAACTAGTGCGTACACGTACATGTACAGGTACGTGTACGCCATGGTAGTACACGTACGTGTAGGCACTGGTAGTACACGTACGTGTACAACTAGTGCGTACACGTACGTGTACGTGTACGTGTACTACCAGTGCCTACACGTACCTGTACACGTACGTGTACGCACTAGTTGTACACGTACATGTACTACCAGTGCCTACACGTACGGGTACGCATTTCACACGCTTACAATGGTTATACAGGCGCACACATGCCAGGAGTGGCGGGCTACGAGTCGCACATGGATGTCCATTAAGTACTTGTCAATGCATACTTTCATGTGCAGGCCCTAGGTGTGTTAGCCAGTGATCTTGCACAGGTCCTCTCATCTCGTTGCACAATTGCTGTGTTCTGACCTGTGGACACATGTCATGTGTGATGATGCACGATGTGGCAAACATCACCTTGCCACTTGCCACATGTGTGTCTGTAGTCCAACTGTGTCATGCATAGCAGCAGTGGGTGGCACACTCACCAACACCCACACCTGTCTCCTTATGCCAGGGACAGGGACACTTTATCAACTGACCTGTCACGATCAGCGTGCCCCTTTGGGACTATGTCGGCTGTGTGTCATGTGTTCACATGAGCTTCATGTCAGTGTCCCGTCAACGGCATCTGCTGTTGGTGCATCCAACAGGGGTCTGTGTGGAGATGGGCATGTAACACATCTACGCACACCATGCCACATGTGGATTCCCAAGGCTATAGGGTCTGTGTGCATGGGACATCATATATTTTCTGTCATACATGTGTTTTTTGTCTCAATGGCTGTGTCTTTGTGTTGTCACGTGTACCCCTTCATCGCACTGTGTTTGACATGTACATTTGACATTCCATGTGACCTGTGCGTGTGCCTTGCACTCAGCTGTCTGGATGAGATGACATCCTTCAAATGCAGCTATGTGGTTGTGTGTCACTCCGGTGATATCTGTGGCTCGTCACTCAGACTGCCCCCCAAATCTTTTCAGGGCATGTCATGTTGACTTGACAATCAACAGGTGTATCATGCATTTTGTAGGAGTGCCAGCAAGCTGCCATCTGTGTCCTGGATGTATTGCACACACCCGACTCCATAGTTACCTGATGTGTATTAGCAGTGTAGCATGTGCTATGTTCATTGACATTGATGTTTGCCGACTCTCAAGCTTCCTTCTTCAAAACTATGTTTTGCAGGGCACCACCTGTCCGAAGACTAATGCCAGACTTGGGTGCTGTTGGACCCGGCCTCGTAGCATGGCTCTACTGGTCCCCGCACCACCCCACCTGGTACCTGCAGCCCCGAGCTCACGGCCTAACCGATCCTTTCCACCAGAACACACGCACCCGACCCGGACATCCTCGTCCATGGCCTCTCCCCCTTCGGCCACCCCGGGCCTGCGTGCCCACTTCATGCACCAAGATGGCCGCCCGGCCCCAGCGCGACCCGGGCCTAGAGGCGCCACTCCGGCTGGAGGACATCACGCTTCCAGGGGATGAGAGAGGGAGGAGCAGTTTCTGTCGCACCTCTGAACTCCCCTGGGACGATGGGTTTCGATCGGCCCTCCGGCCTCCCTGAGAGCTGGCTCCACGCCTGCTGGGTGTCTGGGACTCCTCCCGACCCGGCCCTGAAAAGATCACAAGACAATGGCAGGAAACCCCGACAAGCGACCCCCAGGTGACAAGACCCCTGCCTGCACAGACTCCGGACATCAAAGAGGGGTCGACCTATAACAAGGGGTGCTCTGGGACTGTCTGGCAGATTGGACGCTGGAACAACGAGAGCCTGCTGACGCGGTCGCGGCTCCTGGAACTTAGAACCACCTGAGCCCTGCTGAGTGACTCGCGGCTCCCTGAAGATCGTAAGACCTCCGAACTGTACCTGAGCCCTGCTGAGTGACTCGCGGCTCCCTGAAGATCGTAAGACCTCCGAACTGTACCTGAGCCCTGCTGAGTGACTCGCGGCTCCCTGAAGATCGTAAGACCTCCGAACTTGTACCTGAGCCCTGCTGAGTGACTCGCGGCTCCCCGAAGATCGTAAAACCTCCGAACTTGTGCTTGAGCCCTGCTGAGTGACTCGCGGCTCCCTGAAGATCGTAAGACCTCCGAACTAGTACCTGAGCCCGCTGAGTGACTCGCGGCTTCCACAGACTCCACCGGTCCCGCCGGACCCCACGACCACCAGCCTACCCCCCAGCTCGAGGATTGTGAGCTGTGCGCCGGGTACGTCCGTGCCTTGAACCTTTTACCCGAGACTGTCCCGCTACCCCCTATCCCTTCCGAGACTCATTGAGCCCGTGCTCTCCTTGTACATATTTGCAGTGCTAATCTGTTTGATAAAGATTGATTCCTAAGGACACACGGTGTGGTGTTTCTGTGTCGTGTGGTGCCAGAAGTATGATCCTCGATACGAGATTTCTCCTCCTGAGGAGTCTCCCGCCAGTGCCCGGCTACGATACTTTGAGGGTGGGACTCAGGGTAGTCAGGACCCCCTTTCCGGGCTCCTCTGAGGTCGCCGTCTAACATTGGTGGCAAGCGACGGGATTCGGGCCCATCACCGAGAGATCGTACCGTGAACGACGGACGCACTACCGACAAAGATGGCGGAAGGAAACGCCATGATCCCCGCAGAAACCAACGCCAACAGAGTGTTCCAGGTGGAACAACTAGAAGAATACACACACAAAGAACTAAAGCAATTCTGCAAAGAACTTAGAATCGCTACCACCGGTCTCAACACCAAGGAAGATTTGCAGAAAGCACTGAAAGCCTGGGTGGATGCCGGGGCCTCCCGCCCGGAAGACACGGGGGAGCGCCCCGACGAGGCCGAACCCCCCCAAGGCGAAAGCAGCAGCAATCAGGTGCGAGGCATCGTACCAGACGGGGGCCTATCCCCGGAAGAACTCGCGGACAGAGAGAGAAGCCGCAATCACGAACTCGAGTTAGCTCAACTCAAAATCGAAGGCGAATTAAAGTTAGCGGAGCAGTAGAGCAAATGCGCGTGCAAGGCGAGCTAGAAGAGAAGAAGCTCCAACGGGAACACGAAGGAAGGAAGCTCCAACTAGAGCACGAACGCAGCTTGAAAGAAATCGAGCTCAAGGCCAGAAGCGAGGAAGGGAGGCCCCCGGGAAACCGAGAGGCGACCTCCCCAGCGGAGCAGAAGGTCCACATCCCCAAGGACGTGGTCAAGGAATATTATAAAAACGATGACATTCAACAATGGTTCAGGGCCTACGAGGTCGCCATGACCTCCCATCGGGTCCCGCAGAAGGACTGGGGGGCAGGGTTGTGGGGACGGTTTCTGAGCGAAGGAAGAGACACCCTGCTCGACCTACCCCTCTCTCTGCAGACCTCCTACAGCCACATGAAAGAGGCTCTACTCACAAGGTACGGTCTCACCCCTGAGATGTACCGTCAGCGATTCCGGGACTGCAGGAAAATCCCGGGCACCACCTGGGTGGAATATGTAAACTTTTTTAGTCTGGCCTTCGATGGGTGGGTCAAGGGCAGCAAAGTCACCACCCTTGAGGAACTCACCGACCTCCTGTTGTGGGAACACCTGGCTGCGAACTGCTTTGTGGAACTACGCCAGCATCTGCTTGACAGCAAACTCACCGATCCCAGGAAGCTGGCGGTGGAAGCAGACCGCTGGACCAACACCCGGGTCACCCGGGGCATGGTAGGAGAATACCCCCGAGCCAGTCAGGGACCACCCCGCCAGAGAGGAGGGGGGAACCAGGGAGGCCAGAGAGAGTCCCAGCCTAGCCCCCCAAAGACCCAACCTCCACCTTTCCCAGCGCCCCCCCACCAGTAACCGGACCCCCCGGGAGACGGGGACACAGGGTAACCGTCACTTGTTTCCGTTGCCAGAAGCCCGGGCACTACGCCAATGACCCAGAATGCCCCATGGCCACCCAAAACACCCCTGCAAGACAGATAGCCAACATAGCTCTGGGGGAGGAGGTTGAGGAAACCGGGGAGTGGGAACCCGCAGCCATGGCCCTAGTATCCCTGGGAGATAGGGAGATGGTCCCTGGTAGCCTCCTGCCCTCCAACACGAAGAAATACGGGCAGCTCGTCAAGATCAATGGCCACCAAATAGAGGCCCTGCGGGACACCGGGGCCAGCATCACCGGTGTCCTCAGGCACTTAGTCCCAGAGGAGCAGATCCTCCCCAACGTCTTTTGCCCAGTAATTTCCGCAGATAATAGAGAGAGTATGTGTCAGGTAGCTCTGGTGCCGTTTGAGTGGGGTGGAGTGATAGGTAAACTGAGGGTGGCCGTAAGACCCTCCCAGCCGGTCGACTGCCTCTTAGGGAACGACCTGGAGAGTTCTCCCTGGAAGCACGTCGAGCGCAAGGCCCACCTAGAGATGATGGGGCTCCCCGAGTGGGTGTGCGCCACCACCCGATCTATGTCAGCTCGACTTCCCCCCTGGGAGAAGTCGAAGACGCCCCGACCGAAGAAGTCAGAGCAGTAACCACCGAGGGTCCTCCCGTCCCCCCATCGGAAGGGCCCGTCGCCAGCGACGAACCCTCACTGTCCGACACCGCCCCGGTCCCTGAGTTGGGCGATCTACCCGAGTTAGCCCAATGGCGCCACGAGGGCGGGCCCACCCGGGAGGAGTTTTGCCGGGAGCAAGCCACTTGTCCTTCCCTGGTCGGACTACGGCGCCAGGCCGAGGGCCAAGCCGCAGGCGACCAAACTGGAACGCACCGAATTTATTGGGAGAATAACATTTTATACAGTGAGCAGAAGTCGGTGGAGCTGGGATCCGGACGGGTGCTGGTGGTACCCCTCCGCTTCCGAGACTTCCTCCTGGGCTTAGCCCACGACGTCCCCCTCGCCGGCCACCTGGGTCAAGACAAGACCTACAGCCGTCTCGTGACCCATTTTTACTGGCCTAGAATGAGAGCAGCTGTAGAGGGCCACTGCAAGTCCTGTCCCACGTGCCAAGCTAGTGGGAAGAGTGGGGGGAAGCGCAAGGCTCCCCTCCAACCCTTCCCGGTCGTCAGTACCCCCTTCGAACGAGTCGGGATCGACATCGTGGGGCCACTGGACCCCCCCACCTCCCAAGGGCACCGTTTCATCCTGGTCCTGGTGGATCACGCCACCCGATACCCTGAGGCGATCCCCCTACGCACCGTCACGGCCCCCGTAGTGGGCCGGGCCCTGATGGGGATCTTTTCCCGGGTAGGTTTTCCCCGCGAGGTCGTGAGCGATCGCGGGACTAATTTTATCTCGAAGTACATGACGTCCCTGTGGCAACAATGTGGAGTGTCCTACAAGTTCACCACCCCGTACCATCCCCAAGGGAACGGCCTAGTAGAGAGGTTTAACAGGACTCTGAAAGGGATGATCACCGGCCTAGAAGAGCCCCTCCGGCGCAAGTGGGACGTCCTGCTCCCCTGCCTCTTGTTCGCTTACCGAGAGGTCCCCCAGAAGTCCCTAGGGTTCAGCCCGTTTGAGTTGCTCTATGGACACCCCGTCCGAGGTCCCCTCAGCTTGGTTAAGGAAGGGTGGGAGGCGGCACCCCAGACCACCCCACGAGATGTGTTCCACTATGTTCTGACCCTCCGGAACCAGACCAGGAAGTTCCGAGCACTGGCCGAGGCCAACCTAGAGACAAGCCAAGAAGAGATGAAGCGCTGGTACGACCAGAATGCCACTCTGGTCGAGTTCCAGCCGGGCCAACAAGTATGGGTCATGGCCCCGGTGAAGCCAGGCGCCCTCCAAGACAGGTGGACCGGGCCCTACAAAGTGATTGAGCGGAAGAGTCAAGTCACATACTTGGTGGACGTCCAGTCGCCTCGGGATCCCCTTCGGGTCCTTCACGTGAACCGCCTCAAGCCTCACTTCGTGCGGACAGAACTAAGCCTCCTGCTGGCCACCGATGACGGGGCCGAAGATGAGTCCGATCCCCTCCCGAACCTCCTGTGTGTCAAGGAGCAGGATGGCTCCGTGGAGGGAGTGAACCTCTCCCCAGCTCTCACTGCCCAGCAACAAGAGGACTGCCGCCAGCTACTAGGACAATTTGCCGACCTCTTCTCCCTGATCCCCCGAGTCACCGACTGGTGTGTCCATGACGTGGACACCGGGGACAGCCCGCCGGTGAGACACCGAGCATACCGGGTCCCAGACCGGGTCCGGTCCTGCATCCAAGCTGAAGTCTCAAAGATGTTGACCATGGGGGTGATCGAGCCATCTGACAGTCCCTGGGCCAGCCCCGTGGTCCTGGTCCCGAAGGCAGCGGCCCCCGGTGTCGCCCCCGAGCTCCGGTTCTGTGTGGACTACCGGGGGCTCAATGACGTCACCCGAGCCGATGCCCACCCCATTCCACGAGCCGACGAGCTCATTGACCGACTCGGGGCAGCCCGGTTCCTCAGCACCTTCGACCTCACCTGCGGATACTGGCAGATTGCGCTCACCGAGGGAGCCAAGGAGCGGTCCGCCTTCTCCACCCCAGATGGGCATTACCGCTTCCGCGTAATGCCCTTCGGAATGAAAAATGCCCCGGCCACCTTCCAGCGACTGGTGAATAGAGTCCTGGCCGGGCTGGAACAGTTCAGCGCAGCCTATCTAGACGACATCGCCGTTTTCAGTTCCGAATGGAGTGAGCACCTCCAGCACCTCCGGAGGGTGCTAACCGCCCTGCGCCAGGCAGGCCTCACTGTAAAAGCCAGCAAGTGCCAAATTGGGCAAGGATCAGTAGTCTACCTGGGGCACCAGGTCGGGAGTGGCCAGGTCGCCCCTCTACAGCCGAAGATCGACGCCATCGTGGCCTGGGAACACCCCACCACCCAAACGGAGGTCCGAGCCTTTCTGGGCCTCACTGGCTACTACCGAAGATTCATCAAGGGGTATGGCAGCCTTGTCGGCCCCCTCACAGAACTCACATCCAAAAAACAGCCAAAGAAGGTGCAGTGGACGACCGCCTGCCAGGAGGCGTTCGATGCCCTAAAGAAGGCCATGTGCACGGCCCCCGTCCTCCAGGCCCCCGACTACTCCAGGGAGTTTGTAGTCCAAACCGATGCCTCCGAGCATGGCATTGGGGCCGTCCTGTCCCAGGTGAATGACCAAGGCCTAGACCAGCCCGTCGCCTTCCTCAGCCGGCGGCTGTTGCCCAGAGAACAGCGATGGAGCACCATTGAGCGCGAAGCCTTTGCCGTGGTCTGGGCACTCAAGAAACTACGCCCCTACCTGTTCAGCACCCATTTCAAAGTCCAAACCGACCATCGGCCCTTGCGATGGCTCATGCAGATGCGGGGAGAAAACCCCAAGCTACTGCGGTGGTCAATCTCCCTCCAGGGGATGGATTTCAACGTAGAACATCGCCCTGGTACGGACCACGCCAACGCTGACGGCCTCTCCCGGTTTTTCCGCCTCAGCGAAGAGAACCCCCCAAGATGATGGGCAGTTCTCTCCGGCTTTCAGCTGGGGGGGACGCGTGTTGGACCCGGCCTCGTAGCATGGCTCTACTGGTCCCCGCACCACCTCACCTGGTACCTGCAGCCCCGAGCTCACGGCCTAACCGATCCTTTCCACCAGAACACACGCACCCGACCCGGACATCCTCGTCCATGGCCTCTCCCCCTTCGGCCACCCCGGGCCCGCGTGCCCACTTCATGCACCAAGATGGCCGCCCGGCCCCAGCGCGACCCGGGCCTAGAGGCGCCACTCCGGCTGGAGGACATCACGCTTCCAGGGGATGAGAGAGGGAGGAGCAGTTTCTGTCGCACCTCTGAACTCCCCTGGGACGATGGGTTTCGATCGGCCCTCCGGCCTCCCTGAGAGCTGGCTCCACGCCTGCTGGGTGTCTGGGACTCCTCCCGACCCGGCCCTGAAAAGATCACAAGACAATGGCAGGAAACCCCGACAAGCGACCCCCAGGTGACAAGACCCCTGCCTGCACAGACTCCGGACATCAAAGAGGGGTCGACCTATAACAAGGGGTGCTCTGGGACTGTCCGGCAGATTGGACGCTGGAACAACGAGAGCCTGCTGACGCGGTCGCGGCTCCTGGAACTTAGAACCACCTGAGCCCTGCTGAGTGACTCGCGGCTCCCTGAAGATCGTAAGACCTCCGAACTGTACCTGAGCCCTGCTGAGTGACTCGCGGCTCCCTGAAGATCGTAAGACCTCCGAACTGTACCTGAGCCCTGCTGAGTGACTCGCGGCTCCCTGAAGATCGTAAGACCTCCGAACTTGTACCTGAGCCCTGCTGAGTGACTCGCGGCTCCCCGAAGATCGTAAAACCTCCGAACTTGTGCTTGAGCCCTGCTGAGTGACTCGCGGCTCCCTGAAGATCGTAAGACCTCCGAACTATTACCTGAGCCCGCTGAGTGACTCGCGGCTTCCACAGACTCCACCGGTCCCGCCGGACCCCACGACCACCAGCCTACCCCCCAGCTCGAGGATTGTGAGCTGTGCGCCGGGTACGTCCGTGCCTTGAACCTTTTACCCGAGACTGTCCCGCTACCCCATATCCCTTCCGAGACTCATTGAGCCCGTGCTCTCCTTGTACATATTTGCAGTGCTAATCTGTTTGATAAAGATTGATTCCTAAGGACACACGGTGTGGTGTTTCTGTGTCGTGTGGTGCCAGAAGTACGATCCTCGATACGAGATTTCTCCTCCTGAGGAGTCTCCCGCCAGTGCCCGGCTACGATACTTTGAGGGTGGGACTCAGGGTAGTCAGGACCCCCTTTCCGGGCTCCTCTGAGGTCGCCGTCTAACAGGTGCCATGAGGGAATGTGCCTGCATCCGCCGTTACAGATTCACTCAACAGTTGATTGAGGACCTGACAAACAGGCTGACACCACACCTCCAACCGCAACACAGGTATCCTACTGCGCTGACCCCCAAGATGAAGGTGATGGCAGCCTTACATTTTTTTGCCACAGGTACGTTTCAATTGACCATAGCTGATGTGGGTGGGATGTCCCAGACTATGTTCAGCCATGTCCTACGTGATGTTTTAGCAGCCATGTTGGAGCACCTTGATGAATTCATCAAATTTCCGAGTCCAGAGGGGTTGAGGGATGTCAAGGGGGATTTCTATGCCCTGGGTGGGATACCCTATGTAATTGGGTCCATTGATGGTTGTTAGAAATGAGGGGGCTCTGGTTGACGCAGGTGTGAACCCACAACAAGCAGGGACCCTTTACTTCTTGTCAGGGCGAAGGATGACTCCCCAGAATAACCCCTGCTCACCCTCTAGGTGCGTGGCGCGAGCAGTCTAGGCTAAGTCTCAGGCGTACACGGTTAAGCAAATGCAATTACACATACAGTAAACCCCTTGCATGCACCACAAACGGACACCAATCAGGAAGTATATAAAAATAAGCTTTTATGTAGATTCAGCAGATTCAAATACGAGGCCCAGTAACGTTGAACTTATGGGGCCACAATTCTTGGAAATACGGTAAAGTTCTCTTTGTTTTACGGAAAGTTCTTTAGGCGGGCACAAGGTAACTGTAGGCCTCCGTGCACTTCGTGCGGAGGCAGCGCCCAGGAAGCACACAGCAGATGACAGGGAAATAAGAACGTTGCGGACCCTGGATCCGATGCGAGCTCGCGGTCGAGTTCGTAAGTACAGTACCTTGTTTCTTGACGCAAAGGCGGGTGCGGGATTTCAGCGGCTCTTCGACAGAAGAGCGAGGCGGCGTCCGGGGCTCCCACACTTCACGATGGGGGTCTGATCTTCAGGCTCACGACAAGAGCGGGGTGTTGCAGGTGGCGGGTGAACAAAGCGGGGCAGCCGGGCACGCAGATACGTCCGGGCCGTCCGAGGCTTGGAGATGCTCACAAACGCCGATTCCGGCGGGAGGGTGAAGGTGCGCAGCGAGCCTCCAACGAGCGAGGTGACAGGGGCAGCCCAGCACAGCGTAGGGGGAGCGGCTCCGATCGAGCGAGGCTCTTCCCAAGGCGGGGGCGGCTAAGCAGTCCTGGTCACGGCTCAAGGGGGGACTGGGGCACGAGGGTCACAGCTCCGGCGAGGGAAAGGACTCCACAGTCCAGCAGCAGGCGAGTGAAGATCAGGTAGAGCCCAATGGTCCTGGGGCTCAGTTCAGGGGGCAAGCTCAGTTCCAAGCCCTTGGAGATCGTTTTGGAAAAGCACAAGTCTTGAAAGTAAAAGTAAAGTAAAAGTCTTCAGCAACAGTTTCTCTTCTCCCCTTTGGCAGCAAGGTCACCACTGCAGGCCAATCCCCCAGGATAGGGACAGTCTTCCTCCTACAGCTTTCCCGGTGCCTCCTCCTCAGGCAGAGATTCTTCTTGGTCAAAAGCGGATCTAGTTTCTCAGGAGCAGGGCTCCTCCATTTATACCACAAATCTTTTGTTCTCCCAGGCCAGGGGGGCCCTTGCCTAGTTCAGTCCGGTTTCTGAGCACTTTGTTTACGTGATGCAGGCTTCTCCTTTCAGAGTGCAGGGCAGAGTCATCAGACGCTCCACAGGGGGTGGAGCCGGCATCGAGGTAGCGGAGCACTGTCCCATTCAGAACCTAGGAGCACTCCTCCCACCCATCTACCTGTCGATCGTCCTATTCATACCAGGCTACCTAGCCCTGCCCATCTGGGTTCCCCAGCCCTGTCACTCACACCAGCCAGACATCAGATACACAACACGCAGAGGCGGCTGAAAGGTTTAGGCAAGCAAAGGCCAACTTTCTAAAAGCGGCATTTGCAAACCCGGAATATTAAAATAAACCTTGCGAAAAGATGTACCTTATTATTCCGAGTTCAGGCATACTAAACTCGATCTTCTACCATGTTCCCTGGGTCGGTTAGGATCATAGGGTGTAATAATCCAGGCCGCCCATACTGGCCTATGAGAACAGGGTAGCCTTGCAGTAGTGAACAACAAGATGGCGGTAATTCACTACTAGGACATGCCACGCATCCAGGCTTGTCCTACCTTAGGCTTACAACGCACCCTGCCCGTGGGCCTACCAGAGGGGTGACTAACATGCAGCTAAGGGAAGGTTTTAGGGACCGGCAAGTGTGGGCACTGGCCGGTCAGCATGTCAGTACCAGACTGCACGCAGGTTCTGCGATGGCAGACCTCAGACATATTTTACCGGCCGCTTCTGTGGGTGGCACAACCAGTGCTGCAAGCCCACCAGCGGTGTTCGCATTTACATGCCCTGGCGCCCCCGGCGCACTTTACTGGGGTCTGACAGTAAATCAAACAATCCAATCATGGAATCCAACCAACATATACAATTTACATAGGGAGCACTCGCACCGTGACACTGGTTGGCAGTGGCACAGCGCGCTGAGCGGCCACCACCATAAAAACACATGAGGCACAGCGACAAAAAGAGGAAGGGAGACTCACGCCAAGGTGCCAGGTCTAACACGTGTCCCTCCAGCTGAAAAGTGGGGAGAACTACCCTACCCCAGGGAGTTCCTCATCACTAAGGCGGAAAAATCTGGACAGACCGTCAGCATTGGCGTGATCTGTGCCAGGGCGATGTTCCACCGTGAAATCCATACCCTGTAGGGAAATGGACCACCTCAACAGCTTTGGATTCTCACCCCTCATATGCATCAACCATCTGAGGGGCCTGTGGTCCGTCTGAACCCGGAAGTGAGACCCAAACAAGTAGGGTCTTAGCTTCTTCAGCGCCCAGACCACAGCAAATGCCTCACGCTCAATAGCACTCCACCTTTGTTCCCGTGGAAGTAACCTCCTGCTAAGAAAGGCTACGGGTTGATCTAGGCCCTCCTCATTAATCTGTGAAAGAACAGCCCCCACACCATGCTCTGAAGCGTCTGTCTGAACGATAAACTCTTTGGAGAAGTTGGGAGCCAAGAGCACGGGCGCCGTGCACATAGCAGTTTTCAAGGCCTCAAAAGCTTTCTGACAGGTGTCCGTCCAGATCACTTTCCTGGGCTGCTTCTTCGAAGTCAGCGCTGTCAAGGGGGCAACCATGTTGCCATACCCCTTGACAAACCTCCTGTAGTACCCGGTGAGACCTAGGAAGGCTCTCACCTCCGTCTGGGTTTTGGGCGCCTCCCAATTCAGGATGGTTTCTATCTAGGGCTGAAGGGGTGCCACCTGGCCACTCCCAACTTGGTGTCCCAAGTACACCATGGAACCCTGCCCGATCTGGCACTTACTCGCCTTGATCGTGAGGCCTGCCTTGCGCAGCGCCATCAACACTTCCCAGAGGTGACGCAAGTGTTCCTCCCAAGTGGAGCTGAACACTGCGATGTCATCCAGGTAGGCTGCACTGAACGAATCCAGCCCAGCCAACACCTGGTTGACCAATCTCTGGAAGGTGGCAGGGGCATTCTTCATCCCAAATGGCATAACCCGGAACTGGTAGTGCCCATCTGGGGTGGAAAATGCTGACCTCTCTTTGGCCCCCTCGGTCAAGGCGATCTGCCAATACCCAGACGTTAAATCAAACGTGCTGAGGTAGTTGGCAGCCCCTAGCCGATCGATGAGCTCATCAGCTCTGGGGATGGGGTGTGCGTCGGTCCTAGTGACCGAATTGAGTCCTCTGTAGTCCACACAGAACCGGAGTTCGGGTGTGGCTCCTGGCGCTGCAGCCTTTGGGACCAAGACCACGGGGCTGGCCCAAGGACTGCTAGAAGACTCAATTACCCCGAGGGCAAACATCTTGGAGACCTTCTCCTTGATGCATGTCCTCACCCTGTCAGTCACCCTGTAGGCCTTGTGCCGCACAGGTGGACTATCCCCAGTGTCCACATCATGGACGCACCAATCAGTGACACCAGGGACCAGGGAAAACAGGTCAGAAAACTGTCCCAGCAACTGGCGACAATCATTCTGTTGCTCAGGGGTCAGGGTAGAAGAGAGGATGACACCATCCACTGACCCATCTTGCTCCTTGGCTGACAGGAGGTCAGGAAGAGGTTCTGTCTCCTCTTCCATTCCAGCATCTGTTGCCAAGAGCATGCCCACTTGGGACCTCTCCAAGTGGGGCTTGAGGCGGTTGACATGTAGGACCCTTAAGGGGTTCCTAGGAGACTTCAGGTCCACCACGTAGGTAACAGGACTCTTGCGCTCCACCACCTCAAAGGGACCGGTCCACTTATCCTGGAGCGCACACGGCTCCACGGGGGCCAAGACCCATACTTTCTGTCCAGGCTGAAGCTCTACCAGAGTGGCATTCTGGTCGTACCACCGCTTCATCTCCTCCTGGCTGGCTTCCAGATTTGCCTCAGCAAGTTGCCTGAATCGCCTAGTCTGATTCCTGAAGGCCAGCATGTAACTATATACATTCTGGGGAGGCTTCCTGGGAGATTGCTCCCAGCCTTCTTTGACCAGACTTAGAGGTCCTCTGACTGGGTGACCATACAGAAGCTCAAAGGGACTGAACCCCAGAGACTTCTGTGGCACCTCACGGTAAGCGAAGAGAAGGCATGGTAAGAGGACGTCCCACTTACGCCTCATGGCTCCTTCTAGGCCCATTATCATGCCTTTGAGGGTTCGGTTGAATCTCTCAACCAACCCGTTTCCTTGGGGGTGGTAAGGGGTGGTGAACTTGTAGGTTACACCACACTCTTGCCAAAGAGATTTCATGTATTTGGACATGAAATTGGTACCTCGGTCAGACACCACTTCTAGAGGGAATCCCACTCGGGAGAAAATTCCCATCAGTGCCCGTCCCACCACGGGGGCCGTCACTGTCCTTAGAGGAATGGCTTCCGGGTACTGGGTGGCATGGTCCACCAGGACTAGGATGAACCTATTGCCCATCGCTGTCCTGGGGTCCAGTGGCCCTACAATGTCAATCCCCACTCGCTGGAATGGGGTACCGACCACAGGGAATGGTTGGAGTGGAGCCTTCTGCTTCCTTCCACTCTTTCCACTTGCCTGGCAAGTCTGGCATGTCCTGCAGTGAGTATCTGAACTCCTGCGCATTTGAGGCCAATAAAAGTGGGCGACAAGCCTTTCAAAGGTCTTGTCCTGCCCCACATGCCCTGCCAATGGCACATCGTGAGCCAGCCCCAGTAGGAAGGCTCTGAAGTCCTGGGGTACCACCAGCGCACGGGCTGACCCAGGCTCAGCAACCTTAGGCTCTGTATATAGGAGGTCGTTCTCCCAGTAAACGAAATGCGATCCTGACTGATCACCTGCGGCCTGGTCTGCAGCCTGCTGCCGCATACCCACGAGAGAAGGGCACTCCTTCTGTGCCTTGCAAAAGTCCTCCCTGGTGGGACCCCCTTCCTGCTGCCAATGGGTCAGCTCCGGCAGGTCTCCCAGTTCAGCTATCTGCTCCCCTGTAGGCTCCAGGGCATCCCCCTCAAGGTCTGCTTCCTCCTGGACCGTGGGAACTTCAGGGGCCGGCTTCCCGCGCCCCTTGCTCCTCTCTCTGAGGCCGGTTCCTGGGCCTCCCTCTCAGGCTCCAGGACCTCTTGAGTACCTCTACTGGCTGCCATGGACCGTGTGGTGACACACGCCCAATCCGTCATACCCAACATCTCCAGGTGAGCACTCCGCTCCACCTTAGCCCAAGGTGAGCTCTCCAAATCGTTCCCTAACAAACAGTCTACAGGCATGGCGGGCCTCACAGCTACCTGAAGAGTACCAGAGATCCCCCCCCACTCAAAGGGAACCTGAGCCACCTTGCAGTGTCTCTCTGTGTTGTCAGCGGCAACAACGGGATAGAATGCATTGGGGACCACCTGCTCCTGAGACACCAGGTGACACCTGACAGCTGTCACACTGGCTCCTGTATCTCTAAGAGCTTCCACTCTATGGCCATTTATGGTCACCCACTGCCTGTACTTCTTAGTGTTCTCAGGCAGCGGGGTTGGAGGGACCACTTCACGGTCTCCTAGCGAGACCAGGGACATCTCTGCGGGACCCCACCCACCTTGGACATCCCTCTCCTCCCCCAAGGCTACACTAGTCACCTGCCGGGGCGGAGCACCAGTGGGTGCTGGTTTACCAAACAATGGACACTTTACATCAGAGGCAAAATGCCCCAAATTGTTACACCTGTAACATCTTACGGGCCCCTTTTGAACAGGAGGACCTGTCGGGGCCCCGGTCGGTTTCTGGGGTGGGGGAGGCTGAGAACCCTTCCCTTGGTTCCCTTGGGGACTATTTTGGGGCCCTTTTTGGAACTGCTTCTGTTTACCCCTGTCCCCCCCACTCTTCTGCTGGGGACCCTGCCCACCTTTGGCGGAATCTCCCACGGTACCCTTGTGGACCCTGGTACTGACCCAGCGGTCCGCCTCCTCAGCAAGCTTCCTCGGGTTAGTCAGCTTACTATCTATCAGGTGCTGGCGTAGCTCAGGAAAACAATTACTGGACAAGTGCTCCCATGCCACCAGATCAAGAAGCCCTTGATAATCATTCACCTTACTACCCTTTACCCAACCATCCAGCGCTCTGCAAAAGAAAGTCACATACTCCACATACGTACTATTGGGAATCTTAGTGCAACCCCTGAACCTCTGTCTATATAACTCAGGGGTCAACCCATACCTAGCCATCAATGCTTCCTTCATATGGGCATAAGAATTTCGAACATCAACAGGTAAATCTAACAGTGTGTCCCGCCCTTCACTCAGGAACCTTCCCCACAACCCCGCTCCCCAATCTTTCTCAGGGACCCGGTGGGAAGACATGGCTACCTCGTAGGCTCTGAACCACTGCCCGATGTCGTCATTCCTGAAGAACTCCTTCACTACATCCTTGGGAATATAAACTCTTGGTTCCGCCGGTACTGGCGGTGTGCTGCCACCAGAGGGATTAAGCTCCAAACTTTTTGCTTTCAGCTCCAGCTCCCTCAGCTTCATGTCATGCTCTAATTGTAGTTTCTTTTCTTCCATGGCTAATCTTTGTTTTTCCATATCCATCTGCCCATGAAGTTTTGCCATTTCCACCTCGTGTGCCCGGGTTGCGGCCCTGTCTGCCAACTCTTCTGGCGACAGGCACCTGCCAAACTCATGGACACTTTCTGGTGGGACCACTTCCACCTGATTCTCTGGTGCCTTTGACTCATACCAGGCCCTCAGCGCCTTCACAAATTGGGTCTTGTTTTTCAATCCAGTTTGGGCAATCCTGAACTTGGAGCAAAGACCTTTCAAGTCTTCATTGGTACGATTCTGAAGTGCGTCTTCCTCCCAATCTACGTCTTCAAATCCAGAGATTATGGAAGCCGCCCTTCCGGCTGAAAGTGAACCAGGCATGGCTCTAGCAACGGAACCTCTTGGCAAAACAAAAACAAATGCTAGCCTTGTGGCTGTGTTACTGGTCTGCTCCCACTACGTGGTGATCAGTGATTCACTATACGCAAACCACAAATGCAAATCCGTAAATCCTCACCGCTGCCACCAATGTTAGAAATGAGGGGGCTCTGGTTGACGCAGGTGTGAACCCACAACAAGCAGGGACCCTTTACTTCTTGTCAGGGCGAAGGATGACTCCCCAGAATAACCCCTGCTCACCCTCTAGGTGCGTGGCGCGAGCAGTCTAGGCTAAGTCTCAGGCGTACATGGTTAAGCAAATGCAATTACACATACAGTAAACCCCTTGCATGCACCACAAACGGACACCAATCAGGAAGTATATAAAAATAAGCTTTTATGTAGATTCAGCAGATTCAAATACGAGGCCCAGTAACGTTGAACTGATGGGGCCACAATTCTTGGAAATACGGTAAAGTTCTCTTTGTTTTACGGAAAGTTCTTTAGGCGGGCACAAGGTAACTGTAGGCCTCCGTGCACTTCGTGCGGAGGCAGCGCCCAGGAAGCACACCGCAGATGACAGGGAAATAAGAACGTTGCGGACCCTGGATCCGATGCGAGCTCGCGGTCGAGTTCGTAAGTACAGTACCTTGTTTCTTGACGCAAAGGCGGGTGCGGGATTTCAGCGGCTCTTCGACAGAAGAGCGAGGCGGCGTCCGGGGCTCCCACACTTCACGATGGGGGTCTGATCTTCAGGCTCACGACAAGAGCGGGGTGTTGCAGGTGGCGGGTGAACAAAGCGGGGCAGCCGGGCACGCAGATACGTCCGGGCCGTCCGAGGCTTGGAGATGCTCACAAACGCCGATTCCGGCGGGAGGGTGAAGGTGCGCAGCGAGCCTCCAACGAGCGAGGTGACAGGGGCAGCCCAGCACAGCGTAGGGGGAGCGGCTCCGATCGAGCGAGGCTCTTCCCAAGGCGGGGGCGGCTAAGCAGTCCTGGTCACGGCTCAAGGAGGGACTGGGGCACGAGGGTCACAGCTCCGGCGAGGGAAAGGACACCACAGTCCAGCAGCAGGCGAGTGAAGATCAGGTAGAGCCCAATGGTCCTGGGGCTCAGTTCAGGGGGCAAGCTCAGTTCCAAGCCCTTGGAGATCGTTTTGGAAAAGCACAAGTCTTGAAAGTAAAAGTAAAGTAAAAGTCTTCAGCAACAGTTTCTCTTCTCCCCTTTGGCAGCAAGGTCACCACTGCAGGCCAATCCCCCAGGATAGGGACAGTCTTCCTCCTACAGCTTTCCCGGTGCCTCCTCCTCAGGCAGAGATTCTTCTTGGTCAAAAGCGGATCTAGTTTCTCAGGAGCAGGGCTCCTCCATTTATACCACAAATCTTTTGTTCTCCCAGGCCAGGGGGGCCCTTGCCTAGTTCAGTCCGGTTTCTGAGCACTTTGTTTACGTGATGCAGGCTTCTCCTTTCAGAGTGCAGGGCAGAGTCATCAGACGCTCCACAGGGGGTGGAGCCGGCATCGAGGTAGCGGAGCACTGTCCTATTCAGAACCTAGGAGCACTCCTCCCACCCATCTACCTGTCGATCGTCCTATTCATACCAGGCTACCTAGCCCTGCCCATCTGGGTTCCCCCAGCCCTGTCACTCACACCAGCCAGACATCAGATACACAACACGCAGAGGCGGCTGAAAGGTTTAGGCAAGCAAAGGCCAACTTTCTAAAAGCGGCATTTGCAAACCCGGAATATTAAAATAAACCTTGCGAAAAGATGTACCTTATTATTCCGAGTTCAGGCATACTAAACTCGATCTTCTACCATGTTCCCTGGGTCGGTTAGGATCATAGGGTGTAATAATCCAGGCCGCCCATACTGGCCTATGAGAACAGGGTAGCCTTGCAGTAGTGAACAACAAGATGGCGGTAATTCACTACTAGGACATGCCACGCATCCAGGCTTGTCCTACCTTAGGCTTACAACGCACCCTGCCCGTGGGCCTACCAGAGGGGTGACTAACATGCAGCTAAGGGAAGGTTTTAGGGACCGGCAAGTGTGGGCACTGGCCGGTCAGCATGTCAGTACCAGACTGCATGCAGGTTCTGCGATGGCAGACCTCAGACATATTTTACCGGCCGCTTCTGTGGGTGGCACAACCAGTGCTGCAAGCCCACCAGCGGTGTTCGCATTTACATGCCCTGGCGCCCCCGGCGCACTTTACTGGGGTCTGACAGTAAATCAAACAATCCAATCATGGAATCCAACCAACATATACAATTTACATAGGGAGCACTCGCACCGTGACACTGGTTGGCAGTGGCACAGCGCGCTGAGCGGCCACCACCATAAAAACACATGAGGCACAGAGACAAAAAGAGGAAGGGAGACTCACGCCAAGGTGCCAGGTCTAACAATGGTACACATGTGGCTTATGTACCACCACAGGCACAGGAACAAGCCTATCGCAACCGCAAACATTACCACTCAATAAATGCCCTTGTGGTGTGTCTTGCTAACATGCTGATTTCCCATGTCTGTGCACGTTTTCCAGGATCAGCACACAATGCCTACATCATGAGGCATAGCAGGGTGCCAAAATGATGCTGCGGCTGCACAACGAACGAGCATGTCTTGTTGGTGGGTATAGTCTTTTTGTCCTATGTGTTGCGGTATCTTTGTCTCTTACGGCATCTCGTGACCCACTTATTTATATGATGTTTCCATGTAGGGGACTCTGGCTATCCCAACATGCCATGGCTGCTGACACCTCTCCGCAACCCAAGAACAGCTGCAGATCACCGGTACAACAATGCACACGGGCAGACCAGGCGAGTGATTGAGAGGACGTTTGGACTACTGAAGAGCCGATTCCGGTGCCTGGACAAGACAGGCGGGTCCCTCCCTTATGCCCCGGAGAAGGTCTGCAAAATCTTCATTGTGTGCTGCATGCTGCACAACATGGCAGTTGAGAAGGCAGTCCCACTCATCCTGGATCCAGATGAGCAGGAGCATCCACCCGTGGAGGATCAAGGGCTTGGTCCCGAGGCTAGTGATGATGAGGAGGAGGGGGATGATATCCGGAGTCAGCTCATACGCAACTTCTTCTCATAATGGTGAGTCACTGGCTAGGAGTGTGCAAGCTTGTAGCATTGAGTGGCATGTGTTGCAATGTGTGTGTCCAGCTGACTGAATGCAAAGTGACTTGGATGTGTGTTCTGATGTGTCACTCGAGTGATGATGTCATGCAACACAGTTTTGCAGAGAGACTTGATTGGCAATTTACATGTGTCCAACATTGTTGCTGTTTTGTACACTTCCATGTGTGCGTAGAGAATCTTTTTTTGGTGACTTCTCGTGTGTCTGTCATTCCCAGGTATTTTGCACCTGTTGTCTGGCCGTGTCATCGTTGTCCTGCTATTACTCGTGTGCATTGCAACGTGTGCTGAATCAGCGTTCCATGCACGGACATGAGAAATGTCAGTTTGGGTAAGTATTGCAGCAAGGCTTTTGTGTGGTGAGACAGGTTGTGAATGTGTGGTAACTGCTTCTGTGCATGTTGTGGTACCATGCATACATGTCTTCTCACCATGGAGCATATGACATGTAGCATCACTCCCATGACATGAGAGTCAGCCTTCTTGACAGTCATCTATAGTGGAATATGTTGTCTGATGAAGGCTTCAATGTGTGTGTACCTTGGCTCTGAAACATTGCAGATGCTACGGGTGGACATAGTGGGGGACATCACAACAACATGCTCTATCATACACTTTCTGGGAGTGACCCATGAGTGAACTGACACTCCTTCCTTGACATACACCTGTTGCACTGTGCCTTGCAGACCTCCTTGTCTTTGTGTGTTGATTTTTGCATGATTTCTAACCCCTTCCGCCTGCTGCTGCCTCACCTGCGGCCCCGCCACTCCAAGTACCCTGATTCTGCAACCCCCACGCCTCAAAAATGCTCAGCCCTTCCCCCCCACCCATGTGTAATGCAGCCAGCAGCTTTTCTGTGCCACTGTAGCCCCAGCGCCGTGCCAAAGGCCGGACCGTCTGCGCCTGCACCATGCACAGTGCACGACCCGCTAGTCTTTGCATGACCCACATCACACATCCGGCTCATGCTGCAGTCACTCTCCAAGCAATGTCCTCATGACAATCATCCTCCTGCCATCAGGCAACCCCTAAGCACACACACGACACCTTCGCATGCTGAGTGTGCTACTCCAACTGCCTACACAGCGCTGCCCAGCCTGCCAGACCCTGTAAGTACAACCAGGTTATGTGCCTCCTACTCCACGCCCGCTCCATCCACCAGCACGCCATTGGACTCTGTTACCTCCTCAACACTACAGCCCCACACATCACCTTCATGACAGTAACCTGGACAAAAGCATCCTCAGCACATGACATCTTCATTGCCATCTCAGACGGATCCAAGATCTGCAGATCTGCAGGCCTACATCCACAATTCCGCTAAGCCATCAACACGTACATCTGCACGCAGGCCCTCACCTCCACAGGCTACATGTGGCTGGGGGCCAGTAACTTCTTGCTGGAGGAGACACACACCACCATCCATCATTGGTCCATCAACATTTGAATCCACGTCTCCAACAAGCAACACAGTGCCACTCACCCCGCTACCGATCCCTCAAAGATGCCTGATGTAAGTCGCCACAGACAAGCTGTTTGGGACACTGGAAACAACACCACCACCACACCCTGCAAACTCACACACTGGATCAGCAACTGATCCATCAATCTTGCCACATTGACGGGCTTTCCTGTGAAGCACAACAACAGTTAAGGCACATGGGACAAGGCAGACCTACTGGACTCCTACAGACCTAGCCGGACTCTTGTGCAAACCTTGCAACACAAAGAGACATCATTTTCCTTACAGCCCTGGAAAACACCCCACACAGCCATCACCATATCATCAGCAAGGCCAAGTGGAGATCCTTCAGATAGTGCCGAGACACCCAAACACACGACATCAAGTAGCTCATCAGCCTTGTGAGTGAACTGACAGCAGATCTCCATCCAAGACACCCCACCCTTGCAAGGCAGATCCCATCCCTTGCTACTTTGTACCACTGCAAGCTCATGGCCATACACAACAGCCTTGGCACACAGAGGCAGACAGCACTATTATCCGCTGGACAAACTCCCCTCAGGTCATGGACCCCCGTCAGCAGCAAGTACACAACCTGGCTCATGTGCACCATCCACTCTGGCTCTCCATCAGGCCCCTTCCCACACAACATCTCAACCACATCATTCGCCATCCTTGAAGCCCACGTCCTGCGCGTCATGAATGTCTCCTTTGAGTTAGCCACATTCCATGGCTGCAGGAGGCATGCAGAGCCCCAAGCCCTTCTTGAACAACGGACGGCAGTAACGCAGGATCTCCTGGTACATCAGCCTACTTCCCTACCCAGCAAATGTCACCAGGAGGACACTCAACTAGCAACTGACCAATGTCCTACATGCAACCAGCTCCAGCCAACTGGCACCAGACCGTTTTACACAGTAATCACACCACTGCAACCGTCATCATTGCCAACACCAACGACTACTTTACCCTGCTCAACAATGGTGAGGCCATCACCCTTGACCTCTCAACGCCATTCTACAACATGTGCTACCACACTGTCAGCTCACACATCTCCAACACTGGTATCCAGAGGAGGGCCCAGGATTCACTCAGGAAGTAGCTCACCAGCAAGGCCCAGGGAGTCTGCCTCCACCCTGCAACATGTAGTACACTGGGGTCATCTGGCTTATGCCACAGGGCTCTTCTCTCAGCATGACGATCTTCAATGTCTCCATGACCCCCCTCTCCACCATCACATGCGCACACAACCTCATCATCATCTGGTATGCCATTGACACCCAGCTGCTCCTCAAACTCACCAAAGAGCCACCCATTGCCAGATCCAAACTTCAAGAAGGCATGAGATCCGTTGATGAATGGCTGAACATCAGCCATCTGAGGCAGGACTTGGACAGGACAGAGGTCATCATATGAGGATTGTCCCCTTATGGCTGGTTCAACTCCTTGCATCCCACTGGTCTGTGCACTGCACCAGCACCCAGTGGCCACGCAGGCAAGCTGGTGTTCATCATGGACCCATCGCTCACAATTAACATGCAAATCACCAACATCTGTACCTCATGCTGCAACACCCTCCACATGCTGCTGATGACCCCCAGATAGATCCAATCCAAGGCAAGACAGACCGTCCCCCTGGTCCAGGACACCAGCCGGCTCAAATACAGCACCGGCCTCTACAGAGGACAACTGCAAACATGCAGGAGAACTTATCCACATCCATGGTGCATCCGCACACCTCATCTGCAACATCCCCCGCCCCAGCCACATCACCGTTCACCTGGGAGAGGTACCATGGCTCACTGTGTGCTGCAGGATCACCTTC
Organism: Triturus cristatus; assembly: GCF_964204655.1. NCBI lineage: Eukaryota > Metazoa > Chordata > Amphibia > Caudata > Salamandridae > Triturus > Triturus cristatus. The sequence continues at coordinate 695,271,322 of NC_140591.1, forward strand.
AGACTCCTCAACCACACTCAGGAGGCACTCCACAACCCCAGACCCAAACCGACCTTGGACGTGTGTCATCCAACACCCCGTTGGCCCTACTGCATGCAGCCCACCTTGCCCTGGCTAGCATTCATCACATCCACATAACCTCTGCATGCAGGAGATAGTTCTCCCACCTCGCAAAACAGACCTGGTACTCCCTCCCCGGGCACATCAACATGACCCATGAACTCTACACCTTTATGTAACTCTACCAAATGTGTCTGTCAGAGCAATATAGCAAGCCCCCCCATAGCAGCTTGAGGGCATCACGGGTGAGTGTTAGGCTCCATGTCTGTATTTTGTGATACATTGTGAGCCATGTGTGTCCTCGACCGGACTCAGATCCAAGTGTATGGATGGCTGGAGTTAGTTCCACACTCAGGCATACTTTAACATATCCCCACACGTAGGTTGTGGACTCATGCTAAATGACTGCAACATGAAATTACAAGTATTAATTTATTATTTTCGAGCTCTGGGGAGTGATTTGTGCACAGGAAATGGGGAAATGCAGGGACCATAGAATCCAAAGTTCACAGGGGGAGAGGGGATCCTTGGCATTTGAAGTCATCAGAGTCCAGCCCACAGTGTTTGGCATCATTGGTCAGACTGTGACCAGCAAGTCCATGTGGCAGATGATGTCAGTCAATGGGGTGATGCTGTCGCACATGAAGGCCAGGTGCCTGGCCAGGTGACCTGGGAGATGTGGATGGCCTGCTGCTTCTCACGGTCTTTTCCGTGGATGACTAACCTTCCTCCGGGGAGCCTCAGATGCAGGCCTTGACGATGTTTGGGACGCTCCGTCGGAAGAATCCTCCTCCTCCTCCCTCCCTGTGGCTGGTGCTGGTCTGCGCCTGGTGTCACAGGGAGGGTTGGCCGTGTTGTCGGCGATCCGACGGAGTGAATAGCTTATGTCCCTTTGCACCGCCAGGAGCTCAGCCAGTCTTGTCTCCATCCGTCCTTTGTGTTGTTGTTGACTGGCGTGTTGCTCGGCCTGCTGGTTTTTGATCTCTGTGAGGGTCACCACTAACTGGCTGATCTCCCTGGTGTCACGCCGGTATGCCTCCCATGATGTTGCGGATGTGTGACATACCGGTCCCTTCAGCTGGCTGGTCAGGTTCTCGCCACCGCCTGCCTCCACTCCCACCACACCTGCCCACACGAGTCGGGCCTGCCGTTGTGGGCACATTGGGTTGACGGGACCCCTGAGGGATGGCAGTGGCGGTGTTGTCTGCCTCCTCCTGGGTGCCCGCCGCACCTTGTCCCTCCTGGTCAGACTGGCTCTTTTCACTGCGGGCATGGCTCCTGGGTGTTTCCTGTGATGTGGCAGGTATGGGGGTGGTGGTTGGCACAGATGTTCCTGAACCAGGTGCTGCAGGGGCTTGGACACCAGAGGGTCCAGGTCGGTCGGGGTCATCCGCGGAGTGTTGAGAGGCATCGCTGCTGGTGGGATCCGGTTCCTCCCGAGCCTGTGACTGTGATTCTTCCCCCCATTGTTGGGGGGATGTTCATCACATTGCCCTGTGTGTGAGAGAGAGACAATGTTAAAGCTGTTTAATGCAACATTCATGTTTCATACACATTCAAGTTGGCAAAGTTCCTCCACGTAGTTGAATGTGCCTAGCATTCTCCTCAATGTTCACTTGTGTATGGGTATGTTGCGGGGGACAGATTGATATGTTCGCCTGAGTCTTTGACATGTCTATTTGCGGCTTGGATGCTTCTTCGGCTATGTATTGGTGTAGTTGTGTTACATGTCCATTGTGACAGTGGGTAAATCCATTGCCTGTCCTGGTGGTGTGTGCTTGTGTAAGGGGTATGTGTGACAGGGCCTGCTGGTGGGTGTAGTGTGATTTGGCATTGGGGATCCCAGGTGATGTAGCTGTCCCCCCATGGAGCATGCTGCCATGACAGTGAGTGTGAGTTCCTATCCTAGATATCTGCCCTTGTTGTGTTGGTGTTTGTGTTTGCACTGGTCACAGGAGGGCCTTGTGCTGCCTACACCAGGGCCGAGTGTGAGCTATCTTGTCAGTACTTTCCCAATCCCTGGCCATTGCACGTGGTGCATGGGTATGTAGCTGGGCCATATGGGATGAGGGCAATTGTGTCTGATTTGGAATTCAAACATGCGTTTTGGTGCACCCACCCTCCCAGCATACGGGACATCCATTCTTGGGTTGGTGCTTCGTGTAGCATGGGACATGGCATGGCCTTGCTTTCTCAATGGGGCATACACATGTTATTGGCATTTGCGTTGTTTGTTACTGTGGTTCTGGCGGGTGAGGGCTTGGGGGTAGTTGTGTGCATCAGGTGTAGTTGGGGTGTGGATGCCATTACCCCCATGTTACTTAAGTGGTTTGTGTACTCACCAGGCTCTGGCGGTCCTTGGAGTCCATGTACTCCCACCGGCGGAAGCATGGCCATCACCTTCTCCTCCCAGGGATGTTAATGTACTGGTCTGCGGGGTGCGCCACCTCCAGTGATGTTGGTCTGGGCGTGCTCTTCATTAATTTTTCTCTTGACCGCCCTCCGCAGATCGTACCACCTGGCTTGGCATTCATTCCTGGTCATTCTGATGGGTGCGACAGCATTCACCCTCTCGACGATCCTCTGCCACAGGCGTGATTTTTCAGCTATGCTGGTCTGTCTGACCAATGTTCCAAACAGCTGTGGCTCGACTCTGATGACTTCATTGACAAGGATGTCCAGCTCCTCCCTTGTGAACTTTGGATTCTTGTCGGTGGGCATGGTGTGGGGTGAGGGTGTGGATGGTTGTGGGTGTGTGGGTCTGAATGTGACGGTGTGTGTGTGTGAATGTGGAGAGGGGGTATGTGTGAAGGGGTGTGCGTGTAGGTGTATATGTTTAGGTGGATGGGTGCAGTGGTTTCTGTGTGCTCTGTAGCAGTGGTGAGTATGTTGCAAAGGCTCATGGTTTGTGTGTGTGGTCCCTTTTTATTGGTCCATTTGTGGGTGGGGCTCAGTTTGAATTTTTGGTGGTTGTGTTATAAGGGGTGGTTGTGAGGTTGCCCCTCTGTTTGCCTGTTTGGATGTGTCCAGGTCAGTCCTTTTCATTTTTTGAGCTGTGTAGACGTGTTTTGTGGTGTTGTGCGAGTCGAATAGGCCCTCCTTGTGCTGTTTTACAGTGTCCGTGGTTCAGTACGGTACAGGGGTAAGAGTCGTACAGCCACACACCCCCATGCGTTGTGTATGTATGGCGCATACACGGACATTGCTATGTACGGTGCGTACACCCCATTTCTTCTGTACGGTGCGGGTGCGTAGACCGCCATTGCGTATGTACGGTGTGTACCCGCAACATCGCGTACCCGCAACATCCACCGTACATACGCGATGTTGGGGGTACGCACGTACATTTGCAATGGGGGTACAGTGCGTACATACGCGCTGGGGGTACGCACCGCACATACACGATGGGGGTACGCACCGTACATTTGCACTGGGGATATGGTGCGTACCTACGCGCTGGGGGTACGGTGCTCTGTAGCAGTGGTGAGTATGTTGCAAAGGCTCATGGTTTGTGTGTGTGGTCCCTTTTTATTGGTCCATTTGTGGGTGGGGCTCAGTTTGAATTTTTGGTGGGTGTGTTATAAGGGGTGGTTGTGAGGTTGCCCCTCTGTTTGCCTGTTTGGATGTGTCCAGGTCAGTCCTTTTCATTTTTTGAGCTGTGTAGACGTGTTTTGTGGTGTAGTGCGAGTCGAATAGGCCCTCCTTGTGCTGTTTTACAGTGTCCGTGGTTCAGTACAGTACAGGGGTACGAGTCGTACAGCCACACACCCCCATGCGTTGTGTATGTATGGCGCATACACGGACATTGCTATGTACGGTGCGTACACCCCATTTCTTCTGTACGGTGCGGGTGCGTAGACCGCCATCGCGTATGTACGGTGTGTACCCGCAACATCGCGTACCCGCAACATCCACCGTACATACGCGATGTTGGGGGTACGCACGTACATTTGCAATGGGGGTACAGTGCGTACATACGCGCTGAGGGTACGCACCGCACATACGCGATGGGGGTACGCACCGTACATTCGCACTGGGGATATGGTGCGTACCTACGCGCTGGGGGTACGGTGCGTACCTACGTGGGGGGTACGGTGCGTACCTACGTGCTGGGGGTACAGTGCGTACCTACGTGCTGGGGGTACGCACTGTAATTTCGCATGGGGGTACGGTGCTTACCTACGCGCTGGGGGTACGGTGTGTACCTACGCGCTGGGGGTACGCACCGTACATTCGCACGGGGGGTACGGTGCGTACCTACGTGCTGGGGGTACAGTGCATACCTACACGCTGGGGGTATGCACCATACATTTGCACAGGGGTACGGTGCGTACCTATGCGCTGGGGGTACAGTGCGTACCTACACACTGGGGTTACGCACCGTACATTCGCACTGGGGGTACGGTGCGTACCTACGCACTGGGGGTACGGTGCATACCTACGTGCTGGGGGTACGCGCCATACATTCGCGCTGGGGGTACGGTGCGTACAAACTTCGCTTCATAGCGGGCAAAGTCATTCCCCGTGTACGGGACGTTTTCCGTACGAATCGTAAATTGTAACGCCGGTCCGGATCGTACTAGTACGTCGGACTTCATTTTTACGATTTGTACGGAGAAGTGTCCGGGTCCGTCTCGTACTAATTTTCCCGCTACGATTCGTACGGATCGGGCCGATCCGTATATACTTTTTCCCGTACGGATCGTACTTCACGGGTCGGACGTGACTTGTACGATTCGTACGGAAAAAAATACGGATACGAGTCCTACGGGAAAAAAAAATCCAGGATCGGAATCGACCCCCAAGTGTTAATACAGGTGGGTTTATTACAACATGATAAGTGATAAAAATAAACACATATGCATTACATCTTTAAAAAATTAGATACAAATAACATTTAATAAAATACAGAAAATGCACTAGACAAGGGGAAATGTTACATAAAATAAATATATTAAATGATTAAAGTTTGGAAGTAACATGGATTTTACAGTTATTTTAAGAAAAACTTTTCACCTTGTCAAGTGCAATTTCTACATTATATTAAATTGCACTTATCCCAATAATGTTTAATGCATATGTTTATAATTTGCTGATTTACAAAAATTAATTAAATACACTTGTATTGGCACTTTTTGATTGATGCCAATTGTTTTGTAGGTATCCATGGTCATGAAGGTAGCTTGCCCCAACATGGACTAAAGCAAAGGGTATTGCTTGAAACGTTGGGTTTAAGACAAACCCCCATAGCTGCACAATGGAACACATGCTTAGCTGAACTACATTATCACAAGAGCGAGGACTCGGGGGACCCCGCAAACCAAGAAACGCACGGGTTGTAGCTGAGCGCGGGCGTAGTGCTTGCACGTGTTCCATTTCACAAATTAGTCAATAAATGCCTGTCGTGATCCACACTGAACAACACGTCACAGCAGGGTATTGGGGAAACGGGTGTTAACAGACCAACTAGACACAAGTACGTAAATAGAGCGGTGGAGGGGGGGTTGTGGGAGAGTTAATGTTTCTTTTCATTAAAGTTTGTTTTACTCTTTTCTGATATTCGCTAACACCGTAAGAATTATGCCATAATTTGTAGTTGGCTGAACACATACCTATAAGCGCTGATCTGTAAACGTAATAAGAAATGAATAACAACTAATAGTTATGCAAGTCGATGATCTCAACTCCATAGTTGATGTTATGGCAACTGAAACTCCAGACACAGAGACTAAGCCGTTCACTATAATCCAGTGCTACATGAATGTTCAGTTGAGCTGTTGACATGTTCTTTCCTGCATTTGTAATTACTGTGACATCATGTAAACATGTGACAACAGACAAAAATGCAAAAAATTTAATAAAAGAGATTTTATAAAATCAATTTAAAAAATGAAGGCAGCTTGCCCCAAATTTGTAAATTAAATACAATTATACAGGTGTGTTTCTTTAAATTTATTAGACGACAACAATACACACAAATGCATTACACATTAGCATGTTATTGCTTGTAAGATAGATTAAAAAATGAAGCAGTCCAGAGCAAAAGTAAACAGACACGTCAGAAAGTAACAACTAAAAATAGGTGATTACCTTCGATTCCGGCGATGGCAGAGTTGATTTGCTTCGTGGTCAAGTAGCAGCAGCAGAGGTAGGACTTGAAAGATCGGATCCATGACAGAAAAGGATGTGTGAAACAGGAAGAAGGCATGTTTCTGCCTTATGTTCCTTCTATTCGGCAAACTCATTTGTGGAGGTCAGCTGTGTTGGCGGTAAGTCACATAGCGATTTGCCTGGCAGAAAAAATGTCAGTTCTCCCTCTGATAGCTGCGAATCAATCAATCAATCAATCAGGTGTTTGTTAAGTGCGACTACTCACCCGTAAGGGTCTCATGGCGCTGGGGGTGGGGGGGGGGGTCGACGGTTCCAGTCCATCAAGGAGGGGGTCTGTCGAAGAGCCAGGTTTTGAGGTTTCTTGCAAAAAGGGGGACCGATGTTGTCTCTCTGAGGTGGAGTGGAAAGTCGTTGCAGGCTCTGGCCGCGCAGAAGGAGAAGGAGCAGCCTTCCGATCTGGTCTTTCTGGTGCGGGAGACCACGGCGTAGGAGAGCTGGGCTGATCGTAGGGGTCCTTTGGGGTGCGTGGAATTTGAGTGGGCTATTCGGGTATGCTGGTACGGTGTCGTGGAGGGCCTTGTGAGCATGGGTTAGCATCTTGAAGGTGACCCTAGCTTCAATGGGGATCCAGTGGAGTGTGAGCAGGAGCTGGGAGATGTGGCAGTGTCTTGGCACGTTGAGGACCAGTCTTGCAGCGGCGTTTTGGATGTTCTGTAGCTTACGGGTGAGGTTTTTGTTTATTCCGGCATAGAGAGCGTTGCCGTTGTCTAGCCTGCTGGTGACCAGGGCGTGAGTGACGGTCTTTCTGTGTTCGAAAGGGATCCATTGGAAGGTCTTACGTAGGAGGCGGAGGGTGTGAAAGCAGGAGGACGAGACGGAGTTGCTCTGGCGGTCCATTTTGAGCTCTGAGTCCAGGATGATTCCCAAGTTGCTTGCATGGTCCATCGGGGTGGGCGGGCTTCCAAGGGCGGAGAGCCACCAGGTGTTGTTCCAGGCATCGGGGTTTGGGCCCATGAAGAGTACTTCCGTTTTGTTGGTGTTTAGTTGTAGGCAGCTGTTTTTCATCCATTTGGCGATGGCTTCCATGCCTTCTCGAAAGTTGTGTCTGGTGGTGTTGGATTCGTTGGATAGAGAGGAGATGAGTTGGATGTCGTCTGCATATGACACAATGTTGAGTCCGAAGGTTCTGACGATGGGGGCGAGCGGAGCCATGTAGACGTTGAAGAGCGTAGGGCTGAGGGAGGACCACTGGGGGACTCCGCAGGTGGTAAGTGTAGGGTCCAAGAGGAAAGGGGGGAGTCTGACCCGCTGCGTTCTGCCGGAGAGGAAGGAGCGGATCCAGTCGAGGGCCTTGTCTTGGATCCCGGCGTCATGGAGTCTGCGTAGTAGGGTGCGGTGAGAGACTGTGTCGAGCGCCGCTGAGAGGTCGAGGAGAATGAGGGCTGCTGTTTCTCCTTTGTCCAGTAAGGTGCAGATGTTGTCTGTTGTGGGGAGGAGGGCGGTTTCCGTACTGTGGTTTTTTCTGAAGCCGGATTGGGAGGAGTCGAGGATGTTCTGCTCTTCGATGAATGTGGCGAGTTGGCTGGTGATGGCTTTCTCGATTACTTTAGCTGGGAACGGGGGCAGGGAGATGGGTCTGTAGTTTTTGAGGTCGGTGGGGTCCGCCGAGGGTTTCTTCAGGAGGGGGTTGATCTCAGCGTGTTTCCAGTCGTCAGGGAATGAGGCGGTTGCCAGGGAGTGGTTGATGGTGTTGCAGAGCATGGGTGCGATGGTGTTGGCGGCTCTGTTAAAAATGTGGTGGGGGCAGGGGTCCGTGGGGGCCCCGGAGTGGATTGACTTCATCGTCTTCAGTGTGTCTTCGGCGGTGAGGGCTGTCCAGTTGTCGATCGCTGGCTTCAGGGTGTCAGGGGTGGTTGGTGAGGGTTCGGTGTGCTGGTTGTCTTCGTCGAAGTTGTGATGTTACAATGCAGTCGTTACACCGCGATACGTTACATCGCAATTATTACAACGCAAGTCGTTACAACGACTTGTGCTGGAGGGCGCTGGACTTACCCGACTCCAGCCTATGTAACAGTAGGGAAGGTGTTGGAATAGTAAATCATACTATTCCTTAATGTAGAGTGCCACCCAGCGCAAGTTGTTGTAACGGCTTGCATTGTAATGACCGCGATGTAAATGTATCACGGTGGAATGACTAAGTTGTAAAGGTCGTTCGCCGATAGCCGCTTTTGCCTATAGCGCCATCATCACAGGTATAAATTCTGAAGGAGACGGCGGCACTCCAGAGGTCTTTCGTCCATTGACCCTCCAGCATCTAAATAGAATGGGTGGACCACCTAATAGGCAGATGGAGAATCCAATGGAAAAGCAACAGCGGGACCAAATCCTTCAAGATCTAAATCAGGCCCTTAGATACTGAGGTACATTTTGAATAGCTGAGTTTTCAACTCTTCTCAAACGGACAGTATTTTCAGGGTGACTCTCAGATGAATAGGTGACATTAAAAAACATGCCATTACATCACATGTCATTGCAACGCAGACTTTTACTCTGAGTTTCTGTAGGGGGGACGCTGGAAGTTGGAATAGATTAATTTTCTATTCCAACTCCAGTGTGTGCAACAGTAGGGAAGGCGTTGGAGTTAAATCCAACACCTTCTACCCACTGCTGCACACCTTTTGCTTAGCACTGATATGCGATGTAATGGCATGCGTTGTAATAGTTTCGTTGTAAAGGCTGTCTCCCCTCTCAGACCATCCAGTAAGTGATCCTGAGTCTAGTGATGAGCAGGACTAGTTTGCTGTCTCAGATCTCCTTGTTTTGGGAATTTTCAACAGGAAATGAGATATCCTTCTGCAGTCTTTTTGTTCTAAAGATAGTTGTGGAGGCCAAAATGGAGGGCACTGATAGCAATGCACACCATTGTGAAGTGGATTCTGGCTTCTAGTAGTAGCAAATGGAGTTTCTGTAATATGAATGTGGTGTGATTGTGAAAAGATTCATTAGCCCCTTTGACAAGGTGTGCAGCTGTATAAAGGAAGGTGTGATCTCACACATAAGAGGCTCAGAAGATCTAGAGTGAACAGGTAGGTCATTATTCAAGCACTTCAGCTGTCAACGGCATGTCACCTCAACAGCTGAGCCTCACATTCTCTGCCCCTTACATCATCACATTCTAACCCGTCATACCGACACGAGGTAAGACAATATGCCACGGAGGGCCTTGAGAGAAATATGACTCGTTACTACGCGAGTCATTACATCGCATGGCATTACAACACGGTAGTTACAACAACCTCGTTGTTATCACGCAATGCCATTCCTACGCAAGTCATTACATCAACGTGCAGTAGATGGCGCGCTTACATTTGGAATGTATATTTACTATTCCGACCCCAGCCTACGCAACAGTAGGTAAGGTGTTGGAATAGTAAACTATACTATTCCTAATGTTAGCGTGCCATCTACTGCACGTCGATGTAATGACTTGCGTAGTAATGGCATTGCATGGGTACAACGCGGTCGTTGTTACGACAACGTTGTAATGGCATTGCGGTGTAATGACCTCGATGTAAAGGTCATTTCCCCCTTGAGAGAGTTGCTTTGAGTAGGCTGGATAATGCAGTATTTCTGCCATCTAGATGGAAAAGCACTACTGCTTGAACAGCATTTCTCAACTCTCAAGGAGAAGCATGTAGAAGGAATTGGAAGGAAGTTTTTTAAAATCTTGAAGAGGTGTTGGTTCATAGTATTCGGTCAAAAATGTAACCATGAGATTTGAAGAGATGGAGATATGTCAAGAGCTGAGTGATTCCAATTGTTTTTGAACAGTATAAAGAGAGCCTTTGGAAAATTAGTGTGAGTAGCTACAGAAACAAGACAAGCGGAAGCTGAGATTGTTTATTGCGAATTATATAGATTTATAATTATACCAGTGGGCCCATGGTCGTTCATCTGCATAGTAAATGCTGGTGTCTCACTTCTTTCCAGATCTTGATAGTGAATACTCGTGACTCACTCTCCTCTAAGTCTGTTGTCTTAACCCCTGCGTGAAAGCAAACAAGCACTATCAGGAGTGCACAACTTAGTGGTTCTGAATATGCAAGGTGGCAAGAGAACAAATATCCACATAAGTGCTTTCCTCAGTGGTGAATGTTCACGCGTGTGGCTGTCCCAGACTTACCACCTCAGTCCATAACCCCGACGAACAAACCAGTACCACTTTAGTGCATAACCTGGTGCCCCTTCCTATGGTTTTTGTCCCAGTGAGTTTGTGCTATCATAATACATATTTCAGATCTCCCTCCAACTGCCCTTTATTTCTTGATAGTTCTTGCCATAATTCTCCTTTCGCCATCACTCTTCCTGAATTGTTCACAGGTCCTCACCTCCATTTTGCTCATACCCTCTCTCCTTTGTTCTCCTTCTCCGCTGCACCTTGTCTGTGTCCTTCTCTGCCACACGCCATAGAACCGAAACTCCCATCTGCTGGGTCTTAGATGGGACGGGTTTATGTCTCCTCTAATCAGTCCATTTAAGGGTCATGCCCCTCCCCTTGCAGGGTAAAACACCTCCTTCCAGGTGAAGACCGGCAACAACCAATATATTGGCCAGATTTCAACAAAAAGCGAGCAGAGTCCTTAATGTAGCCTTATGAGAAGAAATTTCATGAAGCGATTTATGTAATCATGCACAAGGAGAAATTCAGAATTTACGAGGTTATATTTCAGGGAGAAGGGGACATCCAGTTTATCAGTTTACTGAAGAGGATGTTTAGGGTTGAATATCAAAAGGATTTAAGACTATAAGATATAATTGTGTATCTTCTGCATACCGATGCATGAAAGGTCGCTGTCATCTTGCAGCAATGCACTTAAAGGATCTAAGTAGGGCTTAAAAAAGGTTCAGCGATGGATGAAGTATTTGGCTATATAGCACGTAAAAAGTAAAGAGAGATATCTAAACAAATCAATTTTTACCAACTCAGATGTAAATGATAGGAATTAAGGGAACCAATTCAGTTCTGTGCCCTGTGTTCTCCATGCTGGAGTAAATTCTATTTAGTAGGGTCTCAAGTTTGATGCTGTCAAATGCTGATGAAGGATCCAGTAGCGTTCGGAGGCAGAGCTCACTCTCAAGAAAACTTCAAATAGTTTTACATACATGCAGAGAAGCTGTTTGTACTGAATTTGAGCAGAGAGCAAACTGGAAGGAGTTTAGAAAACTGCTGTCCGAGACATGAGAAGTTGTAGTAAAACATGGTTCTTAATTACTTTTCCCAGGAAAAAAAGGATGGAGGTTGGTTATGAAATGTGGTAGGATTGGGGGTGGTTGCCTAAATGGAGTAGTTAACAAATGCAACACTTCTTACAACGGCTGACCTAAGGTTCAGCACATCAATCCCTGTTGGTATAAATTTAGAGTTCTGTGCATCTACTTCCGCCACTTGCCTCCATGAAGTGCCGCTGCAGTCCAGAGAGAACAAAGTCTTTGTAGAAATGGAAGGTGCACCAGAAATGAAGTCAGCGTCATATACTTAAGTCCATTTAGTTAGTTTTATTGGTGACAAAAGTAAAAATGGCCATCAGCCAACGCGTTTTGTTCCTTCGACCAAAGGAACTTCATCAGGGCTCAGACAATCATGTAGAGTATTTTATAATGTCATTCGTAATTTTGTAACAATAAAGAGATCACCCCATAATACGGGTCAAGCGAGTCAGGTCCTGAACTGTAATCTTCATCTTTCCATGTGAAATACTCTTTAGGGAAGCGGATGTGGCGCCGCTTGATCATGCTAAGGCGCAGTATGTGTTGGGTATACCCAGTGAAAGCCAAACTGAACTTGTGTGCAGGTGTCGTAGAGATCCATGTCTGGTGCTCCCAATCCGCCCTGCTCAAAGGGCAGGGTTAAGGCTTCCCAAGATATCCTAGGTCGTTTTACAGCCCATGCCAAAGAAATCAAGTTCGATCGCAGTCTGGGCCTGAAGCCACTGTTAAGAGGGAGGGGAGATTAGTAAATAAATAGAGGGATTTGGGCAGGATTACCATTTTGGCTATCGCCTGCCGATCTGCAAGTGAGAAAGGCAGTCCTATCCACCTCTTCAGTCGACTTTCCAGCCCTTCTGTCAATCACCCGTAGTCAGAGCGCCATAATTCTTCAACATTAAAACTTAGCCAGATTCCCAGATATTTCACAGGGCCCTCTGCCCAACAGAGCAGAAATTCCAATTGAGACTGCTCCGTAGCCTCAGTTAGCAGGAATATTACCGATTTTGCCCAGTTGATGAGTATGCCCGACAGCCCTTCAAACCAGATGAACTCTCTGATTAGGGGATCCAGATTTTCACCGGGCGCTTTACGTACAGAGTCACATTATCTGCGTATAAAGAGACAAGTATCAACCGTGGAGAGAAGGCCTAACCCCTGTGTGCATGATGCTGCCTTAGGTGGGCAGCAAGGGGTTTCATGACAGTGGTAAAAAGGAGGGAGGACAGTGAACACCCCTGCCTCGTCTCACGGTAAACTGGGAACGGAGATATCACTCCATATAGCCCTACCTGGGACAAAGCTACATTGGTCAGGTCTCATCACAAGGGGCAGCAGGGGAATAAGCCTCGATGCGATAAGTTTTGTCAGAATTTTATTTTCCAGATTAATCATTGACAACAGCCTGTAGGATTCACATCTCAGTGGGTCTTTATCAGGTTTTAGGATTGTGATGATGAGCGCTTCCTGGAGTGATTCCTCATACATATTTATGAGGTATGAAGCTAATATTGTCGCATATTCTTTGTAGAATGCTGCTGACAGGCCATCCAGGCCTGGGACCTTGACTTCGGGTAGAGCACGGATGGTCCTAACCACCTCCTCCTCTGTGAATGGTTTGTCTAAATAGCTTTGGTGTCCGTTCCCAAGCCATAGCAGCTGTATTGAGTCAAAAAGCTCATCCAGGTCAGGGGGGGTCCTATGTTGGTTTGCCTTGTATAATGAAGAGTAGAAAGAAATCCTTTCCATCTGGACAGCAGTCTGGCCCACTGCCGTCTGGGTTTTGGAAGTACGGAATTCTGTGTGATAATCACTCGCCCAGAGCTTCCTTAGAAGCCCTGCCAGCATCTTGCCCGCCTGATCTCCCTCTCCATACCTCCTAGCGCACGTCTTCCTGCCGAAATAATGGGTCTCACGCAAGGCCGCCTCTTTGAAGTCTCCAGTCTTGCCTCTGATGCAGCCCAGTATCTCAGAAGTATTGGTAGCAAATAATTCATGCTCTAATCCTTGTATTTCCTCCTCTATGCACTTGAGATCCCCTCGCAGCGAGCGCAGGAACACCGCTGAGAGGTCGAGGAGAATGAGGGCTGCTGTTTCTCCTTTGTCCAGTAAGGTGTGGATGTCGTCTGTTCTGGCGAGGAGGGCGGTTTCCGTACTGTGGTTTTTTTCTGAAGCCGGATTGGGAGGAGTCGAGGATGTTGTGCTCTTCGATGAATGTGGCGAGTTGGCTGTTGATGGCTTTCTCGATGACTTTAGCTGGGAACGGGGGCAGGGAGATGGGTCTGTAGATTTTGAGGTCGGTGGGGTCCGCCGAGGGTTTCTTCAGAAGGGGGTTGATCTCAGCATGTCTCCAGTCGTCAGGGAATGAGGCGATTGCCAGGGAGCGGTTGATGGTGTGGCAGAGCATGGGTGCGATGGTGTCGGCAGCTCTGTTGAAAATGTGGTGGGGGCAGGGGTCCGTAGGGGCCCCGGAATGGATTGACTTCATCGTCTTCAGTGTGTCTTCGGCGGTGAGGGCTGTCCAGTTGTCGATCGCTGGCTTCAGGGTGTCAGGGGTGGTTGGTGAGGGTTCAGTGTGTTGTTTGACTTCGTCGAAGTTGTGATGTTACAATGTGGTCGTTACACCGCGGTACGTTACATCGCAATTATTACAACGCAAGTCATTGCAGTGACTTGCGCTGGAGGGCGCTGGACTTACCCGACTCCAGCCTATGTAACAGTAGGGAAGGTGTTGGAATAGTAAATCATACTATTCCTTAGTGTAGAGCGCCATCCAGCGCAAGTCGTTGTAACGACTTGCGTTGTAATGACAACAATGTAAATTTATCACGGTGTAATGACTAAGTTGTAAAGGTCATTCGCCGATAGCTACTTTTGCCTATAGCGCCGTCATCACGGGTAGAAAATTCTGAAGGAGACGGCGGCACTCCAAAGGTCTATCGTCCATTGACCCTCCAACATATAAATAGAATGGGTGGACCACCTAGTAGGCAGATGGAGAATCCAACGGAAAAGCAACAGCGGGACCAAATCCTTCACGATCTAAATCAGGCCCTTAGATACTGAGGTACATTTTGAATAGCTGAGTTTTCAACTCTTCTCAAACGGACAGTATTTTCGGGGTGACTCTCAAACAAATAGGTGACGTTAAAACGCATGCCATTACATCGCATCTCGTTGCAATGCAAACTTTTATTCCGACTTTTTGTCGGAGGGGCGCTGGAAGTTGGAATAGATTCATTTTCTATTCCAACTCCAGTGTGTGCAACAGTAGGGAAGGTGTTGGAGTTAAATCCAACACATTCTACCCACTGCTGCACACCTTTTGCGTTGCAATGACATGCGATGTAATGGCATGCGTTGTAATAGTTACGTTGTAAAGGCTGTCTCCCCTCTCAGACCATCCAGTAAGTGATCCCGAGTCTAGTGATGAGCAGGACTAGTTTGCTGTCTCAGATCTCCTTGTTTTTGGAATTTTCAACAGGAATGAGATATCCTTCTGCAGTCTTTTTGTCCTAAAGATGGTTGTGGAGGCCAAAATGGAGGGCACTGATAGCAATGCCCACCATTGTGAAGTGGATTCCTGCTTCTAGTAGTAGCAAATGGAGTTTCTGTAGAATGAATGTGGTGTGATTGTGAAAAGAATCATTACCCCCTTTGACAAGGTGTACAGCTGTATAAAGGAAGGTGTGACCTCAGAGGCTCAGAAGATATGGAGTGAACAGGTAGGTCTTTATTCAAGCACTTCGGCTGCCAACTGCATGCCACCTCAACGGCTGAGCCTCACATTTTCCGCCCCTTACATCATCACATTCTAACCCATCATACCAACACGAGGTAAGACAATTTGCCACGGATGGCCTTGAGAGAAATATGACTCGTTACTACACGAGTCATTACATCGCATGGCATTACAACACAGTAGTTACAACAACCGAGTTGTTATCACGCAATGCCATTACTACGCAAGTCATTACATCGACGTGCAATGCCATTACAACGTGGTCGTTACAACGACCGCGTTGTAACCACGCAATGCCATTACTACGCAAGTCATTACATCAACTTGCAGTAGATGGCGCGCTAACATTAGGAATGTATATTTACTATTCCAACTCCAGCCTACGCAACAGTAGGTAAGGTGTTGGAATAGTAAACTATACTATTCCTAATGTTAGCGTGCCATCTACTGCAAGTCGATGTAATGACTTGCCTAGTAATGGCATTGCGTGGTTACAACGCGGTCGTTGTAACGACCACGTTGTAATGGCATTGCGGTGTAATGACCTCGATGTAAAGGTCGTTTCCCCCTTGAGAGAGTTGCTTTGAGTAGGCTGGATAATGCAGTATTTCTGCCATCTAGATGGAAAAGCACTACTGCTTGAACAGCATTTCTCAACTCCCAAGGAGAAGTATGTAGAAGGAATTGGAAGGAAGAAGTTTTTTTTTAATCTTGAAGAAGTGTTGGTTCATAGTATTCGGTCAATAATGTAACCATGAGATTTGAAGAATGGGACAGGGATAGAGATATGTCAAGATCTGAGTGATTCCAATTGTTTTTGAACAGTATAAAGAGAGCCTTTGGAAAATTAGTGTGAGTAGCTACAGAAACAAGACAAGCGTAAACTGAGATTGTTTATTGTGAATTATATAGATTTATAATTATACCAGTGGGCCCACGGTCGTTCATCTGCATAGTAAATGCTGGTGTCTCACTTCTTTCCAGATCTTGATAATGAATACTCGTGACTCACTCTCCTCTAAGTCTGTTGTCTTAACCCCTGCGTGAAAGCAAACAAGCACTATCAGGAGTGCACAACTTAGTGGTTATGAATATGCAAGGTGGCAAGTAAACAAATATCCACATAAGTGCTTTCCTCAGTGGTGAATGTTCACGTTTGTGGCTGTCCCAGACTTACCACCTCAGTCCATAGCCCCCCGAACAAACCAGTACCACTTTAGTGCATAACCTGGTGCCCCTTCCTATGGTTTTTGTCCCAGTGAGTTTGTGCTATCATAATACATATTTCAGATCTCCCTCCAACTGCTCTTTATTTCTCGATAGTTCTTGCCATAATTCTCCTTTCGCCATCACTCTTCCTGAATTGTTCACAGGTCCTCACCTCCATTTTGCTCATACCCTCTCTCCTTTGTTCTCCTTCTCCGCTGCCCCTTGTCTGTGTCCTTCTCTGCCACACTCCATAGAATCGAAACTCCCATCTGCTGGGTCTTAGATGGGAGGGGTTTATGTCTCCTCTAATCAGTCCATTTAAGGGTCATGCCCCTCCCCTTGCAGGGTAAAACACCTCCTTCCAGGTGAAGACTGGCAACAACCAATATTTTGGCCAAATTTCAACAAAAAGCTAGCAGAGTCCTTAATGTAGCCTTAACAGAAGAAATGTCGTGAAGCAATTTATGTAATCATTCACACGTAGAAATTCTGAATTTGTGAGGTTATATTTCAGGGAAAAGGGGACATTTTGTTTATCAGTTTACTGAAGAGGATGTTTAGGGTTGAATATCAAAAGGATTTAAGACCTGAAGATTTAATTGTGTATCTTCTGCATACCGTTGTATAAAAAGTCGCTGTCATCTTGCAGCAATGCACTTAAAGGATCTATGTAGGGCTTGAAAAAGGTTCCGCGATGGATGAAGTATTTGGCTATATAGCACGTAAAAAAGTAAAGAGAGATATCTAAAGTCAATTTTTACAAACTCAGATCTAAATGATAGGAATTAAGGGAACCAATTCAGTTCTGTGCCCTGTGTTCTCCATGCTGGAGGAAATTCTATTTAGGTTTAAATCTCTTTATTAAAGTTTCCAATCATATACAAAACATTCATGCAGGTTTAGTCATCATATCGTTTAACATTGCAAATCCATGACCCAAAAAAGGACTATCTAGATCCGACATTACTGAAGGAGGTCCATGCCAATTTGAAGGAACCTTGCATATACCATGAATAACAAAAGGAAACCAAAACAACACAAAGACCCCTAACTCCTACCCTTTCCCCTTACCACCCCCCACCCGCGTTCCAACTCCACCACCTAAACTATCTAGTCCGTGCCTGGCCTCCAGCTCTATGTCATCTGTTGCGTATCAGAGAGACGCAGTAAGCGGAGATATCGGGGGCAAGTAACCTCCCTAAATTCAGAGGCGAAGATGGATGGGAAGGGTTGCCAGAGCTCGACATATTAGATCCTTCTCCTGCCATTGTCAGTGTCAGATTCTCCATACCAAGTACATGCCACAGACGGTGCAGCCAGCCTGTGAAGGTTGGGATGTGGGCGGTGCGCCAGTGTGTGAGTATGTTTTTGCATTGCTGTGCCCAGCGCAATCGCTATCTGGCGGCCTCTGCTGGAGCGCAATGGATAAGTCAGAGGGTTTGGAAGACCTAGAAGAACATACGAGGGAAGTCGTGGGGTTTCTGTGTCAAAATGTTTATCTACTTCATCTAGTACTTGCTTCCAGTATGATTGGAGATGGACGCCCTCCCACAATAGGTGTATCAATGTGCCTACCTGTTCACAGCCTCGCCAACAAGTTGTTTCTCTAGTGTGGTCCATGGATACGTTCAGGGGTATAATACCAGTAGGTTGCTACCTTCGTAAGGTTTTCGGTGAGTCCCATGTGATAAGCGGAATGCCGAGTGTTAGACCTGGCACCTTGGCGTGAGTTTCCCTTCCACTTTTTGATGGTGTGCCTCGATTGTTTTGCTGGTGTTGTCCGCTCAGGGCACTGCGCCACGGCTAATCCGTGCCGCAGTGCAAGTGCTCCCGAGGTAAAGTGTACCTGTAATTGATGTCCATGATTGGTTTATTGGATTCACTGTCAGTCCCCAGTAAAGTGCACCAGGGGTGCCAGGGCTTGTGAATGCCAATGCTGCTGGTGGGCTTGCAGCGTTGGTTGCGCCACCCACGGAAGAGGCCTTGTAAAGTGTGTCTAGGGTCTGCCACCGCAGACCCTGTGCGCGGTCCGGGACCGTCGCGCTGACTGCGCAAGTGCCCCCACTTGCCAGTCCCTAAACCTTCCCTTACCTACATA
This sequence comes from Triturus cristatus, assembly GCF_964204655.1. NCBI lineage: Eukaryota > Metazoa > Chordata > Amphibia > Caudata > Salamandridae > Triturus > Triturus cristatus. The sequence goes on from NC_140591.1 coordinate 695,289,807, forward strand.
TTAGCCACCCCTCTGGTAGGCCCAAGGGCAGGGTGCATTGTAGGCATAAGGTAGGACATGCCCTGATGTGTGTGGCATGTCTTAGTAGTGAATTACAGCCATTTCCGTTCTTCACTATTGAAGGCTACCTGCTCTCCATAGGCCAGAATGGGCTGCTGGAGTCACTACACGCTGTGACCCCAGTGGACTCAGAGAGCATGGTAGAATGTCAAGTTTAGTATGCCTGAACTCAGAATAATAAAATACTTCGTGTAGTCAAGTTTATTTTAATATCCTGGGTTTGTAAATACTACTTTTAGAAAGTTAGTATTTACTGACCTGGCCATTTCAGTCCGCCTCTGCTGTGTGTGTGTGTTCTGCCTAGCAACAGTAAGGAGCAGGGTTGGGGAATCCCCAGAGACAGGTTGGCTGCCAGGTGGTGGGTAGAGAGATGACACCAGGATGGGTGGGAGGAGTACACCTTGACTCTTGAATAGACCTGTGCTCTGCCACCACAAAGCCGGCGCCGCCCCCTGTGGAGCGGCTGATGTCTCTGCCCTGCTGCTGAAAGGAAAAAGCAGAGTCACCATAACAAAGTGCTCCAGAACTGGACTGAGCCAGGCCCAGGCCCCCTGGCGCTAAAGAACAAAAGAATCATGGTATAAAAGTAGGAGCCTGGCTCCTAAGAAATCAGAATCCTGTTTACCACAAAGAACCTCTGCCCGACTAGAAGGAGAAGAAGACGCTGGAGGAGCTGGCCTGCTGCTTGCCTTGCTGAGAAAGGAGAGGAAGAGACTTACTGAAAAGACTTTGCTACTTTGTGCTTGAACATTCTCCAAGGGCTTGATCTGAGCTTGCCCCCTGAACTGAACCCCAGGACCAGTGGGTTCTCTGTGCTTCTTGCCCATCCTCCAATTCGAGCCGTGTGGGCATCCCGCTGGAAAAGAGACTGCGCCCCTCATCGCCCCTCCTAGGGCCGTGACACTCAGAAGCTCGCCTGCCTCCAACCCGTGAGAGCCCCGCTCCGTCCCGAGCCGCTCTCTGTCCCCGGGCCAGGCCGCCTGCATCCCTGTCACCGCCTGCTACTGGAGCGCGCTGACCGCGCTATCACCCCTCCCGCCGGAAGCCGTCCGACGACTGTGATCTACGCCGGGTCATCCAGCTGCACTGACCGTGCCCTGCGACCCCGCTTCGCTATCCCCGGACATCTCAGGCCGCGCCGCCCCCGCTGTGGAGACCCTCCTGCACCGCCGTGCTAAAGGGTCACTGGCCGCGCCTGCCTACGTGCCCACACCTGCTGATTGAGGACCCAAGAACACTTCTCAAGCTGAGAGTCGCACCGACCTGTGCCGACTCTCCACCTCACGAAAGAAGTTCCAGTATCGGGCTCGGGGCCCGCAACGCCTTATTTCCCCGTTCGCCGGAACCGATCTCTGTGAGTACTGGAAACTACAAGTAACATTTGCGAGAGACTACAAAGTATCCATTTGAAACTACGAACAAAGAACATTTGCCTGCTTTATAACCTGGTGGCATAGCGAAAACGTTATTGGTCTTGTGATAAGTCTGCTGAGATATATATACCTATTTTTACATAAAGAAGCGTATTTTTATATATATCCAAGTCTGGTGTCCGTTTCTGGGGGGATTGATGTATTTACTGTGTGTGCGATTGTAAGTGCTTAACCAACAACGCCTGAGGAATCGCCTTGGCTGCTCACGCCACGCACCTAGAGGGTGAGCAAGGGTCATTCAAAAGGGGTTATCCTGCGCCCTGACGTGGAGGAGAGGGTTCCTGCTTGACACAAGGGCAACCTTGCGCCAACCAGAGATCCCCGACTCTAACATTGTTGGCAGCGGCTGGGATTTCGGATTTGCCCTTGTAATTTGCATACAGTGAATTATTAATCACCAGATAGTGAGAGCAGACCAAATAACGCAGCCACAGGTTTTTAGTTGTTGAACTTTGTTGAGACATCTGCCATTACTGCAACCATGCCTGGCTCACTCTCTGCTGGAAGAGCGCTCTCCGTGATTTCTGGAATAGATGAGGTGGATTGGGAGAGACTGGAAGGTTACACAACGGAGCAATTGAAAGGCTACAGTGTAAAATTCAGAGTTCCCCATGCTGGATTCAGGAAGAAGAACCAGTACCTCAAGGCGCTGAGAGCCTGGAAGGAGTCACGAGACCCACGGAATGCGGGGGACATCGTTCCGCCCGACAACCTTGAGGAGCCCAGCAGAGTCCGGTCGCCAGAGGAGCTGGCAGACAGGGCAGAAGACAGGGCGCATGCAATGGAGATGGCAAAGTTGGCAGGACAAATGGAAATGGAAAAGCAGAAGTTGGCCCTGGAGGCACAACAACGCCAAATGGATCATGATATAAGATTGAAGGAGTTGGAGCTGAAGGCGAAAAGTTTGGACACCGCTCCTTCTGGTGGCAGCACTCCACCAGCGCAGGTAGAGTCCAAGGTGTACATCCCCAAAGATGTAGTAAAGGAGTATTTTAGAAAGGATGACATAGGGCAGTGGTTTAGAGCCTACGAGGTGGCCATGTCCTCACACCGGGTCCCTGAGAAAGACTGGGGAGCGGGGTTGTGGGGAAGGTTCCTTGCGGAGGGGCGGGACACACTGTTAGATTTGCCCTTAGAAGTCCAGACCTCATACCCCCATATGAAGGAAGCTTTAATGACCAGGTATGGGTTAACTCCTGAGCTATATAGACAGAGGTTCAGGGAGACCAAGAAGATCCCTGAGAGTATGTATGTGGAATATGTGACCTTTTTCTGCAGAGCGCTGGATGGTTGGGTGAAGGGTAGCAAAGTGAATGATTATCAAGGGCTGCTTGATTTAATTGCATGGGAGCACTTGTCCAGTCAATGTTTTCCGGAGCTACGCCAGCACCTGATAGATAGCAAGCTGTCCAACCCGAGGAAGCTTGCTGAGGAGGCGGACCGCTGGCTCAGCACCAGGGTCCACAAGGGTCAAGTGGGAGACTCCGCCAAAGGTGGGCAGGGTCCCCAGCAGAAGAGTGGGGGGGACAAGGGTAAACAGAAGGGGTTCCAAAAAGGCCCCCAAAGTAATTCCCAAGGGAACCAGCAGAAGGGTTCTCAGCCTCCCCCACCCCCGCAGCAGAACGGGGCCCGACAGGTAGACCTGTTCCAAAGGGGCCCTTCAATTGTTATAGGTGTGGTGACCCGGGTCACATTGCCTCTGATCCTAAGTGTCGCCTGTTTGGTAAGACCGCACCCACTGGTGCTCCACCCCGGCAAGTAGCTAGTGTTAACTTTGGGGAGGAGGTAGCAGTCCAGGAGGGTGGGGGTCCCGGGCAGATGACCCTAGTCTCGCTAGGAGACAGTGAGATGGTCCCTGTAACCTACCTGCCCTCTAACACTAAGAAATATGGGCAAGTGGTGACCATCAATGGAAAGAAGGTTGAGGCTCTTAGAGATACAGGAGCCAGCGTGACCTCGGTGAGGCAACACCTGGTGTCTCAAGAGCAAATTGTACCCAATGCCTACTGTAGGGTTGTCAATGCTGACAACGTAGAGAGTCGTTGTCCAATGGCTCAAGTTCCCTTTGAGTGGGGGGAGGTCTCTGGTACTCTACAAGTCGCTGTGAGAACTGACATGCCTGTAGACTGTCTGCTAGGGAACGACCTGGAGAGTTCCCCTTGGGAAAAGGTGGAGAAGACCACGCATCTGAGGATGGTGGGTCTACCCGACTGGGCGTGCGTGACCACCCGGTCCATGGCAGCCAGTAGGGGTGTTGAGAGGGTCCTGGAGCCTGAGGGAGAGGTCCAGGAACCGGCCTTAGGGAGAAGGCGCAGGAGGCGCGGGAAACCGGCCCCCGAAGTTCCCACTGCCCAGGAGGAAGTAGACCCTGAGGGGGATGCTCTGGAGCCTACCGGGGAACAGATTGCCGAACTGGGAGATCTGCCTGAGCTGACCCATTGGCAGCAAGAAGGAGGTCCCTCCAGGGAGGAATTCTGCAGGGAGCAGAAAGAATGCCCTTCTCTCGTGGGTATGCGGCAGCAGGCTGCGGACCAGGCCAATGGTGTTCAGGCCAAAACACACTACGTGTACTGGGAGAGTGACCTCCTGTATTCCGAGCCTAAGGCTGCTGAACCTGGGTCAGCCCGTGTGCTGGTGGTACCCCAGAAGTTCAGAACCTTCCTACTGGGGCTGCCTCACGATGTGCCTTTAGCAGGACATTTGGGGATGGACAAGACCTATGACAGGCTTGTCACCCACTTTTACTGGCCCCAAATGCATAAGAATTCCGATTCCTACTGCAGAACCTGTCAGACTTGCCAGGCAAGTGGTAAGAGCGGAGGGAAGCACAAGGCTCCTCTGCAACCTTTCCCTGTGGTCGGTACGCCATTCCAACGAGTGGGTATTGATATTGTGGGGCCTCTGGACCCCAAGACAGCCCTGGGCAACAGGTTCATCCTGGTCTTGGTGGACCATGCCACCCGGTACCCTGAAGCCATCCCTCTGAGGACAGTGACGGCCCCCGTGGTGGGACGGGCACTGATGGGAATTTTCTCCCGAGTGGGATTCCCTCTAGAGGTGGTGAGCGACAGGGGGACCAATTTCATATCCACATATATGAAATCCCTGTGGAAGGAGTGTGGGGTAACTTACAAGTTCACCACTCCTTACCACCCCCAAGGAAATGGGTTGGTTGAGAGATTCAACCGAACCCTCAAAGGCATGATCATGGGCCTGGACGGTCCAATGAGGCGTAAGTGGGACGTCCTCTTGCCATGCCTGCTCTTCGCTTACCGAGAGGTGCAACAGAAGTCTCTAGGGTTCAGCCCCTTTGAGCTTCTGTATGGTCACCCGGTAAGAGGACCTCTGAGTTTGGTAAAGGAAGGCTGGGAGCAATCTCCCAGGAAACCTCCCCAGAATGTATATAGTTACATGCTGGCCTTCCGAAACCAGACTCGGCGTTTCAGGCAACTTGCTGAGGCAAATCTGGAAGCCAGCCAGGAGGAGATGAAGCGGTGGTACGACCGGAATGCCACTCTGGTAGAGCTTCAACCTGGACAAAAGGTGTGGGTCTTGGCCCCAGTGGAGCCTTGTGCACTTCAGGATAAGTGGACAGGTCCATTTGAGGTTGTGGAGCGCAAAAGTCCTATCACCTACTTGGTGGACATGCAGACTCCCAGGAACCCTTTGAGGGTCCTACATGTTAACCGCCTTAAGCCCCACTTAGAGAGGACCGAAGTGGGCATGCTGCTGGCCACTGATGATGGAATGGAAGAGGAGACCGAGCCTCTTCCTGACCTCTTAGTGGCCTCTGAGAAAGATGGGTCAGTGGATGGAGTTAACCTCTCACCCACCCTGACGCCCGAACAACAGGAAGATTGCCGCCACTTGCTGGGACAGTTTTCCGACCGATTCTCCCTGGTTCCTGGTGTCACAGATTGGTGCGTCCATGATGTGGACACAGGAGACAGCTTACCTGTAAAGCACAAGGCTTACAGGGTAACTGACAGGGTCAGAGCTTGCATTAAGGAGGAGGTCTCCAAAATGCTTGCGCTAGGGGTGGTTGAGTCCTCCAGCAGTCCTTGGTCCAGCCCCGTGGTCTTGGTCCCCAAAGCTGCTGCGCCGGGAGCCACACCTGAACTCCGGTTCTGTGTGGACTACAGAGGACTCAATTCAGTAACGAAGACTGACGCGCACCCCATCCCCAGAGCTGATGAGCTCATTGATCGGCTGGGGGCTGCCCGGTTCCTCAGCACGTTTGATTTAACGTCTGGGTACTGGCAGATCGCCTTGACCGATGGGGCCAAAGAGAGGTCAGCATTCTCTACTCCAGATGGGCACTTCCAGTTCCGAGTCATGCCATTTGGAATGAAGAATGCCCCTGCCACCTTTCAGAGGTTGGTCAACCAGGTACTGGTTGGGCTGGATGCGTTCAGTGCCGCCTACCTGGATGACATCGCAGTGTTCAGTGCCACCTGGCCCGAACACCTGCGCCACCTCTGGGAAGTGTTGATGGCTCTGCGCCGAGCAGGCCTCACGATCAAGGCAAGCAAGTGCCAGATCGGGCAGGGTTCCGTGGTGTACTTGGGACACCAAGTGGGGAGTGGCAAGGTGGCACCCTTGCAACCCAAAATTGAGACCATCCTGGCTTGGGAACCCCCCAAGACGCAGACCGCAGTGAGGGCCTTCCTGGGGCTCACTGGGTACTACAGGAGGTTTGTCAAGGGCTATGGAACGATTGTTGCCCCCTTGACAGAGCTGACTTCCAAGAAGCAGCCCAGGAACGTGATTTGGACTGACACCTGTCAGAAAGCTTTCGACACCCTGAAGACTGCCATGTGCACGGCGCCCGTGCTCTTGGCCCCTGACTTCTCCAAGGAATTCCTAGTACAGACAGACGCTTCAGAGCATGGTGTAGGGGCTGTTCTCTCACAGATGACTGAGGAGGGCTGGGACCAACCCGTAGCCTTCATCAGTAGGAGGTTACTTCCACGGGAAAGTAGGTGGAGTGCAATTGAGCGAGAAGCATTTGCTGTGGTCTGGGCGCTGAAGAAGCTAAGACCCTACTTGTTTGGGTCTCACTTCCGGGTTCAGATGGACCACAGGCCCCTCAGATGGTTGATGCAAATGAGGGGTGAAAACCCGAAGCTGTTGAGGTGGTCCATCTCCCTACAGGGTATGGACTTTACGGTGGAACACCGTCCTGGTACAGATCACGCCAACGCTGACGGTCTGTCCAGGTATTTCCGCCTTAGTGACGAGGAACCCCCTGGGCAAGGGTAGTTCTCCCCACATTTCAGCTGGAGGGGACACGTGTTAGACCTGGCACCTTGGCGTGAGTTTCCCTTCCACTTTTTGATGGTGTGCCTCGATTGTTTTGCTGGTGTTGTCCGCTCAGGGCACTGCGCCACGGCTAATCCGTGCCGCAGTGCAAGTGCTCCCGAGGTAAAGTGTACCTGTAATTGATGTCCATGATTGGTTTATTGGATTCACTGTCAGTCCCCAGTAAAGTGCACCAGGGGTGCCAGGGCTTGTGAATGCCAATGCTGCTGGTGGGCTTGCAGCGCTGGTTGCGCCACCCACGGAAGCGGCCTTGTAAAGTGTGTCTAGGGTCTGCCACCGCAGACCCTGTGCGCGGTCCGGGACCGTCGCGCTGACTGCGCAAGTGCCCCCACTTGCCAGTCCCTAAACCTTCCCTTACCTACATATTAGCCACCCCTCTGGTAGGCCCAAGGGCAGGGTGCATTGTAGGCATAAGGTAGGACATGCCCTGATGTGTGTGGCATGTCTTAGTAGTGAATTACAGCCATTTCCGTTCTTCACTATTGAAGGCTACCTGCTCTCCATAGGCCAGAATGGGCTGCTGGAGTCACTACACGCTGTGACCCCAGTGGACTCAGAGAGCATGGTAGAATGTCAAGTTTAGTATGCCTGAACTCAGAATAATAAAATACTTCGTGTAGTCAAGTTTATTTTAATATCCTGGGTTTGTAAATACTACTTTTAGAAAGTTAGTATTTACTGACCTGGCCATTTCAGTCCGCCTCTGCTGTGTGTGTGTGTTCTGCCTAGCAACAGTAAGGAGCAGGGTTGGGGAATCCCCAGAGACAGGTTGGCTGCCAGGTGGTGGGTAGAGAGATGACACCAGGATGGGTGGGAGGAGTACACCTTGACTCTTGAATAGACCTGTGCTCTGCCACCACAAAGCCGGCGCCGCCCCCTGTGGAGCGGCTGATGTCTCTGCCCTGCTGCTGAAAGGAAAAAGCAGAGTCACCATAACAAAGTGCTCCAGAACTGGACTGAGCCAGGCCCAGGCCCCCTGGCGCTAAAGAACAAAAGAATCATGGTATAAAAGTAGGAGCCTGGCTCCTAAGAAATCAGAATCCTGTTTACCACAAAGAACCTCTGCCCGACTAGAAGGAGAAGAAGACGCTGGAGGAGCTGGCCTGCTGCTTGCCTTGCTGAGAAAGGAGAGGAAGAGACTTACTGAAAAGACTTTGCTACTTTGTGCTTGAACATTCTCCAAGGGCTTGATCTGAGCTTGCCCCCTGAACTGAACCCCAGGACCAGTGGGTTCTCTGTGCTTCTTGCCCATCCTCCAATTCGAGCCGTGTGGGCATCCCGCTGGAAAAGAGACTGCGCCCCTCATCGCCCCTCCTAGGGCCGTGACACTCAGAAGCTCGCCTGCCTCCAACCCGTGAGAGCCCCGCTCCGTCCCGAGCCGCTCTCTGTCCCCGGGCCAGGCCGCCTGCATCCCTGTCACCGCCTGCTACTGGAGCGCGCTGACCGCGCTATCACCCCTCCCGCCGGAAGCCGTCCGACGACTGTGATCTACGCCGGGTCATCCAGCTGCACTGACCGTGCCCTGCGACCCCGCTTCGCTATCCCCGGACATCTAAGGCCGCGCCGCCCCCGCTGTGGAGACCCTCCTGCACCGCCGTGCTAAAGGGTCGCTGGCCGCGCCTGCCTACGTGCCCACACCTGCTGATTGAGGACCCAAGAACACTTCTCAAGCTGAGAGTCGCACCGACCTGTGCCGACTCTCCACCTCACGAAAGAAGTTCCAGTATCGGGCTCGGGGCCCGCAACGCCTTATTTCCCCGTTCGCCGGAACCGATCTCTGTGAGTACTGGAAACTACAAGTAACATTTGCGAGAGACTACAAAGTATCCATTTGAAACTACGAACAAAGAACATTTGCCTGCTTTACAACCTGGTGGCATAGCGAAAACGTTATTGGTCTTGTGATAAGTCTGCTGAGATATATATACCTATTTTTACATAAAGAAGCGTATTTTTATATATATCCAAGTCTGGTGTCCGTTTCTGGGGGGATTGATGTATTTACTGTGTGTGTGATTGTAAGTGCTTAACCAACAATGCCTGAGGAATCGCCTTGGCTGCTCACGCCACGCACCTAGAGGGTGAGCAAGGGTCATTCAAAAGGGGTTATCCTGCGCCCTGACGTGGAGGAGAGGGTTCCTGCTTGACACAAGGGCAACCTTGCGCCAACCAGAGATCCCCGACTCTAACACCGAGCCCTATAATATATGCCTTCCCATTCCTTATGATTGAGTGTCCTACCTAGTTCCCTCTCCCAACGTGCCCGACCGGAGCTGTAAGTGTGGGAAAATCTGTCCTGCAGCATCTTGTATAATTCGGAAATAAGCTTTTTGTCTGTCTTGCGCGTAATAAGCCAACACTCGTAAGGAAGAAGGCATCTATCAGCCATGGGGCGGACCTGATCACTGAGCGCCCAATGTCGCGCTTGCAGATATCGAAGTCTCTCCTCTTCAGGCATCCCATACTCTTGTTTAAATTGAGAGAAAGGGATAACTCTCTCCATGGTATACATATGATAAAGGAAGCGGCACCCAGAGGATTGCCACCGCGCAAAAGCTGCTGTGTCCATACCTGTGGTAAAATCAGAGTTGTCTATCAATGGAGTGAGTGGAGACGGGAAGGTGGTAAGTTCATGCTTGATGTTGGTCTGATCCCATATCTCCATTGGGACCTGTGTAATATATGAAGCATATAAATTAGGGGGTCTGTGTTTTTTGTGGAGGAATGGGATTTCGTGCAAGGGTCTGGCAGCTACCGCTTGGTCTTGGAATAACCAGTGTTTCTCTGATTCCCACCGACTCCACTCAGCCAGCAAACGCAATTGTGCTGCCTGAAAATAGAGCTGCAGATCAGGGAGACCGAGACCCCCTCCATCTGGGTGGAGCGTTGTCAGTCTCTGCTTCAGGTGTGGCTTCTGGCCATTCCATATGAACTTGGCAAGTTCCAATTGCGTCTGCTGAATCAAGCCCGGCGGTGGCTTGAGAGGAATGGTACGAAACAGATAAAGGTTCTGTGGGAGAATGGTCATCTTAACTGCGGCTACTTTGCCGAGCAGCGATAGAGGACAATGTTTCCATCGTCCCAGTTCTCATCGGATTTTCGGCCGCAGCAGGGTGTAGTTAATAGTAGCCGTGTTCAGGAGAGAGGAGGCCAGTTGAATCCCCAAATATGGGATCGCATCCTCCGCCCATTGAATGGGGAATAGGCTTTGCAAGTATTCCCGGGTGGGCCGTTCCAGAGACAAATCTAGGGCAACTGACTTGTCCATGTTCACTTTGAACCCAGCCGTTGGGGCAAAAAGGTCTAGATCCTCTAGACATGCTGGCAACGTGTCACGTGGGTTAGATAACGAAAGCAAGACATCATCAGCGTAAAGACTGATCGTGTGGACATAGCCACCAAATTTGATCCCTGTGACCGATGGATTGAGTGTCATCTTTTGGGCTAGAGGTTCCATGTAGAGAGCAAAAAGGAGGGGCGACAAAGGGCACCCCTGCCTTGTGCCCCTCTCAATGGTGAACCGGGGAGATGTGTGTCCGTTAACCCGGACTGTTGCCATCGGAAACTTATAGCAGTTCAGGACATATGTGCGGAATTTCCCGCCCAACCCAACCCTCTCCAGAACTTGCTCCAAATAGGGCCAATGAACCCTATCGAATGCCTTTTCGGCGTCAATAGCTAGCATCATGTATTTCCCCTGTGTACGTGTGGCTTTTTCGATGAGGTGCAAGGCTCGCTTCGTGTTATCAGAAGTTTGGCGTTCTGGGATAAAGCCCGCTTGATCTGGGTCAATCAACCCGGGCATGAGAGGTGCGAGGCGTGAGGCTAGAATCCCCGTATATAATTTAAGATCGACATTAAGAAGGAAGATAGGGCGATATGCCCCGCATTGAGTCTTGTCTTTCCCCGGTTTGGGGATCACTGTTATAGAAGCTTCCAGAAAGTCTCCCAGGATCGCTCCGAGTGCCGAAAAGGAATTAAAAAGTTGAGTGAGAAGAGGGGCGATTTGGACACAGAACGTTTTATAAAGGACAACTGAGAAGCCGTCCGTCCCAGGTGTCTCCGCCAACTTGAGATGCGAGATAGCGGCGATAACTTCCTCTGGCCGAATGTCTCTGTCCAGGTAGTCAGATTGATCTTTAGACAAAGCTGATAAAGGAATGGAGTCAAGGAAGGCCGCTCCAATGGAGTTCTCCAATGGAGAGCTAGCGTAGAGGTTGGCGTAGAAATCACGGAACGCCTCAGCAATGTCGCCGTCCTCCGTTACTCGCCCTCCGTCCCTCTGAACAATCTCCTGCATCCTCTGTTGTTGTCTAGTCTCACGCAATTTATGAGCCAGAAGGCGCCCGCATCTATCTCCCCCTGTATCATAAGCGTGTCTCAGTCGCAAGACTGTGAATTCCACCCTGTCTTGGTCGAGTGCTGCAAGTTGTTGGCGCACAGCTTTAAGTTGCCTCCACACTCTAGGGGCTCCTATCCTCTGGTGCATCTGTTCCAGTTCTCTAGTCCGTTGGGTGAGCTCTTCCAGTTTGCGTCTACGCTCAACATTGTCAGCAGCAGAGATGGCTATTAACTCCCCCCTAACCACTGCTTTCAGAGCCGCCCACTGCATTGCAAGAGTGGTGTCAGTGTTACTGTTGTGAGAGAGGTAGTCAGTAATGACGCACTGCATCCTTGTAAACACATCTTTGCAGTGCAGTAGCGTTTCCCTGAGGCGCCATGTCCTCAAGGGTCGGTGTGCTGGTGGAAGGGAGAGAACAACGGTCACTGGGGCATGATCTGAGAAGGAGGCGACCCCTATTTCTACCTCCGATGCCAGCACGTGCGTGGGTGTGGAAGCCAGCAGGTAATCCAGCCGGGTGCAAGTTTTATGCGCATTAGAATAGTACGTATTTTCGCGGCTTTGGGGGTGGAAGCTACGCCATAGGTCACTGAACCCTAAGTCATGTAAATGGGTCAGACCCTCTGTAGAAAGCGCGCCTTTCTGGTGTGTGCGCTGACACGACCTATCTAAAGTGTTGTCTAGAACCAGGTTTAAGTATCCCCTCAGCAGAATGTGGCGATCGGGAGTGGCTGTGACCTCTGTAAGGGCTGAGTGAAAGAATCGTTCTTGGCCTTCATTAGGAGTATACACTGAACCGATGGTGAATGTGAAACCGCCTATGGCGAATCTATATGTCAATAGTCTACCTTTTATCTCGGCTTCTTTGTGTAGAACCTTCACCTTAAACCGCTGGGCCACCAGGATAGCAACCCAGGCTGTTTTAGTGGTGCCTGAAGAAAAGAACTGAATGGGGAACTTCCGGGACCGGAGACGATGACAATCTTTCAATAAAAGGTGCGTTTCCTGTAGTAGGCAGATATCAGCTTGTGTATGTTCTAAACACGAAAGAACCGCTTTGTGCTTCACCGGGTTATTAAGACCCCTCACATTTAAAGTGAGTATTTTAAGCTGAGCAGCAGGCATTCCCCTGATATTAGTATAAAGAAGCGATGGTGGAGCACTGGGGCTGACACTATTGAGGCGCAGAACATGCTCTTGCTCTAAAGTGTCCGTGTGGCTTGGACCTTTGTTAGTTTCAAGAAGTAGGTGGACAAGGAACACCGGAACCTCCCCTCAAACAAACCCTCCCCCCCTAAAAAGGAAAAGATAGAAAAAAGAGAACCAAGACACATTGTCCATCATCCGTAGGTGATTGGAAGAATGGTAAATTGGGGTAATCCGTCAAGAACCAGTAAGCCCCCCCTCCCACCAACAGCCTGGAGCAAAAGGACAAACCATCATTTGGCCCTAAAATATCATAAGTTCAGCCGGATTGGGAGGCGGCCAGCTCCGACGACACTGCTTCAATTGCGGCCTGCTCACCCTTCGTGATTTCTGCTGCAGGAGGTTTCCAAGCATGATGCCGTCGGCCCAGGGGGGGCGTGGCTTACCACGCGATGCGGACGGACGTGCCCGGGTAGAGCTCCCACCTGAGCCTCCCTGCCCCGGGTCGTTTATCCGACAAAACTTCTTCTCCACAGCCCGCTGCTGCCGGCGGACCTGCCCCGGGACCTGCTGCCTGCCCTGGCTGACTTTGGGGCGAATCAGAAGTGGGGTTCTGCACCGACCCCGAAGGCGAGACTGAGGCCGCCTTGATGGCAGCGCTACTGGGGACATTGCCTACGCGAGTCCACGGCTTCAGACGGACCCCTGGGCCTTGAGTTGCGGCCTGCGGGAGAGACATCGCGGCGGCGCGCGGAGACCTGCGACCCTTGCGGAGGGGCCCCCCGCACGACTGGAGCTGCGCTCGGAGGCGCCTGCGGACCCCCCCTCCCCCACGGAGAACTAGCTGGAGGTGGTGGCGGGCTGGGGACGGCCTGGGGCAAACACGAGGACGGAGCCCGCAGCGCCTGGCTTACAAGTGAGTTGCTCAACTGGGGTCCTGAGAGCGGCGGGGTGGAACCGGAGAGACGACGGTGCCTAGCCGCTGCCACGCATAGGTGGATGCCCACCGGCCGCTGCCGGGATTGGATGGCCTTCTGGAGGGGTGAGATACCCCAACGGCGCTGGGGATCCCAGGACGCACGAGGGGGCACTGGGGCTTCCCCCTCCCCCCGCTCTGACCTGATTCCTTCTGAGCTGGGACTGCCTTCTCCCCCCCCCCCCCCGTTTTTTTATGCACGACGTTGGGCACTGAGGACAGACTCGCTCAGGACAGGTGCTATGCCGTTGCTGCGCATAGCTGCCCGCATCGCCGCTGCCCGCCGGCACAGAGGGAGCTGCTGGGGCGCCTGGCTGGACCCCATAGACCCACGAAATGCAAACCCTGCGACCCCGGACACTGCGGAAAGAGAGCGCGAACGCGGGGTGGGCGAGAGGCGCAGACGTGACCATACACATTGGGGGGAGCCCTCTGCCCTCCGTCTAGCTGCCGCTGGACCCTTCACTGCTTGGAGCCTCTAAACCCACGACGACCGGGACGCATTGCGCGGGGCCCGGTGGCTTGGAACAGCGGAACCCGGCGCCGCACTGGGATAGATGTGCGAGCCGCCCCTTTCCCTGGAGGCGATACACGGCTCGCAACGATAGCCCCGACGCCACAGGGGTGCTTCAACACGCGCGACGGACCTCTACCCCCCTGCAGCAGGAGAGCCTACCTTGCAAGCGCCGCCAGTCCCATGCCTGGAGGGGTGCGAACGCGCACCGGATCAGGGACTGCACCGGCGAGGGGAAAGCAAGCGAAAACAGCGCCCAAGATGGATACCGAGCAGGTGGCGTGGAAGCTGGACAGTGTCCTGGCAGCCATGGAACGGATGGAAGAATCCCTCCAGCAGACACGCACCTCCCTGGAGACCAGAATCGATGGCGTGGCGATAGACTTAACCCACCTCCGGGCCGATCATAAGAAGCTGCAAGCTCGCACTAAGACGCTGGAGGACACAATGGCAGTCATCGAACCAAAGGCGGCTCAGACAGACCAAAAAGTGCACGATCTCCTGCACAGAGTGGAATTCTTGGAAGACCGAGCCGAGGACGCGGAGGGACGGGCACGACGAAACAACATCCGCCTAGTAGGCATTCCGGAGAAATGGAAAGGAGCGGATCCGGCTCGCAGGGTAGAGGAATGGCTAAGAGACTTGCTGCCAGAAAGCGCGCTCTCCCCCTACTTCGTGGTGGAGAGAGCCCACTGAGTGCCCACGAGGCCGCTCTCCCCTGGCTCTACTCCTAGACCGTTTCTCCTTCGGGTTCTCAACTATAGGGACCGAGATGCTATACTGCGCGAAGCCAGGAACCTAGGGGAAATCACCATAGACAACGCCGCGGTGATGTTCTTTCCGGACTACACGGTGCGAGTACAGAGACAGAGACATTCTTTCCTGGCAGTAAAAAGACGACTGCGCGAAGCAGACCTTAAGTACTCGCTACTTTTCCCCGCCAAACTGAGAGTGGTAGCACGAGACAAGACGCATTTCTTCACGACCCCGGAGGAAGCGGAGGCCTGGCTGGATGGAGGAATGCCCGAAGCGCCGCGGAGAGCGCGGGGAACTACCACCACAGAGCGGGCCCGAGGATCACAGCACCGGCGCCACCGTAGGCCGCCCACGCCACCGCTGGTCTGTGAAACGATGATTCACTCCCCACCGGCGGACCTCATTCAGCAAGAACAGCGAGATGCCCTGCGCAAGGTGGCGGCAATCAGCAATTCCCCGGCACCGTCACTCCATCCGGGCGCTAGCCCGGCTGTGTCCTCAACAGATGATGAGGCGATCTATGGCATCCCGGACACCCAGAGCTCTGGGGGACCCCCAGAGGTCACGCCGCAAACAGTGGATCTTTTTGGCTGATGGGAGCCCGGTAGCGGACAGCCACCTGCCGCATAGCGCGGACCTACCTGGGCTCCTGCTTAGCTGCCCCACCCTCCAATGGAACTGCCTCGGGCCTACCTGCGCCCACACCATCGCTGCTCAGGGGGACTCGAGCACGGACCTAGACACTGTAAGTACATTTACTAATCATAGACTTGTGCCTCATTCCCCCACATTGCAGATCCGCACATGTGCCCCACGGTGCTCTCCTGCCGGTTCGCTGCCACATGAACTACTTGGAGAGAGGCATGCCCCCCCCCCCGGCACCCTTGCCCGCACTTGACTGACATCTGGGCACACAGCTGCTGCGGCACTGAGCGGCAGACACTAGGCGTCCGCCGGACGGCAGCGGCTTCTGCGCCTCAACCGGGGGCGATGCCGGGCTCTTCCAGGACTACACTGTTTTGTTCACCGATACAATATAAACCACAAGATCCCCCTAAGACTGTATAGTTTACGAGCTCATTTGAGTGTTTGGACGGCGAACTGTTGCGCAGCCGACCTTTTGGTATTTTTGACTTTGTTGCCATGTTGAGGCTCTATGTTTTCCCTTTCTTCCCTATCCCCCTGCCTTGCTGGAGATCATGGCGCCGCGCATACGGTGCTAATCCTACCCACACACTGGGAGCGGACTGCTGGAGCTGGGGGGCCATTGGACTGGGGGCCAATCCTTGGGGGGGAGCGGGAGGCGCACGCACACACGACTACTATGGCTAATGTCCAAATATGCACCTGGAACGTCAGGGGAATGCACACACCGGCTAGACGATATCATATATACTCATACCTAAAGCGACATAAAATTAGCATAGCGCTGTTCCAAGAAACTCATTTGAACGGAGCTGAGGTGCGGGCACTGCACCACAGATGGCGAGGGCAACTGTATGCCACGGAATACTCCTCATACGCTCGCGGAACACTGATATGGATCCGTCCTGGGACTCCCTGGGAAGCCACAGAAACTGTAGTAGATCGGGAGGGCAGATATGCCGCTGCGCAGGGCAGGCTGGATGGCCAGCATATTGCACTAGTGTCCCTCTACTCCCCCAACGTCGATCAGGGCGGCTTCCTGGCGCGGCTCTCTGCGACCATGGCACCTTGGCATGCAACCTCGTGGATAGTGGGGGGCGACTACAATTGCACTCTAGATATAACACTGGACCGCTCCTCCCCACCCCCAGCTAACGCCTCTACACGGGGAGCCACGAAAGCATTACTGGAGTGGGCCGCGCGGTGGGATCTTCATGACGTTTGGCGCACACGCAACCCGGGGACGCGGGCATATTCCTACTACTCTGGCGCTCACGACTTATATGTTCGCCTGGACCGGTTTATGGCATCCACTGACCTCCTACCCCACGTGACAGACACGCACTACATGGGCCGCACGCACTCGGACCACAACCCACACTTCATGTCCATAACCTGGGCCTGCCCGCACCCTCCTGTGCCCACATGGTGTCTGCAGCCTGCGCTGCTACTAGACGCGGCTTTCGCGATTCCTTGCTCACGCGTGCCGCGCAGTATTTTGAGGATAACACAGGTACGGCATCCACTCCACAGGTGGAGTGGGATGCCTTCAAGGTGGTGCTCCGGGGACACTGTTTGCATACACAAGGACACGTGAGGCACCAACTGGAGAGGGACCTAACTAGGCTAGAGTCTGACTTGCTCGCAAGAGCGGAGGGGGCTATGGATGGCGACGAGGGCCCACTGCACGACGCCCACACGGAACATGCGCGCCTATTAGAGCGCCTCCAAAATGTCAACTATGCTGCGCACTCGGCGAGAACGCATCACCTCGGCGACAGGCCTGGCAAACTTTTAGCGTGGCTGATCTCTCAGGAGGCCCGCTCGGCCCCGGTGGCGGCCATACGGACGGAGGGGGGGACCTAGCATACACGCAACTTAGCATACACGACGCCTTTACCGCCCACAATGACGCATTGTATCGCTCCCGCCTATCAGTCCCTCATCCTGATATCACTGGTTATCTCTCCCCCCTGCAAATGCCACAACTGACTATTGCGCAGCAGGACGAGTTGGGAGCCCCGCTCGCGTCGGACGAGCTCCGAGAAGCCATCTTTAGTCTGTCAAATGGCAAAACCCCGGGCCCGGACGGGCTACCAGCTGAGCTTTACAAGGCCGGCTCGGACATCCTCGTTCCGGAACTACTGAGAATGTATAATGCGGCAGCAGAAGCCGCTTCTTTACCCCCAACGTTACATGAGGCCACGCTGGTCTCTATTCTTAAACCTGGCAAGGATGGCACACAGATGGGCTCTTACCGCCCGCTGGCGTTGCTAAACACGGATTATAAGATCCTGGCTTCTGCATTAGCCAGGAGACTGGCCCCTCACGTACCCACCCTGGTGCACCGAGACCAAAACGGCTTTGTCCCCACGCGCCACACTTCCTACAACATCCGCCGCCTCTTTCGGGTGCAGGAATACGCCACACAGCAATGGCCTAGAGCGGGATGCCTGATACTGGACCTGGAGAAGGCCTTTGACTCAGTCGAGTGGCCGTACCTAAGAGCGGTCACGGAGAAGTACCAGCTGGGGGGGGGATACAGAGCCATGGTCGACCTGCTTTATGGCAGACCGACAGTCCGAGTCCGCACGGGCCGCCTCCTCTCACCCGCCATCCGGGTCCGCAGGGGCACTCGCCAAGGCTGCCCACTGTCGCCATTGCTGTTTTCTCTAGCCATGGAACCTCTGGCCGCGACTCTCAGGACACACGGGCTAGAGTGGGGAATCCCATTGGCGGACGGTTTGCACGCGGTGTCACTGTACGCGGATGACTTACTGCTGTGCGTCAGGGATATAACTGCCATCCCCGCCTCCCTCACTGACATCTTCCGCGCCTTTGGGGAGGTGTCCGGCCTGAGAGTCAATTGGTCCAAGTCGGGGGCCTATCCCTTTGGCCCAGACACGCCTGAATGCGACATCCGTTTGGGAGGGGACAGGCTGCAGTGGCACCCCACCGCCTTCCGCTACTTGGGGATAAGGATATACAGAACCCCAGCGGACGTTTTGGAGGGAAACCTCCTTCGAGCGATCGCTTCTATCCGAGCACAAATTGGCTTCTGGAGCACCTTACCCCTTAACGTGCCTAGCCGCGTAGCATTGACCAAGATGATTGTACTGCCCCGACTACTCTATTATTTTGCGAACATGCCTATGTATGTTCCCACTAAACTATTCCGCGAATTAGAGGTGCTGCTGCGTAGCCTCATCTGGAATAAGGGGAGACCGCGAGTGGCGCTGACCAAACTATACATGCCCACGGATTCGGGGGGCTTGGCGGTTCCTAATATGGAGTTATACTACCTCGCGGCGCAGATGCAATGGGTGGCGGGGTGGCTGAGTGGCAAGCACCTCGAGGACACTGCCTCGCACGCGGCTGCCTGGACACGCACACAAATAAATACGCTGTTCCACCCGATAACCCGCGCGCTATGCCCCTCCCAGATCTACCTGGCGGTGGCGCGCAGATGTTTTCTGCGGTGCCTTCGTCTCACACGCGCGACTACGCCATATGCCCCGAGTTTGCCACTCTTGGGCATGCCTGGCCCGACGGGGCCGCTCACAGAGCCCTGCTTGGCTAGCTGGGAACACGCAGGGGTGGACACGCTGAGTGACCTATACGCAGATGGCGACTTACTCACGTTCGCCAATCTGGCTGATGACACGGCACTCCCGGCGGGGCAGTTCCTACTGCATGCCTCCCTCTTGCGCACGCTCACTACTTCATGGGGCGACATCACAGTAGAACCTCCGACGCACACCTTCATACAATACTTGCATGTTATGGGTAATGGCTCGCACATCATACACTGGCTAGCACAGGCGCTGCAGGCACACTCGCAGTCCTCCGCATTGCCACTGAGGGAGCGCTGGGTGACAGACAGGGGAAGAGACTGGACAGACAAAGAATGGGCACTGATACTGGCCGGCCCAACCAACATCCCACGTAACCCCCGCTTTAAAATTATACAATACTACATACTGCAGCGCGCATACCTCACGCCCGATAAGATTAACAGATACTTCTCGCGGGCAGACGCAGCTTGCCAGTGGTGTTCGCTACCGGAAGCGGACCTACTACACATGCTCTGGCAGTGCCCTGATATTCAGACGATGTACTGACACTGCTCGCGCGCGACACTGACGGGCAGCTGCGGCACACATGGGAAGCATGCATACTAGGGTTGTATAAGCGCACAAAGGATAACAAAGTGCGGGCACGCTTCTGGGACATGGGTCTTATCACGGCCAAACGCTTGCTCACTAAACACTGGAAGGCCACGGCCCCCCCACACATCAGACACTGGAAAGCCTCCTTCGTTAATTGGGCGCAGGCGGAGAGTGCGGCGCTTCTTCGTGAGGAAACTGCGGGGCTTCTGAAGTTCCCCATCGCCCAGCTTTGGGATGACCTCCTCAAAGCGTTTCAGATGGCCTGCCAAGACCGGGGGATAACCTGATGCGACGGAGCTAGCTCCCGCCCCCCTCTGCTTGCCCCTGGTGGCCCCTACTTCCGCCCTCAGTGGGACTGCTGCCGGGGACTGACCGCCGTACAGCTATGGCGCACATTCAGTGAACGCTGCTGCCACAATCTGAAACAACGCGCACAGTGCCTGGCTGGGGGCCCAGGCGGGAGGACATGACCACTCCACCCCACCCTGCCGTTCCCTCTCTGGCAAAGTGGAGCACCCTATGCATCGAGAAAATGGGTGTGGGCGTCGGCGCTTTGGGATTCCAGCCTGCCTGGCGGCCCCCTCCCCTCCCTCCCCGGCCTGCTGCTTCCCGCGCGCGCCGCGCAGTCCCGCTGTGCCCCACTCAACAGCTGCTAGCCCTCCCGCTCAAACCTCTCCTCCCCCCCCCCTTCCCTCGATACAGTTTGAGTTTATGACCCTAACCTCGACTCCCCCTACCGCCACATACACACAGGGAGCAGTTTGTTTACTGGTTGCGCTCCCTGACCGGATTCCTACCTAAACACAGGTGACAGACGGTGGATGCGCCGTTGGGCGTCCCCGAAGCGCTACCATACCTAGCGTGCCCCGCTCACTGGCAGCGAAGCAATGATGACACACACACACCCTACCAGGGACGGGCACGCCCAGGGAATGCGGAAAGATCTTGCCCAGGACACACTGTATTGAACACCAGATGCACCCCGACAATCAGCTGCTTGAGGGGTGTAGCGCTGGAGGGACGGATGCGCGCCACATAGCTCACGCATGGACTCGAATTGCGAAGCTGCAGACTGGATTCGCCGGATCTGCATGTTAGCACCTATGTCTCAGTGAGCTATACCGACACATCCTTGCCGCGCTCCGGCCCGCATTGCGAGCGCGATACTGACACTGAGCTGACCGGAAGCCTTTACGCTTGGGGTCAGCCACGGTATCCTACACGACTCCAGATAGGGGCCTGGGTGGCGACCGAGATAGCCGCGGTGTGGGCTGGAATTCAGCGCCATCCATTGTCGCTGATAGCACGCATAAGGAACACCACAACAAAACACCAAAAAGCAACATAGACCTACCGTTTCACAAAGTACACACCTAATTCCTGTAGCAATGCCAACCTGCACAACGCCGCCGGACCCCCGGGTTGCCGGCTGAATGGCTGTGTCCTACTGTCTGGAAGCATGGGTTTATTGTCCAACTGCTTTGACACCTTGGATGGTGAATGTACATTGTAGGATGATGGAACTGTGCACAATAAAGGTTTTTCAAAAAAAAAAATGATGCCGTCGCCCAGTTGACGCCGCCTGGGTTTGGAGTCGTCCAGTTCTGTTGTGTGGACCGCTGTGTCGTCTACGCCCAGCAAACGGCAGACCTCCGCTAGGGATCGTAGCTGGTACAACTTATTGTCCATGTGAAATACCAGTCGGAACGGGTGGCCCCAGCTGTATGAGATATTGCGCTGTCGCGAGTAGTGATGGGTCGAAAAATTCTTCGTTTTTGCAGGGTGAGCGCGGATAAGTACTGATAGAGAACTGGTGTTTGATCGCGAAACATCAGGGGGTGTAGCTGGCGGGCTTTCTGGAGGATATCTTCTTTGGTGCGATAATCCTGCTTGCACACCAGGATGTCCGAAGGTGGAGACGACGGAGCTCGCGGGGGGCCCACTCTGTGCGCTCTGTCCAGGCGTAGTTCTGTGTCTAGGGGTCTCCCTAGGATGTGATTGAAGAGCTCCCTCGCATATTGGAAAAGGTCCTTCGTGTCCTCTGTTAATTTCACCCCGCGAATCCAGATGTTATGACATCGGGAGCGGTTCTCCAAGTCCTCCAGGTGCGTCTGGAGGTCAACTTGATGATCATGGATCCAGAGAACCTCCTGTTGTAGTGTTGCTAGTTCCGCGTCTCTTCCGTCGCTTTTATCTTCCAGCTCGGCGACTCGTTCCCCTGTACCGTCTACATCTCTGCGGACCTCCTTCATTCCCTCAGCGAATTCCTTCGAGTGTATGAATGTCTTCCCGTAGTGCCTCAAACAGCGATTCCAAGAAGGCTTTGGTGATCGGTTCCGTCCCCTCCTCTCGTGCGGTTGGGGACCGAGCTGTGCTGGACACCATGTCTGTCAGTTGCTTCTCTACTTGGGCCTTCCTGAACAAGTCCTTCAATGTCTTGTCTCGACGTCCCCGGGAGGTAGACATTGCATGCACTACTAAGTCCCAGGAGAGCTATAAGCTGGCCGTGAATTCTCTATGCACCAGGGCCGCTACCCCAGAGAATGTCCAGATCCTGTGTGTCGCCTCCCCCTCGTCGCGAGACGTTCTTGGGCGGCAGGGCACAATGGCGGGAGATGCTGTAACTATGCGCTCTCCAAAATCTCGCTCTAAATATCCCTTCCAAAGGGCCCGATCCACATCCAATCCCGTTGGCGACTCACCGCCCACGGGGACAGCGCCTCTCGCCGCCCATGCCTGCTCCGAGGGTGTGCACAGAGGGCCCTACCCGCCTGAAGATGACTGCGTTTCTGTAGGAGACTGTATGGCACTCCGACCTCCAGTTCCACTTCATGCCAGTTGCGATAGCTGCAAGTATCGGCCCTGGGGACCCCTCTCAACCTCCTCGGACTCCTCGCCTGCCAGGCCCTATCTCCCCAACCAGCATAACAGTCACCAGGAGGTAGCGCTCTTTACCTATGACAGGCCCCCGCTTCCGTGCTGTCAGCGGCTACACAAACCAGTCCTGTCTTGCACCAAGTCCGCTGAGCCCACTCCTCCTCTGCAGGCCTCTGGCTTCTGCCCAATCGGGGCCCCAGGCGCCAGCCGCTGCGACACTCCATGCCTTTCAAAATGGCGGTTGCGCCGCTGGTGGGAAGCCGCCTCCACCCCCACCGTGGAGCAGAGAGTCACCCAAGCGCTAAAGTCTTTCCCTGCTGACCCCCGCTACATACATCAACTTGAAAGTGGGGAGAGGGGGGGGCCACCCGCCTGAAAAAGTTCGCTGACCTGCAAAGACCGTGTGGAGCCCCGTGGGCCGACCGCCGATCCCTCAGAGTCACTCCCGGTACCAAAGCATACACTCGGTCTCCCAAAGTCCCCTAGCACAGTCTTCCGGTTAACGGCCCTGCACTTCAGAGCGCTGTGAGTAGCGGGCAGCCTCCGCGCACCGCGCCGGCAGGGTCTCTCCGTCAATCTGCGCAGTAAGTCGCGGTAATGCAGGCCGCTGGTTTCCCTTACCCGGAGAGTCGTCTGGGCGCCAGGTTCAAATCAGGCCACGACAGGCCGTATCCCGCCGTCGGTGCCCCAAGGATTGCTGTCCCGGATGTACACGGGTTGTCTGCGGCCGGAGCCCGTGTCGCGGCCCCGGCCAGGCGGGAACCCCCAGTGGGCAGCGACTCTCAGGCTCAGCTACAGGCCCACCACGCTCCGCATCTCTGCCACCTCCACAACCTTTCAATTATCAGCTGCGGAATCGCCAGCTCCCCACTCCGCTCGCCGGTCCGAGTTCCCAATCGCGTTCAAGGCCTCCGCCTCTTCTTAACTGGAGGGCCCAAGGATGCTGACCGGTTCTCATCCGGTTTTGCGGAAAGCTGGACGGCACGGGCCCACTCCCAAAATGGCGGACTGCAACCTTCGCCGCACCCCGCACCCCGCACCGCCTCTCTTCTATCAGCCACAGCTAGGCTCCCACCTCGACTCCGTCGCCTTTGATCGTCACCTTGCTGAGCAGGGGTCCCCAATGCCGGGCTCCGCACCTGGTCACCGCCAAGCCTCGCTGCAACAGCACCCGGAGTTCACCGGACCCGTCAGCTGGCCCCAGGCCATCCCGATTAGGCCCACCGGTGAGTCACTGCTGCCTCTGTTTTCTTTACGTCTTTGAAGGCGGGCCTTCTAAGTCCGTAGCTGCCGGTGCCCCACAAGCGTCACTAGTCCACCAGCCCCGGTGCTAGGACCGATGTCCGCTTATACGGCTAAAAAGCCGGTGCTATCGCAGGCCATCTGCGGGAGCTCCGGAGCGACATGTCTGTTCATGCCGCCATCTTGGCCACGCTCCTCGGAAATTGTATTTAGTAGGGTCTCAAGTTTGATGCTGTCAAATGCTTATGAAGGATCCAGTAGAGTTCGGAGGCAGACCTCACTCTCAAGAAAACTTCAGATATTTTCACATACATGCAGAGTAGCTGTTTGTACTGAATTTGAACAGAGAGCAGACTGGAAGGAGTTTAGAAGCCTTCTGTCCGAGACATGAGAAGTTGTAGTAAAACAGGGTTCTTAATTGCTTTTCCAAGGAAAAAAAGGATGGAAGTTGGTTATGAAGTATGGTGGGATTGGACGTGGTTACCTGAATGAAGTAGTTATTAATACCAAATTCAAGGATGGAGAGGGCATGAATTCTTCTATGGAGGAATTAACTCCACTCAGACTAAATAAGGCTAAATTTTGGGCACATGCTTTTATTGAGTTTCCTGGGATTGGGTCATAGCATCTACAAATTTAATAATTTTCAGAAGTGACTGGGGGTGGAACAGTTTAAAAGATGCCAATTACTGGACCTTCCTTTCAGAAGTGGAAACAGATGGAAAACTACAAGCTTTTCTTGAGCTCCATTTGAACTTTTAGAAGCTTTTAAGAGCCAGACAAAATATTTCCCTTATATTGGCTTAGGCTAATTCAATGCCATTCGAGAATTTAAAGACACACCAATTGACGATGACCAGATAGTTTAGTTCAATATACTCTTGGAGTTTTCTTGTCCTCCCTTTCTGTGATTTTGATGGAAAAGGAAATCTGCAAACCAGTTAGTAATTTGTCAATATCTCTGGATCTCCAGATAATTTTTTAAGGTAGTGGGATGATTATGAAATGCTTCACAGGACAATCATGATCTGGTGTACGTATTCTAGCCGATGGATCTCAGCCAGTATTGGTACATGGCACAGAAAAACAACGTTGCCTTTAAATTGCACCAGCACCAGCACAACACTGAACATGCGGTCATGCCATAGAGCTGAATGACTGATCCCTGTCTATGCAGTGATTGCCTTAATTTGGTGTTAGTTTACACAAGATCTGTAACAATTGGAAGTGCTGCATTTGGCGCTGTCTTGTTTTATGATAGCAAACAAAGCATTCCTTTATTAGCAGCTCATCTGATCTCACCACAAACTGACTCAAACCCTAGCAATTTCGTTTTGAAAAATATATGTATTAGTACAGTACATTAGCCTCTTTTTTACTAATAAGGAGGGTTGGTGCATTAAATAAGGAAAACTAAGTCAGACAGGCATCTGAAATTAATTAGGTTAATCATTTGCAAAACGATGTTGTCCTTGCCATATGCCTATTTCAGAATTGGGATGAGTGTCATTGTGCAGAGAAATGCCAGTCAAACCTCGCTTTTCCCATGCAATAAAAGTGAGTCTGCATAATAAAATTTCTAGATAGCGCGTCAAGAATATTCAATACTATTAAGGGCATGGAGGCGAGGATTATTCTTCTCTTTTCTTTACTGCAATATACAGCTACCAATCAAAACATGTTAAAATATAAACTACATTTCTCATGAATACAGTAATTATGCATTACCCCACAGTCTAGCAGTCACCGGTTGTAAACCTCTAAATAAGACAGACGCCATCTTGCTGCCTCTTTCTTTGCGAATGCCTTGCTTTGCATCAATTAAAAGGCTTAACTTGCAAAAAGCAAACATATGGAACTCAGTCCCAAGTCAATCACTCCTCTGGCCTCCACGCCATCCTAATAACTGCTCTCTCCTTATGGAGACTGAACCACCGGTACCTATTGGAAGCCTGTAAGTTCCAGATCATTTTGATAAATCATTGAACCAACCATACTTTCACATTCCTGCTTCTGCTCGTCTCCTGAAATGGAGATCAAACCGTAATGTTTGCCTCTACTATATCAATTTAAGTTATGATAATTACATCAAGAGAAGGTGACCAAACATTTGACCGTAAATTTCATTCTGGATCAAAACATATACGTATGATAGTCAAAACCAATGGGTAGGATAATCCTCGCTTCTGTGTCCTTAATAGAATTGAAAGTTCTTGCTGCAATAGCTAGTAATGTTTTTATTCTATGGTAGGACCAGAGATTCACATTATGCTTGTTTAAAGCTTTCCTACAACAACAGAAGCAACATCCAGAATATTTTTATAAGACAACATTTTGAACATTGTCTCTGAGGACCTATTAGCGGCCCTCATAATGTTTTCAAGCCTAGAACCCATAGAATACGTTTTCAAGGCCATATTACCTCTCGCAAGTCCGCCCTAAAGTGGCAATATCACTCCCCGCTTCCAATAAAAGTCATCGTACTCATCTAACCTAAGTTGCTGAAGACACTAGCTTGAAGGGTTTTTGGAGCACAATAATTCATTGTCCCTTACTAGTGTGATGAACCTCTCTGTGTTTTCAAACAATGTACCACACACAATTTTTCGTTAGGAAAAGCCGGATAAGCAAGACAATGGTTATTTCATTTCGGACGCTTGGAAACACGAAATCAAACTCCTCCTGGAGAAAAAATCTACCTGTTTGATCAAGAGAACCTACATCTGAGAACCTTCTGCAGGTAATTAGGTACAATGACACAGTTAACTGAGCAGATAACTGTTTCTCCAGTAGATCATTATTATTAGTGACAGTTCCAAAAACCTTAACGTCCCATAATGCAGAATACTGATGCTGCAGAGGGTTTGCAAATCTAACTCCCCTCATATGCATATGACTAAAGGATACTCACCCACGAGTTTGCCCTGTACTGGGATATGCCCTGCAGAAATGGCAGGCGGGAAAGGATTTACCGACCTATACACCAAATCGCTGGTTACCGGTTCTGACAAAAAGTTCACGACCAAGTGCACTTCTGCCTGCAAGGGACCCACACCCTCCTTGTTGTGCCAACATACCTACCTTTTCCAGGCTCACAAATATCTATTATGAGTACTGGATAAGCATGCCTGTTGAAGATCGAAAGAAGATTGCTTCAAAAGTCCTGGCATTGGCTAATGACGTCCGAAACTCTCCAGGCCATGAGTTTCAGATGACTGATCAATGGATGCAGTTCACCCACTGGGTGGTTAGAAAGTTTGGAAAAATCATGAAGGTTGCAAGACATCTCCAGAACTACTGGAAACCAAGGCTGGGTCCTCCATATCGGAGACACCAGAATCAATTCTGCCACCTGTCTCAGTACTTGTGCTGCGACTCCCAGAATCATTGTGAATGGGGGAAACGGAATGTGAACATTCCATTTCCAATCCTGAAGGAATGCATCTGTAGCTGTTGCTGCTGCTGCTGCTCCGGCCTTCAACTGAAGAAGTCCTCCAGTTGCCTGATTAACATGGATGCAAACAAATCCATAGTGGATGGACCCCATCCAATTAAGAGTTTGAAAAATGTGTGGTTGGAGCCTCCAATTGCTGCTGTCCCTCAAATGCCTGAAGTTCCAATCCGCTATAACATTCTGTTTCCCCGAAATGCGCTACCTCTAAAATGTGTTGTTGCAGGCAGAACTGGCAAAAATCTTTTCCCGTCATCGCTAAAATATTCGGATTTCATTTCCCTTAGCTTCTTTTTTTTTAATATATATATATTTTTAATATCTGTGGGTACAGACAGGATATTACGACAAATCACTCGAATTTTTCATTAAGATGTAGCAAGAACTCCAACAGCCTGTACATATCAGCTACTAGCGCAACATCTTAGCACCATATGTCATACAGTTATACACTGAGTTCCTGAGTATCCAACAGAAAACCTCATATGGAGGAAAATGGAACCAGGGGGGGAAAAGGGGGTGGACAGGGAAGTGTCGGTCGCCTCCTCATGTTATACCCAGGCATCACAGCGTTGCTAACCGTTATCAGTCTGATCCAGTTCTCTCAGACATGTTCAGCAGTTACAAAGCCGGGGTGGGGAGGTAGGGGGGAGCTATTGTCATCCTTCGCACTAAGCCGCAGGTAGGCCTGCAGTGGTTTCCAGATGTCTCGGGTGCGCTTGGGTGGGCATGAGGTCCCAATTGGCAGACAACTGCCCGTGGCAGAACGCTGCATCTAGGAGCCAGTCCTCATCGCGTCGGCCCCAGCACATCGCTATGCGTCATTTAGCGAGCAGCAAGAGCATGGACATTTATTTCCGGTTGCCCACAGGTGCATTTCCTACATATTCCAGCAGTGCAGTTAGTGGGGGGAGCGTTCTGTATGTAGAGCTAGCATGTCATCCATTTCATCAAAGACGGCTCCCCAATCAATATTGATTGATGTCAGGGAAGACCCAGGCTAGGTGCAGGAACGTCGCCCTAGGGGCACGGCACCACGTGGATCACGCATCATCAGTCAGGCCTACTTTGCGTAGCCATTCAGGTGTCCCGTATAATCTGTGTAGGAACCTAAATTGGATAAAACGCACCCTGTGATTGGGGGACAGTTCTCTAGCCCGCGCGCAGCAGAATATCCACTGGTCCTCTGAAAAAGGCATGGCAAGCTGAGCCTCCCATTCCTGACATGCTTTGGGGAAGCATACTGGCGCTGTGCGCTGCATTCCAGTGTAAATTCATGTGATCAATTTGCGGGGCTGCTCAGGAAGTCCTCTAGCACCTGAAATGTGGGCTACGCAACTGAGAAGAAAGCAAACTAGTGCGCATTGCAGGACAGAGCTGATAGAAGGTCATTCACGTCAGCCAAACCCAGCTCTTCCCACTCCAGAGCCCAGCCCGGCTCAATGAATGTTCCCTCTGGGAATGCATCTGTCATTGTCTTGAGTCGGAGCCTCTTCAATCTAGTGCAGGATCCAGAATCTGCCGAGAACGGTAATGCAGGATGCCTGGTTGGTGGTATAGAGGGGACCCTGTGGTGAAGCTCATGCCATGCCCACACAGTGCAGCCAACCGTGTCCACTTTGGACAGCGGCCTAAGCTGCGATCTGTAGAGAACCAAGTTCAGCGGATGTGGCGCCGCTTAATTATGCTAAGGCGCAGAATGCGCCATTAATTGTGTTGGGTATACCCAGTGAAAGCCAAACTGAGCTTGTGTGCAGCTGTCGTAAAATTGTAAATTGATACTTGTATAGCGCACTACTCACCCGCAATGGTCTCATGGCGCTTGTACGAATACCGCTGTGGAACCCATCCTGGCTTTCCCTGTGAGGCGTCCACTCCTGGGCACCCCCAAGGTGGAGGCCAGGCATCCTTAGCATTGTGGGGGCCGTCGTAGAGATCCATGTCTGGTGCTCCCAATCCGCCCTGCTCAAAGGGCAAGGTTAAGGTTTCCCAAGAAATCCTAGGTTGTTTTACGGCCCATGCCAAAGAAATCAAATTCGATTGTAGTCTGTGCCTGAAACCACTGTTAAGAGGGTGGAGAGATTAGTAAATAAATAGAGGTATTTGGGCAGGATGACCATTTTGGCTATCGCCCGCCGATCTGCAAGTGAGAAAGGCAGTCCTATCCACCTCTTCAGTCGACCTTTCCAGCCATTCTATCAATCACCCGTAGTTAAAGCGCCATCATTCTTCAACATTAAAACTTAGACAGATTCCCAGATATTTCTGCCCAACAGAGCAGAAATTCCAATTGAGACTGCTCCGTAGCCTCCGTTAGCAGGAAGATTACCGTTTTTGCCCAATTGATGAGTATGCCCGACAGCCCTCCAAACCAGATGAACTCTCTGATGAGGGGATCCAGATTTTTAGCCGGGCGCTTTACGTACAGAGTCACATTATCTGCGTATAAAGAGACAAGTATCAACCGTGGAGAGCAGGCCTAACCCCTGTGTGCATGATGCTGCCTTAGGGGGGCAGCAAGTGGTTTCATGACAATGGTAAAAAGGAGGGGGGAGAGTGAACACCCCTGCCTCGTCCCACGGTAAACTGGGAACGGAGATATCACTCCATATAGCCCTACCTGGGACAAAGCTACATTGGTCAGGTCTCATCACAAGGGGCAGCAGGGGAAGAAGCCTTGATGAGATAAGTTTTGCCAGAATTTTATTTTCCAGATTAATCATGGACAACGGCCTGTAGGATTCACATCTCAGTGGGTCTTTATCAGGTTTTAGGATCGTGATGATGAGCGCTTCCCGGAGTGATTCCTCATACATATTTATGAGGTGTGAAGCTAATAATGACGCATATTCTTTGTAGAATGCTGCTGACAGGCCATCCAGGCCTGGGGCCTTGACACCGGGTAGAGCACGGATGGTCCTAACCACCTCCTCCTCTGTGAATGGTTTGTCTAAATAGCTATGGTGTCCGTTCCCAAGCCATAGCAGCTGTATTGAGTCAAAAAACTCATCCAGGTCAGGGGGGGTCCTATATTGGTTTGCCTTGTATAATGAAGAGTAGAAAGAAATCCTTTCCGACTGGACAGCAGTCTGGCCCACTGCCGTCTGGGTTTTGGAAGTACGTAATTCTGTGAAATAATCACTCGCCCAGGGCTTCCTTAGAAGCCCTGCCAGCATCTTGTCCGCCCGATCTCCCTCTCCATACCTCCTAGCCCACGTATTCCTGCCGAAATAATGGGTCTCACGCAAGGCTGCCTCTTTGAAGTCTCCAGTCTTGCCTCTGATGCAGCCCAGTATCTCAGCAGTGTTGGTAGCAAATAATTAATGCTCTAATCCTTGTATTTCCTCCTCTATGCGCTTGAGATCCCCTCGCAGTGAGCGCAGGACCCCGGCCTTCTTAGCTATACATTCCCCCCTTATAACGGTCTTGAACGCCTCCTAGAGCATTGAAGGGAACTCGGCGTGCCTTCATTGAGCACAAAGTTTTCCATTATTGCAGTCCTGACGGAAGCTGCCTGCTAAATGCCCTACTCAGGTACTCTGGCAAAGCCAATTCAACGAGCACAGGGGAGTGGTCAGACAGGGTTCTAGGTAAATGCACAACAGCAGTGACCAAGGTCAGCGCATCCAAAGATGCAAGCCAGTAATCAATTCTTGACCAGGTAGAACCAGCAGAGGACACCCAAATGTCCTCCTCACTGTTAACATTTCTGCTATGCCAAATGCCCACTAATTCATTGTCTGCGATAAAAGTGTGGAGTTGTGTTGCCACTCTAGGGTGAGGGTTCCAGGCATCACCCAACCTATCTTTGCGGGGGTCCAACAATACATTATAGTCTCCCCCCCACAGGATTGCACCAGGACAGAGAGTGTCAACTAGCCTCCAGATCTCCACAAAGAAATCCAGGTCATCCATGTTTGGCCCATAGATCGAAATTAGCCTGATTTGGTGTCCCCCCAGCGTACCCGCAAGCATCACATATCTTCCCTCTGCATCACATAAAGCCATTCGCGTGCACCAAAGCAGCTCCTTTCTAATGAGTATGTCGACCCCTGTGCATAGTTCAAGTAGCAAGCCACATGTTTTTCCTCATCCATCCCACTCACAGGTGTGCGCAAGAGTGTCCCGTCAAATGCAGTTCCTGCAAGAAGCAGATGTCTGCCCCATGAAGGGTCAGGAGTGCAGCAATTAATCTCACTTTGCGTCTGTCATTCAGGCCTCGGACATTACAAGTTATCATTACTTTTAATCGAGTCATCTCTATACTTCATACATCCAAATGTTCAATGTCAGACTCTTGCTCAAGGACCACTCCTGAGACATCCAGAAGGAAGAGGAGGCCAGCAGGATGAGGAGAAAGGGAAGGAGGACAATACAACATTTCAACAACCATGGCAACCCATATAAGACCCACCCCACACTCACTACAGCCTCCCAACCAGGCTGAACGAAGACCCCACAACCCCAACATAGCCATCTATGGCAGTCACCCAAAGAGTAGGAATAATCCCTGAGGGGGAACCACTAGACACCCGGTTTATCCCAGCTGGAGGTAGCTGTGAGAAGTTGGCCTGATGTATGATGTCACTAGTTCTAGTGTACACTTTATACCAGTCCAAACAACCCTTATGGTGATTGGTTGTAAAGTCAACCTTATAGACCAGCTATCCTAGTGGTAGCATGGACAAGAGCAGTCTTAGGCTAAACTCTGAACGGCATGTGAAGCCAGCTGTGATACCATATATAATCCCTTGAATACCAAATGAAAGGACACCACAACAGATATATATATAAAATAAAGTGTATTTATTCTAGACAAACCCTCAGCACTCTTTATGAGATTCGAGGTAAGTACAACACAGTCTTATTCAAGCATACATTAAGTCACACAGGTAAGTAATACAGTTAGGCCCTAGGGGCCACGCAAACCATATACTAAAGAAGTGGTATAAGGACCACTGTCACGGAAATAGAATAGGCCTAGGCCTAGGGAATCGCTGGAGCTACACTACACTACCAACAGTTAGGAAGTGGGAGGCCCACGGGATTCAGGTGCAGAGTGGAAACACTCACGCGTAATGCGTATAATCGATAGAAATAGTACAGTTCTGAAATAAGCAGTTTTAGGACACTTCTGGTATAGCTAGAAAGTCGAGACTCGGAAACTAGACCCTAGGATAGTCACTACCCTTGTGAGCACCGAAGTACCCAAGTTACCTAGCCCACGGGCTGCGGGTGCATAGGTGTGAACTTGCATCGGGTTTCGTCGTGGACTTCTATGGATGCCTGAAGGAAAGTTACTGACAGGCAGTCAGTGCAGAGTGTCCGGTGGATCCCAAGGCCGGGATCAAGAAGGAAGGGTACCTGCAAGCAGAAGGGACAGAGTCTGGGTCACTAGCCAGTGACCACATGGAACCAGGAAGGAACCAGGCGATGTCGTGAAGATTGCAGGTGAAGAGGTGAAGCTTGTCCCAGCAGCCACGGGTACCAGGAGACGTCGAGGACGACCAGGACCAGGAGGCGAGCTGTCCCACGAAGGCTCTTGCTGTCGGCGGCGTCGAAGTCGAGCTAGGACTCACCAAGCCTTGGCAAGCGGAACCCACGAAGAATGGAGGACTTGCTTCTGGTGCAGACCAGGAAGGTCTGGGGTGCTTCTCTTTTGCAGAGGAGCGGGAGCCAGTCTGGAGGAGCCAAACCAGCAGTGAAGATTCAAAGGTGTGTCGTCGCAAAGGCCGCTAGCCAACGGGCAAGCAACCGGACAGACGCGGCAAGCAGGAAAATGCAGAAGGGCCCCACGCAGGACTCGTGGAGTGTAGGGGGCTGATCTTCGGTGCAGATGGTGCTTGGGGTTGGGGCTTCTCAATCCCCGGTGCACAACTTCGAGGGTGCCTCAGAAGCTGCGCTGGAAGATACTCGCCACTTTTCCCAGGTAGCCGGTCCCACGTCTCTCGTCGCCTCCACGGATCTCAGCTCGGCTGTGGATGTGGATCAGGGTCGGAGAAGTCTGGAGGTCAAGGCTCTGGTCAGGCTCTGCAGTCGGTCCCTCGTAGAACTTCAGCAAAGCAAAGGGTAAGTCTCTTGATGGTGCCTGTTTGCACAGGGTAGCCACTCCTTGGCCACAAGGGAGATTCTTCAGTCTTCTTCTTTCGTCGAATGTCGAAGGTCCAGAGTTTCTGTTCAAGTTGCACGTTCAGGATAATCTAATCTCCTAGGCCCAGCTACCACTCTTATACTAATCTGGGGGGCTGGGTTGCCTGCTAGGTCACGCCTTGTGGGTGGGACCTGGGAGGGGGGTGGTTACACCCCCTTCCCTTTGTCCAGTTTCGCGCCAGGACTGGGGCTGGTGTGCCCCAGCACCGGTTTGAGCTGGACTATGCATGGGACACCTTGTGTGCCCCAGGCAGTGTCTCGTTTCTTTCATCCCTCCCTGCCCCAATACACTAAGGCCTGTCTGGGGTGGTGCTCGCACCTCCCAAGGCAGGAAACCTATTGTCCAAGCCTGCCGTGCTGGGATCACTCCCAGCAGCAGGGGGTCAGACTTGTGTCGTGGCAGCAGCATCCATTTTGTGATGCTGGGGTTCTGGTTAACTTTAACCGGGTAAGTAGGTTTCAACATGTCTTCTCCCTCTAGAAGGGAGGGATACTATCCTCATCCCCAGAAATGGGATGGGGGTATTATTCCAAAGTGTTAGACACCTTACACAACATGTTTTGATAAAGCCAAACCATAGTTACCATAACCGTTTAAGATTATAAGGCACTTTAAGAGTATATGGTAGGCTATATCATAGAACAGCTATAAGGGCATGGTTCCGAAAGCTGCAGACAGGCTCAGCTCATGCTAGAGCACCATCTCACATGTTACCAAGCACTCTGCCTCCAGGATTGTTAAGGCCTGCCATAGGAGTGGCTGATAGGTACACATGTGTCTATATATAAGGTAGGTATAGGAATACTACACCTAAGCAAGGGGTGATTACACGACCTTGCCCCAGCTGAGTGATCAGCCAGTTGTGTCATAATGGAAGGCCAGGCCAGGGGTGGCATAATACATGCTGCAGCCCCTGGTAGGCCTAGGGTACACCTATGCCCTGGGTACATAAGGTACACTGTACAGGGGCCAATAAGGTGATCCTATCCAAATGGGTTATGCACCTAAAGTACATAGTATTAATTTAGAGAGAGAACAGCAGGGCTGTGGGTCTGATTAGCAGGCCCACAGCCACATCTAAGTCGAAAACCAGTAAAGCAAAAGCAAAAAGTGGGGGTGAACATAGAAAGCAGACCCTACTCTCCTACAGTAGCTGGTTGGCTGGACCATGTAAGAGCAGTAGGGCGATTACTTCCATCTGCTGATAAAGCAAACATCAACATCCAGTCAAATGGCAGAGAGGTAAAGAAATGGGTAGTTGCATTACTGCAGATCAACAATTACCACCACTCGGGCGCAACCCCAGGCTCCTGTCTCTGAGGCCACAGCTCTCAACACCGTCAGTCATTATAGCTGATGTAGCTATCTTCCCCTATGTTCTTCTCCAAGCGCGAAGTCAGCTTGGCTGGGCGGAGGCCATGCATGAATTTTGCAGCTGCCTTCTGTTCTGTGAAGTAAGAAGTCTTTCCAGCATGAAATATGCGCAGTTTCACGGGGTAAAGTAGAGAATACTTGACATGGGCAACTGATTGCTCAGAGGGTTAGCAGCTACGAGAGCGATCCTGCGACCGCGGGCTCGAGGAGCCGGAAGTGTGCTCGTGACACCGGCTCAGTCCACAGACGGCTGCTGGTCGACGTCTTGTGCAGGGAGGGGGAGCAGGTTCTGCAGAGATCGTGGTCATCAGCGTGTGGAGCTGGCCTCCCGCCTCCGGCCGGGATGGCACAGGAGTACTGAGTACTGAGTGTGAACTCAGAGAGCAAAAATGAGCTTGCAACGGCATCTCCTGCCTGCGCCAAACCGCATATCGAAGATCGGCCCCTCACTGAGACACGCTGCCTTCAAAGGAATCACGGCGGCCTGCCTGCGGGAGTTCACGTTCCGCAGTTTGCCTTCTGGTTTACCGCTGGGACTGGTTGTGGTAAACCTGGGTGGGAGCAGTGACAGTACCATTCTACCTGCAGCGTTAGAGTACACTGAGCCTTGTGAACTCGTCTTCCTAGTTTCCCTTAATGCTTGAATCTACGTATTCCAAAACTTTACTGAGAGCAAACTACAGCCTGACAAACAACCTAGGAGACTCCTGTGGAGACTGTGCTACCTTTTATTTTTACCCTCGGATATAATCCTCATAGAACTCACAATGAATGTCTCTGGCTGTACTATGAAGGAGCATCCAGCGCTCTGCTGGCTGAAAAAAGAAGCTGATTTGGATTACCTGTTGCTCATTTTGTTTTTCCTGTCAAAGGGACTTCTTTTTGGGTTGGATTCACCTTTATCTTTTGATATTGAGTCACCACATCACTACATCACTCACCTGCAGTCTTCTTGCGCCGTTGTCAGGGGGCCGCCATCGCCAGTAAGCACCGGAGCGGAGAGTCAGGACTCCACTTCCCTGCACCCCCTTGCGGCACGTACGCCGCCGACGCAACTGTTCTGCGCCTGGAGGCGCACAAAAGGACTCTCAGGCTCCTGCGGCGCGGGAGCTCCCCACATCACTCACCTGCAGTCTTCTTCTTTTTTTTTTTTTTTCTTTTTTTTGAAACCGTTTATTGCAATCTCAAATAGTTACAAGTATGGGCCTACAACCGTCTGGCCGGCCGCTAGAGTGGCAGTAGCATATGACATACATACAGAAAAATCTCTAGGCGGCGCAAAAAGGGTAAATCAGGAGATATCAGTAGTGCAGGCCACATAACTCCGAACCAACAATGCGGTTTCCTTTTGTCAAAACACAACAACACAAAAACAACCACACCCGCAAGGCAACCCGCAATCCCAAGTGACAGCACGCGCTCCGTAAGTGGGGGACCCCAACCAATCGCCAAACTCTGAAGAGGGGAATGAGAACAGATCATGGACTGGGGAACCACGGGCCCATGGCTGGGGGAGGGGGTCGGCTAGGGGGACGGAGATGGTGAGGCAGCCGGCAGCAGTGGCGGCTCGCAAATACCCCCGCGGTAGGCGTTCCAGGGGCCCCAGATTTTCACCCACGCCCCAGGCTTACCCCTCGCAACATACACCACCTTTTCACGAAACATACACCAGTCCATGTGTTCTTTCCAGGCCGACACCGCCGGAGGCCTCTGGGATCCCCACAATTGAGCAATGTCACGCTTAGCTATCATGTATCCCAGAGTCACCCACCGCGTCTGCGGAACCGAGTAGTCAGTTGGCTCCCACACATTCAGCAAGCATCTCCTCGCTTCAGGCAACAGCACGACACGCGTAACCACTCGCAGGACCTCGTGCACACCACGCCAGAATCGCTCCACCTTTGGGCATTCCCACAGAATATGCAAGAAAGTTGCCAAAGCACCACAGCCACGCTTACACAGTCCATCCTCAGCAAAGCCCATACGTAGAAGCCTTGGCCCCGTCACATAAACCCGGTGGAGGATCTTAAGCTGGACGAAGCGAAGGCGAGCCGGGATGGCCACCTCCTTCGGAGAGGCCACCGCGGACATCCAGTCCTCGTCGTCCAACTCCAGCCCATCGGCAACCCAGGCCTCGCGGAGGCCAGTCAGCAGGCCCGATCGGTCGTTGATCAGTTTTTTATATATAAGGGAGATCGTGCTGTCTGGGACATGGCCATCCAGTACTCTGTCCTCCAGGGGGGAAGACTCCGGAATGGATGCGACATCCGGGAAGACGGAGCCCAGCGCGTGGCGGACTTGTAAGTACCGGAAGTACTCACTGCCTTGCAACTGAAACTCCGTCTGCAGCATCTCGAAAGTTTTGAATCCCCCCCTCGTCCAGAGGTCTCCCACTGTGCTGATGCCGATCGTGTCCCACTTCTCGAAGCCCTTCGAGGTCCACAAGGAGCCCAACCTCGCCGATGCATATAGCGGTGACGCCCGGGTCAAACGGTCCTTCCACCCCATAGCTGCGTTAGCCGCGTGCCACACACGCACCATGACACGCGTCGGTCCCGTCAGGCGAGGGTCCGGCGCGCCAGAGTAGAGCGCCCGATTGTAGTCGCCACCGGGCAGGAGCATCTTGTCCATTTCAAATGCCGGGTTCAGGGCGGGCCCGTAAAGGCCATGATTAATCGCAGCTAGCTGGGAGGCCCAGTAATACCGTTTAATATCCGGGAGGGCAACCCCCCCATCATACCACGGGAGCGTCAATTTAGCCAAGGCGATACGTGGCCTCCCGTCCCAGAACAGGCGACGCTGCAAACTCTCCACCTCTCGGAAGTAGCGCGCCGGAACCAAATCCATAGTGTTCTGGAGAGCGTACAGAAAGCGCGGCAACGACATCATCTTAAACAAGGCCGCGCGGCCAAGCGGCGAGAGCGGCAGACGCCGCCAACGCACCACGTCCTCCTTCAAGCGCTGGAGGGGGGGCAGCAAATTCCGCTCGTAGCGGGCCTCCGGGTCCAGAGTAATATATATACCCAGGTACCGAAACCCCTGGGAGGCAATCTGGATCGGACAGTCCCGTGGTAGGACCGGAGCCTCCCCGGCAAGCACATATACACAGGATTTCGCCCAGTTGATGACGAGGCCTGAGTTGCGACCGAATGAGCGCAAAACATCAACTAGGACGATCAGTGATTTACGCGGGAAGGCGAGATATAGAAGGATATCATCAGCGTAGAGGGACACACGGTCCTCATGCTCGGGGGTCCAACGGAGACCACGGATGGAAGGGTGCCACCGCAGCCACTCCGCCAGGGGCTCCAGGGCCAATGCAAACAGGAGAGGCGACAGGGGGCAACCCTGTCGCGTGCCCCGTCCCAGTGCGAATGGGGCCGAAACTCGTCCATTCACCACCACCTGCGCCAATGGGCTGGAATACAGCAACTTGACCCAGCTGATGAAGCCCGGTCCAAAGCCAAACTTCGCCAGCATCGCCCAAATGTATGGCCACTCAAGCGTATCAAACGCCATGGTGGCGTCCAAAGACGCCAAGATGGCCGGCTCCCGCACGAACGGGACACGCGCGAGCACCCCGTGCAAGCGTCGCAGATTAAGGGCCGTGTTACGATGGGGTATGAAGCCGGACTGGTCTTGGTGGACCAAGTCGCCCACCACGCCGACCAGCCGGTTGGCCAGCACCTTGGCGAGGATTTTGGGCTCCGCGTTCAAGAGCGAGATAGGCCTATAGGATGTGACCCGCTCACGGGGTCTCCCCTCCTTGTGGATCACCACAATCGTGGCCAGACGCTGGTCCGGCGGAAGGGAACCCCGCGAGCGGGCCGCCAGGAACATCGCGCGCAGGTGGGGCGCCAGCACATCCGGTCGCAGCTTGTACAGCTCAATAGGAATGCCATTGGGGCCCATGGCCTTGCCAGATGCGACCGAGCGGATAGCAAGGGCAATTTCGTCCGAGGTGGGAGGAGCATCCAGCGAATCCCTGTCCTCCACCGAAAGGGAGGGCAGCGCGATGTCCCGAAGCAGGGCATGGGAATCCTCCTCCGAGCAGGGAGAAACCGGAGAATACACCTCGCGGAAATAATCCGCGAAGCAGGAGACAATGGCGTTCGGCTCGGTAACACACACACCATCCATCCTCTCGATCAACGGAACCACACGACTCGCTCTCTCCTTTTTGTCCAACCACGCAATCAATTTACCCGCCTTATCACCCACATCATACAGTCGCCCCTGTTGCTCTCTACTGAGGCCCCTGGCCGCCTCCGTGACGAGGGCTCTATAGGCCGCCTGCTTGAGGTGTAGAACATGCAATGTGGCATCCGTCACCCCGCTCCCCAGGTCACCCTCTAGTTCAGTAATTTCGGCCTCCACCCGGGTTACCTCCTCCCGCTCGCGCCTCCGGGCATGGGAGATAAAGGAGAGGGCCTCCCCCCTAAGAACTACCTTAAAAGCCTCCCAAAGGGAGATGGCAGACGGGACAGACCCCACATTCTCTTCAAAGTACCGCTGCAAGGATTTGATCAATTCGGCTCGAATAGTGGGGTCGCGCAGGTACCAGGCATTGATTGGGGCTACCCTGCCCTCCCCCCTCGGGAAGACATCAAGATGCAGCAGTAGTGGGGAGTGATCTGAAATACCCCGCGCCAAATGGCGCACCTCTCCCACCCTCCCAGCATAGGCCGCAGGAACAAGGATATAATCAAGCCGCGAGAGGCTACCATGGGCACCCGAGAGGAAGGTGTATTGCAGCTGCGCGGGATGCTGTAGTCGCCAGCAATCCACCAACCCTAGTGTATCTAAGAGGCCGGACAGCCACGCCTGTGCCCGGGGGAGGTCCCTGGGGGGATGACGATCCATAGACCCAGAAGCCACCGCATTGAAGTCCCCCCCAACTACCAGAAGCCCATCCGGGAGGTCAAGGAGGAGGCGCCCCAGGTCCGCAAACGTGGTTGATTGCAACCCCGGCGGGACGTACACTGATACAAAAACGACCACCCTGCCCTCCATTCTACCCACCAAGACAGTGTAACGTCCCCTCTCATCATGGCGCACCTCATCAATCTCCAATGGGAGCGAGTTCTTCATCATGATGCCCACCCCCCGCGAGCCCGAGGTGAAGCCCGAATGGGCCACCAAGCGATAGCCTCTCCGATTCATGGCATGAAAGGAGTTACCTATAAGGTGTGTCTCCTGCAGGAAGATCACATCTGGTGAAATTCGTTTCAGATACTGCAGGACCACACCACGCTTAATCCTATCCCCCAGTCCGTTAACGTTCCATGATAACACAGTCAGATCCCTACCCCCCATCATACATGAAAGCCATCAATCGTCCCCCATAGAGCCTCTCGAAAACAACAATACAGTAAAGGGTTCGCCTTGCGGTGCAAACAATCAACACTCCACCCCCACCCACCCATCCCAACAGAACTCCCCCCTCCCTGCACCCCTGCATGAGCCCAGACAGCCCCCCCAAAGTGCAGTGTGCCTGTCGCCCCATAGATGAAAAACTAACTAGTCCCCCAGAGGAGGAGGGAAAGCCCCCAACGGACCCCGTACTACCTCCATAGGAGGGGAACATACACGATCAGTGAATGGTAACCAAAATATTGTCCAGAGCAAGGCCTACTATGCACCCCTCAGTTCTGATCCGGCGAGCCCTCCCCGCCAACCGCACCCCCCCCACCCCCCCGGCCCCGATCCCCAGGCAGAGTATCCAACCAGTCCCCAGCCGCCTCGGGACGGTCAAAGAAGTGCGTGCGACCATCCACCTCCACCCTCAGCTTAGCTGGAAAAAGCATTGAGTACTTAAGGTTCATGTCCCGTAGGCAACGTTTAACTCCGAGAAAACTCAGTCTCTGCTTTTGGACCGTCGGAGTAAAGTCAGGGTAGAAATTCACGTCCATATTATCGAGCTTGACCGGTCCCTGTAGCCTGGAAGTCTGCAAGATAGCGTCTCTGTCCCGAAAGTTAAAAATCCGGGCAATGAGAGGCCGCGGCGGGGCTCCGACCTTAGGTCTTCCTCCGGGGACCCTGTGAGCACGTTCCACCGCAAAAAGTTTACTCAGCCCCCGGGGCTGGAGATGGGTGAGGATCAGGTCTTCCACAAACAAATCTGCCGCCTCCTCCTCCCGTCCCTCCGGCACCCCGACAATACGAACGTTGTTCCTCCGGGCCCGACCCTCGGCGTCCTCCAATCGACGGTCCATCATGGCGCTCGCCTGGCCAAGCCGGTGCACCTCCTTTTGAAGGGCCGCCACGTCTGTAGTGAGACTCGAGGTGGTGTGGGCCAGGGAATCGACCCGGTCATTTGTTTTAGACAAGTCGGCTCTCACCAGGCCCACCTCAACCAGGGCCGAGTCTATCTTCTGCGCCAGAGTATCAAAGCGCTGGTCCACCGAGGCCTTCATCTCGGCAATGGCGCCCATGACGTCCCGGAGGGTCAGATCTGCGGGTTGAGCGGACGCCTCAGCCGGGCCCGCGGGGGATGTACGCTGTGCCTCTGGGGAACCCTTCTGGAGGGTGTAGCGGTCCATACTGTTTGACTGAGGTGCCGGGCCGCGGCGGGTCGATTTCACCTTGGCCCGGTCGCCATCTTGCTTTGTGGACATGTCGCACTCCCAAAGTCGTGCCAATCTCTTCGAAAGGGCCGATAAACCAGTTCACGGGTTCTGGGGGGGGGGTGACCACTGGACCGGAGGACAACTCACAGCCGGCGGGTCAGCCGGGCACAGGGACAAGGCCACACCACCGCACCCTGCTCCGCAACCCTACCTCGCTGGAGGGCAAGGAGGGCGCAAAAGCGAAAGTGAAAGCGCGGGGTACGCGAGTCACCCAGCCCTGCCCGCCGCTGTTGTTCGCTTTGTCCCCGGATCGCCCCACAACTCCAATCCGGGAGGCCGGCGCGGAGAAGGCCGCAATCTTCGATCGGTGCTCCCACCCGTGTCCGGGGTCCGATTCGAAAACGGAAAACGGGTGCCGCCTCAGCTCGGGTACACAGACACAGTCCCCTCATCAAATACAGGATATAATCAGGATTAATTCAGGAGGTCGCAGAGGTCCTCGGGAGCTTCGCACCTACGCGGCCATCTTGGTTGCGCGCTAGGCTCCTCCTTCACCTGCAGTCTTCTTGCCCGTTGTCTGGGGACCGCCATTGCCAGTAAGCACAGGAGCGGAGCGGAGAGTCAGGACTCCACTTCACTGCACCCCCCGCGGGGCGCACGTCGCCGACGGAACTGTTCAGCGCCAGAAGGCGCACAAAAGGACACGCGCGGGCGGGCCCGTCTGCACCTGTCCGAGACCGACTGAGGCCGGGCTGGGCCACCCCCTTAGGAACTTGATCTCGGGTGTGTCATACGACGCCAATGGTAATAGCTTGGTATTGATATTGTCATATTACGTTACATTCTTGTAATTATATATTTTTTCCCGTCATGAATAAAAGGAAAACTGGACAGGGCGCTGCAGGGACCCTTGATGCTTTTTTACAGAGGGCAGAATCTGTCCTAATTAAGGAGATTCAACTTACAGAACGTAGGCTATCACTTGAACCTCTCCCCTCCCAGAATAGACTTTCTCTGACCCCATTGCTTGTTGAATCTAATGTAACGATTACTCATGAGGCAGATTCTCTCCATGCTAGTTTGTCACTTCGACAAGACCCAGAGTACGTGATAGACGATTCTTTTCCTATTCCTTTGTCTAGCATAGAGCAAAACCCTGTTAGGCCCAAAGTTAACACTAGAGGTCAGAAAGCTAAAGTAAGTACAACTCATATGGCTGATCCCCCAAAAATGGAAATAGTCAAGGACCATGTAAACAGAATAAATCTGTGCAAAAAACAAATGGGAAGAAATTGAGAACCCCTGCAGATGCAAGTGGACATACTGAAGGCCCTTCTAACGCTACTAACACTATCTCACATACTACGACTGGAAAGATTGTGGATAGCAATCTAGAGGAGAATTTCTGGGGTAGATTGGAGACAATAATTACAGTACTACTGGATCCAATTCTACAAAAAATTTCAATGGTGGAAACTAGGCTCACCAAGATGGAGGAGCTGGTAAGGTGTAAACCATTGGTCCCCCCTGCCACTAACCCTAAGTCCAATTCAGCTCCGCCAAATAATAGGGTGAAGAGTAATGAGTATGGTCAAGCTGTGAGTTCTTTTGAACCTAGACAAACGCAAGTTAGGAGTCCCCCCGATGATATTAC
The DNA here is from genome assembly GCF_964204655.1 of Triturus cristatus. Lineage (NCBI taxonomy): Eukaryota > Metazoa > Chordata > Amphibia > Caudata > Salamandridae > Triturus > Triturus cristatus. The sequence continues at coordinate 695,332,488 of NC_140591.1, forward strand.
TCCTAGTACTTCCCGCATCCCTATTCAATCTGGGCAACACTCCAAAACATGTCTCTTAATTCCAGAACTTAGCAATGCAGCCAACATAGAAAGTGGCGCATTAGGCGCTAAGCAGCCTGGACAAAATGTAGATAAAGATTTAGAGAGAGGTTCTAACTTCCATGATCATCGAGATAGGTCTACAAAATCACCACAACACTTGCCCCCTGAAGCAACCCCGTATACGATTATCCTGACAAACGTACCACCTCTACCAATTAATGCCTTTGAACATTGGTCGACTCTGAGGAATAAGTCTTTATATTTCTTCGGGTTAAGGACCGGCATTAAAAACTCTCTCTTCTCAGAATTTAAAATGGTAAGGAGAATAGGGTGGGTGGGCACCTCGGCAAAAACTTTAAGTGGTGATTGTGTTGTGTTAACCTTCGGTTCGCCATCTTTGGTGCGTGCAATCCTGGACAGGGGAAGTTCAGGGTCTCTCAATTCTAATGACATCAATATTCTTCCCCTTGGTTACTTTTATCAACCACCAACACATTTTAATTTTTGCTGGCCACCACTCGAAGGAGGTGATTAATGAGGGAATAGAGAGACTAGATTTCGGATCCCTGTGAGTAATCGATTTGATGCTTTGAACTTGTTGGAGGATGTCGACTGACTGGCTTTGGGGCCTTATCCTCAACCCAACTCCGAACCTGATTCCCCCGAAAGCAAGAGCAAGTTTGGAATAATTAGGGTAGGAAATAACTACCCTTCTATCCCCCTAATGGCTGTCAAAGGGATGAGGACTCGGGGAAGATAGTTTTAATCACGGATATTCTTCCTAACCCCGTGGGCAGCTCAAACGTACCACAGTCACTCTACGTCGCAGCCAAGGATCCATCAGGGTTAGTAACCCCTACAATTGCCTTAGACTGTGACAAATCAGCCCTCTGTCATATCACATCATGGAACATTGCGGGTATCCGGTACAAGCTAAGCAATCATTTGTGGTGGGATTTTGTTTTACAAGTTGATATTTTATGTTTTCAAGAAACATGGTCAAAAGAGGCGGTCCATATGAATGGGTATAGAACTTATCACATTCCAGCAATCGATGGTTTGAGTGGGAGGGCCAAGGGTGGTCTTTGCACTTACATATCGAGTGCCTTGAAGATAAAGGAAATAACAATGTGTGCTAACGACCCCTATTTTCAAATACTTACATTGGATATAGATGTAAAACATTGTTGTGAGAAAGTGCCATCTTTCTTGCCTGGTATGCCCCCACTTTTTGCTGAATTGCTGAATGTACTTTGATTGAGTGTGCCCTGGACTCCTGCCAATCAGGTGCCCAGGGCCTATGTTCCTTCCCTAAAACAAACCAAACCCAAATTGGCAAACCTTGGCCACATGTCAGCCCCTGGTAAATGGTACCCTAAGTACCCAGGGCTTTGTGACCCAGGAAGGCCTCTAAGAGCTGCAGCACTCATTGTGCCACTCTTAGAGGCCCTGTACCCTTACACACACACACTGCCTTTGCAGGCTGAGTGTTTGGGTGCATGACAAAAATAAAGTCGACATGGCACACATCCCTGTGTGCCATGCCCATCACATACACTGCCATGGCATACATCAGTTACCCCTCTAGCTGGGTGCCTTATGCCAATGGTGTGGGCACAGGAGCAAGAGCCCTGTGCCCCTACAGTGCCCAGGTCCATCCCTGAGCCCTGTGATGCAGTGCTGCCATTTAAAGAGTACATGGTGCTGGGAGCTCGTCAAACACGAGCTCCACAGCACCATAATGGCAACACTAAAGACTGGGAAGTTTGGTATCAAACTTCTCAGCACATTAAACCCACACTGATGCCAGTGTGGGATTTAATGTACCCAGCACCCCAGAGCGCATCTTAGAGGTGCCCCCTCGAACCTAACCTACAAATCCACGTCTGCTCTGAGGCTGCCTAGGCTGCCACCCAGCAGACATGTTGCTGGACCCCTGGGTAGGAGAGCCCCTGCTCTCCTGGTCCTGCAACAATGCACATCCTGGGTGACGTGCTAAATCTCCTCCCCCAGGATGGGCAGGGGGAAGCTTCAAAGGCATGCTGCCTCTGTGAGTTTCCCCAGGCCCCTGCAACCCCCCACTCTGGCGGGAAGCTTTGGCCGGAAACCCCAAATAAGGACAGGGGATGTGCCAGCCTGCCAACCCCACCCCTCAGGTGGGGGAGGCGAGGTGAAGCACATCTCCGGGCTCTCGCCATCTTGAAGATGGGAAGCCCTACCCTATCAGGACTAGGCTACTGCCCCCCTCCCACAGGAGAGAGGCAGGATAGGGGGTGTACCCACCCCAGGACGGGGACCCATTGGTCCCTGCCCTTCACCTACCTGTAACGCCCCTAAATCTAGTATTTTGGGGCACCCTGAACCTTCCTTCCCCAGATTCCAGATTCGAAACTACAAGAAGAGCAAGAAGAACAAAGACCTGCCCTGCAGCTGCTAAAAAGAGGAAGACACCAACTGCTTTGGCCCCAGCCCTACCGGCCTGTCGACCCTCGAACCTGCTCCTGCTCCAACGCGGCATCTCTCGTGGCCAGCAACCTCACCAACCCCGGAGGACCTGCTACCTTTTGGCTCTAAGCCCCTGGGACTCCCATGAGTAGAGGCTCTACTCGAAGCCTATCTCTAACCCCTGGCAGCAGGCCGGAACCGCGAACCCAGCACACTCTGCACCAGCCGAGCCTGGCCAGTGCCGGAGTGAACAAAGAGCCTGAGGACGACCCCACGGCGACTGTGACCCCGAGTCCGGCACCCAAGGACCTCCCTCGACGTTCCTGAAGAAGCCTACAGCCTCAGAACCAGGTGCCCCCCCAACCGCGATCAACTGAGGGTAAGATTTCCCGACACCTAAAGGCACCCCTGCACGCGGCGCCCCACGGCCCCCAGTGTCCAACCCCGGGGTACCTACCTATCCTCCAACTACCCAACTTACCTCTCGAAGTGGTGGTGGCACCTGAAGAGTCCTGGTCCCTGAGCTTGCAGTCTTTTTCCTAACCGGAGATTTCCCATTGACATCCATTGAGCGCCCGAAGGCTCAAAAGCACTCTGCACCCAGCCGCCCGAGTGGCCCTGGCAGTGAAAACTCTATTCCTTCCTACTTCCCCACTTGCCATGAGTAAGTGACCAGGAGCCCAGCTCCCACAGCCGCGTGGCTTGCCAGTCAGCAGCCACCAAACAAGGCCCCCATATCCCTCATAGGATAACATTGGGCCTAACTCTCTCTGCACCCGGCCGACCTAGAGCCGCTGAGGGTGAACCAACTGTACCTACCTGACCCTGGGAGACCCCTGAGTCTGTGCCCAGAACCTCAACTCTGCCAGTCGAGTACTTACCCTTAAACCGCAAACTCTATTTTCCTCATAGGGTAACATTGACTGGCTTTTTCCTGAAATTTCTTTTAAGTGTGGACTTTTCAAATCTTCAAATATTCACCAAAAATCAGCCGAGTGACAAAAACGAATTTACTCACCTGTTCCTAGGTGAACTCCCAGTACTGGATCTTGGTGCCCAGCACTGACGCTGAAAAATCTCTACAACTGTACTTACCCTTAACTCAATTTTCTTCCATAGGAAACCGTTGACTGTTTTTCTGTGAAATTTCTTCTAAGTGTCGATTTCTGCAATCTTTAAATATTCTTCAAAAATCGTATAATATCTGAAAACGTAATTGCTTACCTGTTTTGGATAAAGGTCCCAGTACTGAGTCTAGGCACCCAGTACTGGATTACAAAAGTAACGAGAACGTACTGTACCTGTAACCTGCATTTTCTTCCATAGGGAATCATTGATTGTTTTCTCTGAAATATTTTCTAAGTGTCAACTTTTAACATAGCTAAATATTAGTTAAAAATCATTACAGTACTAAAGTCGACTTCCATTACTTGAGTCTGAGAACTGACCCAGGACTGAATCTAGGATCCAGTCCTGGAATTCCAAAAGTAATCTAAAAAGTAATCTGTTGCAAATAACTTGGATTTACCATTGAGCTCAATGTATTGTTGTGTTTAAAAATACAGTTGCCTACTGCAACCTCTTGTAACTGTTTGCTAAAATCTACTGCATATTGCAAAAGTATTTATATGAAACATCTACTGTTGAGAAAGTATATTTTAACTCCAAGTGTTGGTTCTAAAATAAAACAAGCATATATTTTTTATATATAAACCATTGGCCTAGAGTTCAGTTATTGAGTGTGTGAAACCATTTGCTGACTGAGTGTGTACAACAAATGCTTTACACTGTCCTCTGGTACTGCCTTACTGCTCGACCAAGCTACCACTTCAGAAAGTAAGGTTATACCTAACTTTAACCTCTGTCAAACCCTGGGGGACTGTGGACTCTGTACACCCTGTACCTATTCAGGAACAGTATATACAGAGCCACTTTCTCACAATTGTCTAGTTGTAACTAATTTTTACAATAACATCCCCCAAGCCGAAGTAAGAACTGTTATAAAGAATATCACAAATCGATTGAAATCCATCAGCAGAAGTAAGGCAAAAGAGACAATAATGCTACTGGCGGGTGATTTTAACTGTGCGTTATGTGTCAATGCCGAGGATAATCTATGGAGGTTCCCAATTGAAGAGGGGGTATGCTCATCCCATTTTCGGCATTCTGCCCTAGGGGAACAACTAAATGAAATGATTTTTTCTCTTGACTTGGGATTTGTTCATGATTTGTGCCCAACACCCGTCTCTATGCCTTGGACTTTCAGTGGTAGGGGTTTATTCTCTACCATAGACTCTGTTTTAATGTCAATCAATTGCGAGCATAGTCTTTATTCATTCCACGTCTCAGATATCTCCCTTAGTGACCACTTCCCTTTGTGCTTGTCAATAAAGCTAACATCAGGTAAATCGGTTAAACTGAGTACAAATGACCAGCTGTTAGAAAATATAGTTATTGGGAGTACACATGCTTTTTCTCTGCGCTGGTCCATGGTAGATCAGGCAGCGATAATTAAGACAGTGGTGGACAGATGTAAATTCGCCATCAAGACATGTTTGTCTGAAACAGCCGCCCCAGATAATATTCTTGCCTCATTCCTGGTGATATCCCAAACTATAAAAGAATCTCTCCTCAGACGTAAAAACAGTAAAAAACATGTGAGTGGATGGTTTGACTCCAGATGTACGCAAGCACATTCTCACCTAAAAAGGGAGTTACATAAATCCCCTAGAAATTTGGCCGATCTGAGGACCGCTAGATGGGATTATAAATGTTGGACCCGGCCTCGTAGAATGGCCCTCCGTGCCCCCGCACCACCGAAACCTGGTACCTGCAGCCCAAGCACACGGCCCAGCCGACCCTTCCCACCAGGACACCCGCACCAACCCCGGACATCCCCGTCCATGGCCTCTCTCCTTTCGGCCACCCCGGGCCCGCGTGCCCACTCCATGCAACAAGATGGCCGCCCGGCCCCAGCGCGACCGGGCCTCGAGGCGCCACTCCGGCTGGAGGACATCACGCTTCCAGGGGATGAGAGAGGGAGGAGCAGTTTCTATCGCACCTCTAACTCCCCTGGGACGATGGGTTTCGATCGGCCCTCCGGCCTCCCTGCGGGCTGGCTCCGTGCCTGCTGGGTGTCTGGGACTCCTCCCGACCCGGCCCTGAAAGGATCAAAAGACAATAGCAGGAAACCCCGACAAGCGGCCCCCAGGTGACAAGACCCCTGCCTGCACAGACTCCGGACATCAAAGAGGGGTCGACCTATAACAAGGGGTGCTCTGAGACTGTCCGGTAGATTCGACGCTGGAACAACGAGAGCCTGCCGACGCGGTCGCGGCTCCTGGAACTGGAACCTACCTGAGCCCTGCTGAGTGACTCGCGGCTCCCTGAAGATCGTAAGACCTCCGAACTTGTACCTGAGCCCTGCTGAGTGACTCGCGGCTCCCTGAAGATCGTAAGACCTCCGAACTTGTACCTGAGCCCTGCTGAGTGACTCGCGGCTCCCTGAAGATCGTAAGACCTCCGAACTTGTACCTGAGCCCTGCTGAGTGACTCGCGGCTCCTTGAAGATCGTAAGACCTCCGAACCTGTACCTGAGCCCGCTGAGTGACTCGCGGCTCCCCCAGACTCTCACGGTCCCGCCGGAACCCGACTCCGACCACGTATCCCCCAGCTCGAGGATTGTGAGCTGTGCGCTGGATACGTCCCTGCTTTGAACCGTTACCAGAAACAGTCCCGCTACCCCCTACCTTTCCGAGACTCTTGAGCCCGTGCTCACCTTGTACATATTTGCAGTGATACCTATTTGATAAAGCTTGTTTTCTGAGAATACCCAGTGTGGTCTCTCTGTGTCGTGTGGTGCCAGAAGTACGATCCTAGTTGCGAGATTCCTCCCCCTGGGGAATCTCCCGCCAGTGCCCGGCTACGATACTACACGGGTGGGACTCAGGGTAGTCAGGACCCCCCTTCCGGGCTCCTCTGAGGTCGCCGTCTAACATTGGTGGCAAGCGACGGGATTCGGGCCCATCACCTAGAGATCGTACAGTGAACAACGGACGCACGACCAACAAAGATGGCAGAAGGAAGCGCCATGAGCTCCGCAGAAACCAACGCCAACAGAGTGTTCCAGGTGGAGCATCTAGAAGAATACACACACAAAGAGCTAAAGCAATTTTGCAAAGAACTTAAAATCGCTACCACTGGCCTCAACACTAAGGAAGACTTGCAGAAAGCACTGAAAACTTGGGTGGAGACCGGGGCCTCCCGCCCGGAAGGCACGGGGGAGCGCCCCGACGAAGCCGAACCCTCTCCAAGTGAAAGCAGCGACAATCAGGTGCGAGGCATTGTACCAGACGGGGGCCTATCCCCGGAAGAACTCGCGGACAGAGAGAGAAGCCGCAGTCATGAACTCGAGTTAGCCAAACTCAAAATCGAGGGCGAATTGAAGTTAGCGGAGAAAAAGCTAGCGGTAGAGCAAATGCGCGTACAAGGCGAACTGGAAGAAAAGAAGCTCCAACGGGAGCACGAAGGAAGGAAGCTCCAACTGGAGCACGAACGCAGCTTAAAGGAACTCGAGCTCAAGGCCCGAAATGAGGACGGGAGGCCCTCGGGAAACCGAGAGACGGCCCCCCCATCGGAACAGAAGGTCCACATCCCCAAGGATGTGGTCAAGGAATATTATAAAAACGATGACATTCAGCAATGGTTTCGGGCCTACGAGGTCGCCATGACCTCCCATCGGATCCCACAGAAGGACTGGGGGGCGGGGTTGTGGGGGCGGTTTCTGAGCGAAGGAAGGGACACCCTGCTCGACCTACCCCTCTCCCTGCAGACCTCCTACAGCCACATGAAAGAGGCTCTCCTCACAAGATACGGCCTCACCCCAGAAATGTACCGCCAACGGTTCCGGGACTGCAGGAAGATCCCGGGCACCACCTGGGTGGAGTATGTAAACTTTTTTAGTCGGGCCTTCGATGGGTGGGTCAAGGGCAGCAAAGTCACCACCCTTGCCGAACTCACTGATCTCATGTTATGGGAACATCTGGCTGCGAACTGCTTCATAGAGCTACGTCAACATCTGCTGGATAGCAAGCTCACAGATCCCCGGAAGCTGGCTGTGGAGGCCGACCGCTGGACCAACACCCGGGTCTCCCGGGGCATGGTAGGAGAGTACCCCCGAACCAGTCAGGGACCACCTGAGGGGGAGGGAACCAGGGAGGGCCGAGAGAGTCCCAGCCTAGCCCCCCGAAGACACCACCTCCACCTTTCCCGGCGCCGCCCCCACCAGTGACAGGGCCCCCTGGGAGGCGAGGACACCGGGTGACCGTCACATGTTTCCGTTGCCAGAAACCCGGGCACTACGCCAATGACCCAGAGTGCCCCATGGCCACCCAAGTCACCCCCGCGAGACAGATAGCCAACGTAGCCCTGGGGGAGGAGGTTGAGGAAGCCGAGGAGTGGGAACCCGCCGCTATGGCCCTAGTATCCCTGGGAGATAGGGAAATGATCCCTGGTAGCCTCCTACCGTCCAACACACAGAAATATGGGCAGCTCGTCAAGATCAATGGCCACCAGGTAGAGGCCCTGCGGGACACCGGGGCCAGTATCACCGGTGTCCTCAGGCACCTAGTCCCCGAGGAGCAGATCCTCCCCAATGTCTTTTGCCCCGTAATATCAGCAGACAATAGGGAAAGTATGTGTCAGGTAGCCCTGGTGCCATTTGAGTGGGGAGGGGTGATAGGTAAACTCAAGGTGGCCGTAAGAACCTCCCAGCCGGTCGACTGCCTCCTAGGGAACGACCTGGAGAGTTCTCCCTGGAAGCACGTAGAGCGCAAGGCCCACCTAGGAATGATGGGACTCCCCGAGTGGGTGTGTGCCACCACCCGATCTATGACAGCCCGACTCACTCCCCGGAGAGAAGTCGAGAGCACCCCGGTCGAAGAAACCCGTACCGTCCCCGCCGAGGGTCCTCCCGTTCCCCCATCGGAAGGGTCCGTCGCCAGCGACGAACCCGCACCATCCGACCCCGCCCCGGTCCCCGAGTTGGGCGGTCTACCCGAGTTGGCCCATTGGCGCCACGAGGGCGGGCCCACCCGGGAAGAATTTTGCCGGGAGCAAGCCACCTGTCCTTCCCTGATCGGGCTACGGCGCCAGGCCGAGGGCCAAGCCGCAGGTGACCAGACCGGAACGCACCGAATCTATTGGGAGAATAACATCCTGTATAGTGAGCAGAAGTCGGTGGAGCTGGGATCCGGACGGGTACTGGTGGTACCCCTCCGCTTCCGAGATTTCCTCCTGGGCTTAGCCCACGACGTCCCCCTCGCCGGCCACCTGGGTCAGGACAAGACCTACAGCCGTCTCGTGACCCATTTTTATTGGCCTAAGATGAAAGCAGCGGTAGAGGCACACTGCAAGTCCTGCCCCACGTGCCAAGCCAGTGGGAAGAGTGGGGGGAAGAGCAAGGCTCCCCTCCAACCCTTCCCGGTCGTCAGTACCCCCTTCGAACGAGTCGGAATCGACATCGTGGGGCCACTGGACCCCCCCACCTCCCAAGGTCACCGTTTCATCTTGGTCCTAGTAGACCACGCCACCCGCTATCCGGAGGCTATTCCCCTACGCACCATTACGGCCCCCATGGTGGGCCGGGCCCTGATGGGGATCTTTTCCAGGGTGGGTTTCCCCCGCGAGGTCGTGAGCGATCGCGGCACTAATTTTATATCAAGGTATATGACGTCCCTGTGGCAACAATGTGGGGTGTCCTATAAGTTCACCACCCCGTACCATCCCCAAGGGAACGGCCTAGTAGAGAGGTTTAATAGGACTTTGAAAGGGATGATCGCTGGCCTAGAAGAGCCCCTCCGGCGTAAGTGGGACGTCCTGCTCCCCTGCCTCTTGTTCGCTTACCGGGAGGTCCCCCAGAAGTCCTTAGGGTTCAGCCCGTTTGAATTACTCTATGGGCACCCCGTCCGAGGTCCCCTCAGTTTGGTTAAGGAAGGGTGGGAGGCAGCACCCCAGACCACCCCCCGGGATGTGTTCCAATATGTCCTGGCCCTCCGGAACCAGACCAGGAGGTTCCGAGAACTGGCCGAGGCCAACCTGGAGGCGAGTCAAGAAGAAATGAAGCGCTGGTACGACCAGAATGCTACTCTGGTCGAGTTGCAGCCGGGCCAGCAGGTGTGGGTCATGGCCCCCGTGAAGCCTGGCGCCCTCCAGGACCGATGGACTGGGCCCTACAAAGTGGTTGAGAGGAAGAGTCAAGTCACCTACTTGGTGGACGTCCAGTCGCCTCGGGATCCCCTCTGGGTCCTGCACGTGAACCACCTCAAGCCTCACTTCGTGCGGACAGAACTGAGCCTCCTGCTGGCCACCGATGACGGGGCCGAAGATGAGTCGGATCCCCTCCCGGACCTCCTGTGTGTCAAGGAGCAGGATGGCTCCGTGGAGGGAGTGAACCTCTCCCCAGCCCTCACTGCCCAGCAACAAGCGGACTGCCGCCAGCTCCTCAGACAATTTTCCGACCTCTTCTCCCTGACCCCCCGGGTCACCAACTGGTGTGTTCATGACGTGGACACCGGGGACAGCCCGCCGGTGAGACACCGAGCCTACCGGGTTCCTGACCGGGTCCGGTCCTGCATTCAAGCTGAAGTCTCGAAGATGTTGACCCTGGGGGTGATCGAGCCCTCTGACAGTCCCTGGGCCAGCCCCGTGGTCCTGGTTCCGAAGGCAGCAGCCCCCGGTGTCGCCCCCGAGCTCCGGTTCTGCGTGGATTACCGGGGGCTCAATGACATTACCCGAGCCGATGCCCACCCCATTCCACGAGCCGACGAGCTCATTGACCGACTAGGGGCCGCCCGGTTCCTCAGCACTTTCGACCTCACCTGCGGATACTGGCAGATTGCGCTCACCGAAGGGGCCAAGGAGCGGTCTGCTTTCTCCACCCCCGATGGGCACTACCGCTTCCGCGTGATGCCCTTCGGGATGAAAAATGCCCCGGCCACTTTCCTTTTTTTTTTTTTTTTTTTTTTTATTTGTGCTTGTGATTACAACAAAGAATAAAAACGAAAGAAAGAGCAAATGAAAAAGTACAAGATAATTGTAGGCATGTATAATCCTGACACAGACACTTAATAAGCAATAGAACAGAAAGAAAAGAACAGGTTAATAAGAATGCTTCCATCATTTATCATAACAATGTAATTCAACATTAGTGGGCGTTTATATTACATCTTACAATAGTACTAGGTGCCTGACTGCTTAGCCTAAGTAGGATAGGTATTAACCTATCCATGCCTCAAGTGGGGCCCAAATCTTTCTACCAAACTCACGCCTGGCTCTACCCCACCTAGCCCAGACACCGGACTCCAGGTTATATAGTGCTAGAATCCTCCTTCTCCAATCAAAGAAGGTAGGTGACCCAGGACTTATCCACTCTGAGGTGATACAAAGACGGACCATTGCCATAGCTATTAACAGGAAGGCTGACGAGTAACGGGGCCGTATATGCTCACTATTGCTTTGATACCCACAGATAACTAACTCGGGTGAGAGAACAGCTGGGATGCCTAGATTGACTTTGAGGAACTGCTCTACGTCCTTCAAAAAAGGCTTCAGCTTATGACATCCGAAGAACATATGGACATCGTCGGCCGCCATTAACCCACACCTTGGGCAACTATGCCCCACACAGCCCGCCCACTTAGATATCTTGGCTGGCGTATAATACAAGTCAAATAAAGCCATGTAGCACTGAGATCGTAGACTGCCAGAAATGAGGACCCTACCGGCCAATTCCAAAGAGGTGGCTATATCTATTCCTGTTACACCAAATTTGGCTTCTAATTTTAATGTGGACGCAGAAATATCGTCAGGAAGCTGTGTTAGTAAATGGCGATAGATTACCCCTATTTTAGATCGCCTGGCAATAAGCTCAATCAGCATTATCTTCGCGAATAGTCCTTCAGTCTCCAATTTGCTTTTTTCTATAAAACTACGGAGCTGTAAATATTTAAAGAAATCAGGTGTGTTGAGCTGATACCTCTCCTTAAGGTGTGCAAAAGAGGCCAGCCTCCCTTCATACCCTAAGTTGCCAAGCACAGTTAGTCCTAAAGCTGACCAATTAAGAGTGACTTGATCCTGAAAGACTGCTGGCAATAGCCGGGATGCAGAAAAGGGTGTATAGAAATTAATGTTGGGAACTGAAAATTTACGACGGACCTTACGCCATACCGAAAACATGGACCAAATGACCTTAAACCTAGTTCTTTTATAATAGCTTGGTTCTATCACCCGAACCAGAACTCGTTTAACATCTTCACCCAGCCCAATTTCAAAAATTGAGGGCCTACAGGCCAGAGAGGGGCCGGCGGCGTCTCCCAATAGTGGTAACCCAAAGTATTGAATCATTGAGGACCAGAAATAAACTAACAGACTAGGGACCCCCCAACCACCACGTGAACGAGACTGGAGCATCCATTTAGCTGCCCTTCTGGGCTGCTTGTACCCCCAAAGAAACCTGCTGCAAATCCTATCTGCCAAAGCTAAGCTGGAATGAGGCATCTCCAAGGGTATTGTTCTAAAAATATATAAAAATTTAGGCAAAATCAGCATCTTGAGGACGTTGCATCGGCCATAAAGGGAAAGATGGAGATTATCCAGCCTTGCCAATATTGTTTTTACCGAGTTAATTATAGGCAGAATGTTTAAATCTGGGATAGTGCCTACATGTGCTGTAATATATACGCCCAAATATTTTGCAGACTGCACTATTGGGGCATCTGAGGGACCCATAGCTGTAGATTGAATTACTTGGGTCTTAGCAGCATTGAGCTTGTAACCTGAGAAGGCTCCATACTGATCTGCTATGCTTTTGACAGCCGTAAAGGCAGACGAGACCTCTGAGGTCAGAACTACAATATCATCGGCATAGGCTAGTACCTTATAATCCGTTGAGTGAATCGTAACTGGTCGGATGTCCTGCGCTTTCTCAATTAAACATAGAAAAGGCTCTATATACAACGCAAAGAGAAGGGGGGAACACGGGCAGCCCTGACGGGTACCCCTTCCTACTAAGAATGGCTTAGAAACCAGCCCCGCAACTGAGACAGTGGCTTTAGGAGTAGAATACAAAGATTGAACTGCATGGATAAATTCAGGGCCCAGGCCCTTCCAACTTAAAACCTCCCATAGAAAAGGCCAGGCGACCCTGTCGAATGCTTTTTCAGCATCCAGCAGGATCGCCCCAACAGGTGATGATGTTGCCTGGGCCCAGTCCAATAATGCCACCACTCGAGATACATGATTTGCTGTATCTCTACCTGGGATAAAGCCATGCTGACGTAACGAGACCAAAGGAGTGATTATAGCAGCCAATCTGGATGAAAGAATTTTGGCAAAACTTTTATTATCCGAGTTTATGAGTGATATGGGCCTAAATGAGGCAGGATCCAATTCAGGCTTATCTTTTTTTTTAAAGAGAATAATGTTAGTCAGGGTCCAGGATTCAGGAATGCTTCCCAATTGTGCGGCCCTCAAAACTGGGAGAAGAACCCGACGAATCTCCTGAGTGAATGCTTTGTAAACCTCTAATGGGACTGCATCCGGGCCTGCTGCTTTACCATTAGCCAATGCTCCAATTGCTATCTCAACCTCCTCCCATTCGATGGGGGCCGAAAGGACGCTTTTCTGTTGATCTGTCGGTTGAATAGTTGGCAGACTGGCCAGGAAAGCTGCAGCATGCTGGCCTGTGTTTGCAACGCAATTCCCGGCTTCCTTGTAAAGATCTTTGTAAAACTGTTGGAATACCTCGAGAATCCCTTCTGGGGTTTCAAAAAGCTGACCTTGTGAATTCTGTATCTTAGTGACAAGATTAGCCAATCCCTTCTGCTGAAGTCTCTTTGCCAAAACCCTGCCTGACCGCTCTCCCATTTCAAACATCTCGGAGCGGTATTGTAAGAATTTAGCGGCTAAATCCTGACTAAAAAACTCCAGCAGAGAGGCCCTAGTCTTAGCTATTTTGGCTTGAATTTGCATAATGCCTCTACCTTCTCTTACAGCTTCAATCAATTCTGTCTCTACTGTGCTTAACACTGCCAAACGCTCGTAAATTTGTCGCTGGGCTACTTTACGACGAAAGAAGGAAAAACTCCTGGTCTCACCCCTCAAAGCTGCCTTAAATGAATCCCACACCACATTTTCAGAGGCTGTGCCAACATTAAAATCAAAGAATTCACTAATCCAGCATTTCATATGGTCTATATAGGCCTGTTCTGTCAGCAATTTTCTTTCGAACGTCCAAGCCCTGAATTCTAGTACCTTCTGTGGGAGAGTGTATTCTACAATAAGTAGGTTGTGATCAGATAATACCCTTGGATGCAGTGCGATGGATGATGACAAAACCAACTGTTCAGATATAAAAAAAAAATCTAACCGGGACATTTTATTATGTGGGGCCGAATAATATGTGAATCCGTCTAATAATTGATTATGGAACTGCCAGCAGTCCAACAAGCAATGCTCTTGCACTAAGGCTTGTAATGCCCGGAACACCCTAGGCTTTTTCCCAAAATAGTTTTGGTCCGTAGATAGATTAATACTAACCGCTAAATTGATATTGAAATCTCCACAGAGAAAAGTAGGGTTAGGGTACAAGGCCAGCTCAGTATTCAGGTGGTGCAAAACTGCCGGATCGTCTAAGTTTGCCCCATAAACCGTACATATTGTGTAGGACCTAAAGTTTAAAATTACCTCAACAATTGCCCACCTGCCTGCACCATCTTGACTAGTCCTTCTACAAGTACAGAGACCTCGTCGTGCCAAAACCGCCACCCCCCTGATCTTAGTAGTTTGACGAGAGCAACCAATTAATTCAAATCCAGGTATCCGAAGCATACACCTCTCATTCCAGGGAATGTGGGTCTCTTGAATACAAATCAGATCCAGCCGTAAAGCTAACACAAATTTTGAGAAAAGGGCCCTTTTCCTTCCGTTATTTAGCCCACAAATATTCCAGGAAGCTATCCTAATTTTTGCTTGCGCCATTCAATGAAAATACAGATACCTGTACTATGACAGTAAGTTTCTGACTTTAAACGACAGCCAGCAAATCTCTTTTCTGTGTCAAATCCATCAAAAATTAGTGAACTACACATAACTAAGTTGAGCCACAAGCATTTTTTAATACTAAAAATAACCCTCCTCCACCCAAAACAACTCCCCACCCCACCGCCCCCCCTCCCACCTACCCCTACAAAGGGCAACAGGGCCTTGGCCCTTGCGATGGAGGAGCCGGCAAGACTCACATACCTGAGAGCCATCACCACACTATATGTAAAGAAATACCCCTGTAGTTTAGTAGCACCTGACTTCAACAGCATTAATTCATCCTAGTGCTATAAACTAAACTAGTGAGGGCCTATAGTAGATCATATAAGAAATTCAAACATTAACATTATAAGATTTCAAGTGTGGGCCCGAAAAGGGGAAAATAAAGAAAGTATTGATCATATTATGATGAGCGCCAACTGCTGATCACCACAAATCTAGTCATGCTTTTCCTTATAACGAATCCAGATAGTCCTTAGCTTTTACTTCGGATTGAAAAAACTTAACTTGACCCTTAAAAATAACCTTAAGCTTTGAAGGGAAAAGCAAAAATGCCTGAGCCCCCTTTGACTGAAAGGGGGTAATTAGCTGCCGAAGGTGCCACCTTCGCTCGACAGTAACAGGACAGAAATCAGGGCGCACAAAAAATTGACACCCCTTGGCAGATCTTTTTCTATCTGGGCGTGCCAAATCAAAAAGTTTCTCCCTGGCCAAAAAATTATTTAGACAAATGAGGATAGCTCTTGGCTTATCCGAAGCATGGTTAGAACCCCCACTCTGCTTAAATGGATAGCGATGGGCTCGTAGCACTTCTGTCCCCCAGTCCCACTGCTGAATCTCTGGGAATGATTCTGCGAATAATTCAACAATGAATCTTCGAGTGTCTGATCCTTCAATCCCTTCAGGAACACCAAGGACTCGAAGGTTATTGCGACGTGCCCTATTTTCAAGATCCGTGAGTTTCCATATGATGTCTTCCCGCTGTGACTGGATGGTCGCAGTTAAATTTTTTTGTGCACTTAGATCGTCCTCTAACGTAGAGATTCTCTCTTCAGCCTCGCTTACTCTTGTGGCGATCTCGGTGCAAGTTTTTGCGACCCGCCGTATGGAATTCTGGAGGCGACGACAAGCTCCTTGTGTCCGAGCGCTTTCCTGCCTTGACTCTTCCCTGTGGGCCATTATGGATTGATAAATCACTGCCAATGTAATTTCCGTTGGAGGAGAGCCAGGGATTGACCCATGGTTAATAGCATCTATTGAAGATAGCCCAGGTATAGGGGGGTCAACAGATGGGGTCCGTCCAGAAAACGAGTAATTCCAAGTAAGGGAGCCAGCTTCCAAGTGCTCCTGCTCTGGTAATCTTGCAGATTTCTGAACTGTCCTGCTGACTGTATGTACAAGCTCACTGCTATCACAGTCCCCCGGGTCACTGACATCAGACCAGTCCTTACCTTCTATAGGAGCTCCCTCCTCCTCCTCTGAGGACATAGTGTGATCTGAGAGAGAGTAGAACTTATCTGTAGCGTCAGCCTCGACCCGTACAGTCTGGGGGTCATCCAGATTTGAGCTTGCCTCCCCAGTACAGATGAACGAAATGCCATCAGCTGGAACTACAGCTCCCAGAATCCCTTCTGATTGAGTAGGCCCCACAGGGGCCAGAGCAGAAACAGAGCTGGCTGCTGGGGTAGGCACACCTAAATGTTTAGGAGCAATAACCTCTGGGGCTGAAAGAGCTGTAGAAACGTTAGAACCATTTAAAACATTTAAGCCACTCACGGGAGATTTCTTAGCAGTTTTAACAATGGCTTTAGCTTTAGTAATCATCGCTGTTGCCGCCACAGCAGCTGCTCTCTCACGTCTCCCCCCTACAATATGTGGCGTTTTTGAATGCTCGCCTGCCTTGCAAAACATGCTGGGGATAATCTGACCTGTTTTGCAAGTCCCGGTGCTGACCGAAGAGCCTGGAGCCGCCTCCTCGGCAGAAAGATTGCCTTCGGTTGTAACCATTAATTCTGAAGCTCCATCAGCTGCAGGTGTAGGCGGGGGTACAGGCAGAGACAGTGGCATCTTTGTGAGGCGATTTAATGTTGCTGTTCCACGACCAGCGTCAGCTCCTGTGAGTGAGGCGGAAGCGGTCCGTGCCTGTGCCTGGGATCTCAAAGCTTTCGGAGGCATTACTGCGTGTCCTCGCACGGAGACCCGACCAGATGACAATACAGAGCCGCGCGCCAGGGATGCAGCGCGAAGTAATTGAGGAAGACGTCTATCCAGAAGTCGCCACAGCATACCGTCACAGCACAAGGATTTGATTCAGTGCCTGCTATCTTACGGCGAGAAATCAGGTACGCATCCTAGTGTGGTGAGTCTCAGCAGGAGAGAGTCTCAGCACAGCTCAGCCGGCCATAGGTATGGCCGCCATCTTGCCCCGGCCACTTTCCAGAGACTGGTGAATAGGGTCCTGGCCGGGCTAGAACAGTTCAGCGCGGCCTATCTGGACGACATCGCTGTCTTCAGTTCAGAGTGGAGTGAGCACCTCCAACACCTCCGGAGAGTGCTAACCGCCCTGCGCCAGGCAGGCCTCACCGTAAAAGCCAGCAAGTGCCAGATCGGGCAAGGATCCGTAGTCTACCTGGGGCACCAAGTCGGGAGTGGCCAGGTCGCCCCCCTACAGCCAAAGATCGACGCCATCCTGGCATGGGAACCACCCATCACCCAAACGGAGGTCCGAGCCTTTCTGGGACTCACGGGTTACTACCGCCGATTCATTCGGGGGTATGGCAGCCTGGTCGGCCCTCTCACTGAACTCACGTCTAAAAAACAGCCAAAGAAGGTGCAGTGGATGGCTGCCTGCCAGGAAGCTTTCGATGCTCTAAAAAAGGCCATGTGCACTGCCCCCGTCCTCCAGGCTCCCGACTACACCAAGGAGTTCATAGTCCAGACCGATGCCTCCGAGCATGGCATTGGGGCCGTCCTGTCCCAAGTGAATGATCAAGGCCTAGACCAGCCCGTCGCCTTCCTCAGTCGGCGGCTGCTGCCCCAAGAACAGAGGTGGAGCACCATAGAGCGCGAAGCTTTTGCCGTGGTCTGGGCACTCAAAAAACTACGACCCTACCTGTTCGGCACTCATTTCAGAGTCCAAAGTGAATATCGGCCCTTGCAATGGCTCATGCAGATGCGAGGAGAAAACCCCAAGCTACTGCGGTGGTCAATCTCCCTCCAAGGAATGGACTTCACCGTAGAACACCGCCCTGGTACGGACCACGCCAACGCTGACGGCCTCTCCCGGTTCTTCCGCCTCAGCGAAGAGAACCCCCTAAGGTGATGGGCAGTTCTCTCCGGCTTTCAGCTGGGGGGGACGCGTGTTGGACCCGGCCTCGTAGAATGGCCCTCCGTGCCCCCGCACCACCGAAACCTGGTACCTGCAGCCCAAGCACACGGCCCAGCCGACCCTTCCCACCAGGACACCCACACCAACCCCGGACATCCCCGTCCATGGCCTCTCTCCTTTCGGCCACCCCGGGCCCGCGTGCCCACTCCATGCAACAAGATGGCCGCCCGGCCCCAGCGCGACCCGGGCCTCGAGGCGCCACTCCGGCTGGAGGACATCACGCTTCCAGGGGATGAGAGAGGGAGGAGCAGTTTCTATCGCACCTCTAACTCCCCTGGGACGATGGGTTTCGATCGGCCCTCCGGCCTCCCTGCGGGCTGGCTCCGTGTCTGCTGGGTGTCTGGGACTCCTCCCGACCCGGCCCTGAAAGGATCAAAAGACAATAGCAGGAAACCCCGACAAGCGGCCCCCAGGTGACAAGACCCCTGCCTGCACAGACTCCGGACATCAAAGAGGGGTCGACCTATAACAAGGGGTGCTCTGAGACTGTCCGGTAGATTCGACGCTGGAACAACGAGAGCCTGCCGACGCGGTCGCGGCTCCTGGAACTGGAACCTACCTGAGCCCTGCTGAGTGACTCGCGGCTCCCTGAAGATCGTAAGACCTCCGAACTTGTACCTGAGCCCTGCTGAGTGACTCGCGGCTCCCTGAAGATCGTAAGACCTCCGAACTTGTACCTGAGCCCTGCTGAGTGACTCGTGGCTCCCTGAAGATCGTAAGACCTCCGAACTTGTACCTGAGCCCTGCTGAGTGACTCGCGGCTCCTTGAAGATCGTAAGACCTCCGAACCTGTACCTGAGCCCGCTGAGTGACTCGCGGCTCCCCCAGACTCTCACGGTCCCGCCGGACCCCGACTCCGACCACGTATCCCCAGCTCGAGGATTGTGAGCTGTGCGCTGGATACGTCCCTGCTTTGAACCGTTACCAGAAACAGTCCCGCTACCCCCTACCTTTCCGAGACTCTTGAGCCCGTGCTCACCTTGTACATATTTTTTTTTTTTTTTTTTTGAAGACCTTTATTGATAGAAAAAGGGCAAATACAAGTCAACAAGGAGCCCGGGGGGGCTCACACATACGGTACATTACAACTTACTGAAAACACAGAGGATACATTACAGAAGGACTGAGGTCTAGTTTTAAAAGTTTTCCTTGTAGGATAGACATAAGCAGGATATCGTAGCACAACAAGTCAATACTGGTGTTAAACAATCAGGATAGATAATCTTATAGCAGTAGAAAACACCAGAGTCGCTGCGTGGCACCCAGAAAGGAACGTCTGAACCCCAGGGAAGGAAAAAGGACAAAGAATAGAAGGCCCATAGAACAAAAAGGAAAAACAAAAAAGAAAGCAACCCCACCCCCCAAGTGCCCCCCACCCTGCACCCCTGCAGCTGGCTACGGCCTTTCCCCCCCTAGCAGTGTGCCTGTCGCCCAAGAAAAGGAGTCCCGAAATATAGAAAGTAAGAAAAAGAGAGAATCCGAAAACTCTCAGAAAATTAAGAAAGGTGGGGAGGAGCCCACTATTCGTCCCCCAGCTCCGCCATCTCGCACCCATAATAGCAACAGTAGTCTAACACCCAATAGTAATAACATGCCCGGTATGACGAGAGAACTGGGGTCACAGCAGCAGCGCGCAGGGTAAGTAAGGCAGCAACACCCAACCGAAACATCCAAAATATCAACAAGGAATCTTCAAGCCATGATTGATAAGCGTAAGCCCCCGCAATAGTCTTCTAGCACCACCGATACATGTCCCGGTCACTCAGAGAAAACTAGTTCCCCGGCTGCCCCACCCACAAGAACGGTGCAAAACATTTATCAACGGAGGAGGGCCAACCCAAGAGAACAAAAGAAAAAATCAACAGAAGTGTATCCGGCCATCACCTCCCGGACCCCCATGCAAACCATACCCAAAGTCCAGCGTTCTCGTCAGTCCAGCACAGTCCCAGGAATGTAGTTACCGGTATCAGGGCAAGAAAAAGATAAACTCAACCCTGACCCCTACGTGCCAGTGCGCCAGCATAATGCAGTTGCGGCGTAGCCCCGTAGAGTAGGAAGAGCATCCGATGTGAACACCCAGAGAGATGGCAACAGCCAGTAATCGCCATCCAAAGCAGGACAGTGTTATCCCCAAGAGTGCAGTACGGGTAGGCATACAGTGATAGTCCACCAAAATTGGGCAACTCACTCCCGGGCAACATGTGCAGAGTAAGCAGAGCGATCTTGTCAGCAATACCCGCTGGCGGTGGTAGTCCTGGCATCCGACGGCGAACCTCTAGGTTCCGTCCAAAGATAGAATGCACTGTGTCCTCCATAGTTGCGACAGTCCGAGCGGCGGTGATGGTAAGTTCACTCACAATCAGTTCCTCTACGTCTCCCCGGAGAGGCTGCACACGACTGCCGAGTCCTGGGCTCGGCGATCCGCTCCGCGCACAGCCGCCCGTCCGGTCAGCCAAGGAGAGAACGGGCACAGCGTCGTCTAGCCGGCGCTCCAGGTCACGGGCGTTGGAACAAAAAGCAGCTCGCATAGCAGCCAAAGCTTCCAGGACGTCGCCGATACTCACGGGCATAGCGTGAGAGGAAGAGATGCCAGCTCCCTGTTCCCGGAATCCGCAAGCGTGTGGCGACCCTCGAGCCCAGTCTTTAGCGTACATGTCCAGGCGTCGTTTAGTAGGTCAGCTCCCAGAGAGGCAGCGCCAAACCACAGGGACAGGGCAGCAACCCCCAGCCCAGCGCCACGCACAGGGACAGCACAGGGACGGTCCAACCAGGCGCCGTGTATAAGCGCCGATCACTCAATAAAGATGGCCCCTTCCATTACACTTCGTAGCGAGAGATCAAAGAGGAACTTCCAACAGGGGGGATACATTTGTTGCATCGGTGGTGGTAAAGCAGCGTAGCGGCGAGGCTCCAAAAGAAACTGTTGCGCTACTTCTGGGAATCTCGGTGGCCTATCGCGTCTCGCCGGCGGTTTCAGATTCTCCTGTAATGGCCGCTGTTGTTGCCCTCCAGCCGGACGCCACCGAGAACAAAGGACCGGACCCACTCCGTAGGCGTCTGCGGGAATTCAGGGCGTTTCTTCACCCCCGGTGCAGGAGGGACGACGGGGAGCCCACCATCGGATGCAGCGTCGCCTCCCCGACCCGTTACCGCACAACAGGCACGATTCAGCAATCAGGAGAGGAAGCGGTACGGGAGGAAAGCGGACGAGTCGGCGGAGCCGAGGGTTCAGGCGGCCATCTCTGTTGCCGGCTAGGCTCCTCCCCACCTTGTACATATTTGCAGTGATACCTATTTGATAAAGCTTGTTTTCTGAGAATACCCAGTGTGGTCTCTCTGTGTCGTGTGGTGCCAGAAGTACGATCCTAGTTGCGAGATTCCTCCCCCTGGGGAATCTCCCGCCAGTGCCCAGCTACGATACTACACGGGTGGGACTCAGGGTAGTCAGGACCCCCCTTCCGGGCTCCTCTGAGGTCGCCGTCTAACAATAAACAAGCAATTAAGGCAAGGAAAAATACCCTGAAGAAGGAGGCATGGAAGGCATTACACACGGCCTCATTGGCGAAAGATAGTTTGGCATTTTGGAAGGCTGTCAAAACACCTTTTCTCTCACCCAAGGCTGGCCCAACCATTGAAATAGCAATTAGTGAGGATCAATGTATTGAGCATTTTTCAAGAGTATATAATGGTGAGGGAAAACCCGATAAGATGGGTAGTAATGAGCAGGAGGATTATAACTTTAATTTACTCATCTCGACTCTGGCTTGTCGTTCACCCTAGATGAAGTGGAGCGGGCACTATCCAGAACTCAGGGAGGGAAGGCCCCTGGGCCAGACGGGGTCCCTGTGGATTTGTTCAAATCAAACATTTCTCTATGGTGGGCCATCATAGCCCAGGTGATTACAGCTAGCTGTAGTACCTCTGGGTAGAATCCACCATTGTGCCCATTTTTAAAAAAAAGGGGGACAGGCAGGACCCGGGATGTTACAGGCACATTTCTTTACTTGATGCCATAACAAAAGTAACAGGTAGAATAATATTGGAACGTCTCCAGGATTGGGCGGAGGAAAACTCTGTTCTGTCTGACCTGCAGTACGGTTTCCGTGCTGGGCTTGGAACGACAGAGCAGGGCATAAATCTATCAATCCTGGTGGGGAAATACACGAGGGCAAAGCAGGGAGATCTATTTTTAGCTTTTGTGGATCTCACAGCCGCATTTGACTGTGTGATCCACAGTAAACTGGCTTATTTTAGAGGATATGGGGGTTGAAGTTCAGATTATTTATTTTTTTAAGCGTTTTTATTGTGATGCCAAGGCACGTGTGCGTTGTGGATTGAAGGGTGAATGTTCGGCTGCATTTCCGATCAAGAGCGGAGTCAGACAAGGTTGTGTCTTGGCCCCGTTTCTTTTTAACCTTTATATTAATGAGCTGGGGAATGCCCTTCTCAAAGACAATAAAGATTTTCCACAAGTGGGAGGACGCCCAATACCAGCGCTTCTATACGCGGATGACGCGATGTTGATGTCCTGCACACAGGTTGGTCTTCAGAAAGTGTTAGACAGCTTCTCTCTTTTTATGAAAAATCTTGGCCTGAGAGTAAACTCCTCTAAGACATTTATTATGCACTGTGGCCCTGGTATCAAGAAACCTAAAGATATATTTGTTGCAGGGCAGAAGATCGGGGCAACTAAAGAGTTCCCATATTTGGGAATTCTTTTTGCACACAATGACACCTGGGTACAAGCAGTTTCAGCAAAAAAGCTGGTACTCCTAAGAACAACAGCAGCCCTTTGCTAGAAAGCTGGGAAAGAGACCACCAGAGGCGCTTATAAAGATCTATAAGGCAAAGTGTGTTTCATCTGTTATATATGGGGCAGGAGTTTGGGGGTTCACTGATTCGCTTGCAATCCAACGCATAGAAAACTCTTTTCTAAGATATATTTTATCAGTCCCGAATAGCACTTCATCATATATATGCCATGCGGAGCTGGGGCTCTTTTTCATTTCTGATTTAATAAAGTTAGAGCCTCTTCTTCTTTGGCATAGGCTATGGACCAAAGAAGAGTCCAAGTTAAACAGGGATATACTACTAGATGTGTTAAAATTGGAAGGGGTTTTGAAAATCCCATGGATAAAATATGTCCATAACACTCTAAAAGATCTTGGTCGCTTAGAGTACTTCACGAACCCTCTATCTATTCGACAAATTGGTGGATTGGTGTGGCTCACTGGTTAGAGGCGGCAGACCCGTAAGCAGAAGTCGGCCCGGGACCACAGTTCGATTCCCGACGCGGCAGGGTCTTGGGCCAAGGTCAGCGGACACGATAATTCTCTCGGTGCCTTCTCTAATCATGGATCCCACTCAGCAACTCTGGGCAATAGCTTGCTTAATCTCCACTTACGGCCCCATTAGCGCCGGGGATGCTTGTCTTCACCTTGGAGATTCCCAGTAGGGATCATCTTACAGGGAAAGCCAGGATGGGTTCCCCAGTTGCGCTCAGCGCCGGGACACTCTTGAGTAACTGCGCGCTTTACAAATGCAATATAACATATAACATAACAAATAACAAGGAAAAAATTGAGAAAAGAGGGTCTTTTGCTGTTGGATTCTAATAGAGTGCCATCTGAAATTTTAAAACCTACTGTACTTCATAATCAGATGATTTTAACTACTTTTAATATTCAACCCTATTTAATTTTCGTACCCGGAGTTTATGATAGATTTTTATTAACTAAATTCAGGCTGGGGGGATTTTACAGACTAGTTACCCTGCCCACAATGAACGATTGGTCTCAACATCTCCCTCCTTGCCCTTGTGATAATAACTCCAACCAATCTGTGATCCATGTAATGTTGTTTTGTAAATTTTATACCCATCTAAGGAAACTGTATTTGGCACCAGTTTTAAAAATGTTCGGGGTCCGCCAATGTCGACCTGCTTTACTCGCATTACAACAGCTTGAAAATGCATACATTACTTTTAGAATAGTAACTTATTTGAAGAAAGTCTTGAGACATAGGAACTGTTGTTTATTTAATCCATCTTTGGATACAGTACATGTGAGTTTAATCATGTTTTTAACTTTACAATGTATTTATATCGAGATGATATTCTTATCATTTTAGGCTATGTAATGATGAGTTTTTATACTGGCACGATATTTTTAACGTCATAAATCATGTATCGTTGTTTTTTCTATGTGCTCTTATGATTGTCTCATGTAACAATCGAATAAAGCTTTCTTGATTTGATTTGACATCCTGTTTTTGCAATGATCGTTTGACCGGCATAAATTCTCTTCTTGCCGCCCGTACCGCCAGGGTGAAATCAGGATAGAACAACACATTGTTCCCTTGGTTAACAACAGTTTGCTGGTCTCTCGCTAACCTAAGTACAGTGTCTCTGTCCCTATAGTTCAATAGGCGGGCGATTATTGGTCTGGTGGGAGTCCCCGGCGGAGGTCTCGGTGGACCCTGAAGAAACCCTGTGGAAGACAGAAGGTTGGAGAGCCACCCCACCTGTGGATACCGTGGTACCCAAGATACCTATCCCAGGGAAGCCAGGTGCATAGGTGTGAAGTGGCATCGGAAACCGCAGTCGAACCCAATGGAGGACTTCAGGAAAGTCCCGCAACTGGAAGAGGAGAGGATGTTCGGAGGAATCCAAACATGGATTCTTGAAGAGTAGTACCTGAAAGCAAAGCAGAGGGGACAGAGTCTATGTCACTCAGGGGTGACCAGGCGACTTGGAAGACGAATGCCCTCCGATGTCGGGTGCTTCAGGAAAGATGACAGAGACCTTGACTCTACAGCTGCAAGAACCAGCCAACGCTGAGGACGACCAGGACCCAAATACAAGCTGTCCCACAAAGGATGTCAAGTGCGGAGGGGTCGGTGTTCGTCGGGAGCACCAGCAAGCCTTGGCAAATGCAACTCACGCAGGAAGTCAAGAAGGTGCACGGTTGGGACCAGCAAGGTCCAGGAGACTCACCACAAGCAGGGGAGTCAGGTTCTTTATAATAGTATTGCGCTTTTTAAAAAAAAAATGACTCCATAATACGTTGCTTGATCCATGAAAACTACAGGGCTTTTGTGGACTGAACTTTTTGTGGATGTTTACACCCATATACCTGCTCTTTGCCTTTTGTTTGGCTGCAAGTATACTACGAGCAGTATATATCTTTAACACATTTTATGAAATGTGTTTCCTATCCACCTTGTATTAGTGACTGTATGAATACTTTTTTCTGGTCACTTAATTCATGCATATCTTTTTTCAGTTGCATCTATCCCTGAAGGAACAGGCTAGTTAATTCTTCCATCTGTCGAGCTCCCTTATCTTTTGCATATTATGCCAATTGGATTTATTACATTCCATTTTGGATGTGAGTATGATTTAGGGCCTCTTTTTGACTTTTGTCCATCTGCCGAGGCATATAGGGTTATTAATTGAATTGTTCATTTGATAAACAGCATTCGATTCCTGAGTCTTCCATATTGTGGACTCCATACATTTGTTATACTTACGGTTGGATCAACCATATGATGAGGTGACTTATGGCTCATAGTTCTTTTTCTAAGGTGCTGGTTATCGATTGGTTATTTTCTCATGTACTGACAATTCTTCTTTATGCACAAATATTCATTTTATTTTTGCACTTTGGACTTCGGCATGGTTGTAGGGTCTATTCACGTTGGCACTCACTGTTCACTTTTCCTCAAGAATTTTTCTGGCTTTGGGTTATGTGATATATTCTTTAATCACCCGACCTAAGATTTGTCTTATACTATGACATAACCACAAAGAATTTTTATTTTCTGATGCCCATGTACATATTTCTCTAATTTTTAGACGTTTTAATGAATTAACTTGGATGTTCCCATAATTGCTGCTGTGTCCTAATGATGACCATTTAATTATATTATGGTTGAAACGA
Source organism: Triturus cristatus (assembly GCF_964204655.1). Taxonomy (NCBI): domain Eukaryota; kingdom Metazoa; phylum Chordata; class Amphibia; order Caudata; family Salamandridae; genus Triturus; species Triturus cristatus. Next base: position 695,358,402 of record NC_140591.1, read on the forward strand.
CGTCAACGCCTTCATGTTGCCTAAATTGAAGAGGACGCATATTTGCTTTGTGTTGTTTTTTGTCTTCTTCTGAACTTCCCCTTGTGTATAATTATTTCCTCAGCCACCTTGTGATCACACTTTGTGTTGTTCATTTTGTTTGTGTAACGTGTTGAGCGCCAATTTATTTGTATGTTTCTAGATCTAATTATTTATTTACTAATAAGTTTTCTATGAATTTAATTTATATAAGGACTTTTTGTAATTTGCTTCTGCATTTTGTATATGTATATTCTTTTTCCTTTTCCTGATTCTCTCTTTTTTTGAATCGTAGAAGTATTACTTTTAATGTATGTTTTGTATATATAAATGTTAAACTTGAACCTTTGTTAGGATTCCACTTACATTAGTGGACATCATAGACCAGGCCAGCTTCTCACACAGTGACTGTATCATTGTGAAAAACATCCAGATTCCTAATGCAGGATCTCTTACAGCTTATTCACAAAGAACTGGTTAAGCCTGCTTGCCTGTGGCCCGTGCTTAATATTTGCCTCCAAGTAAGGGGCTACCAATCTAAAGGCCTCTCTGAGGAGCTAATACGACCTCCATCTTGGAAGACGACCCTGGTGGATCGTATTCCATTACAAAAATGCCCATAAGTACATGCATTTGTTACACTCTTCTCTAGCCAACACAAAAAACACACGCTCTCATGATGTGCGTATTCCTGCCACACAACTCAACCTGGGCCTCTCTATCTAGCCGCCGCCCACTTTTCCGTTCGGCCTTAATGCCCCTAGCTGCAAACCTGCCAGGTGACCTTTCATGGGGAGCGTTAGTATGCCTCTCAGCTGATCCATGGTGGAATATGACATAGGAGCAACTGTAATCATGCTCCGTAGTAACCGAAATCTTGGGAATGTCTGCCCTAGAAGAAAACTCCCTAACTACTCCTAAATGCCTCCATGTAGTGGGGAAATATTAATTTCAGGTAAAGCCAGTTACTTCTCTATTATTTATAGAAACATGTGGGGCTCTTACAAATCACGTATTCCATGTTAATTGTAGATGATATATGTGCATCTAATAAAAATATATCCCCAATTTTATATTTTCTTATAGCTATAGAGATGAGAATATTATCTCTGGCACAAAAAAGGATACTAATGGAAAACATCCTGCTCAACATGTAGGTTAAAGGCTATTTAGTTGATGCCAAGGTGTAGGAAAGTAGGATCTGCTTTCATGGTCATCCCCACTTTTTGCTAGTGTCATTATGTTTTACTGACTAGTCTAACTGGGATCCTGCTAATCAGGACCCCAGTCTCTGTGCTTCTTCCCTAAATTGGGCATGGTGAGTACTTAGGTGCACTCCAGATTGGCCCTAGTATATGGTAATATGTCAGTCCCTACTATATGGAACTAAGGTACCCAGGGCATAGGTACACCAGCGGTCTCCCATGGGCTGAAGCATGTATTATGCCACCAATGAGAGACCACTCAAATTGTGACTACATGCCTGCCATTGTAGCCTGTGTAAGCTGGTGCTAGCACCACTTACAACAGATATAGGTTCCTTATATCTAAGGTCACTGAAGTTAAAACCTAATAGTCACCCCTATGTCAGGCCTTTCAATCCTGAAGGCAAAATGCTCGGTTCTGAGTGTGAGGGTGCCCCTGCATGAGCAGGATATGCCCACAACCTTCGAAGTCCATTCTCCCTGGTCGTAAGTGCATCAGCCATTAAGATACATAGAGTGGCCATGCGTCATTACGAAATGGCTATCTCTAAACTGGCTGTAACAAACCCTGTAGTGTTTGGTATAAAACATGTTGGAATCATACCTGCACACCGTAAACAGTGTGGGAGTATGATTCCATGCATTGTATCTAAGGGTCAGACTCGGACAGCAAATTATGGCTGCTGTTGACAAGAGACACGATTCTGCCCTTCTGCTGCTGAGCCAAGCTCGAGCAGGGTAAGGCAGAACAATTGGTTTCCTGTCACAGGGAGGTGTGACCACCTCCCAGACAGGACATAGAGCATTGGGAGAGGGTGGGGCGCTTGCCAGCACAACTAGGCGGCTTTGAAGGGCACATGTGGTGCCCTCCTTGCATACTCCAGTTGAAATCAGTTTAGGGAGAATGACTCCCCCTCTGGCACGCAACTGGACAAAGGACATGGCAGTATCCTCCCCACTGTCCAGCCCCCCCTCTGGGAGGGTCCCCTAAATCGCCCCAATCCTTTCCTTAGGGTACTTAAGGGCTTACCTATGGGTGGGTCCATAGATTTATCATGGGAACTGATTCAGATCCGAAACTACTTCAACTTCAACCGTCTGGGCACTTTGGACTTAGCTGGGCTTCGCTTTGGGAACCAAGACTGCAACTGGGAATACTCCTGCTGCTCCTGGTCTCGTTGTCCTGCAAGTCTGCTGCAACGTCTGTGCCTGTGCTCCATAAAGGTTCTTCACAGGACCTGTGGACATCCAAGACACCCAAAGGAATCTCCCCTGGAGTGAAGGAGTCACTCCCCTGCATCTGCAGGCACCGCAACACAGCTGACTGGTCTGCTGATCCTGGGCACCCACAGACTCTGGAAGGCTCAGCAACACAGGTGGTGGTTCTACAACTCCATCGAGGCCTGCACTGTCTTCTCACTGAGTTTGAGGCCAGTATCCCTCGTCATAACCGCTGGAACAGACCCCTTGTGCACTGCGTCGACTTGCCGTTGCCAAGTCTTGTTGACTCTTTCCTCCAGAGATCTTCAGGCTCCAAGAAGCTCCAGCCTTAAGCATCTCCTTTGGTGAGCTGATTGAGGTCCTCTTGCGACTACTGTGCCTCCAGCCCGTAGGTCCTCTCCAGGGATTTCTTTGGCTCCAGTGGGCTCCCCTGCTTTCTTGGGCCTGCTCTGACTTACCTGCTTGTGGTGAGTCACTTGGACCTTGCTGGTCCCGACACTGCTCCTTTTTCTACAACCACGTTGGCTGCTGTTTCCAAGGCTTGTTGATGCCAGGAGCATCCACTGGTGGGGTGACTCTCCAACCTTTCATCTTCCACAGGGTTTCTTCAGGGTCCTCTGGGAAGGGTCATTCTCAAAAATTGCAACCACGACTTACCCATTGACTTGTGTTCAGCACACGTGTTCCCACTTTGCACACGGCCTCAGTGGGGTTCCTGGGTACTTACCTGGGGTGGTTCCTTGGCTCTCCGGCTCTTCTACATCTTCTGGGTCCAGTCTCGTCTTAGATCGTAGTTTGCATTCCACTTTATTAGTTTATGGTTGGGTCTGCCCCTGGAGACCACTGTGTATTTGTGCTACTTACGTGTTCTAATACTAAAGTATTTTGTGCATTTTGGTTATATCTCAGGTTAGGAGATATTGCAATGTGTTAGTGAGTGTTTATAATAAATATATTTGTATAACTACACTGTGTGGTTCTTCTTCACTTAACCTACACTATATGATCAGTATTGGAAAAAAAAGCTGCTTTACACTCCTTCTGGACTAAACCTGAAGGCTGCTCTACACAGCTACCACTTAGAGAGCCTTGTAAGGTTGTCTAAGAAAGACCACTAATATCACCATAAGGTTTGTCTGGATTAGTGCAGGGATTTGGATTTGGATTTGGATTTGGTTTGGGAGAGCGCGTAGCTATCCGAGGGCATCCCAGCGCTATAGTGTCAGCTAGCAATGATCCTGGGACGGAGTTATCGGGGGAAGAGCCAGGTCTTCAAAAGCCTGCGGAAGGACAGCAGGTTGGTTTCTTTACGGATGCTAATTGGGAGACTGTTCCAGAGCTTTGGGGCGTTGTAGGCGAAACGGCGCCCACCCGTACGTGCTCTTTTTATTCTGGGTATGATGGCCAATGAGGGGGAGTCCGATCTTAGCTGTCTGGTGGAGGTATGTGGTTTGATAAGGGGTTTGAGAATAGGGGGGCCTTTACCCTGGAGGATTTTATGAGAGATACACAGGGATTTAAAGGTGATGCGCTCCTGAATGGGGAGCCAGTGCAGAGCCTTTAGAGAAGGTTTGGCAGAACATCTGTATTTCGTCCCCGTGAGGAGTCTTGCTGCCGCGTTCTGCACGTGCTGGAGTTTGTTGATCACAATTGCTGGTGCGCCCAGGTATAAGACATTCCCGTAATCAAGTCTGGATATGATAAGGCCTTGGATGAGAATTTTCCTGGACTGGGGGGGAATCAGGGGGAGGATCTTCCGGGCTGATCGTAAAAGGCCAAAGCATGTACCGGCTGTCTTTCTCGCTTGGGTTCTAAAGCTGAGGTCTTGGTCGAGCCATATGCCTAGGCTCTTGATTTCGTTTTTTGGAGTAGGGGGAGCGCCCATGCTGGGCGGCCAAGCGAGCGACTTGGGGAGTTTGTCGCGGTTGCCTAGGAGCATAATCTCCGACTTCTCGCCGTTGAGTTTAAGGCGGGAGTCTACCATCCATTTGGAAACGCTCTGCAAGCAGGAGATCAGATTCTCCATGGACTGGTCAGTTTGATTGATGGAGACGACTAGTTGGGTGTCGTCAGCGTACATGACCACTTTTATGCCGAATGGTGAGACTATGTCATCAAGACGGGCCATGTATATATTAAAAAGGGTGGGGCTCAGGGAGGATCCCTGTGGGACCTCACACTGAAGGGGAAGGGCATTGGAGCGACCGTGGGTGTCGGTCACTTGGAAGGTCCTGTGCTCTAGGAACGATTTTAACCAAGCTAGAGCGGTCCCAGTGATTCCGCTATTGTGCAAACGGTGGAGGAGGATGGTGTGGTCCACCGTGTCAAAGGCGGCGCTCAGGTCCAGGAGGATCACTGCCACTGACCCCCCTGCGTCCAAGATGGATCTCGTCTCTTCTGTCACGGCCAGGAGGGCGGTGTCAGTCCCTTGTCCAGGCCTAAACCCTGTCTGGGAATGTCGGAGGAGGTTGTGGGTTTCTAGGAAGGTGGAAAGTTGTTCATTCACTATTTTTTCCGCCATTTTGCTGAAGGCTGGGAGAAGGGAGATTGGTCTGAAATTAGAAGGATCCGTAGGGTCCAAATGGTTTTTTTTGAGGAGGGTGCGTACCATCGCGTTTTTCCAGTTGGTAGGAACTATCCCTTGGAAGAGGGAGGCGTTGATCAGCTTAGTGAGGACAGGGGATATAATGTGGGCGACTAGTTTCAATTTGCCCATCGGCGCTGGGTCTGCTGGTGACCCGCTCTTCACTTGGGTCAGGGTGGCCGTCATCCTCTCAATAGAGATGGGAGAGAGAGCATCCAGGCAGGGGACGTCTGGGACGGTTGACTGGGTTAGTGAATCTGACGGGGGGGGTGAGGGGGGAAGGTTTTTAGAATTTTTAGAATTTTGGAGGAGAAGAACTCGGCGAGTTTGGTGCATCTCGCGCCGGTGGGATCTGCGATGGGCTGAGGTTCGGGGATTTTCATGAGTGACCGTACGATGCGGTAGGTCTCTTTAGAGGAGTTGGCAGCTGCAAGGATTTTGTTTTCGAAGTAAGCGGCTTGTGTGTTTTTGATACAGGTTTTGTACTGTTTCATGGTTGATTTATATTTTTCTCTGCTGTTGGGGCCCAGTCTTTCCTCTAGAGGCGTTCTTGTTTTTTGCATTGTTTTCGTAGCTCGCGCAGTTCTGGAGTGAACCAGGGTGATTTGAAAGATCCCCTTTTGCTAGGTAGGTATTTGTGTGGGAGGATTGAGTCTAGGGATGTTTCTATCCAAGAACGAATTTGGGTGTCCGCCCGAGAGGGGTCCAGGTCCAGCATAGGAGTTGTTGGACCCGGCCTCGTAGGATGGCCCTCCGTGCCCCCTCACCACCGAAACCTGGTGCCTGCAGCCCTGGCATGCGGCCCAGCCGACCTTTCCCACCAGGACACCTGCGCCAACTCCGGACATCCCCGTCCATGGCCTCTCTCCTTTCGGCCACCCCGGGCCCGCGTGCCCACTCCCTGCAACAAGATGGCCGCCCGGCCCCAGCGCGACCCGGGCCTAGAGGCGCCACTCCGGCTGGAGGACATCACGATTCCAGGGGATGAGAGAGGGAGGAGCAGTTTCTATCGCACCTCTGAACTCCCCTGGGACGATGGGTTTCGATCGGCCCTCCGGCCTCCCTGCGGGCTGGCTCCGTGCCTGCTGGGTGTCTGGGACTCCTCCCGACCCGGCCCTGAAAGGATCAAAGGACAATAGCAGGAAACCCCGACAAGCGGCCCCCAGGTGACAAGACCCCTGCCTGCGCAGACTCCGGACATCAAAGCAGGGTCGACCTATAACAAGGGGTGCTCTGAGACTGTCCGGCAGATTCGACGCTGGAACAACGAGAGCCTGCTGACGTGGTCGCGGCCCCTGGAACTGGAACTCACCTGAGCCCTGCTGAGTGACTCGCGGCTCCCTGAAGATCGTAAGACCTCCGAACTTGTACCTGAGCCCTGCTGAGTGACTCGCGGCTCCCTGAAGATCGTAAGACCTCCGAACTTGTACCTGAGCCCTGCTGAGTGACTCGCGGCTCCCTGAAGATCGTAAGACCTCCGAACTTGTACCTGAGCCCTGCTGAGTGACTCGCGGCTCCCTGAAGATCGTAAGACCTCCGAACTTGCACCTGAGCCCTGCTGAGTGACTCGCGGCTCCCTGAAGAACGTAAGACCTCCGAACTGGTACCTGAGCCCTGCTGAGTGACTCGCGGCTCCCCCAGACTCTCACGGTCCCGCCGGACCCCAACTCCGACCACGTATCTCCCAGCTCGAGGATTGTGAGCTGTGCACCGGATACGTCCCTGCTTTGAACCGTTACCAGAGACAGTCCCGCTACCCCCTACCCTTCCGAGACTCTTGAGCCCGTGCTCACCTTGTACATATTTGCAGTGATACCTATTTGATAAAGCTTGTTCTGAGAATACCCAGTGTGGTCTCTCTGTGTCGTGTGGTGCCAGAAGTACGATCCTAGTTGCGAGATTCCTCCCCCTGGGGAATCTCCCGCCAGTGCCCGGCTACAATACTACACGGGTGGGACTCAGGGAAGTCAGGACCCCTTTCCGGGCTCCTCTGAGGTCGCCGTCTAACATTGGTGGCAAGCGACGGGATTCGGGCCCATCACCTAGAGATCGTACAGTGAACAACGGACGCACGACCAACAAAGATGGCAGAAGGAAGCGCCACGAGCTCCGCAGAAACCAACGCCAACAGAGTGTTCCAGGTGGAGCATCTGGAAGAATACACACACAAAGAGCTAAAACAATTTTGCAAAGAACTTAAAATCGCTACCACTGGCCTCAACACTAAGGAAGACTTGCAGAAAGCACTGAAAACTTGGGTGGAGACCGGGGCCTCCCGCCCGGAAGGCACGGGGGAGCGCCCCGACGAAGCCGAACCCCCCCAAAGTGAAAACAGTAGCAATCAGGTGCGAGGCATCGTACCAGACGGGGGCCTATCCCCGGAAGAGCTCGCGGACAGAGAGAGAAGCCGCAGTCATGAACTCGAGTTAGCCAAACTCAAAATCGAGGGCGAATTGAAGTTAGCAGAGAAAAAGCTAGCAGTAGAGCAAATGCGTGTACAAGGCGAACTGGAAGAAAAGAAGCTCCAACGGGAGCACGAAGGAAGAAAGCTCCAACTGGAGCACGAACGGAGCTTAAAGGAACTCGAGCTCAAGGCCCGAAATGAGGACGGGAGACCCTCGGGGAACCGAGAGATGGCCCCCCCAGCGGAACAGAAGGTCCACATCCCCAAGGATGTGGTCAAAGAATATTATAAAAACGATGACATTCAGCAATGGTTTCGGGCCTACGAGGTCGCCATGACCTCCCATCGGATTCCACAGAAGGACTGGGGGGCGGGGTTGTGGGGACGGTTTCTGAGCGAAGGAAGGGACACCCTGCTCGACCTACCCCTCTCCCTGCAGACCTCCTACAGCCACATGAAAGAGGCTCTCCTCACAAGATACGGCCTCACCCCAGAGATGTACCGCCAACGGTTCCGGGACTGCAGGAAGATCCCGGGCACCACCTGGGTGGAGTATGTAAACTTTTTTAGTCGGGCCTTCGATGGGTGGGTCAAGGGCAGCAAGGTCACCACCCTTGCCGAACTCACTGACCTCATGTTATGGGAACATCTGGCTGCGAACTGCTTCGTAGAGCTACGTCAACATCTGCTGGATAGCAAGCTCACAGATCCCCGGAAGCTGGCCGTGGAGGCCGACCGCTGGACCAACACCCGGGTCTCCCGGGGCATGGTAGGAGAGTACCCCCGAACCAGTCAGGGACCACCCCGCCAGAGAGGGGGAGGGAACCAGGGAGGGCCGAGGGAGTCCCAGCCTAGCCCCCCGAAGACACCACCTCCACCTTTCCCGGCGCCCCCCCACCAGTAACAGGGCCCCCTGGGAGACGAGGACACCGGGTGACCGTCACATGTTTTTGTTGCCAGAAACCCGGGCACTACGCCAATGACCCAGAGTGCCCCATGGCCACCCAAGTCACCCCTGCGAGACAGATAGCCAACGTAGCCCTGGGGGAGGAGGTTGAGGAAGCCGAGGAGTGGGAACCCGCCGCTATGGCCCTAGTCTCCCTGGGAGATAGGGAAATGATCCCTGGTAGCCTCCTACCCTCCAACACACAGAAATATAGGCAGCTCGTCAAGATCAATGGCCACCAGGTAGAGGCCCTGCGGGACACCGGGGCCAGTATCACCGGTGTCCTCAGGCACCTAGTTCCCGAGGAGCAGATCCTCCCCAATGTCTTTTGCCCCGTAATATCTGCAGACAATAGGGAAAGTATGTGTCAGGTAGCCCTGGTGCCATTTGAGTGGGGAGGGGTGATAGGTAAACTCAAGGTGGCCGTAAGAACCTCCCAGCCGGTCGACTGCCTCTTAGGGAACGACCTGGAGAGTTCTCCCTGGAAGCACGTAGAGCGCAAGGCCCACCTAGGAATGATGGGACTCCCCGAGTGGGTGTGTGCCACCACCCGATCTATGACAGCCCGACTCCCTCCCCGGAGAGAAGTCGAGAGCACCCCGGTCGAAGTAGCCAGCACCGTCCCCGCCGAGGGTCCTCCCGTCCCCCCATCAGAAGGGTCCGTCGCCAGCGACGAACCCGCACCATCCGACCCCGCCCCGGTCCCCGAGTTGGGGGATCTACCCGAGTTGGCTCATTGGCGCCACGAGGGCGGGCCCACCCGAGAAGAATTTTGCCGGGAGCAAGCCACCTGTCCTTCCCTGGTCGGGCTGCGGCGCCAGGCCGAGGGCCAAGCCGCAGGTGACCAGACCGGAACGCACCGAATCTATTGGGAGAATAACGTCCTGTATAGTGAGCAGAAATCAGTGGAGCTGGGATCCGGACGGGTACTGGTGGTACCCCTCCGCTTCCGGGATTTCCTCCTGGGCTTAGCCCACGATGTCCCCCTCGCCGGTCACCTGGGTCAGGACAAGACCTACAGCCATCTCGTGACCCATTTTTATTGGCCTAAGATGAAAGCAGCGGTAGAGGCACACTGCAAGTCCTGCCCCACGTGCCAAGCCAGTGGGAAGAGTGGGGGGAAGCGCAAGGCTCCCCTCCAACCCTTCCCGGTCGTCAGTACCCCCTTCGAACGAGTCGGGATCGACATCGTGGGGCCACTGGACCCCCCCACCTCCCAAGGTCACCGTTTCATCTTGGTCCTAGTGGACCACGCCACCCGCTACCCAGAGGCTATTCCCCTGCGCACCATTACGGCCCCCGTGGTGGGCCGGGCCCTGATGGGGATCTTCTCCAGGGTGGGTTTCCCCCGCGAGGTCGTGAGCGATCGCGGCACTAATTTTATATCCAGGTATATGACGTCCCTGTGGCAACAATGTGGGGTGTCCTATAAGTTCACCACCCCGTACCATCCCCAAGGGAACGACCTAGTAGAGAGGTTTAATAGGACTTTGAAAGGGATGATCGCTGGCCTAGAAGAGCCCCTCCGGCGTAAGTGGGACGTCCTGCTCCCCTGCCTCTTGTTCGCTTACCGGGAGGTCCCCCAGAAGTCCTTAGGGTTCAGCCCGTTTGAATTACTCTATGGGCACCCCGTCCGAGGTCCCCTCAGTTTGGTTAAGGAAGGGTGGGAGGCAGCACCCCAGACCACCCCCCGAGATGTGTTCCAATATGTCCTGGCCCTCCGGAACCAGACCAGGAGGTTCCGAGAACTGGCCGAGGCCAACCTGGAGGCGAGTCAAGAAGAAATGAAGGGCTGGTACGACCAGAATGCTACTCTGGTCGAGTTCCAGCCGGGCCAGCAGGTGTGGGTCATGGCCCCCGTGAAGCCTGGCGCTCTCCAGGACCGATGGACTGGGCCCTACAAAGTGGTCGAGAGGAAGAGCCAAGTCACCTACTTGGTGGACGTCCAGTCGCCTCGGGATCCCCTCCGGGTCCTGCACGTAAACCGCCTCAAGCCTCACTTCGTGCGGACAGAACTGAGCCTCCTGCTGGCCACCGATGACGGGGCCGGAGATGAGTCGGATCCCCTCCCGGACCTCCTGTGTGTCAAGGAGCAGGATGGCTCCGTGGAGGGGGTGAACCTCTCCCCAGCCCTCACTGCCCAGCAACAAGCGGACTGCCGCCAGCTCCTCAGACAATTTTCTGACCTCTTCTCCCTGACCCCCGGGTCACCAACTGGTGTGTTCACGATGTGGACACCGGGGACAGCCCGCCGGTGAGACACCGAGCCTACCGGGTTCCTGACCGGGTCCGGTCCTGTATTCAAGCCGAAGTCTCGAAGATGTTGACCCTGGGGGTGATCGAGCCCTCTGACAGTCACTGGGCCAGCCCCGTGGTCCTGGTTCCGAAGGCAGCAGCCCCCGGGGTCGCCCCCGAGCTCCGGTTCTGCGTGGATTACCGGGGGCTCAATGACGTTACCCGAGCCGATGCCCACCCCATTCCACGAGCCGACGAGCTCATTGACCGACTAGGGGCCGCCCGGTTCCTCAGCACTTTCGACCTCACCTGCGGCTACTGGCAGATTGCGCTCACCGAAGGAGCCAAGGAGAGGTCTGCTTTCTCCACCCCCGATGGGCACTACCGCTTCCGCGTGATGCCCTTCGGGATGAAAAATGCCCCGGCCACTTTCCAGAGACTGGTAAATAGGGTCCTGGCCGGACTAGAACAGTTCAGCGCGGCCTACCTGGACGACATCGCTGTCTTCAGTTCAGAGTGGAGTGAGCACCTCCAACACCTCCGGAGAGTGCTAACCGTCCTGCGCCAGGCAGGCCTCACCGTAAAAGCCAGCAAGTGCCAGATCGGGCAAGGATCCGTAGTCTACCTGGGGCACCAAGTCGGGAGTGGCCAGGTCGCTCCTCTACAGCCAAAGATCGACGCCATCCTGGCCTGGGACCCACCCATCACCCAAACGGAAGTCCGGGCCTTTCTGGGACTCACGGGCTACTACCGCCGATTCATTCGGGGATATGGCAGCCTGGTCGGCCCTCTCACTGAACTCACGTCTAAAAAACAGCCAAAGAAGGTGCAATGGACGGCTGCCTGCCAGGAAGCTTTCGATGCTCTAAAAAAGGCCATGTGCACGGCCCCCGTCCTCCAGGCTCCCGACTACACCAAGGAGTTCATAGTCCAGACCGATGCCTCCGAGCATGGCATTGGGGCCGTCCTGTCCCAAGTGAATGATCAAGGCCTAGACCAGCCCGTCGCCTTCCTCAGTCGGCGGCTGCTACCCCGAGAACAGAAATGGAGCACCATAGAGCGCGAAGCCTTTGCCGTGGTCTGGGCACTCAAAAAACTACGACCCTACCTGTTCGGCACTCATTTCAGGGTCCAAACTGACCATCGGCCCTTGCGATGGCTCATGCAGATGCGAGGAGAAAACCCCAAGCTACTGCGGTGGTCAATCTCCCTCCAGGGAATGGACTTCACCGTAGAACACCGCCCTGGTACGGACCACGCCAACGCGGACGGCCTCTCCCGGTTCTTCCGCCTCAGCGAAGAGAACCCCCCAAGGTGATGGGCAGTTCTCTCCGGCTTTCAGCTGGGGGGGACGCGTGTTGGACCCGGCCTCGTAGGATAGCCCTCCGTGCCCCCGCACCACCGAAACCTGGTGCCTGCAGCCCTGGCACGCGGCCCAGCCGACCTTTCCCACCAGGACACCTGCGCCAACTCCGGACATCCCCGTCCATGGCCTCTCTCCTTTCGGCCACCCCGGGCCCGCGTGCCCACTCCCTGCAACAAGATGGCCGCCCGGCCCCAGCGCGACCCGGGCCTAGAGGCGCCACTCCGGCTGGAGGACATCACGCTTCCAGGGGATGAGAGAGGGAGGAGCAGTTTCTATCGCACCTCTGAACTCCCCTGGGACGATGGGTTTCGATCGGCCCTCCGGCCTCCCTGCGGGCTGGCTCCGTGCCTGCTGGGTGTCTGGGACTCCTCCCGACCCGGCCCTGAAAGGATCAAAGGACAATAGCAGGAAACCCCGACAAGCGGCCCCCAGGTGACAAGACCCCTGCCTGCGCAGACTCCGGACATCAAAGCAGGGTCGACCTATAACAAGGGGTGCTCTGAGACTGTCCGGCAGATTCGACGCTGGAACAACGAGAGCCTGCTGACGTGGTCGCGGCCCCTGGAACTGGAACTCACCTGAGCCCTGCTGAGTGACTCGCGGCTCCCTGAAGATCGTAAGACCTCCGAACTTGTACCTGAGCCCTGCTGAGTGACTCGCGGCTCCCTGAAGATCGTAAGACCTCCGAACTTGTACCTGAGCCCTGCTGAGTGACTCGCGGCTCCCTGAAGATCGTAAGACCTCCGAACTTGTACCTGAGCCCTGCTGAGTGACTCGCGGCTCCCTGAAGATCGTAAGACCTCCGAACTTGCACCTGAGCCCTGCTGAGTGACTCGCGGCTCCCTGAAGAACGTAAGACCTCCGAACTGGTACCTGAGCCCTGCTGAGTGACTCGCGGCTCCCCCAGACTCTCACGGTCCCGCCGGACCCCAACTCCGACCACGTATCTCCCAGCTCGAGGATTGTGAGCTGTGCACCGGATACGTCCCTGCTTTGAACCGTTACCAGAGACAGTCCCGCTACCCCCTACCCTTCCGAGACTCTTGAGCCCGTGCTCACCTTGTACATATTTGCAGTGATACCTATTTGATAAAGCTTGTTCTGAGAATACCCAGTGTGGTCTCTCTGTGTCGTGTGGTGCCAGAAGTACGATCCTAGTTGCGAGATTCCTCCCCCTGGGGAATCTCCCGCCAGTGCCCGGCTACAATACTACACGGGTGGGACTCAGGGAAGTCAGGACCCCTTTCCGGGCTCCTCTGAGGTCGCCGTCTAACAGGAGTGGAAGCTGTCAATAGGTTGCTCCAGACAGCCGTGTCTAGTTTGTGCCACGGGCGCGAGGGAGCCTGAGGCGGGGGGCTGTGTGTGATTTTGGGGATGAACGGATAGTCTAGACGAATCAGGTGGTGGTCAGACCAGGGAATGGGTAGGGGAGTCGTTGTGGAGAGTTCCAGGATATTGGAGAAGATTGGGTCTAGGAGATGGCCCTTATTATGGGTGGGGTGATGATTTTTCAGGGAAAGGGTGAGTGCGGCTAGGTCTTCTTTACGATCCACCACTGCTTTGTTCCCTGGATCTTCGAAATGCATATTAAGATCTCCAAGCACGGTGAAGTTAGAGGAGAGACAGGCTAGTGAGGTGACTGTGTCCGTTAGGGAGTTGGGGAATTGTCCCAGAGGACCCGGGGGACGATAGACGAGCAGACCTGACAAGGTTTTCTCCGGGGATAGGTGAATGGAGAAATGGATGTTTTCACAATCAGAGATTGGGCTGTCCAAGATCTGGCATGAGATGGGTGCTTTGGTGATAATTGCTATGCCGCCTCCTGGCCCTGATGGTCTATCATGATGTTTAATAAGGTAGCCCGGAGGTAGAGCTTGGACTATGTCGGGTCGGAGGCTGGGTTGGTCCAGGTTTCCATGAGGAACAGCACCTCAATGTCATTGTCCAGTATGAGAAGGTTAATCTCGGTCCTGTGTTTTGGAAGGGATCTGCAGTTGAGCAGGGCCATTTTAATTGTGCGAGGTTTGGGAGTAGCGTGGGGAGTGAGTCTGTATGAGCAATGTCTTCATATGCGTTGACTCTGCTCGGGTGTTATTGAGTGGAGACAATGGTCAGGGGTACTGGTCCTGAGTTGCCGCAGATCACGTGCAGAGTATGTGATGGGTGATGGGATCGGGGGTGCAGGGGAGCTGGGCCCGTGGCCTGGTCTGGCGCGGACGGGCGCAGACGGGCTTACCTTAGGCGCACCTTCGGCGCGCAGTCGACGTGCCCGCTGCGCTCGTCCGCTGCGCTTCCGAGGGGGAGTGGCCATTTATGCTTGTTAATTGGCGGGAGGGGCGAGCACTAGACTGCTGACCCACTCCTCCTCCAATATGGCGACCCCCACCCAACAGCAGCCCCAACTCGACTGCGTCGGTAAGAGGGAGGCGAAGCGCTTAGGGACCCGTGTGGCGAGCAGAGGATCGTAGCAGCAGGTAGGATTCAGTGCAAGGATTAAAAAAGACGGGGATTAAAATAACAGAGCTTCCCCGGCTTCCGCCTCAGGGATACAATGCAGGCAAGTGAGAGCGCGAGTAAACGGCGCAGCTTTAGTACTGTTGGTTGGCGGGAGGGGCGAGCACTAGACTGCTGACCCACTCCTCCTCCAATATGGCGACCCCCACCCAACAGCAGCCCCAACTCGACTGCGTCGGTGAGAGGGAGGCGAAGCGCTTAGGGACCCGTGTGGCGAGCAGAGGATCGTAGCAGCAGGTAGAATTCAGTGCAAGGATTAAAAAAATGGTGATTAAAATAACAGAGCTTCCCTGGCTTCCGCCTCAGAGATACAATGCAGGCAAGTGAGAGCGCGAGTAAACGGCGCAGCTTTAGTACTGTTGGTTGGCGGGAGGGGCGAGCACTAAACTGCTGACCCACTCCTCCTCCAATATGGCGACCCCCACCCAACAGCAGCCCCAACTCGACTGCGTCGGTAAGAGGGAGGCGAAGCGCTTAGGGACCCGTGTGGCGAGCAGAGGATCGTAGCAGCAGGTAGGATTCAGTGCAAGGATTAAAAAAGACGGTGATTAAAATAACAGAGCTTCCCCGGCTTCCGCCTCAGGGATACAATGCAGGTAAGTGAGAGCGCGAGTAAACGGCGCAGCTTTAGTACTGTTGGTTGGCGGGAGGGGCGAGCACTAGACTGCTGACCCACTCCTCCTCCAATATGGCGACCCCCACCCAACAGCAGCCCCAACTCGACTGCGTCGGTAAGAGGGAAGCGAAGTGCTTGGGGACCCGTGTGGCGAGCAGAGGATCGTAGCAGCAGGTAGGATTCAGTGCAAGGATTAAAAAAACGGTGATTAAAATAACAGAGCTTACCCGGCTTCCGCCTCAGGGATACAATGCAGGCAAGTGGGTGCTACACTTACATAAGTGTGCACCACATACTAAGCCAGCCTCCTACACAGGGTATATCATCATTAAGTCTGATCTCGTGGCTACAGATGATATATATCCATTTCTGTTCTTGTTTGAGCAGAAACATTTTCACATCGGTTACATTAAGAGGAATATTAGGCTTCCGCAGTACAGTCCAAACAGATATTACCAACAGTGTGCTTCTTCTCCAAGAAGCGTGTAGTGAGTGTAGTCATGATTTTTTACATTTGACATTACTTTTATGTTCCATGATTCTGATTTTATTCAAATGGGTTGTCACCCCTATATAGAGAAGGTTACATGGGTAATGAATAAGATAAATGATATTGTCTGAGTTGCAATTGGTATGTTTTGTTTGGATTCAGGGGTAACTCTGTCCCACATCCATTGTCTTGAAATTAATTGTCAAGAGGCAAACACCACAGGAGCGAAACGACGTGTGGCCCACCACTGGAGGGAGGTCCCATATTCTGGGTTCACAACTGGGACCAAAGTGTTGTGTCTTCGTGTGAACATGCATGTCTCTAATGATGGCACTCTTTTTAAATGAAAACATTGGTGTTGTTAAGTCCAAACCATTGGAGTTTAGGATGTGGCAATTACCCATAATTATCTGTTTCATATGATTGGATGCCGTGCTAAAGGATGTTACATAGATTGTTCTATTTCGGGATTTTCTCTGCTCTCCAATAGACCATCTCTATTGTAGTTCCGTGCTCTCTTCTGTGCCCGGTTAACTACTTGGTGTGGGTAATTCTTCTCTTTCACGTTTTTGCAGTTTTTGTGATTCTGCCTTCAAATCACTCATGTGAGAACACACAGGAACTGTCCAAAAGGGTGGTTCTATCATAGGGACTTCGGATGGAAACTATTGAATTACAGCAGATTGTTCCTGTTGGCTTAAGCTACACCTGTGTAATCAATCTTCCCTCCCTTGCATAAATTTTCAAATCCAGAAAAGGCAGGAATGTATTTGTGATAATGGAGGTGAAATGTAGAAGGGGATAAATATGTCTTCAAAACTTTTTCTAGGGCTTCAGTGAGCTGCCATTTTTGAGATTTAGCTTTAGTAAAAACTAGTGCCTAAAAGATCAAAACGCCAAAGGGGGACATCTAGTCACGAGAGACCCGGTCAAAGTAAAAACAAATATGCTGACCGTGATGGAGTGCAGGTCATATACAAGAAGCGGGCCAGGTCGGCGCTTACCTTTGTATTTAAAAAAGACATTTTGAAAACACAGTTCTGAGAAGGTAAAATTCAGCTGGGCAAGGCTCATCGTAGGGGAGCCGCTGGACGAAGTTGTGGTGAAGATTTCTACAGTAGGACTTAGTCACTTTTTTTGAAAGTCAAAAATCTCCAGCCGGATGAGGCAGGAGACTTTAACCAACAAGATTTCCAGGAGGCCGGCTACCACTTTTGTGAATGACCATTGAACAGGATTTGCTGCTACAAAGAACGTAGCGGGAACAGCTTTGAAGTCAGGTCAACTGGAGATGCCACGTGGGTGGATAGATGAGCAGGTCGGTCCCGTTCTTCTCTCATTTCTCAGATTAGTTTTAAGACACAAATTTTCAAAGTCCCATGTTTGGGATTTTGGCTACCTGGGCACCTTTAGCTTGACAATCAAGGATCCAGGACTGGAGGGCGCCACTTTAGGGGCTAGGACTCACTCAAACTGGGTTCAGGTGCAGGTTCAACATGGTGGAAGTCTGTTATGTTTCTGTGGCTCTGAACAATGATTGGGATGAAATGGAAGAACTGAGACGCACCCAGATAAAGACTGCTTTACATGGCTTACTTATGTCAGAATATCTTAAAGCAAATGCAGCACCACAAGGCCTAATTGTCAGAAATGAACCATATATTTTTCAACAGGATATGAGATTCAAAAAAGACTGGTCACTAATATCGTGGCACTGCACAAGAGACTGGATCGTACTAATAATAAAAACAGCAAGCAGGCTGGCACAAGAACTCAAAATAGAAATTCAGGCCATAGAAGTACGACTAAAAAGCTATGAATCACCGAGTAGCATGAAAAAACATCTAGATGAATTAAATAAAACCTTGAATGATTTTGAAGCGACATTGAAGCAAAGCAAATATAACAAACTTAAAAAAGATACCAGACGGTTCAGCCATGAGAAAATGTATCCCTATATCAAAGAGGATTACAAAACAAATCAACAGGATACAACCGATGAAGATTCTTCTGACACTGGTTCCAACAGTTCGGGATCAAGTAGAGGTAAAAACCCAAGATTCCAAGGACCAAGAAATAATTACAGATATCCCAACCAACAAGGAGCTAGAGGATGGGTACATTTTCAAGAGCCACAAATGTGTCCACCACAGTTTTTTGGACAACCTCCTTTTCCACTACCACAGGGAGCATATGCCCCATGGAGCTATCCACCTCAAGATTTTCCTTATTTCGAACAGCCTCATTTTTTAGGATCACGTCAAGGAAGAAACAGAGGAAGGAATCGGAGAGGAAACAACGTCCACTGGACGCCGAGAGAAGAAGATCAAGCGAGGGTCTCAACCAGGAGCATGACAAGAGCAACAACAAGCAAGAAATGAACCTTGTCGTGAATCTAACTGATATGCAATTAACCTCAGAACAAATTTCAGTTTTGGAAAAAGGTTTAGGATTTGTGCCAACATCAAATATGGACAAATTATTATTATGCAAAGAAATACAAGAGTTCATGAGGAGATTGAAATTACAAATCTTCTTCAAAGATAAAGAGACTTCCTCCATACAAGAAGGGGATACAGGCCTAAAGCCGAAATCAAGCTTCACACCATCAAATTGTACCCTTCCGATTGAATAACTTGCCTTTGAAAAGGCAGTCATGAAAGATTTGGAAAATCTTGACAACACCACGAATAAAACCTTTCAAAACATAACAAGAGAAGAAAGACAAGCAATACGAGAATTGAGTAACAACCACAATTTGGTGATAAAACCTGCTGATAAAGGAGGAGCTATTGTCATACAAACAACGGAACAATATGACAAGGAATGAAGACGGCTCCTTCAAGACAGGAGAAACTATGAGGTTTTAAACCAAGATCCTACAGAAAAGATCAAGACCAAAATAATGAATATGGTAGAAGAAGCTCTTGCCCATGGATGGATAACAAAAAAAGAGGGAGATTTTTTGGTCCAACAATCCCCCATAACACCGTACCTGTATACCATCCCAAAGATACACAAAAAAGTGGAAAATCCCCCAGGTCGTCCTATTGTATAAGGAATCGGATCGATTTTAGAACCTGTCTCGAAATTTGCTGATGCATACCTAAGACCAATGGTGCAAAAAACATCCACCTACCTGAGAGACACCAAGGATGTGCTGGTACTATTAGAAGACCTTAGTTTTGATCCACAACAACAACTATTAATTAGTTGTGATGTTGAAAGTTTGTACACCAGTCTTCCCCACACCGAGACGCTGAACATCATTGAAGAAGTCCTTTTTGATGTAGATTGGGAATATCAAACTCCTAGAAATGTTGTCATGGAGTGCTGCAATTTAGCACTTAGAGAAAATTTCTTTGAATATAACCAAACCCTCTATCTCCAGAAGCACGGGACCAGCATGGGGAGCACATTTGCTCCTAGCATAGCTGGTCTCTATGTACACCATCTTGAGACCACCAAGATCTTACATCAAAGTAATCCATTTTACAAACAAATCAATACTTGGAAACGATATATCGATGACATTCTGATCATTTGGGAAGGCGACGAAAGTACCGGCAACAGCTTCATCACGTGGTTAAATTTCCAAGATGATTTCTTGAAGTTCACCAGCACCATTTCTAACAAAGAACTAGTATTTCTTGACCTCAACATATCACCAAAGGATGGCAGACTTATGACCACAACACATTTCAAAACTACATCAAAGAATTGTCTTCTTCTGTACCAAAGTTTTCACCCCAGACATTTGCGTGACAACCTTCCTTACGGACAATTCCTACGACTCCGACGGAACTGTACAGAAGTCAATGACTTCAAAACACAATCAAAAGATCTTACTGAAAAACTCGAGAAAAGACAATATCCAAAAAGAGTCATAGAAAAAGCCTACAAAAGAGCACGAAAGAACTGCAGGGAAAGCCTTCTAGAACCCACCAATCCAAAACCTGATGAAAAAAGACCATTCTGTATCACAACATATAATACCAATTCCAATCAGGTCACCAAGATCATCAATAAACATTGGCGCATCTTGAACAGTGCAGATCTGAATCTACCGAAACCAGTTTTCTCACATAGAAGAGGAAAGAGCATTCGAGATATGATCATACACACAAGACCCCGTAAAATCGAGTATACACACCAATCAACAGCAATGGCAAACATACATGGACATCATCCGTGTGGGAAGTGCAAGGTGTGCCCACTCACCAAAAAAAGTAAAGAAGTCATTTTCCAAAATGGAATGAAATGGGAACAGAGAAAATTCACTTCATGCAAAGCAACAACGTAGTGTACCTCATCTCCTGTCCATGTCTGCTTGAATATATAGGCATGACGACCAGACCAGTAAAAATAAGGATTGGTGAACACAAGAGCAACATCAAGTGCAAGAAAGGAACCATGAAAATGGCATCACATTTTCTTGAACTAGGCCACAAACCAGATGACATAACCTGGACAGTGATTGAACAAATACCAAATGAAAAATATCTTCTTGAAAAGGAACAAAGATGGGTGTTCCGACTTCAAACAAACATCAAAGGATTGAATGACGACATTCCTTGGGGCCAATTGTAAAAGGAACTCAATGTCAGTGCGACTTCCAAGGCACAGAAATGACCCTTCAAATATGAAAATAATTCATTCTACACCATGAATAACCAAAAATGTTCATACAATTGTGCTGGAAATAAAATCTCTGATAAAAACGATGTAGGCTTGAGGAAGATCACTTTTCCTAATTTTTCATGAACTAACTCGTGAAAATTGATTGGTCTCTTTCACATTACGAGTTTTTTTGCCTCATGAAAACCATGCGGTTTTCCCTGTCCCCTCTCCCTCTCCTCCCCCCCCCCTTTTTTCTTATCCAGCCAACCAACGGAGACAATCCAAGAAGTGTTAATTTATGAACACTCCCAAGGTGGATTAAACATGTGGCCTGTTTGAAAAAGAACACGCACTATTGAAAAAGAACACGTACATTTTTCCCTCTCCCTCTCTACTTATCCAGCCAACCAACAGAGACAATCCAAGAAGTGTTAACTAATGAACACTCCCAAGGTGGATTAAACATGTGGCTTTTTTAAAAAAAGAAAAAGAACACGAACTATTGAAAAAGAACACGTACTTTTTTTCGCCAATAAACAATTTGAATAAACTTTATTAATTCAAATATTTAAACATTTTTTTCAGCCTCTTTCCCTAAGCGTAAGAAAAGCGACATCCTTAATATTCGGTAGAGATTTATTTGATAAGTTTAGTCCCGTTTCACCCGTTTTTTTCATGAGTATGAATTACAGAGATATTCCAGGAAGTGAGTATATTTTAGGAAAAACGCTCCTGAGATGGACATTACAAGTAGCCATCTTGAAAAAGAACGCGCACCAGCTTTTTCTTGTTTTTGACACGCCGCTTCCGGCAACACGCTTGTGAAAACCTCAGTACCAAGCGGGTACCAAACAGAGCAGCACGGCGGTAGGCTGAGGTGAGGAGAAACCTTCCAAAATGTAAGTACGACCAGCCTAAATCTTTAAAGAAGGCACCGAATGAGACGCCCCCTTCTATTTAACGAACGTAACAATAACATGACATTATCGGCAATTACTTATTTCTAAATGTTTTCCACCTCACCCACAGTGATTGGTATAAGGCGCCCCCCCCCCTTCCCCGATGCGAGCTTAAGAAGTCGGATAACCATTCCTAACGAAGTATGTATCCAATTCCTGTTACGTAAATATATTACACGTAACATATTGTTTTTCTTAAATATATGATTATCAACATTACATTACCACAGGCTTTTGTAGTACAGCAAAGGTGCTGGCATGTCCATATATCCACCCGTACATGCTACCACATTGCAAAATGACCGAACTTTTACAAAGCGGTTGATTCAGATGGCGATTATCATGTGCGTACAATAACGATGAGCTCCCATGAAAGTATGAGTATGAACTTGTGTGTTGGCAATTTTTAATTTGAAAAGCGAGTATATTTCGCACAACGCGAACTGGTCTCTCATAAAATTGTTGGCCTAATAAAACCCAACATTCAGCTACAGAAAAATATATCACGCTCTTTTCCAAAGGAATCAGTAGGAATGCAAATGTGTGAGCGCATGTGCTGGTTTTTCGATCAACAAGCCAGTAAATTCCGTGAAATGCGAACTATTTGGTTATAGCAACACAAAAATATATCACCTTTTTTTCCAGCCAATATAATTCCACAGTATGGAGCTGTGTTTACATGAACGACCCTCGGGTTGTTTTATTTTCATTTATGCTTTTATCTTTTCAGATACCAAAGAAGCGCTATTTCTAACTAATAAAGGTCAATGTACCTTTAATTACCTTCCACAATTTTTGAAGGTCTTGAATTCAAGCGAATAGGCACACAATTCAATTAATTTTCGAGTGCAGTAGGGACATATGTAGGTCCTGATGAGTAAAGCAGTGGGGACTGCTTACGAAACATGTTGACCCAGTAGGGAGTATTTAATTGATATACACCCCCTACGTAACCCCCTTTTTTTTAACATTCTCAGCTAGGGAATTGAATAAAATTTGTTTTTTCTACTAGCCAGAGGATTTTTAATTTTTGTATTCTCTCACTAACCCTACCACACTCACTATTACTTAACACATAGTCTACACATAGTTAATTCCTTCACCTAACAACAGTGCTCCCATATATTTATTGGTCGTAGCACGCCACGCCCCATAGAGGGACGGGAAGACCCCTATGATGAAGCATGACACCATGGAATTCATAGTGTGTGAGGGGTATTTTAAAAACACTTAGTGCCTTTCATGACATCTCATGAGGCACTGCTTTATTATTCACTATTTAAAAAACAATAAAGTATATAAAAACAAATTTCTATATCACTATAGGGTAGAACCACATTGTTCATGAAAAGCTTGACAGGAGGAAGGTTCTACCGATATCCTCTTTACTCCCTCTCTTTGTTAATTTTCTGGTAAATGACAGCGCACAGCTGTGGGAGTTTTTTCTCTCTAAATCTAGAAGACCATTCTTGAGGAGTTCCAATTGAAACTCCCCCTGAATATACCGTTTTTGAATAATAGTTGCCACATCACATACACTAACAAACACTAACAACATGGCAGACAATGCTGGACTGACCTTTACTGACGAAGACATAGAAAATATTTTATCATCATTAGGAAATTTTGAGGGACTGAATACCACCGAACCCTCCACCAGTAACAATGATTGGGATGAAATGGAAGAACTGAGACGCACCCAGATAAAGACTGCTTTACATGGCTTACTTATGTCAGAATATCTTAAAGCAAATGCAGCACCACAAGGCCTAATTATCAGAAATGAACCATATATTTTTCAACAGGATACAAGATTCAAAAAAGACTGGTCACTAATATCGTGGCACTGCACAAGAGACTGGATCGTACTAATAATAAAAACAGCAAGCAGGCTGGCACAAGAACTCAAAATAGAAATTCAGGCCATAGAAGTACGACTAAAAAGCTATGAATCACCGAGTAGCATGAAAAAACATCTAGATGAATTAAATAAAACCTTGAATGATTTTGAAGCGACATTGAAGCAAAGCAAATATAACAAACTTAAAAAAGATACCAGTCGGTTCAGCCATGAGAAAATGTATCCCTATATCAAAGAGGATTACAAAACAAATCAACAGGATACAACCGATGAAGATTCTTCTGACACTGGTTCCAACAGTTCGGGATCAAGTAGAGGTAAAAACCCAAGATTCCAAGGACCAAGAAATAATTACAGATATCCCAACCAACAAGGAGCTAGAGGATGGGGACATTTTCAAGGGCCACAAATGTATCCACCACAGTTTTTTGGACAACCTCCTTTTCCACTACCACAGGGAGCATATCCCCCATGGAGCTATCCACCTCAAGATTTTCCTTATTTCGAACAGCCTCATTTTTTAGGATCACGTCAAGGAAGAAACAGAGGAAGGAATCGGAGAGGAAACAACGTCCACTGGACGCCGAGAGAAGAAGATCAAGCGAGGATCTCAACCAGGAGCATGACAAGAGCAACAACAAGCAAGAAATTAACCTTGTCGTGAATCTAACTGATATGCAATTAACCTCGGAACAAATTTCAGTTTTGGAAAAAGGTTTAGGATTTGTGCCAACATCAAATATGGACAAATTCTTATTATGCAAAGAAATACAAGAGTTCATGAGGAGATTGAAATTACAAATCTTCTTCAAAGATAAAGAGACTTCCTCCATACAAGAAGGGGATACAGGCCTAAAGCCAAAATCAAGCTTCACACCATCAAATAGTACCCTTCCGATTGAATTACTTGCCTTTGAAAAGGCAGTCATGAAAGATTTGGAAAATCTTGACAACACCACGAATAAAACCTTTCAAAACATAACAAGAGAAGAAAGACAAGCAATACGAGAATTGAGTAACAACCACAATTTGGTGATAAAACCTGCTGATAAAGGAGGAGCTATTGTCATACAAACAACGGAACAATATGACAAGGAATGCAGACGACTCCTTCAAGACAGGAGAAACTATGAGGTTTTAAACCAAGATCCTACAGAAAAGATAAAGACCAAAATAATGAATATGGTAGAAGAAGCTCTTGCCCATGGATGGATAACAAAAAAAGAGGGAGATTTTTTGGTCCAACAATCCCCCATAACACCGTACCTGTATACCATCCCAAAGATACACAAAAAAGTGGAAAATCCCCCAGGTCGTCCTATTGTATCAGGAATCGGATCGATTTTAGAACCTGTCTCAAAATTTGCTGATGGATACCTAGGACCAATGGTGCAAAAAACATCCACCTACCTGAGACACCAAGGATGTGCTGGTACTATTAGAAGACCTTAGTTTTGATCCACAACAACAACTATTAATTAGTTGTGATGTTGAAAGTTTGTACACCAGTCTTCCCCACACCGAGACGCTGAACATCATTGAAGAAGTCCTTTTTGATGTAGACTGGGAATATCAAACTCCTAGAAATGTTGTCATGGAGTGCTGCAATTTAGCACTTAGAGAAAATTTATTTGAATATAACCAAACACTCTATCTCCAGAAGCACGGGACCAGCATGGGGAGCACATTTGCTCCTAGCATAGCTGGTCTCTATGTACACCATCTTGAGACCACCAAGATCTTACATCAAAGTAATCCATTTTACAAACAAATCAATACTTGGAAACGATATATCAACGACATTCTGATCATTTGGGAAGGCGACGAAAGTACCGCCAACAGCTTCATCACGTGGTTAAATTTCCAAGATGATTTCTTGAAGTTCACCAGCACCATTTCTAACAAAGAACTAGTATTTCTTGACCTCAACATATCACCAAAGGATGGCAGACTTATGACCACAACACATTTCAAAACTACATCAAAGAATTGTCTTCTTCTGTACCAAAGTTTTCACCCCAGACATTTGCGTGACAACCTTCCTTACGGACAATTCCTACGACTCCGACGGAACTGTACAGAAGTCAATGACTTCAAAACACAATCAAAAGATCTCACTGAAAAACTCGAGAAAAGACAATATCCAAAAAGAGTCATAGAAAAAGCCTACAAAAGAGCACAAAACAACTGCAGGGAAAGCCTTCTAGAACCCACCAATCCAAAACCTGATGAAAAAAGACCATTCTGTATCACAATATATAATACCAATTCCAATCAGGTCACCAAGATCATCAATAAACATTGGCGCATCTTGAACAGTGCAGATCTGAATCTACCGAAACCAGTTTTCTCACATAGAAGAGGAAAGAGC
Organism: Triturus cristatus; assembly: GCF_964204655.1. Lineage (NCBI taxonomy): Eukaryota > Metazoa > Chordata > Amphibia > Caudata > Salamandridae > Triturus > Triturus cristatus. Next base: position 695,383,812 of record NC_140591.1, read on the forward strand.
ATTCGAGATATGATCATACACACAAGACCCCGTAAAATCGAGTATACACACCAATCAACAGCAATGGCAAACATACATGGACATCATCCGTGTGGGAAGTGCAAGGTGTGCCCACTCACCAAAAAAAGTAAAGAAGTCATTTTCCAAAATGGAATGAAATGGGAACAGAGAAAATTCACTTCATGCAATAGCAACAACGTAGTGTACCTCATCTCCTGTCCATGTCTGCTTGAATATATAGGCATGACGACCAGACCAGTAAAAATAAGGATTGGTGAACACAAGAACAACATCAAGTGCAAGAAAGGAACCACGAAAATGGCATCACATTTTCTTGAACTAGGCCACAAACCAGATGACATAACCTGGAGAGTGATTGAACAAATACTAAATGCAAAATATCTTCTTGAAAAGGAACAAAGATGGGTGTTCCGACTTCAAACAAACATCAAAGGATTGAATGACGACATTCCTTGGGGCCAATTGTAAAAGGAATTCAATGTCAGCGCGACTTCCAAGGCACAGAAATGACCCTTCAAATATGAAAATAATTCATTCTACACCATGAATAACCAAAAAATGTCATACAATTGTGCTGGAAATAAAATCTCTGATAAAAACGATGTAGGCTTGAGGAAGATCACTTTTCCTAATTTTTCATAAACTAACTCGTGAAAATTGATTGGTCTCTTTCACATTACGAGTTTTTTGGCCTCATGAAAAACCATGCGGTTTTCCCTGTCCCCTCTCCCTCTCCTCCCCCCCCCTTTTTTCTTATCCAGCCAACCAACGGAGACAATCCAAGAAGTGTTAATTTATGAACACTCCCAAGGTGGATTAAACATGTGGCCTGTTTGAAAAAGAACACGCACTATTGAAAAAGAACACGTACATTTTTCCCTCTCCCTCTCTACTTATCCAGCCAACCAACAGAGACAATCCAAGAAGTGTTAACTAATGAACACTCCCAAGGTGGATTAAACATGTGGCTTTTTAAAAAAAAGAAAAAGAACACGAACTATTGAAAAAGAACACGTACTTTTTTTCGCCAATAAACAATTTGAATAAACTTTATTTTTTTTTTTTTATTTTTTTTTTTTTTTTAAAACCTTTATTTAGCACTGTGTACAAGACAAATACGGGCCTACAACCATCCGGCCGGCCTCGACACTTCTGATGCTTGATAGCAAAGTATACGTCCACTCGGTGGCACGGCAGCACCTAAAAGCATACGACCTATGTTGCAAAATCCACGTGCACTGAGTGGCAGGAGACAGTAAGGTTAATTTTAAAAAGTTTTAAAGTTAAGGAGATACAGAGCTAGAACGGATCAGTGCACAGAACAGACGAACATACGATAAATGGGTAACATCCAACAGGAGAGTCAACTAACAGTGAACATATCTAAAATGGCGGCACGAAACTATAATACCAGGATATAGATACGCAGCGAAATGTGCCTCCCAGCCGCTACCCTCCTAACACCATTCCCCCCCACTGACCCTAGAAAAAGAAGTAGGAAAAGGACAGAAGAAAGAAAAAGAAGGCCCATAGTAACAAAAAACGTATCGAAGAAGACCCCCCACCCTACACGCATGCCGAGGCTATGGCCTACCCCCCCCCTAGCTACGTGTCTGTCGCCCCATAGGAACCCGAAATATAGAATTAAGGAAAGAAGAAAGGAAAAAAGACCATAAAGCGGGGAGGAGCCCACCACACTGCCGAACTCCCGGATTCCCGCGCCGCTCATACATCCTGCGCCATGTACAGTACAGTATCAAAAGACCCCCGTAAACCCGGTGGTCCCGATTCAATAACACCCAGCACTTCAGCACTTCACAAGTCCTCCCCCCGGCAGAAGAAGGAAACAGGAGGCGAAATCACAGCGACATGTAACAAAAACTGGTCATTAAAGACTACTCATCCAAAATTACAAAACGTGTATCAGTCCAGGGCCCCGTATGCCGATCCAACCAAAGCGACAACCGGCATGCCATCACCCCTGTCCGGACCGGCAGATATGATTCAGGCCCGTCCATTGCTGCGAGTCACCTTCAGCCAGGACAAAGAGACAAGATGGCCGCTCTCGAGGAAAGGGGACAATGAAGACGTATCGTACCACAGGGTCCCAAACGCAGCAGTAACATGCCACAGAGGCTCGAGCGATAGGTGCTTTCAGGGTAACATCTGGCAAGGGAAGCGAAAGGCTAGGTCTCAGCAGGTAGTTCGTAGGCAGAGTCACAACGTTCAAAGTGAAGGGTGTCCCTGCAACTGTATCCGTGTCGATGGGTTGACGCGTTACATTGTAGCCAGGAGGACTCCGCACCACCGGCCCCCCACTCTGTGACATTGTTTCACCTCCAGGAGAAAACAGGGGCGGCGGGGGATCCTCCAGCCGGGAACATCCCGTTGCAACCAGTGCCTCATCGATTCTCCGGGTCAGCGCCTGGCAAGTACTCTGCATTGCCACTTTTAACGCCACAAGGGCGGCCAATACATCCCCACAGGTCGGGTCCCTCTGTACCAAGCATCGGTCCGCACTATCCCGCTGTTCCTCCGATGCGGCAATCAGCTCCGGGGCACATGGGCGCGCAGACACTGCGAGTCCCGGGTCAGCCAGCGTCTCAGCAAGAAGAGCAGACGCCATTGTCATCTCCACTGCGGGCAATTAGTGACGGGACAAAAATGACTATGATCCGAGGATGTAGACACCGGAAAAGCGTCGTGCTCCACTCGGGAGCTGCACCGGGCGAGAGCGCCCCACGGCCACCGCGAGAACCGGCCGTTCGCCGCAGGAAGACGCTACAAAATGGAGTCCGCTCGCTTGTCTTCAGGGTGGCGGAGGAGAGCTAGCATTAGGGGGCTCCGACGTCGTCCGCACCACTGCCGGCGCTCGGGGGAGTCCGACCCGGACATAAGGGTCTGACTCCAGTCGCACGGCCAGCATTTCCTCCCCCGCGATCACCCGCAGTATTCCAGCTCAGCACCCCGTCCACATCCCTCGGCGTCCAGCGGCGGCCATCTACGCAGGGACCCGTGGGAGCGCCGGAGGTCGTAGTAGACACCGAGTCAGCCACCAAACCCGCCGACAAAGGTGTCAGGAGAACGCCAGTCACTTCAATGCCGGTAATCCGCGGCGGCTGGGCGGCGCAGGTCAGGAGAATTAATCAGGATTAACAAAAGAAGCCGGACGGTCCACGGAGCCGGGAGCTCAGGCGTCCGACCCGTCGGCCATCTTGGCTCCTCCCCCTGAATAAACTTTATTAATTCAAATATTTAAACATTTTTTTCAGCCTCTTTCCCTAAGCGTAAGAAAAGCGACATTCTTAATATTCGGTAGAGATTTATTTGATAAGTTTAGTCCCGTTTCACCCGTTTTTTTCATGAGTATGAATTACAGAGATATTCCAGGAAGTGAGTATATTTTAGGAAAAACGCTCCTGAGATGGACATTACAAGTAGCCATCTTGAAAAAGAACGCGCACCAGCTTTTTCTTGTTTTTGACACGCCGCTTCCGGCAACACGCTTGTGAAAACCTCAGTACCAAGCGGGTGCCAAACAGAGCAGCACGGCGGTAGGCTGAGGTGAGGAGAAACCTTCCAAAATGTAAGTACTACCAGCCTAAATCTTTAAAGAAGGCACCGAATGAGACGCCCCCTTCTATTTAACTAACGTAACAATAACATGACATTATCGGCAATTACTTATTTCTAAATGTTTTCCACCTCACCCACAGTGATTGGTATAAGGCGCCCCCCCCTTCCCCGATGCGAGCTTAAGAAGTCGGATAACCATTCCTAACGAAGTATGTATCCAATTCCTGTTACGTAAATATATTACCCGTAACATATTGTTTTTCTTAAATATATGATTATCAACATTACATTACCACAGGCTTTTGTAGTATAGCAAAGGTGCTGGCATGTCCACATATCCACCCGTACATGCTACCACATTGCAAAATGACCGAACTTTTACAAAGCGGTCGATTCAGATGGCGATTATCATGTGCGTACAATAACGATGAGCTCCCATGAAAGTATGAGTATGAACGTGTGTGTTGGCAATTTTTAATTTGAAAAGCGCGTATATTTCGCACAACGCGAACTGGTCTCTCATAAAATTGTTGGCCTAATAAAACCCAACATTCAGCTACAGAAAAATATATCACGCTCTTTTTCAAAGGAATCAGTAGGAATGCAAATGTGTGAGCGCATGTGCTGGTTTTTCAATCAACAAGCCAGTAAATTCCGTGAAATGCGAACTATTTGGTTATAGCAACACAAAAATATATCACCTTTTTTTCCAGCCAATATAATTCCACAGTATGGAGATGTGTTTACATGAACGACCCTCGGGTTGGTTTATTTTCATTTATGCTTTTATCTTTTCAGATACCAAAGAAGCGCTATTTCTAACTAATAAAGGTCAATGTACCTTTAATCACCTTCCACAATTTTTGAAGGTCTTGAATTCAAGCGAATAGGCATACAATTCAATTAATTTTCGAGTGCAGTAGGGACATATGTAGGTCCTGATGAGTAAAGCAGTGGGGACTGCTTACGAAACATGTTGACCCAGTAGGGAGTATTTAATTGATATACACCCCCTACGTAACCCCCTTTTTTATCATTCTCAGCTAGGGAATTGAATAAAATTTGTTTTTTCTACTAGCCAGAGGATTTTTAATTTTTGTATTCTCTCACTAACCCTACCACACTCACTATTACTTAACACATAGTCTACACATAGTTAATTCCTTCACCTAACAACAGTGCTCCCATATATTTATTGGTCGTAGCACGCCACGCCCCGTAGGGGGACGGGAAGACCCCTATGATGAAGCATGACACCATGGAATTCATAGTGTGTGAGGGGTATTTTAAAAACACTGCCTTTCATGACATCTCATGAGGCACTGCTTTATTATTCACTATTTAAAAAGCAATAAAATATATAAAAACAAATTTCTATATCACTATAGGGTAGAACCACATTGTTCATGAAAAGCTTGACAGGAGGAAGGTTCTACCGATATCCTCTTTACTCCCTCTCTTTGTTAATTTTGTGGTAAATGACAGCGCACAGCTTTGGGAGTTTTTTCTCTCTAAATCTAGAAGACCATTCTTGAGGAGTTCCAATTGAAACTCCCCCTAAATATACCGTTTTTGAATAATAGTTGCCACATCACATACACTAACAAACACTAACAACATGGCAGACAATGCTGGACTGACCTTTACTGACGAAGACATAGAAAACATTTTATCATCATTAGGAAATTTTGAGGGACTGAATACCACCGAACCCTCCACCAGTAACAATGATTGGGATGAAATGGAAGAACTGAGACGCACCCAGATAAAGACTGCTTTACATGGCTTACTTATGTCAGAATATCTTAAAGCAAATGCAGCACCACAAGGCCTAATTGTCAGAAATGAACCATATATTTTTCAACAGGATATGAGATTCAAAAAAGACTGGTCACTAATATCGTGGCACTGCACAAGAGACTGGATCGTACTAATAATAAAAACAGCAAGCAGGTTGGCACAAGAACTCAAAATAGAAATTCAGGCCATAGAAGTACGACTAAATAGCTATGAATCACCGAGTAGCATGAAAAAACATCTAGATGAATTAAATAAAACCTTGAATGATTTTGAAGCGACATTGAAGCAAAGCAAATATAACAAACTTAAAAAAGATACCAGTCGGTTCAGCCATGAGAAAATGTATCCCTATATCAAAGAGGATTACAAAACAAATCAACAGGATACAACCGATGAAGATTCTTCTGACACTGGTTCCAACAGTTCGGGATCAAGTAGAGGTAAAAACCCAAGATTCCAAGGACCAAGAAATAATTACAGATATCCCAACCAACAAGGAGCTAGAGGATGGGGACATTTTCAAGGGCCACAAATGTATCCACCACAGTTTTTTGGACAACCTCCTTTTCCACTACCACAGGGAGCATATCCCCCATGGAGCTATCCACCTCAAGATTTTCCTTATTTCGAACAGCCTCATTTTTTAGGATCACGTCAAGGAAGAAACAGAGGAAGGAATCGGAGAGGAAACAACGTCCACTGGACGCCGAGAGAAGAAGATCAAGCGAGGGTCTCAACCAGGAGCATGACAAGAGCAACAACAAGCAAGAAATGAACCTTGTCGTGAATCTAACTGATATGCAATTAACCTCAGAACAAATTTCAGTTTTGGAAAAAGGTTTAGGATTTGTGCCAACATCAAATATGGACAAATTCTTATTATGCAAAGAAATACAAGAGTTCATGAGGAGATTGAAATTACAAATCTTCTTCAAAGATAAAGAGACTTCCTCCATACAAGAAGGGGATACAGGACTAAAGCCGAAATCAAGCTCCACACCATCAAATTGTACCCTTCCGATTGAATTACTTGCCTTTGAAAAGGCAGTCATGAAAGATTTGGAAAATCTTGACAATACCACGAATAAAACCTTTCAAAACATAACAAGAGAAGAAAGACAAGCAATACGAGAATTGAGTAACAACCACAATTTGGTGATAAAACCTGCCGATAAAGGAGGAGCTATTGTCATACAAACAACGGAACAATATGACAAGGAATGCAGACGACTCCTTCAAGACAGGAGAAACTATGAGGTTTTAAACCAAGATCTTACAGAAAAGATCAAGACCAAAATAATGAATATGGTAGAAGAAGCTCTTGCCCATGGATGGATAACAAAAAAAGAGGGAGATTTTTTGGTCCAACAATCCCCCATAACACCGTACCTGTATACCATCCCAAAGACACACAAAAAAGTGGAAAATCCCCCAGGTCGTCCTATTGTATCAAGAATCGGATCGATTTTAGAACCTGTCTCGAAATTTGCTGATGCATACCTAAGACCAATGGTGCAAAAAACATCCACCTACCTGAGAGACACCAAGGATGTGCTGGTACTATTAGAAGACCTTAGTTTTGATCCACAACAACAACTATTAATTAGTTGTGATGTTGAAAGTTTGTACACCAGTCTTCCCCACACCGAGACGCTGAACATCATTGAAGAAGTTCTTTTTGATGTAGATTGGGAATATCAAACTCCTAGAAATGTTGTCATGGAGTGCTGCAATTTAGCACTTAGAGAAAATTTCTTTGAATATAACCAAACCCTCTATCTTCAGAAGCACGGGACCAGCATGGGGAGCACATTTGCTCCTAGCATAGCTGGTCTCTATGTACACCATCTTGAGACCACCAAGATCTTACATCAAAGTAATCCATTTTACAAACAAATCAATACTTGGAAACGATATATCGACGACATTCTGATCATTTGGGAAGGTGACGAAAGTACCGCCAACAGCTTCATCACGTGGTTACATTTCCAAGATGATTTCTTGAAGTTCACCAGCACCATTTCTAACAAAGAACTAGTATTTCTTGACCTCAACATATCACCAAAGGATGGCAGACTTATGACCACAACACATTTCAAAACTACATCAAAGAATTGTCTTCTTCTGTACCAAAGTTTTCACCCCAGACATTTGCGTGACAACCTTCCTTACGGACAATTCCTCCGACGGAACTGTACAGAAGTCAATGACTTCAAAACACAATCAAAAGATCTTACTGAAAAACTCGAGAAAAGACAATATCCAAAAAGAGTCATAGAAAAAGCCTACAAAAGAGCACGAAACAACTGCAGGGAAAGCCTTCTAGAACCCACCAATCCAAAACCTGATGAAAAAAGACCATTCTGTATCACAACATATAATACCAATTCCAATCAGGTCACCAAGATCATCAATAAACATTGGCGCATCTTGAACAGTGCAGATCTGAATCTACCGAAACCAGTTTTCTCACATAGAAGAGGAAAGAGCATTCGAGATATGATCATACACACAAGACCCCGTAAAATCGAGTATACACACCAATCAACAGCAATGGCAAACATACATGGACATCATCCGTGTGGGAAGTGCAAGGTGTGCCCACTCACCAAAAATTAAAGAAGTCATTTTCCAAAATGGAATTAAATGGGAACAGAGAAAATTCACTTCATGCAATAGCAGCAACGTAGTGTACCTCATCTCCTGTCCATGTCTGCTTGAATATATAGGCATGACGACCAGACCAGTAAAAATAAGGATTGGTGAACACAAGAGCAACATCAAGTGCAAGAAAGGAACCACGAAAATGGCATCACATTTTCTTGAACTAGGCCACAAAACAGATGACATAACCTGGACAGTGATTGAACAAATACCAAATGAAAAATATCTTCTTGAAAAGGAACAAAGATGGGTGTTCCGACTTCAAACAAACATCAAAGGATTGAATGACGACATTCCTTGGGGCCAATTGTAAAAGGAACTCAATGTCAGCGCGACTTCCAAGGCACAGAAATGACCCTTCAAATATGAAAATAATTCATTTTACACCATGAATAACCAAAAATGTTCATACAATTGTGCTGGAAATAAAATCTCTGATAAAAACGATGTAGGCTTGAGGAACATCACTTTTCCTAATTTTTCATAAACTAACTCGTGAAAATTGATTGGTCTCTTTCACATTACGAGTTTTTTGGCCTCATGAAAACCATGCGGATTTCCCTGTCCCCTCTTCCTCTCCTCCCCCCCCCCTTTTTTCTTATCCAGCCAACCAACGGAGACAATCCAAGAAGTGTTAATTTATGAACACTCCCAAGGTGGATTAAACATGTGGCCTGTTTGAAAAAGAACACGCACTTTTGAAAAAGAACACGTACATTTTTCCCTCTCCCTCTCTACTTATCCGGCCAACCAACAGAGACAATCCAAGAAGTGTTAACTAATGAACACTCTCAAGGTGGATTAAACATGTGGCTTTTTTAAAAAAAGAAAAAGAACACGAACTATTGAAAAAGAACACGTACTTTTTTTGGCCAATAAACAATTTGAATAAACTTTATTAATTCACATATTTAAACATTTTTTTCAGCCTCTTTCCCTAAGCGTAAGAAAAGCGACATCCTTAATATTCGGTAGAGATTTATTTGATAAGTTTAGTCCCGTTTCACCCATTTTTTTCATGAGTATGAATTACAGAGATATTCCAGGAAGTGAGTATATTTTAGGAAAAACGCTCCTGAGATGGACATTACAAGTAGCCATCTTGAAAAAGAACGCGCACCAGCTTTTTCTTGTTTTTGACACGCCGCTTCCGGCAACACGCTTGTGAAAACCTCAGTACCAAGCGGGTGCCAAACAGAGCAGCACGGCGGTAGGCTGAGGTGAGGAGAAACCTTCCAAAATGTAAGTACGACCAGCCTAAATCTTTAAAGAAGGCACCGAATGAGACGCCCCCTTCTTTTTTAACGAACGTAACAATAACATGACATTATCGGCAATTACTTATTTCTAAATGTTTTCCACCTCACCCACAGTGATTGGTATAAGGCGCCCCCCCCCCTTCCCCGATGCGAGCTTAAGAAGTCGGATAACCATTCCTAACGAAGTATGTATCCAATTCCTGTTACGTAAATATATTACACGTAACATATTGTTTTTCTTAAATATATGATTATCAACATTACATTACCACAGGCTTTTGTAGTATAGCAAAGGTGCTGGCATGTCCATATATCCACCCGTACATGCTACCACATTGCAAAATGACCGAACTTTTACAAAGCGGTCGATTCACATGGCGATTATCATGCGCTTACAATAACGATGAGCTCCCATGAAATTATGAGTATGAACGTGTGTGTTGGCAATTTTTAATTTGAAAAGCGAGTATATTTCGCACAACGCGAACTGGTCTCTCATAAAATTGTTGGCCTAATAAAACCCAACATTCAGCTATAGAAAAATATATCACGCTCTTTTTCAAAGGAATCAGTAGGAATGCAAATGTGTGAACGCATGTGCTGGTTTTTCAATCAACAAGCCAGTAAATTCCGTGAAATGCGAACTATTTGGTTATAGCAACACAAAAATATATCACCTTTTTTTCCAGCCAATATAATTCCACAGTATGGAGATGTGTTTACATGAACGACCCTCGGGTTGTTTTATTTTCATTTATGCTTTTATCTTTTCAGATACCAAAGAAGCGCTATTTCTAACTAATAAAGGTCAATGTACCTTTAATCACCTTCCACAATTCTTGAAGGTCTTGAATTCAAGCGAATAGGCATACAATTCAATTAATTTTCGAGTGCAGTAGGGACATATGTAGGTCCTGATGAGTAAAGCAGTGGGAACTGCTTACGAAACATGTTGACCCAGTAGGGAGTATTTAATTGATATACACCCCCTACGTAACCCCCTTTTTTAACATTCTCAGCTAGGGAATTGAATAAAATTTGTTTTTTCTACTAGCCAGAGGATTTTTAATTTTTGTATTCTCTCACTAACCCTACCACACTCACTATTACTTAACACATAGTCTACACATAGTTAATTCCTTCACCTAACAACAGTGCTCCCATATATTTATTGGTCGTAGCACGCCACGCCCCGTAGAGGGACGGGAAGACCCCTATGATGAAGCATGACACCATGGAATTCATAGTGTGTGAGGGGTATTTTAAAAACACTTAGTGCCTTTCATGACATCTCATGAGGCACTGCTTTATTATTCACTATTTAAAAAGCAATAAAATATATAAAAACAAATTTCTATATCACTATAGGGTAGAACCACATTGTTCATGAAAAGCTTGACAGGAGGAAGGTTCTACCGATATCCTCTTTACTCCCTCTCTTTGTTAATTTTCTGGTAAATGACAGCGCACAGCTGTGGGAGTTTTTTCTCTCTAAATCTAGAAGACCATTCTTGAGGAGTTCCAATTGAAACTCCCCCTGAATATACCGTTTTTGAATAATAGTTGCCACATCACATACACTAACAAACACTAACAACATGGCAGACAATGCTGGACTGACCTTTACTGACGAAGACATAGAAAACATTTTATCATCATTAGGAAATTTTGAGGGACTGAATACCACCGAACCCTCCACCAGTAACAATGATTGGGATGAAATGGAAGAACTGAGACGCACCCAGATAAAGACTGCTTTACATGGCTTACTTATGTCAGAATATCTTAAAGCAAATGCAGCACCACAAGGCCTAATTGTCAGAAATGAACCATATATTTTTCAACAGGATATGAGATTCAAAAAAGACTGGTCACTAATATCGTGGCACTGCTCAAGAGACTGGATCGTACTAATAATAAAAACAGCAAGCAGGCTGGCACAAGAACTCAAAATAGAAATTCAGGCCATAGAAGTACGACTAAAAAGCTATGAATCACTGAGTAGCATGAAAAAACATCTGCAAAGCAAATATAACAAACTTTAAAAAGATACCAGTCGGTTCAGCCATGAGAAAATGTATCCCTATATCAAAGAGGATTACAAAACAAATCAACAGGATACAACCGATGAAGATTCTTCTGACACTGGTTCCAACAGTTCGGGATCAAGTAGAGGTAAAAACCCAAGATTCCAAGGACCAAGAAATAATTACAGATATCCCAACCAACAAGGAGCTAGAGGATGGGGACATTTTCAAGGGCCACAAATGTATCCACCACAGTTTTTTGGGCAACCTCCTTTTCCAGTACCACAGGGAGCATATCCCCCATGGAGCTATCCACCTCAAGATTTTCCTTATTTCGAACAGCCTCATTTTTTAGGATCACGTCAAGGAAGAAACAGAGGAAGGAATAGGAGAGGAAACAACGTCCACTGGACGCCGAGAGAAGAAGATCAAGCGAGGGTCTCAACCAGGAGCATGACAAGAGCAACAACAAGCAAGAAATGAACCTTGTCGTGAATCTAACTGATATGCAATTAACCTCAGAACAAATTTCAGTTTTGGAAAAAGGTTTAGGATTTGTGCCAACATCAAATATGGACAAATTCTTATTATGCAAAGAAATACAAGAGTTCATGAGGAGATTGAAATTACAAATCTTCTTCAAAGATAAAGAGACTTCCTCCATACAAGAAGGGGATACAGGCCTAAAGCCGAAATCAAGCTTCACACCATCAAATTGTACCCTTCCGATTGAATTACTTGCCTTTGAAAAGGCAGTCATGAAAGATTTGGAAAATCTTGACAATACCACAAATAAAACCTTTCAAAACATAACAAGAGAAGAAAGACAAGCAATACGAGGATTGAGTAACAACCACAATTTGGTGATAAAACCTGCTGATAAAGGAGGAGCTATTGTCATACAAACAACGGAACAATATGACAAGGAATGCAGACGACTCCTTCAAGACAGGAGAAACTATGAGGTTTTAAACCAAGATCCTACAGAAAAGATCAAGACCAAAATAATGAATATGGTAGAAGAAGCTCTTGCCCATGGATGGATAACAAAAAAAGAGGGAGATTTTTTGGTCCAACAATCCCCCATAACACCGTACCTGTATACCATCCCAAAGATACACAAAAAAGTGGAAAATCCCCCAGGTCGTCCTATTGTATCAAGAATCGGATCGATTTTAGAACCTGTCTCGAAATTTGCTGATGCATACCTAAGACCAATGGTGCAAAAAACATCCACCTACCTGAGAGACACCAAGGATGTGCTGGTACTATTAGAAGACCTTAGTTTTGATCCACAACAACAACTATTAATTAGTTGTGATGTTGAAAGTTTGTACACCAGTCTTCCCCACACCGAGACGCTGAACATCATTGAAGAAGTCCTTTTTGATGTAGATTGGGAATATCAAACTCCTAGAAATGTTGTCATGGAGTGCTGCAATTTAGCACTTAGAGAAAATTTCTTTGAATATAACCAAACCCTCTATCTCCAGAAGCACGGGACCAGCATGGGGAGCACATTTGCTCCTAGCATAGCTGGTCTCTATGTACACCATCTTGAGACCACCAGGATCTTACATCAAAGTAATCCATTTTACAAACAAATCAATACTTGGAAACGATATATCGACGACATTCTGATCATTTGGGAAGGTGACGAAAGTACCGCCAACAGCTTCATCACGTGGTTAAATTTCCAAGATGATTTCTAGAAGTTCACCAGCACCATTTCTAACAAAGAACTAGTATTTCTTGACCTCAACATATCACCAAAGGATGGTAGACTTATGACCACAACACATTTCAAAACTACATCAAAGAATTGTCTTCTTCTGTACCAAAGTTTTCACACCAGACATTTGCGTGACAACCTTCCTTACGGACAATTCCTACGACTCCGACGGAACTGTACAGAAGTCAATGACTTCAAAACACAATCAAAAGATCTTACTGAAAAACTCGAGAAAACACAATATCCAAAAAGAGTCATAGAAAAAGCCTACAAAAGAGCACGAAACAACTGCAGGGAAAGCCTTCTAGAACCCACCAATCCAAAACCTGATGAAAAAAGACCATTCTGTATCACAACATATAATACCAATTCCAATCAGGTCACCAAGATCATCAATAAACATTGGCGCATCTTGAACAGTGCAGATCTGAATCTACCGAAACCAGTTTTCTCACATAGAAGAGGAAAGAGCATTCGAGATATGATCATACACACAAGACCCCGTAAAATCGAGTATACACACCAATCAACAGCAATGGCAAACATACATGGACATCATCCGTGTGGGAAGTGCAAGGTGTGCCCACTCACCAAAAAAAGTAAAGAAGTCATTTTCCAAAATGGAATGAAATGGGAACAGAGAAAATTCACTTCATGCAATAGCAACAACGTAGTGTACCTCATCTCCTGTCCATGTCTGCTTGAATATATAGGCATGACGACCAGACCAGTAAAAATAAGGATTGGTGAACACAAGAGCAACATCAAGTGCAAGAAAGGAACCATGAAAATGGCATCACATTTTCTTGAACTAGGCCACAAACCAGATGACATAACCTGGACAGTGATTGAACAAATACCAAATGAAAAATATCTTCTTGAAAAGGAACAAAGATGGGTGTTCCGACTTCAAACAAACATCAAAGGATTGAATGACGACATTCCTTGGGGCCAATTGTAAAAGGAACTCAATGTCAGCGCGACTTCCAAGGCACAGAAATGACCCTTCAAATATGAAACTAATTCATTCTACACCATGAATAACCAAAAATTTTCATACAATTGTGCTGGAAATAAAATCTCTGATAAAAACGATGTAGGCTTGAGGAAGATCACTTTTCCTAATTTTTCATAAACTAACTCGTGAAAATTGATTGGTCTCTTTCACATTACGAGTTTTTTGGCCTCATGAAAACCATGCGGTTTTCCCTGTCCCCTCTCCCTCTCCTCCCCCCCCCCTTTTTTCTTATCCAGCCAACCAACGGAGACAATCCAAGAAGTGTTAATTTATGAACACTCCCAAGGTGGATTAATCATGTGGCCTGTTTGAAAAAGAACACGCACTATTGAAAAAGAACACGTACATTTTTCCCTCTCCCTCTCTACTTATCCAGCCAACCAACAGAGACAATCCAAGAAGTGGTAACTAATGAACACTCCCAAGGTGGATTAAACATGTGGCTTTTTTAAAAAAAGAAAAAGAACACGAACTATTGAAAAAGAACACGTACTTTTTTTGGCCAATAAACAATTTGAATAAACTTTATTAATTCAAATATTTAAACATTTTTTTCAGCCTCTTTCCCTAAGCGTAAGAAAAGCGACATCCTTAATATTCGGTAGAGATTTATTTGATAAGTTTAGTCCCGTTTCACCCGTTTTTTTCATGAGTATGAATTACAGAGATATTCCAGGAAGTGAGTATATTTTAGGAAAAACGCTCCTGAGATGGACATTACAAGTAGCCATCTTGAAAAAGAACGCGCACCAGCTTTTTCTTGTTTTTGACACGCCGCTTCCGGCAACACGCTTGTGAAAACCTCAGTACCAAGCGGGTGCCAAACAGAGCAGTACGGCGGTAGGCTGAGGTGAGGAGAAACCTTCCAAAATTTAAGTACGACCAGCCTAAATCTTTAAAGAAGGCACCGAATGAGTCGCCCCCTTCTTTTTTAACGAAAGTAACAATAACATGACATTATCGGCAATTACTTATTTCTAAATGTTTTCCACCTCACCCACAGTGATTGGTATAAGGCGCCCCCCCACTTCCCCGATGCGAGCTTAAGAAGTCGGATAACCATTCCTAACGAAGTATGTATCCAATTCCTGTTACGTAAATATATTACACGTAACATATTGTTTTTCTTAAATATATGATTATCAACATTACATTACCACAGGCTTTTGTAGTATAGCAAAGGTGCTGGCATGTCCATATATCCACCCGTACATGCTACCACATTGCAAAATGACCGAACTTTTACAAAGCGGTCGATTCAGATGGCGATTATCATGCGCGTACAATAACGATGAGCTCCCATGAAAGTATGAGTATGAATGTGTGTGTTGGCAATTTTTAATTTGAAAAGCGAGTATATTTCGCACAACGCGAACTGGTCTCTCATAAAATTGTTGGCCTAATAAAACCCAACATTCAGCTACAGAAAAATATATCACGCTCTTTTTCAAAGGAATCAGTAGGAATGCAAATGTG
This sequence comes from Triturus cristatus, assembly GCF_964204655.1. NCBI lineage: Eukaryota > Metazoa > Chordata > Amphibia > Caudata > Salamandridae > Triturus > Triturus cristatus. Next base: position 695,399,385 of record NC_140591.1, read on the forward strand.
TGAGCGCATGTGCTGGTTTTTCAATCAACAAGCCAGTAAATTCCGTGAAATGCAAACTATTTGGTTATAGCAACAGAAAAATATATCACTTTTTTTTCCAGCCAATATAATTCCACAGTATGGAGATGTGTTTACATGAACGACCCTCGGGTTGTTTTATTTTCATTTATGCTTTTATCTTTTCAGATCCCAAAGAAGCGCTATTTCTAACTAATAAAGGTCAATGTACCTTTAATCACCTTCCACAGTTTTTGAAGGTCTTGAATTCAAGCGAATAGGCATACAATTCAATTAATTTTCGAGTGCAGTAGGGACATATGTAGGTCCTGATGAGTAAAGCAGTGGGGACTGCTTACGAAACATGTTGACCCAGTAGGGAGTATTTAATTGATATACACCCCCTACGTAACCCCGTTTTTTAACATTCTCAGCTAGGGAATTGAATAAAATTTGTTTTTTCTACTAGCCAGAGGATTTTTAATTTTTGTATTCTCTCACTAACCCTACCACACTCACTATTACTTAACACATAGTTTACACATAGTTAATTCCTTCACCTAACAACAGTGCTCCCATATATTTATTGGTCGTAGCACGCCACGCCCCGTAGAGGGACGGGAAGACCCCTATGATGAAGCATGACACCATGGAATTCATAGTGTGTGAGGGGTATTTTAAAAACACTTAGGTGCCGATCACGATCCTGTAAAAACCGGGTACGAACCGTCGGACGGAGCATATTCTCCGTCAGAAGCGTACCCGGTCGTCAAAATATACAACCATGGAATTACGATTCGCACGGAAACACCATTTCCGTACGAATCGTACAAAACCCCGACTGACGAAAATAAACATACAAATGCGATCCGGGAAAGCGCCGACGTGACGTCGGGACGCACGCAGCCTGCCATTCACGAACCAGGAATTACGATTAGCACCGACGTCATCCCGCACGGACAATATTTTCCGGCTGCCAAAAACTGCCGGGAAATCAGTACGACGCGAACAAGGAGTACCTGTACGCGACGGACAGACATGGACCCGAACCTACGTGTCATCCCGGCCCTCATAGCAGTCGACCTCCTCTACAGGTTCGGACGCAGACGCCGCAGAAGGTCAGAACAACAAAGGGAGGGGGGAAAGGTGGGGGGGTGGCAGGACCAGGGGCAGGCCACAAAACCCCCACCAAAGTCACACGGCACACATGCCCTGGACATCCCTGACCCTCAGGCCCTGGTCACTACGAGGGGGTGGGGGCGTGTCCAGCAAAGCCAGCGACGGCCACAACGGAAGTGCTTGATGACGCGAACCGGCAACACAACAATACAGGTACGTCCCGTACCCACGCCTTAAGAGCGTGGGTACGAGTCGTACCACGCCCACACCTACGTCATCCCAACAATGGCGGGACGGCTCGTACCCACGTGGCAAAGGCCTGGGTACGGCCCGCACAAGCATTCCACAGCGTGGGTACGGATATGTACGGACCGTACCCCCACCCGCGTATGCATGGAGCGCACCCCCCACCCCAACAGTGTAAGTACGACCCGTACCCTCACCCGCGTATGCATGGAGCGTACCCCCACCCCAACCGTGTATGTACGACCTGTACCCTCACCCGCGTATGTATGGAGCGTACCCCCCATGCCAACAGTGTACGTACGGACCGTACCCCCACCCCGTATGCATGGAGCGTACCCCCACCCCAACAGTGTAAGTACGACCCGTACCCCACCCGCGTACGTATGGAGCGTACCCCCCATGCCAACAGTGTATGTACGTACCGTACCCCCACCCCAACAGTGTAAGTACGACCCGTACCCCACCCGCGTACGTATGGAGCGTACCCCCCACCCCAACAGTGTAAGTACGACCCGTACCCCCACCCGCGTATGCATGGAGCGTACCCCAACACCAACAGTGTAAGTACGACCTGTACCCTCACCCACGGACGTATGGAACGTACCCCCATGCCAACAGTGTACGTACGACCCGTCCCCCCACCCGCGTATGCATGGAGCGTACCCCAACCCCAACAGTGTAAGTACGACCCGTACCCTCACCCGCGGACGTATGGAGCGTACCCCCCACCCCAACAGTGTAAGTACGACCCGTACCCCCACCCGCGTATGCATGGAGCGTACCCCAACCCCAACAGTGTAAGTACGACCCGTACCCCCACCTCGTATGCATGGAGCGTACCCCAACCCCAACAGTGTATGTACGTACCGTACCACCACCCCAACAGTGTAAGTACGACCCGTACCCCACCCGCGTACGTATGGAGCGTACTCCCACCCCAACAGTGTAAGTACGAACCGTATCCCCATGGAGCGAACCCACACATGTGTATGTTCTAAGCGTACATATTGTTAAATAGGAGGGGTGTGTGCCTATCACTCCCAGCAGTGCCCAGACAGAGGAGGGGTGTGTGCAGAGTCCTCCCAGCAGTGCCCAGACACAGGAGGGGTGGGTGCAGAGTCCCCCCAGCAGTGCCCAGACGCAGGAGGGGTGGGTGCCTATCACTCCCAGCAGTGCCCAGACACAGGAGGGGTGGGTGCAGAGTCCTCCCAGCAGTGCCCAGACACAGGAGGGGTGGGTGCAGAGTCCCCCCAGCAGTGCCCAGACGCAGGAGGGGTGGGTGCCTATCACTCCCAGCAGTGCCCAGACACAGGAGGGGTGGGTGTAGAGTCCCCCCAGCAGTGCCCAGACGCAGGAGGGGTGGGTGCCTATCACTCCCAGCAGTGCCCAGACAGAGGAGGGGTGTGTGCAGAGTCCTCCCAGCAGTGCCCAGAGACAGGACGGGTGTGTGCAGAGTCCTCCCAGCAGTGCCCAGAGACAGGAGGGGTGGGTGCAGAGTCCTCCCAGCAGTGCCCAGACACAGGAGGGGTGGGTGTAGAGTCCCCCCAGCAGTGCCCAGACGCAGGAGGGGTGGGTGCCTATCACTCCAAGCAGTGCCCAGACACAGGAGGGGTGGGTGCAGAGTCCTCCCAGCAGTGCCCAGACACAGGAGGGGTGTGTGCAGTCCCCCCAGCAGTGCCCAGATGCAGGAGGGGTGGGTGCCTATCACTCCCAGCAGTGCCCAGACACAGGAAGGGTGGGTGCAAAGTCCTCCCAGCAGTGCCCAGACACAGGAGGGGTGGGTGCAGAGTCCCCCCAGCAGTGCCCAGACGCAGGAGGGGTGGGTGCCTATCACTCCCAGCAGTGCCCAGACGCAGGAGGGGTGGGTGCCTATCACTCCCAGCAGTGCCCAGACAGAGGAGGGGTGTGTGCAGAGTCCTCCCAGCAGTGCCAAGAGACAGGAGGGGTGTGTGCAGAGTCCTCCCAGCAGTGCCCAGAGACAGGAGGGGTGGGTGCAGAGTCCTCCCAGCAGTGCCCAGACACAGGAGGGGTGGGTTTAGAGTCCCCCCAGCAGTGCCCAGATGCAGGAGGGATGGGTGCCTATCACTGCCAGCAGTGCCCAGACACAGGAGGGGTGGGTGTAGAGTCCCCCCAGCAGTGCCCAGACGCAGGAGGGGTGGGTGCCTATCACTCCCAGCAGTGCCCAGACGCAGGAGGGGTGGGTGCCTATCACTCCCAGCAGTGCCCAGACAGAGGAGGGGTGTGTGCAGAGTCCTCCCAGCAGTGCCTAAAGACAGGAGGGGTGTGTGCAGAGTCCTCCCAGCAGTGCCCAGACACAGGAGGGGTGGGTGCAGAGTCCTCCCAGCAGTGCCCAGACACAGGAGGGGTGGGTGCAGAGTCCTCCCAGCAGTGCCCAGACACAGGAGGGGTGGGTGTAGAGTCCCCCAGCAGTGCCCAGACGCAGGAGGGGTGGGTGCCTATCACTCCCAGCAGTGCCCAGACGCAGGAGGGGTGGGTGCCTATCACTCCCAGCAGTGCCCAGACAGAGGAGGGGTGTGTGCAGAGTCCTCCCAGCAGTGCCCAGAGACAGGAGGGGTGGGTGCAGAGTCCTCCCAGCAGTGCCCAGACACAGGAGGGGTGGGTGCAGAGTCCTCCCAGCAGTGCCCAGACACAGGAGGGGTGGGTGCAGAGTCCTCCCAGCAGTGCCCAGACACAGGAGGGGTGGGTGTAGAGTGCCCCCAGCAGTGCCCAGACGCAGGAGGGGTGGGTGCCTATCACTCCCAGCAGTGCCCAGACGCAGGAGGGGTGGGTGCCTATTACTCCCAGTAGTGCCCAGACACAGGAGGGGTGGGTGCAGAGTCCTCCCAGCATTGCCCATGGAAAAAAATAAGGGTGGAGTACCCACAGATCCAATTGCCACAATTGTCAGTCAGGTGCACAAAGACCCTGCAGTACATGTACCACATGTGTGCGAGGCTGGGAGTATACGCATGCATAGCGCCGAAAAGAAAACATGTCCACATGAAGTCATGTCAATAGTCCACATACACAAGTACAATGACTACCAAGGATGCCACGAATGATGCAGGTGGAGACATTGCTCAGCATGCATGTGCAAAGTTGAAGGAGTCCGTCACACACCCAGCTAATGTACACACAGCTCAGCGCTAAATATTGGGAACACCCTGCAGGGAAGATGTCCGGGTACACAGAGGAAGGAATACACCTTGGGACAATTTCACCATGCTGTAACTGCTTACATGAACAGAGAAACCTAGCTAACACCGTGTGATGGCACACAGATACCAGGGTCCCCCCTATGACCAGCACACTACTACATTTCCCACACACCCAACACATGAACACCACCCAAAACCATGTAGCAGCCCCACCAACAGCAATACCAGCAAAGCAGTAGTGTTCCAAGAGGAAAAAAATAAATTGCTTTATTCAGCATGAACCAAAAAAGTCTTGTTTGTAGGAAGTTCAATATTAACAAAGCCCATAGGGCAGTCCAGAAGTCACAGCTGGATGGGGGACACAGTGGGATGCGTGTCCCCTAGCTTGCCTGCACAGTTAGATTCCGTCGTCTTCCACAGGGGTGAGGGCATCATGTGGGGGGGAAGAACCAGGCACCACAGGGACAGGAGGGCGAAGGGTAGGCGTCATGGGTGCAGGGATGGAGGACTCCATCACAGGGGGTGGGGCAGGGCCAAAGGCGGAGGCCAGGATCTCGCTGCACACCTTAGCAAGGTCCTCCAGGGAATCCCCTGCACCCGAAGGAACCACAGGCCCCAAGGAGGGGGGGGAGTCAGAGGGATGGGTCGCAGCGCCACTGGGGGAGGGTGTAGACAGGGGGGGGGAATCAACCACCCTGACCGGGGACTCCCTTGACCGCTTGCGGGGTGGTGTCACTGTGGGGCTCAGGGACAGAGCGGCCATGAAAGAGTCTTTGTGTGATATGTGGCCAGGAGAGCTGAGGGGAGGGGATTTGGAGGGAGTGGATTGGGTGGAATGCGGACTCCCACTCTGGCTGCGTGTCTTACGTTTGCCCCCCGACCCAGTGGGTGTGCCTACTTCACCCTGTGTGTGCGTGCCAAGAGGTGTGCGTATGACCTTCCCTGCTGGTGTGGTGCCTGTGTCTGTTGTGGTGTGTGCATGCGTACGTCTGGGTGTACGTGGGACAGGCATGGGAGTGGGAAGTGTGGATGGGGCAGGGGTAGGGGGTGGGACTTAGCGCTGCAGGAGACCCACTGCTGCAGACAGTGTCGAGTCTATGGACCTCAGCAACTGCCGTTGGTCAGCCTGCGATGAAAAAATGCCCTCCAAGTATGCCTCCATGTTGTGCAGCACTTGGCTGTGGCCATGGAGGACATTAAGGATCGCAGCCTGACCAACCTGCAACTGCCACTGGATGTCCACAGACTCGGCATTGGCGGCAGCAGTGGAGACAGGGGCAGGGGGTGCGGTGCCTGGCAGGAAGGAGACATGTGGTGACCGTGGACGTTGGGAAGGGACACGAGCAAGTGGGAGGTGGCTGATGGCAATGGAGGGGGCGGGGTTCGATGTTGTGCCACTGTCAGCTGGTGGTGCAGCCTCCGCCCACTCGGAGAGATCATCCTCGGACCCGTCCGCTTCATATTCGGTGGTGCCAGTGGACAGGTCCTCGGCCTCACTCTCCTCCGCCTCTGTACCACTCAATGTGCCAGCCACGATGTCAACGCTGGCACTGGTGCTCGGTCCCTCCGCTCCGTCTGTGCTCATGTCTCACTCCGTGTCCCCCGACGATGCTGTGGGCAAGGTGAAGAGACAGCAATTAATCACACACCTGTATACATATGTCACATGAGTCCAATCTACGTAGGTTACAGTGCATAGCCTGAAAAGTAAGATCAGTAACATCTACAAAACAAGGTACAGATGTAGGGCATGCAACACACAGTTGGTTGACCCACCATGCCAATGAAAATCCATGGAGAGCATGACACAATAGCAAATGACATGAAATGGAGTTTGACAGAGGAGCCAGGCCCTGGGGACAATCCAGCACTGCATCTGCACCACACAGCGTTGCCGACAATAGGGATGAGGAGGGACCAAATCCATGAGCTTGAGGCACATGCTGCATAGGTAATACTGAAAACATGCCCAACATGACTGGCTCACTGCACCTTGAGTGTATGTCCAGCCAAACATCACACACTGGCCAGAACTAGCAAGGAGATTTCAGGTTTTGACATGTAGGCTTGCCCCGCACCAACCACCCCCTACATGAGACAATCTGTTGAGACACAGGTGGCACGTACACCTCTTAGTCTGGGTGAAATACACAGGGGATGCATAAATGCAAGATTGGACGCCAAATACCCGAGGTGCGCCTGTCCAAATAATCATATACAAATGGCCAGCATCAGATGATTGTAACAAGACACACAGGCACTGGCCACTGTGACTATGAGCAAGGAAAATCAGGTCAGGCTGTACAGTGGACACTTGTACTACATTTCACGTCAATATACATGGTGCCAGGGGACAATGGCACAGAGCACAACCTATGCTGTAGACACTGAGAGTGTCCACGTTTTGTGATGACACACATGACACCTCGGAAAATATGCCCCAGGGGACAGTAGTGGCAACACAGCTCCATGGTCCTGAATGGGAATGACTGCAACACACGCCACCATCCCTGCACTATGCGTATCGCACACTCATGCACATCATGTCACAGGCCACAACATAGGACATGCGCACTGTAAGGCATGACACTTGTGAGACTAACTCCCATGTCTGGACTCAGCATCAGTGCCAACTGACATGGAACCCACATGTACTGAACTGGACAGGGCACAGGCAAGGTCCCAAAACCGGTTACACACCACCCCCACACATGATGCTACAGGCATAGTTTACGTGGAGAAAGTGCCAGCCTAGATAACCTTGTGAAGGAGTGACTACACACAGACCAGGGAACACATTGCAAGGAGGGGAAGGGAGGCAGGAGAGCACAGCTATACAGTGGGTAACTGGATCTGCACAGCACCTTTAAACCCTGGCAGTGTATCCATGCAACTGTGCACTTACAAATGCTGGTGAAACACAACAAGCACACATGTACCTACCCCCTTCCTGCTGCTGCATCTCCTGTAAGCGCCTCTCCAAGTCTGGAAAGACCACCGGCAGCACACGCTTGTGGATGTGGCTCAGTCGGCGGCGCCCGCGGTTCTTATGGCTCTCATGTGAGTCCCCCAGCAGGACCCGTGCGATCCTCCGCGTCCAGCACCGGATATCCTGCCAGCGTTTCCTCACCTGGGACGGGCGCCGCTTCCGACCATCCGCACTCCTCACGGCGCTGACGGCGGTCAGCCATATCTGCTCCTTGGCAGAGGCGCCTACCTGTGAGGATGAACAAGTGACACTACATCAATACACCTGGCACATGTCACAGAGACACATATTAGAACACATTTGCTGTTTACAACAAGGCATAGTATGCATCCAACGCATTGCACCTTTGTCATAGGGACATGATCCTCTGGGGAAGGGCAAAAGCAGTACGTGCCATTGAAAGGACACAGGTGGAATGAGGGCAACTACACAAGCAATGATCCAGGCTCACACTGTGCATCACAAGCTACACCAGGATAATGTGCAGCACCTCTAAGCAGTCACATGCCACAGGCCACTGACGCTACCGCAGCAGAGTACACAGACACACACAGGCACAGGACATTCACCTGCCATTGCCAAATACAGCGACAAACCTCACTCTGCACATGTGCCACTAGACTGGGGGGGGGCTCACAGGTGTGGGGCTGGCTCTGCACGTCAGACACACAGCACTGCTCCCTGCTCACATCACATGGCCAGGATATATCCATCCCTCATGCAGCTGGGGTGCTACACTCCACATATGCACCCACCCACATGACAGGGGACTTACACACACACCCATGTCCAGGGTACGAACACATCATGTGGACACTCTCAGCACAGGTACACAGAGCTAACACACATCTGTGGGTACAGTCACCTGTCACACTGGGCTGACCACATAATCACATGAGGACTGTAGAGGCAACATTCCCAGGAGGATAAGACAGGCAGAATGTGGAATGCACCATGCAGTGATTGTCAAAGTAAACACGATGCAAGTGAGGATGGCAGACATGCACCACTGCATGCTCTGGCTGGGAGACATCAGGCATTCCCCCCCCCTGGGACCCCCCCTACAGTACATAGCATGTGTGAGACACCTGGACACAATGCCAGAAGTCACAGTCACAAAAAAGGGACACAGTCTGTGCCAGTGGACTCTGCACTCACCTGATACCCTGAACGCCCATACAGCATGGGGTACTGTGGGAGGATCACATCCAGCAAAGCCATGTTCTCCTCCAGGGTGAAGGGCTGTGACCTCTCCACAGACCTTGACATGGTTCCAGGGAATCAGTAGCAGCAGCTGGGTCGTGGAATCCAGAGATGTGCAGGCAAGTGCTCCCTCATGGGACCTGGCTGCCTTATATCTGCCTTGCTGGCCTGTTTCATGCACAGGAGTACAGAGTGATTGGTCACTCACATTTGCATCCTATGTTTCCTCCAATCCCTTCAAACCTAGCACAGTCAGTGGGTTCTTATTGTGTTTTTTTCTTCAGCATGATGTCAACCCCACAAACACATTGCAACAAAGTAGATTCATTCCAACTGACTTCTGCTGTGCACCTTCCAGAACAAATTCAAACTTTCAACTTGGTCTCCATGACAACCAGCATGCATGTAGGCCTTAATACTTGTCCCTCATGTGTCCCCTATGTAATTTTGAGCTTCACACACAGGTACGGTGCGTTCCGGGGCCCTAGGGCACCCCAAATGCATAGCAACGGCCCGTACAGGCGTGTGTACGGGCCGTACCACTATGAGTACGCATACGCAAGAACACCCATAGTGGTACGGCCCGTACACGCATGCGTACGTTCACTATCACTATGGGTGTCTTCGCGGATGCGTACTCGTAGTGGTACGGCCCGTACACACGCCTGTACGTTCACTATCACCATGGGTGTCCTCGAGTATGCGTACTCGTAGTGGTACGGCCCCTACACACGCCTGTACGTTCACTATCACCATGGGTGTCCTCGCGTATGCGTACTTGTAGTGGTACGGCCCGTACACACGCCTGTACGCTCACTATCACTACGAGTACGCATACGCGAGAACACCCATGGTGATAGTGAACGTACAGGCGTGTGTACGGGCCGTACCACTATGAATACGCATACGCGAGGACACCCATGGTGATAGTGAACGTACAGGCGTGTGTACGGGCCTTACCACTATGGGTGTTCTCGCGTATGCGTACTCGTAGTGGTACGGCCCGTACACACGCCTGTACGTTTACTATCACCATGGGTGTCCTCGCGGATGCGTACTCGTAGTGGTACGGCCCGTACACACGCCTGTACGCTCACTATCACTACGAGTACGCATATGCGAGAACACCCATGGTGATAGTGAACGTACAGGCGTGTGTACGGGCCGTACCACTACGAATACGCATACGCGAGGACGCCCATGGAGATAGTGAACGTACAGGCGTGTGTACGGGCCTTACCACTATGGGTGTTCTCGCGTATGCGTACTCGTAGTGGTACGGCCCGTACACACGCCTGTACGTTCACTATCACTATGGGTGTCCTCGCGTATGCGTACTCGTAGTGGTACGGCCCGTACACACGCCTGTACACTCACTATCACTATGGGTGTCCTCGCGTATGCGTACTCGTAGTGATAGTGAGCGTACAGGCGTGTGTACGGGCCGTACCACTACGAGTACGCATACGCGCGGACACCCATAGTGATAGTGAACGTACAGGCATGTGTACGGGCCGTACCACTACGAGTACGCATACGCGAGGACACCCATAGTGATAGTGAACGTACGCACGCGTGTACGGGCCGTACCACTATGGGTGTTCTTGCGTATGCGTACTCATAGTGGTACGGACCGTACAGATGCCTGTACGCTCACCATCACTATGGGTACACATACGGCAGCACTCCCATAGTGATACGGGAACGTACACAGGCCCTCTTAGCAGAAGTACGGTGGTTTTCACACATCACAGTGGTGACAGGCAGCACACAGGAAGGAATAGGGCTGACATACTTGTCCATGGATGGACATCAAGGCATTGTCTGGGCAGTACTACATGTGTGGGGCACAGGTGTGAAAGGCTGTGATGTGGCACATTACTCCTGAGTGGAGAAGGCACCAGATGTATGATGAGATGTGTACACATGTAATGTGTGACGGTGCAATGTGTGCCAGGCATGCCCTTGACTCCTTTGACATGTGTGCATGTCGTACTGCACACTTGGGATGAGCGTCACTGGCATGGCACGGACACCAACACACGGAAGTGTCCCCTGAGGCCCGGTACAGGGGTTACCACACCTGACATGTCACTACCCACGGTGCACGATGTGACTATGTCATGTATGTGTGGGGGGTTCCCATTAGGTTGATGTTGGAGCTCCCTCAAAAGCTGCAGCCGTTGCAGCAACCAACATGTGTCTGTGTGTAGATTGACATGGCACACTGTTCCGCACACCATGCCACATGTGGTATCGGATGTGAGGTGCGTATGTATGCATGGGACACGGAGTAGCGTAACAAGGACATGTCTGCATCCTCTCTATGAATGTGTGGTGAGTCATGACATGTACACCTTAATGGCAAGGTGTGTGGGCTGTCCTAGTGTAATGTCATGTGACCTGTGGCTCTAGTGTTCCGCTACCAGTCTCTGCAATCGACATCCTACCTCTGCTGATGTGTGGATGTATGTCACTCCTGTGTTGCGTCTGGCTGTTCACTTGCACTGGGACACAGCTAATCCCATGCCATGGCATGTGGAGGTTCACAATCTCCGTGTGTAGCTGGGTCTTGGTAGGAGTGTCACCTGGCAGCCATACGTGTCCAGGGCATGTGGCACATACCTGACTCCGTATGTAGCATATGTGTATAGACAGATTAACATGTGCTCAGTACAAATAAATTGTTGTTGTGGTGCACTCACTCTTCCTTGTCACTTCCAAATTACTGCAGAGCGCCGCCTCTTCCCCGACCAATTCCGGACTTGGCTGCCATGCGGGATAATGACTGTATCCGGTGCTACCGCTTCCCCCAACGGTTGATTCTGGAGTTGACGGCGAGACTGGCACCACACCTGCAACCGCAGCACAGGTATCCTACGGCACTGACACCCAAGCTGAAGGTAATGGCAGCCCTACATTTTCTAGCCACGGGTACCTTTCAAAATACCATAGCTCATGTTGGTGGCATGTCCCAGAGCATGTTCTGCCGTGTGCTGCATGATTTCTTAGAGGCCATGTTCATTCACCTGGATGACTTCATCCATTTTCCTACCCCAGAAATGTTGACTGGGGTCAAGCGTGGATTCTATGCCCTGGGAGGGATGCCCCATGTCATTGGGTCCATAGATGGGACACATGTGGCTTTGGTACCACCACAGGCACAGGAGGTAGCGTACCGGAATCGCAAGCACTACCACTCCATCAATGCCCTTGTGGTGTGTCTGTCCAACATGGTGATTTCACATGTCTGTGCTCGTTTTCCAGGATCAGCACACGACGCCTACATCATGAGGCGTAGCAGGGTGCCTGAAATGATGACGCAGCTGCGCAACGAACGAGCATGTGTTGTTGGTGGGTACACTCTGTCTGTCCTGTATTTTGCGTAGACTTCCAGCACGACCGCTTCTCCTGTCCTACTTATGTCCATGTGCTTTCCATGTAGGGGACGCTGGCTATCCCAACATGCCATGGCTGATCACACCTCTCCGCAACCCCATCACGCCGGCCCAGCTCCGCTACAACACCGCCCATGGCCGGACAAGGCGAGTGATAGAGAGGACGTTTGGCCTCCTGAAGAGCCGATTCCGATGCCTCCACAAGACCGGCGGCGCCCTCCCATATGCCCCGGCGAAGGTCTGCAAAATCTTCATGGTCTGCTGCATGCTGCACAACATGGCAGTTGAGAAAGCTGTGCCACTCATCCTGGATCAAGATGACCAGGACCATCCACCCATGGAGGACGAAGGGCTTGGCAATGGGGCTAGTGATGTGGAGGATGTGGAGCCGCAAGAGGACATCCGGACTCGGCTCATACGCGACTTCTTTGCTTAGTGGTGAGTACCAGTGTCTGAGTGTGCATGCATTGGTCCCCGTGTGGCATGTGTTGCGATGTGTGTCTCCACCTGCATGTACGGCACGTGAGTCAGAGGTGTGTGTGGATGTGTCACTGGAGTGATGGTGCCAGTGATGGGTGTATTTCCCCAGTCATAATTGTGACCTAGCATGTTGTCATCCATACATGTGTCGAGTACATGCACATGCAAGTGGCTGTGCTTTTTGTGGCTGACTTCTTGTGTGTCTCTCTTCCCCAGGTACTTGCGCATGCCGTCTGCTGCTTGCATTGTTGTGGCACTGCTATTCCTCATGGACACGTCATCGTGTGCTGACTCAGCGTTACAGGCACGGACACGTTTGGAAGTCTCCTTAGGGTAAGGGATGCATCAGGGGTGTATTGGGTGTGGCAGTTGTTCACGATGTATGCACACTGCCCCTGTCGATGTTTGGTTCCTCTGCAGACATGTTGCATCACCATGGTACACATGACATGCAGCTGGGTACACCTGAATAGATGGTCAGACTTGTTGACAGTCATCAGTGATGGGATTGTGGAATGTGATGATGGCATCAATGTGTGTAACACTGCCCTCGGATGCATACGGTTTGCATTGGCTTGACATGCTGTGGGACTTCCACATCAGCGGATCAATGGTGTATGGCAGGCTCTCCGTGAGCAGCAGGTGGTGTTTAGCTGTTAGCCGACACTTGTGTGCCAGTTCCATGGCTATCACGCATTTGTGCTGCAGGAGGGGGGTGCCAGTGTTGGACCCACATGTTACTCCACATGAACTGTTCATGTGTACTTCGAGTTGCCACTGCAATCCCGAATACATGACTAATAAAGGTGTCCCTATGCCTTCAAGGTGCCTCTTCTCAGTCAATGCTGGTGTGTTGCCACGGTGCATCCGGCATGTCTGGCATGGTTTTCCGTGATAGTGGCTATGTGTCTATGTGTAGAGTAGCAAGATGCAAGCTGTTTGTGTGGGATTAGACTGTGTATTGTGCATGATGTCCATGACTGTGTGGGTATTGTGACATGTGCCATCCCCATGCATCCAACGTTGGCCAGGCCACCATTCTCTGCATCCACCTGACTCAAGCTTGCAGGACATGGTTCTGCCACCTGTCTACACATACCTGGGTGCCCCCCAGGACACTCGACATGATCCCTGACCTCTGCGCATGACTGTTGTTGTACTCAATATGTCTGTCGGCACGGTTGTGCGGCCACCCCCTCAGCTGGTTGGGCCCATCACGGGTGTGAATGGTGCTCCATGTCTGTCTTGCCTAATACACTGTGACCCGTGTGTCCTGTGCCAGACTCAGGCCCCAGGGTGTGGATGGTTGAAGTCAAAAGAGAACTCAGGCATGTTTAGACTTTACAAGACACATGTAAGGTAATAATTCAACCAGCAGGCATCTTCTCTTCATGGTGTGACTTTTTATTTTAGGGGGGGTGGGGGTTTGACATGAGGGGCTTTCCGGGTGTGTGGAATCCAAAGTTCACTAGGGGAGTTGGTGTCCTTGCCATTAGAAATCCTCAGAGTCCATGCCACAGTCTTTGTCAACATTGGTCAGACAGTGACCAACAAGGCCATGTGGCAGAGAATGTCTTTTGATGCTGTGCTGCTGTTGCTCCAGTGGGCCAGGTGCCAGGCCAGGTGTCCTGGGAGATGGTGCTGTAGCGCCGACCCTCACGGTCTTTTCCGTTGACGACCCGCCCTCCTGCGGGGACCCTCAGAAGCAGGCCGTGACGATGTTTGGGATGCTCCATCGGATGTTTCCTCCTCCTCCTGATCCCTCCCTGTGGGTGGTGATGTTCTACGCCTTCTGGCACAGGGAGGGTTGCCCATGTTGTCGGCCATCCGACGGAGTGTACTGTGAATTCCCGTGAACACCGTCACGAGCTCAGCCTGTCTGTCCTTCATCCTCCGTTGGTGTTGCAGTAGACAGGCATGTTGCTCCGCATGTTGCTGGGCCTGCTGGGTCTTGATCTCATCGAGGGTCCCCTTCATATCGTTGAGGGTGGACACAACCTGGGCCATGCCCGTGGTGTCCTGCCGGTATGTGTCCAGGATGTTTCGGACATGGGAAAATACCGGTTCCCCAGCCAACTGGTCAGGCTGGCGCCTCCGCCGTCCTCCACTCCCACCACCCCTGCCCACTTGCACCTGGCCTGCCCTTGTGGGCACATCGGGTCTCCGGGACCCCTGAGGGGTGGCATTGGTGTTGTCGCCTGCCTCCTCCTGGGTGCCCGGGACACCGTGTCCCTCCTGGCCAGCCTGGCTGCTTTGTGGTGGTGGGGCAGGGATCCTGGGTGTCTCCTGGGATGTGGCAGGAGTGGGGGTGGTGGTTGGCCCCGTTGTACCTGACGCAGGTGCTGCAGGTCGTTGGACACCAGAGGGGCCAGGTTGGTCGGGGACGGGTTCGTCCACAGAGTGGTGAGAGTCGTCGCTGCCGGTGGCTCCTTCATCCCGCCGACCCGGGTCCTGTGAGTCTTCCCCCCCAGTGTTGGGGGGTGATCCACGACGTTGACCTGTGTGTGAGAGAGACAATGTTAATTTTGTTCCATGCAACATCCATGTTTCATTAGTTTCAAAGTTGGCACATTTCCTCTGGGAATTTGGATATGTCTTGCATTCCACTCACAGTGCACTTGTGCATGGGTATGCCCCTTGGGCACAGCTTTGGCGACTTTACCTATGTGTGGCACAGTCTTACTTGCTGCGTCAAGTGTGACTGCTGTCAGCAGTGGAGTGGGCAGGTGTGGCAAGCCGTGCATTGGCGCCTTCCGTGTGGCACTGTACGTGGGCACATGCAGTTGTTCCACACACTTATATGATGCAGGTAGCTGTCGTTGTGCTCGTGCACAGGTTGTGACATGGCCCTGTGTTTTGCCATGGAGGAGAGGGGGGGGTGCTGGCACTGGCCACCCTTGTCTACATGCACGCAGTCCACCTGCTGACTGGCACACATTCCCACACACCACAAGGCTGATTTGCTCTCCCTGTGTCTCCCTCCCTCTCTGTCCCCCTCTCCCTCCCTCTGTGTCAGCCTCCTCCCTCTGTCCGTCTTCCTGTGTCTCCCTCCCTCTCTGTCCCCCTCTCCCTCCCTCTGTGTGTCAGCCTCCTCCCTCTGTCCGTCTCCCTGTGTCTCCCTCCCTCTCTGTCCCCCTCTCCCTCCCTCTGTGTGTCAGCCTCCTCCCTCTGTCCGTCTCCCTGTGTCTCCCTCCCTCTCTGTCCCCCTCTCCCTCCCTCTGTGTGTCAGCCTCCTCCCTCTGTCCGTCTCCCTGTGTCTCCCTCCCTCTCTGTCCCCCTCTCCCTCCCTCTGTGTGTCACCCTCTGTCACCACAGCCCAGCTTACTGTGCACACACTGTTAGCAGATCTTTGAATGGGCCTTGGATTGTTGATGTGAGTTTGTTTCTGATCTCCAGGCACCCATTGGGTGTTGTGTCTGCACTGCTGCTGTGGTGGTGTGTGCTGCCACTCTTTCACAGTGTTGGCTGTTCATTAGCTGCTGTCATGTGCAAGAACGTGCCGTCACCCCCATGTCTTAATGCAAGGCGTCCGCCATTTGCTGGCAAGTCTTTCCTGTGTGGGGACACACTGTTTGTCTGGCTGTGACCTAGGCCATATGGGCAGAGGGCATTGTTGTCTGCTTTTGAGTTGCACTATGTGATTTTTTGGGCCCACCCTCCCGCCATCCGGCTTACCGTGTCATGTGTTGGTGTCTTCTGTGGCCTGTGACTTGACATTGTCCAGCTGGGTGCATGGGGCATGGTGGCGCCAGTGGCATGTGTGTGTTCATGGAGTGTGGTTGAGTCATGCGATTGCTTGGGGTGGTTGCGTGCCTGTTTGTGAGTTTGGTTGTGGATGACGTTCCCCCATGTGAGGTGCGTTGTTTGTGTACTCACCCGGGTCTCGGAGTCCTCCTAATCCGTCCACTGCCTCCACCGGCAGTATGGCCATCACCCTCTCCTCCCAGGGATGGTAGTGTACAGGTCTGCGGGACGGCCCTCCTCCAGTGACGTTGGCCTGGTTGTGTTCATCCGTCATCTTGGCTCGGACCCTCCTCCGCAGATCGTACCACCTGGCTTGGCATTCCTGCTTGTTCCTTCTGGTGTCCGCAACAGCATTTACAGCATCGACGATGGTCTGCCACATGGCTGTTTTTGCTGAAATGCTGGTCTGTCTGACCAATGTTCCAAAGAGGTGTGGCTCGACTCTGAGGATTTCATCGACAAGGACCTCCAACTCTCGGCTAGTGAACTTTGGATTCTTGTTAGTGGGCATGGTGAGGGGTGTGGGTGTGGATGGTGGGGGGGTGTGTGTGGATGGTTGTGGGTGTGGTTGTGCAGGTGTGTGTGTGAATGTGATGAGGGGGTGTTTGTGAAGGTGTGTGTGTGAAGGTGTGCAAGTGTAAGGTGTGGTAAAGCTTCTAGTATGGTGCTGTAGGTTGTCTGTGGGGTCTGGCAGCAGTGAGTCTGTTGCAAAGGCTCATGGTTTGTGTGTGTGGGCCCTTTTTATTGGTCCATTGGTGGGTGTGGCTGTGTTTGAACTTTGGGTGGGTGTGTTGTAAGGAGTGATGGTGTTTTGGGCCTCTGTTTGTTTTTGGCAGTTGCAGGTCAGTGAATGTGTTGTTTTAGTGGTTGTTGGACATGTTTTGTGGCTTTGTGCAATTCGAATGGTGTATTCTTGTGTCGTTTTGGTTTGTCCTGGTTGTGTACGTGCGTTTTTAGCGTGTGTACGGTGTGTACATGGCCCATTTTGTTGTACAGTGCTGTCCTTGTGTGTGGCTTGGTACGACTCGTACATGCGGTTGTGATGTTGGGGCCTGGGGTGCGCTCCGTACTTAGAATGTTGTGGTGGGGGTACGCTCCATGCATACGCGGGTGGGGGTACGACTCTAACGTACACGGGTGTAGATACACGGGGGTACGACACGAACGTAGAGGGGGGGTAGGACACGTACACTGGTGTACATACACGGGGGGTACGACACGTACACGGGTGTACATACACGGGGGGTACGACATGTACACGGGTGTACATACAGGGGGGTGTACGACACGTACAGGGGTGTACATACACGAGGGGGTACGACACGTACATGGGTGTACATACACGGGGGTACGACACGAACATAGGGGGGGGTAGGACACGTACACTGGTGTACATACACGGGGGTACGACACGTACACGGGTGTACATACACGGGGGTACAACACGTACATGGGTGTACATACAGGGGGGGGTACGACACGTACAGGGGTGTACATAAACGAGGGGGTACGACACGTACACGGGTGTACATACACGGGGGTACGACACGAACGTAGAGGGGGGGTAGTACACGTACACTGGTGTACATACACGGGGGGTACGACACGTACACGGGTGTACATACACGGGGGTACGACACGTACACGGGTGTACATACACGGGGGTACGACACGTACATGGGTGTACATACAGGGGGGGGTACGACACGTACAGGGGTGTACATACACGGGGGTACAACACGTACACGGGTGTACATACACGGGGGTACGACACGTACACGGGGTGTACGACACGTACAGGGGTGTACATACACGAGGGGGTACGACACCTACATGGGTGTACATACACGGGGGTACGACACGAACGTAGGGGGGGGTAGGACACGTACACTGGTGTACATACACGGGGGTACGACACGTACACGGGTGTACATACACGGGGGGTACAACACGTACATGGGTGTACATACAGGGGGGGTACGACATGTACAGGGGTGTACATACACGAGGGGGTACGACACGTACACGGGTGTACATACACGGGGGTACGACACGAACGTAGAGGGGGGGTAGTACACGTACACTGGTGTACATACACGGGGGTACGACACGTACACGGGTGTACATACACGGGGGTACGACACGTACACGGGTGTACATACACGGGGGGTACGACACGTACACGGGTGTACATACAGGGGGGGTACGACACGTACAGGGGTGTACATACACAGGGGTACAACACGTACACGGGTGTACATACACGGGGGTACGACACGTACACGGGGGTACGACACGTACAGGGGTGTACATACACGGGGTACGACACGTACACGGGTGTACATACAGGGGGGGGTACAACACGTACAGGGGTGTACATACACGGGGGTGTACATACACGGGGGGGTGTACATACACGGGGGTACGACTCGAACGTACGGGGGCTGGGGGGAGTGTTGGGCGCGTATGCGGGCACATGTCTCCATGGTTGCTATGGGAGTTCGGTGCGGACGGTGTTTTTTCCATGCGGTTGTAACATCAGACGCACGGGATGGATCGTGATTCCGCGGTCGGACTTCACATTTCACATTTGTACGGTAAATCGTCCGTGGACGTGTCGGACACTTTTTCCGACCCGAGGACGTGTGGGGAATACTTCCCACTGCGATTCGTATGGACTTTTTGCCATGCGAATCGTAATTGGCAGTTTGTACGGCACTTGTACGATTCGTACGGTAAAAAGACCGGATACGAGTCGTACGGGCTTTTTTTTTACCGGATCGTAATCGGCACCTTAGTGCCTTTCATGACATCTCACATTTTATCATCATTAGGAAATTTTAAGGGACTGAATACCACCGAACCCTCCACCAGTAACAATGATTGGGATGAAATGGAAGAACTGAGACGCACCCAGATAAAGACTGCTTTACATGGCTTACTTATGTCAGAATATCTTAAAGCAAATGCAGCACCACAAGGCCTAATTGTCAGAAATGAACCATATATTTTTCAACAGGATATGAGATTCAAAAAAGACTGGTCACTAATATTGTGGCACTGCACAAGAGACTGGATCGTACTAATAATAAAAACAGCAAGCAGGCTGGCACAAGAACTCAAAATAGAAATTCAGGCCATAGAAGTACGACTAAAAAGCTATGAATCACCGAGTAGCATGAAAAAACATCTAGATGAATTAAATAAAACCTTGAATGATTTTGAAGCGACATTGAAGCAAAGCAAATATAACAAACTTAAAAAAGATACCAGTCGGTTCAGCCATGAGAAAATGTATCCCTATATCAAAGAGGATTACAAAACAAATCAACAGGATACAACCGATGAAGATTCTTCTGACACTGGTTCCAACAGTTCGGGATCAAGTAGAGGTAAAAACCCAAGATTCCAAGGACCAAGAAATAATTACAGATATCCCAACCAACAAGGAGCTAGAGGATGGGGACATTTTCAAGGGCCACAAATGTATCCACCACAGTTTTTTGGACAACCTCCTTTTCCACTACCACAGGGAGCATATCCCCCATGGAGCTATCCACCTCAAGATTTTCCTTATTTCGAACAGCCTCATTTTTTAGGATCACGTCAAGGAAGAAACAGAGGAAGGAATCGGAGAGGAAACAACGTCCACTGGACGCCGAGAGAAGAAGATCAAGCGAGGGTCTCAACTAGGGGTGGGCGGAATTTGCGTAATCGCGTTACGCAAATCTCCGCGAAACGGTAAAAAATCTCCGCGAACACGCAGAAATTCCGCGAACACGCGGAATTGCTTGTTCGCGATGCTTTTTTCCTGTTCGCGATCGCTGTTTGCGTGCTCGGGGTGAAATATCTCGCGAACACGCATATTGAGAACGCGAACAAGCAAAAAATTTTGCGAAGTTGCGGAACGCAGCTTTTTGGGCAATTTCGCGTTCTCCGCGGAACGCGAAATTACCCAAATTCCGCAAATTCCGCGAACGGAACGGAATTTACCGCCCAGGCCTAGTCTCAACCAGGAGCATGACAAGAGCAACAACAAGCAAGAAATGAACCTTGTCGTGAATCTAACTGATATGCAATTAACCTCAGAACAAATTTCAGTTTTGGAAAAAGGTTTAGGATTTGTGCCAACATCAAATATGGACAAATTCTTATTATGCAAAGAAATACAAGAGTTCATGAGGAGATTGAAATTACAAATCTTCTTCAAAGATAAAGAGACTTCCTCCATACAAGAAGGGGATACAGGCCTAAAGACAAAATCAAGTTTCACACCATCAAATTGTACCCTTCCGATTGAATTACTTGCCTTTGAAAAGGCAGTCATGAAAGATTTGGAAAATCTTGACAATACCACGAATAAAACCTTTCAAAACATAACAAGAGAAGAAAGACAAGCAATACGAGAATTGAGTAACAACCACAATTTGGTGATAAAACCTGCTGATAAAGGAGGAGCTATTGTCATACAAACAACGGAACAATATGACAAGGAATGCAGACGACTCCTTCAAGACAGGAGAAACTATGAGGTTTTAAACCAAGATTCTACAGAAAAGATCAAGACCAAAATAATGAATATGGTAGAAGAAGCTCTTGCCCATGGATGGATAACAGAAAAAGAGGGAGATTTTTTGGTCCAACAATCCCCCATAACACCGTACCTGTATACCATCCCAAAGATACACAAAAAAGTGGAAAATCCCCCAGGTCGTCCTATTGTATCAGGAATCGTATCGATTTTAGAACCTGTCTCGAAATTTGCTGATGCATACCTAAGACCAATGGTGCAAAAAACATCCACCTACCTGAGAGACACCAAGGATGTGCTGGTACTATTAGAAGACCTTAGTTTTGATCCACAACAACAACTATTAATTAGTTGTGATGTTGAAAGTTTGTACACCAGTCTTCCCCACACCGAGACGCTGAACATCATTGAAGAAGTCCTTTTTGATGTAGATTGGGAATATCAAACTCCTAGAAATGTTGTCATGGAGTGCTGCAATTTAGCACTTAGAGAAAATTTATTTGAATATAACCAAACCCTCTATCTCCAGAAGCACGGGACCAGCATGGGGAGCACATTTGCTCCTAGCATAGCTGGTCTCTATGTGGAAATTTAGCTTGTAACTGAACATTATCTGCGCCATCTTGCCTCTCCCCAGCGCCACGCACAGCGAATGCACGGCCGCCATATTAGGCACCCCACTCTCTCTCCCCGCTCATTGTCGATCGCCAGCACGTTCCCCTGGCGCTGCAAGCGTCCCCCGCGCGCCGGCCACCCCCGCTCTCTCATACACGGGCCATAAACCCTCTCCTTCTGCGCGACCCTGCCATGGAATCACACCCCGCGCCTGACCGACATCCCATACATGGTCATGCATCTCTTTGATAACCCCCTTCCTCTGCGCCCCATTGTCCGAACCGATCCCAGGCCATCACCTAGCCCTGCGGATGCAGTTTATTGCCCCTACTGTAAGGGAAACACCCCACATCAAAGGGATTACAGTAGATCAAAGCCCCTACCCCCTGAGACCCGGCCGGTCGCACACACCCCCGGGAATTGGCGGAATGTCCAGCTGTGTGATAGCCATCTCCTACTGTGGATGGGGTGGGGACTTCCACTGTAGATATGTGTGGGAACGAGCTCGAAGTGGGGATTCCGAGGATGTTCTTTCATGTTCCAAGACAATCTCAAGAATGTGCCATGTATGATAACTCTGCAATAAAGTCATAAACCTGTGTATAAGAGGCCAGGCCTCAGAGATGCAGTTAGAGCACCTCGTGACGATACCTTGCTGTCTGATCTGATGTGTTCTGCTCCGACGGAATAACATTTTGTTTCCTGCCTTCCAGTCTCCGGCGCCTGCCTCTTTATTGGTTTAACATCGAATGGTATAAGAGGCGATTACCGCCGGGCAATACTTGAAAGGTTATCGACTGAAACTGCCGCTACCGTTTAACAATTGGCGTCCCAAGCGTGGGGCCCATCAGCGACACGTGGATCCAGTGGGAGAGGTCCTGACGACAGAGTGAACGACTGCAACGATCGGGAGAGCTCCTGCCCGATAGACCCTCGTCTGGCAGCCGATCATCCGAACTTCACTGGTTCCGAGCAGACCTCTCTCGAGTGATCTACGGTCCTGACTGGGAACCATCAGGAGTGCCGCGGCAAATACGGAGAGTAGAGGACGATCGGGCGCTGGAGGCGGAAGACGAGAAACTGTCCACGCGGTCCGGGTAAGGTCGTGAAACACGACAAATTGCTAAATAATTGATTGATTGTTTGAAATACTAGTATTGCTCATTGATTGTTCTCTTTGAGATATTCGCTGTCTACAAACGGGGAGGAGTAGAAATACTCTCTCTCTCTCCCTTTGCAGATAGTGAAGGGTAGGTAACGCAGACTTTTGTCCCCGTTGTAACCCGTCGTGCCTATCTTTATCTCCCCACTGATTGATTGTCCGAACATTGATTGTTTTGAAGAATAGTGCTCTTTGAGATATTCTCTGTTTGCAAATAACGTAGAATAGAAATATTCTGTCTAGTCTTTGCAAATAGTGAAGGGTAGGTAACGCAGACTTTTGTCCCCGTTGTAACCCGTCGTGCCTATCTTTATCTCCCCATTGATTGATTGATTGATTGATTGTCCGAACACTAGTTGTTCGATATTGGTTCTTTGGAGGTATTCTCTGCTTACAAATAACGAGGAATAGAGATATTCTGTCTAGTCTTTGCAAGCAGTGAAAAGATAGGTAGTGCTGACTTTTGTCCCCGTTGAAACCCGTCATGCCTATCTTCTCCCCACTGATTGGTAGTTGGTTCTGCCCAGACCGCTTATTAGAGGTGGACCATCCGGCTCCACTGGAGGGCACCCCTAATAAGGACATGTTCACTAAATATGGACAAGTCGCCGTAGCTTATAGCAAGCTATGGCATAAATATACAAGGAAGGACCCCGAGAGTCAGTGGCCACTGATGGGATCCTTCGACGACCGTAAGATAGAAATGCTAGAAATAGCTCTGCGTAGCAATAAGACGACGCCTACTATGCTTGACAGTATCGGCATGTGGCGCAAAGAAGCAACACAACGGAAAAAGAGGGAAGAGGTAAAAGCAGAAAAGGAATTACGAAAGGCAGCTCACCTTGCCGCTAGAAAGTTAGAAGAAGAAATAAAGGAGAGAAGGGAAACTAAACTAAGACAGGAGCCCGAAACATCAGGCCAGTACGCTGTTGGGACCCCCTCTATGCTCTACCCTGAGTTGTCCTCTAAACAACGAACGAATGACGAATTACTATTAGGTCCCCCGATCATTTACATGCCCCCTCCATACGCACCCTCCCAATCGGTAGTGCAACACCCACAACCCCCAAACACAAGAGAAAGCAGTACAGGGGCCTCGGTCCTCACGGCCTCCGCGCCGGCCGAGCCTCTTGTACTGAACACAACGTCGGCAATAACGTTGGATGACCCTGAGATGAGAAAGAAAGATTCCACCAGAATGAATCGACTAACAAGGGAGGAACGAGCAGAAATCGACAAGATAGTAGGGACACTGGTGGAGCGAAAGGAAAGTGAGGAGTATATAACAGACGTGTATAACTCATATGCCGACAGCCGCAGACGACACTTTGTCGTACGACTTTGTTATCACGCCCTGAATACATATGAGGATAGGTACCACGATAAAGGTCCCGAAGGCTTAGCGTCCCTATATAGGAAGGTAGACATTGGGGAAGAAGGAGAGGGCGATGTGACGAACCTCTTCACTCGTACACTCGAGGTCTATCGACACCTTAAAGAACACAGACAGGCCACCAAAGCAGAAACCCCCATAGCGACTAAGCCCCAGGAAGAAAGGACTGATACCATGATGCCCATCAAAGAGGCCGCCCCCTACTGGGTCCCCCCACGAGGTCAGGGAACACATGACGACATCAACCACCAAGATGCGAAGGGAAGGGTTGTATATAATTGGGTCTACCAGCCATGGGACCGACAAGATATTTTGACCTTTAGAAAAACTCTACCCGACTTAAGAAAGAACCCGACTGCCTTCTACACCGAACTAGGTACAGCCTTAGGCTCAACAATAATGACTTTAGCAGATATCGACTTGTTCTTCGGATTATGTCTGCCGGCTGATGTGTGGAAGCAAATCCGGAAAGTTGACCACGCTGAGCCGTTCGGATATACCTGGGTACAACTCGATACCATAGATAAACAGCGAGAACCGGGACAGAAACCCCCGAAAGCCATATTGGAGCTCCCAGACAAGATTGTACAGAAATTGAAGACTCTAATCCCAGAAAGAAAGGTAGACTGGTCGATAGTGACGGCTTGTCGCCAGAAACCCCAGGAGGATGTGTCTGAATACTTCTCTCGATTCGAGACTGTGTTTTCCGATTATAGTGGCCAGGACATGACCACTGCAACCGGACATCACCTCTTTGTCCAGAATTATGTGAAGGGTCTGTCACAAGAAGTCTCCCAGAAGCTACAGACCAGCGAGAGTAGTTGGGCAGCCTCCAAACCCGCAGCAATCCTCCAGATGGCCCAATACTACGAAAACCAAAAGAATGAGAACGATAGGGCGTCAGAGAGGAAGAAAAAGGAACTGAAGGAGAGGGTAATGATAGCACAGTTGCAAGGGGTGACCATAGGAAGGGAGCCCCCGAAAGGGAATTACCAACCAACCACCCCTAGAAAGCTACCCCCTAGAGACCATACCCCTGCACCCTACAACGGACGGAGAGACTTAGATGGGAACCAATGTGCGTTCTGTAGAGGGTTCAGACACTGGAAATCCCAGTGCCCGGTCCTTCTGGAATTGAACAAAAATAGGGACCCCAGAGACACAGCATATGACCCCAGAAATAGAGGACAGGGACGAGGGTACACGAACGACGCCATCAACGACAGGCCAGGCAGACCAAACACCTTTGATCGCCCCCGACAAAACCAGTGTCAGCAGTCCGACTACGAAAGCACCCATGACTTCGCATAGGACCGCCAGGGGCAAGGGAGGGATCCAGTCGAACTCCGTGTTGACCAGCAAGGTCCTTACGTCACTGCTAAGGTCTTGGGCACCAAGTCTCCATTCCTGGTAGATACTGGGGCGACACGTAGTGTGTTATCTAAACGACTGATTCCTAGAGCACCCTTGTCTGGCTCACACGTAACCTCAATAGGCTTCGATGGAACGCCCTCCACTAACCCCTTATCAGCACCAATCTCCTTTGACTTAGAAGATAACGCCACTGACACTACCTTTCTACTCTCCTCCAACACCCTCGATGCTATTATGGGACTTGATTTGCTAAAACATTTTCGAGCTACCATCAGATGCTCCCCAGACGGAGTTCGAGTCATCCTGCACGATAACCCAGATCTGTTCAGACCTTGTCACACACGGCGTATGCTCTCTATAACCGATGCTGACCTGTCCCTACTCGACACGTTACCTTCACATCTATGGGCTAAAACCGACTCAGATGTAGGGCGCATGGTGATCGACCCAGTACACATAACCGTCCGACCGGACGCAGTGCTCCCAAAGCTTCCACAGTATCGGATATCGCCCGAAGGCGAGAAGGCATTGGCGGAAATCATCGAGTCCCTAGTCGATGCAGGAGTGGTAGAAGAAGTAGTCAGTAATGTTTGCAACAGCCCTATCCTACCCATTGTAAAAAAGCAAGGCGAGGGAGATGAGAAAGCATACCGCTTTATTGTTGACTTACGAGAAGTTAACAAAGTAGTCATACCTCAGTACCCCGTGGTCTCAGACATCACCACCATCCTCACCCTGATTCCGTCCACTGCCACCACTTTTACCGTTATTGATCTCAAGAACGCATTCTTTTCCATCCCCATCCACCCAGACAGCCGCTACTTGTTCGGCTTCACTTTAAAAGCCCGTTCGTACAGATTCTGTAGGGCACCCCAAGGCTACACTGAGAGTCCCAGCATTTATAGCCAAGCCCTCAAGAGACAACTAGATGCAGTCCAACTACCCGATGGAGTGGTGTTAATACAGTACGTCGATGACATTCTTTTGGCAGCCGACACCACTCCACTTGCCGTCACAGCCACCATTCACCTCCTCCACTTCCTCGCGGAAAACGGTCACAAGGTCTCCAGGAAGAAGTTGCAATTCTGCCAACCCCAAGTGACATATCTAGGACACCTACTATCCAAAGACGGGAGGAAACTTACCCCTGACCGAATTCAGACCATCCTAGAAACCCCTGTTCCCAAAACTCAGAAGCAAGTGCGGTCTCTAGTAGGCCTCACCTCCTTTTGTCGACAATGGTTGCCAAACTTCAGTCTTATTGTAAAACCTCTGCTTTCCCTGCTGGCTAAAGATGTCCCCTTCCCCCTCCCTTGGACACCCGAATGCCAATCCTCCTTCAAAGAATTACGAGACGCCCTCTGCTCGGCCCCAGTCCTATGAACCCCAGACTACACTAAACCTTTCTCCCTCTACACCCACGAAAGGGAGGGATGTGCGTTGTCTGTTCTAACCCAGTCCATAGGCCCTAAACAACGCCCTTGTGCCTACTTCTCTGCCACTCTTGACCCTGTAGCCAGAGCTTTACCCGCCTGCCTCCGAGCAGTAGCCGCCGCTGCTGTCTCTATCCAGCAAAGTGAGGGGATCGTGCTCTCGAACCCCCTCACAGTATTGGTACCCCATGCGGTTGACACCCTCCTGAACCAAACCAAGACTCAACACCTGACTAGCGCACGACTGACTGGTTATGAACTAACTCTGCTTGCACCCCACATCACATTGAAACAATGCACCACTCTGAATCCAGCTACTCTACTACCTCTCCCTGATGCTGACCCCAATGCGTCCCCTATACATGACTGCGTGACCCTCACCGACGAACAGACCAAGAGTAGGGTTGACCTCCGGGATACTGCCTTCCCGGACCCTGACGGAGAACTGTGGGTGGATGGCTCATGTATCAAGCTCCCCGATGGCACCACCTCAGCTGCCTATGCAGTCACCACAGCCCGAACAGTCGTTGAGACAGCCCGCATCACACAGCGATCCGCACAGGCAGCGGAACTAATTGCTCTCACACGAGCATGCATCCTGGCAGCAGGGACAACCGCAAACATTTACACAGACAGTCAGTACGCCTTCGGGGTAGTTCACCACTTTGGGCTCTTATGGAAAGAGAGGGGATTCTTGACTTCCCACGGCACACCCATCCTGCATGGAGATCTAGTCTCTGCCCTGACCGAAGCAGTCCTCCTCCCCACACGGCTGGCTGTGATCAAATGCCAGGCACACAAGAAGGTGACAGACATTATAGGACAGGGAAATGCACTAGCTGACATTACTGCCCGAACCACAGCCGAGAATAGGTCCACGACCCATATGTACGTGACCAGGTCACAAACTGAGAAATGGAAGGATGCTAGGGAAACGATTAGGGATATCCAACTAGCCAGCACACCACACAAATTAACTGAATGGGCCCGGGTGGGATTGAAGGACGATGACGGTTGCTGGCGAACTAAAGACTCGAACAAATGGTTGCTACCCGACTCATACTTGATCCCCATGCTGACCATGGCACACTCCCCCGCACACATAGGGTCTGCCCCCATGATCGAACTCATCTCCAAAGTCTGGCACAACGACAAAATCCCAGACTCAGCCAAACGTCTGGTCCAACAATGCCTGGTATGCCTCCAACACAACCCTGGGAAAGGAACTGCTGTACCCCGAGGAGGGTTTGGGGTTCCCAATCACCCCTTTGAAGTCCTACAAATGGACTATGTCCAGTTAGAAAGGTGCCAAGGTTTTAAGTACGTACTTGTCGTTGTGTGTGCCTTCAGCAAGTGGGTGGAGGCCTACCCAACCCACGACAACACCGCTATGACTACCGCAAAAGTACTACTGAAAGAATTCTTCCCCCGATACGGCCTTTGTCGAATTTTGTGGAGCGATAATGGCCCCCACTTTGTAGCCGAGGTTATCCAACTCATCTTAAAGGGGCTGGGTGTGAAACAGAAATTCCACGCGGTCTTCCATCCCCAATCTGCAGGCTTGGTTGAGCGACATAATGCCACATTGAAGCTTAAGATAGCAAAAATAGTTGCCACCACAGGACTGAAATGGCCAGACGCTCTCCCGCTAGCATTGCTATCAATGCGTTCCACCCCCACTAAACACCACTTAACCCCCTACGAGGTCGTTTTCGGGCGGCCCATGAACCTTTGGACTGCACCAAAACCAACATCCATCCACGACGTCCCGGACGTCCTCATGTCTGACTATTTGTATAACCTAACTAAAACGTTGTCTGTTATCCATCAGCAGGTGCTGCAAGCCATTCCCGATGTTTCCAGGGGCCCCGGGCACGACATCCAACCCGGCGACTTAGTCTTAGTGCGTAACTTCCAGCGCACCAAGAGTCTGGAGCCCCGGTGGACGGGCCCCCTGCAAGTCCTGATCACCACCCGAACAGCTCTTCGAGTGGAGGGAAAACGCAATTGGCTGCATGCACACCACTGCAAGAAGGTATCACCGACCCTGACGACTACGGACAACATCACCGCCCAAGAAGAACTTCTGGACAAAGACCGACCATCCCTGAACCGCCGCCCAGATACGGAGACACTTGAGCTAGTGAAATATCCCGATCCCACCGTGCCATCCAGGGAAGGGTATAACTTGCGACGAAAGGAGAGAACTTCGGCTAAGCAGACCACAAACTAAGTGGAAATCTCAGAGCGGTAGCCTAGTCACCTCAAAGGCCACCAGGAGAGAAACTAAACAAAGTCTGTGGTTCTGCCCGCTACCGAGTCTCTTGAAGGTGATGGAAGCGCCCGACATGAAGATGATGGAAGCAACCGGACGTCCGAAGATCCACTACAAAAACCCAAAGACTGACAGAATGCACAGCTCAAAGACTATTACACTTTTCATTACCCTTCTCTTTTGCCTTCTCCTCATGGTCACCTTCTGGATCATGGAGGAGAGCACACCCGCTCATAAGACATTGCTGACCACCGTTCAACCTACCACCATGAAAGAACACCATCTGATCTCACTTTCACCCCAACTCCGAGAAAGGCGTAAGGAGTTCTGGAATAACTCTTTTGTGCAGTTGCTCCACCAACACAATCTTGCCGCCAACGCCACTAATTGCTGGATCTGTGGATTGCTACCACATGCCACTGGACACTCTATCCCTTTCATCCCTTCACCTTTTTCTGTCCATGGTTCCTACCTCGCCTGGCTAATCCTCCTGCAGGAAAGCTACAGGGATAATGCCACTTCCGGCAAAACTGTGTCGCACTTCTACCATGGGTTCTGGCTGGACAAGACTGGAAAAACTTCTGCCCCCTTCTGCCCTCTGAGATCAAATACTTCCTTTCACATGGACATCCCTGCCAAAGAACGAGTTGAAATGCAAGTGTTCAACAACCCAGCCAGACCCACCTTCTCTTACCTCCGGAAACGGACGGCCGCCACCCTAACAGTGGCCCTATCCGTCATCAACATCACTGGATTTGTGTGCCTCGAAGGCCTGGGGGCGCAGCTGGTGGGCCACAGCTCCTGCCTCATCACCCGAACATTGGACTCAGTTGACCCACCCTCCTTTGTTGCCTCCCCGAATATGTACTTTGTCTGTGGTACTAAGGCCTACACCTGGCTTCCGAAAGGTTGGGGAGGCACCTGCTACATCGCCTTTGTCCTTCCTCCGACATATGTGGCTCCAGCAAACCATCACCGACAGAAACGTGCCAAAGACATTGTGCAAGCCGACTCCACCGGAGCACAGTTCATGGACGCAGTAAAAGGTCTTGTTCCACTCTGGGGTCCAATGGCAAACAGCCGTGCCATCCGCCACTTAACCCAGGCAGTCGAAACGGCGATGAACATTACGGCTGGCATCCTCGCCAACAACACCGCCGAGCTCCAGGCCGTCCGCCTAGTGGCTCTTCAGAACCGTCTCGTTCTAGATGTGGTTCTGGCTGATCGTGGAGGAGCATGCCGCATCATTGGGTCCAGCTGTTGTACCTACGTACCGGATAACTCACCCTCAGTCTACAAAGCAATTGAACACCTCTACAGACTTTCCGCAGAGGTTCATCAGGAGCAAGAAGAATGGTCACTGGGGAGTTGGTTTTGGGACACTATTAGAAGTTGGGGATGGAGGCTGTTTTCATTTATCCTAATACCAATTGTGATACTATGTGGATGCTGCTTGGGGATTCAGTGTCTGCCACCTTTATGTTCGCTTTTTATGAACTGCATCTGCCCTAAGACTTTGAACTTTGAAGCGGAACGAATGAAAGCTCTGTATGAGATGGAAGTTCGTAGTATTATGGGGATAGATCCGAACTAGACAAGCTGGCGAGATATGTTAAAAGGGAGGACTGTGGAAATTTAGCTTGTAACTGAACATTATCTGCGCCATCTTGCCTCTCCCCAGCGCCACGCACAGCAAACGCACGGCCGCCATATTAGGCACCCCACTCTCTCCCCCCGCTCATTGTCGATCGCCAGCACGTTCCCCTGGCGCTGCAAGCATCCCCCGCGCGCCGGCCACCCCCGCTCTCTCATACACGGGCCATAAACCCTCTCCTTCTGCGCGACCCTGCCATGGAATCACACCCCGCGCCTGACCGACATCCCATACATGGTCATGCATCTCTTTGATAACCCCCTTCCTCTGCGCCCCATTGTCCGAACCGATCCCAGGCCATCACCTAGCCCTGCGGATGCAGTTTATTGCCCCTACTGTAAGGGAAACACCCCACATCAAAGGGATTACAGTAGATCAAAGCCCCCTACCCCCTGAGACCCGGCCGGTCGCACACACCCCCGGGAATTGGCGGAATGTCCAGCTGTGTGATAGCCATCTCCTACTGTGGATGGGGTGGGGACTTCCACTGTAGATATGTGTGAGAACGAGCTCGAAGTGGGGATTCCGAGGATGTTCTTTCATGTTCCAAGACAATCTCAAGAATGTGCCATGTATGATAACTCTGCAATAAAGTCATAAACCTGTGTATAAGAGGCCAGGCCTCAGAGATGCAGTTAGAGCACCTCGTGACGATACCTTGCTGTCTGATCTGATGTGTTCTGCTCCGACGGAATAAAATGTTGTTTCCTGCCTTCCAGTCTCCGGCGCCTGCCTCTTTATTGGTTTAACATCGAATGGTATAAGAGGCGATTACCGCCGGGCAATACTTGAAAGGTTATCGACTGAAACTGCCGCTACCGTTTAACATCTATGTACACCATCTTGAGACCACCAAGATCTTACATCAAAGTAATCCATTTTACAAAAAAATCAATACTTGGAAACGATATATCGACGACATTCTGATCATTTGGGATGGCGACGAAAGTACCGCCAACAGCTTCATCACGTGGTTGAATTTCCAAGATGATTTCTTGAAGTTCAACAGCACCATTTCTAACAAAGAACTAGTATTTCTTGACCTCAACATATCACCAAAGGTTGGCAGACTTATGACCACAACACATTTCAAAACTACATCAAAGAATTGTCTTCTTCTGTACCAAAGTTTTCACCCCAGACATTTGCGTGACAACCTTCCTTACGGACAATTCCTACGACTCCGACGGAACTGTACAGAAGTCAATGACTTCAAAACACAATCAAAAGATCTTACTGAAAAACTCGAGAAAAGACAATATCCAAAAAGAGTCATAGAAAAAGCCTACAAAAGAGCACGAAACAACTGCAGGGAAAGCCTTCTAGAACCCACCAATCCAAAACCTGATGAAAAAAGACCATTCTGTATCACAACATATAATACCAATTCCAATCAGGTCACCAAGATCATCAATAAACATTGGCGCATCTTGAACAGTGCAGATCTGAATCTACCGAAACCAGTTTTCTCACATAGAAGAGGAAAGAGCATTCGAGATATGATCATACACACAAGACCCCGTAAAATTGAGTATACACACCAATCAACAGCAATGGCAAACATACATGAACATCATCCGTGTGGGAAGTGCAAGGTGTGCCCACTCACCAAAAAAAGTAAAGAAGTCATTTTCCAAAATGGAATGAAATGGGAACAGAGAAAATTCACTTCATGCAATAGCAACAACGTACTGTACCTCATCTCCTGTCCATGTCTGCTTGAATATATAGGCATGACGACCAGACCAGTAAAAATAAGGATTGGTGAACACAAGAGCAACATCAAGTGCAAGAAAGGAACCACGAAAATGGCATCACATTTTCTTGAACTAGGCCACAAACCAGATGACATAACCTGGACAGTGATTGAACAAATACCAAATGAAAAATATCTTCTTGAAAAGGAACAAAGATGGGTGTTCCGACTTCAAACAAACATCAAAGGATTGAATGACGACATTCCTTGGGGCCAATTGTAAAAGGAACTCAATGTCAGCGCGACTTCCAAGGCACAGAAATGACCCTTCAAATATGAAAATAATTCATTCTACACCATGAATAACCAAAAATGTTCATACAATTGTGCTGGAAATAAAATCTCTGATAAAAACGATGTAGGCTTGAGGAAGATCACTTTTCCTAATTTTTCATAAACTAACTCGTGAAAATTGATTGGTCTCTTTCACATTACGAGTTTTTTGGCCTCATGAAAACCATGCGGTTTTCCCTGTCCCCTCTTCCTCTCCTCCCCCCCCCTTTTTTCTTATCCAGCCAACCAACGGAGACAATCCAAGAAGTGTTAATTTATGAACACTCCCAAGGTGGATTAAACATGTGGCCTGTTTGAAAAAGAACACGCACTATTGAAAAAGAACACGTACATTTTTCCCTCTCCCTCTCTACTTATCCAGCCAACCAACAGGGACAATCCAAGAAGTGTTAACTAATGAACACTCCCAAGGTGGATTAAACATGTGGCTTTTTAAAAAAAAGAAAAAGAACGCGAACTATTGAAAAAGAAAACGTACTTTTTTTGGCCAATAAACAATTTGAATAAACTTTATTAATTCAAATATTTAAACATTTTTTTCAGCCTCTTTCCCGAAGCGTATGAAAAGCGACATCCTTAATATTCGGTAGAGATTTATTTGATAAGTTTAGTCCCGTTTCACCCGTTTTTTTCATGAGTATGAATTACAGAGATATTCCAGGAAGTGAGTATATTTTAGGAAAAACGCTCCTGAGATGGACATTACAAGTAGCCATCTTGAAAAAGAACACGCACCAGCTTTTTCTTGTTTTTGACACGCCGCTTCCGGCAACACGCTTGTGAAAACCTCAGTACCAAGCAGGTGCCAAACAGAGCAGCACGGCGGTAGGCTGAGGTGAGGAGAAACCTTCCAAAATTTAAGTACGACCAGCCTAAATCTTTAAAGAAGGCACCGAATGAGACGCCCCCTTCTTTTTTAACGAACGTAACAATAACATGACATTATCGGCAATTACTTATTTCTAAATGTTTTCCACCTCACCCACAGTGATTGGTAAAAGGCGCCTCCCCCTTCCCCGATGCGAGCTTAAGAAGTCGGATAACCATTCCTAACGAAGTATGTATCCAATTCCTGTTACGTAAATATATTACACGTAACATATTGTTTTTCTTAAATATATGAGTATCAACATTACATTACCACAGGCTTTTGTAGTATAGCAAAGGTGCTGGCATGTCCATATATCCACCCGTACATGCTACCACATTGCAAAATGACCGAACTTTTACAAAGCGGTTGATTCAGATGGCGATTATCATGCGCGTACAATAACGATGAGCTCCCATGAAAGTATTAGTATGAACGTGTGTGTTGGCAATTTTTAATTTGAAAAGCGAGTATATTTCGCACAACGCGAACTGGTCTCTCATAAAATTGTTGGCCTAATAAAACCCAACATTCAGCTACAGAAAAATATATCACGCTCTTTTTCAAAGGAATCAGTAGGAATGCAAATGTGTGAGCGCATGTGCTGGTTTTTCAATCAACAAGCCAGTAAATTCCGTGAAATGCGAACTATTTGGTAATAGCAACAGAAAAATATATCTCCTTTTTTTCCAGCCAATATAATTCCACAGTATGGAGATGTGTTTACTTGAACGACCCTCGGGTTGTTTTATCCTCTTCTGTGCCCATGACGAGATAGTCTCGTCATGGAGCACGGTCGCGCTGTGCCCATGACGAGACTATCTCGTCATGAAACCCACCCACTAAGGAAACGCCCGGCACAGGAGGGGGAAAGGGCGTGGCACCGAAGGGGTTAATTTCATTTATGCTTTTATCTTTTGAGATACCAAAGAAGCGCTATTTCTAACTAATAAAGGTCAATGTACCTTTAAACACCTTCCACAATGTTTGAAGGTCTTGAATTCAAGCGAATAGGCATACAATTCAATTAATTTTCGAGTGCAGTAGGGACATATGTAGGTCCTGATGAGTAAAGCAGTGGGGACTGCTTACGAAACATGTTGACCCAGTAGGGAGTATTTAATTGATATACACCCCCTACGTAACCCCCTTTTTTAACATTCTCAGCTAGGGAATTGAATAACATTTGTTTTTTCTACTAGCCAGAGGATTTTTAATTTTTGTATTCTCTCACTAACCCTACCACACTCACTATTACTTAACACATAGTCTACACATAGTTAATTCCTTCACCTAACAACAGTGCTCCCATATATTTATTGGTCGTAGCACGCCACGCCCCGTAGAGGGACGGGAAGACCCCTATGATGAAGCATGACACCATGGAATTCATAGTGTGTGAGGGGTATTTTAAAAACACTTAGTGCCTTTCATGACATCTCATGAGGCACTGCTTTATTATTCACTATTTAAAAAGCAATAAAATATATAAAAACAAATTTCTATATCACTATAGGGTAGAACCACATTGTTCATGAAAAGCTTGACAGGAGGAAGGTTCTACCGATATCCTCTTTACTCCCTCTCTTTGTTAATTTTCTGGTAAATGACAGCGCACAGCTGTGGGAGTTTTTTCTCTCTAAATCTAGAAGACCATTCTTGAGGCGTTCCAATTGAAACTCCCCCTGAATATACCGTTTTTGAATAATAGTTGCCACATCACATACACTAACAAACACTAACAACATGGCAGACAATGCTGGACTGACCTTTACTGACGAAGACATAGAAAACATTTTATCATCATTAGGAAATTTTGAGGGACTGAATACCACCGAACCCTCCACCAGTAACAATGATTGGGATGAAATGGAAGAACTGAGACGCACCCAGATAAAGACTACTTTACATGGCTTACTTATGTCAGAATATCTTAAAGCAAATGCAGCACCACAAGGCCTAATTATCAGAAATGAACCATATATTTTTCAACAGGATATGAGATTCAAAAAAGACTGGTCACTAATATCGTGGCACTGCACAAGAGACTGGATCGTACTAATAATAAAAACAGCAAGCAGGCTGGCACAAGAACTCAAAATAGAAATTCAGGCCATAGAAGTACGACTAAAAAGCTATGAATCACCGAGTAGCATGAAAAAACATCTAGATGAATTAAATAAAACCTTGAATGATTTTGAAGCGACATTGAAGCAAAGCAAATATAACAAACTTTAAAAAGATACCAGTCGGTTCAGCCATGAGAAAATGTATCCCTATATCAAAAAGGATTACAAAACAAATCAACAGGATACAACTGATGAAGATTCTTCTGACACTGGTTCCAACAGTTCGGGATCAAGTAGAGGTAAAAACCCAAGATTCCAAGGACCAAGAAATAATTACAGATATCCCAACCAACAAGGAGCTAGAGGATGGGGACATTTTCAAGGGCCACAAATGTATCCACCACAGTTTTTTGGACAACCTCCTTTTCCACTACCACAGGGAGCATATCCCCCATGGAGCTATCCACCTCAAGATTTTCCTTATTTCGAACAGCCTCATTTTTTAGGATCACGTCAAGGAAGAAACAGAGGAAGGAATCGGAGAGGAAACAACGCCCACTGGGCGCCGAGAGAAGAAGATCAAGCGAGGGTCTCAACCAGGAGCATGACAATAGCAACAACAAGCAAGAAATGAACCTTGTCGTGAATCTAACTGATATGCAATTAACCTCAGAACCAATTTCAGTTTTGGAAAAAGGTTTAGGATTTGTGCCAACATCAAATATGGACAAATTCTTATTATGCAAAGAAATACAAGAGTTCATGAGGAGATTGAAATTACAAATCTTCTTCAAAGATAAAGAGACTTCCTCCATACAAGAAGGGGATACAGGCCTAAAGCCGAAATCAAGCTTCACACCATCAAATTGTACCCTTCCGATTGAATTACTTGCCTTTGAAAAGGCAGTCATGAAAGATTTGGAAAATCTTGACAATACCACGAATAAAACCTTTCAAAACATAACAAGAGAAGAAAGACAAGCAATACGAGAATTGAGTAACAACCACAATTTGGTGATAAAACCTGCTGATAAAGGAGGAGCTATTGTCATACAAACAACGGAACAATATGACAAGGAATGCAGACGACTCCTTCAAGACAGGAGAAACTATGAGGTTTTAAACCAAGATCCTACAGAAAAGATCAAGACCAAAATAATGAATATGGTAGAAGAAGCTCTTGCCCATGGATGGATAACAAAAAAAGAGGGAGATTTTTTGTTCCAACAATCCCCCATAACACAGTACCTGTATACCATCCCAAAGATACACAAAAAATTGGAAAATCCCCCAGGTCGTCCTATTGTATCAGGAATCGGATCGATTTTAGAACCTGTCTCGAAATTTGCTGATGCATACCTAAGACCAATGGTGCAAAAAACATCCACCTACCTGAGAGACACCAAGGATGTGCTGGTACTATTAGAAGACCTTAGTTTTGATCCACAACAACAACTATTAATTAGTTGTGATGTTGAAAGTTTGTACACCAGTCTTCCCCACACCGAGACGCTGAACATCATTGAAGAAGTCCTTTTTGATGTAGATTGGGAATATCAAACTCCTAGAAATGTTGTCATGGAGTGCTGAAATTTAGCACTTAGAGAAAATGTCTTTGAATATAACCAAACCCTCTATCTCCAGAAGCACGGGACCAGCATGGGGAGCACATTTGCTCCTAGCATAGCTGGTCTCTATGTACACCATCTTGAGACCACCAAGATCTTACATCAAAGTAATCCATTTTACAAACAAATCAATACTTGGAAACGATATATCGACGACATTCTGATAATTTGGGATGGCGACGAAAGTACCGCCAACAGCTTCATCACGTGGTTAAATTTCCAAGATGATTTCTTGAAGTTCACCAGCACCATTTCTAACAAAGAACTAGTATTTCTTGACCTCAACATATCACCAAAGGATGGCAGACTTATGACCACAACACATTTCAAAACTACATCAAAGAATTGTCTTCTTCTGTACCAAAGTTTTCACCCCAGACATTTGCGTGACAACCTTCCTTACGGACAATTCCTACGACTCCGACGGAACTGTACAGAAGTCAATGACTTCAAAACTCAATCAAAAGATCTTACTGAAAAACTCGAGAAAAGACAATATCCAAAAAGAGTCATAGAAAAAGCCTACAAAAGAGCACGAAACAACTGCAGGGAAAGCCTTCTAGAACTCATCAATCCAAAACCTGATGAAAAAAGACCATTCTGTATCACAACATATAATACCAATTCCAATCAGGTCACCAAGATCATCAATAAACATTGGCGCATCTTGAACAGTGCAGATCTGAATCTACCGAAACCAGTTTTCTCACATAGAAGAGGAAAGAGCATTCGAGATATGATCATACACACAAGACCCCGTAAAATCAAGTATACACACCAATCAACAGCAATGGCAAACATACATGGACATCATCCGTGTGGGAAGTGCAAGGTGTGCCCACTCACCAAAAAAAGTAAAGAAATCATTTTCCAAAATGGAATGAAATGGGAACAGAGAAAATTCACTTCATGCAATAGCAACAACGTAGTGTACCTCATCTCCTGTCCATGTCTGCTTGAATATATAGGCATGACGACCAGACCAGTAAAAATAAGGATTGGTGAACACAAGAGCAACATCAAGTGCAAGAAAGGAACCACGAAAATGGCATCACATTTTCTTGAACTAGGCCACAAACCAGATGACATAACCTGGACAGTGATTGAACAAATACCAAATGAAAAATATCTTCTTGAAAAGGAACAAAGATGGGTGTTCCGACTTCAAACAAACATCAAAGGATTGAATGACGACATTCCTTGGGGCCAATTGTAAAAGGAACTCAATGTCAGCGCGACTTCCAAGACACAGAAATGACCCTTCAAATATGAAAATAATTCATTCTACACCATAAATAACCAACATTTTTCATACAATTGTGCTGGAAATAAAATCTCTGATAAAAACAATGTAGGCTTGAGGAAGATCACTTTTCCTAATTTTTCATAAACTAGCTTGTGAAAATTGATTGGTCTCTTTCACATTACGAGTTTTTTGGCCTCATGAAAACCATGCGGTTTTCCCTGTCCCCTCTCCCTCTCCCTCCCCCCCTTTTTTCTTATCCAGCCAACCAACGGAGACAATCCAAGAAGTGTTAATTTATTAACACTCCCAAGGTGGATTAAAGATGTGGCCTGTTTGAAAAAGAACACGCACTATTTAAAAAGAACACGTACATTTTTCCCTCTCCCTCTCTACTTATCCAGCCAACCAACAGAGACAATCCAAGAAGTGTTAACTAATGAACACTCCCAAGTTGGATTAAACATGTGGCTTTTTTAAAAAAAGAAAAAGAACACGAACTAATGAAAAAGAACATGTACTTTTTTTGGCCAATAAACAATTTGAATAAACTTTATTAATTCAAATATTTAAACATTGTTTTCAGCCTCTTTCCCTAAGCGTAAGAAAAGCGACATCCTTAATATTCGGTAGAGATTTATTTGATAAGTTTAGTCCCGTTTCACCCGTTTTTTTCATGAGTATGAATTACAGAGATATTCCAGGAAGTGAGTATATTTTAGGAAAAACGCTCCTGAGATGGACATTACAAGTAGCCCTCTTGAAAAAGAACGCGCACCAGCTTTTTCTTGTTTTTGACACGCCGCTTCCGGCAACACGCTTGTGAAAACCTCAGTACCAAGCGGGTGCCAAACAGAGCAGCACGGCGGTAGGCTGAGGTGAGGAGAAACCTTCCAAAATGTAAGTACGACCAGCCTAAGTCTTTAAAGAAGGCACCGAATGAGACGCCCCCTTCTTTTTTAACGAACGTAACAATAACATGACATTATCGGCAATTACTTATTTCTAAATGTTTTCCACCTCACCCACAGTGATTGGTATAAGGCGCCCCCCCCTTCCCCGATGCGAGCTTAAGAAGTCGGATAACCATTCCTAACGAAGTATGTATCCAATTCCTGTTACGTAAATATATTACACGTAACATATTGTTTTTCTTAAATATATGATTATCAACATTACATTACCACAGGCTTTTGTAGTATAGCAAAGGTGCTGGCATGTCCATATATCCACCCGTACATGCTACCACATTGCAAAATGACCGAACTTTTACAAAGCGGTCGATTCAGATGGCGATTATCATGCGCGTACAATAACGATGAGCTCCCATGAAAGTATGAGTATGAACGTGTGTGTTGGCAATTTTTAATTTGAAAAGCGAGTATATTTCGCACAACGCGAACTGGTCTCTCATAAAATTGTTGGCCTAATAAAACCCAACATTCAGCTACAGAAAAATATATCACTCTCTTTTTCAAAGGAATCAGTAGGAATGCAAATGTGTAAGCGCATGTGCTGGTTTTTCAATCAACAAGCCAGTAAATTCCGTGAAATGCGAACTATTTGGTTATAGCAACAGAAAAATATATCACCTTTTTTTCCAGCCAATATAATTCCACAGTATGGAGATGTGTTTACATGAACGACCCTCGGGTTGTTTTATTTTCATTTATGCTTTTATCTTTTCAGATACCAAAGAAGCGCTATTTCTAACTAATAAAGGTCAATGTACCTTTAATCACCATCCACAATTTTTGAAGGTCTTGAATTCAAGTGAATAGGCATACAATTCAATTAATTTTCGAGTGCAGTAGGGACATATTTAGGTCCTGATGAGTAAAGCAGTGGGGACTGCTTACGAAACATGTTGACCCATTAGGGAGTATTTAATTGATATACACCCCCTACGTAACCCCCTTTTTAACATTCTCAGCTAGGGAATTGAATAAAATTTGTTTTTTCTACTAGCCAGAGGATTTTTAATTTTTGTATTCTCTCACTAACCCTACCACACTCACTATTACTTAACACATAGTCTACACATAGTTAATTCCTTCACCTAACAACAGTGCTCCCATATATTTATTGGTCGTAGCACGCCCCGCCCCGTAGAGGGACGGGAAGACCCCTATGATGAAGCATGACACCGTGGAATTCATAGTGTGTGAGGGGTATTTTAAAAACACTTAGTGCCTTTCATGACATTTCATGAGGCACTGCTTTATTATTCACTATTTAAAAAGCAATAAAATATATAAAAACAAATTTCTATATCACTATAGGGTAGAACCACATTGTTCATGAAAAGCTTGACAGGAGGAAGGTTCTACCGATATCCTCTTTACTCCCTCTCTTTGTTAATTTTCAGCCCTGAACAGGACACCAGCAAACTAGCCCTTGGAGTCACTCCAGTAGTATTGGATTCAGGTGAAGAAGCAGGGCTCAAGCAGCAAGGGAGGACTCTGACGGCTCAAGACAGGCTGTAGGCATCAAATCAGTCATTCCAGGTGCAGCAAAACAGTCTTGTGTAGTACACAGCAGGCCACAGCAGCACGCAGTACTCTGAGAGTCCTTCCGCAGGTCCAGAAAATGAACTGAAAATGGTTCTGAGGGTCCTATTTTTATACTTGGTGCCTTCTTTGAAGTAGGAGATGTTTCTAAAGGTTTCTTTTTGAAGTGCTTGGAATTTCTTGACTGCCTGACTGGTTCCAGGCGAGCTGCAGGGACAAAGCAGAGGTGACAAGCCCTTTGCGTGAAGGCAGAACACAGCCTATTTAGTTGCATGTGGGGCTGTGCCCAGCATTCCTCCAGCCAGCAGATGGCACATTCAAGCAAACCTAATGCCTTGATTGTGTGACTGTCTGGGAGGAATTCACAAAGTCTAACTGCCCACTACACCCAGTCATGTGACCTAGGACAGTCTGCAGGCACCAATTGGCAAAGGACTGGAAAATGCCAACTTTCTGAAAGTAGTATAGAAGCAGCAGTTCTGCCACGAAAAGGGTAGCTACTTTCTGTAAGTAAAGTATGTCCACAATAATTTGTCCCCTAAAATGTCTTGGTACTATCAATTAATGATACATAAAAACACACTACTTACAGACATTAGAAATGACAACGACACCATTTGTCTGAAAGAATAAGAATAATCAATATATTTAAAAATCATTTACCGAATTTGCTAATACCTCAAAAAAATAATAAAAGAACCAGACAAAGTACAGACTGTGAACAATGTTTGTGACATATAAAAAATGTGCCTCATAAATAACTCATGATTAAGGCATTTCCTATTTTTTACCTATAAACTATGATATAATGTGCATATGTTCTAATCCAACAAATTTGCCATGCCATAAGCTGTAAAATGTTGCCTTAATCATGTAATACTTGTAAACCATTCAATGACTATGTTGTAACCTAACTGTGAATACAAGCAACTATGTGTTACATTTTCTCAACAAAGATGTAAAGGGTTAAATGATACATGTATAAGATATAAGTCATATCTTGTGTTAGTCCTGAACTAAATAACCTACTTCAATTTTTTGGTTGCATTTAACAAACTTTGATTTTCACACATAAAACATCATTCCTGCAGTCAATGTTAATGTATTGTTGTATCACATGCATTCATGTGCAATTTAGATACATACTACAGAGTCTTTACGTATCCGAAACATTGTGGGTTCGCACAATATGCTTTCCTCTTGTTGATAGAATATTACCAATAATAACGCTTACGGATCGCATTTAGATTTTGTTAGGGTTTTTACAAGCTAGTTTTTTAAGCATCGCGTACTCTACACCTGGCTGTCATCATCATAGAATGTTTCTTGGTTGCTCCGGCAACCTTGAGGAATGAAATTGACGTCAGACGGTGGGTAATTAACAGCTTGTTTCAAAGTCGTGTGCGTTGACGTGGTGTCTCACTGCTCAAATACCTTCAGTTTAGAGCGCATCTCTCGTCACTTTCACAGAGACAGGGGACATTACGACCGAGCACTTCTGATTTTTCAGCACGCCGGCAGTAAGCTTGCTTTTAACCTGCGAGCGACAGGTTAATGCTTTCAGATTACTCTGGGAGTATTTAAACATGTTTAAAATCAGTCTGATTTTGAAAAAAAAATTCTTTGCTTTTACTCAAGGTACCTGGGAAGTACTTCTTGCTCCTAGAGTTTGGATGCCTATTCAAAAGTAACGCAATACAGAGGAAGCACACAATTGGCTCCTTTATGATTCTGAAGCAGATTAAATGTTTTCATCCGCACATTAAGGTAGGCAGTTTTCATAGTAATCCACCTTTTCACCAATTATACTTCCCATAAGGGCCACTTTATTTTGCCTATATTTTGCGCATCTTTGTAAGCGCTTGTTATTTCTCACAAAGCAGGTTTTTACCAATAAGAGAGGATGACACGCGTATTCCGTCTTTCCTGAGAAGTTGACTTAGCTGGTGAGATTAACTCTGCAATGCTTACCTTACACAAAGGCTTTAGCTTATTTAAACACACTGACATCTAGTATACATTTTTCTTACTATGCAAGCGATGCACCACTGTTTTTCTAGTCCTGAGGAAGACTCTATGTTGATGTTGTTCAACCACACTCGTTTTCTGGGGGTCAAAACATCGACGTGATATGAACAAAGAGTACTATGCCCAAATAGACATGTACATGACAGGATGAAAACCACGTCTTTTTAAAAGGACATTTACTACATTTGGGCGCAAAAGCAAATTTCAGTACATATATGTTAATTGTGTTGAATGTCTTTGATTGTCCATTGTGTTAGCACTTGTGTTATTTAAGAGGCACATTTTTTATATGTCGCAAACATTGTCCACAGTCTGTACTTTGTCTGGTTCTTTCATTATTTTTTTGATGTATTAGCACATAAGGTATATATGATAGTTAAATATATCGACTATTCTATAAAAAATTGTGTTGTTGTAATTTCTAATGTCTGTCAGTCGTGTCTTTTTATGTAACATTAATTGATAGTCCCCAAAAAATGTTGGGGACAAATTATTGTGGACATACTTTACTCACAGAAAGTAGTTACACTTTTTGTGGCAGAACCGCTGCTTCTATACTACTGTAATTCCACAGGTTCTGCATGTTACTGGGACACCCCATTATTATTAATAACTTTATGAAAGTGGCATTTTCAAAATTGTAATTTAAAATACGACTTTACCATTAAAGATTATTTTAGTAGAAATTGTATAGGTACCAAACATGAAATGCTTATCTGTTCCCATTCAAAGGTTAGCACTTATTAAATGTAATAAGTCAACCCAATATTATCCTATGGAAAACCTAAGCCTCACATTAGTGACAAATTTATTCAGGAATTTTACACTACCAGAACCATTTAAACTGTATAATGCACCCTGCCCTGTGGGATACCTAGAGCCTATCCAAGGGGTGACTTATTTGTAATAAGATGGGGGTATAAGGTGCAGCAAGAGGGATATATTGCCAAGTCGAATTGACAGTTTAAAACTGCATTCAGGCTGCAATGTTAGGCCAGGGATATGTTTTAAAGGGCTACTTAAGAGGGTGGCGTAATAAGTGCTACAGGCACGCAAGTAGCCTTTAATTTACAGGCCCTAGGAATATGGTATATCATTCTACAAGGGAATTAAATTAAATTTGCCAAAATGGTGTATGCCATTTTTACCATGTTTAGGGGAGTATGCACAATCACTTGCGCACTGGTTAACAGTGGTAAAGTGCGCAGAGCCCTAAGGCCCACAAAAACTAATTTTTGCAAAAATGGAGGGGAAAGGCAAAACGTTTGGGGAAGACCGCCCTAAGGCTGACAGGTCTAACAACTATGCTGTGTGGCTTAAACAATTATCCCACTGTGAGTCGAGAAACACTATCAAATAAGTAATGGTGCCATTGTTAGCACAGATAGCGTGTATACATATAAATAGGTCAGCACAATGAAACCAAGCAATTAATAAAGCCAGAATTCTCAATATTTACACAGACAACAGTGACAGCATTTGACTGCTGAGCAACAAAGAAAGATGCAGCAGGAGTTATGTCTGTTGTATTTGTGGCGGTTACTGACATGATGATTGGTGAACTTTGGTGTGATATATTACTGTGATTATGGAAAATGTAGTTTAAACTTCAACATGTGTTGATTGACTGCTGTATTTTACCATGAGGCAAAGACAAGCATAATCTCAGCCTCTGGTCCTGCCATAGAATT
Organism: Triturus cristatus; assembly: GCF_964204655.1. Classification (NCBI taxonomy): domain Eukaryota; kingdom Metazoa; phylum Chordata; class Amphibia; order Caudata; family Salamandridae; genus Triturus; species Triturus cristatus. Next base: position 695,444,243 of record NC_140591.1, read on the forward strand.
CCCTAACTAATACAGGCCCCTAAGCTTTCCCTTTATTTGGATGTGGACCAGTACACCTATATGCTTGAAAGCTATACTTATAGATTCAGACACACAGAAGTCTTAATTTCCTATCTTGCACTCACCATAATTCAGTACAAGCATCAAGTCAATTCTATGGCAGGACCGGAGGCACTGATTATGCTTTCTTTATCTTTATTACTCAAAACATAGCACCCAATAAAAAAACAGTAAAACACAACTGCATATCCCATGAGGCGTTGAACCACGCCTCGTCAACGACCTACCAAAAATGTATAGGCATATCTTACAAAATAGAGAGGCATCATCTTTCCTTCCTCTTTTTTTGTTGTCCAGCAGACAAGAGAAGTGCTTCTCCATTTTGTAATTCACTCTGTGTTTTTTTCACTATGTTCCGTATGGATATTGCCTTTATTACTGTAGTTTTGAGATCGCGCTGTTAGTGCTGTATGGGTTGTTTGTCCCTCGTTTCCATTGTTGTGTGGTTCCTATAAATCTATATAGGATCTGCGCGTTTAGACAACATGAACTGTGGGATTGGTGTTCAGACTGATTCCAGACACCTCCACCGGATATGTTCACCTGTATACCAGCTAGCTTACAGTGCCACTATGAACCCCTCTTATCAAGGAGAGAATAGTTTCTGGCAACTATCTAACGACAACCCTGTTCCCTCAGGGATCGTGGAAACAGTACAGTACTTTCTGCTCAGTCACTCGTGCTCACTTTTCTCTCAGAGAAATACACAGAATAAACGATGTGGATATTTTCAATAAGCATTTATTGAACCAGCGTCATATTAGCGTAAAATACGTGTGCTGCAACAACCATATGACAGAAACAGATGTATACTGGTATAAGCACCAACAGAGTAAATAAATGGTAGAATTCTACCATCATGCTAAAACAGTAGATATATGCTGGCATATAAATACATGACAGTAATGATGTGTACTCCTACAATGCTAACCCTAACTAGATGTACCTGAATGTACCTAGCATGTATGTAGGTGTATAGCCAAGAATCACCTTAGGATACAGCCAACCCCATTACCTTATGTGGGAGAGCGAAGGAACCCATCTTGGTCTCGAGACAGACACCCCGCAAGGGATGTCAGACCACTGCCTGCTGGAGTGTCTGTGTGTCAGCATGGAAGTCTTTCTCATCTGCCTGCCCCAGCAAAGATATGGAGCTTATATACCCAAAAGGTACCCTCAGGGGTTCTACCTTGCTGTGTCATGTTGGCCGAGGATGACTATAGTGTTGAACCTTATACACAGTTATTATGCAGAGGATGGTAGTTCTGCTGTGATCCTGAGAATCCTCATGCATAATAAATGAGGCTAGTTTTTGGGGGAAACCACATGACATTTATGCAGCACCTAACTAGGTAAAAAGTCAGCACCAAAAACCGTTATGCAGTACAATGGCAGGGTAAATGTAGGTAAAAGGTTAGGAGACTACCCAAGCCGATATTGGGGTAGATTGCGATTCATAACACCATTGCAGTTTTCCTCCTCCGGCGCTGCGCTCCTATTCTGGTAGCGACACCGCTCTTTGGTCCCCTTTTCATCCTCCCTCAGGGTGCGTGTTGCACCCGATTCCCTTCCTTTATTCCCTATTTTACGCGCAGCTGCAGATTAGGCAGCAACCCCTCCTGGAAGTGAGCTTGCATGTATAACCCATTTGGCTACATGCATATACCTCCGGGAAAGAGTTTAGGACGTCTTTATCTTGCGTTCAGCAGCTTCCCAATATACACACGGGTGCTGCCTCTTCCCAGGCTGCAACAATAGGAAATTCCGGCAGGTTTTTGAAGCTTTGGGGCATGTTTGGATAATAACAATTTGAACTTGGCTAAGTGAAGGCTTTTTCCCTGTTCTGTGGCCAGAATAATTTGTGGAACTTTCTTCCTGTACATTACTTGATGTCCTGCGGCCAGCTATTGCTCCATTGATGTCCTGATCAGCTGAGCTTGACAGGGCTATAATAATCAGGGTCTTTTCACCCACTTTCCTCCTGCATATAATTCTGAAGACCCTTGCTTCCCTCTGGGATTTTGATTGTGAGGCTTACCCCTCCGGTTTCCATGTCTGATTATAAGGCACTTGATCAGGGCCTTGAAACCTATGGCCCAAATGAAGACAAGGATTATTATTATGATGAGGGCCTGAAAGAAGGTATTGATACATCAGTCCAGAAGTCCCTTGCTAAAGCTCTCAGATCGGCCCTGCAACCCATTTCAAAACGTCCTGACAATCTTGCAGGTTGCCCTTCTCCCCCTTCCCCATCTAGTTGTCCCTCCCTTCCCCTTTCTATCCCCTCGTCAGACACTCTTTGCCTCGTTGTGATACCCTTGCTAAAATGTCCCAGGAGGTTTGAATGATCACCCTTACAATGCACGGACTCGCCCAGACTTTCCTCCCCCGAGAATTCCCCCACTACTGACAGGTGATTTCTTAAATGGTGTAAATCCGTTCAGTAGTTTTTGAGACATTCAAAAAATAAGAGTCAAAAAATCAATTTCCCATAGGAAACTTTGTGCAGGGCTACAGCCAAAACTACTGAACCAAATTACTCCAAATTTGGCATAAAGGTCGTGCTTGGGTCAGAAATCGACCTTTTTAAAAATGGTGTAAATCTGTTGAGTAGTTGCTGAGAAATTAGAAAAATTAAAGTTTTGATATCTGGGCAGAGCCTAAGTCGCCTGCGCGAGCTTCACTGTGATTGGCTGCTAGCACTCCAAACCAGGAATGTTGGCAGCCATCTTGTGGCTCGGTAGAAGCGAGTCACTCGAAAACGGAGAAACAAAGGTATAAAACATGAGAAGGGCACTGGGTAGAAAAACCCTGACCCACTAGGTCCCAGGAGGACCCCCAGGGCCCAAAGCATCATAAAAAATAAAAATAAAAATAAAAAATCGGCAAAAATTTGCGCTGGGATCTCGCGTTGTATATTTCATGAGGCCCTTGGGTGGGCTAGGTTGCGGGGGTATTTCTTAAAAAATAATATCAGGGACGCGCAGGGGTTGCGGGGGTCCGCGCAGCCCCGGGGCTTCACTTATGTTGGGAGGTGGGTTGCGCGGCCGCCCTCCTGGAGTCTTCTATGTGCTTGTAACTTTGGCGTCGTTTCACGAACCTTTATGAAATTATCCAAAAAGTTTCTCTTTTTTTGATTAGCTCCTATATTGAATGTTTGGGGGTGAATGGTGTAGGAGGGGCTGAGAAAAAAAGAGGGTCCTAAAACGTGTTATCTCCATGGAATTTCCATACAAAACTTTACAGAAGACTACAGGTGAAACTGCTGAACAGAATTACGCCAAATTTGGCAGGGAGAAAGGTGATGGTCCAGAAAGCACGCTTTTGTTTAAATGGTGTAAATCCATTCAATAGTTTTTGAGAAATATCAAATTTTACAGATATCGAAATTTGAAGAATTCTGACATGTGATTGGCTGAGGGGTTACAAGCACGAGCGTGTGGCTCATAGGCTGTGAACTGTTGAAACCAGGAAGTGTTGGCAGCCATTTTGTGAATTACTCCGTCAGCACGCATGTCTCCGTGTAGAAGCCATCGGGTCCGCAGTTTTACCTCTGTGAGGCAATACCGGCATCTGTGTGAGATATGCCTTTCACGCTGCCTCTCCTTATATCACTAGGTTGCGGCTATGGCTTTAGAAGCCCATTTGTCGGCTCCCACGTCTGTACATTTGCAAGCTAGTACGCTGTTGTAGGGCGCAGGTGTCCCTTAGCGAGACTGTTGATAAGTCACACTATATGAGCATTGAACAGTTTTTGAGCTGCTGTGGGATGGCTGGTTTGGCGTCCGTCTTCTTATTGCTGCAGCACCAGAGTACTTCACAGGTCTTTAAAATACCATTTATTTATTAAGGAGGCTTTGTTGTTTTTTCACCCCTTCTTAGAACCTCTGCATCTCCACTCTTCCTATTGCTGGAAGAATCCCCCCACCACCGAAATTTGGCTCTAGTTGCGCCTCTGTCCTAGGATGCCTGGTGGAAACAGGTCAATTATGTCGGACTTCAGAGGGACCTGAATGGAAAGCATACCTATAAATTTCCCTTTACATAATTTCATTTCAGGTGTTACCCAAAAATATGTCATTAGCTATTTGGGGACATAAGTCAATGGGATGTAATGTACTGCAGCCCAGCCTAGTTTCAGTTTCGCATCAACGTCAGCCAAGCAAGACTAAAACAGTCGCTCCAAATGTAAGCGCAAACCTTACACTTCGCCCGTAGACTATTGCCTGAAGAGTCCAGACTAGTTATGTGACGCAGTGGTCTCGCGCCCGCTCGTCACAGTGGGGACGCGAATGACGCGACGGCCGTTTACAGCGCGCTCGCGCGCGCCAATGATGAGTAGGGCGAGGCGGCGGCCCCAGCTTCTCCCGCGCTTTGGACAGCGGCAGCATTTCTGCGCGAAGACGTCACCAACTTCCCCGCCAGATCGACACTTCCACGCCCCTAGAGAGCTACTTCCCACCCTCCTAGGCCTGGCAGCCGCGACCAGGACCATTCAACGCCCGTCTCGAGTCCCCTCGTCCAATCAGAATACGCGTCGGCTTCGTACTAATTCTTCTGCCAATAGTGGTGACCGCAGCCTTTACCACATGCGACCAATAAACAGGCAAAGACGTATGGGCGCTGGCCAATGAACGGGCAGCGCGAGGTCAGAGGTCGCGGCGGCCGCGCCGGTGTCCCCCGTCTCTCCCCCTGCTCCAGTCTCTCTGAGTTAGGCAGCCATGGAGGAGCAGCAGCAGTTCTTCCTTCTGTTGGGCAGCCTGCTCAGCCCGGACAACGCAGCACGCAAGCAGGCCGAGGTGAGGCGCGCTGAGACGCTCAACCAATGGGGAAGCAGTCCACGTGCGGATGAGAACCTTGCGAGCGCCGGTAACGGCCCTGCCCGCGTGTTGTTCTCCATCCTAGTGGTTTCGGCACAACCCCTGTGTGATGCCCCAAAGCCTCTGAATAAAGCATTGCAGTTGTCTGTACTCCTTTCTAGTTGTCAAGTGTTTTCGAGTCATGTGACACCTTCAGTCAGTTCTGGTGCTTTTAGAAGGAGAGCACTTTGCATTCTGGGACTTGTGGTTTCCAGTTATAAGCAGATCCTTTAAAGTAATGGTTTTGTTTAATAAGTTGGAACTGGTTGAAGGTTTACATGAAACCTCGCTGGCTTGGCACCTACGAGCGATACAGGTCCACTTACAACTTGTTGAGGGCCCTTCTGTCTGTGCGGGACACACTTGTACGGCAGACGGAGGAAGTAAGCGCAAGTCCAAACCTAACGTGGACGTTGTCTGAAGCATTCTTTGCTCATGGGGTGGGGGCGCCTCCGTAAAGGACATGGCTTGGTTGGTTGAAGCCGGGTGAGAGATTCTGTTCCTCAGCGTTTCGTACTATTTATCAGTGGCTTCTAGGGGTGTTGCTTTCGCATCTTTCTGCAGGGACAGTCACAAGATCTGTGTATTATTTCGTACACTCAAAGGTGACAGTGACGCTGCTTAATCACCTATGCAAGTAAAATATGGGTCCACCCCGTTCATTTTCGTTATTTGCATATGGGGATCCACCCGATAACCCTTGGTTCACTGTATCCAAACAACGATAGGCGTGCTATCTTTAAAGATGTTTAAGCTCCAATTCTAAAGCAGAACAACAAATATGACTCCTGTTCAAGAGATTAAACTGTTATTATCGCATCAGTTGAGTGGAAGAAGAACACGGCAAAGTGATTGATGACAATGGTGAACGTTAGCGCGCTTTTGCTCATTACACAAAGAATCCACCACCAATGTTGACTAAGTAGCAAAACACTTTCAAAGCAAAATTATTAAAATTTCGAGTACATGTCCTGCATTCTGACAGTCAACAATGTAGTACGTCTTCATCGGGACAAAAGTAGAGGAAGTAACGTCACTATCACAGGATCACAGAATAATCACGTGTGACCTTTATACATTTTTGACTGCCATAGTGTGGTACCCAACTTGTACTGGACATGAGTCATTGAGCCTGGAAATTGTTTTACTGTTTAGTCAATACTGTTGATGGATTATTCTATGTAATTGGCACCAGCGCACTCATGTTCACCATCGTCACTAATTACTTTGCGCCGTTTTTATGAAGCTCCTGTTTCAGTTGATTTGACAGTAATTAAATTGTTAATCTCTTGCAGTTGAGTTTATTTTATTTTTTATTGCTTTGATTTTTAATCTTAAAAATCTTTCCCGACCGTTGTCGTTATTTGCATATAACTACACGTCGTGCCAGATCATTTAAAGTGTCCACTTCTGGCACATATGTCCAGATTTACGGCATTTGTTGGTAGCCGGTTGAATTACCCATGGCATGGTTGCATTTTGCCTGCCGACCCATAACCAGACAGGCTCATGGGCGGTACACTTCTGTAGTAGATGCTCACTCGTTGGTCATGATCTGCTCGAAAATAAAAAGGCACCATTATAGCGTATACTGGCCATTACAAATCTTGGCTAATGTATAAAGAGTGATTTAACTGGTATGGTCAGAGTTTACATAAACGTTAAATATGCGGATAGTGTTCAAGGGTTTAGGACCTCAGTTGAGGCATCCTTTTAAACTGCTTCATTCAAAGCGTGTCTGAACTCCGGATGTTGATCTACACCAATGCATAACTTTCCTGTTTGTTCGCTTCTTTCAACTCGAACAAGCTCGTCTGCCCGCCTTTTCAGCTTACTTTGGTTAAAGCGTCTGCGGCTTCCGACCCGGGGCCTACCGTTGGCTGGCCACGCACACTGCTGTCACGTATAGGACAGTATGTCATTACTCCCACATTACTGGTATGGGTAACTTAGTATGCAATTTGTAAGTCATCTGATGAGAACTGGTCCCAGGAGATACTGTGTATTCAGCTCATTATTTTCTACTGTTAATCTAGGTATGCACAGTACAGAAAAATGTGCTGTGCCTTTCTTTTGTAGGTGGCTTTCTTTTCGCTTTGCTTGGTTTAGTCATAAATTTGCGTTGTTCATGTAAGGTTGAATAATTTCCTCAAAGCTGAAGCAAAGCTAGGAATTACGTTTATGGTTTAGTCCCGTCTTCACAACTCAACAAGTTGAAAATATAGGGATGGATTGTCAGTGTGGCACGACGCTGGCTGTCTAGCCTTGGAAGATTCCATGGATTTTCTATATGATTTGTACTGGGTCAGTCATTGAAAATGGTTAGGAGCACACCCGTCTTATGTTTTATTTCTTTGACCGAAAATGCTCACTTTGTTTCAGTAAGTGTCAAACATGTGGAGCCCTCTACTTTCCGCAGGCAGAACTTTTCTCCATTATCAGCTAAAACTTTCCATTCATAACTTTGCATCAGAAAAAGGTTTTGTGATTGGTAATCTGGGTTAATTCCGTCCCCTTTGAGGCGTGCTTAAATCTATTGTTGGACCTAGCAGGGTATCTCTCTTGAATTGAATTCAATTCCATGGTTTGCATTTACCGCAGCCTCCCACCGAGAGTGGCTGCTCATGGTCTTTTATCAGCGTTCACCCCACCAGTGGTCAGCAGTTCAGCGCTTTCTTTTATAAGGCTAGAGTAACTATTGTTTTCAGTGACAACAGTGTCCTAAATAGGCTGGCCGACTTTCTCCAATTACAGTATTTAGCATTAAGAATATTTTTACTGCTTTAACACTGCCTTTTTGAGTGAGGCTCCAGAGACGATTGAGGAAGTATGTGCTGTCTGCTAAATATAAATTGTTCTATTTCACACACAGTCCGATTAATCCATGCAAATTGCATTTGTGTGTATGCTGCCTTACGATGTACAGTGAGTGGTATTTGTTCAGTACACGCGTTTTGGTGTGCTTCTGAAAGATTGCTGTGTATTGTCACTGGATTCTTTAATTCTTCCCCCCCCCCCCCCCAGTTTATTTTTTTTAATTTCAGTTCGTGTCGGACCTTCAGCCCTCCTTCAGTTACGACAGTGTTGAATAATTATACAGGCCTATTCCATTTACCTATAGTTTCTATTTTCTTTTTCATTCTATTGAGATGCTGTTGGCACTTAAGGGTTTTACTTTTTAAGGTAGTGGATGTTTTAGTGACCATTTCTTTCTTCATTCATCACATCCGGCTAGGTATCTCAAATACTTTTGAATATGGTGTGTTTATAGGTGTACTATACGGCATAATTTCGTTGCAACTCAGTTGAATGGTCTTTGGTAAGACATTGAGCACATAGTTTCAAACACTTAGTTTGAATTGCGTTCACTTTGGAGATTCATTTAAAAAGTGTTTAGTTAGGTGGGAAAGTCAAATGTGGGCTCTCGCCATTGCTACAAGGTACTGTTAGAACCACTTTGCCCTAGCTCCCGGATTGGTGTTAGAATAGCAAATCTGATCATTTAGAACAATGGCACGGAAAGGGCAGATGCCTAAGTGGTGGCAAGGCCCTGGTTGGTTAAAATAGTTTCATCTGTAATTTAAAACTAAATGTAAAATGTACAGTTAATAATTAAATACTAAATTCATCACTAAACGAGAAAGAACCCGGATTCAGCTTCATATTCTGCACACAGATTATGGGTTGACTTTGGAAGAAAAGTGACAGTGTGGCATTGGCCCGTTTTCTTGGCTTTATTTCTTTTAATTTTCTATCTACTCTAATACGTTTTGGATCTGAAAATGTTGGTTCTATTTGTGCTGACTTTCTTTCACAACGAAATGATTATAAAATCTTTGCTGTATAAGAATGTTTGTTTCTGCATGGTTGCACACTGTAAACATGACTACATTGAGGACGCAGCGTGGGCTGCACAAACTTATTACATATTTACATACATTCTTGGTAAGAGTTACTCCCTCTGCCGCTTCATGGATACCCATGGTGTCCACTAATTAAGTCATTGGCATTAATAGAGTGTTAAGACTGTAAACGCTGTGTTGACTTCTATTAGTTTTCCTGCTTTAAGTTTTCCTGTCGCCTCCGCAGCAGATAACAGGCCCTGGAAAGGACAAGTGTGTGACACATGGTCAACTGTGTAATGTCACTGGAAGTCCGTTGCTGCATGATGTCGCATAGCTACCCCTGGAATTTTGGGTAGACCATTACCTTTACAATGTGGTCAATTTTATTAAAACGTTTTAGATGACTTCCAGTTGTTCTGTGACCAAGTCAATTCAATTTCAAGTCTTTATTTCGATTTTCAATCATAAGACATCATTAAAATATTATAATCATTTTAACAAGCATTTGCAATGCAATAGGCCTCGCATTTACGCGACTTTGAGCTATTGACATTGCAAATAATAATGCGTTTTTTGTTTTTGTTTTAAAACCATAAATAAAAGGCATTGTTATTTACAATGCCTATAGCTGAAACTCTCGTAACTGCGAGACATTGCATTGCACGCAAACCACAAACAACAGAGGTCGATTCTGCACTATGAGAACTACAGTGACTACTAGATAATAGGGCTGCGCGAAACAGCATAATGTTTTTGCACGAAATTTCACCAAAATCCATAAATGCTTTCATAGCAAAAAGGGGTTTGCCAAAATCTCGCATCACTGTTTTTTTTTTAAACAAGCGGGCACCTTTTTAACAAAGGTCTTGCAAAGTGCAGGAGAATGGTTAAAGCAGAATTTTTCTTTTGGTGAGACGTTTTTGTGCAAATTAGTGTTCTGTGTAATTTCAATAAGCATGAATAGAATTTCACCCAGGCCTAATCTTAACCCTAACCTACAATCGTCACGGCTGGAATCCTGCCCCGAAACAAAAGCTACAAACTGCACAGCTGGAGTTTAGGATCCATTTACTGGCCTGCAACCAACTTCACTGATGAATTTTAAACTCTTAAGCAAAAACACACAGCTGGATTTCACCTCCTGCCCCCCAAACAGACCTATATTCGTAAATGGATTTTATTATGAGACCCCAAACAGCAACGTACAATGTTTACCAGTGGTTTGCAGCGTTGTCATTGGCTTAGGGCAGGGGAGGGAGGCTGCCTGCGGCTGCTTCCAGTTGTAGGACGACACAGACAACGTGGGATGGGCAGGCAAAGGTAAGGTAAATTAACGTTACATTTTTTTAAAAGAAACTCCGAGTCATACCGGCCGCGACTGGTCCCCATCACACACATCACTGCTGAGTGTCAGACCACCAAATACTAATTTACTAACAAAACTGCTGGATGCCAGAGCCACAAACACAGACCTACACACATCATCAGCAGATTCTATGATTTAAATCACACTGAGGTGCTCCTAAGCCACCAAGCATTCTATAATATATATATATATATATATATATATATATATATATATATATATATATATATAATTTTTTTTTACAGAGTTCTATATAGCAGGAACTTGACCCGCATCGGGTATCGGAGCGCTTTACATAGCACCAGTTGCATTACACGAGGACACATTCATGTTTGTTAGGCACGGGGAGATTAAGTGATTTGCCCAGAATCGCAGGATGTTCAGCGTCATTGCCGAGACTCGAACCCAGTTCCCCAAAGTCGAGGTCGACCGCCCTAGCCCTTAGGCCAACTCCTCTTCTATGCATTGTCTTCGCCTTAAATGGCATTTTCTTTAAACCTATGGGTGAGAACCATATGAACCAAACAGGATATATGGACTCCCAAAGATGGCACAATAGAGCTTCACCACACAGTTTATCCTCCTTTCGGTTCTTTGCTTCTCAAATACTCTAGCTTTTGGTTTACTTTGGCTGTAACGGTTCATCCATTAGTGATTTATCAGTATTTGCTACTATACATGCACCCTGGTCAGCCGGCTGGTTTTTATATTCGCAAAGGCATTTACCTAGCTACATATGTGGGAGGGGGGTTGATGGGAACGAAAGCCTTGTCTCATCTCGCTGTGGACTTTGTGCGCTGTAGAAGCCTAACACGATTTGACAACATTTGCTGGTACACCAGTCCGGGTGCACAATGTCTGTCCCCTCGTTTCTGCTGAGCCAGGACATTCATGTTTGTGTGGTGAGTGCTGCCGACAGCCTTCCCCTTCCCGTGCAGGCCGACCCGTGCTACAAAGGCCTCCATTCATCAGCTCCACTTCTTTTGTAATGCGCCGATGGGGCTAGGTGCTATGGCGTTACTGTATGGGTGGGTAGAAAGGCTTAACAATTAAGCTGCATGTAGAATCCTGAATTAATATTTGCCTCGGTGAAATGTTAATTTCACTGGTGACATTTTAAAAAACTGCTTTGCACAAAATGTAAAATTTCGCATTACGCTATTTTGCACACTTTTTCTTAAGCAAGCACGCATTGTGCATAAAAAGGTCTCATAAAATATCAGTGGGAGACTGTGTTTGCACAGAAAATGCATTCTGTTCCAGCAAGTCTCCTCATAGTGTATTGTGGCAAATGTTCTGCAAGTTGTGCATTCGCAAAAAGAACAAGCGCAGCCCCGGCGAGCCTCGCATACAGGAAGGGGCCGCGAGACGCGCTCTGTGGTGGGGGAGGGGGAGGAGCATTGAGGCGCAAAAGTGAAAGCAGGCTGGCTGGCGAGTGGTGTGCGATGTGCGCGCACCATGACGAGAGGGGAAAGCCATATGGCGCCTCTGCTCGTCATTGTGCGCGTAACCGCACGCCCATCGCCAGTGGGCTGAAGCGCTTCACAAAAGCGGATTGCATGGTGGCACGATGCACGTGATTGGGCGCGTGCTCGCCATGCAATCCGCTTTTGGGAGCACTTTTTGGAGCCCCTTACTATAGTCTCGCATAGCTATTGCTATCGCAATAGCTAGGCGAGACCTAAAGGGAGAAAAAATTTGGATCCATCGTAGAATGTAACGTACATATCAACTACAGTTATAAATGCACATCTCATTGTTAATAAAACATATAAAATATTTTAAAAGCTTATAATATAAAAGGAGTTTATACAAAAAATGACTGAGGTATTCACGAGAGACGTAATTTACGTGCACGAATTACCCATATCCAATGGAGAAATTTTGCAACAGCGATAATCACAGGTTGGGAGGCATTAGTTTTAAGACACCGCAAGGCCTTACCACCTGTCCGGAAGCCCAATTGAAGACAAATAGGTTTAAGCCAAGACCGCCTGGGAATTTTATACTCCGGACAGATAAATAAGATATGCGCAATACTTTCCCGTTGTGTAGGACAGAAGGGACAGCCAGGGTCAGGGCCTTCTCTCCATTTAGCAACAAAGGAGTTAATAGGAAGTGTGCCCACCCTAAATTGGTGGTATCTTTCTGTCCTCCACAACTGTAATACAGTCCCAGTAGCTTTCAAAAAAATCCGCAGTTAGTGACGGACCTATGCATGAACAAAATCGTTTTGCTGAGACCACACGCCAGTATAGATCTTTTAAGATTTTCCTAGAGGGAAAAATATGTGCTGTTGGGTCTTCCCATAAACTGGCTAGGCCCATAGCAGAGTAAAGTAACTTGACCTCCCGCATCCATGAAATGTTTTGCGCCTTATCAGCTCCTCTGACGTCCAGAAAAGCCCGAGCATACTGTGAGAGTTCTGGGGTAACCCAGAGTCTCCTCCAGTATGCCACAGGTCTATATCGGGCAATATCCTCTAGACGTTGGACACCTAGGTCATAAAAGAGGGGAATCAGCGGAGTAGATACGGGAAGACCTGTAATTACACGTGTAAACTTATTTTGGGCCCTAGTCATCGGGGTGAGGTTACTTAATCCCCACAATTCTGCACCATAGAGAATTGCCGATCCTATCTTTACGTCATATATTTTTAGTGCTGGTATCATTGGCCTGGTATATGAGGAATGGAGCTCTTTTATTAATGCACCAGTTAACTGTGCATGCTTTATAATCAACTGGGTAGTGTGCGGTTTCCAATCTAGCTTTGATGCAAGGGTTATACCCAGGTACGAAAAAACCTTAGTCTGCTCTAGTTTGACCCCGTTCATTTGCACATTTCCTCTTATGTATTTAGAGTTCTGTAAAACCATGAACTTCGTCTTGCTTACATTTACTATAAGCCTGTGGTCTTTGCAGAAAACCTCAAACACATCAATGGCTTTTTGTAAACCCTGTTGAGTCTTTGAGATTAATAGTGTCGTCTGCAAACATCAACAGAGGGATCAACTTGCCATCCAGCTTTGGAGCGTCGGTAGGATGTTGCTTAAAATAGTTGATCACTCTGTTGATGTATAAAGAGAAAAGGGTCGGGTCTAGTACGCACCCTTGGCGTACTCCCCTGGCAATTGGGAATTTATCTGTGACACTACCCGATTGGTTCCATCTAACTTGGGCAAAATTATCCTCATGAAGTTTCATTAAAAAGGTCAGAATGTCAATTGGCATACCTTGATCTTTAAAAGCAGCCCACATTTTTGCTCGTGGAACCAAATCAAAGGCTGATTTAAGATCAACAAAAGCTGCAAATAACATACCCTCCCCCCCCCCGCCCCCCCAACAAAACCACCCGCCAATATATTAACAGGAACCTAAAAACTTGGTCTATGGTGCTTGTGTGACAGCGAAATCCTGCCTGGAGTGGTGACAGTACTTCCTCCTCCTCAATCCACTCTTGAATTCTCTGCAGGACAAGCCTAGCGACCACCTTCTGTATGCAGTCTATCAAGCTTATGGGCCTATAATTTCCTGGATCTGAGCGCTCTACCTTTTTATAGATCGGTATGATCTGGGCGCCCTTCCAGGTGTTTGGTATGGGTGATCCATTGGCTAGACATTGAATGTATGGTGCCCAAAGTTCCTTATCATGCGTTAACAGGTCAGCTGGGACCGAGTCCAGACCTGGTGCTCTACCTCTAGGAATGGAATTCAGTGCCTTTCGCACCTCAGTTAGCTCAAACTTTAGGGGAATTATATCCTTAATAAGGGAGGTAGAATCTTTACTTGTCCCGCCGTCCATTTCAGAAGATGCAAACTGGGACGCGTAGTGTGAAACCCAGAGGTTAGGCGGGACGTAGTTTATTGGTTCTTCCCTTTTTATCCCCCTGCCCCACTTAACCATATCCCAGAAGGTACACATTGATCGTTCTTTACTAGCAGAGTGGAGGTCCCTCCAATAATCTTGGTCCCAGGCGCGTTTAGCATCATATTGGGCTTTTTTATAAGCAACACAGGCATTCTTAACACAATCTCTCTTTTGTTTTTACTGCCTCAGTCAAGGCCTGGTATGCAGCCCTACATGATTTCCCATACCATTGATCCTCCTTTCTAGGTGGCCTATTAGATTTAATACGAGTCTGTTTCGTAAAGAAAACCCTGAGTTGGTTAAAAAAATTTGTGTGGATCGTATTTACATTTGCAATAACCTCCTCTTGAGTGATGCAATTTTGTAGGGCAATTGTCGCCGTAGTGGTCCAGTTCCTTATAGTTAAAATCTGTCTCTCATTCCTTATACAATTTGCCCATTTGATACGCCTAGTATCATTTGATTGGACAATATCGACCTTCACGGGAGAAACCTCCTGACTGTAAGATTAGAATAATTTAAACGATAGGAGTAAGGGGTCATGATCACTTTCGACCCTTTCCACTACTGCCATATCCTTGATACTGGGCCAATACTCTTTATTAGTCAGTATATAGTCGATACGGCTTTTTCGTAACCTGTTAAACGTAAAAGCCCCGTGTTTATCAGAAGCAGATCTGCCATTAATTGCATGTAGCCCTTGTCCGATGCAAAGAACCTTTAGCTGAAGTGCGGCCTCTGGCCATTTTTTGATAGGCAGAAGTGTCAGTTGGGGAATATTCCATGTACAATATTCTTCTAGGGTTAGATCAATATCATTGCTGTCTAGAGGTTCAAAGCAGCAGTTAAAATCACCAGCTACTATATTGCCTTTTTTACAATATGTGTCGGAGTAAATCTAGTTCCTCGACAGTGTTTGAGGGCTTACCCCCCGGCATCCCTCTGGCATAAACATTAAAAACAAAAAGGTCCTTTGATCCAGGATACTGAACTTGAATTAGTTGTATATCCATTACTTTTTGAGTCCAGTTGAGTTAAGTTATACCTACTATCTTGTCTGACCCATGTTAAAAGTCCCCCCTTTGCTCTTCCACGGAGGCTAGGAATAGCAGGAACATAAAAACTAAGGTAACCTGGTCTATATTCTAAAGCATTCAACCAAGTTTCCTGGAATAGTATGATATCATTGCTATCAAGAAAATTTGACCAGTCTGATGACACTACCTTGTTTCTGAACCCTGCCACATTCCAGGAGACTAATGATGAAAAAACAGTATCATCATCCCGATTTTGGGTACCATGTAATTCAACATCCTGTAGGCCTCTTTCCCCCTAGTTGAAAAACCTCTTGCACAGGACTATTGATATTGGTTAGTCCACTTGTCTGGGCTGTGTCTATTAATGCAGGGGGAATTGTTTCGTGTGGACCTATGTAGACTCGCTCTATAGGGGTTAACCCTATTGGTTCCTCGTGGGTCCTGATCTTGTCCGTGTGGGAGTCAGTCGTTAATGTCTAGTGAACTCAAAGCCTCGAATCTGTTACTTACTGGTGTAAAACTAATATAAGGGTCAACCCGAAGGGCATGGTCTCTCCTAGTGGCGGCAGTTATGCTGGGTGGATAAAAATACCCCAATGGTAGTATATTTATACGATCTTGATGTATCCTCAGTGATCCTGCCTGCCTCAGAATGTGATCTACCAATTGGGGGGGGGAGGCAAAGTTCACAACAACACAATCTCCCTCCATACCCTTCCTGGTCTTTCCCACCCAGTCCACCCTTCTTATCTTAAAATTGTTAGAGATGTTCACCTAACACTGTTCTGTTGTTCAAAAAGTGGAGTGCTTTATTTTCAAGTGTAGACCAGTGTTCCTCTTTACCATCCAATGTTTTAGGGACGTTAGCCAAAATAATGGAATATGGGCACGCCTCTGGGGAAAGATGGAGTCTTGTTTCTTTTTGGGGAATATGGTCTATATGATGTAAGCTACCCCTGGAGCCTCCACAACCAAGCTTAACTCCACTGGCTGAAGTTAAGATGTTTGATAATTGTGTCGTCTGGGCGGCTGCAGATTCTCTAGGTTCACTCGAGCCAATAGCTAAGCTAGTGGCTGTTGGTATATGAGTGGGAGCACTAGCAGAACATGCTTCAATCGGTTTGATCCCAATTGTGGGCCCCTGTTGGTTTGATACGTGTCTTTCTAGGGCTTGTAATCTACAATCAATTGAATCAAGTTTTTCCATCATAGGGTTAATGAGTGCCTTAAGGCGCTCCTATAAATTCTGACAATTTGTTACCCTCCATGAGGTTATCTGTTACAGATGTTGTTGTATTACCCCCTTCATAGGTCTTGGGGTGATTTACCTGAGTCGTTTGGCTTTCTGTTTGGCAACCCAGGCCAAGTGTGGAATTCTTTTTCCTAGCTTGTTTTGCATTTAGCCTACTACCCTTTGCGGCACTATTCGCCTTCCGCTTCCCCAGCAGATCTTTGGCTCTGATGTCGAGCTCAACCCGTGACTGCCTAGTGCGTGTGTTGGGAGGGGAAGGGGGGGGGGGGAACTATGAATAAGTGGACAGGAAATATTTGTTGTGTGTCACAGGTGTTAAAACATCATTGGATAGTGTAATTGGACTTTGTAGGGATTCGATGGGAGCCTGGATACCTCCTATTGATTCTATTGTTGATATGTGGATCAGGTTGTGACCAAATGGATCAAGTGATAACCTCCTGTCTACAAGTTCTATCTCCTTGGCCACAGCTGTTTCTGCCCGCTTAAGATAGGCATCCAAGGTCCCAGCCCCCCCAGCCCCACCCCCCCTTTGGGATTAACAATGGATTTGGCCATGTAGCAGCTAAATAGTTACTATCACACAGACAAATGTCCTACCACACTGTAGTCACACTTTAGTCGAAGCAATAAAATCACTAGACAACCAGTCGAATATAGAAATTCAATAAGGCTCACTTAGCGATGGTTTTATGTCCTCAGTCCTACTAGAAATGTCAAGGGGCTGGCCCAGCCTGGCCTCCTCTGGCCTCTGACGGCCACAGACGGTCCCGCCCTTGTCCCGGGCTTCTCCCGGCGTGTCCCACGGGACGAGGTTCCGCCTGTATCTTTATTCGCCTCCTGGCGCTCGTTACCAGCGTCGTCGGCGTCCTCTGTAGCAGCGGGGCCGCTGGGAAATGAAGTCCGGTGTCAGCGATCGGCGGAGCGAAGCCCGGCCACAAGGAGACACTCGCTGGGAGATAACACAGGGGAGGGGGGGAACAACGGAGCAAATCCCGGCCACAGGAAAGATTTTTCAGGAAGGTTTCAAGTCAGTCTTGGTCTGGTATAACAGTCATGATGGAAGGAAAAAGGACTTTGAGTAAGATGTGACTGCTAGAATACCCTCGGATTGCAGTCCAAAAAACAAAGTGGTCAGACCTAAAATATAGGTACATTAGCCAAGAAATCTTAATTTTAGCACTTTAGACAAAGGCGTAGTCTGCTGTTCACCTGTCCCGCCTTTTCAAAATTCTCACAGCATTGATGACCCCTTTGAGCATGATGAGGTGGATGAGCCATGCTGTTCCACCTTGTTAGCGTGCTCTTCATTTTTAATGTACACTCATGACTGAAGTTTGTGTTACCTATAGCACTTAAAACTCTCAAGGTGCAATTAACCTTATTGAGGCAGTAGTGTATTTCTGTGGTAACTGTTGTTAAGGGCAATGTATTAACTGTTGGACCATTTCAGCTAACCAGGCTGTATGTATTCAACAGAAAAAAATGGCCAAGATTAAGAAGATTTGTGTGGAAAAAATAGTGCGCCCTTACGGATTGTGAGTTAAGAATGTAATTGGAGTACATTACTGCTGATCGAGCGTAAATGATTACTGACCAGGAAGTGCTGCCTCCTCAGTTTCCCATTTCATTTTTAAACAGTCAGTCTGATGAGAACCATTCAGGTTGGTGGTAAAACATGCCTGGAACAAGGGAGATATATGGCTGCCGAAGGCATGTTGCTTCGCCTCTATAAGGGAGCAGTTATAAAGCAATTTCCTAACAATATCTTTCCACAGTGGAAGACCTTTTTTTATAGAAAAAAAAGTTCAGCAATTATTGCCACTCTACCCAGGAGTGAGTGGGCCAGCAAAATGTACTCACAAGTTCAGACTGTGATGCTCCTAGAGATATACAAAGAGCCTCTTTTACGCTGACCTCTCTTAACACTGTTAAAAGTTCGGTTCACTGTTGGTGAAAGACTGAACAAATACAGCTTTTGGTGAAGGGTAACCAGAAAAAAAAACTTAACTCCAAATAAAGAATATTTCTGCACAACTTTAAGCTTTCAGAGCACTTAAAATAATCAAAGCCTCTAGAACGGAGTCCTCCACATCGAGATCAAGTGGTGTTGTACTGTAATGTAAACAAAAAACCTAATGGGGTGTGTCACAATTATGTTTCAATCCTAAATCGTGGTGATGGAGTGATCTGGCTCTGCTTTTCTGCTAAGGACCTGGTTGCTGTACCATCGCAAATCGTTTCTTCTCCCAAAATGTTTCTCTGTATACCAGCACATTCTAGAGGAAAGTGAATGACCAGTTTTCCAAATGGATAGTGATCTTAAACGCCAGTAATCTACAACTGACTGGCAGAAAATGACGAATCTGGATTTGGGAATACTAAAGTCAGTCCAGGCCTCCACCCCTAGAGATGGTGATGGGACCCTAAGACACATGTGCCTAAACTGATCCACTAAAACTACATCAACTTTAAGCAGCTTTGTAAGAAGGGGTAGAACCTGAAGTCCTTCCAGTGTGAGACTGAAACTCTTACATAAACATTTACTTTAGGGTATTGTTAAAGGTGAATCATCTTGTCACCAAACCACTGGGTGCACTTTTCTCAAGGCAAACTTTTTTTTGTTACATGTCAAAATTAAATTAGGTTTTTCTGTGTCGCATACGTTTAGATTTATTAACTGTGAGGTTAAGGTTATGGGCTGCATATTCTAAACAAAAGCTGGCCTTTTCAGTAGAGCATGACTGTCCAGCATCTGGTGATGGTTCTCCTTGATCTTGTAACCGTCCTTTTTAGGTCTCGTGCCTAGCGTTGTAGTGCGCAGCAGTGCTCGCGCAGTGAGACCTCTTGTACGGGGTTTGAAAACTGACCTAGGAATCACACGCTCTTGTGCGTGTGCTTTTCCTTTTGGCCCATGCTATTGGCCTTTGTGTGCGTCTTTTTATCAAAGACTGCATGCAGTTGGCCAAAGGTGGGCGCATTGCTCCGCTCATGGCCTATTGGTGTCTATTATGCACAATGCTGCCATGTGGTTTCAATTATCTTGGCCAGACATGGGCGTGATAATTGAAACCACATGGCTCGCTGTGGCGCGTGCACCACTCGCGAGCTTCTTCTTTTTTTGGATCAATTTCACAGGGAAGCGACTGAGTGAAAGAAGGAAAGAGTTGGGCTGTTGCTAGGTTTTTAAACAGTCTACCGAGATATTCTTCTTTACAGTGAAACTGTTAAATTGTGTATACATCAGACGAGCAAGTGCGGGTAACTTACTCTGCACAATTTTCAAATGAATTTCCAGAAAGAACACCGGTCTGAAGGTGCACTGATAGATTTCAATGCCTCTGGTGCGCACGGGGATGGGGCTGCTAGTCAGTCTGCATCGGTATGGCTCATGGTCGAGCAGACCGTACCCCGCTCTCTCAGAGGTGATTCACGCGCCCCCTCGCTCCAAGACCTGAGGGCACCTTCCATGCGTGGAGCTTTCTGACTAACCTGATGCTCCAGATATCACAGAGGGGAAGTCATCCGAGCCTGAGTAGAGGCAGACTGACTGCACTCCTCATTCCTGCTGCAGCCCACGGGCCCACCCTCTGCTCCCACACGTCACGTCTGCAGCTCTTTTCCTGACATTCACCCCTAGGTGCAGCCATCTTCATGGACATTTGCAGCCTATGCAAGGGTTATAGTGAAGGAGGATTTGTTTCCGAGTTAGGACGGCTCTGGGGCACTGTATGCATGCCGCATGTGGTGGCAAGCAGTCAATGCAGGTGTTTGCAACTTGGAGGCCAAGCTGTGGCTCTTCAGTCTACTTGCCGGATCAGGCGTGATCTGCTGCCAGGAGTGGCCATGCCAGGGCTGAGAGCAGCGTTGCGACTCTGTGCATTGAAACAGACTGTCCGCAGCAGACAGTGAGGGCCCTGTTAACACCCTGCCTCGCTGTGCACTCAGTGACGGGTGTTTTCTATCCTATCTGCCTGGCTATTTAAAGAGTACGGACAGACTGCGCTGTTATAAAGGGTCAGTGAGTGACTACTCATAGGTAGTAGTCAGTAAGTGTCCTAGACACATCCGCCCCCTACACTCCTCGAGGGATGTTTGCTGCCCGCGAGGCTTCTGCAGAGTGAGGGCTCGCGGGTAGCGGTCATTGAGGGCCCTAGGCACAGCCCGTGCTCCTATGCACTCACTGAGGCACATTTGCTCCCTCAGAGTGACGGCTCACAGGGAGCAGTCAGTGAAGGCCCTAGGCACAGCCGCCCCTGTACACTCACCGAGGGATGTTTTTGCTACCGCGAGGTCTCTGTAGAGTGCGCGTGAGCTGCGGACAGTCTGTTTCTACACCCGGCGTGTGAGTGTCACCCTGTGCTCCTATACACTCAGTGGTGGGTGTCTGCTGCCCGCGAGAGCTCAGTGCTGAGTGAGGGCTGCGAGCAGTCCGTGTTCCTCCCAATGCCTCTCTGTTCCTCCCTCAGCTTTCCCAGCTCTTGGCCCAGCCCACAGTTTCCACCCTCTGACTCCTGTCATTGGCAGCCCGAGGACCCAGCCTGTAAGACACATTCCTCTGGCGGCCTCTCGCCTCTCCCCTCACCTCCATTCCTCAGTTTGGAAAAAGCAACATCTTTATGTGGACAGTTTCAACGCAGCAGTCCCAGCTCTGCAGCCTGGCTGCATGGGTGGATGTGAGCTGAGAAGGGAGCAAGGACTGAGCGCGCTCTGAGGACTGACCTTTGTTACTGTGTTTTGGCTTTTCATCGGGAGTCGGCAATAGCTCATCCCAGGTGCTCTAAATTATACGGCAGCCTTAGTCACTTGACAGTCAGATAAAGGGATGTGCCAAGATTTCACAGATTGGGATAATAGTTTACAAAATGAGGGCCGGTAACAATCCAACTCAAAATAGATTACCACAGTACTCAGGTAAAATACATTGTACAAGTAGCACAATACCACTAATTCCAAATAGTCTGTTGTAGTGCATGATCCTGATGCCAGCATCTCAAATAGTACAGTATCTTACCCAGCACCACTAGTTGCAGTCATGGGCTCTACATTTTAGCAGTCTATTTTGGGATGCTGGTACAATCACATAAACCAGATACACTGATCCCATAAACTGGGAAATGAACGTGAAGCTTGTTTTATATGCACTGCTTAAAGCCCAAACAGGCAACTAAAGAAGCAGTTACAAGTAAAGTCACCTTGCACAACAAAACACATTATAAATAAATTGGTACAGCAAATGTAGTACCACCAACCTATATTTCTCATACGTTCATTCCTACGTAATATTACTATATTTTATCAAAATACAAGCACACACAATCATAATACAAGCGCACACACAATCCCACTCTATAAACTTTCTTCCACTTTACTCAACACCACTCCACGCTAAACTACTCAACTCCACTACAATCTATAATTACCTCTACTCTATACTACACCACTTCACTGTACCCCACTACACTCTATAGGTCTACAGTAACAAAATTAGAGCTAGTAATGTTGCATTAATATTTGCTACTCCAAAAACTCAAACGTTTACTAATGCGAGACCTATTGCATTGCAAATGCTTGTTAGTTTAGACCCTGTGCACATGGTTTTAGGTTAAAAGCTAATCACCAGGAACAGCCTAAACGGTCTCTAAAGCAGACCAGTTCAGTTCTCAAGGTACTTTTTTTGGGGGGGGGAAATGAAATGGGGTTTTATTAAGCGCGACTGCTGCCCTGAGGCGTCCAGGCGCTGATAGAGAGGATAGTGCTTTGAGGAGAAACACATGGGGGCTAGCAGTTATTAAAAAGGAACGTTTTAAGCTCCTTACGGAAGGATGACAAGTTGGGGTTTGACCTAAGGTGTGGAGGGAGGGAATTCCACATCTTAGCAGCATTGAACGTGAAGGATCTTCCTCCTGCTCTTGACCTCCTGATCCGGGGTATTACTGCCAGAAATGCATGAGTAGATCGGAGATGTCTACCGGGGGAGTAGGGGGAGAGCAGGGAGTGATTGATTTTTGGCCCGGTTCTCCAGTAGGATTGGTGGGAGATACACATGGCTTTAAATTTTACTCTCTCCCTAACAGGGAGCCAGTGTAAGGTCCTCCAACCGGGCGCTGTTGATGTTCTACATGGAATCTGTAGCAGCGTGCGTGCAGCGCAGTTCTGGGTGCGCTGGAGTTTTTGCAGCACGTATTCTGGAGCCCCTAAATAGAGGGCGTTGTTAAAGTCCAGCCTGGATTGAATGAGGCCTTGAATAACTATGTTTGGCTTCGAACGGCAGACATGGCAAGATTTTTCTCAGCATCCTGATAATCCCGAAGCAGGTAGCAGAAATTTTTGTGGCTTGGGTATTAAGGGTTAGGGACTTGTCAAGCCACACCCCCAGGCTCTTGATGTTATCTTTCGGACTGGGGGGTGGGCCTAAGGTAGTGGGCCATAGGTGATCAATAGTGGGCAAGACTGGGGGGCCAAGCACCATAAGCTCGGTCTTGTCGCCGTTAAGTTTGAGAGAGGATGCCATCATCCATCTCCTAACCTCTTCCATACAGGATGTTAGGTTGGCTTGTGCTGACCCTCTGTTTTTCTGTGCAAGAGAGACCACTAGCTGAGTATCGTCCGCATAAGTGACTATCTTAATGCCGACAGGACGGACGATCTCAGCCAGCGGTCTCATGTATACATTAAACAGCGTAGGGCTTAATGATGAGCCCTGTGGTACCCCACAATCCAAAGGCTTACTTGCGGAGATAAAATCTCCGTCAAAAACTTGGAAGGTCCTTTCACTAAGAAAGGATTCTAACCAGGCCAAGGCATCTCCCGTTATTCCTAGGTCGCACAGTCGGCCCAGCAGGGTTTTGTGACTTACTGTGTCGAACGCGGCGCTCCGATCGAGGAGGATCACTGCCACTGATCCCCCCCCTCGATCCAAGATCTGTCTCGTCTTCTTCCACCACAGTTAACAAGGCAGTCTCCGTCCCATGTTTGGGGCGGAATCCTGTCTGTGAGGCGTCAAGTAGGTTGCTAGATTCGAGGAACATTGTGAGATGGAAATTAATGTGTCTCTCAAGAATCTTGCTTACCCAGGGCAGAAGAGAGATGGGTCGGTAGTTATTGTAATTGGTGGGGTCTAGGTTAAGTTTTTTCAGGAGTCCTCTCACCATGGCTTGCTTCCAGGCTGGAGGCACTCTACCCTTTATCAGGGAGTTATTAAGCAGCTCCAAGAGAGTAGGAAGAATCACCTCACTGGCGGTAGTCATGATGTGGGGTGGAGCTGGGTCATTTGGGGACCCTGACTTTACCAGAAGTGTAGTATATTCTAGGGATTCCAGGTCCAATAGGGGGAAATGATCCAGCATGATTTGTTGCTGACTTTCCGCCTTAGCGGGGCACTGATGTTCAGCCCTGGGAGATTCCAGGGATGAAGCTGTAAATGTTCCGTAAATGTTGTTTATTTTCTGGTAGAAAAACTCCGCAAGTTCATTACAGCGCAAGATGGGGTCATCATTTGGGACTGCAGGGAGGGGGAGCTTAGTAAGGCTCTTGACTATTTGAAAGATCTCTCTCGGTTTGGACCTGGCTTTCATAATTTTGACACAAAAATAGGAGGACTGTGCCGTTTTTATTTCAGTTTGATAGGCTTTAATGGCTTCCCTGTACTTGACTTTATCTAAGGTATCAAACCCCAGACGCCACTTTCTTTCAAGTTTCCTGCAAAGTCGTTTTTTACTTCTAAGTTCGTCTGTGTACCAAGGGGCTGTTTCCTGAGGTCTCTTTAAGGTGACTTTGCGAATAGGGAGTATGGAGTCGATGGATTTCCGAATCCAGTTATCGAATTCCTTGTTATCTTTCGAGGGATTCTGAGAGAAGGAGGGTCTTGAGGCTGACAGGGACCTGGCCCACTGTTCTCGTGGAAGCCTGGACCAGTTTCTCATTTTGCGTGGACGAGGGATACAGGGAGTAGATTTCTGTATGGACCAGATGAGAGGGATAAGAAAGTGGTCCGTCCATGGGAGGGGGGTGATTGGACCTACCCTGAGATTGTCACAGTTGCTAAATACCGGGTCCAGCAAATGTCCTTTGTTATGAGTAGGAGTTTGAATTAATTGCTCCAGTTGTACAGCAGCTAGATTTGCAATAAGGTCATTTGTGGTGCTGTCTGCATTGTTATCAAAATGAATATTAAAGTCGCCCAGCAAGGTAAAATTGGTGGGGGACAAAACTGATTCCGCTGTTAAGGAGGGTAGTGTAGTGTGAAATTGTTTCAGAGGACCTGGGGGGCGGTAGATAAGTGTTCCTGTGAAGCTGTTGTTGGGGGAAAATTTAAGAGAAAAAGACATGCTTTCACAGTCTGGGAAGGGGTCCGAAGTGCAGTTACACTGATAGAGAGATTTATGGATGATTGCAAGTCCTCCACCTTTCGCTTGTAAACGGTCCCTGCGAGAAATTTGATAGCCGGGGGGGGAAGTGCTTGTATCAGGTCTGGTTCGGAATCGGGAGTAAGCCAGGTTTCAGTTAAAAAGACAGCATCTGGCATTAGATCATCTATCATTAGCGAGATTTCCGTTCTATGCTTTATAAGTGATCTGCAGTTTAAAAGAAGCATAGTGTAACTCTGTACCTCATTATTCTGTTGAGGGGTGTTAAACCTGGTCTTACAGTATAAACAACAGTTGGGAAGGTCCAGAGGATGGTGGGGTTGACCACAGCTGGGTTTGAGAGGTGGTCGTAGAGAGTAAGGTACCTGCGCTCAGGTATTTCCTGCGCATTTGGGAGGGACCGGGGGAGGTGGCCCCTGTCCCCGGTCGTTCGCGGACGGGCGCAGACGGGCTTGCCTTTGGCGCGCCGGTGGCGTGCCCGCTACGCGCGTCCGCTGCGCGGCCGAGGAAACCATCCCATTTGAGGAAGAGGGAGGGGGCGTGGCCGAGCGTCAGAGGGCGTGGCCAGGCTCGAGGGCTTCTCTGTCAATGGCGGCAATCACCGTGACAGCGCTTCAGTCGGCTGTGCGGTGAAAAAGTATCCAGGTAGGAGAAGTGACACAATTATCAACAGTAATGTTTAAAACGTTTAAAACGATTTTTAAAAACCAAACTCCCGGCTTGCGCCTCAGGAGCACTAATCCGGCACTACTAATTTCCACTAAAAGTAGTTTGTAATGGTAACTACAAGCATGATTCCAAGGAAGCTGCATGGTTTGTATTATGTGATGGTGCCTAAAGTGGCATTTGCCTGCTGTGGTAGATCAAACTCGCATAGCCCAGATCAAATGGTTCATTCATTGGTCTGAATACGGAACACACTTGAAGATTGTGCTAATTTGTTCGGGGGGGGGGGATGCGGAGTGTAGTACCAGAGCAGACTAATCGGAGAGGTAAAAGCTACTTGGACAAAATACACTTATCTAAATTCCCACTTGCTAGTTGGGAGTAAATAAGAGTTAAGTCTGCCTGTCTTTAACTTCTTGTGTCTATCTAGTGCATTTTACTTTCTCTGACTGGTGATCTCCGGAGGATCTTGACTCTGGAGCTTTAGGCAAGGTTGTAGTTTCATATAAATGAATTTTCTTATGAATAGTTGTGTACAGTTGCTATCAGTCGGCTATGGTGAGGTGTCTGTCGGATCTCACCTGGGATTTTTGCATACACACACACGCTCATCTGTTTTGAAAGGCCTCAAAAGTTTGTGTTCCTCTCACTTGGTACTCTTACCAATCCGCATTCCTCTCCCTTTTCCCTGGCAATAAAGCCCCCTACATGCGTCCTGCATTATATGCCAGTGTGATTGTTAGGAAATATGAAGCTCCCCCCCCCGCCTCCCCATTCCGGTCTTACTGACCAAGCTACGCCCCTGACTTTAGGGCAAGGGTATCGGTTGTCGTATAGGTATTTAAACAGTTTGTTACACTCATTTAAAAAAAAAAAAAAATCAGTCTTTTTGGTGGGTATTGTAAATTGAAGCAAATCCATAACTTCAGTAGTGCTTGATCTGCAGTTGGTCTGCAATATTCTGTCTTGATTGTCGAACAAGATGGTGGAAGTGTATTTGAGAACCACCTTTTGCATGCTGAGGTGGAGTAATGAGACGTGGGGGTTATAAACCCTGGCCCTGCTAGACTATATTGGATTGGAGGGTGCCTAGCATGTCTTGCCTAACTTCTTGCTGCTATTCAGTAACCAAATGGTGAGAATTCAAGCATTTCACCAATGTTTATCCATAACTCAAAAAATACTGTTTACTTTGAAATGGATTATATGTACGGCTGCACACATTGTGACCCTTTATTGAATTCAGTTTCTTGCTTGTGGTTGAGTACTTAAACAGTGCCTTAGTCCATGGTAGTTAAAATGCACCAGTAATAATTTCTTAATTTCCCTCAGGAAACCTATGAGACCATCCCTGGGCCTTCCAAGATCACATTCCTTTTACAAGCCATCAGGAATGCTGCTGCTGCCGAAGAGGTATGTTTAAAAAAATAAGTTACTTTGCAAATCCTCAAAGTTTGTGTTTTTGTGTGAATGCTGGGAGTAACTAAAAGGCACGCAATGGTGCTTTTTAGGTCGAGCATCAGCGCGCGTGCACTGTCTGCAAGACCTGCTGTAATCGCGCTACGGAGTGTAATCTAAGCGGTTGCTTGTCGCTGGTTAAATATTCTATTGCTCTTGTTTCCTGGCTCCTTATTGTCCGGTGTTCCCGATACATCACTTCTGTTTATAGTTGGCCGGTGCTCCTCGCTTACAGTTTCCTTACACTGTAGGTTTCTATCTTTTTGTTTAGGAACAATTTTTATTTTTGTACAAGCTCCCCGTTTTGTGCTTTACCTTTAATGGCGGCTGTACCACTTTCTTTAGACTTGGCTTGCCTTAAAGGGTCGTGGCAGCCCTTAAAGTGAAAGCACGGCATGGGGCGCTTTTACAAAAAAAACTTGTTTGTCAACTAGAGAAACACATTTTTCTTTTTTGTAAAAGCGCCCAATGCCGTGCTTTCACTTTAATAGCTGCCTCACCCTTTTCTTTAGGCGAGCCGCGTCTAAAGAAAAGGAGTTGCCGCCCAAGTGCACACGGTGAATCGTTGCTAAGTCGGCGAGTTCTTGGAGGCCAACCCCACAGCAAAAGGGCAGTACTCCTCACAGCTCTCCAATTCTTCTCCTTGGCAAAGGTTCCTCTTGAGTCCAGAAGTAATCTAAAGTTCTGGGGTTTAAGGTCCATTGCTTATATCCCATTTTGTCTTTGTTCTTTGTGCCAGGGTCTCTGAGCCCAGTCCAAACCAGTTCTTTCCTCACTGGTGCAGTATGACCATAGGTGGTGGAGACAGCATTGTGCAAGGGAGACGGGCCCTATTCAGGAGCAAGGAAAACTCTTCCCACTACTCTTAAATGCCGCCACGGTCTATTCAGCTCGGATTCATCCATGAAGTGCCAGGCACACCTCTAACAACCTCCTTGGCTGTCTGAAGTGAATGCACATCCTCCGCCCCGGTCACTTCAAAACCAGACCGTCAATCCACAAACAGGCAGAGGCACACAGCATGGTTAAACAAGAACGTGCCTACTTTCTAAGTGACATTTTCAAACACACAATTTAAAAACAATATTTACTAAAAGATGTTATTAAATTCTGAGTTCAGAGAGGCTGAACTTTATTCCTTTATCTTGTCTCAATGGGAAGTTGTACGTTTACGATGTTACACAATATCTCCCATGTTATCCTATGGTACAGATAGCCTTTCAATAGTGAAAAACGAAATTGGTAGTATTTCACTATCATAACATGTCTCACACACACCAGTATGTCCTACCTTTCTCACACACACCAGTATATGTCCTACCTTTCACATACACTGCACTACTTGAGGGGTGCCTTACATGTAAGAAAAGGGAAGATTAGGGCCCTGCAAGTGGGTGCACTTGCCAGGTCCACATGGCAGTTCAAAACTGTACGCAGACACTGCAGTGGAACGTCTGAGTTACATTTGCAGGGCTACTTAGGTGGGTGGCACAATTGGTGCTGCAGGCCCACTAGTAGCCTTTGATTTACAGGCCCTGGCACACTCCGGGGTCTTTACTGGGGACTTACCAGCAAAGAAAATATATGCCAATCAAGGAGATTTACACAGGGAGCACTTGCACGTTGACACTGATCAGCAGTGGCAAAGTACCCAAAGCATCTAAGCCAGCAATTCTGAAATCCCACACAGCATCAGAAATACAGGAGGTATAGGGAAATAGTCAGGAGAGACCACGCCAAAGATGCTAAGTCTAACACTCCCTGATTACCTAGCCCAAAAAATCAGCCCTCCATATCTACAGCATAGGCTCCTCCCCAATCGGTGAAGTCCTCACCAACATCCTGAACAACTCTTATCACCACCGCAACGTTTCCAGATACTTGGAAACACACTACTAAAGAAACATTCGGCAGACTGAACTCAACTAGCAAAGTACCACCTGATCTCCCTTTTATCCTACCCACCTAAGGTCTGGAAGAAAACCAGCAGCTCACTCCCTCAACCCACACAAAGTACTAGACTCCACACAATCAGGTTTCCGGCCCAACCACTGCACTTGGATAGCCCTCATCGCAGCAACCAATGACATCCAGTTGATCCTCAACTGTGGAGGAACAGCGGGCCTCATACTATTTGAACTCTCAGCAGCCTTCGACACAGTCTCCTGCACCACCCTGATCCAGTTCATACATAAAACAGGCACCGAGGACCTGCCCTCCACTTCAACTCTCTGTCCTGGCAGATAGAACCAAGTCTGCCTTCCACCTTACACGTTGTAAGCCAAGAGCCTCATCTGTGGAGTCTCTTTCTCCCCCCCCCCCCCCCCCCCCCCCCCCGAAGGATCCTCCCTTGGTCCAACCTTATTTAACATTTAGATGACCCCATCTGAACACACCACATCAATATACTTTTGTTAGCAGATGACACCCACAGATCATTTTTTTTTCTCCCAGTCGTGCCAGACTCTTGACAAATAACTTTCATCTGCATAACCTTGGTGTTCACCTGGATGAGATCCAGTTGCTTCAAACTCGGCACAGACCAAACAAGTGGTGGTCTATGGAAGAAAAACCTCTACTTGGGACTTTACCTGGCCATTGGACCTCAGCCACATCTGGAACATTAAAATCATCCTGGATGACCACCTCATTATGACAGCCCCGGTGAATGCAATGACCTCCACTTGCTTCTGTACCATGAGTGCTGCAAAAGATCAAGTGGCTACCAGAGAGCACTAGTAAAGCGGCTACACGAGCCCTGATTGCCAGCAAACTTGACTATGGCAACGTACTCTATGCAGAAATCGCTAAAACTCCTAAACAGACCTCAAAACACAGCAGCAAGGCTCAGCCTCAATGTACCTCACCGCACACATCATCCCACACCTTTACTGGCTCCCCATACACTCGTGTTCTTCTCACACACATACAAAGCTGTACACAACATTGGTACAGCCAACCCCCCTCCCCCACCTCCCCAACAGCTGGATACTTTCACCTAAAGCCCAGACACCTCAGCTGGACTGTCGCTACTGCACGTGCCCCATATCCACAAAACCAAAGTAGGAGGCCAGGCTTTCTTTTACATATTAACTAAGCATGGAGCGGCCTCCCACATAACATCAGAGTCCCATCATCGCTTGTCAAATTCCACAAGAAGATGAAAACCTGGCTCTTCTAATAAACTCACCAGGGAGTCACTCGCCTACCCACCTGCTAAGTGCCTGGATACTCTCATGGCTGATTAGAGTGCTATACAAATAGACATAACAGGGTTCCAGTACTCTGTACATGTGGTGATCAATTGTCCTAGGATACGTGCTTGCAAAAGACTCCCTTGAAATAATAATAAACAATTAAGAAAACTAGACGACCCACTTAAATATTAGGCATGATTTAATGGTATTGAGCAGCTTATTGTGCTGTGAACTTGACGAGTGGCAGCCTGATGGAATATGGCTTTGTTTAA
Organism: Triturus cristatus; assembly: GCF_964204655.1. Classification (NCBI taxonomy): domain Eukaryota; kingdom Metazoa; phylum Chordata; class Amphibia; order Caudata; family Salamandridae; genus Triturus; species Triturus cristatus. The sequence goes on from NC_140591.1 coordinate 695,474,492, forward strand.
AAGTATTTTGTGTTTTTTTTTTTTTTTTTTTTTTTTTTTGTGGTTGACTTTCCTTCTGCGAACTTGTGATTTTTATCTCTACTTTTGTCCACAGGCTAGACAGATGGCTGCCGTCCTTTTGCGACGGTTGCTGTCCTCTTCTTTCGAGGAGGTCTACCCTACTCTTCCACCCGATGTCCAGAATGTCATCAAAACGGAACTGATATCAGTCATTCAGGCTGAAACGCAAACCAGCATAAGGAAAAAAGTCTGTGACATTGCAGCCGAACTTGCCCGTAACTTAATCGGTAATGTATGCAGTATAACTATCATTCTTCTCTCAATATTTGTATTTTGCGGTTTATGCAGTCACTGTGTTATAAAGTCTAAACTGTCTAAAGTTAGAATATAGAAGGTTTCTATTTCGATGTGCTTTATAATGACGTTGTTGGTCTGCCGTCTTTCCGGTTAGTGTTTGCTGTTCTCTTGTATTGTTTAAATACTAATTTATCTGATACATCTTTTCCTTATTTTTTTTTCTCCGAGTTTTTATTTTTCCCCCGAGTAGAAGTGTGTAGCTGAAATTGCACAGGCGGCAGTTTTAATTCTATATTGCAATATTTGTTTGAATAATCGGTCTTGAGGTTGACTTTTTATTTTTATTTTGTGCAATACATTTGCTACTGTATTTCCTTGCCAGTGTGATTGAAGCCAGTCGCCAAGCAGTATTTTGTTCTGTGCAGAGTTCTGTGAAGCATTTCCCCTGCTCACTTTGTAGTTTTAGCCTAGTCTGCATTTCATTTTTAGAAAATGGGAATTTCAGACTAATGTAATGTAGACCACCCTGTTAATCTGAAAATGTATGTTCGAGGCATATGAGCTGCAGATCACACACTTAGGATAAGATCGCCATCTGGTGTTGGGCTCGGATGATTGCAGGTGGTTGTTGTCTTCGGAAGAAGCCTTTTGGTCACGAGATAGGTGACTCCTCCTCTGGACAACAGTGCGCATGGGCATCCACTCCATCCTCAGATTGTTTTTTTCCGCCATTGGGTTCGGATGAACTTTTCCACTCCGGCTGAAAACTTTTGAAAATCCAGCTTTCGAAGCGAAAAATCTCTACTACTCGACGTCGAAATTTAATCTGACCGGTTCCGGATACGGCTCATGGAAAGGACCCCTTTTAAAAAATGCCCCCAATGTGGAGCAAAGTTCCCCCACAGTGACCACCACGAGGTCTGCAACCTGTGCCTCTCGCCGGAACATAACTAATCCAGCTGTCCAGCCTGCGCCGCATTCCGATCCAAGAAAACCATCCGGGACTGAAGAGCTCGACGCCATATCATGGCCAGACCAGCTCCAGAACCAGAGGACATCTTCGCCCAGGATGTCCCGGAAGAAGATTCCGAAGACCTCCAAATCGTATCCGAAGCGGACGATTCCGATGACATCATCACTCCGGGGCAACAAGTGAGTACCAGTGCCCCTACCCCCCCCCCCCCCCCCCCCCCCCCCAAAAAAGGTATTGGTCAAGACTCCGCCAGCTGGCCCCAGTCGCGACCGAAAATCGTCTTCAGTAGCCCCGGCTCCGAAGAAATATAAGCTTACAGGTGGCTCGGGCTTGAGCAAACCACATGTTATAGTGCCCACAATACCTTCGGCACCGAAGACGCAACACCTCTCGGCACCGAAGCAGGCACCGAAATCCCCGACGGCACCGAAATCCCCGACGGCACCGAAATCCCCGACGGCACCGAAATCCCCGACGGCACCAAAATCCCCGACGGCACCAAAATCACCGACGGCACCGAAACCATAATCGGCACCGAAACCATAATCGGCACCGAAACAACCGTCTAGTCCAAAAAGACTCTACCGATCACCCAAAACATAGATCGGAACCAAAAAAGTCGGCACCAAAGCCTCTTTCGGACAATGAAGAACTTTTTCGCCCTGATCCCACGCAAAAAAGGATTTATATCAATCCGAAAATGGGACATGTCACCGCTGTGCCATAGAAGAAAAGGAAGCTGGACACAACACCTTCTCCAGCTCCCATAAAGAAGAAGGACTTTGCCACCTCACCCATTCGTCCTTCCTCTCCTATATCACCTCCCCCCTCCCCCCCCCCCCCCCCCTTCCCCCACCTCCTTCTCCTCTACCATCTCCTTCACATACACCACCTCCACAGGATGGTGACTTAGGGGGAGGGGGTGATCTGGATGACCTTAACGATCCTAATGATCCTTTTCACACTCCCGGATACGGCACCCTTAGATGACTGGGCTTACCCTTTACCTGATATTCCTGATCCCACTACATACCCCTCCAAACCCTCCCCTCCAGATGACCACCTAGGGTTTGGGCAGCTGATAAACAGGGCGGCACTTTTCCATGGAGTCACCATGCACTCAGATACACCCGAAGGAGACTTTCTTCTAGACACATTCGAACAGTCTCAAAAATCAGTTCAAATCTTGCCCATGATTAAGGGAGTCATAAAACACGCCACAGAGGTCTTTTAAAGACCCTGTCAGGGCTAGGGTTCTTAACCCCCGAATTGAGAAAAAAATATAGACCTGCCCCACAAGATCCCGCTTACATTAAAGCACAGCTCCCTCTAGACACTTTAGTAGTTTCAAACGCAAGAAAGCGGGCTAACTCCCAAACAGGAGACACACCGCCCCCAGATAAGAGTCCAAGCTTTTAGAGGCCTCGGGCAAAAGAGTTGCAGCACAAGCTGCTAACCATTGGCGTATTGCCAACACACAAGCCCTATTAGCCCGATATGATAGGGCTCATTATGATCAGTTAGAAGATCTTTTACAACACCTACCAAATCAGTACAAATCCCAGGCCAATGACCTCATCCAAGAGGGTAAACTCATATCTAACGCATCAATCAAATGTGCACTAGACGCTGTGGACACTGCTTCTAGGGCGGTCAACACAAGCATACTACTTAGATGCCATGCATGGCTACGTATTTCAGGCTTTAAGCCGGAAGTACAAACAACAATACTTGGTCAACCATTCAACCAAGAGCAACTATTTGGGCCCGCAGTAGATACTGCACTTGAAGATTAAAAAAGATAACGAGACTGCTAAGTCAATGGGAGCACTATAGTCTCCACAACCGCGAGGCTCCTTTCTACGCTCCTTCTATAGGGGAGCCTCCAAAAATGTTGGGACAGACACCTCTTCCACTTTCAAAACCTCCGCACAAACATCCCCTAACGGAGGATATTTTAGAGGAGGATATAGGGAAAACAACACCAAGGGCCGAGGTCGGGGCAATACCAACACTCGCACCTCTCCAGCCACTAAACAGTGACTTGCCTCCACTCCCCCAGATCATTCCACTCCGGTCGGGGGAAGACCCCAACAGTTCCTACCTGTCTGGAATTCCATTACAACAGACAAGTGGGTAAGACAAATTATCCAGTTTGGTTACTGCCTCGAACTCACAAACACCCCCCCACACATACCACCCAAGCACCGTCCAATGTCACCACACCATCTTACACTCCTCAAACAGGAAATTCGGTCCTTGCTTCACAAACACGCAATAGAACCAGTTCCACTCCAACATCAGGGTACAGGAGTATATTCCCTATACTTCCTAATCCCCAAAAAGGACGAGACCTCAAGACCCATACTCGACCTCAGACTACTAAACCAGTACATACACTCAGATCACTTCCATATGATCACTCTCCAACAAGTCCTCCCACTACTTCAACAAGACTACTTCCTGGCCACATTGGACCTCAAGGACGCATACTTTCACATCCCCATGCATCCTGCTCACAGGAAGTACCTAAGGTTTGTGGTAGACGGACAGCACTATCCTCCCGTTCGGAGTAACAACTGCACCCAGGGTATTCACCAAATGCTTAGCAGTAGTGGCAGCGCACCTCAGGAGACAACAAATCCATGTCTTCCCGTACCTCGACGATTGGCTCATAAAAGCCAATACTTTCGACAAATGCGTTCTCCGCACTCACCGCACTATTCAAACCTTACACAACTTGGGATTTACCATCAACTATCCCAAATCTCAACTGCAACCCTCCCACATACATCAATATCTGGGAGCCACCATAAATACTTCCAAGGCCATAGCTTATCCCAGCACAGCCAGGATAGCCAACATACAAAACCTCATCTTAAAATTTCAAACTAAACACTCTCTTCCAGCAAGAGTGTTTATGCAACTGTTGGGCATGATTGCGTCTTGCATCTCCATTGTGCCTCACGCACGACTTCAAATTCGTCCCTTGCAAGAAAGCCTAGCACAACAGTGGAACCAGGCTCACGGACAACTTACCGATCTGGTGTTGGTGGACAGCCGCTCACTGAAGTGGTGGAACACCATCAACCTGTCCAAAGGGCGACCGTTATTAGAGCCTCTTCCACAAGTAGTGCTGACAACCGACGAATCTCTCACAGGGTGGGGACCCCATCTCCTTCAACACACCACTCCGGGCAAATGGACCGCTCAACAGAAACTGCTCCATATCAATCACCTAGAACTTCTAGCGGTGTTCCTAGCAGTGAAATCTTTTCAAGTACATCTAAGGAACAAAACTGTCCTCATCCGCACAGACAACATGACGACCATGTATTGCATACAAAAACAGGGGGGGACACATTCTCTCCAACTGTCCCAACTCGCACAGAACATCTGGAGATGGGCAATTCCCCAAAACATCTACCTGCTAGCGGAACACCTTCCAGGGGTTCACAACCAGATTGCCGATCTCCTAAGTCGACAGACTCAACAAATCCATGAATGGGAATAACACCCCAAAGTCCTACTCCCATTCTTCCAAAAATGGGGCCAACCAGACATAGACCTGTTCGCCACACACAAACGCAAAATGCCCAACCTTCGCCGCCAGGTTTCCACACCCACAGTCGAAGGGCAATGCAATATGGATGAACTGGACAGGCAGATTTGCGTACGCTTTTCCGCCTCTCCCACTCATTCCATTTGTGGTACGCAAGCTCAAACAACCGTCTCTAAAACTGATTCTAGTAGCTCCCACTTGGGCACGTCAACCCTGGTTCACAACACTTCTGGAACTATCGCTAGTTCCACATCAAAAACTGCGCCTTTCTCCGGCCTTATTAACCCAGAACCATGGAGAAATCAGACACCCAGATCCACAGCAACTGAACTTGGCGATCTGGCTCCTGAAGTCTTAGAGTTCGGTTACCTCAACCTCCCACCAGACTGTATGAATATCCTAAAAGAAGCTAGAAGACCTACTACTAGGGCATGTTATGCTGCAAAATGGAAAAGATTTGCCATTTACTGCACTAACAATAATATACGTCCACTGGATGCTTCCATCCAAAACATAATTTGCTACTTGCTACACTTGCAAAGATGCAATTTAGCGTATTCCTCCATACGTCTACACCTGGCAGCGTTAGCAGCCTACCTACAAAATCGACAACACTTGTCACTATTCAAGGTACCAGCCATCAAAGCCTTCATGGAAAGTCTCAAAAGAATTATTCCTCCCAGATTACCACCTTCTCCAGTGTGGAATCTAAATATTGTTCTAACAAGGTTCATGGGCCCTCCATTTAAACCTATGCACAAATGCGAACTGCAATTTCTTACATGGAAAGTGGCTTTCCTTATCGCAATCACATCCCTGCGAAGGGTAAGTGAGATACAGGCCTTAACTATTGAAGAGCCATTCCTACAACTACATCGTAGCAAAGTGGTTCTTAAGACAAACCCAAAATTCCTGCCAAAAGTCATTCCCCTTTCCATCTTAACCAATCAGTCGAGCTGCCAGTCTTCTTCCCTAATCCAGACTCCGTAGCTGAGAGCCCTTCATACTTTAGATGTTAAAAGAGCCTTGCTTTATTATATCGACAGAACCAAACCCTTTCGCAAAACCAAACAACTGTTTGTTGCTTTCTCTCCTCCACATAAAGGCAACCCCATCTCAAAATCAGGTATAGCCAGGTGGGTAGTTAAATGCATCCAAATGTTACCAAAAGCTAAACGCACTCTTACAGTTCCCCCTAGAGCGCACTCCACACGTAAAATAGGGGCTTCCATGGCATTCTTAGGGAATATTCCCTCAGAAGATATTTGCAAAGCAGCCACATGGTCTACCACACACACCTTCACTAAGCATTACTGTGTTGATGTGCAATCCAAACAAGCTTCCGTAGGCCAAGCTGTCCTAAAAACTATTCCAAACTGCTGCAACAGATACAGGTGACCACCGCTAGGGGAGACACTGCTATATAGTTTATCCTAAGTGTGTGATCTGCAGCTCATATGCCTCGAACGGAATATGCTACTTATTAGTATGCATCTGTTCTTGGCATGTAGAGCTGCAGAGCCACACACGCCCACCCACCTCCCCGGGACCTGTATCTGTTCCAGCATTGTCTTAATTAGACATTACACATGGACATCCTTTCTCTTTATTCTTACACACTCCATTTCCCATCATGGCGAAAAACAATCTGAGGATGGAGTGGATGCCCATGCGCACTGTTGTCCAGAGGAGGAGTCGCCTATCTCGTGACCAAAAGGCTTCTTCCGAAGACGACAACAACCTGCAAGCATCCGAGCCCAACACCAGATGGCGATCTTATCCTAAGTGTGTGGCTCTGCAGCTCTACATGCCAAGAACAGATGCATACTGGTAAGTAGCATATTCCTTAATGCAATATAGGGAACTTATTTGACATGCAGTTGTGTGCTTATACATAAGCTCTACTCTCGATACTGATTAATACAAGGAGCAAGTCTTGGTGGGGGAGGGGGTTGTTCTTTAAAATGGGCGCATAACTTGAAGGCTTTTCCTCCTTTTTGCACCCATAGATCTCCAATCTGGCTGTGTCTTGACATAGGGTGTTGCATTAGCTTGCCAGATGCTGATGTTTTAGTTGGCTAGAGGAGTGTTGGTTGCTAGCCTTATTGACATGGCATATTTTCAAGATGTGGGACGGCAGAATTAGCGATTGCAGTTTAAGTGCTGGGGATACTATTTGTTGGTCTTTGGGTCATGTGGTGGCATGCAGAATGCTCTTTATGTAGAGTATGTTTGTACTGAATCACGATCAGAAGAATGGTGCTGCTACCTGAACTATTGCAGGAGGGAGGTGGATTTGTGATCAGTTTGATAATGTGTAACTGAGAGAATCTTTGCTTCTACTTTTGTATACTTTGGTGATGGTTGACCTTTTAGTACGTGGCTTTAGTTGTCTGAGGGGCTGGGAGCTGCAGGTTTGCAGGGTTATCTTTAGTTTTTTCCTATTTGCATACTGAGTTCTTTATTATGCCAGGAATGTGGTTTCAAAAATTGAACTTTCCAGATGGCTCATGTCTTCAGGGTGAGATAGAATGGATGCAGGTGGAGACTGCATCCTCTTCGCTTTTGTTTACGGATTATTTCTATCCTACTACAAAGTGTTTCATTTGAGAGTGGTGATAGAGGCAGTCCTAAGAGGATTGATATGATTTGGTGGAAAGTGGTTTCCTGTTGTGGGTGACTGGGAGTCACGGTGATAGCATGAAGTTGCAAAATGATCTCACCTGTCCAGTGGCAAGTGCTAGCTTTTGCTTGTCAATGGATTGAATTGAGGGCACCGGTTAGCTCCTGACTGCTAGATTTGTAACTAGACAGTTGTTGCATTGCTTTTGATGTTGCCATCACCTACTGTTAAGGTCTATTATCCAGTGAGAAATTAGAAGCTAAAGTGCTTTGTACCTTTCCCTTAACAGTAGTAGAACGGACAGTATTCATGACCAACTTGAATTAAAATGCTTTCTTTGCTGCTTAAACCATATCAACGGAGGAAATAGTTAATACTCACATTTCCACTGGCAAGTTTACTTGTGATTAATTCACATGCATATGCAAAATTGTTGTGCAGTGCGTAAACCAAGAAATCAGAAGAATGTAACTACCTGGACCTCTAGCTTCTGTCAGGAATTAACATGTTTAATTTATCAACAATGAATACCTTCGCATTGCCTTACACTTACTACAAACCACAGATCCAGACTGCAATAGAGTCCTTGAATCGTGGGTGGGAAGCACAAAACTGCATGACTGTGAAGCCATGCCAGTGGCAGAGTGAACGCCATATAAATATGTATTTGAGCACAAAGTGGTGGCTATTCTAGAATGTAGCTGTTGGAATCTCGATAGGATAACTTGTGGTACCTTTGCTGTGCCTAAGAAGTAAACTTGGTAAGCTCTTTAAGCCAAAGTATTCATATGTACCAGACCTTTCCAATTGGGTCGCCAAGTTGTGGTGAGAATGTCAACAGGCACTACACGTAGAAGCTACTAAGGGTGAACTCTGAACTCTAGGGAAGGAACAGTCTAGGAAGGAAGGCTGGGTGTATCTAAGAAAAAATAGGTGCAATTTATGTAATTTATGTTAAGTAGTTGGCAGAAGGAAGTCTGGTTCCCATACCTGGATACATTACCAAATCGTTTGATCTGATGTGAAGTATTAAGATTATGAATTGGTATTAACTCCTGGACGATAAATGAGAAGGTATAAATAGAAATGATGCAACCTGATGGCAAATGTACATGTATGATAGGCACAACATGTGATATTTTGCATATATTGGTGGACTGCTCAAAGGTGTTAGCTCTGCGGAAACAGTTTTTAAGTCCCATCTTTTTAAAATATAGTATTGGAACCCATGCACATGCTGTAGAACTTCTTGTAGATATGCTAAACCTTGACATTGCAATAGCTATTGGGAGATATATGAATACTTTAAAAAGGTTTTTTTATGGAGAAATTAATCTGAAGATTGAAAGCCGTGATAGAATTGGTATTCATCGCTTTATCTGATAAAAAAAGTTTTTTTAGATAGGATAATTTTTATTAGGAATTCTTATAATTATATTTAAAAGTATTTATTTTATACATGGGTGTGACTATGATCTATATACTGAATAATTGCGAGTGGAAATACGTTCTGTTCCCTTCTTGCAGGATATCTATTTTAATGGTAACCGTTGATGTAATTTGTCATATTAGAATATGAAGAACAAAAAATCTACGTGCCTCCCGTAAAAGCAGAAGTTGGTCAAGTGCTTTCTTTCTCATGCCATGTTGTAGACTTACTATAGTTTTCCCCATTGGGTGAAGTGTTTGCAAACCATTTACAGATGTGCAAAAGAAGCCTTTTGGGATTTTTTTAATTGGCAAGTTCACTAAACCCACTGCTTATCACTTCATCTGGCCTTGTTTCCTCGTGTTCGCAGGGCAGTTTTTCTGTCTGATCTGATTTGTTTGTTTTTGTCTTTCTTTTATAAATAAGTTGCAAACCCAGGTTGGCTAAGACTGGTAGTGTGAGCATAGATTCACAAAAGGTAGATTTTATTTATAAAGTTTTATATAGCGCGAACAAGATCCCGAAAGATATCCGAGCGCTTTACGGTAGTATGAAGGAGAGGACATGAGTGAGGTATCAACATCAATTGAGAAAGGAAAATACAGTAAAGTGATGAATGCAAACAACAAAAGGGGGTGAAAATATGCAGTAAAGAGGAGCCATATCAAATGGAGGTAACCCTGGAGATAGCAGCAAAGTCAACCACTCAAGTGAGCCTAGCCACTTAAGGTAGGAATGTGATCATCCGAAATCTCTTAGCTTCCATTTTGAACTCAGTCGTCGAGGAGAGTCTGCATATTTCGGTGGGGGAGAGTTCCATATCTTTGGGGCAGCACCAGAGAAGGCTCAGTGATGTTCTTTTTGCTAAGGATTAGAGGTTTCAGGAGGAAAGTTGTGGTGCTTCTTGAAGCGCTCTCCCCACAGGATAGTTCAAGTTTTTGTACCTGGGAGTCTTGAAGTGGATGGCTTTGTGCACTAGAACTGCAATCTTTAGCTGAATTCATGCTTCAAAGGGTAGCCAATTGAGAGATTTTAAGACTGGGGGTATGTGCTTGTTTCATTTGGAACCTGTCAGCAGTCTAGCCGCAGTGTTCAGTGAGGCCCTTAATGGAGCCAGGGCATATTTGGGAAGGCCGCAGAGGGTAGCACTGCCATAGTCTAGCCTCAGCAAGACAAGCGCTTGGACCACCTGCTTGAAATTCCTTTGTGGAAGGAAAGGTTTGGTATTTCTGAGAGTCCTCAAGTGGTTTGCTCCCTTACATACACTGCTGATATGAGTATTCATATTCAGGTGCTTGTCCAAGGTAACTCCGAGAGATTTGGCGGAGTCTATGATCGACGTGCAGTTGAAGGCAGTGAGGTGAGTCAGCCAGAGATCTAGCTTGGGTAGGTGGTTCGGAGGGTAGATGAACAGGAACTCAGTTTTGGAGGTATTGAGCAGGAGATGGTTCTCGGTTAACCAATTCTGAGTAGACGCTAGGATAGTATTGAGTGAGATGTTATCCGGGGATGAGATTTTCAGGTATAGTTGTGTGTCGTCGGCATACATGTGTAAGAGAATGTTTGTGGAGTTTAGTGAGTTAGCAAGAGGTTCCAAGAAGAGGTTGAATAGGATAGGAGAAAGGGCGGACCCTTAGGGACCCCCATGTGAACTGGAGAGGGCTGGGAGAGAATGGTTTGCCTTGACTCTGTGTTCTGTGATGAAGGAGGGATAAGAACCATTGTAGCACCAGATCCGAGAAACCCATTCTGTTTTGCAGGATGGATAGGCGATTGATATGATTAACCGTGTCGAAAGCGGAGGACAGTTCAAGGAGGATAAGTAGACCGGATTCATTTTGGACGAGCATTTTCAGAATGTCATCCATAACGTGTGAGCGGACCGATTCGGTACTGTGCCCCTTCCGAAAACCGGATTGATGCTGGTCTAGAAGTTGATAGTTCTCTGTGAGCACAGAGTTGGGATTGTACACATTTTTCTAGGAGTTTCGCTAGGGTGGGGATGTTGGAGATGGGGCGGAAATTATTGAGATCCATTTTATCAGCTTTTTTTTTTTTTTGTTTTTAAATAGATGATACCTGATCTGCTTTTAGGCAGTCGGGGATCGTGCCTTGAGATAAGGAAGCGTTTACAATCCTAGTCCAGGTGGGGATGAGAATGACCGTGATCTCTTTGAAGATGGCAGGAGGCAGCGGGTCACCAAAGTGGTTGGACGGGTTGATAGTCTGAAGAATTTTGCAAATGTCTTTTTCACTATGGGGTAAAGGAGCTCCATGATGCATTGTTCTTGGTGTTCATGGAGGTCGGGTTGCACTTTTCAAAGAGGTCAGCGGGTGCGGCTGTAATAGAGGAGGGTAATAGGGCCTTCTTGGAAGCGAGGTCAGTGGAGAGGAGTCGAGATTTCTCCGTGAAGAAAGCATCCAATTCTTCGCAGGAGGGAGGGTTGCCTCCCGGGTCTGAGAGGTTTGGACCAATAACTGATTGCTGTTTGACCAATTCAAAAAGTTTCTTGGGGTGGTTTGCTGCTTGGTCTAGTTGTAATCTGAAATAGTCCGCCTTGGCTTTCTTGATCTGCTTGTTGTAGAGGCTCCTGATATCTCTAAGGAGTTTAGTTGGTCTGAGGAGGGGTTTGATCGCCAGGAGCTTTCAGCTGTCCTAAGGTTGCGGCGTTCAGTGTTTAAGTTATAATTCTACCACGGTTTGGATATTTTTGAAGAGGCATGTTGGAGTGGAGCAATGTCATCCATGATGTTGGCCACCGTCACATTGTAGGCGTCAGTGAGTGTTTGCACCTCTACCAAGTCAGCTTGGGAGGAGAGGACGGATTTAAAGTGGGCAGCGAGATCGTTGTGGTTTATTGACCGGAGGTCTCTTTTCCATATCTTTAATTTCAGAGGTTGAGCCTTCTTCAACACCACCTCCCTGTTCATATAAAAGAGGATGCTGTGGTGGTCGGACCAGTCACACAGTGTAATGGAATCTAGGGTGATGGTCTGTTCCTTGGAGATGTCTAGAGTCTCCTTTAGAATGAGTTGGTTGGTAGTTCTAGATCATAAAGAAATTATTTAAGGCAAGAGACTGTGGGGGTCTTTGGGGTTACTCTTATTATGTGCTAGCCTTCCATTTCTTCCACAGTTTGATACATTTTGTTACTTGTTGAGGGTAGTCTAACACCACAAGAGTACATGAAAAGTATAAATTAGAAACCCTAGTGATAAACTAATTTAAACATTAATCGCTTTACTAAATGCCAAATGTTGGATGACCTTCCTTGGTTCCAGAGGGAGTTCATTTCCATAATTGGATACCAATCTGCTGGCAGAATTGTCCTTTGCGTTGCCCCATGGGGCATGGAGGACAGTCACCAGCATGCTATCAGTCAGAGGCCATTGGCTTGCAAATAAATATCCTCCATATAATTGTGTTGCATTTCAGTGAGGCGCGGCTTTTGCTGGTAGTTTGCTCTCTCACAGTTTAAGAGCAGATGCTGGTGTCAATTAACACTACAGTGTGATAGATCTTTAGGCAGAAAGGCACAAAGCCTCCCACGTTAACCAATTGAACACCGGCACCTCTTCATGTATGCTGTTGGACATGCAATCATTTTTGGCACAGTTTACAGCAATGTAAATTGTGACGATTTTATTAAGTAACACAGGAAGTATTTTCTGAGTGTCAAGAATTGGAGGATGATGGAGCGGAGGTGGGGGAGAGAGAGCAAAGGTTAAGGTCTTTAAGACCAATTATTGGAGTTGATTTATTTTTGTTGACCTCTTAACCACCCACCCCTTCCTCTCTTGCTGGCAGATCTTAATGACTGACTTGGGTAAGATGGACATTGTTTCTAGACCTGCTCCATGTTAGCATTGCATGAAAAGTGAGCAGGTCATAAGGGCTAGGCTAACGGGAAGATTAATTTTCTCTACCATACCATGGTCTGAGTTCAATCAGGAAAGTGGCATGAATCCTGATGGTTTTGACTTTCTTCACCTACATTTACCTCAAGAATGCATGAACATGCTGCCCCTTGGGTGTTTTTTCCATTTGTGTATTGCCAGCCCAGTGGTGCTGGGAGTAAGGCACTACCACACCCTTTCAATTTGACTCTGTCCAGTCTGCAAAATTTTTCCACTTAACACTTTCTATGCGAGATGAATAACTTGTGACTAATAGTAAGTTATTTGTATCTTTTGCACTCAAATTACTTGGAAATGCAGAGTTCCTCCCTTGGTGAGGCGTGCACAGCTGTTTAGCATTGCATATCGGTCAGTGTAGGAGGCTGGCTTAGTATATGGTGCACACTAAAGTGAAGCACCTTGCACTAATCCAGGTAACCCTCATTGTGGTGTTAGAGGACTTTCTATGGTTGTCTAAGACCCCCTAAGTTGTAGCTGTGGAGAGCAGCCTTCAGGCTTATCCAGAAGGCGTGTTAAGCAGCTTATTTACCAGATCTAATCCTGTAGTGCAAGTTAAACGAAAAGAACCACACAGTGTGTGTATATATAAAATGTCTATTACACAACACTCAATAAAACATTGGTATATTGTAGGTAGCAGGGTTTCTGTTGCAGTAACCCCCCACTTTTTGCCTAACTACTGATGCACTACTGCCAATCTGGCTCCTACGGCCTGTGTTCTTTCCCAAAACTGTACCTTGTACCCCCAATTGGCACCTCTCTGGCCACGTCAGTCCCTTGTAAAAGGTACCAAGGGCACTGTGGCCAGGGAATACCTCCAAGGGCTGCAACATGTATTCCCCCCCCCCCCCCGTCTGCATGTCTTGATGCAGAACAAAGTCAACATGGCACAGATCCCTGTGGGCAATGCCTACAACCCCCTGCCCTGGCATAGGTCAGCCACCCCTCTAGCTGGGTGCACTATACCAGTGGTGAGGGTACAGGTGCATGAGCCCTGTACCCCTACTGTGTCCAAAACAATTCTTAGACACGAAGTGCAGTAATGTCATTTAGAGTATATGGTGCTGGAGGTTGTCATTACGAACTCCACAGCACCATAATGACTTTACTGGGAAGTTTGGTATCCAACTTCTCCGCACATTAAACCCACACTGATGCCAGTGTGGGATTTTAAGAAAAACGCACTTGGAAATGCCTCATTAAAAATGACCAGCCTCTGGTGGGTTCCCTGACTGGTATACACCAGCCTGCCACCACGAGACATGTTTCTGGACCCCTGGGGTGGGAGCCTTCGTTCCCTGAACCCATAAACAAAGCCTTTACACCTCCCCCAGGCCAGGAAGAGCCATCTGTGGCAGGGGAGCTTCAAAGGCCTTGCTGCCTACGTAATGCGACTCTTCCCCCCCCCCCCCCCCCCCCCCCCCCCCCCCCCGCCCCTCCTGCAATCAGGAGCTGGCCCCCTTTCTGTCTTCCCTCCTTTTCGGAGGGAAAAATTAGCACAACCCAGAAGGTGTGCCCACCCCTCAGGTAGGGGAGGCGATATGAAACCCACTCTTGCACGGCAGGCACTCTCCAATCAGGACTAGGGATTGTGCCCACTCCCCCATGTGGGTTGCGCACGAAAAGGTTGTAGTCACCCTAAGGTCAGTAGCCCATTGGCTACTAACCTCCAGATCCCTAAAACACTCCCTAAATACATTATTTAGGGGTCGTTCCTGAACCAAGAAGGCAGATTCCAGCAACCTACGAAGGAAGGCGCCCAGCAGAGGAGACTGCAGACAAGAACTGACTTAGCCCCAGACCTACTGGCCTATCTGCAGTTTCCAGAGATTCTGCGCCAAAAGTCGCCTTGTCCTGCAGCCAGTGACCTCCAGAACCCGTGGGCCGGCAGGCTGCCTTCAACAAAGACCGGATCTCCTGTGAACAGCAGCTCTGTTCAAAAGAAACTCCAAAGACAGACTGCGGACGAAGAAACCAGACGCCTGGAACCATCACTGCACCCGTCTCCTACAGCCAGAGTTAGAGTGGCCCACTGGTCCCAGCAAGGTCCCCCAGCGCTCCAGAGTCTGAGTCCACTGTGGATTGACCCCTCCTGGACTCCCCGAAGTCACCTGCAGTCTCTGCACAGACCCCCAACTGTGAGTGGAGAGTAAGGTGAAATCTGACCTCAAGACACCCTTGCATCCAGCCACCCTGCGCCGTGGAGAAAAGAACCTGAGGTGCACCTACGTCCCAGAGCCCTCCAACTTACCTGCCCATCAGTTGGTTCCTCCCGGAAGTCTTCCTGGACCGAGCCTGCAGCTAAAAAACAAAACCGAGAATCCCCATTGAAATCAACAGGGCACCCGACTCCAAAGCAGCGGCAATTCGTTCTCCGCTAACCTCCCGGATTCATTCTGCTCCATGCTGGGTAGCGCCGCTCCAGCACAGAGGTTGAGCCTGCATCCTGCACTTGATTGAATACCCCTAGGATCCATCTACTGCCCACTTACCTTACCAGAGTGCATTCAGTTGCCCCTTTACCAGACTGTCACATCCTTCAACCCTGCAGTCTGGATTACTGCAGCATTTTTCTCTCCGCACTATCCGTGATTTAGTAACCATCGTCCTGAAGATGACCTCATATTGAACAGGTCGATACGATGTTGACCACTCCGTGTAAATTGCGGCTTCCATGGGGGTCAATCAGTTCTGCCTAAATCATAATACTTTACTTGTGTTGATCTGTCTTGTATCGTTGACCTCAGAACTACTAGTTTATACTATTTTTCCGCCATTCACGCTATTTTTCACCTTTTGTGTCAGTACACCGTTCACCAACACTAGCACGTTCAGTGCACACCTGGTTGTTATGGTTACTTTAAGGTAAATTGTACTGTAGTGCTGATATGACTACTTCCAAATAACCGCTTATATTCTAAAAAAACCTGCTCTTGGTCTCCCTTTCTTTTCTTTCACTTCCGAAAGTTATTTATACACTTTTTGTATTTGTCTTTGTTAATGATTACCGGTTGAGACATTGTTTTTGTTATTATGCCAAGACTAAGGCACCTTGCCTATTAACGTTTGCGTAAAAACATTTTCTAAGTCTGTCTTTTGTGCAAGGCTAGTGCTGGAGGACGAAGCCTGTAGGTAAGTAAATGTGTTTTCTTTATGGACCATTGAGACACTAGAACATTGATCTTCAATTCCACTCCCTTCAGATGTCGCACCTACTGTTCCTGCTTTATGGTTGTAGTATAGCAAGAGAAAAGCTGAGGCGTGGGTTTGGCATCTTGTGCCAGTAAGGTCCGGTTTCACCTTTTCAGTTAATTTATTTTAGCGAACCATTTTCTTTCATAGTCAGTAAATCTGTCTCAGAAGTCAAGTTAAAAATGAAGTGAAGATGCATTAAGACCAAGTAAATTATTAATTGTTTGTGCCACTTTGAATCGGTCTGGAAAATAAGATTCAATTTGAACCCTCAATTGATAAGTCGTGCACTAGGTCTGCTTGTCCAGTACACTATATAGTTTTTGGAAAATGTTTGTCACGCAGCCTCCAAGGCTTTGGTTGCATGCCGGTTTCTCACTAAGCCTTCAGAATCCGAACCATGTAGCAACTGTTTTTCACAGGTTGGCCTTTCATTGTGTTGCAGATTTAGCATTTGTCATGCAGATGCAAGTGTTGCTTATCTACATTTCATGATTTGTTATCTAGATGAAGATGGTAACAACCAGTGGCCGGAAGCGCTTAAGTTCCTGTTCGATTCAGTCAGCTCTCAGAATGTAGGACTACGAGAGGCTGCATTGCATATCTTTTGGTACGTGACTTGCTTATTGAAGACTCAAAGTAAGAAGTTGATATGCAAGCATTATTTGTGCAAGTTTTCTACACAAGTGGAAGTATATTTGATTTTATTAAATTTCCTTGAAGCAATCTTGAATTCTTACAAAGGGGCCTCCCATTGAATGTGTCTGTAATGATTATTGTTGTAATGGTCATTGATGCAGGGCAGAGTAAAGGGAGCCAGTTTCTCCGGTATTGGGGTGTCTTTCATAGATTCACATGCTTGAATATTCCCCGTCGTCGGAGTGGGAGTCCCACGGTAAATATTATAGCAATATATACAGTCATTATATATGTGTAATCATATATGTGTAATCATATATGTGTAATCATATATGTGTAATCATATATGTGTAATCATATATGTGTAATCATATATGTGTAATCATATATGTGTAATCATATATGTGTAATCATATATGTGTAATCATATATGTGTAATCATATATGTGTAATCATATATGTGTAATCATATATGTGTAATCATATATGTGTAATCGTATAGATATAAGTAGGTGATCAACATCAAGAATGTCCCTATATGAAATCTCCATAGAGATACATGAAGAGAGAAAAAAGACATTCGCAGTCTCTCTGTCATTATGTTGGTCCAAACTACAGCCAATCAGGCGTCAGCTCCCCTCTATGAACCTTCTCCTCAGAGCTCCTCACCTCAGATTTTCTACCGCACGTCGTGTGAAAGGGAGTCTCCTTGAGCTCTGCTCAGTTTTTTCTCTTCAGCATGTCTTCAAGTAAGAAGTCTCGGTTTAGACCTTGTTCCTCTTGTGGAAAGCTACGTTTATATTCAGAAGATCCACACAGTAAGTGTATTTACTGTCTTTACCCGGATCATGAAGTGGGTAAATGTAAATTCTGTAGAACTTTTTCTACAAAAACTCTTAAAGACAGGGAAGGCCGTCTCGTGTTATGGCTCCAGAGACTGAAAAATAAGGATGAAGTGGTTTCTGATGTAGAAAGCTTTACTTCTGGCCGTTCCCACACAGCCTCAAAACGCAGTAGTGTACAAGATCTTCCTTCTCCTTTCCTTAAGAAGAAGAAAATGTCTGTCTATGACATCTGTCTCTGTCTATGACATCTGCCATGTCCTCTTCCATGGCTACTGCGATATCGCCCAGGAGACATAGTTCTCAGGCTGCTGAGGCATCGACTTGCCAATTTTCTGGGAAAAAATTGGCTTCATCGTCGACGAGACTTCCGACAACGAAATCCGCCGTTTCCTGCTCGTCGACAGTGACTCTGACGACGACGTCAGCATCAGTCGTCGACGGCAGTCCCGTCGACGTTAACGTAGTTGACGATTATCAGTACTATAAAGACTGTGTCGTCAGTGTTGCCTATTGCATCGTCGTCGACGAAGAAGGAAAAGATCTCGTTGACGCTACCATCATCATCGTCGTCAGACTGCAAAATCTGTCTTGTCGATTGATGCGTCGACGAGTGCTCCGTCGACGAAGAAAAAGAAGTTCTCTTCCAGGGGATCCTCATCAAAGTCATAAGCATTAGAATATTCCCGCCCATGTGCGGGATCCCGGAAACAGTATATTATATGTGCCCCACTTATATATATCCATACATATATACCTATATGTATACACAAGCAATTGCAGCCCATAAACCCTAGAGCTGAATCATGCTGTAAGGAATTTCCACTATACATAAGAAAATAGCATTATAAACACGAGAAACAACATTATAACTTGTTTAGAAACTGTTTTAATGCTTAGAAAACAGCAGAAATTCTTAGAAAACACTGAAAGCATAGGAAGCTCCCAGGCTGCATTGCAAATACCCAGTCTAAAAAGACTGAAAAGCTAACTAATAGCTGCATAGCAAAAAACTGACACCGTGCCTTTAAGGCACACCTGACCCCCACCTTCCCATCATGCCTCAGGGGTGGCAGTTAGGTCAGTTGTTCTTTCCGGCTCCTTCTGAAAGGATCCTGG
Source organism: Triturus cristatus (assembly GCF_964204655.1). NCBI lineage: Eukaryota > Metazoa > Chordata > Amphibia > Caudata > Salamandridae > Triturus > Triturus cristatus. The sequence continues at coordinate 695,493,086 of NC_140591.1, forward strand.
CAACAAAGCTCCACTTTTTTCTGAGTTTGTCAGAAAATATTGTCTGTTTTTCAACTGTTTTTTCCCTTACTTCGACGTTTTACATCTAAGAAAGTAAGAGGCTGTCTTTTTTAGGCAGTTTTGGGCATTTTTTCCAACTTAAAATGCCATCTCTTTTCGATCCTTGCCCTGCTTGTGGGAAGAAGAAGGCCAGGACTGACTCTCATAGGGTCTGTATCCTGTGTCTACCGGAGGATCATGATTCCAAGACATGTACTCACTGCCAGAGCCTGTCCAAGAGAACTTTGATGGACAGAGAGCGAATTCGCATTTATGGCCTGGCACAACCATCCAGAGGGTGATCTCCGGTGAGGAAGGGCTCCAAGAGGCCTAGAGATACATCTAGAAGCAAGTCCTCGAGTCCTTCCGCCTCAGCGTCTGGATCGGCGCTGAGGAAAGATGTTCCGGTAGGTCGTGTTTCCAAGAAGAGACTTTCGACAGCGGGCTCGCCGACGAGAGCAGGTACGTTGTCGACGTCGAAGTCCAGACCGCCATCGTCAACTCGGCGACGATCGGCGTCGAGGAGCAGGGAACCTCCGCCGTCGTCAACCAAGCGACGATCGGCGTCGAGGAGCAGAGAACCTCCGCCGTCGCCAACCCAGCGGCGATCGGCGTCGAGGAGCAGGGAACCTCCGCCGTCATCTCGACGACAATCGGCGTCGATGAGCATGGACCCTCCGCCGTCATCAACCAGGCGACGACCGGCGTCTGAGTGTCACCCCTCTGTCGTCGAGGGCACGATCCCCTCCGTCGTCGCGGCTCCATCAGCGTTTGACGTCGAGAGCAGAATCCTCGCCGTCGTCATCCAGACGGCGTTCGGCGTCGAGGTTGCCATCCGCGTCGACGTCGAGAGTGGCGGCATCTCCGCCGGCGTCCCCACGGCGTTCGGCGTCTAGGGAGAGAGGGCCTCCGTCGTCGGCTTCACATCGCCATTCGACGTCGAGGCGGCGTTCTTCGCCCACTGAACATGGCCGCTGGTCCACATCGAGGCGTCGTTCGATGTCGAGAGAAGAGTCCCGGCGAGAAAGAAGGCGACGCCACGGATCGACGTCAAGACCACGCTCGACGTCGAGACAGGCCTCGGACAGGTCGGTGGTCCTGGTGACAGTCTGCTTCGCCCCATTCCTCCTCTCACTCAGGGGCATCTCCACAACCGACAATTCCACGAGAGCCTGCCAGCCAACCCCGTAGGTCTTCCCCCTCAGACTCGAGGGACCATTTCTCTGTCGCCCAGATGGCTGCTGCCAGCACATAATTGGCAGGACTCAGGGGCTACAAGGAGGCTGCGGGAATATGTCAGTCAAGTGCATGACTCTCCGCTGCAACGGCTGGTGGAGGCTGTGGACAGAGCTAGTCCTCCCAGACCAGCACGTCCGAAGTCGCCTGACAGCCGGCGACGCAGATCGCGCTCCCCCAGGCGGGAGGGGCATTCATCCGGATCACGGGCCACGGGCTCGTGATCATCGCCGGAAGCGGAGGTCACCATCATCGTCCTCTTCCTCGTCCACCAGGTCCTCCATCAGGGACTATTCACCCACGCTATCGGGCAGCCCAGTGTCCAGGGTCTCGCCCATAGACGACATCAACACCTACCAGGAGGTGCTGCAGAGGGGAGCGCAGAAGTTTGGGATTGAGATGTCAGTCCCCCAAGTCACCACGTCGGTGATTTTTGAAACACTTCACCAGAAGTCTGCCTCTCGTCCACTACTGCCTTTGGTCCCAGGAATCATGGAACCCGTCATGGACACCTTCCTCACCCCGGCGACTGTCAAAGCGGTTCCGGCTCGTATCCTCAAAAAATACAAGCCAGCTACCTCTGATCCTGTCTTTGTGAAGATGGACCCGCCTGCGGACTCCGTAATAGTGGCGGCTGCAAGAAAGGGTCAGACGGCGTCGACCTCCTCTTACGTTCCTCCAGATAAGGAGAGCAGAACCCAGGACTCCTGGGGACGCAGGGCCTGCTCTTCCGCGGCGGCTTCCCTCAAAATCTCCAGCGCGGCGGCGCTGTTGGGCAGATACGATAGGGCTCTCTGGGACTCGATGGAGCGATTCAAGTCCAAGCTCCCCAAGGAGGACCAAAAGGACTTCGAAGAGATTGTCACTGAAGGGGCTCTGGTGGCTAATCAGTCGATTAGCGCGGCGGATGGTGCGCTACTCTCAGCCCATTCTTACACACACGGCGTGTGCGCCAGGAGGTCGTCCTGGTTGCGGCTGACGGGGCTCAAGCCAGATGCGCAGCAACGGATTTTAAACCTCCCGTTCTCTGGCACCTCCCTCTTCGACACTCACACGGATGAGGAGATGGGGCGCATGAAAACTGAACTGGACACCCTCAAAGCTGTGGGCTTGGAGAAGAAAAAGGAATTCAAGCGCAGTTTTCGACCCACCCAACGCAAGGGGCCTCAACAGAGGGTTCAAACCCCTCAGTGGTCTCAGAGTAAACCCCAAGGAAAATCGCAGTTTCGAGGTGGAAAATCCGGCAGGGGCAGAGGTGGACACCAGCAGCAGTCCTCCACTGCCACAAGAGTAGGAAAGTCATGAGCTGTGGCTTCCTCTACGACCGTTGCCCACTCCAGTGGGAGGAAGTGCGTCACAACATCTAGCTGAGTGGGACAGCATCACAAAAGATCGCTGGGTGCTGAATATCCTGCGAAATGGATATGCGCTACGTTTTCGAGCGCATCCGAAAGACATCCCGCCAAAAAGGTCCCGTCCTCGCCACTTAAAACTGCTACAACAGGAGGTGAGGGCCCTTCTGCAAAAACAGGCCATAGAAAAAGTTCCTCCTTCACAGGTCGGAAAAGGAGTGTACTACCTTGTGCCCAAAAAAGATCAAGAGCACACGTTTCGGCCGATTCTGGACCTTCGTCTCCTAAACCAAGTCATCGTCAAGGAGAAGTTCCGTATGTTGGCGCTTCATCAAATATGTCCACATCTGCAAGTAGGGGATTGGATGTGTTCGGTGGACCTCCAAGATGCGTACTTCCACATTGCAATCGCGAAACATCACCGCAGGTACCTGCGGTTTGTGGTCGGAAGCAAGCATTATCAGTACAAAGTCCTTCCATTCGGCTCCGCGAGTCTTCACCAAATGTATGGCAGTGGTGGCGGCCTGCCTACACAAGCAGGGTCTGTTCGTCTACCCTTACTTAGACGACTGGTTGCTGAAGGCTCCATCCCAGCAGCAGGTGAAGAAAGACTTCCAGATCTGTCTGAGACAGTTGCACGCTCTCGGCCTTCATGTCAACATGGCAAAGTCCGTGCAGCAGCCCACTCAGTCCATCCACTACCTTGGCTCCGTTCTGGACACAAGCGTGGGAAAAGCGTATCCTTCGGGGGAGAGACTGTCTTCAATGAAGCGGAAATGCAGGCTTATGCAGCAGATGCATGGCGTCCTGCATTTTTCTCATTCCCAACGCCAGACTGCGAATGAGACCTCTGCAGCAAGCTCTAGAGGACCAATGGGATCAGTCCACAGGCCGTTGGGGAGATCGAATCTCTCTCTCTCTCTCTCCCAGGTGGCGAAATCTTCCCTTGCATGGTGGACTCGTCAGGACAATCTGATGGTGGGAGTCCCGTTTCACCAGCCACTTCCGGTGCAATCGGTGGTGACAGATGCATTGCTGCAAGGTTGGGGGGCCCACATGGGGTGCCTCCAAATACTGGGTCAGTGGTCTACAAAAGAGCAGGGCTACCACATAAATATGCTAGAACTTCGGGCAGTCCACCTTGCTCTAAAGGCGTTCCTCCCAGCAATCCAGGCCGATTCAGTCCTGGTGCAGACCGACAACACCACGACCATGTTTTACCTGATCAAACAGGGCGGGACTCAGTCACGCCCCCTCTCCCTGGAGGCACAGGCGATCTGGCACTGGCTGCTCGCCCGGAACCTCTCGGTAGTGGCAGTGCACCTTCCGGGGGAGTTGAATATCAAGGCAGACGCACTCAGCAGGCACTTCGATCAGCCAGACTGGGTGCTGCACGACGAAGTGGTGGCAGACCTGTTCCATTGTTGGGGTCGTCCAGAAATCGATCTGTTTGCAGACGACAAATTCAAAATGCCACGCCTTCGCGTCCAGATTCCACCGTCCAGGGACCAGGGGGAATGCTCTTTTGATGGACTGGTCAGGGACATTTGCCTATGCCTTTCCGCCCCTGCCTCTGATTCCGAAGGTGGTATCCAAGCTGCTCAGATCCGACATGAAGATGATCCTCATAGCTCCGGACTGGCCGCGCCAGTGGTGGTACCCGGACCTTCTCCATCTCAGTGCGGCCTCACAGGCGACTGCCTTGCAGGCCGGACCTGCTGTCCAAGATGGGCGGGAGGATTCTGCATCCCAACCTTCCCTCACTGAACTTAACAGCATGGCTCCTGAGGTCCTGCAATACAGACATTTAGGTCTACCACCTGACTGCATGCATATTCTAAAAGAAGCGAAGCGACCCTCCACGAGAGCGTCTTATGCATTTAAGTGGAAGAGGTTCTTCATTTGGTGTAGGGAGAATCACCTTGATCCTACAAAGGGGCAGGAGGACGTCATCCTTCCTTACCTTCGGCACTTAGCTAGATCAGGCTTGAAGTATGCATCCATCAGGGTCCATTTGTCTGCCATTACAGCTTCCAGGAGGTCTCCCAGTCAACCTTCCTTTTTCCAGATGCAGGTGGTCAAGGACTTCTTACAGGGGTTGAAGAAAGTTTACCCCCCTGTTCGAAACCCTTCTCCTCCGTGGGAGTTGAACTTAGTGTTGTCCAAGTTGATGGGCCCACCTTTTGAGCCGATCCACAGAGCTTCCTTACAGCATCTGTCTTGGAAGGCCGCTTTTCTGGTAGCCATTACATCGGCACGCAGAGTAAGCGACATCCAGGCGCTCTGTACTAAAGAGCCGTACACAGTTTTTCACCAGCACAAAGTGGTCTTAAGGGCACATCCATCTTTTCTCCCTAAGGTAGTGTCTGATTTTCATATTAATCAGTCCATTTCTCTGCCATCCTTCTTCCCGAATCCAGCGACCCCGGCTGAGCGGTCGCTCCACTCCATAGACCTCAAGAGGGTACTTAAATTCTACCTGGAAAATACCAAAGGCATTAGGAAGACGGATCAACTGTTTGTCAACTATGGCGCCATGAGAACAGGCTTCCCAGCAGCTAAGCGATCCATTTCCAGATGGATTGTTTCCTGCATTACCCTAGCCTACCAGCTGGCGGAAAGGCCCTTACCTTTGGCCCCTAAGGCTCATTCTACTAGGGGGGAAAGCGGCCACAGTAGCTTTCTTGCATGACGTTCCAATGGCAGAGATCTGCAAGGCAGCCACTTGGAAATCGTTCACACCTTTACCAGGCACTACTGCCTCGAATCCGATTCCAGGGCGGATGCCCAAGTAGGCCAAGCCTCCTTGAGGAACCTTTTTGGGTAGCTGGGTCTATCTAAGCATACTGTTCCTTCTCTGTTTTCTTTCCTTTGCCCGCAGGGGGATTAGGTGAGGCTCGCTATTCTATTCTAATGCTTATGACTATTGATGAGGATCCCCTGGAAGAGAAGGATTAGTTACTTACCTGTAATCCTAGTTCTCTTCCAGGGGTATCCTCATCAAAGTCATAAGCAACCCTCCCGCCTCCCCGGGCAAAGGTGTGATCGTTTTCAGAGGTTATTTCTTTGTGCCATGACTTTTCAGTCTCCGCAAAGAACAACTGACCTAACTGCCACCCCTGAGGCATGATGGGAAGGTGGGGGTCAGGTGTGCCTTAAAGGCACGGTGTCAGTTTTTTGCTATGCAGCTATTAGTTAGCTTTTCAGTCTTTTTAGACTGGGTATTTGCAATGTAGCCTGGGAGCTTCCTATGCTTTCAGTGTTTTCTAAGAATTTCTGCTGTTTTCTGAGCATTAAAACAGTTTCTAAACAAGTTATAATGTTTCTCGTGTTTATAATGCTATTTTGTTATGTATAGTGGAAATTCCTTACAGCATGGTTCAGCTCTAGGGTTTATGGGCTGCAATTGCTTGTGTATACATATAGGTATATATGTATGGATATATATATATATGGGGCACATATAATATACTGTTTCCGGGATCCCGCACATGGGTGGGAATTTTCTAATGCTTATGACTTTGAGGATACCCCTGGAAGAGAACTAGGATTACAGGTAAGTGACTAATCCACCTTGTTGTCGTTCCCGTCGACGATGGTTCCGTCGACGATGGTTCCGTCGACGAAGATGCCGACAGAGACCTCTGTGCTTTCAACCCCGTTGACGGCAATCTCATCTGTGAAAATAGAGATTAAGAGGACAACTTCTGCGCAGAGGTCAATGAATACAAATATTTCTTCTGTGCCTTCAGCGACTACTTCGTCCTTTGCCGCTGTGCCTTTGTTGCCGTTGCCTCCAAGTGGTCAACAGAATGTTAGGTGAGGTCATACCTTTAGATGATTCCCAACTTCCTTCACCTTTGTTCGCAACTGATTCAGATCAAGAGTCAGGAGAAGGTTTACCTGAATCGTTCGGGACGGCACACATTCCATCAGATTTAATAATAAAATGCCAGGATGAAAGTAGTGAGGACGAGGAACGCTTTTATCAGGAAGAAATTCCTACGGAAGGACAAACTGTGACATTACCATTGTCGCTTATTACAAATCTCCAACTCATGTTGGATGATTATAATCGGCGTTTTCCTTTATCACCACAAGAGTCTGTAGTTCCAGTGGTGCCAACACCTGTGTCGGAGCCAGTGCCGGTTAGAACACCTTCAGTTCCGCTGAGACAATCATCGGCTCGGACATTAATTCATCATGACAGTGATGAGGAGGTTCCTCAAGACAAGGAAGATGGTGAGATCCTGGATGATGGTGGCAATGGTGATGATGATGATATGGCGGAGTGGGATGACTACCATGCCCAAACACCATCTCCCTCTCCTGTAGTACCTGGAGACTCACCACCTGTCGACATTGCAAGTTTTCACCAGTTGATGGATAGAGCGGCCCAACGGTTCAAATTAACAACGGAACATAAAGAAGAGTATTGTTTTCTTTATGATTTTAAAAATCAGCCTTTCAAACAGACGCATACAATCCCTATTATCGAGTTCATTTGGGATGAGGGCAAAAAGATAATGAAGACACCAAATAGCCTTCCGGCACAGGTACCTAGGTTGGAGAAAAAGTATAAATCGCCAGTAGGAGCTCCAGCATGCCTCACTGGTCAGTCAAAACCAGATTCTGTATTTAACAGGCAGCGCAACGTCGGGCTAGAAACCCTGCATCTACAATCACTGCACCACCTGATTGTGATGGACGTCGCTTGGATGCCATAGGGCGAACATTTTCATCAATGGCTTCCACCACTGTAAGAGCGGCTAATGCCTTAGCCATTTTAGGTCGTTACGACTGTCAAATATGGGTGGATATAGCGGCTTTGGTTGAAATGTTACCTGAGGCATCTAGGATTGAACTGTGACGCTTCTTCAAGAGGGAGAGAGTACATCTGCAGAAATAATCGACTGTGCAGTGGACATCGCTTGTACAGGTTTCCGTCAACTCGCTGGAGCGGCGGTATTGCGCAGGCAAGGTTGGTTGCGCTCTACATCTTTTCGCAAGGAAGTGCAGGCAAAAATATTGGATATGGCATACGACTGAGAATCTTTATTAGGAGATCATGTGGATGAAGCTCTCCAATCGATCAAAAAAGAGAGACTGCTTGCTCTCTAGGTACATTGCAATTTAAAAAGCAGCCATTTCGGGGTGGACGCGGCACCTCTAATTTTCGGAGAGGAAGCAATCAATACCGACCATACAACCAGGGTTCCAATCGGTATACCTACAATCAGCTACAGTCCTCTCGGCAGCAGTCTTCCAAAAATTACAGAACAAAATCCTCGTACAGAGGTTCCAATCCCAAAAGACAATGACTTCTGTCAGTTCCAGAAAATTGGAGGTCGAATCTCACTGTGCCGTTCTCAATGGTCCTCCATAACAAAGGACCGTTGGGTTCTGGACATTGTAGAAAAAGGTCACACGTTGGAGTTCATCGAATTTCCCCCACCCACGCCACCTACCGGACCACCGCCGGCGCATATCGAAGAACTTTTTCATCAAGTTCAACTGTTAATACGCAAGGGAGCCATAGAGGTGGTACCAAGATCTCAAAGAGGGAAAGTATTTTATTCCCGATTCTTCCTTATCACCAAGAAGAATGGGGAATGGAGGCCAATACTAGATCTGAGGGCCCTCAACAAGTATCTAAAGAAACAATCTTTTCGTATGTTGACGCTTGTCGAGATCTTGCGTTTACTCTCACAAGGAGATTTCATGGTGACTATCGACCTCCAAGATGCATATTTTCATATCCCCATACTTCATCGACATTGGAAATTTCTACGCTTTCGAGTAGGTCGAAAGGATTTCCAGTTCAAGGTGTTACCATTCGGTCTACGATCTGCCCCTTGAGTGTTCACAAAAGTGCTCGCTCCTGTGGTAGCTTTCCTACGTCTCCAGGGTGTTCAAATCTTTCCATATCTGGACGACTGTCTCCTAAAATCACAATCGGAAAATCAACTTCTACGGGACACACGTCTTTGTCAAGAGGTGTTTCGCTCCTTAGGACTATCCATAAATGCCATAAAGTCCCCTCTACAACCCTCTCATCGCAGGGAATTTCTAGGAGGAACACTGGATACAGTGTCAACGAAGGCGTTTCTCTCCCAAGACAGTCTTCAAAGGATTCTTCTACTGGTGTTCCTTATAAGATCAAAAAGGTCCGTTTCAGTAAGACTATTAAAGTCATTTTTGGGGATGGCGTCATCATGCATTAACTTCATCCCTCATTTCAGATTAAAGCCACAACCAATCAGGAGGAACTAGACGTCCAATGGCGTAAAGTTACTGGGTCGTTCAACGACGTTGTAAACGTCACAGACCGTATGGACTCGGCACTCAAATGGTGGACACAACCATTAAATTTAACAAAAGGAATTTCATTTCTGTCGGTAGTGCCAGACATGACAATAACAGACGCCTCTCTAGAAGGATGGGGTGCTCATTTGGAGGATTTCTCAGTAAAGGGGAAGTGGACGATGTGTCAAAAAACCTGGCACATCAACAGGTTGGAACTCATGGCTATATTTCTAGCTCTCAAGTCGTTCCTTCCTTTAATCCAAGGAGAAACAGTCCTAATACAGACGGACAATACAACCTGCATGCACTACATCAACAATCAGGGCGGAACAAAATCTCCGAAACTGTCGCGACTAGCTCAGTCGATCTGGGATTGGTCTCTCGACCATCGCATCACAATTGCAGCAGTTCATCTACCAGGGGTATCTAATATCTTAGCGGATTCTCTGAGCAGGTCCTCCTCGTCGACCCACGAATGGGAGTTACATCAGCCGACTCTAGAGATGATATTTCGACGATGGGGTCGTCCACAGCTGGATCTCTTCGCCACACCGGAGAACCGGAAATGCCGAGATTATGCTAGCTGGCATCCCCATCAAGGGTCACGGGGCAATGCCCTTTTGATGAACTTCTACAATCTGTTTGCCTACGCTTTTCCCCCAATCCCTCTCGTACCTCGAGTTCTGTGGCAGATGCGGAGGCAGCCCTGCCATCTACTGCTCATAGCCCCACGATGGTCTCGACAGGCATGGTTTTCGGAATTACTCCTACTTTCCCAATGTGAACCAAGCCTTCTACATCCTCGTGCAGATCTACTTACAATGAGCAAGGGGAAAATTTGTCATCCGAATCCCTCATCACTGAGCTTATCCGATTGGAACCTGAGCACTGTGAATTTGCCCATCTAGACATTCCACAGGACTGTAGAAACATCTTGGCTCAGGCGAGGGCCCCTTCTACGGTGAAAACGTACAAGTTGAAGTGGAGGAGATTCTGCCATTGGTGTGCATCTACTGGGGTTCATCCAATTCACTCTACACCAGAACAATTGCTGCCGTTCTTCTTACAATTGGCCAAGTCCGGACTGTCTCATGCAACCTTGAGAGTTTTTCTGGCGGAAATTTCTCGTTTGTCAGGATGGTTCAACTTCCCTTTGTTCTTCAAGGATAATGCATCAATTCTTCAAAGGGTTGTTTCGTAAATTTCCACCTGTTAGACGCCCTCCTCCATTGTGGCACCTTAACATCGTGTTGGCACAATTAATGAAACCACAGTTCGAACCAATACATAAAATCGATTTGAAGTATCTGACATGGAAGGTGGCTCTTCTTCTAGCACTAACGTCTTCACGTCGGGTCAGTGACATCCACGCTTTTACAATAAATCCTCCTTTCCTACAGTTCAAACCAGAGTCTGTAGTATTACGCACTAATCCAACATTCTTGCCGAAGGTGCCTTCAGATTTTCATATTAACGAACCAGTCATTTTAAAAACTTTCTTTGCTAATCTCTAACGCCTGCGGAGCAAAAGTTACATTCCCTGAATGTGAAACGGTGTTTAAAGTTCTACATCAGCAGAACAGCTTCTTTTCGATAATCTGATCAACACTTCAAAGCTTATGGACGGTTTCACAAGGGACGACCAGTTACAAAACCAACCCTTGCACGTTGGGTTTCAGCAGCCATCGCCTTCTGCCATCAAAAGGCGAACAAGCCTTTGCAGTCGCCAGTGAGGGCTCACTCCACTAGAGCAATGTCATCCTCAACCGCATTATTTGCTGGAGTGCCTTTACATCAAGTCTGCAGAGCAGCTACATGGTCGAGCAGGCATACTTTTACAAGACACTACTGCTTGGCGACTTTAAACGAGGAGGATGCTGCAGTTGGGCAGGCAGTGCTTCGCAATCTTTTTAAATAAGGTGAGCCTCTTCCTTCCCTCCTCCATATTGTTTCCATTTACGTTGAATAATGGTGTCATTTGCACTTATATAGACTTTGAATAACATCATATAGATAAGGATGTTGATTGTCATTACGATTTCAGTTGTCGTATGATTATGGAAACAATGGTAATTGTTACTGCTAGCTATTGTATATTCAAGCATGTGAATCTATGAAAGACACCCCAATACTGGAGAAGAACAATTGTTACTTACCTGTAAACAGGTGGTTCTCCAGTATTGGTGTCTTTCATAGATTCACATGCGAGGCTCCCTTCTCCTCATACACTCTAAAGTCACTCTGGTGCGACGAAAATCTGAGGTGAGGAGCTCGGAGGAGAAGGTTCATAGAGGGGAGCTGACGCCTGATTGGCTGTAGTTTGGACCAACATAATGACAGAGAGACTGCGAATGTCTTTTTTCTCTCTTCATGTATCTCTATGGAGATTTCATATAGGGACATTCTTGATGTTGATCACCTACTTATATCTGTTTTATATGATTACTTATATATATTATGACTGTATATATTGCTATATTATTTACCGTGGGACTCCCACTCCGACGACGGGGAACATTCAAGCATGTGAATCTATGAAAGACTGGAGAACCACCTGTTTACAGGTAAGTAACAATTGTTCTTTCTCTTCACTGGATGCTCCTTTGCTTGAGATGCTTGTCAGTCCTAACACCATCATTTGATTTGTTTAATTGTAGGATATGCTGTTAACAGATTATTCTCCAACCCCAGTGCATGTTTTCATTTGCAATGCTTGTAGCCCAATCTCTACTTTTGCTTGGTATATTGTGTGGGCCATCTACTACTGGTGGCATTCTTAAACCTATATGCTATGCAAATACCATTGCAGATAGTGCTACTTCGAACTTGTTATGTTTTGCAAGTAGTACTCCAGTTATTGCAAACAGTGTCTCCCGGTCTACGATTTCCTGTACTTATTCCTTTGAGTCGACTAAACATTGGTTACATATCCTCCTTAATGGTATCTTCCTTCGATGATGATCCCTTTTGTTTCACTTTTAACTGGATGTTTTTTTTTTCTTTTGTGCTCTGATTAATTGCTGGGCATCTTATCTTGACAACTGTCGTTTGACCGCTTTATCAGCACATAACACTAGTGACTTATAATCTTTCACATCACTACAAAGTAGAAAATGCATAGTATGTGGTCTTTAGGCAATATCCAGTGGCCCCACACTTAGATGTAGGCTACAGTACTTCATCCTAGTTTATTGTTCGGGGGGGGGGGGGGGGGGGTAATGGCTTCTCTGCACGTTCTCCAGCTGCCTTCAATCTTCACATAGTAGCAGGCCTTTGCTGCGTGCTTGAACAAGGCCACTCGTCCCATTTTGATGCAAGTAGCCCTTTTTTAGGTCTCGCCTGACCCAGCGCATGCGCTGGTCTGGCGAGATTTATTGAGGGCTCCAAAAAGTGCTACCAGGCCAGCCTAGAACTACAGTGCATGTGTGCGCGCGCAGCGTTTTACCGTGATTACTTTCACGGCCGCTTTGATGTTTGATCGAGATCTCGATCACTTTCACGGCCGCTTTGCATAGCCAATAGGTCTCGCTTTTGGGACCTTATAAGTATTTAGTTATGCAACTGTTTCATGGCTAAACACTTATGGTCCCAAAGGCGAGACCTATTGGCTATGCCAGTGCTTGTTATGGCTAAGTCTACCAGACGCTACGCTGTCTCTTTGCTAACGACTTCTTGGGGGCAGTCGGAAAACTTCCCTGGGAATGCATTCCGCCCGTTACTTACCACTGAGTTTGTAATTCACATTTACTTGCTTTCTGGCTTCATTTGTTTTAGGCTGTGTCCCTTCCCTTGCCTACTGTGAGAAAGTGGCTCTGTATATACTGTTCCCTAATAGGTACAGGGTGTACAGTCCACAGTCCCCCAGAGGCTGATAGAGGTCAAAGTTAGGTATGACCTTACTCTCAAAAGTGGTAGCTTGGTCGAGCAGTAAGGCAGTACCAGAGGACAGTGTAAAGCATTTATTGTACACACTCAGTCAGCAAATGGTTTCACACACTCAATAACTGAACTCTAGGCCAATGGTTTATATATATATAAAATATATGCTTGTTTTATTTTTAGAACCACAAAGGGGATAAAAATATACTTTCTCAGAATGAGAGGTTGAATATAAATACTTTTGTCTTGAGCAATAAATTTTTGTAAACAGTCACAGTTGGTTGCAATAAACAATCCTATTTCCTAAACATAACAATGCATTGAGCTCAATGGTAAATTCAGGTTATTTGTCATAAATTACTTTTCAGATTACTTTTGGAATTCCAGGTCTGGCTCCTAGATCCAGCCCTGGGTCAGTACTCAGAATCAAGTGATGAAAGTCGACTTAATAACTGATGATTTTTAAATAATATTTAGCTATTTCAAAAGTTAGCACTTAGAAAATATTTCAAGGAAAACATTCAATGGATCTCTATGGCAAGAAATTCAAATTGCAGGTAGAGTACTTTATCGTTACTTTAGTAATCCAGGACTGGGTACCTAGACCCAGGACTGGGGTCCTTATCAAAAACAGGTAAGTAATTTTGTTTGCAGAAATGGTACGATTTTAAAAGAATATTTCAAGTTTGCAAAAATAGACACTTAGAAGAAATTTCACAGAAAAGCAGACAATGGTTTCCTATGGGAGAAAAATGAGTTAGAGGTAAGTATAGTTGTGGACACTTTTCAGAGTCAGGGCTGGGCACCAAGATCCAGCACTGGGAGCTCACCTAGGAGCAGGTGAGTAAATTCGTTTTTGTCACTTGGCTGATTTTTGGTGAATATTTGCAGTTTTGAAAAGTTCACACAGAAGATTTTTGAAGAAAAAGCCAGTCAATGTTACCCTATGAGGAAAATGAAGTTAGCGGTTTAAGGGTAAGTACTCGACTGGCAGAGTTGAAATTCCGGGCATAGGCTCAGGGGTCCCCCAGTGTCAGGTAGGTACAGTTAGTTCACCCTCAGCGGTTTCAGGACGGCCGGGTGCAGAGAGAGTTAGGCCCAATGTTATCCTATGAGGTATAGGGGGGGCCTTGGTTGGTGGCTGCTGTCTCGCAAGCCACGCGGCTGTGGGAGCTGGGCTCCTGGTCACTTACTCAGGGCAAGTGGGGAAGTAGGTTAGTGTAGAGAGTGCACTGCCAGGGCCACTCGGGCGGCTGGGTGCAGGGTGCTTTTGAGCCGTCGGGCGCTCAATGGGAATGTTCCGGTTTGGAAAAAGGCTGCAAGCTCGGGGACGAGGATGCTTCAGGTGCCACCACCACTTCGAGAGGTAAGTTGGGTAGTTGTAGGTTAGGTGGGTACCCCGGGATTGGGCGCAGGGCGCCGGGTGCAGGGGTGCCTTTTGATGTCGGAAATCTTACCCTCTGGTTGATCGCGGTTGGGGTGGCACTCTGTTCTGAGGCTGCAGGCTTCTTCCGGAATGTCGAGGGGGGGTTCTTGGGTGCCGGACTCGGGGTCACAGTCGCCGTGGGGTCGTCTTCAGGGTCTTTGTCCACTCCGGCACTGGCCAGGCTTGGCTGGTGCAGTGTGTTGGGTCCGCGGTTCCGAGCTGCTGCCAGGGGTTAAAAATAGGTTTCTTGAGTAGAGCCTCTACTCATGGGAGTCCCAGGGGCTCAGAGTTCAAAGGTAGCCAGGTCCTCCGGGGTTTTTGAGGTTGCTGGCCACAAGAGATGCCGCGCTGGAGCAGGAGCAGGTTCGAGGGTCGACAGGCCGGTAGGGCTGGGGCCAAAGCAGTTGGTGTCTTCCTCTTTTTAGCAGCTGCAGGGCAGGTCTTTGTTCTTCTTGCTATTCTTGTAGTTTCGAATCTGGGATCTGTCGAAGGAAGGTTCAGGGTGCCCCTAAATACTAGATTTAGGGGTGTTACAGGTAGGTGAAGGCCAGGGACCAATGGGTCCTTGTCCTGGGGTGGGTACACCCCCCTATCCTGCCTCTCTCCTGTGGGAGGGGGGCAGTAGCCTAATCCTGATAGGGTAGGGCCCCCCATCTTCAAGATGGCGATAGCCCGGAGATGTGCTTCACCTCTCCTCCCCCACCTGAGGGGTGGGGTGGGCAGGCTGGCACATTCCCTGTCCTTGTATGGGGTTTCCGGCCAAGCTTCCCTCCAGAGTGTGGGGTTGCAGTGGCCTGGGGAAACTCCAAGAGGCGGCATGCCTTTGAAGCTTCCCTTGGCTCATCCTGGGGGAGGAGATTTATCACCTCACCCAGGACGTGCATTGTTGCAGGCCCGGGAGAGCAGGGGCTCTCCCACCCAGGGGTCCAGCAACCTGTCTGCTGTGTGGCAGCCTGGGCAGCCTCAGAGCAGACGTGGATTGTAGGTTAGCTGTAAGGGGGCATCTCTAAGATGCCCTCTGGGGTGCTTAGTACATTAAATCCCACACTGGCATCAGTGCGGGTTTAATGTGCTGAGAAGTTTGATACCAAACTTCCCAGCCTTCAGTGTTGCCAGCATGGTGCTGTGGAGCTCGTGTTTGACGAGCTCTCAGCACCATGTACTCGTAAAGGGCAGCACTGTACTTACAGTGCCCAGGAATGGACCAGGGTACTGTAGGGGCACAGGGCTCCTGCTCCTGTGCCCACACCATAGGAATAAGGCACCCAGCCAGAGGGGTGGCTGACATATGCCTTGGCAGTGTAGGTGATGGGCATGGCACACAGATGTGCCATGTCGACTCTTCATTTTGTCCTGCACCCAGACACTCAGCCTGCAAAGGCAGTGTGTGTGTGTAAGGGCACAGGGTCTCTAAGGATGGCACAAGGAGTGCTGCAGCCCTTAGAGGCCTTCCCTGGTCACAAGGCCCTGGGTACCTAGGGTACCATTTACTAGGGGCTGACATGTGGCCAGGGTTTGCCAATTGGGAGTTTGTATTTTAGGGAAGGAACACAGGCCCTGGGCACCTGATTGGCAGGCGCCCAGGGCACAGCAAGGAAAAGTGCATCAGCTATTAGGCAAAAAGGGGGGGGGGGTTACTGCAACAGAAACCCACTTTCTCACACCTACCCCTTACTCTATTCTTCTACCAGTATTTTATTTCTTTAAATATTGTTCTCTTGTCAGATTTGCTGTGCAGTCAGACTGAAGTCAAATGCCAGGCTTTGCCTTCCAGGTAGCTTAGTGTTCCCTTTCTTTCTCTTGACTTCAGAGAGAGAGGAGTTATGTGACAACCGTGCTGACGGCCGAGTGTGCTGGTTAGAAGTCTGTAAGGTGCTTTTCGTGCAGCAGACAACAAAATGTAAATGAACTTTACAGATCTATTTCAGAATTAGGACATCACAAATTAAGCAAATTTTGGGGTAATTGTAAAGTGTTGGAAACAAATATTTGAATACGATCCAAACAAAGCAGTACACTAGGTGAAATTTCCAAAACTTAAAGTTTATTGGCTGTGCACTTCAATTAGTAAAACTGTAGGTCTATACAAATGTTAAGATCTTTTCAATTGAAGATCTGTCAGTATTGGCACTAAGCTACCACACCATACATACTCCAATTTACCCTAGTCCACTCTACTCTGCTCCTGGCCACTGCACTATATTCTGCACCACTCCAGACTATGCCACTCTGCATCATTGCAGTCTACTCTACCCTTCGCCAAACCGCTCAAAACCAATGCATTCCATGCTGAACTGCTCAAAACCAATGCTGTTCCACGCCAATCTAACCTACATCACTGTGCTTTACGCCACTTCACTCTAGGCCACTCTACCACTCCATGACACTACTGAATTCTGAGGCAATCCATAACTCTTTACACCACTCCACTTTACAACACTCCGTGCCATCTGCTTTAACCCCCCCCCCCCTAACTTCTAGCCATGCTGAACAGCAGCCACACTAGTGTACAACTGGGCTAAAACAGTGGCAAAGCTATAGCTCTTGCATAGGTGAAACCGATTGGCTTTGCCGATGCTGTTGTGCACTTTAGGAACGTGTCTTGGCCCTACTCTGTATCGGGTACATTTTGACCTGTAGTATCCAAATAATGAAAAGCCTCGATGCTGCTCGTAATTATTTTTCAATGATTCGACTGCTAATTGTGGAGGCATGTTCTCTATTCTCACATTGACTATTGCTTGCAAAGCACTTTAACTTGATGGTAAATGGCATTGTGCTAGGGTGGTGAAAGGCTTGGTTTAAATCTCTCTTGCTGGGAAGCCCCGACCAGCAATCTACTTTGGAATCCCCTTTATCTTGAGCTCCCTCAATCTGTACACTCCTGTGGGTCGTGAAGTAGGTCCCCAAAACCAAGAGTCGACTTATAAAAAATAAGGAAGAAAATAACTTGCAGAAGATTTTTAATGAACCAGACAAGTTGGTTCATCAACAATGAAATTATGATGCATTTATCAATTTTCCCCTTAAATATTACTTTACCATCTTGTTTTTTACCATACATAAAGGAAAAGGAGAAAAAACATCCTGACATTTGAACAATCTACAGTTTGTGTCATAAAGTGTGTCCCATCACCAATATCTTATTTCTTTCTACAAGGGTATATTGAGTATTTCAAATGGTGGAATGGATGTGACCAGGGTGTACACAAGCTATAATGCCAGTTTATGGATTGCATACAGTTTTTTGTTTCTGAACAGACTTTCCAATTAGTTCATCATTCAAGCTGTCAGGATGGTAGACTGGAAGTCAGAGCGAGGTAACCATATAGTTGTCTAGTATGTCTCTTTCCGAGATGGCGAATTAGGAGCCTTTATTTATCCACTTAGTGAAATTTAGAGAACTTTTTTTTAAACGTTTAATTTGAACATTACTCATCAGATCATGCATGCAGAAGAGTAACATCGCTCCCAATCGGAGTAAAGTTACAGTTGATAGGTCTTACAATTCCAACAGATGAATCCATGGTGTAATCACAATCTGTGCTTGTACGGCCTGATGTCAACATAGGACTTTCAATATTTGCAATATTATTCAGGCATACACCCTTCCATCCCACTCCCTCCCTGCTTTGGTCATGGATCGGTGCCCCTAAATTCTAGTCGGTCCCCACACCTCTTCCCATTTTTTAGGTCTTGTCTGAGCCAGCGCTTTAGCGCTGTTCTGGCAAGAGTTTTAGTAAGTCGGGATTTGGAAGTGCATACTAGTGGCTTTTCAGGCCTCCAGCTACAGTGCATGTGCTCTGGGCGCGCGCACCATTTGGCAGCCAGCATGATCACTATCACGGCAGCTTTGATGTTCTCAGTGAGCCGCGCGGCCACTGAGAACATCAAAGCGGCCGCGAAAGTCACACCATTTGCCAGCCTGCCTTCCTTAGTGCGCGCGATGTGCCCTACCCCCCCTCCCTTATCCCACTTCCTGCTTGTTAACAAATAGTCACTCCCACAGCCTTTGCCTTGAGTTAGCGAGTAGTGGTGTGCGCCATCTGCATTCCTCGTGTGTCAGGTTACACACAAGGCGCCGCGCTTTCGCTTCTGCTTTTTGCGCGCACCACTAGGGGGCTAGCAGGTGACCATGCAGAGACCTCCAGTGCCAGTAATCTGAGGAGGCCATCGCTACTGATCTGTGTAGAGTCGAACGTTGTCCTCTGCCCCTCCTCTCCGCCAGCTTGTTTAAACCTGTGCCGTTTGCCAACTTACAAGTGCGCTGTGGAGCATCTAATGTATGATGAGGATACATTAGCAACCCTCGATAGTTGCCCATGTACACCTATGACAATACGGCACCAGAATTGCTGCACCACATTCCTGCTTTCACACAAATGCCTGTCTCGCTGTTTCCTCGCAGGGGACAGTTTTGCGGTGAATGCCTGCCTGGCTCGGTGAATGCCTGCCTGGCTCGCAAGGGGATCGAAGACTGGAAGGTGAAGCAGAAATGTTCGGGCAGTGGGGGCTTCTCGGGACCCCAGAACCATGTCTGTCGTCATAAGGCTGGCTGTGTGTTCAACCACTCCAGGGTACATAGGGGCGAACACATGGCCCCGCAGTCTCGCCTTTCAGTCAATATTGCGTCTGTCTGCGCGGACCTTCAAAAGACAGGGCGTGCTTACAGTGGACTGTGGAAGCAGCTTTGCGTAAAGTTGTCAGGCAAAAGTATTTCCAAAACTCCTGTGTAACCCATTTCATCCGAAGCCGCGCTTTACATGGTAGAGCACCACCTGGTTATCAGCATATGTGCGTAATGACTTTGAGAGAGAGTTTTGGCACACTCTTTAAAACTTTTCTACAGCGATATGTATGCCATTTGGATGGAGATTTAGCGGACTTCAGTGCCTTTCCTAGGATAGTACCGCCATTTCAGTATGAGGAGCAGGTTGCATGACTGAAAAAATGCCTACGTGATGCATGCAGTTTGATACTCTTGAACGGGACTCCTCGTTTTTGTGGCAACTTATTTTGTATAAACAATGTTTTCTCTCAGCAAATATTAGTATTTCTCAGTAGGGTGCACATACATGGGGCAATAAGATTCTTCCCCTCTTGCACACATCTGTCTAAAGTGTGTGTTAAGTTTTCTCTCTCGCGCGCTACCCCTGCCCCGCACCCCAGTTTCTGTCCTGGTGCGCTGTGGGGTCCGTTGAAGTGGGGGAGGGGGGCAGCCTGGGTTCCTTTCAGGATGCTGGTGGCTAGAGTCCCCACCTCTTTCTTTCGTTGCCCTCCGTGATGTGTGTTTTCTGCACGCAAATACACTCAGACAGGGCACCCATTAACTTGCAGTTTTTCCAGCACACCGTGCGATTAGACTATTAGAGTGATTAGAAAAGAAACCGTTTTACATGGATATTGGTTTCAACAAACAGCGGCTGCCAAGTGTATGTTCCGCCCGCAGGAAGGGCTGCGCTTTGAAACTCTGGACTTTTTTGCAATGGCTATTTACGGGGTTTTTTGTTTGATTTCCGTGGGACTACATGGGCCACAGTGCAAGCAGGAGAAAATTGGACCTCCACCTCTTTGTGCGAGAGCAAAATATAGTGTCAATTGACGTGAGATGGGCACTTTATACCCCAGAGCCCTGGTGCCACTGCACCTGCTGTTCTAAGAACAGCTACGTACCTATGTGTTTTGTCAGTCTCGAAGTATTATATTAAGAGCATTCTCAACATTTAGTTTCGCCCTGCGTGTGCCTGTTGTCAAGCCAGATGGTGTCATCGTGTTGTCAAGTGTGTTGCTGCTGTGTTGTTCAGTGCAGTGTCTTTTAGTCTAGTCTCGCGCCTGCCTGTGCAGTGTAGTGCTGTTTTCCTAAACTAGTGTGCCACATTGTTCCATGGGTGCGGGGCACGGGCTTCGTGGAAGAAAGACACCATAAAGAGTTTGCATTGATAAAATAGCATTGACTGATATGAGCACCCTGTGCTAATAGATGTAATGTTTAGTTCCGTCGGATTCGTGTGTTCTGGTGTCTTCAGATAAGGCACACTCAACCCCCTCTCTACGAAAAATAAAACCGCAGAAAATATTTTTGTACTGTTTCTTTGGTCTTACCTCCTTCTCCCCATCTTCTTGGATTATTCAATGGTTTTAAGAATATGTTCCAAGATTTCTTAAGCATGAGAACAACTCTTTTTCTTTGGTCTTATCTCTATCTTTACATGTAACAGGCGTATTTATAGAACACACATCCATTGATGTGGAGACCTTTAGTGTGCTTGATAGATAACCGATGTTAATGATATTTGTTTTATCGACTTCAGAGGGATGAAAAGCTGAACGGCCCATCAGATTTCAAACCTATGACCATAGGGTAAAACAAAGTCTGGCAAAACCAATAGGTCTGGCAAAACACTTATAAGGTCCCAAAGGCGAGACCTATTGGCCATGCCAATGCTTGTTTTTTTTAAGACTGCCACGGCTCCGATAAACCACTTCTTCTCTGACACCAGTCTGAGTCATTCTCCTGTTGTAGCGTTTCTGGGCCTATGAGTTTTTCTTTTCTTTCTTATTCGTACCACTCCCATGGTCCTCCAATTCCGTCCTGAGAGGGATCAGATAAAAGGGTTCCAAGCAGTCATCCAATAAGGACCAGGAATTCGATCACTGGACTGCAAACTAGAAATCCAATTCAAGTAAATTACACTCTGAACAATGCTGTAAAGGATTATCACTGCAAGCCCAAATCTTCTGAAGAAACCTAAGCGAGCCAGAATTATACAAACCAAAAGTTCAGTTAAGGTTGTGCAGAATAAGAGAAAGTGTTCATGTTCATTGCAGTGCGCGAGGTGCTGCAAATAGAACACTTTTGCAAAGGCTCACAATCACCCCGCAGCCGCGCTCTTCTAACAAAAGGAATGCAACAAGTGCAGAAGCCACTTGTTGCTGAATGCGTGCCCCTCATTATCTGCATGTTCTCTCACAGGATGTGCGCTTGATACAAGACACTGTGCTCGGGGGAACATAGGTGCACCCGCACCTTACAGGGATAAGTGGCCAGGACCATTAAATCTTGCCTGTGTAAATGCAGTTGGTGGAGGGAGGGGCCAACCTTTGCTGCCAAGACTTTTTCTCTATGGCTGGTATGTATTTTTCGATTGCCTCACATTCAGTCTTGGTCTCTTTCTTCTTTCCACCTATCAAAGCCTGGACTTGTCCTCGACGAACCGTCTTGAATGCCTTCCATAGTGCAGAGGTGACTGTCCCCTGATTCTCCTGAAAATAAAGATCCGTGGTGGATCGGAGTTTCTCCTTAATTCCTGGTCTCGGACAAACCATTTGTCTAGCCTTGATCGCCGCAGTCACGCACCAGCCCCTTCAGCAGAACTCCCACCGGGGAATGGTCCGAGATACCATGTGCATAATGTGTGGCTGCCCTGAAAGCTCCCGCCTGGGCATGATGCGTAAAGATGTAATCCAGCTGGGAGAAGCTGCCGCGTGTGGCTGAGAAATGTGTATTGCTGTTGAGGGTTGTGCTCCCTCAAGTCTGTCAAGACCAACGCCGACACGAAGGATGATGGTGGCCCCACCTCAGCCAATGCGGAGGCATTTCTTGAAGTAAGGTACCCACTTCCTGCCATGTCGTGGAGTGGTACCTCAGTGGCATGTAGCGAGAGCAAATGTTTAATGTTATGCCTTCCCAGGTCCCAGTCAAGGCCACACATCCCTGAGGATCTTGCCAAGTGTGTAAGAGGGTGAATAAGTCTTTCTGACGAGTATGCCTGTGGCTTATGAGTCTGTGGTGTAGCCCGTGTGTGGCAGTAATTTGTAGCCAAAGCCATCAAGGGCTTTATAGTTGTTGCCCTATTGGTGCATTTCTTCTTAAACTATTAGGTCGGGAGCATACCTTCGCAAATATTGAAGGACTAGTGTGCACTTTACTTTGTTGCCTAGGCCATTGACATTCCATGTCCATGCATTTAGGTCTCGCTTTTTATGTCCTGCCATTGGAATGTGGGTTTGGTATGAATGGGGTTGGGTACCCTGGTCTGACCCCTCACACTTTGGATGATTAATGCACCTGGTTTCAACTGTCTCATTCTAGACCAACCGTGGTAAACTGTCTGACCTTTTTGATCTCCGGTGGGTCAAAACACCATTCAAGGGTGTTCTTTGAAGTGTTTCAAAACCTTGTAAAGATTGCGATTTTATTTTAATTTTATTTTTTTATTTTTTTCTGTCACAATCCATATCCAGTTAATTGTCCATTTTGAAGTTGCTCCACAAACTAGTGTTTGAAATTCACTTTATGGTGGGACTTCCTGCCCCAATCTTTTGGTGTCTCCAGAATATACATTTTGCGTCCTGATGATGACCCTGTTCTAAAAAAACGTATATGCACAGGGGCGAAAATATCGACAAAACATATGTGGACCATGTTTTTTATAATTTTTATTTTTTATAATTCTTTTTATTAGTTAACATAGATCAGCAAAATAGCATTTGATAAATTGACATTATACACAAGAGGAAACTACAATCAGTCACAGTATGGTTCATGGTATGGGTTGAGCTGCGTTGCAACAACAATATGAATGTTTCAATTAAGGCGATGGCAGGTAGTCAATAGACTCACGGGGTGGAGTACAAATCTTCCCTTGGTAGGTTTTCCAGGCCCCCCATATCCGTGAACATTTCTTCGGGCAGCCTCTAGTGAGGTATACAGTCTTTTCACGAAACATGCACCAGTCCATGTGCTTTTTCCAGTCTGTTACTGTTGGCGGGGTTGTGGCTCCCCCCAGTTGGGCTATGGTCCGTTTTGCCACCATGAGGCGGAGAGTAACCCAAACCTTACCCATTCTTCTCAGATCTGTGGGCTCCCATACGTTTAGGAGGCACCTCTTCGCTTCTAGTTGGATATCCAATTTGAGCACCTCACTGAGAACAGTGTGTACCCTTCTCCAATATGATTGATTGTACTCGCACTCCCATATGATCTACATAAACGTGCCTTCCCCACCGCATTGTCGTCTGCATTCTCCACCCTGTGCCCTCCCCATGCGAACCAAACAGGGCCCAGTGACATGACATATATGAACTATTTTCAACTGAACAAGCCTCAATCTTGCCGAGATTGCTACCTCTTGCGGAGAGGCGAATGCCTCCTGCCATTCCTCATCATCCAGTACGAGGTCATCACCCTCCCACCTCTTACTACTTGGAGGGAAGTCCCAGTGTTTATCAGTTTCTCCTATGTGAGCGAGACCGTTTTCTCTGGTAGATAGCCTTCGAGTAGTCTATCCTCGAGGGGTGTGTATTGTGGGGGGGGGGGGTGGTGTGAGAGTGCCATCTTTCTTGCATGGTATGCCCCCACTTTTTGCTGAATGTACTTTGAGTGTGCCCTGGACTCCTGCCAATCAGGTGCCCAGGGCCATTGTTCCTTCCCTAAACACACAAAACCCAAATTGGCAAACCCTGGCCACATGTCAGCCCCTGGTCACATGTCAGCCCCTGGTAAATGGTTCCCTAGGGCCTTGTGACCAGGGAAGGCCTCTAAGGGCCGCAGCACTCATTGTGCCACCCTTAGAGGCCCTGTACCCTTACACACACACACACGCACACACACTGCCCTTGCAGGCTGGGTGTCTGGGTACAAGACACAACTGAGTCGACATGGCACACATCCCTGTGTGCCATGCCCATCACCTACACTGCCATGGCATATATCAGCCACCCCTCTAACTGGGTGCCCTATGCCAATGGTGTAGGCGTAGGAGCCATGTGCCCCTACAGTACCCAGGTCCATTCCTGGGCACTAAGTGCAGTGCTGCCATTTAAGAATACATGGGGCTGAGAGCTCGTCAAACACGAACTCCACAGCACTATAATGGCAACACTGAAGACACCAGAAGTTTGGTGCCAAACTTCTCAGCACATTAAACCCACACTGATGCCAGTGTGGGATTTAATGTACCAAGCACCCCAGAGGGCATCTTAAAGGTGCCCCCTAAAACCTAACCTACAATCCACGTCTGTTCTGAGGCTGCCTAGGCTGCCACACAGCAGACATGTTGCTGGACCCCTGGGTAGGAGAGCCCCTGCTCTCCTGGGCCTGCAACAATGCACATACTGGGCGAGGTGCTAAATCTCCTCCCCCAGGATGGGCAGGGGGAAGCTTCAAAGGCATTCCGCCTCTGTGAGCTTCCCCAGGCCACTGCAACCCCCCACTCTGGCGGGAAGCTTGGCCGGAAATCCCAAATAAGGACCGGGGATGTGCCAGCCTGCCAACCCCACCCCTCAGGTGGGGGAGGAGAGGTGAAGCACATCTCTGGGCTCTCGCCATCTTGAAGATGGGAAGCCCTACCCTATCAGGACTAGGATACTGCCCCCCTCCCACGAGAGAGGTAGGATAGGGGGTGTACCCACCCCAGGACCGGGACCCTTTGGTCCCTGCCCTTCACCTACCTGTAACGCCCCTAAATCTAGTATTTAGGGGCACCCTGAACCTTCCTTCCCCGGATTCCAGATTCCAAAGTCTGAAGAAGAGCTAGAAGAAAGACCTGCCTGCAGCTGCTAAGAAGAGGAAGACACAAACTGCTTTGGCCCCAGCCCTACCGGCCTGACGACCCTTGAACCTGCTCCAACCCGGCATCTCTTGTGGCCGGCAACCTCACAAACCCCGGAGGACCTGGCTACCTTTTGGCTCTAAGCCCCTGGGACTCCCATGTGTAGAGGCTCTACTCAAAATCTACTTCCAATCCCTGGCAGCAGCCCGGAACTGCAAACCCAGCACACACTGCACCAGCCAAGCCTGGCCTGTGCCGGAGTGAACAAAGACCACAAGGATGACCCCACGGTGACTGGGACCCCGAGTCCGGCACCCAAGGAACTCCCTCGACACTCCTGAAGAAGCCTGCAGCCTCAGAACAAGGTGAGTCCCCCCCCCCCCCCCCCCCCCCCCCAACCGCGATCAACAGAGGGTAAGATTTCCAGACACCAAAAGACACCCCTGCACCCCGCGGCCCCCTGTGCCCAATCCCGGGGTACCTGCCTATCCTCCCAACTACCCAACTTACCTCTCAAAGTGGTGGCACCTGAAGAATCCTCGTCCCCGAGCTTGTAGTCTTTTTCTAAACTGGAGATTTCCCATTGAAATCAATTGAGCGCCCAAAGGCTCAAAAGCACCCTGCACCCAGCCGCCCAGTGGCCCTGGCAGTGCAAACTCTACACCTATCTACTTTCCCACTTGCCCTGAGTAAGTGACCAGGATCCCAGCTTCCACAGCCGTGTGGACTGCTAGTCAGCAGCCACCAACCAAGGCCCCCCTACCTCTCATAGGATAACATTGGGCCTAACTCTCAATGCACCCGGCCGCCCTTGTGCCGCTGAGGGTGAACTAACTGTACCTACCTGACCGTGGGAGACCCCGGAGTCTATGCCCAGAACCTCAACTCTGCCAGTCGAGTACTTACCTTTAAACCGATCACTATTGACTGGCTTTTTCCTGAAATTTCTTCCAAGTGTGGACTCTTCAAAACTAAAAATATTCACCAAAAATCAGCTGAGTAACAAATACTCACCTGCTCTTAGGTGAGCTCCCAGTGCTGGATCTTGGTGCCCAGCTCTGACTCTGAAAACTACTTACAACTGTACTTACCAGTAATCCAATTTTCTTCCATAGGAAATCATTGACTGTTTTTCTGTGAAATTTCTTCTAAGTGTCAATTTCTGCAATCTTTAAATATTCTTTAAAAGTCGTATAATATCTGAAAACGTAATTACTTGCCTGTTTTGGATAAAGTTCCCAGTACCGAGTCTAGGCACCCAGTACTGGATTACAAAAGTAACGGAAACTTACTATACCTGTAACTTGAATTTTCTGCCATAGGGAATCATTGACTGTTTTCTATGAAATCTTTTCTAAGTGTCAACTTTTAAAATGGCAAAATATTGTCTAAAAATCATCACAGTAATTAAGTTGACTTTTATCACTTCATTCTAAGTACTGACCCAGGACTGAATCTAGGATCCAGTCCTGGAATTCCAAAAGTAATCCTAAAAGTAATCTGTGGCAAATAACATGAAACTCCCATTGAACTCCATGCATTATTGTGTTTAAAATAGTGTTGCCTATTGCAACCACTTGTAACTGTTTACAAAAGTCCATTGCATATTGCAAAAGTATTTATATAAAGCATCTCATTCTGAGAAAGTATATTTTAAATCCAATTGTGGTTCTTAAATAAAACAAGCATATTTTTTTTATATATAAACCATTGGCCTAGAGTTCAGTTATTGAGTGTGAGAGACCATTTGCTGACTGTGTACACAACAAATGCTTTACACTGTCCTCTGATACTGCCTTACTGCTCGACCAAGCTACCACTTTAGAGAATAAGGTTATATGTAACTTTAGCCTCTGCCAAACCTCTGGGACTGGACTCTGTACACTCTGCACCTATTTGGGAACAGTATATACAGAGCCACTTTCTCACTGGTGGACCCTTTAGGAATACAAGACTGTAGGGCATGACGGACCTAAAGATATCAAATACTCAGTCTGTGTGATTTTGTATTTCTGATGCATGGGGTCAAATGACATTACTTCTCCCTTTGCCCATAGGTCTCCGATAGTCGAGATCCCGATAACATCCCACTTGTCGAATCCCTTTTGATTTCCAAAGATCCCCAAGTGTCTCCGAGTCCCAGAGCTGTGTCGCCAGCTGCAGTTTTCGCTCCCATCCCAAACTTTGTTACTGCGTGCCAGACATGCACAGAATGTTTTATAGGTCCAGTAAGCGGGAAACGTCGCGGTCTAGAATAGAGGGCTCTATTATAGTTTCCTCCTGGAAGGAGCCAGCAGTCCATGGCATAGCCTGGATCATTCATGGGGCGATAGTTGCCATGGTTGATGGCTGCCAGTTGGAAAGGTCAGTAATATTTTTTGAGGTCCAGGAGATAGATACCACCATCATACCAGGTAAGGGCGAGTTTGGCCAGTGCAATTCTGGGCTTCCCTTCCCACAGCAATTCTCCCTGTAGTCCCTCTATTTTCTATTTCTCCGAAGTAACTAGAGGGCACTAGATCAGGGTAGTTGTGCAATGTGTAAAGGAAGAGGGGCAAGGACATCATTTTAAATAACGCTGCTCTACCCAGCAGGGATAGCGGAAGGGTCTTCCAGGCTGAGATGTCTTCCTTCAGTTTTTGCAGGGGCGGTCACATGTTGTTAGCGTAGCGGAGGTGTGGGTTCGATGTCACAAATACCCCAGGTATTTAAAACCTGTTGTGGTGATTTGTATAGGGCATTCCTTGGGTACCCTTGGATGGGCACCGTGGAGAATATAAAAAATGGACTTACTCCAGTGTAGTGAATGAGCCACTTTTGTTGTCAGACACTCTATGATGACCCTCAACCACCACCATTTTGTACTGACTTAAGTGTGTTATGTTACCCTAGCCTTAATGTAGGATGGGTTGCATATGCCTGCTTCTTTTGTCTTGTAATCTTGCTGTCTTTTAATGGAATAGTCTTGCCAAGAATAGAAGGTATGGGATGTTGAGGTGCAGTGTTGTGGGTGGTGGTGCACACATGTGCTCAATGTTGGATACTGAGGGATTAAGTGTATAATGTTGTTTGGTTTAGGTGAATTATGACTTTGACGTATTGGCTTTGACATGGTTTAATGTCATTCTGCCTTCTGACTTTACCTTGCTTCAAACTTTTCTGTGTGCACAGTGGTGCTTGTAAGTTGTGTGGATGAGAATTATAGGTGCTAACTATTGCCTTTGACATGGTTTCATGTCATCCTTGCTTTTCTGATTCCATCTTGCTTTGGGCCTTTGTGTGCATGGCTTAACTAACTTTCTGTGCCTGCACGAAGAAGAAGGCATGGTCTGCTCTGCCTCCTGTTTTTCACATTTTTCTGACTAGAGAGAACTGGTTCTTATCAGAGGAATGTACATGGTCTGTCTTGGAGCCATAGCAAAGGCCTGATAAACCATTGCGGTGGCCTTGGAGCAGGCTGGCACGGGCTCTCATGAGAACGAGGGGGCGAGGCTTGCTAGAAGCTTCGCTGTGTTTGAGTTTGTATTAAAAAGGGGAGCCTACACTGGCCTTGTGGAAGTTCACGCCGTGGAGCAGACGTGCTGTCACGGAAGAGTGGAGGCTGGTCTCACCTCTGAGCTTTCGCCCGGTTCAAGCAATGGACTCCCGTTGAGCGAAGTTGGGTGAAATGATGGAGCAGTAGGTGAGGTGTCTCGGCTACTAACTGCCTCTTGATTTTTTACTGATTCTCTCCTTTCCTTCTTATTTTCTGATTCTTATATCCATACATGTATATTTCTACATAAATGTTTGCCTTGATTGTGTTTCAATCATACTATTGATATGTTAGTCTGCTACGATAGGTGCATTTGGCTTACCTTGTGGTGCTATTTACTAATGAATACATCCCAGATATACCAATTCGTCTTTTCCTTGTAGCAGGAGGTGTGGACTCTTCTTGGCCAAGTTTTCTGTTGTAGAAGGATTGGTGAATTCCCTTCTAGCAGGTAATTGTGTTATAGGAAGTTGTTCTACTCCTGGCAAGTGATGTGCAAAGTCTGTGTATATATTGTTTTCTTGCCTTGCCTTTGGGGGGAGTGTTGAAAGTTTGCCCATCTTGGGAAGTGCTATGGAATATAACTAACATATACACAAGTTTGGAACTGATATTCTCTCCCTGGGAAAGTGACAGTACATACCTTGGTCCAGGGGAGATCTAAGTTTGGCATTACACTCCAGTTTATGGAATATCCGGAGAATCTGCCAAAACTTGCTAATGTCAAACACCGCTATCAGACACTCTGGGGGGGGGGGGGGAGGAATAAAAGGATATCATCTGCGTATAGCGAAATTCGGTCCTCCCATGATTCCGCCCATCGTAGGCCGCGTATGACTGGATCCCTCTGAATCCAAGCAGCAAGTGGCTCCAATGCAAGAGCCAATAGAAGGGGGGACAGTGGGCACCCCTGGCGGGTCCCCCGACCTAGTTCAAACACCTCCGATTTCTTGTTGTTCACTACAACTTGCGCCAGGGGCTCGAAGTATAAAAGCCTAATCCAGCCGATGAATTCAAGTCAAAAACCCAACTTCACCAGTACCGCGAAGAGGTAAGGCCATTCAATAGTATCTAATGCCATTGAGGCATCTAGGGAAACTATGACCGGCGGCTCTTGTATTGTCGCGAGTCTACCCATGTACCCTCCGGAGATTCAACGCTGTATTACGCTGGGGCATGAAGCCTGACTGGTCAGGGTGCACAATGTCACTAAATTTGACCAGACGATTAGCCAAGAGCTTAGCAAGGATTTTGGGTTCTCCATTAAGGAGGGAGATAGGCCTGTATGAAGCGCAATTTATATTGGGTTTACCCTCCTTGTGAATGGTGAAGAGTGTGGCTATTCTCCGGTCCAGGGGAAGCTTTCCCTGCTCTTTACTGTCTGCAAACATAGTTCGCAGGTGTGGGGCTAACTTGTCTAGGGGCTTGTTTATAAAGCTCGATCGGTAGGCGCCTTACCCGACCTGAGGCATCTAACTGTTAATGTGATTTCGTAATTTGTAAAGTCACTGTCAAGGAAGTTCCTGTCCTGATCTGACAGGACCGGAAGGGCAATATCTCTGAGGAGGGATTGAGTCTGCTTCAGTATAGTAGGTGTGCGTGTGGTAGATGTCGCTAAAATGGTCTGCAAATGTGTCGACAATAGCTTGTGGGTCCGTTATGGATCGCCTATCTACATCCCTCAACTCCGGCACCAGGCGGGACGCTAGTTCCTTCTTGTCCAGCCACGCTAGAAGCTTCCCCGCCTTATCTCCTAGGTCTTATACCCTACCCGCCTTCTCTCTCCCCTTTGATTTAGCCCTGTCTGTTGCTATGGCCTTCTATTCGTCCCTCTTGAGCTGTAAAGTGTGGAGCTTTTCTTGCATAACGTCCTCTCCTAGTTCCTTTTCCAGTTTAAGGACTGCCTCTTCTGTCTCACCTAGGTCTTTCACTTTCTCCTTTCGAGTGCCAGCTATCAGAGAGCTCTTGCCCCCGTATGACAACTTTAAAGGCTTCCCACAATGTTCGGGAGGAGTCCACTGTGCTCTCATTTTATTGAAAATAATGATCTATTGCCTGAAGCAGGGCCTTACATACTTTTGAGTCGCGAAGATGCCATGGGTTAATGGGAGCCACTCTGCCTGCCTCCCCCCCGGCGTCAGCTGAGCCCATAGTGGGGAATGATCTGAGATGCCTCTCGCCATGTGCCTAACCTCTTGGATGTTTTTGACCTGGGAGGCTGGGACAATCAGTCTATTCAAGAGGTTGTTGTGTGCCCCAGAATAAAACGTGTGTTGGATAGTGTCAGGGTGATATGTTCTCCATGCATCAGCGAGGCCCAGACCTCCAGGAAATCGGGTAGCTATCTGGTCGACACCCCAATGTCTGTGTGGGGGGGATGTCTTGTGTCCCGCAGACTACCGCGTTAAAATTCTCCCCCCACCATCAGTTCTCCTTTTGGAAAAGAGCAGCATGCCCTCTGGTCCCTAAACGTGTGGCTCTGTAGACCCGGTGGCACATAGACTGACATGACAGTGAGTGCGTCCCTCCCATTGCCCTGTGATGCCAGTGTATCTTCCCAGGTCATCAGGGGTTCCCCTCCAACAGGGTTTTTCTGGTGTCTCAGCGGGGGTTATGGTCTCAGCCCCTCGCCAGCCATTCCACTGCAGCCTCTGAAGTGTCCAAGAACCAGGCCCTCCCCTCATTCTCCACCCGGAGTCGTGCTGGAAAAAGCATGGCGTACTTCACTCCATCGCATAGCTACTTTTTAACAGCTAGAAAGGATCTACGCTGCCTCTGGACTACTTGTGTAAAATCAGGGAACAAGGAAACTTCAGCGCTCTCAAGCCGGAGCGACAGGCCCTCTGGCGTTTTGTAAAATCACATCTGTCGCGGAAGTTCAGTAACTGCGCGAGCAGCGGTCGTGGGGGAGCCCTGGTATTCGGGCCCCCACTCTCCCGGGACCCTATGTGCTTTCTCAATCACAAAGAATTTTGACAGGCCCTGAGGCTGCAGGTGTTTAAGGATGAGGTCTACAAAAAGGTCTGGCGCTTGTCCCTCCACCCGTTCCGTCACCCTAGGATTCTTGCGTTGTTACAACGTGATCGGCCTTCATAGTCATCCAACTTACACTCCGCGAATTTTCTGAAATTCTGAAGCAGTCGGACTTCACTCTGAAGTTGTGAAGTGTCCTCCCCCAGGCTCTCTGTTTTGACCTTCAGTTGTTTGACCATTTCGTTGATTTTATGGAGGTCCGCCCTGATGAGTGTCACCTCTGCGGAGATCCTGTCCATCCTTTGCTCCAGAGAGGATTGGACCCCTGAAATGGCCACCTTAAGAGTCCATTCGGGGGGCACCTCTCTTCCGAGTCACCCGTCGCCCTGTCCCTCGCTAAGAGGTCCTGAGGCATAGTTTTGGGAATCGCAAAGCGGTCCAGTTTACTACTTTGGGCCGCCTTGGACCCTTTTGTCCCAGACATAGCGGCCGGCCTTCGCGCCTTTCCCACACCAGGCCGCGCTGTCTTCTGTAGGCCTTCAGAGTTTGCTCTCTGCTCCGCAGTGGCCAGGAGTCAGACCAGCCTTTACTGCAAGGTTTCAGTGCCGGTGATCCTGTTGGTGCGCACCTGCGGAGCCCCCCGGGCCCAAGGTGCAGCTAGCGACTACAATGCATGTCCCCTCTCAGGACCCGTATTAGAGTTTATATTCCCCAAGTGCAGTCAGTAGGCCGTGCCTAGGTCGTCACAGGAAGCCCGTAAAGATTGCGTGGACCGCGGGCTGAACGGTGCCCCTGTTAGATGAATGGTGTAAAGGGCAGGAAAAGTGAATGCCGTGTGGACGATCTCCCAGAGGGTTCACGGGATGATCATGCCCCTCCCGATGCAGACTGGCGTAGGCCCGATGGAGTCCTCGTCTCAGCAGCGATCCACCGCCTCACCTCTGTAGTGGAGACCGCGCCACTCCTCCGCCCGGAACCAGGAGAGCCTATGAGAAGTGCAAGCGTGCCGGTCCGGTCGTTCACAGGAGGCCGCAGCTCAGTGCTTGGGGTCAGGGAGTGTGGTGCGTTCGGGTTCCTCCTGCTTGCCAGCACTCTGCAACGTGTCGGGCACACCCCTGTGAGGTCTTTTGTCGCTACTTGCTTCTTCGGCCCCCGCAGTCGTTGCAGCGGGCCAGCTACAGCTTCAGTTTCATTCCCGGCTGTGTGTCAGAAGCCTACGGCCTTGCGTCGTTACGTCGGTGGCAACTGGGGGCACTTCACCGCCCGGCTGCACTTTCCGTTTAGGCCTCAGATCTTCGCTGGCGAATTCCGGCTCACGGCTGTTTTGGGCAGCGATTTTTGTATCAGCAGAGTCAGCAGGCACTCCGCTGTCGTTTGATCATAGGGACCGGATCTGTGAAGCGGATTAACCGGTTTTTAAGAATTTGATTGTGGATATCAGCATATGTTTAATGGATGTTGTTTTCAAACATTCTATTATTCCTATCAGCCACATGTATATATTTCTGTACATAGCACTTAGGCACTTTTGTTCACCATTGGTCACTTTCACTCTGGCTTCACCTTTTAGGAACACCTTTTTTTTCTAGATAAAATAGAAGTATTGCACGTTTGGCGTTTCCCTTGCGGGAGCGAACTTTGACGACATCTGTTTGTAATTATCTTGCAACAGATGGTGCCCCTGCAAGGGAAACGCTGCGTGTCTGTTTTTTTTATTTATTTTTTGCTTTTCGCTCGTACCTTCGCAGATGCTGGGTGCGTGCCGTGAAGCAGTCCTGCTGACTTCCGCCTGCGCAGTCCATTTGGTGCCCGCCGCTGCTGGTCAGTGCTTGTTTGTTTGTCATCCTCTCTCCATCGCTTTGTATTCCCTTCCCCAGCCTCTTTCCGGACTCGCGAACTCTCTCCAGTTTTTCTCGTGCTCCATCTTTTATTCCTTCCCTCCTCTTTCCTTCCTACTCCCCAACACCATCTGCACTTTCTTCTAGAATGATACACAACTCAAACGGCTGGAACTCGCCATCCTCTAACACCGCTTAGAAGCTGTGAGAAGTTGGCCTGGCATATGCTGGTCACTAGTTATAGTGGCCACCTTGCACCAGTCCAATTCGACTCTTATGGTAGATAGGTTTAAGACAACATTTTAAAGAAAGCTATCCTAGTGGTAGCTGTGGAGAGCAGCCTTCAGGCTATGTCTCGGAGGAATGTAAAGCAGCTTGTTTTACCTTATGATCTCTTGAATTACCAAATGAAAGGACACCACAAAGGTGTTTGTATATATATCAAATATATATGTATTTATTTCTAGACACACTCTAATATCTCTTTATGAGATTAGAAGCCAGGAACACATTCAGATATCAACGTTTCACAATATGTTAAGCACAAATATGGCTGGGGCCCTAGGGGCGTACCAGACCATATACTAAAAAAGAGGTTTAGGAAAGTCGACTTGCAAGGGGACAAGGCCTAGGGCCTGTAGAATAGCTGGGGCTTCACTAATCCACCCAAGGCAGGTAAGTAAAAGACCCATGAGAGACGCATGCAGTGTGAGAACACAGCCGCGGGTTCCCTATTGATTACAATAAAGCAAGTTGCGGTTGGATTTTTAAAGTTTAAGGGTACTTCGAGGATGTCTACAAGCAAGCCACATACAAGGTAAGTAATTCGAGGGCCAACACACACTAGGGCACCGGAGTGCACGAGTTACCTCACCCAGGGAAGCCGGGTGCATAGGTGTCTTTTGGTGTTGGATCGCGTCGCTGTTTTCTATGGAAGCCAAAGAAGATTTGCTGCTTGCGAAGACTGAAGAAGTGTCCGGTAGAATCCAAGGCTGGGTTCAAGATGAAGAAGACCTGAAAGCAGAAGGGACAGTGTTCAGTCACTTGCCAGTGACCCGGGACTAGGAAGATGAATGCCCACGGATGTCGGGTGATTTCAGGTGATCAAGGGTGTTTTGACTCTTTGCTCACGATGACCAGGAGAGATCGACGATGACCAGCAGCTGGATTTGGAGTGTCCCACGAAGTCTGCAGCTGACTGCGGTGTCGGCAACCGGATTGGAGCCAACAAGCCTTGGCAACAGCAAGTCTCGTGGAAAGTGAATTTAGTCAATGGTGCAGACCAGCGAGGTCTGAGGGACTCACCCAGCGAGGGTAAGTGAGGGCAGGCCTGGAGCAACCAGGGGAGCCCTTTGAGTCGATAAAGACTTCGGGGGACCCACAAGCCAACGGGCAAGGGATCGCAAAGACTCCTCTTGAGGAAATGCTTCACAGGAGCCCACGATCACTCTGGACGGGGTAGGCCTCTGATTTTCGCTGCACAACCTGCTGGAGGCTTGGGCCACAAATGGTCCAAAGCACAAGTCCGTAGAACGTCATGAAGGGGTTGCACTCGACAATAGTGCACGGTTCCCAGGTATTGCAGTTCCTCGTCACTCGTGGGGTCCACTTGCCTCTGCTTTGCTGGGGACTCACAATGGCCGAGGTCAGGAAATCCACTTCCGGGGCTGCAGGGACTTCGGACTCCGGCGGGAGCGGGAAAGTTTGTGACCGTTGATTCAGGTTTTGGTGCCTGCCAAGCAGGGGAGTCACTCCTTTACTCCAAGGGAGATTCTTCTGTCTTCCAAAGGTAGTGGAACGTCGAAGGACCAGGATTCTTCTTGTAAAGCGTCGTCCAGGGTTATCTGATTTGCAATGGCAAGGTTTCCCGATCTTATACTGAAGGTAGGGGAGGGACTAGCTTTATGACCACTCCTCTGGGAGGCTCATGGTAGGGGGTGGTTACACCCACTTCCCTTTGTCCAGTTTTACGCCAGAGCAGGGACAGGTAGCCCCTGAACCGGTTTGAGCTGGCATATACAAAGAGGAGCCTACTGCTCCCCCAGTGCAGGACTTCAAAGCACTCTCGGAGTGCACCCACCCAGCCCCAATACACTAAATCCTGTCTGGAAGGTGGTGACACCTCCCTGTGACAGGATGCCTATTGTTGGGCCTCCTCCACTGCGAGTTTCAGTCAGCAGCAGGAGGGCAGCCCAGTGTCTGTGCTGGTGGCATCCATTTTGTGATGCCAGCGCTCTTTCAGATTTCTACCGTGTTACCACAGTAGGTACATGACTTCCCCTCTAGAAGGGTGGGATCATGCTCCCACATCATGGACTGATGTGGGGGTATGATTCCAAGTTGTTTGACACCAAACACAATACGTTTTGATGCGGGTATGATTCCAAGTTGTTTGACACCAAACACAATACGTTTTGATGCAGTCATTCCAAAGATAGCATTTATAATGCAATTAAGAGTATATGGTTTAACCGCATCCACAAACAGCCACAGAGAATAGACTCTGCCAGCTGCAGAGGGGCCCTGCTCATGCAGAGGCACCCCCTCACATTGTAAACCAAGCACCCTGCCCTCAGGATTGATCGGGCCTGCCATAAGGGTGGCTGATAGGTTTATATGTGTGTGTGTATGGTGAGATATAGGAACCTATACCTCTGTGAGGAGTGCTAACACTACCTCGCCCAGGCTGCAGTAGCAGGCCTGTGGTGTCAAATTTAGTCTGCTTCCCAGGGGTGGCATAATACATGCTTCAGCCCCTGGTAGGCCTGTGAAGTGCATATGCCCTAGGTACCTAAGGTACCATATACTAGGGGCTCATAAGGTTCCACAGTATCCAATCACTAGTGCATCTAATATGCACACCAAGTCATTTAGAGAGAACAGAGACTGGGTCCCTGATTAGCAGGGACCCAGCCAGACTATAGTCAGAAACCAGTGTATACATCAGAAAAAAAGTGGGGGCAACATAAGTGCAGATCCTACTCTCCTACATAGACTGAGGCCACAAGTAGTAGGAATAGTGAACAAAGACTAAAACCTCAGTATTGGCGTTCATCCAACTAACCACTGCCTCGAGGCAACATTTGAAATGGTCCTGGATGGAATTCTGTCCATCCTCCAGACACAAGATGATTTAAGTATTGTCTGCATAGAAGTAAAATTTAATACCAGAAGAGGCAATCAAAATGACCAGAGGCGCCAAATACATGTTGAAGAGTGTGGCTCTTAGTGAAGAACTTTGTGGGACCCTACAGCTCCTCTTTTTTTGAATTCGACAAAGTAAGATGAGCTATTAAGAAACATGGTGCGTGAGCTGAGTAAAAACTTAAATCGGCCCAGAATGTACCCTTGAAGGTCACCAGTAGTAAGTCAATCCAGTTGAGTATCTTGGAACTGACAAATCAAGAAGTCCGTCAGAAATTACCCCCCCCCCCCCCCCAAATTAATTCAGGACATTAAAATTGCTAACTCGACATGGCAGACAAAATTATTTTGCCAGGTCAAAGCCTTCCTATTTAGGTCCAGCCTAGAGTCTGCGTGCTGCTCTGCGAGGCATGCTTTGTTTTCTCTGTGTAGATTGAAAAAGCCCATCACTTGCCCACTGCTTTTCATTGGCTGCTTGGTCCGCCTGTACACATTCCATAGTTTCCCTTCTTGTGGCTGTGTTCCCGATCTGGCTACTGACCCTGCTACATGGATCCTTTAGATGTGGGCCATATGTTTTGTTTGCGTGCACTACTTTCCTTTTTCTGCCCTCTCCTCACCGTGTGCTTGCTGGCACACGCACTGCTTGCAGTTCTCTTGGAGTGATGCCCCACTCATTCATTGAGTAATAATCCGTGACCTGAACCAATCCACAGCAATCCAGCCAGATAATTGCCTCCATGTCAATTTATCCCCTTGATCACAGCAAATAGATGGAGGTGGTGCTAATCTTATAAGGAATGGGCAAAATCTTGGGACGGTCACCTCTGGTGCAGCCAATATGACAATGCCTCCTACCACGGCAGTCCCACAAGCAGGACCACCTTGTCTAGCGGGTATCCTATGTTTGCTGTTAGTAATTCTCTCATAAGTGGATCGAGCCAGAATGGAATTGCGGCTGGAGTGGTATTCAAGAAACAGACTTACTCCATGGGCAGAAATCCATGCTGTTGGTTTATTGATCCTAGAAGAAGTGCAGAAACTAGAAATGTTCACACGCCATTTTCTGCTGCTTTGTTGTATAACCGCAGGATAGACGTAGGTGAGCTATTAAGCTTGTCCAGTCGCGGGCCAGATGCTGGTCACCGCTCGGGGTCCTCTGGGACCCTTGAGCCCCAAACCGTCCGAGCTCTCATGTGGCATGTTCAAGACATTTGCTTTTTGAATTTTGAACAGTCTTTTCATATTTTTACATGGTGTTTTGTAGCACCATTTACCTGCCGAACATTTTCAGGTCTGGGCTCTTACAGCCCAGGCAGAACCTCGTCGCTCTGTTATGCTGTTGGCTCGCCACCACTACAGCACGATGGATAAGGTACTGGTATTGTATTAATGATTAGAATTACCTGCCGTGCGTATCAAAGAATTGGAACCTAATCTGCAGTATTCAATTAAATTGTTAATGCCACATTTTTTGTTCACAAAAGTAAAAAACGTTTTTAAACAACTCGTTTATTTCTTGCAACACCTTCGTTTTTTGTATTTTATTGATGTAATACATAAGTTAGTGCATAATATCTGTGAGAAAGCCTACTGCAAAAGGCAGGCGCTGATTCCAAGAGGGCTGGAACAGACCCCTGTGCAGGTTCGGAATTGAGTTGTGCCGACTTTATTACACCCGGTAATTACCAGATATGATACAAACCACAGCCCCTGTAAAATGATGGCAGGTCGAACCTGCCGGAATTGCCATAAGAAAAATGCAAGGTAATTATTGAACCATATGGAATATGGTTTGGAATGAACTAAAATATGCGTGTTTAAGCCATGTTTTTAAGGCAAAATGTCTAACGCACATATCCTTAACTCTGTGTCGGATTGTATTGGGTGCAATAAGTAGCTAATAACCCTGAGGGGCACTCGTAATCTGGGCATAACTAGGGCCTTCTCTTACCCACTACAGCCAGGTATGTGGCACTACCACTTAAAGTCCGACTGGATACCTGGCTATAATGCACATTAATGCGTTAACTTTATCATTTGCCTTCTTTCAGTATATGCACGCTTCTAATTTAGCTTTGTTACCCTAATATTTCACACAGATTTGTGATAGCCTCTTAAAATACTCCATACAATCAGGCCATTTTCACAACTGATTTTAGTCTGTTCCAATTTTTCTGACGCTCAACTACTGCCATTCACAGCGGTAACATTTCGCTTGTTCAAGTTTTTTTTTTTTGTTTTGTTTTTTTGGGGGGGGGGGGTTGGAGATAAATGTTTACTGTTTTTCGAATTCACTTTGCCTTCTGCCTACTTTGGTTACATTATCTGCATATTTTCTTCAAGAGGAAGTATTGCTTTTAGCTTTGTTCACCGAACAGCATATAGACATGGTTGCAATTCTCGTGTCACACAAAATGCCATCTTCAAAGCTGGATTTTGTTTGTGTTGCCAATTTACCCCAAAACATCAGGTGCCATAAAACTGCATCTTGGCCCATAATAAGCTGATTATAGTAAGTCTTCTGTGTGCGTCTTGTTGGATCTTGAGTAGCACTTTTACTGCCTTTCTGTTGCATCAATGATCCAAAGTGAAGCAGAAGAGGGAAGGTACATGATTGTATAATGTTACTTCATGCTACTTTACAGTGGCACACAATATTGTAGTGGTGCTCTTCACGTGCATCGAGGCACTTGTCTTTCTGTGCGTTAAAAAGCCTAGGAATGTGTGTATAAATGTTTCCTAAGGGAAGCATGTATTCCTGAATCGCACTGCATGGCCCAGTGTATGGTAATTTTATAGCTCTTCAGTCCCTGTCTGCACAGCACCCAGGATAAGGTGCTGCATGGCTAAACACTTAAGGTCCCAAATGCAAGACCATTTGCATTGCAAATGCTTTTAATGTTAAGCCACTCCTAGGAAAGGCCTTGATAGTCCACCAGGCAGGGTGCTAAGTATTAAAGGCCATGTTCCTTTAGTGTTTAACCTTCCTTGACAACGCGAAATTTCCTATTGACTATCAGAGTTTCACTAACCACTGCGCTAAGTGTTAACTTTCATCTGAGAGCACCAAAGATATTATGTCAAGGAGTCAAATTAATTATGTTAAACCAGACTCATTGCTGATATCGGATTTAAAGTTATTTTTAATAGAAAAATGACTTTAGAAAGTTGATACTTAATTGACCAAACCTTTGTTACTTTCTTGTCTATCGCCAACCCTTGTTAACCAAGACAAGATGCTGCCCCACCTCCAGAGAAGTGTAAACTGGGCAACAAAGAATTTCTTGTGGGAGATGTGACCTCCTCCAGCAGTCTGACTACTGGTTGGTGGCCACTGGTGGCTCCGCTTCAAAGATGCTACCACCGCAGTGAAGCAAATGGCAATCACACCTTCGCTTTCCCCCTTTGTGTACGCAAAAGAGGGTGGCATTTCCAGAGGACGAAAACCCTCTGGCATACAGGGCCACCAGATCTCTAGTATACATGGGCACAGACCAATCTGCACAGCAGATGCTTGCATGGCGACCCCCTCCTGGCTTTACAGGGATAGGGGTTACAACCCACTCCACACGGCATTGGCAGCACCTCCTGGGATATGGGTCACTGAATCCTCACTGGGTCTGGCCCAATCGGTACAGCAGAATCCACGGCTCACTTAAGTGGCCCTTCCCTCACACGAGGGTTGCCGATTTTTGTCTTGCACATGGGCAACGACCCCCATCTGTGCAGTAGCAGTTCTCCCAACTATCTCAGGGAATCCACTTGACAGGATTCCCCACGGGAAGACTCTTCCTCCAACACACTCCTCATTTGGGATACTGGTCTTGGCAAGTAGTCAGGCGCTGGTGCTCCAGGCACCAGAGTAGGTGGTTTTTGATTCACAGCATCATGTCTCCTCACTCAGCAGGGAGACTAGCAGACCTTGGTCCCCAGTCTTGGTCACAAGCAGTAATCTTGCAGAGATTCTCCTTGCTTAACCTGACTAGCTCCTTAACAGTTGCCAATTTTGGAGGTCTTGTAGTCCATTTCCAGACACCAAATGTGATTTAGTCTGACGCTTTGAAGTTTATTGTAGGGGTCTGCTTCCTATTGGAGAGCTCACTCCTCCGCCCTCTCCCTCTTGAAAGCCATTTGCCACAACCGGGGCGTCTCCAATGCTGATGGCCCCGCAGCACAGGCCATAGGAGTGACTAGAGTCCATGCCTGTATGTCAGCCAGTGATGTTTATCAAAAGGTTAGCCCATGTCTCCAGCAATGTCCTTTGATTCCCTTATCAGCCCCATCTCCTCCTGGGATGTGTCCAGGGCCCTTTCTTGTGACCTCTCTCTGAAACAAAGAGCATCTATGTGCATCAAAGAACTTGATTTGGTGGCTGTTCAGCCAGTAAAGTCACACCTGTTCACAATTCCAAAAGTCAGAACCCCTGTTGGGTATTCAATATCAGTTTAGATGACATTCGCATTTACGTTTGAATACACTTTCTAATTTTCCATTCATAACTTCAGGTGCCATGTGTATGTTTTGGGTGGGGTTCAGCTTTAATTTTGTGCCTGCCCTCCATGATATTTCTCTTTGCAACAGTAGTTTTATTGGCTGGACGTACTCTGCTGTTAACTAACCTCAGTCTTGAGCGGAGTAAATGGCACCGGTGGGAGCTGTGAATTCAAACTGATGTGAAATACTCCAAGCCAGGCGCTCTGCTTGGCACCTTTCACTGACCTCTAATTTAACCTGACAAATGATAATGAAAGTGCTTGAAATGGATACAGCTGTACCCAAAATCTCTCATTTTGAATAAACTCATTATGCTGAAGGTGAGACGCAAAGCGGAAACCGTGGCCATGGCTTTATTTATTTTTATTTATAAATTGAGAACTTGAAACTTGAGTTGAGTTGGTTTTGCATTCACTGGTATTTTCGTTGCACAGTTGTATATATTAGAACTATTTTCATACACCTCAGTCCTTTGAAAAGTGGGCTTCAGAAAATCCAGGTCATCTCCCACCATCACCCCATCTTCCTCTCTACCGCCCTAAAACTGTAAACTATTCTCTGACCTCTTTTAGGAGCACATGGCCACTTTGCACTAACAGGCTCTCTGGGAGTACTGTTCGTGTGACGTGGTGTTCTTTTATTTTGAAGCAACAATGGAAAACTACTTCCTTTTCCCATGACTCAACATCAAAGCAGTGCATAAACCGACTTGGGCACCGGTATTAAAACTAATGCCTTTCCCTCATACACACCTATAATTTGCTCTCAATGTTAGTCCTGAATTAGACTAGTCCACAGTTCTTCTGCAGAAGGTGGTTATAATCTCTCATGCTGCAGCAGTTTTAGTTTATCGATGACCAGTGCTGTCTGAAGGGCGAGTTTGCATCCTAAACAAAAATAATCATTGTGGAATCTGAAGAGCAAATGAGTTTTAATATGCAACTAGTAGTTCTGTATGTAAAGGGCAGATGTGAATGGGCTGTCACTTGCTGTACGTCAATCTTGAACATGTTAGTCAACTTGTGAATGAAGTGTAGAAGGTGGACGATGCCATCAATAGTATTAAAATAAACAAACTTCAAATATATATTTGCTAGAATTAGCCATTCAGAGTTTCTCTATATGTGGATACTTGCAGTCTATTTCCTCCTTGTAGAATCTTGCATCTGGGAAAGTATTTGCATTATGAGGGTGTGGATTGTGGGAGGTTGACGGATGGAAGTGGGATGTGTGTAAGATCACCCACGGATTGCAGCAATCCATGCCTTAATTTGGTTTGCAATCATTTGTATACATTTTCATGACTGATCACTTTGTCAGACAGGCTGTTAAAGTTTTTTGAACACTCAAAACTAGGAGAGCCTACTCTGTATATCGTCTCCTGGTCATTGATACGAAGGGGCTTGTGATCTTCTCTGCAACACTTTACTTTATTTTCTTGTATAGGTCTTTACTAACTTGTGGATAAAGTATAAAGCAATAAATGGTCAAATGTTACTTAGACTTTGAAAGTATTTATCTCAGAATCACTTGGTCGACAGTTAGAAGCACACTTTTGAATACTGAGGTCTTCCACAAGATAGTTGATAATTGGATACATAACCATCACAGGCAAAGCCAATTGGTCTTGCTTTGACAAGATGGCGACGTTTTTTATTGTTTTTATTTTTAGTGTGCATACACATGCTGCAAAAAATAAAACGGCAACAATATGCTGGTAGTAAAAAAAAAAACCATTTTAAGCAGTATATAATTAAAACAACGGGGTGCTTCATAGCAGACTGGTATACTTTGACAAGGTATAAAACGCTACCTTAGTTTTAATGCGCTGCACTGGAAACTTCTTATTAATGCAAAGCAAAAGGTACTCTTAGTTCTGTAACCGAAAGGGATAGTTTACAACAAAAATTAAGAGCAAGATTGGAGAGCGAAAAGGGATTGGCAAAGTATCTGCCTAACAGCCTGGATTCTCCAGTACACTTTTGAGGCATAAGTTCCTATGATAAGGCAAAATGTTGTCAGTCAGTGTAAGACAGCAAGTGGATGTAGTGGGCTAACCGATTGCTTTGGCTGTATGCTTTGGTGACCAGAAGCAACATGTGATTGACAGTTGAACGGACAACTTATGCAGAGGCATGATCCTAAAGCCCCACAATGTATGTATTTTTGAATGATTTTTGGTCTGGCCTTAGTTGTCTCGCCTGCTTCATGTAAACTTGGTAAATATGTAGATCTATACTTTTTTTAGAATTGTACAAAAAGGGCAGTCCCAATGAATTTGTCTGCTTTGTAATATATTCACACGTGGGTTCAGCACTTCACCACATTAGAAATTGTCCATTGTCTGCCCCTGATGCAATTTCATACGTGGGTTACTGCTGTCCAGGGTCTTTTTTTCTATTTGTTAAATTTTGTATTATATAAATACTTTGCAACCAGTGCCACACTAACCATCCTGAACTGCATTTTTAATTCAATTTAGGAACTTCCCTGGCATATTTGGAAATCAACAACAACATTACATGGACGTCATCAAACGGATGCTGGTTCAGTGTATGCAGGATCAAGAAAATCCAACGGTAATTTACCTTTAGTAATGCCAGTTGAATTCTTTAGTGTCTTGCATTGCTTTCATAATCTAATTAGCTGTGCACACTTGTTTTTGGTATCAACAGGGCTGCTCTGTTTTTGAAGTTGCTGCTATAAATGATATTGAGCTTACACTTTCCTACTGGCTGTTCTAGCTCTGCCTCCTTGATTTGAATTGGAGCCGAGATAACTTGATACAATGGCTAATCAGCCTTTCCTGAAGTGCCACTGCCTTTGCAGCCTGCATCCCCCTGTGAGGGAGGAAACAACCAGGTCGACGGGCACCCTGTATGGGTGCTAAGTCGGCTAACACTACCTGGCAGCATAGGTAAGTCACATCTCTAGCAGGCCTCTCAGCCCTAAGGCAGGGCGCACTATACTACACGTGAGGGCATATCTGCATGAGCAGATATGCCCATACAATATTGGGCACCATTTCCTAATATTGTGTCAGTTAAGCCATAGAGAGTACATGGGCTGATTACTTGAGTTCCACAGCCTCATGATGGCTTTACTGAATACAGGAGTGTTTGGTACCAAAGTACTCCTTTCAATAAACCCACACTGATGCCAGTGTGGGATTTATTGTACCATGTATACCCAGATGGCACCTCAGAGGTGCCCCCTGAAACCCTACTAACCCTGGCGTGGTCTGACCGGCTGTAGGCATCCAGCCACCCCCAGACCCCTGGTCCCCTGCTCTCTGAAACCAAAATCAATGCACATTCTAGGCAGATGTCACGCCTC
Source organism: Triturus cristatus (assembly GCF_964204655.1). Taxonomy (NCBI): domain Eukaryota; kingdom Metazoa; phylum Chordata; class Amphibia; order Caudata; family Salamandridae; genus Triturus; species Triturus cristatus. Next base: position 695,537,200 of record NC_140591.1, read on the forward strand.
CTCCCCCAGGATGTGCCAGTGCCCGAAGAGGAAAGCTTCAAAGGCCTGCCGCCTTTGTAATGCGACCCCAACCTCTGCTGCTAGCAGCAGATGGCAGGCCTGTGGTAACATCCCCACTTTTGGCAGGAAAACTGGTGGGACAGTTCAAAAAGATAGGTGTGCCCACCTCTGCCAACCCCACCCCTTTTCAGTCCCCTCCATGTTGAGGATGGGCGCAGGGGAGAAACTCCTCCAGTCAAGGCTAGTTTTATGTCCCCTTCCACAGGGCAGTAGCATACAGGGTGTAGTCACTCCAGGTGAGGTGCCTATTGGCCCTACCTGCTACTCCCCTAAAACTCCTCCTTAATATTTAGGTGGCTCCCCCAGATCTGCGACTACCTACGAAGAAAGTTGACACCTTGCAGCAGAAGCCGGAAGTCCACTACCATGGCCCAGCCCTACTGACCTATTTCCATCTGCGACGAAACCTGCGACCTCTCTTGCAGCACGACCTCCAAAACCCTGGGAAGGACTGTTGCCTTCAATAAAGACTTCAATCTCCTAAGGACGGCGGACCTGTCCAGAAGAAACCTACTCCAAAGACTTCGGAGCCAGCCGGATCTGCATCTCCAGCCCACACTGCACCAGACGCCAACGACACCAGCCTGAATTTCTCACCTGTGCAGTGAAGTCGCCCTGACGGTCATGACCCGGTGTTCAGCGTTGGCTGACGTCTCCTGCCCTTCACAGGAGGGCTCGGGGCGTAGGTGCACCTCGGGTTTTCTTCTCCAGGTCGTGGAGCGCTGGATGCAGGGGTGTCTTTTGAGGTCGGAATTCACCTTAGTGGGCCACTTGTTCTCCGTGCAAAGGCTGCAGGCGACGCCTGGGAGTCCTGGAGGGGTCAACCCATGGTGGACTCGGACTCTGGAGCGCCCAGGGACCTCGCTGGGACCGGTGGGCCACTCTTAACTCAAGCCGTAGGCGAAGGGTGCAATGGTGGCTCCAGGGGAGTCTGGTTTCTGTTTCCGCCGCAGGCTCTGATTCTTTCTTTAGTGTTTCTTCAGAACAGAGCTGCTGTTCACAGGAGATCCCGTTTTTGTTGAAGGCAGTCAGTCCTCCCAGGGGTTCTGGATGTCGCTGGCTGCAGGACAAGACTATTTTTGGCACAGGATCTCTGGAAACTGCAGACAGGCCGGTAGGGCTGGGCCAAGTGTGTTGTTCTCTGCAGTCTTCTCTGCTGGGCGTCTTCTTTCCTCCTTTTTCTTCTTAGGCTGTGGGAATCTGCCTTCTTGGTTCAGGGCTGCCCCTAAATACTGTATTTAGGGGGCGTTTTAGGGATCTCGAGGTCAGCCAATGGGCTACTGACCTTAGGGTGACTACACCCTGGGTGTGCTCAGCCCACGTGGGGGAGTGAGCACAAGCCCTAATCCTGATTGGAGAGTGCCTGCCATCTGCAAGATGGTGGGCAATGAAGAGGGGACTTCACCTCGTCTCCCCACCTGAGGGTTGGGGTTGGCATAGGTGGGCACACCTTCTGGTCTGGCTAATTTTTCCCACCTGTCTTCCCACCGAAAAGGGGGGGGAGATGGGAAGGGGGCCTGCTCCTGATGGCAGGAGAGGTTAGGGGTTGCATTACAAATGCTTGGGCCTATGAAGCTCCCCTGCCACAGATGGCTCTTCCTGGCCTGGGGAAGGTGTGAAAACCTCTGCCCAGGAAAGGCTTTGTTTCTGGGCTCGGAGCGTAGGCTCCCACCCTAGGGGTGCAGAAACGTGTCTTGTGGTGGCAGGCTGGTGTGTACCAGTCAGGGAACCCACCAGAGGATGGTTGTTTTTCAGGGGGGGATCTCTAAGATGCTCTTTGAGTGCTTTTTTCATTAAATCCCACAATGGCATTATGGTACTGTGGAGTTCATAATGACAAGCTCCCAACCTCCTCTTTGAATGCACAGAAAATGTGACGAGCTACAAATAAGATTTAAAGGCCAGTTTACAGAAAGTGAGTTCATGGAAGAATACAGTAAACAAGGTTAGGGCAAGGGGGGGGGGGGGGGGGGGGCACAGACTCGAGCTGGATAGCCTAAAGCAAATAAAACCAGCAAATTGAAAGCTATAAAATGTGAGTTAAAAACAACAAAGGCAATGATAAACAACGGTCGGAATGGATTCCTAGGTCAACTAGCTGAAAGTCCCCAAGATGTCTTTAGCAAAGCAGATGGCTTCGCTTTCTGGTCGGCTTAGACCTAAAAATCGGTACATGCAGAGAAATGAGTTGGGAGTAATAAAATGAAATCTGAAAAAGAAACGCAAGAAAAATCTAGATAAAGGTTTTCGTAGAGTGAACCTAAACGATAACTAACATGAAATTTTGCAACAAAAGCTAGTCTTAATAAATGTGTTGCTGGCTTTACAAACCTCTGAGGGATGGCAAGCGCACATCTCAATGAGTAACAAGCATTACGGCAGAGTGAGGAGAGCTGCTGAGGCGGAGAGAGGGAGGAGGGCTGCTGAGGCGGAGAGAGGGAGGAGGGCCGAGCTGAGGCGGAGAGAGGGAGGAGGGCCGAGCTGAGGCGGAGAGAGGGAGGAGGGCTGCTGAGGCGGAGAGAGGGAGGAGGGCCGAGCTGAGGCGGAGAGAGGGAGGAGGGCCGAGCTGAGGCGGAGAGAGGGAGGAGGGCCGAGCTGAGGCGGAGAGAGGGAGGAGGGCCGAGCTGAGGCGGAGAGAGGGAGGAGGGCCGAGCTGAGGCGGAGAGAGGGAGGAGGGCCGAGCTGAGGCGGAGAGAGGGAGGAGGGCCGAGCTGAGGCGGAGAGAGGGAGGAGGGCCGAGCTGAGGCGGAGAGAGGGAGGAGGGCCGAGCTGAGGCGGAGAGAGGGAGGAGGGCCGAGCTGAGGCGGAGAGAGGGAGGAGGGCCGAGCTGAGGCGGAGAGAGGGAAGAGGGCCGAGCTGAGGCGGAGAGAGGGAAGAGGGCCGAGCTGAGGCGGAGAGAGGGAAGAGGGCCGAGCTGAGGCGGAGAGAGGGAAGAGGGCCGAGCTGAGGCGGAGAGAGGGAAGAGGGCCGAGCTGAGGCGGAGAGAGGGAAGAGAGCCGAGCTGAGGCGGAGAGAGGGAAGAGAGCCGAGCTGAGGCGGAGAGAGGGAAGAGGGCCGAGCTGAGGCGGAGAGAGGGAAGAGGGCCGAGCTGAGGCGGAGAGAGGGAAGAGGGCCGAGCTGAGGCGGAGAGAGGGAAGAGGGCCGAGCTGAGGCGGGGAGAGGGAAGAGGGCCGAGCTGAGGCGGAGAGGGAAGAGGGCCGAGCTGAGGCGGAGAGAGGGAAGAGGGCCGAGCTGAGGCGGAGAGAGGGAAGAGGGCCGAGCTGAGGCGGAGAGAGGGAAGAGGGCCGAGCTGAGGCGGAGAGAGGGAAGAGGGCCGAGCTGAGGCGGAGAGAGGGAAGAGGGCCGAGCTGAGGCGGAGAGAGGGAAGAGGGCCGAGCTGAGGCGGAGAGAGGGAAGAGGGCCGAGCTGAGGCGGAGAGAGGGAAGAGGGCCGAGCTGAGGCGGAGAGCGGGAAGAGGGCCGAGCTGAGGCGGAGAGCGGGAAGAGGGCCGAGCTGAGGCGGAGAGCGGGAAGAGGGCCGAGCTGAGGCGGAGAGCGGGAAGAGGGCCGAGCTGAGGCGGAGAGCGGGAAGAGGGCCGAGCTGAGGCGGAGAGCGGGAAGAGGGCCGAGCTGAGGCGGAGAGCGGGAAGAGGGCCGAGCTGAGGCGGAGAGCGGGAAGAGGGCCGAGCTGAGGCGGAGAGCGGGAAGAGGGCCGAGCTGAGGCGGAGAGCGGGAAGAGGGCCGAGGTGAGGCGGAGAGCGGGAAGAGGGCCGAGGTGAGGCGGAGAGCGGGAAGAGGGCCGAGGTGAGGCGGAGAGCGGGAAGAGGGCCGAGGTGAGGCGGAGAGAGGGAAGAGGGCCGAGGTGAGGCGGAGAGAGGGAAGAGGGCCGAGGTGAGGCGGAGAGAGGGAAGAGGGCCGAGGTGAGGCGGAGAGAGGGAAGAGGGCCGAGGTGAGGCGGAGAGAGGGAAGAGGGCCGAGGTGAGGCGGAGAGAGGGAAGAGGGCCGAGGTGAGGCGGAGAGAGGGAAGAGGGCCGAGGTGAGGCGGAGAGAGGGAAGAGGGCCGAGGTGAGGCGGAGAGAGGGAAGAGGGCCGAGGTGAGGCGGAGAGAGGGAAGAGGGCCGAGCTAAGCGAAGAGGAAAGGAAAGGAAAGGGAAGAGCCATGGAGGGAAGAGCCATGGAGGGAAGAGCCATGGAGGGAAGAGCCATGGAGGGAAGAGCCATGGAGGAAAGGGAGCTGCGACAGAGGAAAGTGTGTAGGAGTAGAAAGAGGGGGCTGAAGTAGTGGAAGGAGAAGAGGGTAGAGGGACAGGAGGGCAGAAACTGGCAAACAAACCATGTTGTACAGACAGTATATCACATCAAATGTGGTTAAAAAACAAAGTTATAAAATGTATTCACAAAACTAAAATGTACAGTATACCACAGGAATGTATGTACGAATCCCATATATGAAAATACAGCTGTGTGCGAGGATGACGGTGGAGTGTGACGTGTAGAGGGGAGCACTAAGCTGAGGTGAAGAGTGGGGGGGGCTGGTGCGAAGGAGCAGAGATGCAGATACAAGAGTGGGAGAGCGGAGGGAGAGGAGGATGGGTGGAAGTTACTGAGAAGGGTTGAGAGCGCAGTTGGACAGTGTGAGCCCCTCCCCCTTTCCTAAGCAGCTTCTTGCGAGGAGGTCTTGTAAACGCCGAAGCCATGCGCTCCGAGGGCTGTCCGCCTAGCTCTTGGCGCTGGACAGCTTCAGTTCAGCCTCAGAGGAGCAGTAGGGTAGAAAGCGGTCTCGGGAAGGGTTCTTTGGCGTGGAAAATGAGGGGGAGGGATGTATATGTATGTATGTAAAGCGAGGAGGAGAAAGTGAAGATATACAAGAATGGATGTAACATCGAGTCAGTGGCTCAGTGAGCTAATGCATATTACTCCAGGGATCTGTTTGACCTCATGTTCATGGATTCAAATCCCGGCGGGTCCACTTAGCCTTTCATCCTTCCAAGGTCCATAAAATGAGTACCATTTAGTAATAATAAACATGTTATTGTAGCACCAATAGATCCAAGTCTTGGGTTAACCTGCTCTTTAACAGGTGTTATGTTCTATTAAAGCTACTTGGGGAATTGTAAGAAAGGTAAGAAGACTACAGGGGATGTGGGACAGTGTCAAAGGTTTAAAGCAGCTAGATAAAAGTGGCTACTGAGAAACAGGGGCTCGAGGAGAAAAGCAAAACGTGTAAAGCGGCTCGATGCAGATGGATAGTGCCATAAATGGTGACTACAAGGGATTTTGTTTCAAAATGAAATATGCTATTATTCGTCAAGGAGTTTCTCTAAGGGGGAGTATACTTAGAACAACCACCACAATATCAATCGATTAAATCAAAAGAATTAGTAAATATATAAAAAGCACAAACACGGGAATATCTTGTATGAAGTGTATAGAATATTTTTATATGTATAAATCAAGTTAAAAAAGGGAGTACAGATGAACAGTAAACAGACGATCGTCTGTTTGCTGAGGGGTGATGCTGGTTTTTCCGCACGCTATATAATTAATTCTTGAGACACAGTTCAGAAATCAAGAGTTGAGAGATCACTATCTCCCTTTCTTTGAAAGCGCCATTACAAAATCTGACTGATCCAGAATTGTTAATCCGCTCTGCTATATTTATACTAGCGGTGAAAATTCTAGCTCTACGAAAGGGACTATTCGTGTTGAGTTCAATAAGAAAAGGGTCACTCTTTAGATGCAATAACTACTGTCCTTAAGATGGTCTGACGGACTGACCCCATTCAAGACCGAAACGTCAACTTTCCCATCTATTTCCATAATTTTCAATATATTCAATTGATTATTATTCTCATTAGGAGATATGTCATTGTCTTTCTCATTGGAATAGATGTTTTTTCATGAAATGTGGGATAAATTTAAGACTTCCTCATTCATTATTTATTGCTGAAATTTACTGTATCTGTACTCCTTTTTTAACTTGATTTATACATATTAAAAAATTTCCCGATAACTCAATTTTGTGTGGACTTTTCAAAACTTAAAATATTTACCAAAAATCAGCCAAGTAACAAAAATACTCACCTGCTCTTAGGGGAGCTCCCAGTGCTGGATCTTGGTGCCTAGCACTGACTCTGAAAACTACTTACAACTGTACTTACCAGTAACCCAATGTTCGAGGCATGTGGGCTGCTGAATTCATATCTGTGCATAGATCGCCGCCTAGTGTTGGGTCCGGATGTTTGCACGTTGTTGTCCTGGCAGAGTCTTCGAACTATCCTGGGATAGGTGACTCCTCCCCTGGACTACAGTGCGCATGGGCATCCTCTCCATCCTGTTTTTTTCCGCCATTGGGTTCGGATGTGCTTATCTTGACTCAAGTTAGGAAAAACTTTTTTCAGGCCAAAAGGCCTTTAGTTCGCGTCGGTACTGTTCCCGATCGGTATCGATAGTTATTTGTTAGTTTACTAACTTCAAGACCAACTCTTTTCGGATCATATCCGACCATCGACCCGACTTAGACGATGGAATCGAGGACACCATTCAAGCGGTGTCCTGTATGCAATGCGAAATATCCCCTTGTCGACGTCCACCCGGTGTGCAACAAATGCCTTTCACCGGATCACGACGAGTCCACATGTATGGCCTGTGCCTGATTCCGATCCAAAAAGACTCTCCGGAATCGACGAGCAGCGAGACTTGAAGCGCAGCAAGCGGCACCGGCCCCGACCAACATCTTCAGCGCCGAGGACGAAGATGTGGAAGACGTGGAGAACCTACCCTCCAGCCCCGCTTCCGAACACAACTCCGGATCGGAAGACATCGAAGAACGACTCTTTCACAGAGACGAAGCAGACACCGAGGTAGGAGACTACAATGAGGCCTTAGGGGCCGAAGAGAGTCGCTCCGGTGACGAGCAAGGCCTACCCGTACAGACGGAGGATATCCCTGTGCGTCAGTCTGGCTCCGGTCGAGGGATCGCCTTCGGGCCTTACCCAAGACCTATCCCGCAGTTCTTCGGCCCCGCCCTCTGGCCCGGCCTCGGACATTCAGCGGCAGCCATTGCCACCCAAAACAACTGGTTTCCCTTCATCGAAACCGAAAGCCGTATCTGTTCCACAGAAACTGAAACTGAAAGTAACACTGGTCGGATCGAGGCCCACCACACCTTCGTCGCCAGCCAAACCCGTCGGCACCGACCGCACCAAACGGGACTTCGGTGCCGAGCTCGCAGCAGCCGACGTCTGCGCCGACACACGGAAAAAGGCCATCGGTGCCGCCAAACCGCCTCGGCTCCCGGCACCGAAACAATCTGCTCCAGCCACAGTGGTCAAAATAGCTGCTGCGTCTCACACTACTTCGAAAGCAGCACCAAAGGCACAATCATCGACGCCGTCGACAGCTACTACCTCTCCTCGACTCGATGACCCCGTGGCGCCGAAAAAGTCCACGCCTGCCTCTACAGAACCGGTCGGTGCCAAAGAACCGCCGGCGTTCCAGGTGCGGCAAGTTGCAGCGTCCTTGCAACGCATCAAAGAAAAGGCAGCCCTACAGGACCCTTCAGGCTCCGAGCCGAAAAAAGCTCAAAAACCTTCTCCGGCACCGGCCAACATCACTTTTGGCCTGCCGCCATCCACGGCACCCAAACTGTTCGAAATAAGAACACGTGTCACCCACACTAGGATCACGCCTGCCGAAGGCTCTCCTACGGAGACGTCACTATCCCACATCATCGATGCCGACACCGGCAGAATGATGCTCCACAAGCGGAGGATAACTTCCGAGCCAGCTTTGGACTCCTACCGGATCCCTCTAAAGAAAAAGCTGCCAGTGGATTCGGAACCAGTTCTTTACGAACCTCTCCATACCTCTTACCAGGATCCACAGTCCTTCTCTCCGACACACTCCGAAACCAACGTTTTGGAGGACTACATGGGTGACCACGTCCCCTACCCCGGAGAGATGGACCCTGACGGCCAACAGGACCCTGATCAGGCTTGGGATGACCCTGCAGACCCGGGTGCACATATGGATACACAGGACACGCAGCTATATGGCGCAAAAACATCTCCCACAGAGGACACTGCCGCATTCAACGCTCTTATTGAACGTGCTGCGGCCAATCATGGTGTGCAACTCCACTCCGACACAATCGAGGACGATTTTCTAATGGATACTTTCGCATCCTCAGAACGGAATATCAAAACTCTACCCATGTTGAAAGGTGTCCTCAAACCAGCAAAGGACATTTTCAAAGAACCCACCAGGGCACGAGTAATAAACCCCAGGATCGACAAGAAATATAGGTCGGCGCCTGGGGACCCTACCTACATTAGAGGCCAGTTGCCTCTGGATTCCATCGTAGTCGCCAATGCTCGCAAACGGGCGCACTCACAGACAACTGGGGATGCTCCTCCCCCGGACAAAGAGTCCAAGGTGCTAGAGACCTCCGGCAAAAGGATTGCAGCCCAGGCAACTAACATATGGCGTATTGCCAATACTCAGGCGCTCCTAGCTCGCTACGATCGCGCACACTATGACACATTAGAAACATTACTCCAACATCTCCCTGACCAATTCAAAGAGGGAGCAGAGATCCTCATCAGGGAGGGACAACTCCTCACTAACACATCCATTAAGTGTGCACTGGATGCCGCAGACACAGCTGCCAGAGCAATAAACACTAGCGTCATGTTACGACGACACGCCTGGTTGCGAATCTCCGGATTCAAACCGGAGGTTCAGAATAACATCCTCAATCAGCCGGTCAACCCCGACTACTTATTCAGACCAGAGGTTGACACCACCCTAGAAAAAATAAAAAAGGACAGACACTGCAAAGTCCATGGGGGCTCTCCAAACGCAGACCTTTCGGAGTGGCTCCTTTCGTCGCCCCGGAAATAGAGGAGCAGGTAGAGGACAGGGGTCACAGCAAACCTACAACAAGGGCAACACCCAAAGTACCTACGATAAAAACACCCGGGGTGGATATCGTGGTTCAAGCACAAAGGGTAGAGGACGCGGATACGGCAATACCAGATCCTCTCCCAAGAACAAACAGTGACGCCCTCTCCCTTCCTCCCGACCACATAACACCTGTCGGGGGAAGGCTACAAAGGTTCCTGCTCACGTGGAACACCATCACCACGGACAGGTGGGTCAAAGATATTATCAAACACGGTTACTGCCTAGAATTAACCTCCACTCCACCCACAATACCGCCAAGACACCGTCCTATGTCCTCAGAGCACTTAGCGCTATTACAGCAGGAAGTGCTAAGTATGCTGCAAAAAGGCGCAATAGAGGTCGAACCAGTCCACGAGCACGGTACGGGGGTGTACTCCCTGTACTTTTTAATACCAAAGAAGGACGGGTCACTCAGACCCATACTAGACCTGAGACCCCTCAACCGCTACATTCTCTCAGAGCATTTCCACATGCTCACCCTCCAACAAGTCCTCCCATTGCTCAAACAGGGAGACTTCCTAGCCACGCTAGACCTCAAAGATGCGTATTTCCACATACCCATTCACCCATCACACAGAAAATATCTCGGGTTCACTATTCAGGGGCAGCACTACCAATTCAAGGTTCTTCCCTTCGGCGTGACAACAGCGCCCAGGGTCTTCACAAAGTGCCTAGCTACAGTGGCTGCACATTTACGGAGGCAACACATTCATGTCTACCCTTACCTGGACGACTGGCTTGTTCAGGCAAAGTCAGCCCAGCAATGCGCCAGCCACATGTCCCGCACCATTCACCTCCTTCACAGCCTGGGGTTCTCACTAAATTACCCAAAATCACATCTCCAACCCGCACACGTACAACAGTACCTGGGTGCGACCATAGACACTCTGGCAGCCACAGCTCAGCCAAATTTAGTGAGGATCAACAGCATGCAAATGCTGATTTCCAAGTTCAAACCCCCACACTCCCTTCCTGCGCGAGTGTTCATGCAGTTGATAGGCATGATGGCCTCCATTTTCATAGTCCCACACGCGAGACTACATATGCGCCCGCTTCAGGAGTGCTTAGCACGTCAATGGACTCAGGCTCACGGGCAACTGAAAGACCTAGTGTTGGTGAGCGGTCGGGCATACAACTCTCTGCATTGGTGGAATCCACAAAACCTTTGCAAGGGCCGACCGTTCCAAGAGCCTGTTCCAGAAATAATACTGACAGCGGACGCGTCTCTCCAGGGATGGGGAGCTCATGTACTCAATTACACAGTGCAGGGACTATGGACAACACAACAAAAGAAGATGCACATCAACCTTCTAGAACTGATGGCAATCTTCCTAGCCATGAAGGCATTCAAAGTACACTTGTGCAACAAGGTCGTGTTGATCCGGACGGACAACATGACTGCCATGTACTACATACAGAAGCAGGGAGGAACACACTCTCCACAGTTGTCTCATCTGGCTCAGAGCATGTGGAAGTGGGCCATTCAGAGGAACATGTTCCTCATGGCGGAACACCTCCCCGGCAAAGACAACCAGATGGCGGATCTGCTCAGCAGACACAGCCACCAGATGCACGAGTGGGAGTTACACCCATCAGTACTCCAACCGTACTTCCAGCAGTGGGGTCACCCAGAGATAGACCTATTCGCCACAAGCGAAAACGCAAAATGCCAAAGCTTTGCCGCCAGGTTCCCACATCCACAGTCGCAGGGCAATGCGATATGGATGAACTGGTCCGGCAGATTTGCGTACGCTTTTCCCCCAGCACCATTGATACCGCTGGTGGCTCGCAAACTCAGACAACACTCACTAACACTCGTCTTGGTTGCTCCAACGTGGGTACGCCAGCCATGGTACACCACCTTTCTCGAACTTTCCGTGGTGCCCCATCAAAGACTGCGGATCAAACCCGCGCATTTGACGCAGAACCATGGAGAGATTCAGCACCCAGATCCGCAACAGCTGAACCTGGCAATCTGGCTCCTGAAGTCCTAGAGTTTGGCTACCTATACCTGCCACCTGTATGGACCTCATTAAGGAGGCCAGGAGACCCACTACCAGGGCTTGCTATGCAGCCAAATGGAAAAGGTTCGTCATTTATTGCAATAATACTGACATTAACCCGCTAGACGCATCCATCCAAAACATAATTTGTTACCTCCTACACCTGTACCGATGCAATCTGGCATACACCTCAATACGTATCCATTTGACCACATTATCAGCCTATCTCCAAAACAGGCAGCACCTCTCTTTATTCAAAGTGCCTGCCATCAAAGCCTTCTTGGAGGGACTTAAACGAGTAATTCCCCCAAGACACCCACCAGCACCGGTGTGGAACCTCAACCTGGTCCTCACCCGACTGATGGGTCCACCCTTCGAACCTCTCCACTCATGTGAGATTCAATTCCTCACCTGGAAAGTAGCTTTCCTAGTGGCAATCACTTCGTTAAGAAGAGTTAGTGAACTCCAGGCACTAAACATTCAAGAGCCATTCATACAGGTTCACGCCAACAGGGTCGTACTACGTACCAACCCCAACTTCATGCCCAAAGTAATATCGCAGTTCCACATGAATCAAACTATTGAACTGCCTGTTTTCTTTCAAAACCCACAAACTGTCGCAGAAAGAGCACTCCATACACTGGATGTAAAGAGCCCTCGTGTACTACATCGACAGGACTAAAGTCTTTAGGAAAACAAAACAACTTTTCGTTGCCTTTGCCCCACACCACAAAGGTAACGCCATCTCCAAAGCAGGTATAGCCAGATGGATCGTTAAATGTATTCAAATTTGCTATCAAAAGGCTAAACGCACATTAACGATTCCCCCACGAGCCCACTCAACACGTAAGTTAGGGGCCTCCATGGCTTTCCTTGGAAACATTCCTTTGCATGATATATGTAGAGCAGCCACCTGGTCCACTACACATACATTTACCAAACACTATTGTGTAGATGTGCAATCAAAACAGCAGGCAGCTGTAGGACAGGCTGTTCTCAAAACTCTTTTTCAGACCGCTGCAGCTGGCACTGGTAGCCGCCGCTAATAGAGGGTACTGCTATATATTCTATGCACAGATAAGAATTCAGCAGCCCACATGCCTCGAACTGAATATGCTACTTACCAGTATGCATCTGTTCTGGGCATGTAGGGCTGCTGACATTCATATCGCCCTCCCTCCTCCCCGGCGCCTGTAGCAGCTGCAGCTCTCAGAATTACTGTAAGCATGGTCATCACTTTCTGTATCTACTCCATCACTGCCACAATGGCGAGAAACAATCTGAGGATGGAGAGGATGCCCATGCGCACTGTAGTCCAGGGGAGGAGTCACCTATCCCAGGATACTTCGAAGACTCTTCCAGGACAACAACGTGCAAACATCCGGACCCAACACTAGGCGGCGATCTATGCACAGATATGAATGTCAGCAGCCCTACATGCCAAGAACAGATGCATACTGGTAAGTAGCATATTCATTTCTCCCATAGGAAATCATTGACTGTTTTTTGGTGAAATTTCTTCTAAGTGTCAATTTCTACAGTCTCTAAATATTCTTTAAAAATCGTATAATATCTGAAAATGTAATTACTTACCTGTTTTGGGTAAAGGTCCCAGTACTGAGTCTAGGCACCCAGTACTGGATTACAGAAGTAACGAGAACATATTATACCTGTAACTTGAATTTTCTGCCATAAGGAATCATTGGCTGTTTTCTATGAAATATTTTCTAAGTGTCAACTTTTAAAATTGCAAAATATTGTCTAAAAATAATCACAGTAATTAAGTCGACTTTTCTCACTTGATTCCAAGTACTGACCTAGGACAGAATCTAGGATCCGGTCCTGGAATTCCAAAAGTAATCCTAAAAGTAATCTGTGGCAAATAACAACTTCCATTGAACTCAATGCATTATTGTGTTTAAAATAGTGTTGCCTATTGCAACCACTTGTAACTGTTTACAAAAGTCAATTGCATATTGCAAAAGTATTTATATGAAGCATCTGAGAATGTATATTTGAAATATGCAAATCTTTTCCTCAGTACTGTATTCTCCTTCATATTTTGAATTTGTATATTACATGTTAATGGATATTTGCTTTTATAGCGGTTTTTCAACATGCTATGTTTAAGATATAAAAGAATATAATAGTGGGCGTGGCCGAGCCAGCGAAGATGGCGGACTCCTCTCTCTGAGGCTCCCGCTCGGCTGCCCGTGCACGAGACAGTGCTACCTGCCCCGGGTTCCCACCGACCCTGGAAATAGTCGGACTGAGCCCAGAAACTGAGGCGACACCTCCGGTAGGCTTTGAGTCCCCGAGATTGTGGCTACGGAGGTGCCGGAGGCTCCGCACGGGTGCCCGCCGGCAGCAGACAAGATGGCGGACGGGTGATCGTCTCTGGAGGAGCGGCAGTGAGGCAGGGGGACTACGGAGGCTCTGAGAGACAATCGACCCCGCCAGCGTTCGCGGCCACCCGCACCAGTGTCTCGTGGCTGTGGGGCCAGGGTTGGACCCGAGGAGGCGACCTGGACGGTCCGAAGGCTGAAGTGAGCAGAGAGGCCGGACCCATGCGGGGGTGCAAGCAGCCAGGCAGCGCGACCTACACAGCAGGTGAGCCCCGACCTGGGCGATCGATGCGTGGAGATAACTGGGGACCCCTGCCCCGCATACAGGCTGATCATCTGATGGTGGCTGGAAGAGCAGCCCGCTACCCTCGGAGACAGACCGGGTCGATGGACCCCGGCAACAGTCCAAGCAGGCGCCCGCGGACACCCAGCAAAGGGCGTGCGGAGCTCTGAACCGGGTCACCAGCGTAGGAACGAGGTGAGCCCCGTACCACGCACAACTGCTTGACTCGATCGGTGGCAGGAACGGCGGGGAGGCGTGGAGCGTACAGCGTACAGCAGAGCCCGGCCATACGCACCCAACCGTGCTTGGGGGACAGTCCGGTTGAGGAGCACGAAGGGAGTGTGGGGTCTACAGCGCTGCCTCCACGATAGCAGACAACCCGCAGGGGACTCACCCGGCGCGAGAGACTCCACAGGAGAGCCCCGCACTCCACGGAACTGGATCGACCCCGCCTCCCTGGGACCAGCAATAGCGGAGATCTCGCCTACACACTGAGGGCAGGTCGGTCCCGGGGACACTCGGAGGCAACAGACGCAGACTACCACGAACGCTCCAGCGGGGGCCGGGGATCGCCCCTCGAATCTGGAGCGCCGGTGATCTGGGGGGGGCGCTGGTGGTGCGCTCACCCACAGGGCAACAGGATCCAGCTAGAGGGAGGCCGCCTTACAGAGACCCGCTTGACGAGAGAACGGAAACGCCAGGCCAACCCGAAGGCGGGAACCAGTAAGTGGACACAACTATCAACGTGGGGAGGGTACCCCCCCCCCCACCATGGGTCACCAAAAAGCGGCGGGGGCGCCGCCGGCCTCACACCAGCCCAGAATGAACTCCTCGACGTTGAAAAGTCAGAACGTCGGAAAGCTCTCCAGGCAGTGGCCACTATGAGTCCCCAAGACAGAGGATCGGACACGGAACGTGGTCCTCACATCTTCAGCTCGGATGACGAGAAGAGCGCCACTCCTAGGTCTCGGGAGGGCTCGATGACGCCCCCTGTGGTGACCCGCCAGACCACGGACACACTCGTATGACAAGTTATCAACGGATCGGATCAGCGGGGAAACGGACAAGCACGGCCCTACGGACCAGACTGAGCAGAATAGCCAATGAGCCCGACACCGGGCAGGACTCATATAGACATCAACAATATACGGGCAGCCCCCAGAGCGAGAGTGGGCAGATACCAGAGCCACCACCCCCACAGTTACGAACTAAAGTTTCAACATGAAATCCAGTTTGGGCACATCGCCTCGCACGATGCGCCCCCAGTATTGGGACTGTTTTCCACTGTTGCAGTTTACCCCCCTACCCTACTTATTCCCTCCCCACAATTCCCAGAGCGGGCAAGGCGACCTTCATGGACGGTACAGTGCACAGATGGACGGTAGGTGGCGGGCGAGGGGACGGGCACGGCGGCTGTGGGGTCCACAATACAACACGGATGCATACACCTGACTTCTCACAACATGTCTCACGACTATCCTAACACAGACATAAAATTCCTGACACTGAATGTCCTGGGAATGCATACCGCCCGCAAGCGGTACTCTATTTATGCCTACATCAAGAGACCGAAGGCCCAAGTAGCACTCTTACAAGAGACGCATCTGACAGCAGGGGAGGTGGACCGGCTACGGAGAAAGTGGCGAGGCATAATATGTGCCACGACCTACTCCGCATTTGCTAGGGGCGCGCTAGTATGGATCAGACCGGGGGTACCATTTAGAGAGCAAAGCAGACTCCTCGACAGAGAAGGCCGTTACGCGATACTAACGGGGCTGCTGGAGGGCCAGCAACTACTGATAGGGAGCATATACGTCCCAACACAGAACAGGAGGGATACTGGGGCAGACTCACAAGCACATTGGCGCACCACACGTCGGTTCCATGGCTATTGGGAGGGGATTACAATTGCACCCTTGACCCACACCTAGACAGATCACACCCCCCCCGCAGGCCCACTCATCCTCGTACAAGCAATCCGCAGGCCTCCGCAGCTGGGCAGACAGCTGGGGGTTAGCAGATATCTGGAGGACTCGCCACCCCACCACAAAGCTCTTCTCCTTTCATTCGATCCCACACGATCTGCGGGTCCGTTTAGACCGGTTCCTATGCTCAACGTCGCTCTTACCCAAAGTACAAGACTCAGACTACCTAGGCCGAATAGTGTCTGATCACGACGCGCACACCGCGGTCCTCAGATGGAAACCACCTCACCCCCCGATCCCAACATGGAGGATGCCCCGGGAGTGCCTCACAGACCCGGTATTCCGCCAAACCCTTGAGGAGTATATGCAGGGCCACTTTCGGCAGAATGACAACACGGCCACCACGAGATAGTTGGAGTGGGACGCATTTAAGGTGAGCGCCAGAGGGCACTGCATCCAGCAAGTGGTGGGGGTCAGGAGAGTGCTGGACAGGGCCTTGCAGAGGGCGGAGACCCAGCTTGTGGAAATATCGAAGAGGGTAGATCAGGGGGACGCCCCATCAGCGCAATTGTCGGAAGCCAAATCCTCTCACGCAGAAACGCTGCGAGACCTGCGCAAATACAATTTTCGGGCATATGTGGCGAGGACGCACCGAGAGGGGAATAGAGCGGGATCCCTCCTAGCTTGGCTAGCTAAACAAGACACAACACCACACCCTATAACAGAACTCATGGCCTCAGACGGGCAGCTCAAACACGCTCAGGCTGATATCCTGCACATCTTCCACGGATGCTACTCGGCCTTATACCGGTCCCCGCGGGTCGGACCATCGGGGGAACCTCGTCTGTTTCCTAGGCCGGTCGTCCTTGTCCAAGATCCCCCCCTCCCCCCCTCCCCCGCAGTCGGGAAGGAGCTAGACAAAAAGATCAAACCAGACGATGTGAAACAGGCGATTAAGGCCCTAGCACGCGCGAAGGCACCGGTCGAGTACTACCACATGTTCGCGACACAGTTAGCGCCGCGTCTGGCCTCCATATACGAGGAGGCGTTCGCCCGCAAAATGCTCCCAGACTCGATGCGGACATCGATCTTTGTGACCTTCTTGAAGCCACACAGAGACCCCGCGCTCCCGGCTTCCTACCGGCCGATAACGCTCCTGAACACCGACTGCAAGATCCTCGGAAAAATCTTAGCGGAGCGATACAGTCAAATCCTCCCAACATTGGTGCACCCGGACCAGTGTGGGTTCATTTCCCGGCGTAACACCTCACATAATTTGTGTCGCCTTTTTCATATCCAGGATCAGACGGAAGAACGATATCCTCGGGCGGCGTGTCTGGTTCTGGACCTGGAGAAGGCGTTCGATACCCTGCTATGGCCTTACCTGTTCGAGGTCTTGCGGTGCGTGGGTATCGGACCCATGCTGCTGGCCTACACCCAGCTTTTGTACGTGGGCCTCACCTCCAGGATGCGACTCTGCTAACTCATATCTGCTCCATTTTCGGTGACCCGCGGGACCAGGCAGGGATGTCCCCTCTCCCCTCTTCGCCCTGGCGATGGAGCCCCTGGCCATACGGTTGCGTCGGGAGGGGGAGGCGTGGGGGATTCCCATTGCGGATGTCACCCATTGTGTCATTGTATGTGGACGATCTCCTGATATATGTCCGTGACATATCGGCCGACCTTGCGTCAATCTGGACGACACTGCAGGAGTTCGGAGAGACCTCGGAACTTAAGGTCAATTGGGAGAAATCGTCCGTTTTTCCTTTGGGTGCCCACACAGGGCCCCTAGCGATAACACTGGGCACTCAGATGTTGATGTGGGATGAGGCGGCCCCCAGATATTTGGGGGTGCGCCTATACCACTCCCCCCAGAGACCTCTTCGAGGGAAATCACCGAAGGGCGCTGACTAGCCTGCGCTCGGCGATGGGATTCTGGAAGACTCTGCCGTTAGCACCCATAGGACGTGTCGCAATTGCAAAGATGATTATGGTGCCGAGAATGCTCTATTACTTTGCAAACCTTCCTATAATCCCGCCGCGTTCCTTCTTTCGGGAACTAGACACGCTGTTAGCAACCCTGATATGGGGAGGCGGCCGGCATCGAGTGGCGTTGTGCACATTGTACCTACCCACAACAGACTGAGGCCTGGGAGCACCGTCCTTCGAATCGTACTTCCTCGCGGCACAGCTCCAGTGGCTGTTCCATTGGAGGACGGAACGGCACGTGGAGGAGACTATCACCGAGAGAGGCAGGCTACGATCCGACTAATGCTCTTGCCGGGTACTAAACCGGCGCGCACGCACCCACTGCAGGTCGTCATAGCCCGCAGATGCATGATGCGGATACACAGTCTGTCCAGGGGCCAGCTACTATATTCCCCTCTACTCCCCCTGGTGGGTTTCCCCCAGCGGAGCGGGTACTACACTGCGAGGGCCTTCCAAGTATGGACGGACCATAACATCACAGAGGTGGAGGTGTTGTTCCAGGAGGGGCAATTGAGGACATACGCACAGCTGGTGGAGTGGTATGACCTCCCCCAGGGACAGTTCCTGCGACACAGGCAAATATTGGAAAGTAGTAGCCACTTCTGGAAACTACGTGATGGGGGAACCCCCGACGCATCCGGTGTTGCACACTGTGCTGCGAATGGGAGCAGGCAGTCACCTAATCGCCTGGCATTATAAAGCGATCCGGGAGCCGACGGACGTCTCCCTGGACAAACTCCGGGAAACGTGGGAAGACGATGCAGGCCGAGTATTCAATGACGCAGAGTGGCGAAAAGCTCTGGAATTCCCAAAAAAGGTGTCCAGGAATGCGCGATTCAAAAATATTCAATTCAATATCTTACACCGGGCGTATCTCACTCCGGACAAGCTCCACCGGTTTTACCCCCGATACTCGGTTCGGATGCCCCCGCTGTCTACTGGTAGACACCGACTTTAAACATATGTTTTGGGCCTGTCCATCCATATGTTTCTGGGTTGGGGTGCACCAGGCCGTTCGATCTACAACCGAAATCCCGACTGCCTCCACCTGGGAGGAATGTGCGCTGGGGATATCCCCGAGGAAGAAAACCGCGAAGGTGCAATGGAAGTTCATGTTATTGGCCATTTGTAGGAGAGTAGGGTCTGCAATCCTATGATCACCCAGATTTTTTGCTTTTGCTTCATTGGTTTACGACTTTCTCCGGCTGTGGGCCTGCCAATCAGACCCACAGCCTAGCTGTTCTCTCTCGAAATTAACACACATGTACGTTAGGTGCATCCACTAATTGGAAACTGGGCCGCCTTGTCAGTCCCTGTCTCAGCATACCACAGGTATCCAGGGCACCGGTGTACCCAGGGCCTACCAGGGGCTGCAGCATGTATTATGCCACCCCTGGAATGGCCGCCCAAATCTGACACAACTGGCTGCACGACAGCTGGGGCCACGTGGTGTAATCACCCGTTGCTGTAGGTGTAGTATTCCTACACCTAACCCTAAAATGGACACATGGATTCCTATCAGTCACTCCTATGGCAGGCCTTATCAATCCTGAAGGCAGAGTGCGGGGAGTCATGTGGGATGGTGCTCTGGCGCGAGCCGAGCCCGTCGACGGCTTGCGGAACCAAGTCCTAATAGCCGTTCCATGGTGACGCGGGCCAACTACTTGCTAACTTTGGCATCGCATCACCTACACATGTCGCGTAAGGTGTCATACGAATTGGAATACGAACCCCTCGCTAGTTCTGGCGACGGGGTTAGCATTCCCCCCTTCTAGAGGGGCACGACATGGAAGTAACCCTGAACCCCGGTTAAAGTTGACTCAAGCCTCAGCATCACAAAATGGATGCTGCCACCAGACACAAGTCTGACCTCCTGCTGCTGGGGGACCTTCCAGCGAAGGGAGTTTGGACAAAGGGTTTCCTGTCGAGGGCGGTGTTAGCACCGTCCCAGACAGGGTTTGTGTATCCCAGGTAGGCAGGGCTGAAAGGAAGGTGATTGCCAGTGGCACCCCGGTGCTCACTGTGCATAGCCCGGCTCAAACCAGTTTCGGGGGCACACCAGCCCCTGAGCTGGCGCGAAGCCGGACAAAGGATAGGGGTGTAACCACCCCCCTCCTGGCTCCACCCATAGGTAGAACCTAGTCACGGGCCAACCCCTTTTTCTTAGAATAAAGGTAGGAGCGAGTCCCCTTCCCAAATTGGATAATCAGATAATCGGATACCTCCGAATCACGAACCACTTTCCACGAAAGGAACTCTTGACTATTTCTGAAGACTCTCCCTTGTGGCTAAGGAGTAGCCACCCTGCACCAGCAGGCACCAACTAAGCGCTTGCGGTTTGCTGTAAGTCTCTCCTACGGATCAAGACTGCCCAGCTCGACGAGACCCGAGTTCCCTGCCATCTCTGACCTTTTACCTCCCTCATCAGCTCAGCTGAGAGTCGTAGGTGTGACGAGACCTGCGGGACCGGCTATCTTCAGAACCTGCACGACGCTTATCTAGCACGCCCACCGAGGGACCCTCGAGTGAGTGCACCTAGGGTTTGAGAAGCCCTAAACCCTGAGCAGCTCCAGCATCGAAGTCTGTCTCCCCAGCATCCGCGAGATCTGCGTGGGGGGCCCTTCCGCTCCTTGCTGCTCACCGCGTTGTCCGACCACTTGCCGTCCGGCTTGTGGCCCTCTTCACGACGCTCCAAGATTATTTTTCATCACTAGTCTGGTTGCTCCAGACTGGCACTTGCTCCCCTTCAACAGAGGAGTACCCCGGACCCTCCTGGTCCACTCCCGACGCCATCGTGACTCCCCCGCTTGGGTGGCCACTGCCAAGATCCGCTGCCCCTTCCTGGGCCCAGCATCATCGACAGCAGACACCTTCGTGGGACAGCTCGCCCTCCATCCTGGTCGCCGCCGCGCCTCCTGGTCCGAGGAACAGCCGAGTCCGACGTCACCCACTCACCTGGTCGAGGTGACTTCAGCCGGTACCCTCCTGGTACCCACACGATCGCTGGCTAGCGGTTGAGAACTGAGTCCCCTCTGCTTTCAGGTTTTCCTTCATCACCGATCCAGGCTTGGATCGCTCTGAACATCGTCACTGGTCGCCTGCCAGCAACTTCTTCTTTCAGGCTCCTGAGACTACACGAGGACTCCCGACATCTTGACGAACTTCACGCAGCCGCAGCCTCCGGGCTAGGTAAATCGAGCATCTCGGTGCTCCATCGCAGGTTCGCTCTACAAGTGTCCAGTTCCTTTTTCGTTTAGTCCCACTGATCGGAACCCTCCGGAATCAGTACCTCCAGACTCTAACCATTCGCATTTCACTGTTAGTGTAGATGGTTTCTCGTGCCCCTCGGGCATTTGTGTAAATTGTGCAACTGAAGTATTTTCCTAAGAGTTTTGTAGTGTGCGTAGCTCCCTGACTCATAAAGAGCCAGGGTAGTCTTGTTATAAATAAATACCCTTTTATTTTCATAACAACTTGTGTGGTGTCCTTTCACTTGGTGTTCAAGGGGTATATGTGATGGTAAACAGCTGGCTTAACACGCCCTCTAGAGTTTAGCCTAAGACTGCTCGTATCCACGCTACTAGGATAGCTGGTCTAAAAGGTTGACTTGCAACCAATCATCAATAAGGGTCGTTTGGAATGATACACAGTGATCACTAGAATAGTGAGCACTACATATCAGGCCAACTTCTCACACCATTCTCCTCGCGAAGAGGAACATTGCGATGCATTGTAGGGCTCCAGCGGGGACATCGGGTCCGGCTTGGTCGGGTGCATTGCTCAAATGGGGAGCGGCAGAGGAAGAGCTGTTGAGGGAGGAGGAGGCGAAGGGTGCCCACAAACATCCGATATCTATGGAATGGGCACAACTCCTCATTCTTTTTAAGCAGAAGTACGCAGCGGGAGACATTCAGGACACAACCCACCCCCCACACTTCTCCTGCCTCCCCTGATCACCCTGGACCAATAGAGGGTGCCGATGGCTCAATAGGCAGGTAGCACACCTAGATGCGAAGGACGAGTGCGGACCCCGTCTCCTGTAGCGCGTCTAACGGTAGACCTGCCCCCCTCCCCCTAGTTCGCCCCAGAGCGCGCCACACGCACTTACCATCAGTCCATGCACAATCCACCACGGGAACTTCCTGTTCGTCAGCCCCGCACCCTTCCCCCCCTTTCATGATTCACTCCCTGCTTCCCCTTCTTTCCAGTTTCAGGCTCCCTTCCCCCCCCCCCCTCCCTAGGACCCTTCCCAAGCCACCCCGAAGGTGGCAGTTGCTCCCGTCGGCAGTTCACACGCCGTTGTCCTAGTTGCATGACCTGCCGGTTATATTGGGAGAGAAGGGAACGATGCATAGACAAAATTAGGGAGACAGAGTTGACCCCGAACGAGATGGGAAATATAGGCACTACTGCGATGATATGCATATGGGTCTGTCAGAACACACCTGTGGGAGACATGTTTTTCGGGTCATAACAGGAGGATTCAGTGGCTAATGGACTACGGTACCCACCCACTACAGGCTGAGCAAAGGTTCATGATGATGTGCTAAAATGATTAACTTTTATACCTGTGAAAGTTCAATGTGGTAAAATGCATGCAAAACCCTAATAAAAAAAAAAATTCAATTAAAAGAATATAATAGTAACAATCTAAGGACAAATGATACATTGTTTCGATTACTCTTTGGTTTGTGCTTTTAACTGCTATGTAATCTGATTTAAAGATGTGATGTGTTCCAATACTGTTGTAACAAAATAAGTTACTTACCTGTAACTGTAGTTCTCCAGTATTGGAATATTTCATAGATTCACATGCAAACAACCCTCCTCCCTTTAGGAGCTCACCTTCTCTTGATTTTCATAGATTT
This sequence comes from Triturus cristatus, assembly GCF_964204655.1. Classification (NCBI taxonomy): domain Eukaryota; kingdom Metazoa; phylum Chordata; class Amphibia; order Caudata; family Salamandridae; genus Triturus; species Triturus cristatus. Next base: position 695,559,618 of record NC_140591.1, read on the forward strand.
ATCTTACACTTAAATGTGAAGGGCTGGTGCTTCTCTCTGTGTTCATGAGGGTATGGCAATCTGATTTGTTTGTTTTTTCTTTTTTTACAAATGACTCGTATGTTAAAAACTAAAGAGGCCTATGGCCTTTTCTAGATTGTTAACTTTAAATGGCTGTTTTAATATACTGAGCACTCCCATCTCGACGACTGGGAATGATTCAAACAGGTGAATCTATGAAAGATCCCAATACTGGAGTACTACAGGTTCGAGGCATATGAGTTGCATATCACACACTTAGGATAAGCCATCTGGTGTTTGGCTCGGATGCTTGCAGGTTGTTGTCTTCGGAAGAAATCTTTTGGTCATGAGATAGATGACTCCTCCCTTGGACTACAGTGCGCATGGTCATCTACTCCATCCTCAGATCGGATGAAACTTTTCCACTCCGGTAGAAAACTTATAAACCAAGCTTTTCCAAGCGAAAGACCTTATAATTTTCATCGATACACCTTTACTCAACATCGAATTCATCGGGCCGGTTCCGGACGTCGACGCGGGCGATTAAACCTATCCGCGCCTAATGCCCCCAATGTGGAGCAAAATTCCCGCACAGTGACCATCACAAGGTCTGCAACCTGTGCCTGTCGCCGGAACACGACGAGTCCAGCTGTCCAGCCTGCGCCGCATTCCGATCCAAGAAGACCATTCGGGATCAGAGAGCTCGACGCCATATCATGGCACACAGACCAGCTCCTGAACCAGAGGACATCTTTGATGGCCCCGATGTCCCGGAAGAAGATTCTGAGGAACTTCACATTATATCAGAAGCAGACGACTCCGACGACTCCATTACTCCGGGGCAACGCGTGAGTACCGATGCCCCTACCCCAACCCCTCCAAAAAAGGCATTGGTCAAGACTTCGCCTGCAGGCCCCAGGCGTGACCGAAAACAACCTTCAGAAGCCCTGCCTTCGGGCTCGGCTCCGAAGAAATACAAGCCTTCAGGTGGCTCGGGCCGGAGCAAACATATTATTGTACCCCCAGCACCTTCGGCACCGAAGACACAAGACCTCTCGGCACTGGCTCCGGCACCTTTGGCACCGAAACCATCGAGGCCCGTAGACAAGCCGACACCGAAAGCTCCCAAGCTTAAAGACTCCATTTCGGCACCGAAACCCTCAACGGCACCGAGACAACCGGCTAAGGTCTATACTACACCTCCTAAAGACTCTACCGATCACCCAAAACATAGATCGGAACCAAAAAAATTGGCGCCTAAGTCTGTTCCTGAAGACCAAGAACTTTTCCACCCAGATCCAACGCAAAAAAGGATCTATATTAATCCAAAAACTGGACATGTCACTGCTGTGCCATGTAAGAAGAGGAAGCTAGACACAACACCTTCTCCAGCTCCTGTAAAGAAGGACTCAGCTACTTCACCCATTCCGCCTTCTCCTGTATGACCTCTTACCCCACCCCCCCGCCTCCACCACCATTACCTCCACCATCTCCTTCACATACACCACCTCCACAGGATGACTACCTAGGGGGAGGGGGTGATCCGGATGATCTTAATGAGCCTTTCACAAATCCGGATATTGTACCATTGGACGACTGGGCTTACCCTCTGCCTGATGTACCTGATCCTACTACATACCCTTCCAAACCCTCCCCTCCAGATGACCACCTCGGGTTTGGACAACTAGTACACAGAGCAGCACTTTACCATGGCGTCACCATGCACTCAGATGCACCCGAGGAAGACTTCCTTTTAGACACTTTTGAGCAGTCTCAGAAATCAGTTCAAATTTTACCTATGATTAAAGGGGTCATAAAACACGCCACAAGTTTTTAAGGACCCCGTACGGGCCAGGGTTCTTAACCCTCAAATTGAGAAAAAATATAGACCTGCCCCAGAAGATCCTTCTTATATTAAATGACAGCTCCCTCTGGATTCTTTGGTAGTTTCCAACGAAAGGAAGTGGGCTAACTCCCAAACAGGAGATACACCGCCCCCAGACAAAGAATCGTAACTAGAAGAAGCCTCGGGCAAAAGAGTAGCAGCACAAGCAGCTAACCATTGGCGTATTGCCAACACACAAGCCCTATTGGCACGCTATGATAGGGCTCACTATGATCAGTTAGAAGATCTCATACAACACCTACCAGACCAATACAAGACCCAGGCAAATGACCTTATATAAGAGGGAAAGCTCTTCTCAAATGCCTTAATTAAATGTGCACTTGACGCCGCAGACACTGCCTCTAGAGCAATCAATACAAGCGTACTTCTTAGACGCCATGCATGGCTACGTATTTCAGGCTTTAAGCCAGAAGTACAAAGTACCATACTTAGCCAACCATTTAACCAAGAGCAACTGTTTGGACCAGCAGTAGATACTGCACTTGAAAAAATGAAGAAAGACACAGAGACTGCTAAGTCCATGGGAGCATTGCAGTCTCCACAGCCACGTGGCTCCTTTCGACGCTCCTTCTACAGAGGAGCATCCAAAAATATTGGAGCAGACACCTCCTCCACGTTCAAAACCTCTACACAAACATCCCCCAATAGAGGATATTTTAGAGGAGGATATAGGGGAAACAACACCAAGGGACGAGGTCGAGGCAATACCAACACTCGTACCTCCCCCGCCACTAAACAGTGACTTTCCTCCACTCCCCCAAGACCATTCCACTCCAGTCGGGGAAGACTCAAACAGTTCCTACCTGTATGGAATTCCATTACAACAGACAAGTGGGTAAGACAAATTATCCAGTATGGTTACTGCCTGGAACTCACAAATACCCCCCCCACATATACCACCCAAACAGCTTCCCATGTCGCCAGACCATCTTACACTCCTCAAGCAAGAGGTTCTCTCCTTGCTTCAAAAACACGCAATAGAGCCAGTTCCCTTCCAACATCAGGGCACAGGGGTATACTCTCTATACTTCCTAATCCCCAAGAAGGACGAGACGTTAAGACCCATACTCTACCTCAGACTCCTAAATCGGTACATACACTCAGATCATTTTCATATGATCACTCTTCAAGTGCTTCCACTATTACAGAAAGGCGATTTCCTTGCCACACTAGATCTCCAGGATGCCTATTTTCACATTCCCATGCATCCTGCTCACAGGAAATATCTAAGATTCCTGGTAGACGGGCAACACTATCAGTTTACTGTCCTCCCGTTCGGAGTGACAACTGCGCCCAGAGTATTCACCAAATGCCTAGCAGTAGTAGCAGCGCATCTTAGGAGACAACAAATTCATGTCTTCCCATATCTCGACAATTGGCTTATAAAAGCCAATTCATTCAACAAATGCGTTCTATACACTCACTAAACTATTCAACTTTTACACAACTTGGGATTCACCATCAACTATCCCAAATCTCAACTACAACCCTCCCACATACATCTATCTGGGAGCCACCATAAATACCTCCAAGGCCATAGCTTATCCCAGCCCAGCCAGGATAGCCAATATACAAGCTCTTATCTTAAAATTTCAATCCCAACACTCTCTCCCAGCAAGAGTGTTCATGCAACTCATAGGCATGATGGCGTCCTGCATCTTCATTGTGCCTTATGCACGACTTCAAATGCGTCCCTTGCAAGAATGTCTAGCACGTCGGTGGAACCAGGCTCACGGACAACTTACGGATCTGGTGTTAGTGGACAGTCGCTCACATCGCTCACTAAAATGGTGGAACACCATAAACCTGTCCAAAGGGCGGCTGTTCTTAGAGCCTCTTCCACAGATAGTGCTGACAACCGATGCATCTCTCACAGGGTGGGGAACCCATCTCCTAGGACACACCACTCGCGGCAAATGGACCACTCAACAAAAAGTGCTCCATATCAATTACCTGGAACTACTGGCAGTGTTCCTAGCATTGAAATCGTTCCAATTACATCTAAAGAACAAAACTGTCCTCATCCGGACGGACAACATGACAGCCATGTATTACATACAGAAACAAGGAGGCACACATTCTCTCCAACTGTCCCAGCTCGCACAGAACATTTGGAGATGGGCAATCCCCCAGAACATCTACCTGCTAGCAGAACACCTTCCAGGAGTTCACAATCAGATTGCCGATTTGTTGAGTCGACAAACCCAACAGATCCACGAATGGGAATTACACCCACAAGTCCTACTTCCATTCTTCCAAAAATGGGGCCAACCAGACATAGACCTGTTCGCCACACACAAACGCAAAATTCCCAACCTTCGCCGCCAGGTTTCCCCACCCACAGTCGAAGGGCAATGCGATATGGATGAACTGGTCAGGCAGATTTGCGTACGCTTTCCCGCCTCTCCCACTCATTCCATTCGTGGTACGCAAGCTCAGGCAACAGTCTCTCAAGCTGATACTAGTAGCTCCCACATGGGCACGTCAACCCTGGTTCACACCACTACTGGAACTCTCTAGTTCCACACCAAATAATGAGCCTCTCCCCGTCCTTATTAACCCAGAACCATGGAGTAATCAGACACCCCGATCCATATCAACTGAACCTAGCGATCTGGCTCCTGAAGTCCTAGAGTTCGGTTACCTCAACCTACCACCAGACTGCATGAATATTATAAAGGAGGCCAGACGGCCTACTACTAAAGCCTGCTACGCTGCAAAATGGAAAAGATTTGCCATTTACTGCACTAACAATGATATACGCCCACTGGATGCATCCATCCAGAACATCATTTGCTACTTACTACACTTGCAAAGATGTAATTTAGCGTACTCCTCCATACGTCTCCACCTAGCGGCATTAGCTGCCTACTTACAAAATCGACAACACTTGTCACTATTTAAAGTGCCTGCGATCAAAGCCTTCATGGAAGGTCTTAAAAGGATTATTCCTCCCAGATTACCACCCTCTCCAGTGTGGAATCTAAATATTGTTCTCACTAGGCTCATGGGTCCCCCATTTGAACCTCTACATAAATGTGAACTACAATTCCTTACATGGAAAGTGGCTTTCCTTATTGCTATCACAGCCCTTCGAAGGGTAAGTGAAATCCAGGCTTTAACCATACAAGAACCATTCCTACAACTACATCATAACAAAGTGGTTCTTAGAACAAATCCAAAATTCCTGCCAAGTCATTTCTCCATTCCATCTTAACCAATCAGTCGAGCTACCAGTGTTCTTCCCAAATCTGGACTCGGTAGCTGTAAGAGCTCTTCATTCCTTAGATGTTAAAAGAGCCCTGCTGTATTACATTGACAGAACCAAATCTTTCCGCAAAACCAAACAATTGTTTGTTGCTTTCTCTCCACCACATAAAGGCAACCCCATTTCCAAATCGGGGATAGCCAGATGGATAGTTAAATGCATCCAAATATGTTACCAAAAAGCTAATACGCACTCTAACAGTACCCCCTAGAGCGCACTCCACACGCAAAATAGGGGCTTCCATGGCATTCTTAGGAAACATTCCCTTAGAAGATATTTGTATGGCAGCCACATGGTCTACAACACACACGTTGACTAAACATTACTGTGTTGATGTGCAAGCCAAACAACAAGCTTCTGTGGGTCAGGCTGTCCTTAAAACTGTATTCCAAACTGCTGCAACCGATACAGGTGACCACCGCTAGGGGAGACACTGCTGTATAGTCTATCCTAAGTGTGTGATCTGCAGCTCATATGCCTCGAACGGAATATGCTACTTACCAGTATGCATCTGTTCTTGGCATGTAGAGCTGCAGAGCCACACACGCCCACCCACCTCCCCGGGACCTGTATCTGTTCCAGCATTGTCTTAATTAGACATTACACATGGACATCCTTTCTCTTTATTCTTACACACTCCATTTCCCATCATGGCGAAAAACAATCTGAGGATGGAGTGGATGCCCCTGCGCACTGTTGTCCAGAGGAGGAGTCACCTATCTCGTGACCAAAAGGCTTCTTCCGAAGACAACAACCTGCAAGCATCCGAGCCCAACACCAGATGGCGATCTTATCCTAAGTGTGTGGCTATGCAGCTCTACATGCCAAGAACAGATGCATACTGGTAAGTAGCATATTTCTTACAGGTTGTTGCTAAGTGGATTATTAGTAGTGACAGATATGCATTTAATCCTGGCAATAATACCACTGACTTGATATAGGGCTCAGAATAGGTCTTAGAAAATTATTCCCATGCTCAACCCTTTGTAGCTTCGCTGCAAGCAGGCAGGCTTATCTTCAAAGACAGGTACGTAAAGCATTTATAAACACCAATTTTGTAAATAAGACCCAACACACAATAAAAAATCCAAAACCAGTTGATAAAATAGGCAATATTTTTATCTTTTAAATGGCACCAAAACAAAAAAAATCCACTGTAGGGAACCAGAGAGATTAATTTTTAAAGATTAGTCCCTTTCTAGTGCTTAGAAACCAACCGTGCTACTTTTGGTCATTTCGTTGCCTCTTACAGGGACACATTGTTCTGGAGGATCTCGCACCAGTCTTGTGCAGTCCCTTCCAGCAGGCTGGATCATGTTAGAACTCCTTCCTGAAATTCTTGCGGGTCCTCGAAAGTGACTTCAATTCCCACAATCCATTTGGACAAAACCCTTACAAATCCATTGGAAGTACTCCAGGCTGGGTATTCTTTGTGGTGATGGTCCAGGTCAGCTCTGTTAACCTGTAGCTTTCAGGGAGTCTACTCTTAAGTCCTTTGGAAGCAGGTCTGATCCACATGGCTATAGTTTCAGATGGTGAAAAAAGGCGCAATCTTCAGAGTGCAGGCCTGGGGAATGCACATCAAACTCTTCAGCGTGGGCCCTTCTGATTCTCTTAGGGTTCTAAAGCAGATCTGAGAGGCACTGCCCCTCTCAGATCCTTATTCAGTGTCCTCTGGGGTCAAGCAGGAGGGCACTCCTATGCAGGTCAACACCCCAGAGCATGACCACTCCCTCCAAAGTGTGGCAAAATGCTCTCCCATAAACCACTATTCTTCCAAAATTCAATGTCAGAATTTTCAGCACAGATAGAAAAGCTGGCTAAACACACACCTAGGATGGCTAATCTTCATAGTGTCCCCCCCCTTGCATCTTTCTTAAACCTAGTATCTGCCTTTGGTTCGAAGAGGAGAGTTGTAAATGAAACTGACTTTAGCTTATTTTCTCCTTCCCTTGAACATTTACTATCCCTCCCCCTGGCTCTGGCATTACTATGCCCAACAACCTCTCCACCCTCAGAGGCTTCCTAACCCCAGGGGTCACTTATCACCTTCAAAGCAGCCAGGCTCACCCACTTATCTCTGACCAATAAAGGCAGAGCAGTAGAGAGCTGAATTGTCTTACAGACAAGAAAGTCTTAACTTTTCTGTACAGTTTCGAATACATTCAACAATACCATATTGTTGGATTTATCATTGCCGTTCTACTGAGTTCTTCAATCCTAGTTTCTCCAGTTATTAACTAATAACCTTTTCCAGTGTTAACCTATGGGCTGGGGATCTGCAATGGAAAAATGAACTTTATAATTTCTCCAATACCAGGGCCTATAAAATAAGGTCCCTGCTTATACCTACAGGACCCCCCACCCCTGGAACATCTAGGAAAGAGTTTAGGTGTTCTGAATATATGAAATATTGCAGATCCTCATTTCAGTGCTCCTAGTACAAAAGTCGATTTTGGGAAGCACTTTGCACATTCCACTCCCCACATTGTAGTAATTTCACTAACCCCAGGGCATATAAAAGCCTTTTTATAAGGATTCTCCTTATAAGTACCGGACCTGTCATAGCCCCCTCCCCCCCTTCCCCCCCCCCCCCCCCCCTTCCCGGAACTCCTAGGGGAGACCCGAACATTGTAGATTCTTCTTTAATTGCCCCAAACAAAGCATAATTTGCATTTAAAAAGCATTCCTGCAACACAGGGCTGATTTTAGACTGAGCTCCAGCAGTGCACACATGCAAGTACAGAAAAAGGCTACTTGCCTCTAAACTGCCCTGCCCTATCTATACTAGTGACCTAAAGGTACTTTAAACTGCCCTGCCCTATATGTACTAGGGCCTTATAGGGGAGGTCATATCAATCACAGGGGTACCCTAAATCACAGTGTACCCTAGTGTATGTACGTGTTTTCACTGTATTCAACGTGTCATCATAGTGCTGGCCCTGGGCCTGGTTAGGCAGAACACAGGGTCAGTCAGCTACCACCAGTACCAGTCAGCAAAAAGTTGGAGGGTGCCCAGGGCACCGGATGACCTTGCAACACAGGTAAATAACTGATTTTTCTTTCCAGTCCTGCCACCGGTTAGAATTGTTCTAAGGAGTAGGGACAAAGGAAAATCTTTGACTAATAGTAATGGGAGGAAGTAAAAAGGTTACTCCAATTGCTCATTGTTGCTGAAACAGTCTGGTCTGTCAGTTGTAGATAGCACCTGTATGGACCAAATGCACTTTTCATTGAGGAGAACGGAAGTGTGTGCATCATCTCTCGCCCTCTTAGCGTCTTACTTTGAAGAACTTGTTTTATGTGCAATAACTTTTTCTCAGTATAGTGGTATGCAAACGACTACTTTTCGGATATCTTGTGTACTGAAACCCCTTCATTTATTGATTATGTGGTTTCTCTCTCAGATCAGGACACTAGCTGCGAGGGCGGCATCTGCTTTTGTGCTGGCCAACGAGCACAACGTCCCTCTTCTGAAACACTTTGCAGATCTGCTTCCGGGCATACTACAGGTATGGCACAAATTAACAATTTAATTTTCAATGAACATTGAAAGTGGTTACTCTTGTTTTGCGTTTTTTTATGGTTTAATTGCACTGCACGCTTTTAACACGCTCTTCTAATGTAGCAGTGTTGTAGCACTCCCTCTTCTTAACTTAACTTCTCAAAGACCTTACCAACAATCCATAAAGCTTCTTTACAAGTATGAATACCTTTGAGTACTAACAGTAGGATGCCCCCTGTTTGCCATTCTTTTTCTCAGTATTTGTTTATAGCTTTTCGTGTGGGGTAAATGTTAAGGGGCTGACTGCAGTTCTTTGTATTTTTAAAAGCATTTGTATGAAAGCTTCTTTCAGGTTTTTATTTTATGTAGCATTTGCTGTTGGTTTCACGACGGCCCTGCCTCTGTAACTTATGCAAGAATGCAATGGAAGCAATTGTATGTCAAAGGAAAACATTTTGTAAATGAAACACTTGCTTGAGCACGCATATTAACTGAGTGGAAAAACAACTATACACTTGATATGATTGTATAAAGAGCACCAGAGTTATTTTGATTGCTTGGTCTGTCACTTCAATGGCATCTGAACATGGATGTTGAGAACATGTCATTTTAATGTACTTTGTGTTTCCCCTAGATGGGTAGATTCTTTCTTGAACTAGCTTTGCTTGGTTGCATTTGAATCCTGGGCTTTACCCTCTTTAAAAATGTTTTTTTTTTAAAAATGTATTACAGTTTTTATTACTTTATAAGTGTTTTATCATTGAAGACCATCGTTCAGGTAAGTGCAACACGCTAATACAGACTTTGGGGATAAATACACAGCAGAATTACACGTTGCACTACATACTCCACTTGCCTGCCCTATGTCTGCAGTCAAACCTAATCAAAACATTTGGTGTAGGTCGGGTCCTGTGTATGTTTATACATGACAGTGGCATACACAGTACAGTTTGCAGGTATATTACAGTACTATTCCTGCTGTTTTGGGGCAGGGTGGTATTCTCTCCATGCAGCCGTGAAGCATTCTTTGCTAATCTTTAATCTTGGCACTCCATGGTGCCCGCAGATGGCTATTGTGGTCTATATATGGGCAACCACCTACAATCTAATCTCTTGTGTGCTACTGCAATATGGCACAGCCCCCTTTTTTCTCATTTAAGATTACCACTTTGACATTCACCACAGGTAGTTCGTTCTCTCTATCTATCCTGCTCAAGACCAATCAAACTCTTCCAGTTCATTGTGATAAGCCATTTTGATACCAGAGCAGAGCCTATGAATCTGCTAGTCACATGGTTGGCCTTAATTCAGGAAAATGGCCCAATATGCACACCATTTGGGTACAAGGAAGGTCGTAATTTGTAGTATTAATGACCTGCGTTTGGCCCAAAAAGATCTAAGCAATGACCTCTAGACCATATGAAAGCAGTCTTCGTCCTCTTCCATGCATCTGGGGCACCCTTTCTGGGCATCAGGAAACACATGGTTGATTCTTCTAGGGGTGATGCATATATATGATGTAGTAGTTCTGGATTAATTGAAACCTAGCATCCCTGGAGACCTTGCAATATCACTTTAACATGGAGACACCCTGTCTGTCGGAAATTGGTATGCCAATGTCTGCGACCCATTTGCAGCGCAGTGCTAATAAATCACTCCCACAGCTTTCACAAGCGATACATAGACATGATCGCATTAGCCCTGACCAAGCACATGTGTATCACACACTTATGTTCAGGAGGTTCCTCTGTGCCTTTTTCCATTACCCGTATATCATCCCCATGTACCAATAAGTGCCCATTGTGCAGATCATGCTCCTCTTGAAGTACCTGAAAATTCAGGCTACAGCCCCCTTGCAAATAAAATGCTGACCACTGGAAGGCCTTTCTCGCTCTATCCTCGTAGTCTCCGATTCTTGCAATGTGGCCAAACCATGAGTAAGGATATGGGTTATTTTCATAGTGTAACCAATGCTTTCTTGAAAGGGTCAAGTAGCAGTTGTTTTAAGTGGGCCTATGTGGGTTTGCCAGGGTCGCACACTGCTGCTCCCTCCCAGCAAAAGACACTGCATACTCTGTGCAATTGAGCAGCAAATGATAAAGCTCAAAGTTGGGAGCAACCAGTACCCCTAGTCTGTCTGGAGCCTTTGCTAGCGCTATTCTGCGTCTTTTCATTCCCCAGAATTTAGAGACTAATATATGGTCCATTTTGCAGAATATTGATCTAGGGATCTTCATAGGGAAGGAAGCAAAGAAGTATAGAAATCCCAGCAGCATAATCATTTTTGACAAAGCTTTTCTCCCCAAGACCAGCAGTGTATTCTAAAGAGCAACAGACTGAAGCCATTGCTGCCACAATGTTCCCTTTCAGCAATCTACGTTCAGACCTGTGAATCTGAGCACCCAGCTGTTTTATCACTTTTGGTTCCTTCCCACTTTGACAGTACCAAGTGCACACAACCTGCCCTTTCCGTCAGTCTCCCTTCCTGTCTGGATTGAGGGTAAATTAGGACAAATCAAGCAGACACCTTATATCTTCTACAGCTCTAATTGTGCCCTTCACATCTGTTTCTTCTTCATGCAGATGGAGCAACACATCCTCTACAAGCAAAATGAATAAGGATCGGCAATCTGTATCCCCTGGTGGCGCTATCCCTGTTGAATCGTCTGAGCCAGTGGTTAGACAAAGAATACTGGGCAGAGTGGGCAGCCCCGTCTCGTGCCCCTGTCCATGTTGCAGTGTTCTTGTAACCGTGCCAGTTTTTATACTATGGCTAATAGGCTAGTCTATAATTTGGTCCATCTCAAACAATTGTTTCCCAGCCATGTGAGAATCACCATAGCCTATAAAAGGTCCCACTGTAGGCAATTTAAAAGCTTTTTCAATGTTGGACAATACAAAAACTGATGTTGGACATAGTGCTACGCTCGGATAAACACAATTTGAGTATAGTGAACAATATCGCTCCCTCTAGGGAGTCATCTGTTCACTAAGATTTTGTTTAGGATTTTGTAATCCACATTGACATCCGTCAGTAGGGGATTACTTATAAGGCATTCTCATGTGTGTTTTTTAATGTAACCTTTGCCGCCTTCCTCATTGCTTGGTAGAAATCCTGGACTCATTAAAGCCCCTTTACTAGTTTAGGGGCAGTACCATGTCATATAAAATTCAATCAGTAGCTCATATGATTCTGGCACCTACCTTCTGGCCAGTTCCTCACATCCACCTTCACATCTTGCTCCATTATTTCAGCTTCTACACACTCTAATAAATCCAACTCCAATTTATAAAAAATAACTGATTTTATATGGGTGTATATACCAAGCTCTTTGAAATCTGGAAAGCACCTTGCGAGTTATGAGTTTTTATACTTTTCAAAAGTTGACTGCAATTTTTGGAGCACGAATGTCCTCCTATGGAGGAAAAACATGTATTGCATTCGGTCACTTGTCAACGACTTATGGGACCCTTCTCCTGGACTTTAGATGAGTATGGGGCAAGGTCCAAGGACACACCCAACAGGTCACTTTGGGAGGTTTCTGGGCGTCCGGGTGCAGAAGTGTTACGGCGTCGGGTGCCCCATTCACTTCAATGGGGAACAGTGCGTCAGACTGCTAGGTGGGACTGGGGAGCGCTCGACCTTTGCGTTGTTTGGGCACTTAGGGACACTGTTGGGCCACTTGTTGGGCTCAGGTGCAGTGGCGTCCTTTAGTGTCTCGTTTGGTGCTGGAGTCACTCGTGGTTAGAAGGGGCCTGCAGAAAGAGGCTGCAGGCGGTGACGAAGTCCAGGATCTTGGGGGTCTCAGGACCCTGTGGGCACAGTCACCTCCTCCAGACTCTGGGTGCAGAGGTGCTATGAGGTGTAGTGGCGGCGGTCGGAGACGCACTCTTTTTCCATGGTTTCTTCAGTAGGGGCCAGGAGGACAACTGTCCCTTGTTGGTGTCTGGTTGGGCACAACAAGCTGTGGTTTGCTGCAAGGGGTCCGGTACCCCAGGTATTGGTGCTCTGCGGCTCTGGATGGTCCTGGCATTACCACACTTGAAGGAAGGATGGATCTGACCTTTGGGAGCGCAGCTACCTCTTCCTGGGCAGCTACAGCGCCTGTCGTCTAAGTGGCAGGATGGTGTACCGAACCGTACTGTTTTTGGTCCCAGTGGCTGCAATGGAGTAGATCCTCTACTCAAGGTAGTTTCTCTGGTGATTGGCAAAGCACTGGCAGCCCTCGGGGATTTTTAGTCTGCACAGCGGCTGGACGAGCCTGTTGGTCCATAAGGGTTGGGTGCAGCAGGCAAGCTGGTTGGGTTGGCACAGTCAGTCGTGCTCCTCTGTTCTCGGGTCAGCAGTCTTTGTTCCTATGTGTCTGTCAAAATCTGATGTCCTGGTTTCAGGTGGTCCCCTAAATACTTAATTTAGGGGTGTTAAGGGGAGTGAGAGGTAGTAGCCATTGTGCTACTTACCCCAGGGGCCCCTACATCCCCCTGGATGACCACTTCCTTTGGGGAGTGGGTATCACCCTGCCCAAGAATTCCTAATTCCACTATACACAAGATGGTGGAATTCCTAATTTTGTGTTCACTTCACCCTGTTCACCCTCGAGGTGTGCCCAGCGTGGCGGTGCAACACGCCTCCTGCATAGCTAACTTTCCCACCTGTCCTGGTGCCAGATGGGCCCAGGGCAGGGGGTGGCATCTCCCCTGACTGATCTGTGACCCAAGGATTCCCCAAAGACGGCAGAGCCTTTTGAAGCCTCCTCCTTCCTTGATGGGCAGATCACCAGTTCTCCTGCTTGGAGGTGTAAACACCTCCTGACAGAGCAGGCATTGTTTCAGTTCCCTGAGAGCAGGGCTGTCACCTCCTAGGGGGGCCAAACTAGTCAGTGGTGGCAGTCTGGACGAACAGTCGGCCAGTACACTAGAGGACTAGTTTGATTCAGGGGGTTCCTCTAAAGTGTAATATCACAAAAGGCAACTGCTGTTCTGTAGTAGGGGATCTCTGTGTATAGTCATAATCTAGTGAATAGTCCCGCCCATGTGCGCGGACCCCGGAGCAATAAAAAATAATCTCTAAAAGGTGACAAATCATGCAGACCTGCATACACCTTTAAGAGAGAATTTAATTTAAAGACAGATAATGCAGCCTATACCCACAGGCTACACTGTCCAGTACTTCAACTAGAATTCCACCAAAATCCACAAACAGCACTGCCTGTCCAGTTTTTCTCCACATAGGAAAAAACCCTGCCTCTACCAGCAAAAGCCTCTGGAATGATAGAGAGGAAGGAGTGGACAGACAAGCCCCATAGGCTGCCATTATGTGGCTTGGAACAGGATACTGTGCCTTTAAGAAAACTTTCCAGTTTTCCAGAACTTTCCCCAGTATCCCAGAATGCCCAGCAGGTCCCATTTACTTTCAGTTCTTTTTTCCGGCTCCTGCTAGCAGGACCCTGGAGCATTGAGCTCTACCTTTTTCAAGGTTTTTCATTGAGATTTTGGCAATTTTTGTCACTTTTTCTTGTGTTTAGTAGCTGGTACTGTCAACATGCCTGGCTTGTTCGACAAGTGCCCGGAATGTGGTCGAAAGAAGGCTAAAACTGACCCACACGAGGTGTGCATAGCTTGCCTTCCCTAGTCCCACGTGCCTGAAAGCTGTACCATCTGCCACTCGTTTTCAGCAAGAACCCTGAGGGACAGGATGAAGAGCAGGCTTCAAGCTCTGGAGGAGCGAAGACTGAAGGCACCAGGTGGGTCTGGAGGGGCTGATTTGGCCCATGCTGAGGCCTCTGGGGGGCTCCCCAGGGGCAGGAAGACCAGTAAGCGCTCCCGCTCCCCGTCGACGTCGAGGGCGTCGACGTCGAGGAGGATGACCACCGTCTGTTCGCCGTCTCCCCAGGGCTCTGGGGAGAAACGGCGTCGACGATCGCCGTCGAGGGACCTGAATAGGCCGCCGTCGACTACATCGGCGTCGTCGGCGACGACGCCGTCTTCGACTGCGTCCAGCGGTCGACGTCGAGAGAAGACCCGGCGTCGGCGTTCGGCGTCGAGGGATCGCAGCTCGCCGTCGATGAAGAGAAGGAGATCGACGTCGAGAAAGCGAAGGTCGCCGTCGAGAAAGCGGTCGCCGTCGAGAAAGCGGTCGCCGTCGAGAAAGCGGTCGCCGTCGAAAGCGGTCGCCGTCGAGAAAGCGGTCGCCGTCGAGGCGGAGGTCGCCGTCGAGGAAGAGATCGACGCCGAGAAGATCGCCGTCGAGGCACAGGTCGACGTCGAGGCACAGGTCGACGTCGAGGCACACGTCGACGTCGAGGAAGAGAGAGTCGCCGGGATCGGTGTACTCAGTGGTGTATACCCCGCCTCGGAGGTCTCCGTCGCCTCCTCCTCCACCACCACCACCACCACCACCGCCACCTCCTCCACCACCGTCTCCACCGCCTCCTCCGCGGCCGCGGACTCTGTCTCCGCCACCCCGGCCTCTGTTGCTGCCAAGCACTCCTGCGGTGCCGCCGCCGGTCCCCCCGAGGTCGGTTTCCCTTCCACGGTACCCGACTCCGCCGCAAGGGACCCCGAAGCCACGACGCCCACGGTCGCCTGGACCAGCGAGACCGGCGGACAGGCCTAAGCCGAAGAGGTCGCGCTCCCGCTCTCACAGGAGGCGACTATCGCGGAGCCGAGGGCGATCCTCGTCAGACTCTAGACGACGCCGCAGAAGGTAGAGGTCCAGGTCGCGCTCCTCGGACAGGGACCTTTCCCCGACGCTGTCGGACTCCCCGGGGACTAGGGTGTCGCCGGTGGACGACTTGGTCTCGTTCCAGGAGGTGCTGTTGCGAGGGGCTGCGAAGCTGAATATCACGGTGACGGTTCCAACACCCACGACGTCCGTGATATTTGAGACGCTTCATAAAAGACACTTGTCTCGCCCCCTCCTGCCTCTCGTGCCTGGACTGGTGGAACCAGCTTTGGAACTGTTCCTCACTCCCGCAACAGCGAAGGCCGCTCCGTCCAGGCTCATGAAGAAATATAGGGCCCCGGAGTCGGATCCGTCATTCTTGAGAGGGGACCCGAAACCGGATTCGGTTATCGTGACGGCGGCGAGAAAACAACATGCGACCGCCCCGGCCTCCACGGTGCCACCGGACAAGGAAAGCCGTTGGCTGGACTCTGCGGGCAGGAAGGTGTGTGGTACCGCCGCCACCACGATGAAGGCGGCGAGTGCAGGGGCGTTGTTGGGCCGTTACGACTGGGCCCTGTGGGAATCCCTGCAGCAATATGCGGACCTCCTGCCACGAGACAAGAAGGAGGACTTCTTGGAGACGGTGCGCGAAGGCATGCTGGTTTCTAACCAAACGATCAGCGCAGCAGCGGATATATCGCTATTGGCCGCCCACGCCTACTGTCATGGCGTCCACCAGCGTCGCCATTCCTGGTTGCGCCTGACGTCCCTCAAGCCGGAGGCGCAGCAGAGAGTGGCCAACCTGCCCTTCTCGGGGGAAACCCTGTTCGGGAAGCATGCTGACGATGAAATGGCCCGCATGAAGGCTGAAGCGGAAACCCTGACGGCCGTCGGGTTAGAGAAGGCCGAGAAAAAGAAACGACCGTTCCAGAGGAGGTTCGGGTCGTCGGGCCGAGGGCGTGGGCAGGGCTCGGGACAGCAGCAGCCACAACAGCAGCAGTTCCGCAAGCCCTTCCAGAAGCGCCAGAGGGGTAGAGGTGGCCAGCAGGCTACTACCACAAACAAGGGCCCGGCCGGGTCTCGGCCCTGAGCTGTTACTTCCCCCTCAACCGTTACCCACTCCAGTGGGGGGAAGCATTCGATTTTTTCCGGCAGAGTGGAGAAAAATTACTCCGGACAAGTGGGTGCTGAATATTGTTTGCAATGGATACAGTCTTCGGTTCATCAGCCCGCCTCCAGCGATTCCGCCGGTCAGCTCTCGCTTCCAGCTGAGGGAGCTCCAGGCGGAGGCAGACATCTTGTTGAGAAAAAAGGCGGTAGAAGAAGTACCTTTGTCTCAAAGGGGAAGAGGTCTGTACTCTCGGTTCTTCCTCGTTCGCAAGAAGGACAAGAACGAGTTCAGGCCCATTCTGGATTTGCGACAAGCAAACAAGTGGATTCGCAGAGAGAAGTTTCGCATGCTATCGTTGCACCAGATTTACCCTCAGCTGCAACGGGGAGACTGGCTCTGTGCCATAGATCTACAGGATGCGTACTTCCATGTGCCCATAGCACAGAAGCACAGGAAGTTCCTGCGATTCCAAGTCGGCGCCAATCACTATCAATACACAGTACTGCCATTCGGGCTAAAGTCTGCTCCCAGGACTTTTTCGAAGTGCATGGCGGTGGTGGCGGCACACCTGCGGAGGAACAAGGTGTTTGTCTACCCGTATCTGGACGATTGGCTGATCAAGGCGTCATCCTTCGAGGAAGCGCCAGAACACTTCCGTTGGACGTGCGAGCTCTTGAACAAGCTGGGGTTACACGTCAACATGTCCAAATCGGTCCCATCTCCGGTACAGTGCATACAGTAGCTGGGGGCCTCCATAGATACGCGGTCAGCAAGCGTGTCTCCTTCGGAGGAGAGACGGTTATCACTCCTTCGGAAGGCTCAGGACCTCAGGACTGCTCCATCGACGACTGTGAGGAAGGTGTCGTCTCTACTGGGATCGATGGCCTCCTGTATCTTCCTCACTCCGCACGCACGTCTACAGATGCGACCACTGCAGGAGTGCTTGGAGGATCAGTGGGATCAGAAGACAGGCTCTTGGGACGACAAGATCCGACTGTCTCTACATGCTCGTCAGTCTCTGAAGTGGTGGTGTTCGGCGGAAAACCTCCTCAAGGGGGTTCCCTTCCACAAGGACATTCCCACGACGAATGTGGTGACGGATGCTTCTCTCCAGGGCTGGGGTGCGCATTCCGGGGATCTGCAGATTCAGGGGAAGTGGTCTCCTTTGGAATCGACGTACCACATCAATTTCCTGGAACTCAGAGCTGTCTTCCTGGCACTGAAGGCTTTCCTTCCGTCCTTCCAGACCAACTCGCTGCTGATACAGACGGACAATACAACCACGATGTATTACCTCAACAAGCAGGGGGGGTCGAGATCGCGCACTCTGTCGCAGGAGGCGCAGGCGATCTGGCGCTGGCTGCTGGCCCGAGGATTGATGATCACGGCCACGCATCTGCCAGGGGTGCAGAATGCTCAGGCGGACGCCTTGAGCAGGCTGATTCAGGAAAACCACGAATGGGTCATAAACAACGAAGTACTAGGAGAAGTCTTCGCAAGGTGGGGGACTCCAGACGTAGATCTGTTCGCCACCGCCGAAAACAGCAAATGCCGAGACTTCGCATCCAGGTACTACCAGCGGGGGACGCTGGGGAATGCGCTATGGATCGATTGGTCGAACAGCTTTCTGTACGCTTTTCCACCCATTCCCCTGATTCCGGCGGTGCTCATCAAGCTGTCCCAGTCCAGGGCGCGGATGATCCTGATCGCCCCGGAGTGGCCCAGGCAGTGGTGGTTCACGGACCTTCTTCACCGGTCTCTCCTTCCTCACATGCGGTTGCCGTGCAGGCCGGACCTTCTCACGAAGTTCGGGGGGCGGATGGTGCACCCCAACCTCTCGTCTTTGAGTTTGGCGGCATGGCTCCTGAAATAGTGCAATACGGTCATCTGAATCTACCAGACGATTGTATGGACATTCTGAAGGAGTCTAAGCGACCTTCCACTAGGACATCCTATGCTTACAAGTGGAAGAGGTTCTGTATCTGGTGTAAGTCCAAGAACTTTGATCCGACAACATGTAAGGAAGATGTCATCCTTCCATACCTTTTGCATCTGGCGCAGTCTGGCCTTAATTTCCATTCCATTAAGGTTCATCTGGCTGCTTTGACTGCTTACAGGAAGTGCCCTTCACAGACGTCCTTCTTTCAGATTCCTGTGGTCAAGGATTTTTTGGAAGGCTTGAAGAAGGTGTTCCCTCCTGTCAGACTTCCCTCGCCTTCTTGGGACTTGAATGTGGTGCTGTCCAGACTGATGAGAGAGCCTTTTGAACCTATTCACAAGGCTTCATTGCAGCACCTATCCTGGAAGGCGGCGTTCCTAGTGGCCATTACATCGGCCCGCAGGGTGAGTGAACTTCAGGCATTATGTTGTCAAGAACCTTATACTGTGTTTCATGCTGCTAAGGTTGTGATGCGTACTCACCGTAAGTTCCTTCCTAAGGTTATCTCTGACTTTCATGTCAATCAGACCATAACTTTACCTACGTTCTTTCAGAATCCCTCTTCACCAGCGGAAAGGGCTCTCCATTCCCTGGATGTCCGAAGGGTGTTGAAATTTTATCTGGATAAGACCAAGGATATTCGTAGGTCTGACCAATTGTTTGTTAATTATGGCTCAGTCAGGACTGGTCTTGCGACCTCTAAGCAGTCCATCTCTCGGTGGATTGTGTCCTGCATACAGTTGTGTTATCAAAAGGCTAATAAGACCTTAGGGGGTAAACCTAAGGCTCATTCCACAAGGGGCAAAGCTGCCACGACGGCTTTGCTGCGTAATGTTCCGATTGCGGAACTCTGTAAGGCGGCCACGTGGAAGTCGGTCCATACCTTTGCTGCGCATTACTGTCTGGACTCGGATGCCAGGGCAGATGCTCAGGTTGGGCAGGCTTCGCTGCGAAATTTGTTCGCACAGTAGTGGTTGTGTCTTATGTGTTCTCCACCGCTTTTGTTGTGTGGGGATGGGCTTGCCATTCTATTCACTAGATTATGACTATACACAGAGATCCCCTACTACAGAAGGAGTAGTTTCTTTTCTGTAACTCCAGTTCTGTAGTAGGGGTATCTCTGTTATAGTCATAAGCGCCCGCCCTCCTCCCCGGTGGAGAGATACTTATTCATATGGAGAATGCTACAGGTCTGGCGTGCTACGCCTTCAAAAAGAACTGAAAGTAAATGGGACCTGCTGGGCATTCTGGGATACTGGGGAAAGTTCTGGAAAACTGGAAAGTTTTCTTAAAGGCACAGTATCCTGTTCCAAGCCACATAATGGCAGCCTATGGGGCTTGTCTGTCCACTCCTTCCTCTCTATCATTCCAGAGGCTTTTGCTGGTAGAGGCAGGGTTTTTTCCTATGTGGAGAAAAACTGGACAGGCAGTGCTGTTTGTGGATTTTGGTGGAATTCTAGTTGAAGTACTGGACAGTGTAGCCTGTGGGTATAGGCTGCATTATCTGTCTTTAAATTAAATTCTCTTAAAGGTGTATGCAGGTCTGCATGAGTTTTCACCTTTTAGAGATTATTTTTTATTGCTCCGGGGTCCGCGCACATGGGCGGGACTATTCACTAGATTATGACTAACAGAGATACCCCTACTACAGAACTGGAGTTACAGAAAAGAAACTACTCCTTATCTGTTCTCTGAGATATACAGATTTCCGGAATCCGTTTTTTACTGAGGGATCCGAATAAATGATTCCGGAAATCTGTATATCCTCTCGGAGAACAGATAACAGCAGTTGCCTTTTGTGATATTATAGTATCTGGCAGATTGCAACTGAGCTGCTTCTCTCACTCTCTTGTGAAAAAGAGTTCCTCTAAAGTGCCCTCTGGGTGCATGTGTTAATAAATCAATTACTGTGAATGTATTAATACAAGGTGCTTGATACCAAACACCTTTGGTTTCAGTGATGACATTATGTAGCTGGGAAACTTGTTTTGACCAGTGCCCAGCACCTACCTTAAGATGACTTGCCTATTCACTTGTACTGCTAGTTATTGAACTGGTCAGCACAGGGGCCTATATGCTCATGCAGCTTTGTCCTCACATGTAATGTAATGCACCCTGCCTTACGGCTGTAAGGCCTGCTGTAGGGGTAACTTGAAAATATTACATTCAGGATCCGATTCCGATCTCGCTGGGAGACAGCTTCGTCCGACTCTGGCTCCGAGCGCCAGAGTACGATGCAAACAAGCGCTGATGGACACGGATCGCTTGGAGCCCCATTGAAGCGAATGGGAGCCTGTTGTACGACGCGTACATAGGCTCCCATTGACGAAAAAGGTAAGTTGCGCACAAGGGCACCCCCTGTAGTGGGGACGCATCTGTGCCACCCGCACCTTACATGCATGTGGTTGCCCCCCTGGTGATCGACTCGTAAGGCTATGGGTGAAGGGGGGTCTGGCACGGACCCCCGAAGTCTGCTTCCTGGAGCGTTTACGTGCCGGAGGCTCCGACTCGATCTGGCTGTCCAAATCGTGCGTCGTACTGGCTCGGTCGGAAATCACCTCCATTTCACGGCATGGTTTGCTTATGGACGAGACATGCGGAGTGGTCCCCCCCCGCTCGCTCAGTCACTCATGCTCACTTCTCAGAGAAATATACAGAGAATACACAGTGGGACGTTTTCAATAAGTTATTGAACCAATGTTATTCTTGCATATAATACGTGTGCTGCAATGATTAGTAGACAGAAGCCGATAAACGTGATTACAAACAGCAAAAGTGTAAATAATATAGCTGTCATGGTGCTAAGACAATGTATATAAAACAAGGCTCTAAGTGTACCTAGAGTGTGTGTAGGTGTAGAGCTAAGAATCCTCCCATACCCCCCCACCACACACAAAGGGACTATCCAACCCCATTACCTGATGGGATAGAGTGAAGGACCCCGTCATGGTCACAAACTGGACTCCCCTCACGAGATGTCAGACCTCTGCATGGTGATTTCGCTGCATGCAAGGACCCTCTGTCAGTCGAAGTGCCTCCTTCACTAATCTATCGGAATGCTCATCTTTTGTAATAGAAAGCAGCCTTGCGATGTGCGCATAGGTTAGTTATGTTATGGATATGTAGATAGCCCTGTCACCCCGTGGACGAAGATAGTGATATTTGTACATAGTGCAAAACGAGACCTTGAACATGATGATCAGTGCGTTTTTGATAAGCTTCAAAGCTAGATGTAAATAAACACGTTTAGTTTACGAGACATTAAACCCACATTGTTGTGCATGCAAATATGTGCAAAAGGTCACAGATGGAAATGTTATGTTCGAGGCATATGAGCTGCAGATCACATACTGTGTGTAGATCGCCATCTTGTGTTGGGCCCGGATGTTTGCACTTTGTTGTATTGGAACAAGTCTTTGGAAGTCACGAGATAGGTGACTCCTCCTTTGGACAATAGTGTGCATGGGTATTGACTCCATCTTCAGTTTGTTTTTTGTCGTGCTCCAGTTCGGTGTCGTTACTATTCTACCTTTTGTCGCGTAATCCTTCACCCATTCTTCGGTATGGTTTCGATAGCGTTTCCCATTCAACGCACATCTCTCCACTTGATTTCTTTGATTCAGATTGTCGACGCAGGCCTTCCGGCCTAGCTGCGCCATTAGGCCTTTGGCTCATGCAAAGGACTCCTTTCAAAAAGTGCCCTCAATGTGGATCGAAGTTTCCACACGCTGATCTTCACGAGGTGTGTAACCTCTGGCCTTTGCCCGAGCACGATGCCAAAGACTGTCCAGCTTGTGCCTCTTTCCGCTCCAAGAAGACAATTCGGTATAGTCAAACTTGAAGAAGCATGGCTCGATCTTCAACATCAATACCGGACGATATCTTCCTAGAAGGCATCAATGTACCGGAGCAGGAGCAGATCGAAGAGGGCAACATTAGCGCCTCCGGCGCCGACAACTACGACATCGAAACATCACTCCAGGGCAGCGGGTCGGAAGTACTGATGTAGACCCCCTCCCCCACACCCATTCACAACAATGCTTCGGTCACACCTTCACCTTCGGGCCTAGGTGCACACTGGGGCAACTTTCCACACCCCGCCTTCGGGCTTGGCAAAAGTAGATACATAAGCCTTCAGGCCACTCTGGATCGAGTCAGCCTACAGTCTGTGCCGAAAACACCTCCCCGGCACCAAAGAAGAAACCATGGTCTTCATCTGCACCAACACCTGGTTCCACATCCGCGCCTTCGGCACCGAAATCCGCTGGTATCGACGTCTCGGCTCTGAAAAAATCGTAGGAACTAGCCAAACAACCGGTTCCAAAGACTGACGCTCAAACTTGTAAAAAAAAAAAGTCAGAACCAAGCAAGCAACTGGCTCCGAAGACCACTGGCGCTCAACCTTCGGATCCGAAAAAAATCAACAGAACCAAAGAAAGTCGGTTCAGAAAATCCCAGAGCCCAGGAAAACTCCCGATTCCAAGCCTAAAAAGCAGAAAACCACTCACACTTGTGCCACACAATCAGACCTGAGAAAATCTGCACCGAAACACTCCTGAGGAGATTTTTCGGCCTGATCCAACCCAAAAAAACTCTTGAAATAGACCCACAGACTGGTCAACTTGTACTTAGTCCTTCCAGGAAAAGGAAAATGGACAAACCTGTACCAGCTCCACGCCCAAAGAAGAGACATTGCCACTTCTCCTTTGAGAATTCCTTCTTCACCTTCTCCACCTTACATCTCTCCTATCCCATCTCCACTATCCTCACAATCTCCTCCACCACAGGAGGATGAGGACACCTCCAGAGAGGAAGAAGATAATGACCCTTTAGGAGAACCTAGTCACCCTAACACCCCAGAGGACCCATGGGAAGATTATGGCACACCCGATGTCCCTAATGCACCACAAGATATATAGCCATCTAGACCATCCCCTCCAGAGGACACTATAGGGTTCACTTGGCTCATACACAGAGCTGCAGAATACCACGGCGTGAATTTGCACACAGACCCTGTAGAAGAGGATTTCCTTATGGACACTTTTTCTCCATCTCAAAGGTCCACTTCCATTCTCCCAATGCTAAAAGGGGTTATCAAAAACTCTTCTGAAGTGTTTAAAGATCCTGTAAGGGCCAGAGCCATTAACCCCAAGGTGGAAAAGAAGTATATATCTGCCCCAACTGACCCTGTTTACATTAAAGGCCAACTACCCTTGGATGCCTTAGTAGTCTCCAACGCCAGTAAACGGGCTAACTCCCAAACCACAGGCGATGCTCCACCTCCTGATAAGGAGTCAAAATTATTGGACGCATCTGGTAAAAGAACAGCGTCCCAAGCAGCCAACATATGGAGAATTGCCAACACACAGGCTTTGCTGGCTAGGTGTGATGGGGCACACTATGACGAGCTAGAGACCCTACTACAACACCTTCCAGATCAATATAAAACAAGAGCCAATGATCTCATCCAGGAAGGCAAACTAATACCTCCATTCGTTGCGCTCTGGATGCTGCAGACACCGCATCCCGAGCTATTAATACCAGTGTCCTTTTACGCAGACATGCGTGGCTACGCATTTAGGGCTTCAAACCCGAAGTCCAAACTACCATATTAAACCAACCGTTTGACCAGGAACACTTATTTGGGCCTAGTGTAGATTCATCTTTGGAGAAGATGAAAAAAGATACCGACACTGCCAAATCAATGGGAGCTTTGCAATCGCAAGCTCCCAGAAGTTTCTTTCGTCGCTCCTCTTATAGGCGCGTCTCTAGAGGCTTTAACACGGACAACCCCTCCACTTCCTACAAGAGTCCTACCCAGACCTAATCTACTAGAGGCTACTACAGAGGAGGCTACAGGGGCAATAACAAGGGTAGAGGCAAAACTACTAATACTCGCACTGCCTCTACCCCCAAACAATGACTTTCCTCCATTCCCCCTGGACCACTCTACTCCGGTCGGGGGAAGATTGCTACAGTTCCTACCTGTCTGGAACACCATTACCACAGACAGGTGGGTGAGACAAATCATCCAATCCGGCTATTGCCTAGAACTCACTTCAACTCCCCCAAACATACCACCCAGATAGCGCCCAATGTCAACAGAGCACTTAACGCTCTTAAAACAGGAGGTGCTTTCCCTCCTACAAAAACATGCAGTAGAACCAGTTCCCCTGCATCACCAAAACACAGGAGTTTACTCCCTGTACTTTCTCATTCCAAAGAAGGACGGAACCCTGAGACCCATCTTGGACCTCAGACCATTAAACCTCTACATACAATCAGACCACTTTCATATGATTACTCTTCAACAGGTCCTTCCTCTACTCAAACAAGGCGACTTCCTTGCCACCTTAGATCTCAAGGACGCCCATTTCCACATTCACCCTGCTCACAGGAGATATCTCCGGTTTGTAGTAGACGGTCAGCATTACCAGTTCAAGGTTCTCCCATTCGTAGTCCCCACAGCACCCTGAGTCTTCACAAAATGTCTGGCAGTCGTAGCAGCCCTCTTAAGAAGACAACAAACCATGTCTTCCCATATTGACGACTGGCTCATAAAAGCCAAGTCGCATACCCACTGTGTAAATCACACACATACCACAGTCCAACTACTTCACGACTTGGGGTTTACCATAAACCTCACAAAGTCTCACCTCCAACCGTCCCACATCCAACAATATCTAGGTGTCACAATAGACACCTCAAAAGGCCTTGCATATCCCTGTCCAGCCAGGATAGCAAGCATGCAAACCCTTATAACAAAGTTCCAGCCACAACTAATAGGGATGATGACCTCTTGTATATTCATAGTACCTCATGTAAGACTCCTGATGCGCCCCTTACAGGAATGCTTGGCACGTCAGTAGAACCAAGCTCAAGGTCAGCTAACAGATCTGGTGGTGGACGTCCGCACACATAGCTCTCTGCAGTGGTGGAACACCAAAAACCTTTCCAAAGGGCTACTGTGGCTAGAGCCGGTTCCACAGATTGCTAACAGCAGACTCCTCGCTCACCGGCTGGGGAGCTCATCTACTTCATCACACCATACAGGGCACATGGACACCTCAGCAAAGACTACTCCACATCAACCATTTGGAGTTACTAGCAATCTTTCTGGCATTAAAATCATTCCAGAAACAGATCAGGCAAAGCTCTTAGTCCGCACCGACAACATGACATCAATGTACTATTTACAAAAACAGGGGGCGACGTACTCCCTGCAGCTCTCTCAACTAGCACAGAGCATATGGAGGTGGGCTATTCCTCAAAACCTATTTCTTTTAGCCCAATTCCAGGCATTAAAAATCACATGGCAGATCTGTTAAGTCGTCAGACATAACAGATTCACGCGTGGGAACTTCATCCACAAGTTCTTCAACCGTATTTTCAAATGTGGGGGCAGCCAGAGATAGATCTCTTCGCCACACATTACAACACAAAATGCCCAAGCTTCGCTGACAGATATCCACACCCATTGTCCAAAGGCAATGCGATATGGATAAATTGGTCAGGCACATTTGCGTACGCTTTTCCACCTCTCCCACTCATTCCATTTGTGGTGCGCAAGCTGCAACAGTCACTAACACTGATCCTAGTTGCTCCAACATTGGCCAGACAACCATGGTACACCACATCGCTGGAACTAAAATTAGTAATGCACCAAAAACTATACCTCTTCCCACAGCTCTTAACACAGAACCATGGAGAGATCAGACATCCAGATCAGCACAGCTCAAACTGGTGATCTGCCTCCTGAAGTCCTAGAATTTGGTTACCTCAACCTCCCACCTGATAGTATGAACGTTATCAAAGAGGCTAGGTGCCCCACCACTAGAGCCTGCTATGAAGCCAAGTGGAAAAGATTTGTTATATATTGGAACAACACCATCAATCCTTCAGATGCCTCCACTCAACACATCGTAAATTACCTGCTGCATCTTCAAAGATGTAATCTAGCATACACATCGATTAGATTACATCTCGCTGCCATAGCAGCGTACCTACAAAACAGACCACATATGTCATTGTTCAGGGTACCTGCCATTAAAGCATTTATGGAAGGCCTCAAAAGAATAATTCCTCCCAGGGTACCACCCTCGCCAGTGTGGAATCTAAACCTCGTCCCCAAGACCAATGGGTCCTCCATTCGAACCTCTGCATAAATGAGAGCTGCAATTTCTTACATGGAAAGTTTCTCTCTCCTTGTGGCCATTACATCTCTTGGAGTCGGTGAGCTACAGGCACTAACTTTTCAAGAACCATTTTTACAACTCCATCATAACAAAGTGGTTCTCAGAAGAAATTCCTTCCTGAAGTTCTCTCCCTTCCATCTCAACCAATCTGTTGAGTTGCCAGTGTTCTTCTCGCAACCATAAATGGTAGCAGAAAGAGCTCTTCATACACTAGACGTAAAAAGAGCACTCCTTTACTATATTGACAGAACAAAACCTTTTTGCAAAACAACTTTTTGTATCCTCACCACCACATAAAGGCAATCCCATATCTAAGTCAGGGATTGCAAGGTGGATTGTCAAATGTATACAAATTTGCTATCACAAAGCAAAACGTAAATATCTATTCCCCCTAAAGCCCACTCTACCTGCAAAATAGGGGCTTCAATGGCATTTTTAGGGAACATTCCCTTAGATATCTGCAAAGCAGCTACATGGTCTATACCACACACATTCGCAAAACACTATTATGTAGATGTGCAGGCAAAACAATCTAATGTGGGCCAGGCTGTACTCAAAACACTATTTCAAACTACTGCAAAAGATACTGGTGGTCGCCGCTGAGGAGGAGTACTGCTATGCAATCTATGCACAGTGTGTGATCTACAGCTCATATGCCTCGAACGGAAAATGCTACTTACCAGTATGCATCTGTTCTTGGCATGTAGAGCTGCAGATCCACACACGCCCACCCGCCTCCCTGGCTACCTTTACCTGTTCCAGTATTATCTTAATTAGATACAACATACATGGGCATCTATTTCTTACAAAACTCCATTTCCCTTCTTGGCGAAAAAACAATCTGAAGATGGAGTCGATGCCCATGCACACTATAGTCCAAAGGAGGAGTCCCCTATCTCGTGACTTCCAAAGACTTGTTCAAATACAACAACAAAGTACAAACAACCGGGCCCAACACCAGATGGCAGTCTCTGCACAGTGAGTGGCTCTGCAGCTCTACATGCCAAGAACAGATGCATACTGGTAAGTAGCATTTTCCTTATGAGGACAATGTAAGAAATATGCTGCTGCGTGCGCTACATGGGCCTAACTCTGGAATATAACACGCACTCCTCATATCGATCTTAAAAGCTATCTAAAAAGCCAGCTGAGAATTCTAAAAACATTTAACTACTCTTAAAAGTATCTGAAAGCGGGCTTCCCAATAAAATATGCATTTAAGTCATATCATTTGAGATCCCAAGCACTTGGAAAGCCATGGTGCCTAGAAAAGCTGTTTTGGTACATTTTGTTTTAAAAAGAAGCCAAATTGTTCCCACACGGAGAAGGCCAATTGTTTGTGTTGAGTGGTAGACGCAACAGTGCTGTTGCCCATATCCACAGACCTTCCCAGAGGCTCCCCTCTTAGCATGTTTATGGAGCAAAGGTGATTCAATCTAGTTCCCAGAGCAGCCGCTGAGGGAGGCGTTGCCTCCTGAAATTTCTGCAGATCCAAAGTTCAAATCACTAGGAACTGAAGCATCCCAGGATGGCTCTAAGAATGCATTCATCATCTATGGAATGCGTTGAGGACAGCAATACATATGGACCTTTAAGGGGTCCATCAGTACTTCAATGTCCGGTGGGGCAAACAATTCTGATCCAAGACCTATATCCAGTACGCATTCGTGGCTGCAAAGCAGACAATGTAAGACAAGTTGTATGCAGTCAAGCCAGACCTGCCTGAGCAACAAGAACCAGTGCTTATTTAGTTCTTGAAGCAGAGGTGTGCCGAAGTAGTGTATCATGCGCTCACAGCAACGCAGCACTAACAGTGCTGTCTCCATTCAGAGTTGAACTGGGATGTCCATTGCAGGGCAGATACAATAAAATCAATATTCCCGCCATTAGTAGCAGTACAAGCGAAAGCCCTCCAATTGCTTCCCAACTCTGAGTGTATGAAAGATGGCAGAAGTCCAAATATCATCTGAAAGGTGCTAACCAGAGCAGATACATTTGAAAAAGTGCGCTATTCTTTTAGTATCAGACCTGTTAAAGATACGATGGACCAGCTCCCCAAAGTGCGCGGGGTAGTCTGTGTGGAGTAGTGTCTGTAACTCAGACGAGGACCTTGCAACCTGGAGATCAAACCTTTCACACAGAGACCCAAGCAGAAGCTTGCCAGAACATTTGCATGCACATCCACTAAAATATGTAAACAATAGTTTAACTCCCATAGAATTAGTATCCAAGGTGCTCTCAAGCAGATAATCCCCATCTGCCTTTGGAGGATAAATCGAAAATCCAAAAGAGACAAAGGGCTCTCTAGACTTCACAAACTTTTAACACAATTGCTGAGGCACACATCAATTATAATAAACCAGAGAAGCTGGTATCCACAATGTTTGAGCGTGTCAGAAATTAAAGTCCAGCAATAGCTTTGGAATTTCGCTTGCACGTTTCTTTAATATATCTTCTTACAAAATCCAGATATGTGCACACAACAGCACACGTGTTTCGTCCAAAACTGACTTTTTCAAGGCTAAACACAAGTTGATAAATCCATTAATAATATCCATGAATCGTCAAGCATCAATAGGGGGCAATGTAAGCCAGCCGGGTATTATAGATTCCTTAAAGTATATTGGTCAACTAACTCCCTGGATCCTGTGACTTGCGTAATTGTAAACACTTTCGTCAGGTCATATTAAACCCGAAACGGAGTCTTCATAGGTTGCAAGAAGACTCTGTTTCGGGTTTATCTTGTCTTGTAGTTCCTACCAATCCGTAGGAACTGTGCATTGTTTGGACAACATAAACTAAGGGCTTAGTGTCGACTGATTCCCCCCCCCCCTGGATATGTTGGCCTATATACCAGTTATCTCACAGGGCCACCGTAAGCCCTAGTGCACAAAACATAAACCTCTTAATGACTGGGCGGGACATGGATGGTACAATGTGACTGGAGAATTCTACATTTTCATTCAATTTTTTCAGTAATATGGATGCTGTGTTCTAGTTGATGTAATTTGGCTTATGATTGGTGCACTTCCCATCTTTGCGAATTAAATTTGGCACTTGCAACGTGACAAATGGAGCATTTTGTTAATTTCAGTACTGCAGTTGTGTAACCTAATAAACTGCTTAATGTGTATTACACAGGCAGGGATTAATTTCTTATGCATTTAGTGCCTGCTCGCACAAAACAGCACTTTGTACGTTGCAATCAATTATCGTGTTTTGGTTTACGTGCAAGCAAAGCATCTTGCAGATGACAACTCCTTTATCTTGTGTTCGTATCTTTGTTCTATCTAAATAAAATGTTTGCGTTTCATTGTCTTTGTTTAGGCTGCCAATGAATCTTGTTACCAGAACGATGATCTGGTACTGAAAGCCTTGGTTGAGATTGCAGATACAGTTCCTAAATATCTGCGCCCACACCTGGAGCCTACATTACAGTTGAGTCTGAAGGTACATCTGCTTAGAATGTGTCCCATGTTTTCCTTTAATGTTTGGTACAGCCCTATCCGACCTGAGTGTTTTTACTTCTTACCTTGACTCTTTGCTTGCAGTTGTGCGCCGATACCACCCTGAGTAATATGCAACGACAGTTGGCACTTGAAGTGATAGTGACACTTTCTGAGACTGCTGCGGCTATGTTGAGGAAGCATACAAGTATTCTTTCACAGACTAGTAAGTATAGTGCACTTTTTTCTTGACTTAATTTCATCAATTACAGCCAGTCTGCTTGAGTTTTGACTTGACAATGGAAGCTTGTAATGAAAATAAGCTTTCGACGGAGCAAACTGGTATGGCTTTAGTTCAGTGCGTGTGGTTTCAGTCTTCATTAACACTCTAAACAGTGATATGAAGAATGCATGCCCTCTTAAGGTTCAGGTTTTTTCTTATTAAAATATGCATGGCCTTAATTTATTCCTCACCAGTTGTAACAGTATATAAATAGGTTCGAGGCATATGAGCTGCAGATTACACACTTGTGCATAGATCGCCATCTGGTGTTGGCCCCGGATGTTTGCAGTTGTTTTTCTTCTTGGAAAGTCTTTGGAAGTCACGAGGTCGGTGACTCCTCCTTTGGATCGTATTGCGCATGG